>NC_090937.1:1669577675-1670777675 GCF_040938575.1 Ambystoma mexicanum | reverse complement strand
CCGGTCTTCATCACATAATACAAAGCTTGTTCCAAACAAAGCCCAGTTGAAAAAAAATTAACTGCGGTATTGCAGTGTCTCACTTGTCCCAGTACAACATTCCAAGCAGAAAGTTGTCCCGGGGCGATTCATGAGTTAGAATGTAACCATAATGTAGGTACCTTGATAGAGCACAAGGTCTAATTTGGAAGGCAACTCTATTTGTACCCCAATGTGTACTGATTGCTGTTATAAAACATGAATCGGAGATGCCATATTTAAATACAACTGTCATTTGGAGGCCTCTTCAGCTGTACATTAAAATCTTACTACCACCGAGAGATTTGTTATTTATGGATATTTTAGAGATGCAAATAAGCGTGCCGATGATATCGCTACGGGAATGGGTAACGAGATGTGAAAACATCTTGTAGGCTTTGAATGTGAATTTGTCCCTCTTGACAACCGTATCATAAAAAATTACTTTTCCAGGATGATTGGTGGCAGACACCAATTAAATTAAAATCTTTTAAACTTTATAGAGATTTTGCTAGGCCTGATGGGGCAAGTTTAGGATCTATCGCTTGCTATTTCAGCCAGTTCTCATTCCCCAATTCCCTCCTCCCCCCCAAAACCTTCAGATTCCGATTCGATATTTACTCGACAAATTACGGGTATAAGAGTGGGTAAAGAGCAAGATAACAAGATGGGTATGTTTTGCGAGTCAGAAAATGAAGTGAAATCTTAAAACATCTTTTATTCTTCTGCCCAAAGTTGGTGGTTTTACAGTTGAAACATTTTACTGGGTCTGTAAATGATATAAAAATAGGGTTTTAACTGATGCGTTGTGGTCCCAAATTTAGGAAAGACTTTCAGTTCCACTGATAGTAGCTACAATTAGATTTTTAGAAGAAGTGTTATGGAAATAAATGGATACATTTTTAGATTCATTGTGGTTGAATGGAATTGTATATGAATTACAAGGGCATTTTCTATTTAATGTAGAGTATTTAATGATGTAAGTATTGTGATTTTAATCTGAAAGGTTGGTAATAAACCAAACACTAAAAAAAGAGTACATGACAGTTCCATCACCCCCTCAAGAATAATCATTTGAGAAACTCAACTTTGATAAAAGCATAAGCCCGCGCTAGACAAGGGCGCGTGACTTTTTGCAGCGTCTGTTTCGCTGTTGCTGCGCTCACTGCTGTACCTACCTCATTTACCCACTGTGCCATCCGCATCTACACGAGCTCAAATTGGGACGGAGAGTTCGCTTTTGCGGAGCACTGGGCACTGGAAATTAAAGCCTTCCCCTGCTCCTTTAAGCGACTGGAGTCGCGAGGCTCCGCCCATCCAGGAAGCAGGAACAAAACACCGACCGAGCCGCCCTTGCAGCGATAAGCCCGCGCTAGACAAGGGCGCGTGACTTTTTGCAGCGTCTGTTTCGCTGTAGCTGCGCTCACTGCTGTACCTACCTCATTTACCCACTGTGCCATCCGCATCTACACGAGCTCAAATTGGGACGGAGAGTTCGCTTTTGCGGAGCACTGGGCACTGGAAATTAAAGCCTTCCCCTGCTCCTTTAAGCGACTGAAGTCGCAAGGCTCCGCCCATCCAGGAAGCAGGAACAAAACACCGACCGAGCCGCCCTTGCAGCGATAAGCCCGCGCTAGAAAAGGGCGCGTGACTTTTTGCAGCGTCTGTTTCGCTGTAGCTGCGCTCACTGCTGTACCTACCTCATTTACCCACTGTGCCATCCGCATCTACACGAGCTCAAATTGGGACGGAGAGTTCGCTTTTGCGGAGCACTGGGCACTGGAAATTAAAGCCTTCCCCTGCTCCTTTAAGCGACTGAAGTCGCAAGGCTCCGCCCATCCAGGAAGCAGGAAAAAAACACCGACCGAGCCGCCCTTGCGGCGTTAAGCCCGCGCTAGACAAGGGTGCGAGACTTTTTGCAGCGTCTGTTTCGCTGTTTGCTGCTTTGCTGTCTGCTGGCAGCAGAAAATAGGTTCGTATCCTTATTGCCCCCAAAGTCCCCGGTGATCACAAAGACTCGATTGAGAAAGAGGAGCTGCACAACACTTTATAGATGGAGCCGCCCTCAGAAAATGCCCCAGAGGCGGCGCTGATGGATGGCGGACCGCATACACGCAACAGACTACAACAGTTAAAGCGGCAAAAAATGAAGACTGCTACTGCAAAGGTAAGCGCTCAAAACTGTAGTGTCACCACAGCCCTACCTCAACACACCCTTAAGCCACCGGAAACACCCGTTGTACCAATACTAGTACAAATTTCAAGCCCGGCCCCTGCTCTAGTCCCGAGCTCTCCCTCAGGACGAGCTTCTGTCTTGACTGCATCGCATAAGACGCAAAGTAATACGCTCTCAGAGGCAGAGATAGAGAGACCAGCGACCCAAATAGACTCAGAAGCCGGCATTCAATTATCACCCAAAGGTGTATTTCTGAAAATACCGAGTGAGACAATGAATGAAAACAGAACGACCAACAATGGCGAAAAAGAGACAGTGTCAAAAGACAGTGCTAAAATCCATCCTTCTAACCAATCAAAGCATGCCCAAGTAGCAAACATGAACATAACAGATGACATTCAAAGGTCTGAAAAGCGATTGTCCTCTAGTCTGCGTCCTCCATCAATTTATCTTGACGCATCAGATGTCACCTTTCACTTCGAAATAACCAATGCTGATCTATTAGCTATACGCTCACCGTCAGAGAATATACAAATAACCCCCAATCGGTTCCCGACACAAAAGAATGCTGCTTTGCAATCTCTAAACTCAACATTGTTTAACGAAAGATCATTGATCGACGAACCGGGACCAGGAATAAAAATCAGTACTTCCTCAGCCGACAAGGGATTGCCACAAAGCACCAATGCTGGCGAAAATAACAAATACGCCTCACTATCTCAAAAAGTTCATGTAAAAGCAAATCATGAAGTAAAAATGGACAAAAAAGAATTGGCGGATGTTCGACCTTTAAACAAAGTTGGAACTGTAGAGACTGCAAATATCACTACGTCCAATGAAGCGGTAGCAAGGGAAGCGCTGCAGACAGAACGTCTAAAGGCAGATTTCGTGCTGATGCGCAATCGCCTAAATGAAAGATTTGCAAACAAACAGGATGGAAAGTTAGATAAACAACGAAAAACAAGCACTACAATGAAGGATGCGCCTATTCTAGGCAAGAACGATCGATTGTGGAAAGACTGAGTTCTGGTTGCCCGGCTAATAAACTTAGATTCAACTGACGTCTGTCAAACGATAGGCCATCAAAGCAGTGCAGATGACCTATATGGAAACAGCACAAACACGACGATTGAAAAAGAAACAGCAGACCAAGGAACAGGCAATCGTCCAGAAGTTGATCACACTGGAGACGCCACGGAAATAAAAGGTAACATCTCCATCGCCGCAGGACTTCAAATTCATAATAATGTTCTGGCCGCCACCTCCATTGCTTTAATGCCATTTATGAAACTATATGAGGCATTAAATGATTCGATACGAGACCAAAACTCCTTGATCAGTTCAACCAACAGTAAGTTACTTGAATTGGAAAAATTCAATGAACATCTTGTACAACGCCTCAACGCAGAAGCTGCTGCGTCCCATGGATGGCACTCTCGCCTAAACGAAATAACGAAAAGAGAAGTACAGGAAAAAGTTGATTTGAGCGAAGCAATAATAGAATGCACAAAGTGGATTAGGCACAACGTTGTAGTACAACCGCGTGACAACTGGTTGGCCAACAAATGCACTTGTCAAATGCCGGCCACGGAGGCGCCGAGGTCGCCGCAAATAAACCCCCAGTCAAAGGCACACGTAAACACGGAAGTGCCAGTAAACAACGAAATTGCACATTAGGCAAAGAAATCATTAAAGACCAACAACCGGAAAAATAATCAGGACACTAAAGGCGTAAAAGAAAATCCACAGCCAAAGGAAGGAGGAAATACAGGAAACGAAAGTCCCTTGCTAGGAGTAAAGGATTTGCTAACCCCGCAAAAACCAATTGCTGAGCCTATTCATGTACAAACCAAGAACCCAAAAGAACCTTCAAACTCAGCTGTTCCCCAAGAGTCGAAAGGACAACCGACGTTGGTAGTTCCAAAAGTGTCCTTTGGAATTTTTCAGGGTTCTGCAAAATCGTTTGAGACCAAAGCTGCAAACCCGGCCTTGCTGAAAAGTAAACTAATCAAACCACAAAAAACTACTGCTAAAGGGCCCCCATTAAAAAGAACACGATCAAATGAGGCAAAAAAGTTTATCAGAAACTTGACAACTCCACCACGCCCCGAGGCAGCAACATCAACTATAACTGCAAATGCTATAGAAAAGTCAAAGAACAATACAAACAGCGATTAAATTCTACAAAAACCCAAATTCATATCAATAAAACGAAGACGAGTCTCCCAGTCCTCCTCGTCTACAAATGAGACACATATTTCGATTGATTTATGCAACCTATCTACATATTCAATTGATGACGTGGACGCGTTGGAAGACCTTGAGGAAATAACAGAAGACGGCACAGCAATACCCTACGATGCCAAGGCAAAACTGAAAATTGATTAAAAAAATCAGCATCGGCATGGCATTCCACGAACTCCCGCTAGAAACCTAGCTGTACCAACAAAAAAGCACCCACATACTGACATGGAGGAATCATCATGGGTAAGACGGAAAGCAGAATCGTCAATTGTTCCCAAAGCCACAACAACCTTAAACCTGAAACAAACAACAACACAATTGCAAAAACAATTGCATCTGAAAACTAAATTAAAAAAATCTCTACCCGTGAGTTTGTGAACTCCAACTGGGTAAGTTTGGAACTGGAAAACATCTTAGAAGATAAGAACGAAGTTAATCTCAACAGAGCAAATGTAATGAGATTATTACATTATATACCAGCTTTATGCAATATAACATCTGACAATATTGCGATCGTGGAATATAAATCTGAAGCTAGATCAGACTGGGTTATCCTTCATATGAAGTCGACAAAACTTGCAAAACCTCTCATTGACGCCAAGGACGATTTATTATTCTTTGGCTTCGACTTATCGATATGCGAGGAGGAGAATCCACATAGATCTAACAAGCCCACTAATAAATCCTCAACGAATACAAAAAATGCGAATCGAGCAGAACTGTGGAAAGAGCTAAAAGCTCAATCTGATCCCACAAACGCTACAAGAAACACCAGGAAAAATGATTAGGATAAAGAAGGGTCAAAAAGCTTGGCCCAGTTACTTACGTCATGGAACACTCGTGGCTTTGCCCATCTTTTTCAAGAATAGTGCCATAATCAGTTAAAAAGCACAATACTCTGTCTGCAGGAAACATGGCTACAAGAAACACCCCTAAGCGATGGTTACTCCGTCTATCTAAATCCAGCTGGGAAAAACCTATTTGGACGTCCTTTCTCCGGATTATTAACCATGATTGATAATGCAGCAGGATGGAATGTAATAAGAATGTCCAATCCAAATCTCTTTGTGCAGGCTCTAGTTATAGAGAGGAAAAACAACAACAAAGACAACATCCCCAATCAACAAATGCTGATCATAAACACTTATTGGAATCCGGCAATGATAACTGACCCCACTTACTTAGCGGCCATTACCTCGCAAATTGATAAATGCCTAGACGAATATGATAAACCGTTTATTCTAACATGTGGCGACCTAAACTATTTGTGGTTTGACGATGCCAAAGTACGCAAAAACTCAGATAGGATTAAAGTGCCCACTGAAATGGCAGACCGAGGGACAAAGTGGGAATACAAACTAACACAACGCCATTGCATCATGCTAAATGGATGCACTAAAGGCGATATCCCAGCAGGAGATACTTGGCACCGTGGAGAATCCAAAAAAACTCTCGATTATACATGGGTATCTGAAAATCTACATGCATATATTCGAAAGTTATCTATAAGACATTCTGCAAAAAGTGACCACAACGCTCTAATACTTCTGTGGGATGTACAAAACGCAAAACAGTTGAAATATAAATATCCACTAAGTATAAACCAAGGACAAAACAGATTACGAATAAATTCTAATCAAATTACTAATCTGACAAAAATTTTTATCCAAATGAACATGAGAGACGTGGAAGTTAACTACGCACCCCTGCTGACGCAATTTTCCAAAAATGCCCAAAAACACAACTAGACTATACCAAAGAGTAAACATCCTTTCGACCCAGTATTAAATGAGGCGAAGAAAACCCTAAAAAAGGACTTATGGCTTCTAAAGAAAGCCAGTGGAACAAATCAACATCTGCTGATGACCAAGGGGCGCTTGAAATACCGAAACTGGATAAAGTCATTCAACCAGATACGGCTACAATCACAAGCTGAATACATGTTACAGCTAATCATTCAGAACAATACCCGGAACATCTGGCAAATTATTAACTCAGATCATTTAAACCAGGCATTTGCGCTATCTAATGGTGTAAGCGAAACGGAGTGGGTAAAACATTACTCCAACGTCTTTAACAACCAAAATTTAACATCGACTGCAACAACAATAACGGAACTCTGTGACTGGGCAGTAACGGAAACTGTGGAGGACATTGAAAATGCTATCCAACATCTAAAGACCTCGAGAGCAGCAGGGCCCGACGGCATTTCCAATTGAATGCTAAAAGCCAACAAAGAAAACTGGGCGAAATTTATTAAGGTGTTATTTGATCAAATAGCACTAGTAGCAAAAATCCCAGATTCCTGGCGGAGTGCGATCGTAGTTCCAATTTTCAAAAAGGGCAACCGTGAAGATCCAACAAATTATCGTCCAATTGCCCTATTGGATACCACGGGAACAATCTTTGCATCCTTCCTTCAGCAGAAAATCGCAAATTGGGCAAACAGCGCTAACATAATCGATGAAAGACAAACAATAAATGTGACGAAATCCCAGATCATTGCAATTGGCACAAATCTAGGGATAAAGAAAAAGAATTTTAAGTGGAGGGTGCAAGACGAGTCCTTGGCTAAAGTCAAAGCCATCCGCTACCTAGGAATTTCCTTTAACATCTCGATAAGAGAATGGAGCTGGATAAATGACATAACAACTTGCATGAAAACCTTCGCACAACAAGGAGCAAAATTGCACGCTAATTATGGGCTCTTCTCTCTCCAACCTATAATAACATTCTACTTGCAAAAGGTTGCACCAGCGATCTGTTTCGGAACCGAAGCTGGCTGGAACATCGACGAAAATATCTGGCTGACCCTAGAGGGTCTGTTTTGGAGAAAAATTCTGAAACTCCCACAAAGTACATCTATGGTAGCAGTAAGACACGAACTTGGCCTGGATTCATTACATTCGATGATCCAGTGGAAATCAATATTAGTATTGCGTAAAATGCGCCTGTCGCCAACCGCGAAATCGTATCAAATACTACACAAAAAAAGCACAGAACCGTCAGCATTCTTACTAAATATTTGGGAGAAGAAAATACTGAAAATCTTAAAAGCAGCGGATCTAAGTTTGTCTCTAGTCCTGCAAATCCCACAAGTGGCGAAAGTCAAATTTAGGAACTGGTACTGGATAACAAACATAGAAAAACGTAGCCAACTATCATCGGTAATTGATCTGGGAACTTTGTGTCAAAAAATAGGCGAACTACCAAGATACCTCAGCAAATTTCCTTCTCGATATCATAGGAACCAGTTCCTCAGACTACGTCTAAACCTCTATACCACCAACGAGGTTCTATGGAGAAGAAAACACGGAAATACGCAGTGACAAATGTCGCTTTTGTGCAACAAGCATTGAAACAAGTAAACATCTGATAATAAAATGTCCCAAAATAGTAGCTCAGCATTCACTTCACCTTGGGAGTTATGCACCAAAAAATGGGAACATGGGAGATTGGTGGAGTTACCTAATCTCAGGAACCAACAACCAACTGACTTGTGCAGTTGTGAACTTCATGGACATGATTCTACCACATCATCTCTATTGATGTTTTAAATTGATGAGAAATAGCATGAAACGCAGTGAAAGTTGACCTCGAAATAGCGTGAAACGCAGTGAAAGTTGAGCTTGTAGCTGAAGTGGATAAGAATGACTAAAAAGTTTGTCCTTTTTTTGCAAACTAAAGGTCAATAAAATAAAAAAAAAACAAAAAAAAGCATAGAAGCCTTGGTCTTAAGCACTGGCTAATGGACATTATTCAACACCATGTTACGATCAATGCAATTCTTTTTGCCAATATTGAACGTTCAAGTAATATATCATTTAAAAAATAATTTTGCTTGAGGAGCAATATGTATTCTATAATAAACTGATATGGAGATGGTCGTATGTGGGACAGGCTTAACTCACTAGCTTCAGCCTTGAATGTGTATCACTGGCATGTAAATGAGGAAAGTTTGGGGCAATTAGAGAAATCTACAGCACTGATAACCAGAGCTCAAATGTAAAACATAGATGCAAGAATGAGAAAACAGAATTCAAGCATGATTACACAAAATATGCTAAGGAGTGTTATATTTAACATTACAACTGCAGGCTAAAGAATCAAGTGGGATATCGGATGTGGAGAAGTTCAAGACTACCTGAATGACCAGCTGAGAGCAAACTGAGATGACATCAAACACCAATCCTGGCTGGAGGCATTGGATGACGATTGTCACATACTGGCTGTGATGAGGTCCTGGTTGAATCTATGGAAGTTTTCCAAACGGTAGTCAAATTCAGAAACTGTTAGACCTTGCACCATTTTCTCACTGTGCTGCAATATTGTGCAGCAATGTAGAACAACAGAACTTGCCTGTTCATCCTCGACGGCCCGTATATGGTGCTTTGTTGAAAGTGGAACCAAGCCCAGGAGGCCTCTCCTGTCCCCCAATAGAAAAAGGAAGACAAGGAGGTGCTTCTGGGGCCAAGCCCAAAGTCCCAAGGAAAAACCCCCATAGGGGGAATAAACCCTGTTCTTATTCTTCCTTGCCTTCCTGTCGTAGTATGCAGACTATGTCCTGGTAGTGACTGCGGGCACATTAGCTCCAGAGAGGCTTGACGTAGAAAGAAGACTGTATCCAGGAAAGTGAGTATCCAGCTGTAGCCAGGGCAGAAAGTATCCAGCTGTAGCCAGGGCAGATAGTATCCAGCTGTAGCCCGGACAGATAGTATCCAGCTGTAGCCCGGGCAGATAGTATCCAGCTGTAGATAGTATCCAGCTGTAGTCAGGGCAGATAGTATCCAGCTGTAGCCCGTGCAGATAGTATCCAGCTGTAGCCGGGCAGATAGTATCCAGCTGTAGCCGGGCAGATAGTATCCAGCTGTAGCCGGGCAGTTAGTATCCAGCTGTAGCCAGGGCAGATAGTATCCACGTGTAGCCAAAAAGGTAGGTATCCAGAAGAGGACAATCAGCACAATGTAACAGAAGGAATTATCAAATGGACAGGAATTGGTTTTGAAATCCTAGATTTCCAGATTTCCCACAGTACTGGAAAGCTCACTTTGAAAAATAAGCGCTCCGTAGGAGGAAACCCCACTGCGGGGAAAAAACGGCAAGAAGAGCTGTAGCCAGGCGGTAGGGGAGAGCTCCTCGTACCAGAATTCTGTAGGGAGACGCGAAATGTGGAACATGGGGCCGCCTGTAAAAAGGAAATACAGTTGGAATGACGACTGTGGGGAGCAGGGAATCTGAGTACGGAAGGAAAGAAAGAAATGCCCGAGTGGAGCGCCTGGTAGAAAAGCTCAGAGGAGCCAGGAATAATAACAGGAGAAAACAGAATAACACTTACCCAGTGAAAAGGAGAACTAGAACTTGCTTTGAAAAGGATATCGCGAAGCAACGCACCGTCCACATCTTATATTCCTGGGAAGAAGTGAAGGTTAGAGCAGCCTGCTCTCAGTGCCCTCTGGTGGTGCAACTAGAGGGATTGTTTATGATGCCTGTCCTAGCTCTTATACAAAAAGTGTGTATCTGGGAATATGTATGCAAAGGAAAATCAGTGTTGTAACATGAAGTATCAAGATGGCTGAGTCAGCTCTGCTCCCCATGTTGGACAACACGGAGAAAGGCGGACCCCATAAACAGGATGACACACACTGGCTCAAGTTATCAAAACAAGGCAGTTCAAAACGTGGGTCAATGCCTGTAAAGACTGGAGGGGGGTATCTGTACTCCTGCTCTCTATATGGCAGAGGAGAGGTACAGAGGACCCAGCCAAGATTCTTTATTTGGTAAAACGTGGGTGAACAATCAAGGCCTAGCTCTCAGGAGGTGATGCAGGCTGGTTCTTAAGTACAGTGTAGTCCCCAAGCACCCACAAAGGAATGTCCACACACTGTATTAGTGAAAGCGCAGTCTTTATATAAATAAGGTTCACGTTATGTACACAACCCCAATAACACACTTTGTACCCTGGAAATACTATAATGGCAAATATATACAGGTCTAGGTGGTACCACTCTTAACAATCGATACCTTTGAAAGGCATCTACTACTAACAGTGTAAACGGCATACGAATCAGATAATAAAATGAATCAACGATAGACACAGAAAGAAGGCAAGTTAAATCAAGCAATGGCAGAACCGTCTATCCCACATAAAACAGTTCGGTGCGAGGATCCACCCACCTGGGCAACCTATAAATAAACTGTATTGGACAAGCCCAGTCCAATTATGCTCAATATAGTCTTGAGCCCTTCTAAAAGGTTCCACGACCCCAAAGTACCTTATGTAGAGTTCTTCGATGAGTCATTGATGGGCCCTTATTGAGTGCACTCCCTTTAAGGCACGAGCCACGGGTTGTCGAGAGTATGTGAAGAAAAAGGGTGAACACTGTTGTTGCGGCGGCAGCTTCGGTTCTTACGGTGCTCGTTGACTATCAGTCAAAAACTTCCTGCAAGCTGAGGCATGCGGTGCACCTCGACGACAAGTGTTTGTTGCTGCAAAGAGTTAATGATGAACTTTTGCCCAGGAAGGGTGTCGAGTCGTCTGGCGTCTCTGCGGTCTTCGGGTGGCAGGAAACCCACCAGAGGATTCTCTTCGGTCGTCGGCGGCCTTGACTTTCTCCGGCAGGATGAAAGCGGTCGACGAGGATGAGTGTGGAAATCAGGACAGTAGCCCAAGTGGAGATTGGTAGACCTTTATTACACAATGTCTTATGGTAGTTGGACTCCAGGTTGACCCCACAGTTACTTCACAGTGAGGGAAAGGCCCCAGTAATTCCTCTTGTCTTTAAGTTTCTCCTACTCTCACGGACCCGGATAGGCCCACCAGTTGCTCTCACTCTCCTCTCCTTCTCCCTGCAAAAAGCAACAAAAACACCATTAGGCCAGTCCCTTTTATACCTAGTGTTTGGAGGGAAAAAGGACCAATAGGGACTAACTTCCCTCCCCCCTTGTTTGATTGGTGGGGACTCTAGACACCCACCCTCTATAAAAAGTGCTGCCTCCTCCCCACCTCCTCCTTTGGTCTGGCTGCCTAGTTCTGGCTTCCCCTCCCTGCCTTCAGCCACTCCCTCTTTGTTGGCCCCGCCCCCCCAATATGGTGTCCGCCTCGAGGATTGCCTCCTGGAGGCCCGTCCTGACTGAGGCCCCATGCTGCTGTTCGCTGTTTGTGCTGCATCAGGTGAGGAGGGGGTTCTGGTTGTTTCCCCTTTATGGGTTCTTACCCATCTGTCTGGCGCACCTCCGACGCCGAGCGGTCGGCACAAGCCGGGCCCTCTTGTTCCCGAGCCTCGCCCCCGCTCGCCGCCGGAGGTCGCCGAAGTGTCCTCCGTTCGCGGGTCTCCCAGCCGCAGCGACAGCGAACCCGGTCTTCGCGGGTACACGCGGCGCTGCAGCTGTGAGCACCCGCGGCGCCGCGGCCGAAATGCCGACACTGTCGCGGGGCGTTGCGAAGGCTCTCCCGTCAACAGGGAGACCTTCTCGGCGCCCGCCCCCAGCTTCGTGTCCACCCGCGGCATAGCGGGCTTCCCTGTCCGTGTGTCCCGCTCCAGCCTCACATCCTCACATACCCCCACCACAGATCCAGGCCGGTCGGGCCGGATCGGACTTCTGGACAAGTAATCCGCCACCAGCTGAAAGCTGGCCGGTCTATGCAAGGTAACGAAGTCGAAGGGCTGGAGGGACAGGAACCATCGTAGAACTCGGTGGTTGGTGTCCTTGTGTCTCGCCAACCACTGTAGCGGTGCATGATCGGTATATAACGTAAACTTCCTCCCCAGTAGGTAGTATCGCAATGAATCCACCGCCCATTTAATGGCGAGACACTCCTTTTCGATAGTGGAATATGCCAACTCATGCGGAAGGAGTTTCCGACTGATAAAACATATCGGTCGCAGGAACCCATCCACTTCCTGCGTCAGGACGGCCCCCAACCCCATGCCAGAGGCATCCGTCTGCAGGAAAAAATGCTTCCGGAAGTCCGGGCATACCAACACCGGGTGGGAAGATATACAGTGCTTCAGCCCCTCAACGGCCAGTATGGCTGCGTGATTGGTTGATAGGTCTGGGGAACCCCCGTTTTTCAACGCCTCGGTCAGTGGCGCAGCCAGGGAAGAAAAACCGGGAATGAAACGTCTATAGTATCCTATAAACCCCAAGAAGGCCCTAATTTGTTTTCTGTTAGTTGGTACAGGGATCCCTTGAATAGCCTCGATCTTGGACATCTGTGGTCGAATCACGCCGCCACCGACTATATGGCCGAGGTACTTGGTTTCCTGGGTCCCTAGTACCGATTTCACTGGGTTGATGTGGAGTCCGGCCTGGGCCAGGGTGCCGACCACCTTGCGTAGATGGATTAGATGGTCCTTCCATGAAGCGCTGTATATCACAATGTCGTCCAGGTAGGCCGCAGCGTATCGGTCGTGGGGCTGTAAGAGGACGTCCATCAGCCTCTGAAAGGTGGCCGGAGCACCATGCAACCCGAACGGTAGCACTTTATACTGAAAAAGCCCCTGGGGTGTAGCAAATGCGGTTTTTTCTTTGTCAGATTCCCGTAGTGGGATCTGCCAGTATCCCTTGGTGAGGTCTAAGGTACTGAGGTAACGGGCAGCACCCAGCCTTTCCAGCAGTTCATCCATCCTGGCCATGGGATAGGCTTCGTATTGGGATATCTGGTTGAGTTGTCTAAAATCCATACAAAATCGTACGGCCCCGTCCGGCTTGGGTACGAGTACGATTGGAGAACACCACGCACTGGTTGAGGGTTCAATGATATCCAACCTAATCATCTCTTCGATTTCTTTCTTAATGATCATCCTTCGGGCCTCCGGGATCCTGTAGGGTCTTAGCCGCACTGTCTGTCCGTTTAGGGTTTCGATACGATGCTCCATTAGGTCGGTCCTTCCAGGTAAATGGGAAAAGATGTTGCGGTATGGGTTGAGTGTCTCCCGTATCACGTTCTTCATGTGTTCAGTGAGTGCTTCACCCCATTGCACCTCATCCAATTGGCTGGTTGTGTATAACAACCCCGTATCTTGGGTGGCCAGAATATTGACCGGTGTAGGCTCGGTCCATTTCTTGAGTAGGTTTATATGGTAAACCTTATATGATGGGCTTCGGTCAGGTTGGTGTATCCGGTAATTCACTGGTCCCACCACGTCCTTCACTACATAGGGACCTCTCCATTGAGCCAACATTTTGTTCATACTGGTGGGTAGTAATACCAGTACCTTATCCCCTGGTTCTAGCTTTCTTAGGCGACAGCCCTTGTTGTATGTCTTCTCCTGCCGGTCTTGGGCTATACTCAGATGGGAGTCCGCTAGTCCCCTTAAAGTAGATAGGTGGTTCTTAAGGTCCTCAGCGTACTCGGTGAGGGATGTTTCCTTAGTGTTTTCCCAATCCTCCTTAACCAGATCTAGGATTGTTCTGGGCTGTCGTCCAAACAGCAGTTCAAATGGGGAGAATCCTGTTGAGGACTGGGGGGTGTCCCTTAATACCATTAGGATCAGGGGTATGACTCTATCCCAGTCTTTTCCCTCTGGGCCTGTTACCCTCTTCATCATTTTCTTTATTGTTTGGTTGTACCTCTCCACTAACCCATCCGTTTGGGGGTGGTAGACTGAGGTACGCAGCCTTCTGATCTGTAGTCTTTCACAGACTTGTCGCATGACAGCTGACATGAAGTTCGTACCCTGATCGGTGAGGATTTCGGTGGGTAGGCCCACACGTGCGAAGTAGGGGATGAGCTGGTCACATATCTGATTAGCCGACGTCCCCTTTAGGGGGAAGGCCTCGGGGTACCGGGTGGCATAGTCCACAATGACCAGCAGGTATCGATATCCACGACTGACTGGCTCTAGCGGGCCTACCAGATCTATGCCTATTCTTTGAAAGGGTATGGTGATCAAAGGCATCCGCTGCAGAGGCGCCTTGGCTGGCTTTTCCCCACTCGTCAACTGGCAGACTTTGCATTCTTTACAGAATTTAGCCACCTCCCCATAGACCCCCGGCCAGTAGAAACGTTTTAGAATGTTTTGCTGGGTCTTTAGGGAGGCCATGTGGCCACCACAAGGGTGATTATGTGCCAACTGGAGGTCAATGCCTCTGTGTGTTTTGGGTAGGAGTAGTTGTTCCCTCCGTGCACCTCCCTCTTCCTGGTAAACCCGATAGAGTAGGCCTTGTCTAGATGTAAAACCGGCTCCCTTGGTCAGGTCTGGGTACCCATTAGGGACGGCCCTTTCGCGGGCCAATGTTAAGGTAGGGTCCGTCAGGGTTTCTCCCCGGATGGAATCCTCATGGTCCTCCGGGTTCCAGGCTATCCGTTGGGTGGCATACATGGATGCGCACTGAGCAAGGCGAGCTTCCCTTCTTTTCATAGTGGGTCTCTCTCGTCCCTGGGTGTTCGGGGGGATGGGCTCCCTGGCAAAGGGTGCTTCTTCCCACCATCCCTGGTCTAGGGCTTTGATAGTCTGGTGGAACTGGGGTAGATCGGTTCCAATCACCACTGGGGCGGGTAAGGAGGGGAGGACGGCAGCTTTCATCTCTGTAATATTAGGGCCCACTTCTACTGTTATGGATTTCATGGGGTAGGTCCTCACATCCCCATGTATGCATCGAATGGGGATACTAACATTGGCGAGGTAAGGAGAATCACTTACGGTTGGTAGTACCGCCGTCTGTCGACTTCCACTGTCGAGTAGGGCCCTGGTTTGGTTCCCGTCTACCCGGACGTCCATCTCGTAGAGACCTTGGCATCTTGGTCGTTGCTCGGTCCTCATGTATCCGATCTCCATCGGCTCGGTGCCTCTCTTCCGGGGACAAAACCGGGCTATATGGCCCCACTCGCCACAGTCATAACATTGCGGCTGTCGATATCCCGTGGACAACTGGATAGATCGTGGGTCGGGACCGTTCCTTTTCTCCTCGGATCCAGAAGGGCGTCCTTCCATTGCTCTCCATCTGGGAAGCCCTCCTCGCAGGCTCTTGGTTTGGAAGGGTTCCAACGGTGGCATCGGATGGCGAATGGGAGATCCGACTCCAAGGGATCTACCCGCTCCCCCTGCCTTTTGGTAGGCCGATGCTATGTCCACCGCCTCAGACAAGGTGGGTCTGTGATGCTGTCGGACCCATCTTTGCATCGGCGGGGGTAGGGCCTCAATGAACTGCTCCAGGGTGACTTTATCTAAGACATCTTGGAGGCCTGTTCCCGGTACTTGTAACCATTTCTCGGTGAGATCTTTAACCCGGTAGAAGAGTTGTCGGGGGTTCTCACCCGGCTTGAGTTTAGCGTCACGCAGCCTCATTCTGTAGGCCTCTTCGTCAAGTCCCAACCGGTCCAATACTGCCTTTTTGATTTCAGCGTAAGGCGTGGTTCCGTTTGGGTTAACGGCCTGGTAGGCACCTTGCATGATGCCGGACAAAAGGGGAGCAACATACTGGCCCCAGCGGTCCACCGGCCACTGAGCGTTTCGGGCGATTCTTTCGAAGGTGGTGAAAAAGAAAGCCGGGTCTTCGCCTTCCTTGAACTTTTGTAACACTGCGGAAGGGACCATGGGTTGGTTTCGGGTGCCGGTGACAGCATCCGTCAGGTGTTTTATCGTCTCTTGGTGGTTGTCCTGAGAAGTGGACTGCAGGGTACCTTGCAATTGTATTGCCTGCTGAAAGGCTTGGCGATCAGCGGCCGCCTGCTGGGCCTGCAATTGGAAGAGCTGTTGTAACTGTTGTTGCCCTTCTGATAGTGTCTGTATTATTTTCTCCATCGCGTTCTCTCTATCCTGCCGACTACGCCACTTGTGGAAATCAGGACAGTAGCCCAAGTGGAGATTGGTAGACCTTTATTACACAATGTCTTATGGTAGTTGGACTCCAGGTTGACCCCACAGTTACTTCACAGTGAGGGAAAGGCCCCAGTAATTCCTCTTGTCTTTAAGTTTCTCCTACTCTCACGGACCCGGATAGGCCCACCAGTTGCTCTCACTCTCCTCTCCTTCTCCCTGCAAAAAGCAACAAAAACACCATTAGGCCAGTCCCTTTTATACCTAGTGTTTGGAGGGAAAAAGGACCAATAGGGACTAACTTCCCTCCCCCCTTGTTTGATTGGTGGGGACTCTAGACACCCACCCTCTATAAAAAGTGCTGCCTCCTCCCCACCTCCTCCTTTGGTCTGGCTGCCTAGTTCTGGCTTCCCCTCCCTGCCTTCAGCCACTCCCTCTTTGTTGGCCCCGCCCCCCCAATATGGTGTCCGCCTCGAGGATTGCCTCCTGGAGGCCCGTCCTGACTGAGGCCCCATGCTGCTGTTCGCTGTTTGTGCTGCATCAGGTGAGGAGGGGGTTCTGGTTGTTTCCCCTTTATGGGTTCTTACCCATCTGTCTGGCGCACCTCCGACGCCGAGCGGTCGGCACAAGCCGGGCCCTCTTGTTCCCGAGCCTCGCCCCCGCTCGCCGCCGGAGGTCGCCGAAGTGTCCTCCGTTCGCGGGTCTCCCAGCCGCAGCGACAGCGAACCCGGTCTTCGCGGGTACACGCGGCGCTGCAGCTGTGAGCACCCGCGGCGCCGCGGCCGAAATGCCGACACTGTCGCGGGGCGTTGCGAAGGCTCTCCCGTCAACAGGGAGACCTTCTCGGCGCCCGCCCCCAGCTTCGTGTCCACCCGCGGCATAGCGGGCTTCCCTGTCCGTGTGTCCCGCTCCAGCCTCACATCCTCACAATGAGCAAGGGAGTACTTGAATCCAATGTCTTAGGCAAAGCAGCACTGTTGCTCCAGTCGTTGATGGCGGTCATTGACTGTGATGGACTTCAATGTCCGGGCGCTTCTCTTTGTGATTCTGCGGCGGTCCCCGTCCTCAGTCGGTAGCCTTTCGGGGGTCTGATGTCCAGGGAGCTTTGGCAAAGATCAGCTGGTGCATGATGGTACCTCGTAGCTCGGGAAGTGGTCTCCTAACCAGGTCCTCTCTTGGATCAGTTCCTTGACAGTCATGCAGCTTTCAGATTAGCGAAGGACAGCAGTTCTTCTTCCAGTGGGTTTCAAGGTTAAGCATCAGTTTCAACCTCAGCTTCTGAACGATATCTAGCATTGAGAGGCCCCCAGATATACTGCTCTGTCTCTCATTCTTTCTGCTGGGTCACACTCATGCAACCAATCATTCAGACGGGCATTAAAGGTATGGTCTAGTAAACATTTTTATTGTCCCAACGGGCCGGCCATGTTTTTTTAAGCCAAAGTGGCTAGATTTTAGAAAACTTTCCTATGGACCTTACCCGAGTTTTCGTCCATGAAACGCACGCGAAAACAAGCACCAGGGAGCTGCCATTTTCTGATAATCCTATCTTTTCCCCGATCGCCCTGACTGACCTGCTTTTGGGGCAATCAATTCCCCCGCCCCTGAGCCTGACATTATCAAAACATTCATATACCCCGCCTCTCTCCGTGACGTTACTGTGCTGCGTAGGCAAACGCGCCGAGTCGTCTTCTACGCGACTCCACACAGAACCCGGAAAGCAACACAGATCAACTCACAACACAGCGCGCCACAATTCGGAATATGAAACTGTACTTTAAAATGAAACAGCAACACGGTACATTTGGTAAAGTACATTTATTTGACATTAAATGTTTAGAGAATATTCAGCAATTGACATATGAACTTCGGAAACCATTTATTTTCTTTTATCTGTATCTGCAATAACTGTTCCGTTTCATCTTGAGTCACGCGCTGTTCCTTTATGGTACACAGGGTGTTCATTTTCGTAAAAAGAATCACTTTGGAAGCACAGTGAACCGCAAGGCTGTTCCATCAACTAGGCACTAGTCCATCCTAAAGGTTGATATGTTGCTTCTAGCCACTAGTACAGCGTAAGAGCATGTGGGCCCTTGGCGATCGTCCCATAATATGGTGATCGTGCTCCAGTTGTTGACATGAAGCTGCAGGTGTCTGCTGAAGAATCCATCCGCCGGTGTCTCAAACAGATGGCAGTGGCAGTAAGGGATCAAATACCTGTTTTGAAAACAAAAAAATTATAATTAGTCTCGCTAGCCGAACTTCATTAATATTACTCATTTTATTTATTACGGCCAATCAGAAACTATTTCCTTGCAAGGGTAGTTCAATGGAGTATGTTCGTCTCTAAAATCAATGCGAAAAGTAACGAGATAAATCGAGGCCAACACACAATGATAAACGACAGTTTACATGCGTGAGGAATGATATGATATATGATATGGCATTTGTAACGCGCCTATACTCAAGTGTTAGTAGGCGTGACGAGGCAGGTGGGGAACAAGGGCAGACAGACAACGATCCTACTAGGCCAGGTGTCTTTCTGATCGCGCATGGGGATGGGCTGTACAAGGTTAGTTGAATACAAATTAAATAATAGGACCAGCTGGTGGCAAGTGCAAGGTAAATGCCGGGAGAAGGGGCTGAAGGATACAGAGACAGTCCCGTAGTGCAGGGAAAAGTGGCTGGGCCAAGGAGCGAGATCGGTGAGACCAGTGGACCTGCATGCCCATGTGCCCACTACGAACAGTTTTACTTGCTTTTCCTAGCTCTTCATTCATTCATTTATTCATGCATCCATTCATTAAATCTTCATTCCGGTATAAAAGCGTATAAAGATTTACTTACATTATATTTGAAATTTCCATTGTGTCTCTTCGTAATGCAGTCTGTAAAACGGACCGTTCTCTTGACAACGATTTTTCGTATACTGAACTAAAATGAAACTCGGTCTAGTTTCTGAATTTTCAGCCTTATCGTCTCTTCCGTTATTGCGCACTCCCTTCAAATGTAGTTCTTTCGGCATGGTCCCTGTCTCAAGGTCAAATAACAATAGACACTTATACTTCCAGTGCGACTTGTGGGCCTCATCTGGGCGCTGTCCTTTGCATTCTTTATTTGCAACATCCCGTAGTATAGGCATCTATGAGAACTTGAAGTTTAGAATCCGTCTATGTAGTGCGCCTCAATGTGCAAATGCGAAATTGCTTCTCTCCCAAATGCCACGGCCGCTTGGCTGGCGCGTTCTAAGTGCCCCAATTTTGTCCCCGTTGTCTGCGAGCTTTGCAGCCCAAATTGAGACATTTAATTTTTGGCGGAAGGTCAGGGAAAGTACCACAGGTGTTGAGTTAAAAGTGAGATTTATTGTTTGTTTGTTTGTTTGTTTTATTATTTGCAATATGCAAGCCTCCCCTCCGTTAACAGTGCGCAGCATTTACATTTACATGAGATGAGACATGAGAAAAATATATACATACACATATGTGAGGTGAATAGAGAGAATTCAAAGATGACACCCAGCTTGTTCGCCACCCATGATGGTGAAGGTAGGGGTTAGGTTTACAGGTACACTGTACAATAACATTTATTTACAAAAAGACAATCGTATTGCAATTATTTAAACCGGGATTTGTACTTCACAATCAGCTGTGCATCGGGTGGGCATGGCTTAGTCGCAATGTTCGGTGGCAATGGATCACTGCTCTGCACAGAAACGTCCAAAATTCTATATCTGTGCTTCTCTAACACAGCAACAATAAGGCCTTTCACAAAGTCGAACTGCATTTCATCATAGACTGGTTTGATCACCCATTGCTTACTTCGTTTTGAAAACACCTTAGTGTAGCGAGGCATCCTTACTTTACTGCTAGTCCTAGATTGTTCACGTCCGACATTGCTGTTATGGGCCAAGACCGCTAGTAGAGTGCGATGTTTCATGCCTCGAAAGCTAAAATGCAAGCGCTTTGGCCTGTACTTTAGGCACATATTGTGGAACACCTCCAAATCTCCTGTGTGACAGAATTCTGTCAGTCCTCTCAAATCTCTTGATAGAGTTTTGTCGAAAACAATCTTCTCAATGGCTTTGTGTGTCGGTGAAGATGGAATCACCACTTCTTCTTCCGTGCCTCCTCTGGGGACAAAGGGCCATGTTCACATTGGTGGAAATGTTCATTTGCTGTCCAGCGGTGAACGTTGGTACAGTGGTGCATCAGTGACCGCCATTTTTCAAGTAGTATTTCCACTGACCCCTCACAAGTTTTTGAGCTCCACCAAAGATGGTTGGTGATAGAATGTGACCACTGCAAAATACTTTCAAAACCTTTTTTTTTCCCTGCAGCCGAGATTTTCTTATTGATTGATTTAGCAAGATGCCATACGTCAAATTGATGTTTAATATGTGGGAACTGCTCTCTCATTGTCTTGGCAATTGAAACATGTCTATCCGTGGCTATGTGGTCGATGTGCATTCCCCTCGATTGTAGATATTCCACTGATTTTATAAAACCTAGTTTCTCCATGGCCACTGACGATGTACATTGTATTACCTGCACGATCACCGAACTCACAATTTTCTTACTATCCATGTCCTGAAAGTGGTAGGTGCAGTACTTGGCAGAAAATCCAGGGCTGTCGCACTGTCCATCGCCGGCTAGCCTGAATCGTTTGCCTTCGAATGTACTTGCTAGAGACAATTGTTCAATTTTAGAAGCATCACTAATGGCCGGAAACAGATAATCACGTTGGTATGTGTAGTACAGCGCTTTAGAAATGAAATGGAGTCCCACAAACTGAAAGAAAGCCTCTAACTTTCTAAAACTGGAGCCACTAAAAAGTGATGCAGCTGCACACAGTAGATTGCCTGCTGGCATTTTCCCCAGCATTGGTTGTGCAGACCATGAGAACCTATGATTTAATGTACAGGCGGCATTTATTTTGACGTTACTGCCTTTTATTTGTCGAGTCACATTAATCAATGGCTTCCCACATACTTTCCCTCTAATGGAATGCACACATTTCAGCATACTTATAATTTCCATCAAACAACTGTCGAATACAATGTATTTGCTCTCTTTCATTAGACTGTCATCCTGCGTCAACGTTGTTTCGGCCTTTGACGTTGTGGAGATTTCAACACATTGGAAAGTAATATCGCTGATATCAAGTTCTGATGCATCTATGGATTCTGCGGCTGGTTCATTCACTGTCATTTCAACATCTATTACTTCAACATTGATGGGAGAACACAACAATGTCAACAGGTTTTTTGGTGGCAAATTTTTGGCGGGTGTGGATTGTGTAAATTGATCTGCAACTACTTCAGAGCTATCTTCAATACATACAATAACATCTTCTTGTGGTGGTGCGGTCAACACTGTAGCTATGGTCCAATGCAACTTTGCTGTATTCTCCAAACACAATTATTTCATGTTCTGGCCATTGGACATGAGCATCTCGAGCCTGAACACGCCTCGCCTCAATTAATAGTTCCTCCATAGTGTACACGGTCTGGCAAGCCACATCTCTCATTCGCTTCACTGTCTGTGTGTGTATAGTTCTGACACCCACGGGTAACTGGAGGAGATATTGGAAAAGGGATGTTCAGTTTAAACACAAGATGGAGTGTAGTAGAATTGACTGGAAAAAAACATAAGATAATCCCCACACAAACATTTTTTTAAAGTTATGAACTGTTTGTAACTAACCTTTTTTTGTTTTTTTTTCTTTGCAACTTTTTTGACTCGACCTTCAACATCTGCCGCTGTTGCTCCGATTCGTTTCCGCATGTCCTCCCTTCCTCTTGCGCTGCAAGGACTATATTTTCTGTATCCGCATAGACAGCACGGAATGAGGCTCCATCGTCTCCCTGAAACATAGTACTTTCATTACTATGTATCAAAATATTGTTAGCATAAAACACACGTGAGGACGAACACACAGGTACATCGCAATAGCCAAATACGACTTAAACATTGTGTGCAACAATCAAAGGACAAGTATTCGACCAGTGATGATCTATTTCGATGGAACTGTCAGTATCCATACCTCTGGCTCTGCATGGACTGCCATGAATGGTTGTATTGGAGAGGAGGCATCCGCATCTCCCTGAAACACAGGACTTTGATTAGTATGGGTTTCAATATTGGAAACATAACACACACTTGGGGTCGAACGCACAGGTACATATAAAGAGATAACCGCAAATGATGCATTGTCCAAAAGAATCAAGGAAAATCCAAATATGATCACATTTCATCGACTTATTTCAACGATTCCTTTACATCTGCATCATCTAAATGAGATGTTGTGATTGTGGTGGAAGCTCAGTCGTCTCCCTGAAACACAGCACTTGCGTTAATAGGGAAGAAAGTATAGCAAATGGAATCACGTTATATGGTCATGCATGATGGAGCTGTCATTATCCATACCTCGTGCTGCTGAAGAATATCTATGGATGTTGCAAATGTAGTGCGCACTTCCGAAAGCCGATTTGTATACTTGAATTTCAGGCTCTGCATCAAGTGCAGGGGTTGACGCTCCATCAACTGCCTGAAACATAGTACTTGCATTAGTGAGGATTACAATTGTGAAAACATAACACACACTTGGGGTCGACAGCACAGGTACATATCAACGGCTAACCACGAATGAAACATTGTGTAGAACAATCAAACGACAAGAATTCCAGCTCTGATGATGACGCTCGGTGGAGTTGTCAGTATCCATACCTCCTGATGTTGAAAAACATCTAGAAATGTTGTAGATGTGGCGGACGCTTCAGCATCTCCCTGAAAGACAGTACTTGCATTAGTATGGATAACACTAATTATAACTGAAAAGAAACACCAGTGGACGATAACTAAGGTGTATATTAATTGGAAAGCAGTAACCAAACATTCAGTAAAATAATTACACGATAGAATAAAACTATTACTTGACATGCATAAAACAAGTATGTAGCGGATTAGCCTAGTAAGATTTCCTGATACGCACTAGAAGTGGTTGATAACTGCGACCACGTCAAGGATGTAGAATGTTCTTGCTTCAGATTCAAGGGATAGTCAAGAAGTTGTAAAGGTCAATTAATGATTGATAATGAAATGCCAATATTAAAAATAGCCATGTAAGCCGACAGAATACTTGAAAAATGCTCAATACAGCACAGTTCCCTGTCCCCATATATATATACATTGCGTTTGTGGGTTATGAAATCGAAAAAGAATATATTGATCAATGTCATTATTCAAAAAACTATACACTCGTATCAATATCGAAATTATTACAAGGGATAGAACACCTAAAATATCTATTAATCCATTCGGCTACACACTACCGCAAGGCCTAAAGCTAAATCCGGACACTTGACTCACGGGTGGTGGAATGTGGACGAATAGAGTGGGAATAGCGTTTTTGCACAATTTCCGTGTCGTTCGCCGTTTATTCTTCTTTGTTACCCAAGAAGTTGTGCACATGTCCAAGGAAAAGTGCTGGCTGCAGATGCGGTATCGATCACCCCTCTTGTCCTCTAAGACTTGTTGGACTCTACTTTCCAGCTCATCCAGTGGATATCCGCAATGTCTGACACATTCTCTTATTCGATCAACAGTTTTCGGGAATACATGCATTGTAGTTCCTTCAGATTTCGCATGGGTCTTCGAAGGGCAACCGCTAATCGAACAGGCAGGCATTGTTGATAAATCTGAAAAGTAAATATCGACATTATTATACAATCTTCAAGAGTAAAGATTTGATACAAAAGTAAATGAATCATACAATGATCAATGCAAGGTTTGTTGTGGTTGCAGGAACTATACCAGTTCATTATGTGCTGCTTAGTACTTGCATAAGTTGCAGAAATGTATAATTGATGTGACTGAAATCTGAACATGTGACTTGTCCCTTGGATGTTCTGTCTTGCACGAGAAGGAAACATGCTAACATTATTGACTGGACCCCCGAAGGGTGCAATTCAATCACAATAGTCACAGATGAAAATAAATAGATCTATTGATAGCATAGCAATGGAAACTCAAGTCAATACCAATGAGACCAATGAACATAGCACTATTGTGTACTCTACTCGAAAATAGATAGAAATTTAAAAATCTGCGAAATATGACCAGGATACATGGCCTTACCTTGACCAACAAACAGTTGGATTCAGCAAGCAGAGCAGTATGTTGCGGGCGAATAGGTGGATGGCCACAGGTAGCGCACTGATGGGTATGCTCGAAGCGGTCACAGAAGTTCACGGATAGCACGACGACGAGCAGATTAGCATAGATCTCAGTGGTTCCCAGGTAGCACGTTCAAGAGTTGACTTGCAAAGCACAAAGATGTTCTCATGAGACGTATCGAGTGGTTTTTAAAGTATTAGAAACTGGGGTGTGTTTGTGAATGAATGACGTATGTATGTCGTGGTATTAGGGGGGCAGCCTGCCTCAGGGGAGGCCTGCCTGGAGACACAGGGTCTGAGGAGGCCATGTGACCGATGGCCCCTTGGCGTGGGACACCTTTTGAAGTGTACATGCAGTTTGGCACCTTGGCCTTTTGCGCCCCTGACAGCCCCCCATGCCAGCGCTCATCCCCGGGTGTGAACCGCCTTTGATAGAGGGGGTGGGATGGATGGCCCTGGGGCGTGCAGATAAGGCACAGGAAGACTGCTGAATGGAGTCACACTTATGTGGATTGCAGGGGGGCGGCCTGTCTCAGGGGAGGCCTGCTTGGAGACACGGGGTCTGAGGAGGCCATGTGACCGATGGCCCCTTGGCGTGGGACACCTTTTGAAGTGTACATGCAGTTTGGCACATTGGCCTTTCGCGCCCCTGACAGCCCCCCATGCCAGCGCTCATCCCCGGGTGTGTACCGCCTTTGATAGAGGGGGGTGGGATGGATGGCCCTGGGGCATGCAGATAAGGCACAGGAAGACTGCTGAATGGAGACACACTTATGTGGATTGCAGGGGGTCTGCCTGTCTCAGGGGAGACCTGCCTTGAGACACGGGGTCTGAGGAGGCCATGTGACCGATGGCCCCTTGGCGTGGGACACCTTTTGAAGTGTACATGCAGTTTGGCACCTTGGCCTTTCGCGCCCCTGACAGCCCCCCATGCCAGCGCTCATCCCCGGGTGTGTACCGCCTTTGATAGAGGGGGGTGGGATGGATGGCCCTGGGGAGTGCAGATAAGGCACAGGAAGACTGCTGAATGGAGACACACTTATGTGGGTTGCGGGGGGGCGGCCTGTCTCAGGGGAGGCCTGCCTGGAGACACGGAGTCTGAGGAGGCCATGTGACCGATGGCCCCTTGGCGTGGGACACCTTTTGAAGTGTACATGTAGTTTGGCACCTTGGCCGTTTGCGCCAGTCACAGCCCCCCATGCCAACGCGCATTCACCGGCGCGAACCGCCTTTATATCAATATACAGTATATCGCCTTTATATCAATGATAGTATATCGTTGCTTATCAATAACAAATGCCACATACCGGAGATTCTTGTGAGCATAGACCCACACTTCAACCGGTGTATTATAGTGGTCAAGACCCTAAGGCCTGTACAATCCAATGGTAATTGTTAGTATAGTATATGTGTGACTTTTATAGAGACATAACCTACTGAAAGACTTTGAACAAGTGTTATTTAGTGCATGCATTATCGAGAATATGTTATGTTAGCTTAGATAGATAGTGACCACTCTGCTTCACAGCAACCAGACCTTCACCCATTCGGAGCACAGATGTCTGACGTCCATCCTTGAATGGAGACACACTTGATTCATTTAAAAAAATCGAGACAAACATCGTTAAAATATATGTGGTGTTTTATTTTGTATCTTATTTTCATGACACAAAAATACAAGACTTTAAAGATTATACAGGTCAGGTTGCAGCACAGCGAGAGAAAATCCCCTGTACTGACCGCTGTCACTCGGGAACGTTTCTCTAATGGCACGAACGTCACAGGCGGGTATCACTCTTCGAACGCGGTGTCCAAGCCTCCCATGAAGCCACCATGTAAAGGAACGATAGGCCACCAGCCTGTACCACCTGTGAAAAGGAAGGAAACAAACTGTTTTTAAATGACCCAGATAAGTTTAATAAACTTTTGTTGTCAATGACAATTCTTGTAACTAATGGCATTTTACATGGACAAATGCTATCTAGACAATGCACACTATTGAAAGACTTACATGCGTTACAATGATATGTAGATGTATTTTGGATATAGTAGAAGAACATGAAGTAGGAGTGGCATGACAAGCAGAGTATACTTACTCGTTACTCGGATTACGAGGACGAACAGTTGCTCGAAGTTCGTGCATAAGCACCATCATTATTTTCAACACGGCCCGTGTGAGGCAGGCTGCCCTGAAGTCTGGCAGCTTGGTGATGCATTGCGGTCGTGGCTCGCCTTCCGAAATGTAGGCCAGGCATCCCGAGTTTTCTCGGCAGCAGCAGTTCTCGTCCTCAGTTGGCATTAGCTTGCACCGATTGCATGTGCACCAGGTGGAGACGCCGTCCATTCGACTAGGCCCAGGCTCTTCATCTGTTGATTTGTCCTGCCAACTGCCGTCCGAATCATCATCGTTTTCGCGTGCTTCCCTTTCCAGTAGTTCCTCCTCGGTATACTCGGGCTCGTACATGTAGGGCATTATTGTAGCCATTGTGTGTTAAACAAACTAAAATAATTGATAGCGGTGGTACTGGTATCTGTTCACACGGGCTACAAGCGGCGAAGGTAGCTGACCAGAGCACTGAAACGAGTCACACACAGAATACTCAAAGTAACACAGAGAGAGGAATGGAATCGAAAATCTGCTGCTGTGTGTTGTGAAACGGTCTGTTTATACTTATTGAGGAGAGAGGCGTCCTGCCATTTCCATGGCGACACGTCATTAGCTGAAGCGCAGCGAATGTTGACACGAGACGTGCTTTGGCGTTGGGAAATGGGCGGTACGAGTCTGCTGATGACAGGCTCAGGGGCGGGGGAATTGATTTAGTGCCGCAAAAGCAGGTCCGCCAGGGCGATCGGGGAAAAGATAGGATTATCAGAAAATGGCGGCTCCCTGGTGCTTGTTTTCACGTGCGTTTAATGGACGAAAACTCGGGTAAGGTCCATAGGAAAGTTTTCTAAAATCGAGCCACTTTGGCTTAAAAAAACATGGCCGACCCGTTGGGACAATAAACATTTTTACTAGACCATGCCTTTAAGGCAGTCAGACAGCCAATCAGACTCACTGTGCATTCTTCTCCATCCAGAGACTCACAACATGGGATGTGGATTCGGACAAGTTACGCGCCATTCAACACTCCACACTGTATTCATTACCAGTTTCGGGCAGGGCTGTCTCAGTCATTGTGTCAACCACCAGATACTAGACACCCACAACATGGAATGTATATTCGTCACATACTCCATTCAGCCAGGTCCCACCCCACGGGTGTGCCCACAACATACAGTCATTGGGAAGGCTCCAGTCAGTCTGGCCTGGACTACCCCACAACACAATCTATGAAACTTCCACCCAACAGCCAGTCCGGGGGAAGGGACAGTCAGGGCTTCCGGGACTTTGGGAAAAGTAAGGTAACAGGCAATAGAAAGCAAGAGGCCACAGGGGCATCTTGTTTTCTATCAGGAATCAACTGATTCCAATGGCAGGGCCTGGGTATCCCCAAAATGGAGGATACTCAGTGCACCTGTCAAATTCAGCATGGAGCTGCCACCAGCCTATGCCCTAATCTGTGGGCCGCACACAGGCCCCCAAAAACATACACTAGGAGTGCAGGGTTGTACTCCCACCCATGGGTGCCATAAGGGTATCTGCATTATCATGACTCTTCCCTGGTCTATGCTCTATGGTGAAGTCTAGCCCTTGCAGGCTAATGGACCAGCTAAGCAGTTTCGGGTTTTCACGCTTCTTCTTCATAAGCCACTTTAAGGGATTATGGTCTGTTTGGACCTTGAAGGTAGACCCTGTAAGGTAGGGCCTAAAACACCTAAGGCTACAAACTATACTGAAACATTCCTTTTCAACAGAAGTCCACCTAAGTTCTCTACCCTTGAGTTGTCTACTGATCTGATGAAAATGATCGGATGTTCCCTCCCTTTGTCATCTAACTGGGATAAGACTGCTCCAATTCCGGTGTCGCAGGCATCTGTCTGGGCGATAAAGGGCTTGCTGTAATCGGGCGCTCACAACACAGGTGCCCTACACAGACTTTCTGTCAAGCCAACAAAGGCCCTCTGATAGTCTTCTGTCCGATTAACCTTCCTTGGTTGTTTGGGCGAAGTCAGAGCTGTCAGAGGTGCATCTATGATTCCATAGTCCGCCATGAAGGTGTGATAATACTTTGTGAGGCCCAAAAAGGCTCTCACCTGGGTTTGAGTTGTGGGAGTATCCCAGTCATGTACATCCTGTATCTTGCTGGGAAGAGGTTGGATTTGACCCCCTCCTACCTCATGACCAAGATACGTGACTTTCCCCTGAGCTATCTGGCACTTGGTGGCCTTGATAGTGAGGTTAGCCCTTTTCAAGGCATGCAACACTTTATCCAAGTGAGTCAAATACTCCTCCCAAGTGGAACTGTAGACAGCGATGTCGTCTAAGTAGGCCTCACAAAAGGCCTCCAGCCCACTGAGTGCATGATTGACTAAATGTTGGAAAGTGGCAGGTGCATTTCTTAACCCAAAAGGCATGACCGTAAACTGGCAGAGCCGCTCAGGTGTTGAGAATGCAGTCTTTTCCTTGGCATGGTCCGTCAGGGTTATTTGTCAATAGCTTGAGGCAAGATCAAAGGTGATAACAAATTTGGTAGCACCTATGGTGTCCACAAGCTCATCATCCCTAGGCAATAGGTGTGTGTCTGTTTTGGTGACTGCATTGACTCCTCTGTAGTCCACACAGAACCTCCAATCCTTGGTACCTGCCCGGGAACTTGCCCTGGGGACAAGGACCACTGGACTGGACCAGGGACTAGCTGAGGGTTCAATAACACCCAGATCCAACATCTTGGCGACCGCAGCCTGGATGTGGTTCTTAACTGTATCTGACATACAGTAGCGCCTGCTTTTGACAGGCACACTGTCACCAGTGTCAATTTCGTGCCTACACCACGGTGTAAGGCCTGGTGTCAGTGAGCACAGAGAGGCATACTGCCGGAGCAAAGCCATGCAGGCCCTCTGCTGCTCTGTCGTCAGATCTGGAGAGAGATGCACTCCCTCCACTGAGCCAGGCTCACTCTCATCCTCGTCTTGCTCTGAAGCAAGCAAGAGACATGAGACTTCGGCTCGCCTATGGAAAGGCTTGAGCCTGTTAACATGGAATACCTGAGGGGCTACCCCAGGGACTCCCATGCCAACCAGATAATTGACTTTGCCCATCTTGGAGATTATCCTGAAGAGTCCAGTCCACGTATCTGCCAAAGCTCGAGGCTTGGTAGGCTCTATCACAAGGATCTCCTGTCCCGGAGTCCAATCCACTAGCGAGGCTTTAAGGTCATGCCAGTACTTGTTCAATTCCTGGCTGGCCGTGAGATTCGCTGTCTCCTGACCCATCATGTGTGTGATCCTCTGTTGGAGGCCTAACCCATAGTCCCTCGCTTTCTTGGCAGGACCTGGAGGTGTGGTTTCCAAACCTTCTCTGATCAAGACAAGGGGCCCCCTCACTGGATGGCCAAAGACCTTTTTGGCCTGTAGGACCTCAATACCTTGCCCTCTCACTTCCTAAATATCTGCTTTCTACAGCTCTACCCTCATCCGGCTCATACTCTCTCAGGGTCAGTTGCTCCTAAAACACACACCACGAAAAGTTCTAACAACCAAACGTTCGAACTTTATGTGGTATGTGTTTCAGTGTGGTGGGTATGGGCCCTGGTGTGTGTCCCCCGCAAAACTGAGCTCACTACAGTATACAGTATAGTGGGTGGGGGTTGCGGGGGACACCCTTCCTCTCCCCTACTCACTTCCTGGCTAAGATGTATTGTACACTGCTTTCCTACCCACCCTATGATATGTGCCCCAGGCCACCTCCCTCCCTACAGTTCCCTACAACGACCAACCCCTGCACTTGGGGACTGTTTTCTATAACCCTAACAGTCCATCCAACACTTCATGTCTACACTTATCCTTGCCAGCACCGGCCGTAGTTGTATGTATTTCTATTTTTTATTGTTCCCATGTACTGCACTTTGCCCTCCCTCTTCCAATTCACTTGCGCACTATTAATTTCAGCTGGCGTAGCGGAATCAATGTCTCTGTGTGGCCTCCGTTCTGCCTCCCTTTCCTTGGTGCACCTTCACACACTTGTATGTAGGCGCGATACTAATGGCACAAAACACCATAGCACATCATATCATAGTATGCACACACTGCATTCATAAAAGGATGCCTGCCACGTACCTTGTACACTTCACAATATGGTTTTGCCACTGTAATGCATGTACTACAAATGTCGGAAAAGTGATCCCCCAAAACCAGTATATTAGGAACGTTCAGCAAGTGCATGCAGTGCATGAATACAAACAGTATGCATACCCCTCACCTTGCACACTTTCCCCATTGCCTCCTACATTTATCGGTACAAGCCGACCTTCTGTCACAGTGTTTATGTACACACCACTACTAGCAACCACATTGCCCAATGGCTTAGCCTCCACATGGCCAATGCCATAGCTGCCGTCCTAAAAAGAGCCAGATGTGCCACGTCTAATCCTCAAAGTCCAGCTGGATCCGCAGCATTACTGTGCTTGAAGCTGGAGGGGGACGTGGTTCATGGGATGTGGGGGGAGGAAGGAATGTGAAACAGGAGTGGGGATTGTGTCTTTAGGATTGTCTCTAAAAACACATATTTTTTTTCTTTTTGTCATGTTTTAATTATGTATGTGCATTCATACACATGTTCCTGCTTGTTTTTCTCTCTTTTGCTCACGTTTGCTTCGCCTCCTGACATTTTTCTCGACTGAAGATGAACGCTTATGTTACATTTCTACAGAATTCTCTGCAACGCTTCGTGCAGCGTGGCAAACACAACGGCATTGGCAATGGAGGTAAAAAAAATGCCATTTCCTTGAAACCACTGAAAATCTGGCTGGTTATTAATACTTCCATAGTCTGTGCAGAACATCCCAGCACTGCACATAAAGTGCTTCTGTTTATCCAACATCTCCCGACCTCTGGCTGTGGACAAATTACACCGGCATTCTCCCATTGTCTGTCCTCTTGGTGTCATCGATAAGAAAATCACCTTTGCAGTAGGAAATATCTGCAACACAGATGTCATCAACTTCTTTAAGTAAGCGAGCAAAAGTGAGCACGACATGTGCCCCAAATGTAGTCATCCAAAATGCCCGACCACCACATCTACAGTACCAACAGAGTCCACAGATTTGCAGAGGAGATTCATGCATCTGAAACCCCACTCATAAACTGTGCCCCAAAAAGCCTGCACTCCTTCCAACTGAAAGTCAGTATCGAAGCCTCTTTCCACGGCATACCTGTGCAGATTGTGTACAAAAGGTATCACTGACTATAAGCACTCGCTGTCTGTCCATCGCTGCCAACCTCACTGCATCAAACTTTGGGTAAATATGTCACCACCCCTTCTGGTGAACCACACCCTAGACTCCTCATTGGAGAATCCCCACAGTTCCATTTCCGAAGGCTCCATTCTCAGAAGGCCATGATGTGGCACGTGTGCTAGGGCCACGCCCCAGTCAAGCAGACACAATACTTCTTACCTTTGCACTCAACTTTTCCAACACTCCCTTAGTGGTGCCTATTGGCGACTATAACATTTGAAAAATGCCTGCACCAATCACATAGTAAACCTCGGCATTGCACACTATCATTCCTGTACACAACTCCATATGTCCCGTTAAACACTCAGAGCATGTTCCCTTTGCTTCCAAAGTCCCTCCACCAGAACCTTTCCTACAGCACGCCATATTTCAGCATCCACAATGATCCTGCGACGTGTATGGGAAGAATGGTCTTTGAGAGCCCACCCTCCCCTTCATGCCTACCCACTTGCAGATTATGATTCGTCCAACAGCCACCCATGCGCCTGTGGCCAGGGATGCAGGATGGCTGCGGGGTGATCCATATGGATGCAAAACTCAGCCAGAAGGCTGATCCCAGAATCCATTTTGTGCCACACTCTGACTCCATTTTTTACATGGCAAAATAGGCCTCATGAACATGCAGCTCTCCACTCGAAATTGCGCACAGCGGCCCAGTCACTTCCCTCACCCTCCTCCCCTCTGTGTCCCTGCAGTGGGCCTGTTCTCACGGGAGACTAGGCACGAACAAGCTACAAGACAAACATTGTATCTTTCACCTTCCGCAGTCCCTCCCTGTCCTGTGAATGTCCGGGCAGAAGCTTGGGTTTGAGAAAAACAATTCATCTTCACAAACATGTCCTATCCCCTTGCAGACCCCACATTTATGACATATGCTGTGGATAACCCCCAACCTTGCTCCCCGTTTGAAGTAACGGAAACATACCCCTCGCCTGTGTGCAGCTCCGTTTCAGCCACCCTGCTGATCCCTCTGTAAAGACTATACATCCCTTTCTGTAGTTGTACACTGAGGGGCTGATTTCATGTAACGAAACAAGACAGTCTTTACCTATTTCCCTGTGCATAAGGCTATGGGTTACATGTCTAGGCCCCATGCTGTTGGTTGAGGATTGTCCTTTGCCAGAAACGTACACTGATGTACGATATGTTCATTCACTTATTCAATATGATGCAAGGTATAAAACACAGATGCTCGTTGGTTTTCTAATATTATGTATGTTCACTGCATGTTCAACTAGTACATGTTTCTCTTATGTATAATATAACACAGCAAAGCCATGAGGCTAATGTAAATAGATTCATTTTCTAAAGCATGATGATCAAGGTAAGCCCAACGGTATAACATATATTGTAATCAGATCTTGCTCACTATCTAATGTACTTGCATGTACAAGGATCTAGTTTTACCTCATCCTAATGATTCACATATAACCCCACAAAGCGAACAGGACCCTGCTCAACAGGCCTCAGGGCCCTCTCTCCCTGCCTTGCAGCACCGCGCACTCCGCCCCCCCATACTCCCCTCTCATGCTGGGCTGATGGCTGAAGGCCCTTTCCACACTGATGCCTTGATGCTACAAATGTAACCTCTCACCTTTCCACTGAGCCTGTGCCAAGTATTCACCCTCCCCTCAACCCTCTGGCTCATGATGTCACTATGAACCTGCCTTGCACCCCCAGACTCTGGTTAAAGAAATATGGGCAATAAGCCCCTCACCCCAATGCCTTTTGAAGTAAGATTGCATGCCCTTGATTAACGTACCACCCTAGCTCACCCGAGACCCCTGATCCCATGTGTGGCAATACATCCACTTCACAATAACGAACAATAAATAAGTGTCTTATGAGATCTAAAGGAATGGTTGATGAATGTGACAACATAATCTTGTGAATAAGTTGGGCACCTGGACTCATGTATTCTCATTTTTATTATCCAGGTCAAATGTTTAGCAATACATTTCTTATATGCCAATGTGAATAGATGAATGTCAAAGTATGTGTGGCCACAAGGGCACCGCTATGTAGCATAAATAGGGACAGCTCAGACATCACCTGATCCTGTGCTCCACCCGAAGAGCCCTCTTGACTCATCCACCCCGCGCTGGAACCACGTGGAACTCCGGCAATCCTGGAGCACCGGGTCTAAGGATTACATAGTATCTAGTCTTCACCACCCAATGCCCACAATTTATGTGCACCCTATAGCTTACATCATCTATGATGCGACTTTGTAATAAATATGAATGTAATCCTACTGCATGGCAGAGCGCTCTCAGAGTTTTGCAGAGTCCTCTGCTTGCCCTATTTGGTTTCGGATAAACTTTACTTTTTATCTTCTCCCGCACTTGGTCCTGGTCTCATTCCCTCCTGGGGTGCGTCCATTACTGACTCTCATTGGGGAGTTATGACTGCATTTTTGGGAGATGCTCACTTTCAGACGCACCCAGCACACCTTTCGCTATGCACACACCAGTCTACCCTTGCCCACACACAGCACAACACTATTAATCCATGCATGCGCCCATTTGGGAAGCTAACATTGTGCACAAACGTAACATACGTACCAGCACTTCAACCCAACTCCCTCACACCATAAAACGCCCAACCACGAAAACAGGTCGCAATTAGCAGCATCCACAAAACATACCACAGCCTCCATCACCCCTACCCACTGCCATTCACAAAGTATTGTGTCACTACCAACCTAACCACGACATTGGCCCTACTCAACAAATCTACACACAACATAGTAAAGAGCCCATACAAGCTACACTTCAACCATACCCTCTGCCGTACTGCCAGTATACACTCATTGCACCCACTGGCCACACTGCGTGACTGTTCAAAGCACAATCTCCAATCAGACATTCAAAACTTGACCATGTGCTACCAGCGACCGCACCTACGGAACCAAATATACACACATGCCAGCTCACTTCTGCTGCTCCATGGCGTCTGAAATGTACTCCACAACCATTCTTTACAGGTCACCACCCTCGACCAGATACACAGTAAACATTGCATTAGTGGCGTGGGTTTCCTCAAGTCCTAGGCTCTTCAATGCATGGCCTATGCCCTTCGCCCATGCATCCAATAGGCTAGACCTTGAACACAGGCACTGCAACGTAATGCCACCATGTATGTGACCATATCACCAAATACGCCAATCCATATACACACCACTGCCACCAGCACTCCTACCCACCCTGCACACGCATCCAGCAGTCACATACTGATCATCTGCATTGCACCCATTCATGAAAACAGGTAGCTATCAGGAGAATCCACACCAGAGCCTCCACCACCCCTAGGCACAGCCATTCACAAAGTATTGTGTCACTACCAACCTACCCACCTTTTCACAACATTGACCCTACTTCAACAAATCATTACACATCGTAGTAACCACGCCCATTTAAGGTGCACTTCTACCATATCCGCTTCCATACTGACAGTATGTAAACGCAGCACACAGTGCCCACATTACACAAACCTGCCAGCTCACCTCTGCGGCTCTATGGCATCTGAAATGTACTCCACATCCATTCTCTACAGGTCACCACCCTCTACGAGATACACAGTCAAAATTGCTTTAGTGGCGTGGGTTTCCTCAAGTGCTAAGCTCTTCAATGCATGGCCTACGGCCTTCGGCCATGCAACCAATATGCTAGGGCTTGAACAAAGCCACTGCAATGTAATGCCACCATACATGTGACCATATCAATCCACATACACACCACTGCCACCAGCACTCCTACCCACCCTGCACACGCATCCACCAATCACATACTGAATCTCTGCATTGCACCCATTCACGAAAACAGGTAGCTATCAGGAGAATCCACACCAGAGCCTCCACCACCCCTACCCACACTCATTCACAAAGTATTGGCTCACTATCAACCTAACCACAACTGTTTCACAACATTGGCCCTACTTCAACAAATCAGCACATACCATGGTAACTAAGCACAATCAAGGTGCACTTCTACCATATCCTCTTCCATACTAACAGTATGCAAACCCAGCACCCCGTGCCAACACTGCATTACTTTTCACAGCACCATTGCCAAGTACAAATCAAAGACTTTACCATGTTGTAACTGTGTCCTGTTGGGTATTTTGTGGATATTTGGGGCTTTGCGGTATTTTCTTACCGCCAAAATACCTTTAGCAATAATCACTCTCTGTATTTATATTGGGTCACACATAACAATAATACGTTGCATTATTTCAGAATTCAGACCTATTTAGATGATGTGCGCGGTAATTTGCGTGGTTGGTTGGTATAGTGGTTGGTTTTTTTTGTGGCCCCTATATCCAACATCCCTTGTTTTTTATCTAGATTGTTCTTGATCACTAGAGAGACCTCAGGCCTACATTTTAGGGATACCACATTTTCAGTGTTAGTGTTGTGTGCCACCATGGGCTATTGTGGTATTTTTGTGGTAATTTCCACTACCTTATATACGGTATGGAACTATGTCCAGAGAGTCTCTCTTCCCATTGGCTAATGTACCTCCAACAGGCTATGCTACAAACAGTCACTCACAACTGTCCATACTGAATAGAATCATGCACACATCTGTTTTAAAATGACAATTGCACTGTTTAAAAATCTACCCACGTTTAAACCTTTTCCCATGCAAAATGAAAGAGAGAAATAATACACACTAGCTATCTGTTTTCAAATATTTTTGTATTATAGAAATTTCTTTTAAACACAGTTTAACTTTTTTTTACAGAAATAAATGAAATGGTACAACATTATTTGTGATAAAATGAACAGAGAGCTGCGAGAATATATTCAATTGGTAACATTAAATATGCTGATAAGGGACTGGGACTCCCTCGAATACACTGACGGAACAGTTTTGCACAATTTCGCACAGCTCCCACACGCTTCTGTAATTACCTTATCTGTTCAGCATGAGTTTTCTCCGGCTATTCTCTTTCTGAATTTGGCTCCCTTGAAGATTAACCCCAGTGAAAACAAGCGTCTGCCGTTCTCAAACCGGGGTTATTGCCTGGAACTCTCAGCTTTTGCAGCAGGAATGCCTCAGCCAGGAAACAGGTCCTTCTCCCAGCTCTGCAAGATCTCGATTGTCCTCCCCCTCCACTCAAGCTTCTCCAGCAAAGTTCTAATCAAAGCCTCTAGCATGATACTTGCTATGACGCTGCTCCAATCATAATCAATCATGTCATCTCCTCCCTCACTACACAATGGCTCATTTCTACAGTAAAAATTGTAACAAACTGATTTCCTGTTCCTTCGAGCTCTTTGCTTCCTGTAGTTATGTGGACAGAGCAGCAGAGAAAAAAAAATGAATGTGCGTTTAAAAGTTCACTTTCAGAGTAGGCCTAATTCTGCAGTGAAGACACATTTTTAGTAGTGGGTTATGTTAAATGAAGTTTTATTAGTCAGGTTAGTTATTAATAAGGTTAGTTGTTAATTTTCAAATGTGTCTCTTGCAACATAGGCATTTCAGGTGAAAAATAGTGTGCATTTTGAATGTGCACATGTGTGCTTTTAACTGTAAAAATAGATTTGCATCTTATATGTAAAAATCGTTTTTGACTGAATAGCCTGTCTTTACTTATATGTCCATGTTACTCTGGCAACACATATAGCAATGCACCACACCCATGTGGTGGTGCTGCATCAAAATAAATGCTACCTGTGCAGTAGTGCTGTATTCATACCCTCCTTTTGTTTTTAGAAGTTGGCTACGATCCAAGCCAATTCCTAAAAACAACTTGTTCTTTTTTTTTCTTTTAAAATGCATGTGTATGGGATATCTTTCTCTTCCTGACGTAGCTACTAAAATCAGTAACATTTTCATTTTTACTGATAGCACAATCAACCATCCACCCATGATTAGCACCAGGACAGCCAAACCCACTATTGAGCGTCCCCCCCAGGTTCCCCAATTAAATCTTTCCACTTCTATTATCCCCAGATTACTAATTGTAATATTGTTTGTTCTCAAATTCATTTTTATAACATGTCTTTCTTTGTGATTCAATAAATATTCCGAATCCGGATCTATTGGAAAAGTATCCCTTTGAAAAAAATCGATATTTTCCACTTGGCTTTCCCAAACATCATTTGTTACATGAAACAATGTTAACCCCCCAATTGACACAATTGTATCCTTTGGAACCTGTAAATAAAAAACATTATATTTCACCTGTTTAACCACGTATGTTCCATGGTTTAAATGTACTACCATCATGTTCTTTAAACAGGTGCTGACCAACCATTTACCTCTGACCATCTTAGCATGTGCCAGTTCTTCACTCCCCATATTGCTAATAATCACTTCACATCCTTCTGATATACTTGGGTCAGATTTCAAACCACAAATAGCATCTGTGGCATCAGGAACAAAAGGTTTACCTGGACACATATAATTGTGTTCTTTAAATTTGACACATGTTTCCAGGTTTGGTATTAAATAAACTTCAGGTTCCCATGACTGAAATGCCACCACTTCTGGAGTCTTAATCTTAATAAATTTGTCCTCTTGCCAAAATCCCACGTTGTGTACCCACTTCGTTTGATAAATAAGTTCAGGAGCTACATATGGGATGCATAGCAAAAATCCGATCTCCAGTCTTTCCAAGTCCACGTATAACGGCATTGCATTACCCATTTCAAATGCAGTTTTTACCTGTATTATATCAATTTCCCTCCTGGTCAATCTTTCTATCATTTGACGAATAATATCCTGCGAAACAAAATACAAGGGGATATGTCCTTGAATCAATTGTGAAACTGCAGTTTGAACTTCTCTCATATAATTCGTTAATAGTCTATCAACAGGACTCATTATGTTCAATATTTCATTTAAAGTTCTGTCATGCTTAAGTATTATTTTAGTCGCCCGTTGCATCACATCTGCTTGTTCATTTAGAATGATTGCAGTTTCATTTATGAATCTTACTTGTTCATCCAGCCCCCCTCTAATCCCATCTAATGTTTTTTGTATTATTTCTAGGTCAATACTCAGTTGTCGCGCTTTAGTACTCAGTGTTCCTACCGAAATAGAATTGGCTGTTGATATTGTGGTACCTATTATGGCTCCAACTATAGACATTACCAATGATATCGCGAGCATCACCGCACCTCTCTTTCCTCTCCTCTTCTTTATGTCTGCTGAATTCACAAATGTTTTCTCCAACTGCATTAATATATCTCTTATTGACTGCTTAGTGTCCTCTTTTCTTATTTTCAGCCACTCTTTAGTCTGTTCAATCTTAATTCCGGTATTGTTCAAATGTTTTTCAATCAAAATCTCAGATTCAATGGTATGTAAATATTTTGGAAAATCATCCTTCTATCACTCATGATGAATCCTGGTGACTCTTCCACCGCGATACCAGATGCTGGTCCAGGTTCAATGACAACCTGTGCTTCTGAATTCTTGAAGATCCCTCCGAATATCATCATCATTAACCATATCATCGGTATCATCTTCAATGCTGATCGCTTTGCAGCCTTGGTCTTCACCCCTCTTTGGGGCTTTCCCGGAATCCATCCACGTGGGCTCCAGGACTCCATCGTCTCCCGTGGCCTCTGATCCCGGAACCTCCGACCAAATAATGTTAATTTTCTAAATCAAATAGAAAAGAAACAAATTAAGTACATAGCACAATACTAACTTCACCCTTTTGCCAAAAATAAAACATGCTTGGTAAAAACATTTCGTTTTTTTTTTTTTTTTTCTGAAATTAAACACAAGTTAAAAAGAAAACAAGCATATATAAAACAGCATTCAATATTTAATACATTTTCTCTCTGCACAACAACCATGAGCTTCCATTATATATATTTATTTATTTATTTACTTACTTATTTTATATTATATATTTTTACATATATTACAGTGTTTGTGTGCCATTATAACAATCAACTTGTTAACTTCTCTGTCACTGCCTCCTGATTGTATCCATTTATTTTCTCTTTTTGTGTTCAAGGGATTTTATGTTGTATTGTGTGCATCAGTGGGTAGGGCTTTCTGTTTCTACATGCTCAAGCCGCCTGATCTCGTGACTGGGATGGCATGGTTTGATCTGATTTACATGGACAAACTGCTCTATCGCCGTTTCACCTTCATTTTTCAAAATTTTATAAACCACAGGAGAGACCTTATCTATAATTCGAAATGGCCCCTGCCAGGCTGCTAGAAATTTAGAATTTTTCTGTTTACTTTTTCCAAAATTAAACTTGTACAGCTGATCCCCTACACTGTATTCCTTTACTGATGTCTTTTTGTCATAATAAGACTTTGCACTGTCAGCAGCTCTTTCCAGATTTCTCTGCACAAAAGCAAATGCATGTTGCAAATGCTCCTCAGTTCATCAATATATTCATGAACTGTGGATGCACTCACAAGTGTTTGCTCATGTGTTCTGTATAGTAGGTGTTGTGGTAACACCATTTTCCTACCTGTCAAGACCTCATGGGGGCTAACACCTGTTGCTTTGGCAGGAGTTGATCTGATTGCCATCAAAACCAACGGTAAACATAAATCCCAGCTGGAACCTGCTTCTGCCACGAATTTCTTTAAAATATCCACAACAGACCTATTGCTTCGATCAACTCCACCTGAAGAGGCCGCCCAATATGCAATATGTAGTTTTCTTTTCACACCTAGTATTTGCCATACCTTACTCATTAGAGTACTTGTGAAATGACTTCCTCTGTCTGACTCAATTCTTTGTGGCAACCCAAACCTTGAGAACACATGGTTCACCAGCAATGTGGCTGCTGTTTTCGCACTACAATCTGGTGCAGGAATGCATTCAATCCACTTTGACATCAAACATACCACACCTAAAATATAACGGTTTGCTCTGCTCGACCTTTTTAAAGGCCCTACATAGTCTATTTGCAAATCTGACCATGGAAGGGTTAGGCCTCTTTTCATCAATGGGGCTCTATGCATTGGTGAAGCAGGTTTAAATTGGGCGCATACTAGACATCCCCTAGTATATAATTCCACATCTTGGGACATATGTGGCCAGTAAGCATAATCTTTTCGTATTTCTAATGTTTTTTGTGAACCTCTATGGCCTGCAGTTATGGCATCATGTGCATGGTGTAGCATTAGTCCTCTGAATGAAAGGGGTACCACCCACTGTATTTGTCCTGTTATGGACTCTCTAATCATGAGTCCATCCTGTAATCTAATTCGTGTTTTGTTCTTTAATAGCACCCTTAACTCTTCTTTTCCCATACAATCATTTTCTGTTAAAGGATTTTGTTCAGGATCTATCAAATGATTATAATAGATTCCCAAAATTCGATCATTCTTTTGTGCCTCAATCAAATCTTGGTCTGGCGTGTCATGACTCCACTGTACCACTGGTTGATCTACCTCCTTTGGTGCTTTAGAACGTGTTACTGCATCAATTTGTATTTCACCCATTAAATAATCAATAGGTAGCAATTCTCCCATCACAGCCCCAATCTTAGCCAGGTGGTCTGCCTTATCATTTCCCTCCTTATCCTCTCCTGGTGTTTTTAAATGCCCACAAATTTTTCTCCAGTATATTGTTAAATTATTCTCCGACACCAATTTGTCTATGGCTTGTATCATTTTTCCATGTTTAAGTGGCTTTTTGTTGTATGTAACCATGCCTCTTGCTTTCCAACCAGGCAAATACTCCACAAAGCTATTCCGTGCATAGTCAGAATCAGTCACCAGGACAATTTCACTGAACTTTTTATCAACTGCAGTAGCAATTGCTTTATAAATGGCTGCCAATTCCGCCACCTGACTGCTCCTAGCTCCAATCCTCATCCCTATACTGGGGACGCCTTCACATTTCAACCAGACATTTCCTATTCCTGCCACTAATTGTTTATTACTGTCATTTTCAATGTGAAAAGCACAACCATCCACATATACAGTTGGCAAATCCTTGCATGTTTTTTCATCAAAAGCTTTGTGTGGTGATTGTTCAAATTCCTGCAAACTAGTTTCCACTTCCATTTCATTTGGTATTTGTTCAGCTGCGCAGTCATGTAAGTCAGCTAACCCTTGAACAATTGGGTTCTTTTTATTTTGTCCATATCTCACTTCTACAGGAAAACCTTGTAATGCCAGCGTCCATGAAGTGATTCTGGACTGCGCTAGATTACCTGATCTAATTCTTTTACTCTCTAAAAATTGCAAAGGTTGATGATTTGTTTCAATAATCACCTTTTCTCCCTGAACAATGGGGCGGAAATGTTGTAGCGCCCACACAGTGGTTAATAGGGCTTTTTCACATTCATTAAATTTCATTTCAACTTGGGAAAATGCCTTACTTGCATAGGCAATAGTTTTGTGATTCAAATCGTGTTTTTGTGATAACACTGCTGACATACAATGTTCAGAAAAACCTATTTCTATAAAGAAATCCCTGTCCTTTATGGGATATGCTTAACATGGTGCCTTCACAAGACATTCCTTTAATTTAGCCACTGCATCAGACTGCTCTTTTTCCCATTTCCAGGGAGTATTCAGTTTAAGCAGTTCAGTCAATGGTTGAGTGATTTCTGCATAATTCTCAATGAACTTTCTGTTATAGCCTGTCATCCCTAATAAACTTTTTACTCCTTTCACATTTTTAGGATCTTTTAATCTTTGTATGGCCTCTATTTTCTTCTTTTGTGGATTTAGCCCATGTTCAGTCACTTCATGCCCTAGAAAGTTCACTTTTTTCTTGCACCATTGTGCCTTTTGCAAAGATACTTTGGCGCCTGCTTTCTGCAATTGGCCAAGCACATGTCTTATTTCATCAAAATGGCTTTTCAGGCTTTCATTTTTTATCAGGACATCGTCCACGTAAACTATTGTTCCTCTTTCCGCTGCATCCGGCATGGCCTTTCTCAAAATTCACTCCCACTATTGATGTACCCGAATGGAGCTCTAAGCCAGGCGTATTGAGTCCTGTCAAATGTAAAGGAAAATAAATGTTGTATCTCCTCTGCCAATGGCACGCACCAATATCCAGAGGTGAGATCTAATGTGGTAAATATTTTTGAACCATGTACCTGAGCTAGGCCCTGATCAATGAATGGCAGTGGCCATCTAGATACTGGTACTCTTTTATTTAACTCTCTCAAGTCTGCACATAGCCGCCATTGACCATTTGGCTTTAACACACCTAAAATAGGTGTATTGGATGTGCTATGAATGGGCCTGATAATTCCCTGCGATTCCAAACTTTTAATAATCTCTGCCAATGATTCTAAACATGCCAGCGGTAGTCTATACTGGCGTACAAACACTGGACCTCTGTTACACCCTTCTGGTAGTGTGGCCACATTTAAATCAGTTAAACCACAATCATAAGCATCTTTTGCAAATACATCCATAAATATCTCCCTCAGATTGTCCCTATCCTCATTGCTTTCACACGCATCCGCTAAGGAGATCTGCTCATCTACCATTTTGGAAAATTCTGGAAAATCTTCTGGTAAGGGAATCCCGGCGCTTTCCTCTAACTGTGTGGCTGTGTCCCTTTGTAAAGCTGCCACTTTTAAATATTTTGGCATATCAGCTTCCACCTCAATGGGCTGATTTTCTGTTTCATTTTCATTTAAATTAAATATTATGCAATCCTCTTGATGGCAGCACACTGTCTCATTTGAATCATAAGGATACACAGAATGAATTTTAAATATTCCTTTGGGCTGAGAATCCAGGTGTTCTGGCAACTCACCCTTGGCATCTACATACTTTTCAGGGATATTTCCAATCACCATGTTATTTAAATCTGCCGTATAATGTGATTTTTGTATGGCCATTCCTAATGGGGAGTTTTCCTCTAAATGAACATCCTGACAACCTTTATTATTTACCATAATTTTTACAGATCCTTCACCAATATCTACCAATGGAATGTATTCATAATACAGGCCTTGCTGTTTTATGGATTCATTCAGGCATACAAATGCATCAGAGCCTTTCATCTGCTGTCCATCTTTGCATTTCAGTGTTATTGCAAACTTTTTTGTAAATGCAGGAATAATAGTATCTTTCCTCATTTGTAATTCGATTGCATAAGGAACCAGTTGTGCACAATGATAAGCCCTTCTTTTGTCTTCAAATGCAGGTGTCGGGCCACCTAGGCGTGACCATATTTTCTGATTAAGGAAATCTAACACCATACACATTCTGTGCATGATGTCATTGCCCATGTAAAATTCATTTTGTGCTCCACTCACTATCCATACATTATGGTAAATAGTTTTCTGCCCAATGCTAATTTTAAGCATGCATCTGCCTGCAATTCGGTTTTCAAAGTCTGGACTGTCCAACCCAGAAACATATTGGTTTTTAATCCTAAATTTCGGGATTTCTTCCCTCTACATTATTCTTTGCAACAATTTCTCATTAATGAAACTCCTTTCATGTCCAAGCGCTAAAGTGGCTTTTATTGTTTTAAAATAGTCATTTATACCAACATGAACCCATGGTTGCTCATCTTCCATGTGTATTTCTGCCAGAGTGGTAATGTGTTTTTCTGAATCTGTTTTAGGAGCAATATTCTGTTTGCATGTTTTCTCTTTTAAATAAAAACGTAATGTGTGCTCATCTATGGCGGTCTGCCAATTTTTCCTTGGGTCCAAGTATATTTGTACAGGTAGTTTTTCATTGTCGCTCTGCATTTTGTCTTGACATATTAATATAACAGTGACACTAGGTATGCAACTATTCTGGAGATATACCTCCATAGCATCATTTGTTTTGGCAACTGTGTGACATTCATTTATGTTGCTGTTTTGTGATTTTAGTTTCTTAGGCCTCAATGGTTTTTTGGTTAAGGACCACAGCACTCCATTCACCCCATCTATGAGAGGAGACAATCTTTTCAGGCAATCTGTCCCCATCAGAAATGGAATTTCACAAATAGATGTGATCAATACCTCTTGTTTCATTCTGTGCTTTCCTATTTTTATGTCAACCTCAGTTATACCTATGATGGGCACCTCCTCCCCATTAAAGTTATGCACTGGACCTTGATTTTCCTTCACTGTGATCTGACTCTGTGGGGGTCTCCCTTCATTGATACTCTTTACCAGCTCCTTGGACATAATTGTGGCCTGTGCGCCAGTGTCAATCATAGCAAAGGTGTGGCATTTTTCTTCTACAGTGATGGGTGCATAATATCTGTCCTCAACTTCCTCTAATACACATAAGAAATGTGAATTCTTACTGATTTCAGGGCTCATCTTTCTCAGGCCTTTTTCACTTTTGGCTAAGCACATTGGTAAATGGAAAGACATTTTTCCCTCCTTTGTACCCATTTCTGTGTGAGAGACTTGATTCATTTCTCCATGATCAGAGGTTTTTTGGAGTGTGGCCACTGTTCGCCCATCCATCTGGATAACATCAGAGACCACATTACAACCTTCCAACTGAACATGTGTAACAACATCATTCAGCAATTTGTCATTTTTTAATTCTGTGTATTTGTGATCATTTAGTGTGATACCAGCCCTTTCAGCCTCTTCAAAAATATGTGGCTCAAAGAATTCTTCAGGTGATTGACTTGTACCCTCCTTTTGAGTATTCCCTTTTTCTGCCTGTGTTTGGTCATTGTTTTGCTTGCCCAGGGAAGGAGCTATAGCATCCCCACTTACTCCCTGTTCACTGGTATTCCCCATGCATGAGTCATTTTTCTTAAATCTGTCCCTTTGTTCTTTTGGAATTCCTAATGTTTCTTTTTCATTTGTGCAAATCTTTACTGTTTTATTTAGCTCTAGGTTAAACCGTACCTCTTTTTTAGAAGTATTTGCACTTTCTGTCACATGTTCATTTACTGGCACTTTCATTTTTAATTCATTAGGCATCTCAGAGTCGTTATGCAAAATTATATCAGAGCAATCTGTCATTTTGGCACTGCAGTTATCATGAGCACTTAGTCACTTTTCGGAAGCCCCCTGGTCATTGCTATGGCCATCAGCCCCCTCTTTGGAAGGTTGTTTTTGCGCTGTATAGAGCTTTCCTATTTGCTCAGCTAACATTTTCACTTGGGCCTCAAGGCACTGGAACCTTTCCATCTCTCTAGAATCCTCTTTCTGTAGCCTAGGTTGATATTGGTTGTTTTCCCCCTGATTGGATCTATTCTGATACCTCTCAGGTGATTGATGTCGGTTGGGATGCTTTTTGAACTCTTGATTCATTTGTGGAGGGGAGCAGGGTGCACCCATCCTTTGATTATAGTCCCCTGGTGGGGAATCATTGTACTGACGTGGATTGTAGTTCATGTTTTGCCTCATGTCCTGTCTCTCAGATTGTGGGTACTGGCCCCTATGTTGATTTCCATTATCAGTAAATCGATCCACATATCGGGGTCTATCCTGATTACCATATATCATGGTGTTGGGACCAAATCTGCTCTGTGTCCCCAATGACTGGTAGGGATCATCATTTCTTTGATCTTGATTTTGTCTCTGGTTATTGTTCATACCTGCCATATCAGGCCGATATCCTACCCGGGGTCTGTCCCCTAATACCTAGGGCTGATGTAGCTCTCCCTATTACTAGGATCATGTGATTGGAACATTGGTACAGGAAATGGCCATCATTGTTGATTACCCCTTTGTTCAGGTGTCACATTATTTTTACCTTGGCTTTGAGCAGACTCAAGGGACATTTTGGCTGACCTGATTTCCATTACTGTGGCTGAAGGTTCTTTAGAATTAGGTCTAGTATCTTTCATTTTTATCACTTTCTCTACCCTGACAATAGAGTACCTCATATAGTTTTGTGCTTTGATGTACAATCCATTCAAGGGACTTGTCACGGTCAAATTCACGGACCAATTGGGATATGATGTCTTTCTGTAGCCCATAGAAGTATGCAGTTTTAAACTCATTGGAATTTGGGTCAAAAGATACATCAAAGCGAGAAAATGCTCTTTTTAAGTCTTGTAAAAATTGGCGAGGGGATGTATTAGGTCCAGCAGTAATTGTGTAAGGGACTTTCTTTGCCTCCTGCAATGACTGAAAAGGAGAAAAATGACGCCTAATTTCTTTTTCAAACTCCACCCAGGTCATATTCTGCTGTTCATTTAATCCCCTTATGATGCTGGCCATCGGGGCATCTAAAGTTAAATGAAAATATTGTCTGTACTGTTCCTTAGGTATCTGGAGTGCTTTAAAAATGTCATGCACCGCTTCTAAGTGATCCTCAATGCAGCATTCACCTCCCTTTTTAAATGGTTTGATCAGGGCTTTAATGGATTTCATTATTTTTATGGGGCTACTTGTTGCAATGCATGGAATTGCACTATTTTGTGATTCAATCCTGTTTTCAGGTGTATGAGATTGGTGGCTGCCCCCAATGGGAGTATCAAATCCCCCAAGGGCGCTGCAACCAAGTTCAGTCACCGGCCCAGTCACTGGAGCACTAGCTCTTTGTTCAGAAGTAGAATTCACCTCCACTCCATTGAATGTGTACCCTGCCGCCTCTCCTGGGACCTGGGAATGCACATTTGCTGAGTGATTATCGAAACACCCTCTCTCGAGACATCGCTACCTTTGGCTTCTCAGTCCCTCTTCTCCCAAAGGGTCTACTGGGCCAGGTTGACTTACTCTACCCTGGGTGGTGGGCGCTACACAGTCAATGGGGGCAGTGGGCTCTCCCTCTCTTGCAGCAGCCACACTAGTTCCTCTTGACTGCACCCCTCACAGCAGTGTCTCTACTCTCCCCTCTTCAACATCACACAGGTAACGGCTCACTGGTTGCTCACTCCAGGGGCCTCCTTGAGACCATACCTCGTTGCCAATGTTATGACTGCCTCTCAGTCATTGGGTTCATGAAAGGATACACTTGATACGCTGTGAGGTGCTCTTCACGGTTACTTTAATAGTTGCAATCAGATTACATCAGGTTATCAGGAGATTAAGAGGAATCAGGACAAGAGCCCACTGGCTCCCACCACCCAGGCTTACATCTTCCAACTGCCTGGGCTGGAACCTCATCATACACAAACATTCCACACTCACCGTTCCAAACTCACCACATTTATTCATTCCAACAGGATGAAGGGGCCCCTGAGGGACCCTCGGATGTGGAAACAAGGCACCTAGGCGTGACCATATATTTGTATTCCCAAAATCTAGGATTTATTGCAAAAACAAATAGTCCCAGTTGGCCAAATGGTCCCACGCCCCGCGCGTGTGTCTAACAGACCTCGGGGGATGCAAGAGAGCGAAAATCGTACAGCAGTTACATATATACAAAATGAGCATCTTACAATCACTAATGACACATTTGACACATTCAATGCCGCCCCTAATTCAATCCCTTTAAAGTGGAGGCGATGATTGACCATGGTGACGAATATGACACTTTAGATCATCATATTTAGTAACAGTTTGCAATCTCGAATTTACATACACTATTCTTTATTTGTGAGAACACAGCGTTTCTGTTTTCATGGACAAGCTGTGCGTAGGGGGACTGGCACATTCCAGGCCTTACTATCTCCTGGTTTTGATTCACGCTGTAGAGGTCAGCTTGCTCTCCAGGGCTCACAGCGCTCAGAAGGGGGGCCGTAAAGAAGAACATAATTCAAACCCTTTAATATTAGTTTCGTGCATTGCTATTCTTTTAGGGAGACTCACTGGCATCCGTGTACTGATAAGAATGCCTTGCTCCCCACTTCCAAGGATATGTGAAGGAGGAAAACAGGCTGGCTTTTTTGTCTGGCTCCTCACGCAATGTTTCAAAATGTCTTTAATAACCTTGGACCATTAAAGCGGAATAATATCTACAGCAAAGCAGTTTTACATGAGGCAAAAGTGGCGATGTTAAAGAGAAACATAGAGAAAACAAAATGGCGATTCTGGTTACCTTAAAATGGCCGCACTCTAGTTAAACTAATAGCTACGTAATAAGTAATGGGCATATATTCTTTATACTTTAAATGAGGCGGTTGGTCTTCGGCCAACCAATTTTCCTGCATTACCTTCTGTTCGAGGGGTGTCTACTTTTCTAGACTGACAAACCCTCCTCTTGGCCGTATGCCAAACGCCTCATCCATACACTGCATCATCCTCCGACTAAGTGTTTAGATCAGACTCGGAATCTGATTCGAACTCTGACTCATATATGCTCTCAGATTCCTCCTTTTCATCATCGATATTAATTTCCATGAATTCTTTAATTGTTTTGGGTATATTATCCTTGTAGGTATTTGGTCTAGTAATGGGTTTTCATTCTACCATTTGAACACATTCGTCACTAATTTCTGTGCATGCTATGGGGAGACAATGTATGCAAAAACAACACGTCATGAATATTCCTAAAATTGCTACTAAGATTGCAAATAGCTTCCATCCCCAGGACCGTAACACTTCCCAGAACCAGGAGCTTATATTCAACTCCCACCCACTCTCAGGAGGGTAGAGGTCAGAGCTTAACACATGCAATTTTCTTATCGCTTCGAAAATCGTGGGGGAGGAGTCACTTATAAAATACGCAACACACTGATCCCATGATTTTGCAAACACCACCGCGATCAACTAAGATTATATCAAGGGCCATTCTGTTTTGCAGTGACATCAATCTAATTCCTTTTTCCTCAAGAGTCATATTATATAATATGTCGGTGGTTCCATTTATTGTTTCTTCCAATAGTCTAGACAGTCTTATGTTATAGGAGTTTATCGCCTGACCCCAAAATGGTATGAATGATTTTGCTATGTACCCTACAATCAACCCGTCTTCAATATTACAGCGAGGTCGTGACCTGGTCAATTTGGTTATGTCTGATGTTTTTAAAAGAAACACCCCAGGAAATAGAAAGTCTAAATAACACGTGCCTCCCCAGTTCCTAGGTAACCAAGGATATGCTTTTTCTCCATATATAAAGTACACAGGATCTCCCACATATATTGGTTCCACTTCTTTATCAAGGAATGCTATGTTCCTGCATCTGGTAAATGTTCCTACCTGGAAAGAACCCTTTTTCTTTAAACAGAATGGGTCAGAATGAGGTTTATAATTCACTGTATATGAAGGGGCTTCTGCATCCTTATTCCCTTCTGGGTTCATGTGGAACATGATCACAGAAGATTTATAAGGTACAGACAATCTATCCTGTGGCATTATTGCTGGTGTAATTAATCGTCTTCTATGGAATATGGAGCAACCCACCGGTTTCATAATCACTTCCTCGAATGTATTCATGTTTGTTTTGTCTAGTTGACCAGTTTCACTTTCGTTCCATTTCCCATAATATAAGGCACTCAGAGAAGCATAACATGCAGAAGTCAATGGCAGGGGCTGTACATACCATCCTATTCCCTTACCACCATGCTGCGGCAGGTGGGCACAGACCCAACAGTTGTTCTTTGTTAGTATTGAGTATGTCATGTTCATTATCACTAGTAATGTGTTGTTCCCATATCCTTCCCTATGTCTCTTTTCCATTGGGCACAAGGTATAGGAAATCACATGGACTGGGCTTTCCGTTGTGGAAATGTTCACAATAGGCAACAGTACCTCAAGGGGGTGCATTTCTTCTAGGTACCATAATACTGATATGGTCAATATTGGGGGTAATATACTCATTATACACATTATTATTGTTAAACCCAACATACAATTCTTTCGACCATGTCCCTTTTTCACCTTTCTATGTACTGCGTTTAACTCGCTATCAGCATTGGTGCAGAAGGAGACGTTGGCTGGCTCCGGCATCTTCCCTCGTCGTTCTGCTCTTGCCGTGTTCGTCGTGAATATCTCCTGCCGATGCGCTTGTTGAGATGTCAGAGAGTTCGATAAATGTCTACAGTTCTTCCATGCCAGTTCTCGTTCAGCGTGGATTGCTTACCTGTTTGGTAAGATTCCCGTGTATTTGCACATTGCTCTAGAGTTTCAGAGCAGTTGCCTTTGTACCATGTGCGCCCCGCTTGTTCGCTCGGGTTCCAGACACATGGATTTAGCACCGAGGAGTTGTGTTTGTTGAGCTGTCTAGCTTGCACAACTCTCACGGCACTCTCCTCTAGGCCTCCGGTTCCTACTTCATCCGAGAATAGGAAACAGAGGCAACACAATCCTTTTCTGCTCTGCAGGTTATACCGATTTGCTCCCGGTATTTTGTGGTCGACAAATAGTGCGGGTGCACTTCCGGTCTCAAGCTTGGAGTCAGCCTGGGGCACAATGGCAGATGATGATGAGTGCCCAGGCGACGATGCAGGCTGCGGCGCAACAGAAGATGGTGGGCGCCACAGAGGTATATGCTTCATATCGGCCAGCAGTGATGCAGAATCTGCTGAACAACGTTGGGGCGTCCTTTGCCCTTCCTCTCTTATGGCAATCTCATCAGGCTTTGTTTCAGGATCAGGCAGTTTTTGTGGCAAAGAACTGGCAATTGCATTTTTCGTTTCTGGAGCCGCTGCTGTCTCTTTCTGGTCTTTGTCCCGATCAGTCGAAGTATCAAATGGCAGAGGGACTTTCTTGGCGTGCGTGGCATGAATCCACGCTTTCTGCCCATCCACGCGTATCACTGACTGCGTGGTCAAAAGGATTTGGTAGGGCCCACGCCACATGGGTGCCAGCGATGTTTTCCGCTCATAATTTCTAATCAGCACCCAGGTTCCAGGCTCCAATGCATGTCCTGGACCAGTGCACCTCACCGGTAATGCCTCCTGCACCTGCTGATGAATCAAACGCAGTTTTGTTTACTAACAGATTACAATAAATGCTGCGTACAGGGTATTCTACCTCTCTCATTCTTTTCGGCTGGGGTGCACATCACACATTCGCCGGTCTTCCCATTATGATTTCGTATGGGGAGACCCCAGTTCTGGCTTTAACTGATGTTCGCATACACAGTAACGCTATTGGCAATGCATCTACCAAACTTAGCTTGCTGCCTGCACAAATCTTACTTATTTTGGATTTCTGGATGCCGTTATGACGTTCAATAAGTCCGGCACTCATGGGATGCCTGGAGCAATGGAATCGCTTATCGATTTGGAGACCTGCACAAATCTGCAATATTACTGCACCTACAAAATGCGAACCATTGTCCGACCATATGACACGGGGCAGACCGAAGCGAGAGAAATACTCTTTTAGCATTACTTTCGCCGTGCTCATGGCTGTGCAGTCTTTCAATGGATATGCTTCCACCCATTTGCTGAATGCACATTTGATCACCAGAACATACTTCAGGTTTTGGCATCTCTCCATTTCTATGAAGTCAAAGTGGATCACTTCGAATGGCATAGAGCAAGGTTGGAAACTTCCTGTTGGAGTCACTGTTCCCTTCCCCACATTGTGCTGTAGGCATGTAATGCAGTTCGGTACTAGCCTTTCGGCATTCTTTTTTATGAGAGGATTTTCCCAGACCGTGGCTAAATGTTGGACTATTTTCTGCACACAGATGTGGGTGGGACTGTGAGCCATTGTTACCATCGCATTTACATAAGCATTCGGCAACATCCAATTCTTGCTCTTCTTGTCCACCCAACAACCCTCCAAGTCTAGTTCTGCAGAGCCCTTGGCCCATCCCTGTATTTCGTCGGTGGTAGCTTCCGCCTGCATCTCTCTAACAGTTACAATTCCATTTTCTATCATACAGGGTACTTCCTTCGATTGTACTGTTAACATTTTTGTATTCAAACCAGTTGGAGTTTGTTTCGCAATTCTGTCTGCAAATGCGTTTCCTTCTCCCACTTTGCATGTCACCTTTTTATGCGCCTCGCATTTCACTATCGCCAGGTGCTTTGGACACGTAAGTGCAGACAGTAATCGTACAATCAAAGGACCATGTTGAATTCTAGCCCCATGTGATGTTAGGAACCCTCTCTCAGCCCACGGCCGAAGTTATGAACCACGCCAAATGCGTACTGGCTATCAGTGTAGATATTTACGCTCAAGTTCTCTGAAATTTCACAAGCCCTTGTTAAGGCAATTATCTCTGCTGCTTGGTAAGAGTTGTATGGGATTCTTTTACTCTCCACAATGCTTTTTAGTGGTGATAGCATATGCGGCGGTTGAAGTGCCATCAGGTAATTTAAAGCAAGAACCATCACAAAACAGTTCTCAATCTTGTTCTTTTAGTAGCGTATCGTGTAGATCAATTATCCCTTTTGTTTCTTCCTCAGTAACCATTAAGCAATCATGGGGAGGTGATTCAGTCTCATCAATGTTTTCCCTGGGCATTGGCATTAATTCTGCTGGATTCAAAGTGCTACACCTCATGATTTGGATGTGCGGGGCGAACAATACAATTTCATATCTAGTCAATCTAGCAGAGGTGAGGTGTTGCGTCTGCGTTCTATTGAGTAGAACATCTACGGCATGTGGAACCATTAGAATTAAAGTGTGCCCCAATACCATCCCTTCTGTTTGTTTCACTGACGCAGCAGCCGCTGCAACAGCTCGCAAACATCATGGTAGTGCGCGCGCTACAGGGTCCAGCGCAGAAGAAAAATAACCGCACGGCCTATTTCTTCCACCCTGTTCCTGTGTTAGGACAGACAACGCACATCCTTCGCTCTCATGCACAAACAGCCTAAAAACCTTTTCATAATTCGGTGTGCCCAAAACTGGAGCAGAACTCAAAATGGTTTTTAGCGAGTCAAATGCTTTGTGACATTCTTCATTCCACTGCAAAGGCATCACAGCATCCTTTTTTGTCAATTCCACCATTGGTTTTACAATTAAGGCGAAGTTCACAATCAATTGACGGCAATATGAAGCCATGCCAATTATAGCTCTGAATTCCTTCTGCGTCTTTGGAATAGGCATACCAGAAATGCTCTCTATCCTCTCTGGCGTTAATCTTCTCCCTTCCTTTGAAAGTAAGTAACCCAAATAAGCCACTTCTTTCTGACAGTACTGGAATTTCTTTAAGCTCGCTTTATGGCCATGCACAGCTAGATGGGTCAATAATAAGACAGTACCTTTTTTACAAATTTCTTCTGTGCCAGCAGCGATTTACAAATCGTCAATGTATTGCAACAACACACAGTCTGCCGGTAATTCTAACATGTCTAGCTGTTCTTTCAATGCTCTACTGTATATGCTCGGACTTTCAGTATAGCCTTGTGGAATGCGTGCGAATGTGAATGATCGTCCTCCTAAAGTGAAAGCAAATAAATACCTGCTTTCTCTGTGTACTGGAATGCTAAAGAAAGCGTTCTTCAAATCAATAACACTAAAGTATTCTGCCGATGCAGGGATCATTGTCAATATCGTAGTGACATCTGGCACTAATGGAAATTGGGGATCTATGACTTTGTTTAGTGCACGGAGATCACTTATGAAACGGTACGGTACCTCATTACCCCCTTTCTTATACACTGGAAGAATGGGGCTGTTGCATACACTGCCTGTAATTTCTTCAATCACTCCCAATTTCACCAAATCAGAAACAATACTTTTCAATCCTTTCTCCCCTTCTGCTGAAATTTTATACTATGGAATACGTGGTAACGTCACTCCTTCTTTCAAAACAATTTTCACTGGCTCTATTTTCAAGCATCTCACATCATTGTCATTCATGGCCCAAATACAAGTTGGCACCTCACTCAATTCCCCTGTTAAAGATTTCGTCACAAATTCAGAAGTCGGCCCACTCTGAGGAGAAATTGTCAAAAATACCCCATCTGGTGTGCAGTGGATAACCACGCTTAGTTTTTTCAATAAATTCAATCCTAGGAGGTTTTCCCCAAAAATCTCTGTCAAAGGAAATGGACAATGTTCAGTAAAAGGCCCTATTGTCACTGCTACTGATTTAGACTCAGGATTTATTACTGGGGTGCCTGCAAACTCTACTGAGATATTTTGTCACCCTGACAGAGGTATATCTGGAACCAATTGATGATCTAGCGAGCACCACTGTGCCCCCGTGTCTACGAGGAATCTATGCGCTTCATTCCCAACTTTCATTTCTACGTAGGGTCCTTTCTGATTCACGGGAATGGATACTGGTTCCGACCTCTGTCCTGGGCTGTCCTATTGGGGTAACAACACATCATCTGAGGTGTAATCACTACTATTACTATAGTATGCACCTGTCTGAGTATCAAAAATATTTCTGCCTTTTCCTCTGTTTCCACTTTGATTGGCCTGATGATTTTGACTCTGAGTAAAAGCATTTTGATTCGGCGCCTGGCCCTGATTTTGTGCACCATTCCCTTGACTATTCTGGTGCTGCTGCATATGGTTTCTATTATTGCCATTTGTTCCTGTATGCCCTCTGTGCTGTCTCCTCTGACCATATCCGCCTCTATTTTGCAAGTGTGGACATTGTGCCCGCCAGTGTCCTTCCTCTCTACAATATGCACATTGGTTTAACCCCAGAGGCACTCCATGCATATTCAAATTGCCCCTGTTCTGCACATTTCCCCTTCCCCTGTTATGTCCTGCTACCTGCTGAAGTAACACTCCCACTATTGTTCGCAGGGCTTCTATTCTTATTTGTAAAGGGTACTCATTACATATCTCATTTATTTCACCCACATAAATCCTTGGGCTTGACATCCATCTCATTGTTTCCTGCATACACACTCGCAATCTTTGCCTTTCACCTATCTGTCCCGGTGGTGGCAAGTATTTCTGCATATAAAACCCTGTCGCTTTCTTCCTACTTCTCTCAATATCTTTCCTCCTGTACCCCGGTGTGGCAAGTATTTCAGAATATTCTTCATCAAGTTCATTCTTTAATTCAGTCACTTCACATGCTCTTCTATTTCCTCATCTCTCCCTCTACAACGGGCCAATGCATTCAAACCCAACAATTGCTGAGTTGGTAACTTCCCAACTAACTTTTTCCATTGCGCCAACAAATATTCCTCCATGCATTCCAACAATACCTGTTTTTTGTTGCTCTTCCTGAAGTCATGTATTGACGCTAACTTGGCCGTCCCATCGTTCTCGTCTATATACATTTCCACCTGCTCTTGTAGCTCACGCTTTCTCTCCTTGCTAATCGCGCTGCGGGTCACTCTCACACACTCGCTTTGTTCTAGTTTGCTTATGGGGGGTGCAGTCGGAACAGAAATACCCCCTTGAGCGGAAGGTGTGGAAGGGGCAGTGGGCACGGGAGAGATCTGCTGGGGCTGTGATGGTTGCGAAACACTCGGGGCTGGCTGACTACAGGGCGGTACAATTACTAACGCTGCCTGTGACTGTATCGGAGTTGGGACAGGCTGAGCAATAGGAGGGGGGTTGGATGACGGCTACTGATGTGATCTTCTTAGTTTCACTTCTCAGGCCTTGTTTTGTCTCGGTTAGTATTTTGTTTATTAATTCATCTGATGAATGTTACTCTCTCTGTGGATATATTTTTTCAATATTCAACTGGTCGCGTCTATTTGCCTTTCTCAAACTATTGCTCCACTCCTTCTCCTCTTTTTCCTCCGTTCTCTCTGCTTTTGGCTTATGCCTGCGCGCATGTTACTCTCTACTTCTAAATCGGAGCATTGCTTCCCTCCTCCAATCCCTAAGGATATCAAGTGCCGCAGGACGCGCTTTCTTACTTATCAAAACCTTTTCCAGGTTATCTATCCGATCCATCTCAAAACTACCATTCCTCGGCCATTGAAGGTCTTCCTGCTTTCTGGTTTGCTTTTTCCAAATTTCACAAAACATTATCGCTCCCACACCATACTTCACATACATATCATAAGCCGGCGTTCCCCCCCGGAGGCACAACCTGGCCAGTTTCCAAAGATTGTTCGCGCAAAGAACATTACTTTTGCAAATTTTGTTTGTGGCTAATCGCGATTTTGATGTCCTTGGCCATGGTTGTTTGATTAAAGATACCTGGCAGAGGAGTATGCAAGGCGATCTGCAAAGTTGCACAGAATTATACTGATAGACTTTTAAAGAACTCCTTTTTGCGTGAAGATCTTTGTGAGTCCAGTGAAGACTGTTGGGAAGGGGCCTAGTGCTTTCCTTCATTTCCAAACTTTCCAAGTGCTTTAGAACTAGGCACGACTTCTGTTAACTGTTTTCTAAGCACTACAAGAGTCCAGGGGGAAGGAGGGTCACTAAATATAGTTAGGAGTGAAATATAAATGTGTAAACATTTATTCAGATGGATATATATATGTAAAACGGTTACATTCTAAGTTAGCTTTGCTGAAAGCACACAGTAAAGTCAGGCTGTGCTAAATATAGAATACAGGCAGGCTGGTAGAGAGCACGAAGTGGCTGAGCAGCTGTTCCTGTCAATCACAAGCCAATGGAGACTAAAAAAGATTCAGCACGAGTACTAGGAAAACAACCATTCCGTCGATATATTACAATGAGCAGGAGTGATACTTTCCTGGGTTCTCATAACTTTCTTCAGGATACCTTTTTTGCATCGAACCCGAAGGCATGACTACTGACCTACAATAAAGAAGTGGGTTAATCCTATATAGACTACTTAAAAAGTTAGCTAGGTGCCTCCAAATCTGCATAGTACATCTTCATAGCAACTGCAATTTCGCAATGCCAGAAACGAAAACATTTAAATGCAATTCAACAGGCTACCTAATATATAACTACTCTCAGATAATTCAGTTGCATGGGGTCAGAATGCTACTTAACCTGCGGAGTTACTAGTATGGCTCATCCTCGAACACTGAATACCAGCCAGCCCAACGCCCTCTGTCACAATGTTACATGACTTACGCTCTCGCTGCCAAGAGTTCTTCTCTCACAGTCCTTTGTTACCACACTGCGGCTTGGTCATCAATTTGTAATGACTCTAAAGGAAAGACCCAGCTCCTTTTGAATTCTGAAACCCAAGTCATGAATGAACTAACCTATTTTCAGTATACTAATGCTGTAAATGTAATGTCAACATGATTACTAAATACCCCACCATCTATTTTCTGTGGGGCACTTCCTGCGTAGGGTTAATGTCACACTTTGACAACCTCTCTAGTAATGGTCAACAGGCAGAAATGTCTGTAGGAATTCCACACTGGCCCTGGATCGTCAACCAAAATTTAAAAAGCGTACATATGTCTTACTGTCATGTGTCACATGAAATCTTCTGACCTGCTTTATGCGTGGAGCTGCTGCAGATACCCACCCTCCTACTCAAATACAAAGAGTTTGGCAATAGTAGCTACCACCATGTGACACTAAATGATCAATAACTGTGTGTGTTCAAACATATGTGTTATTTTCACCAATTGTAAAATATGGCTGAATTCGAATTCCACTGACAGAGAACCCTCAACCAGCTGCTAGTCAATGAAAGGTTCACCCGGGGTACAGTTATTCTCACCTCGCTGTGCGCAACATAATTTCTGCATAGTATGCCAATAGACTTCTGCGAATAGTTGTCTTGAAATGAAATTATTCAAAAATATTTTGACTAGATAATACTGCTGCCCTTCTAATATCGCTGTGAACGACTGTGATAGCAAAGAGGCAAAGGTTAATATAGCTTTGGTAGTAACCAGTCTACTGAATCACAATTATTCACACAATTGAAATGAGTGAAAAATGTTTTCATGTAAAACTGTACAGGCGCTTCGTATGAAATCCCCTTCTATTTGTCCTTTGGTCGACATGGAGGTCTTAAAGTTGAATGCCCTTCTCAACACCTTTCCAATTAACTATCCTATACAGTGCCTTTCTGCAAGTTGATTTACCCAAATGACTTTCCCTGCCTGATACTACGATGTCTGATCCACTCCTATCCATCAGTGGTGTGTGTGTATGGGGGGAGAGGGGGTTTACACTCACAGTGCCCTGCGGCCGACATACACCAGGCTCCAAGGCATTGGATGCCATATATTCCATTACACATGTGTTTGAATGGAACAAAGGGGTGTTCTCTGCCTTCCTCTGCTGCCTTCATTTTCAGCAATTCCCCACCTCTGCCCGCTTTATTGGAGCTCACTTCTCCCAGTAAACCAAATCACTACTAATGAAGTACACAGTTTAATCTCCTCTGCCTACTCTAGAACTGTTCCTCTGACTGCTTCTCCTGTATTGGTAATAGACTGCACAGAACTAGTGGACTGGTAATTACTCTAAAGAATATTTGTCATTCCTTGTACTGTATGTCCCCATTCAATGGTCCTATCATTTAGATCTTCGAGGACTAGATCTGAAATTAATTGTGCATCATTCATGCCTCAGGAAATCAATATCCATGGATTGCTCCTCTTTCTGGTACTCCTCCTTCCAGTCAAGATCACAATGGGGATTCTGTCAACATAATGTTCAGGTGGACATCGTTCCATCAGCCTTCTTACCCAATTCCATGCACAGTACTTCCCCCAAATATTCTAGCAAATGAGTTACAGAAATAACATCACCTGTCACAGAAGATGTTGGGGATGCTTTTCAGGGGGCGCAGAAGAGAAAAACATCACACGGTTTATATGTGGCAGTGCGGTACCCAAAAGAACCTTTGAAATGCTACCCTTACTATCCAAATAAATACAAGTACATTGAAAAATACAAATACTGTAAAACAGGTGTTGCAGAAACTATCCAGCAACAATGCTAAACAAAAAGGATACACAACCTCAACCCTGTTGCAAACTACGTATCAACAGGGTTCAGGTTATCACATCACTACGATGTACTCAATTCTGCATTTTCTTTTCTTTTTTCAACAGTTTTAGTTGGTCAATCCTTAAGTGGATTAACCATTTGTGTTGTATCTGTTATTCAGTTATAAAGTGTTGAAGATTACAGTTAGAAAACAAGGTTTAGCACACACAAATGTTAGTTGAAAGTAAACAATACACCACAATTTCTTTTGTAGGGAGGAGTTTTAAAACATTCAGTTCATTTTATTGGAAACTTTTGAAAATGAAAAGACAGTTCAAAATAAAACAATGAAAGCAGATCTGCCTGCTGCCTCTTGTACTTGGAAGCAAACCTAATATATAATAAGTAGTAAAAGCATACACATTAGAATGACAACTCTCTCAACACAAGTAATGGTGAAGTCAGGAAAAAGAAGCACAAGCCGGGGCAACAGAAAGTAGCTTTGATGGGACAGGAGTTGCGGAGAACTTTCTCGACCAAAAGAAGTGTCCATTCTTTACATTTCTTCCACCAGTCCATCAACACAGTGGTGCGATTTAAATTATTGTGCATTATAGATATATCTTCGGGCTACAAGGTTGAAACATACAGAATAGAGTAGCACAAAATCTGCTGACCGCAAAGAGGCTGTTTGTATAGAACCTTCTACACTGGCTACATTTTGTTTACTAGGCAAAGCACCTACAGGACAGGCTTTTCCATAAGCTCAATTTGAACATCAGAACCCTGTACTGGCAACAAGTTCTCTGTGAGCCACTTCTTGATTGAGGTTTGGAAATGTGCACCAAACAAACGCATGTTAGCGGTCTGTTTGCTTACATGTGATGGTTTATGCTCAGAAAGCCCCGATGCCACGAAGCTGTGACACGAAGGTCACACTTTACAAATATTTTCATCATTTTAACATACACATAAGTATGGTTTCTTCAACATAGGAAATGGAAAACTCAAAGCTTTCTGCCCCCAGTTGCAGTGGGGATGACCATACCTTGGTTTCACACCTCCCACGGCTAGCTTTTCGGTGTCTCCTAGTGGATTCTGTCTCATGTTGAGTAAGAACAGTTTCCTACAAAAAATCATGCAGCTCCTAATCCTTATTTTAGCCTGGGAAAACAATGATGTTCTGTAGGACTACATGAAGCGCAACAACAAAGGTCCCAGCCAACACACGCTCTCACATGCATGATTGCAATGAACCGCATTCTTCTCAAGTTGACCGTTGTTTAGTTTATGTGCTGTGTCTTTCTTAGTGTCAGTACTGTGGCAGCATCCTTCGCCCTTTGCATGCACTTAGGATGTGCACGTACATCACGTACACCCTAGTTATGTACGTACATATATATATATATATGAAACTGGAGAGGATGGGGAGGTCTGTCAGCTTTGTGATTTCCCTGCCAAAGTCTGGAAGACCCCTTGGGCGAAGCATGTTTTTGCCTCAGCAGTTATTGGATGCGGAGGCAGGGGAAGGTTAAGGAAATTGAGCACCCATTACGTTGTTCCTCATTGAACTAAGCTCTGCATTTGCTACTGAAGACCAATACCTTCAGAACTTAAAGTGATAGAGTGAGTTAAGTTAGACTACAATGTATGGCAGATCCTGCACCTTACTGATTTTCTATTTACTTCTATTCAAATAGAATGTATCTATGTTCACTGTTCAGCGATACCGATATTCATGTGAATTTTGTTTTTGAATGCTTATTTTTATAACAACTTAAAAAAGGATGTATGGAGAGCTATGAAACAATCAAAGACTCCCAGCTACTCTGGACAGGTCTCAATCCTACTTTTTTCCAGGGTCTGCAACTTGAGGCTCTTCAGATGTTTAGATTACAACACCCAGGATCCCTCACTATTGAAAATAATGGATGATTCGAGTTGCAATCCAAAACATCTGGAGATCCAAATGTTGCAGACCCATGTTGTAACCTGTCCCACCCCCACGGCTTGGGACACAATCTACTCCAGACATGTTTGAGCCTTTCTCAGCATCCTCAGCGAGGTGTAGCATTAGACATTGTAGAGTGGATGAGGAAAGCAATGACATGAGAAGTTGCTTGTGATCTAGATCGTTCCACCCATCCTTGTGTGGTGTTTATAGCGCCTCTGCAAGTGGAGGCAGTATGCATGGACAAGGCTTAGCTCTTCGGTGCACCCAGGGAACAGAAGACGCCCCTAACTTTAAGCAGTCTTCCCCTACCAAAGAGGAAGAAAAAAGGGCCCAAACATGTTCAGGATTGCTTGTGTCACCGTGCAAAGATGCATGCCATACCAGTTTAGTTTTGAGTGCTCCATTTGGTGGCAGAGTCAGGACTGGCTTGAGTATGGTTTATATAATGGCACAAATAGGCACAAAAAAACAATGGCATGAATGCTGTAAATACTTTGATCAACTCTTGTTTCCATTAATCACACATTGATACATTAATAACTATACCTGTGTTGATTTCCAATTAGTTGGAGTTTGATGTAGTTCGTTACTTCTTTCCATATATTCATGGTCATTTCATTTTTATTCCCATGAGTCTAGTGTCAGGATTGTTTTTCTTGACTTTTCTACTCATGTCCCCATGCTAACTTTGTTTCCTGTGTAACCTTTTGCATTGCCTGAAACACTGAAAATCAGGACTCATTACAAGGTCAGCAGCAAGGGACAAAAAACAGGTGATAATTCCGTTGCTGCCACTTTTTACGGTAATGAAATTACCACTATTTTTCCCCACTGCTGAGTTACTACTTTGGAGGCAACATTGAGAATTTAAATCCAGCAACAAGCTGAGGGGAATATCCACCACATTACCTCCATACATGGTCGTATTTATCATGCAGTAAATCTGCCAAAAATCCCCCATGAGTCCTAAGACTCCAAAAATTGGGAATTACCACCACTTGTAATACGTTACAAGTTTAGTTATTCAGTGGATGTACTGCCAAATTACCACCAAGCCCGTAATGAGTGCCCGTGCACTTACCTATGACAAGCAACATGTAACAGTAGACTATTGCCGTTCAACAATGCCAATGGAGGGGTTCTGGTGACAAAAACGCAAAGTAACATGGAAAAAGCTTCAATGGTAAATCCACTCATGGAAACAGAGCTACAGCTATGTGATGCAAATATGTAGCTTCATTGTCCTCATTATCTTCTTGTTTGGGGGAGAAAAGTGCTGCAGCTCTCCTTTCCTTGGAACTTCATTCGGAATGCCATTAATTAATAGAGGTATCCTTCGCTGCCTATGTTCCCAATCTCCCAGTTATCACAATCCCACCACACCCAAATTCCCAATTGTGTTATAGAGACAAGAATGAAAGTTGCCTCTTCTGTAGCAATACATACCAACATTCAATTGAATCAGCCCTGTGAGTGCCATCATTTCTTGGGACGAGTTCTTCCAATAGACCACAGCTTTTGAAACTACTGCAAAAAGGATAATAAACATATATATTTCCTGTTTGCCTCCTCAGGGAACTATATGTGTAGCATATAGGTAAGTCTGAATTTGTGAGACAGGCATGAAAAGCCAATGTATGCACTTTCTTGTCACTTTATTACATTGTTTTTAGTTTTTCCTTTACCCATTTATCTATTCCAAGATGGTTGCATGCCCATCTTTACTCTGGGTACTTTTAAATTGATGGTTTCCTGCTATAACATAATATTTCACTACTCGAAGAACATTACTTTTGCAAATTTTGTTTGTGGCTAATCGCGATTTTAATGTCCTTGGCCATGGTTGTCACCAGTATGTTTTGCCTGATGCATTAACAAACATTTCTTTGAGCTGAAACCTCTCCCACATTCAGTGCACCAATGTCGTTTCTCGCCTGTATGTGTCATATAATGTATATTAAGAGGAGCCTTGCAAGTAAAGCCTTTTCCACATTCTGTGCATGAATAGGGCCTCACACCTGTATGTGCTCTTTGGTGAAGAATAAGAACACCTTTCCTAGTGAACCGCTTCCCACATTCAGTGCACTGATGAGGTTTCTCACCTGTATGTGTTTGCTGGTGGATAGCAAGAGAATCCTTGTATATAAAGCTTTTCCCACATTCTGTGCATTGATGAGGTTTCTCACCTGTGTGTATTTTCTGGTGGAGAATGAGAGAATCTTTGCGACTAAAGCTTTTTCCACATTCAGTGCATGTATATGGCTTCTCGCCTGTATGCGTTCTCTCATGGAGAATAAGGGCTTTTTTCACACCGAAACTTTTCTCACATGCCGTACACTTATGAGCTTTCTCACCTATGTGTATTTTCTGATGCCTAACAAGACACGACTTTGCCCGGAAGCATTTTCCACATTCTGTGCATGCATGAGGTTCTTCACCGGTATGTATTGTCTGGTGGAGAAGAAGACTTCTCTTCTCAATGAAGCTTTTTCCACATTCAGAACAGGGGTAAGGTCTCCAGTTCAGGTGTATTCGCTGGTGGCATTTAAGATGTCTTTCTTGACTGAAGCTTTTTCCACATATAGCACATTCATAAGGCTTATCAACTGTATGTGTTCTATGGTGGTGGAGGATAAGACTGCTCTTTTGACTGAAGCTTTTCCCACATTCTGTGCACTGATGAGGTTTCTCACCTGTATGTGTTCTCTGGTGAATAGCAAGTGACTCCTTGTATGTGAATCGTTTCACACATTCTGTGCACTGATAGGGTTTCTCACCAGTATGTGTTCTATGGTGAAGAATAAGTGAATCCGTGCGAATAAAGCTTTTCCCACATTCAGTACATGAATAAGGTTTCTCACCACTATGTGTTTTCTGGTGACGGCTAAGGTTTCTCTTTTCACTGAAGCATTTCCCGCACTCAGTGCACTTATGACATTTGCCAGCTGTGTGTGTTCTCAGGTGTGAATTTAGAGACTTATTTGACCTGTAGCATTTTCCACATTCGATGCAGCAATAAGTTTCTTCCACTCCCTTATACATTGTCTGACGAATAAGAACTTGTTTCTCAATGAAGCTCTATCCACATTCAGTACATGGATACAGTCCATTGCCCACTTGTATTAGCATGTGCTTTAACCATAACCTTTTTCCACTTAACATGTTTTACATTCAGTACATTATAAAGTACAGACTCAATATGTGCACTATCAAGAATAAGACGTGTTCTATTGTGAGCAATGCTTTTTCATGCACTACTTGTCGGTTCTTTGATTTTTCTTGGTTTATCTTGAATGGAAAACACCATGTTCCTCACATTCTAAAAATGTACTGCATACCTAGATTTGAAGATGTGTGGGGAAAATGGGTGAATGTGTTTTAGATGTGTGGGGTAAATAGGTGAATGTGTTTTATGCAAGAGGTCGCCTCATACTCGGTAGGTTTCTCCAATCTTGGGTACTTTGTGAAGACATCAGGTTGCTAGAAAGTTTCCTTTTTGAGAGTTCAATTCACTTTTTTCCATCAACGAAAGGCTGCATTGGAATCGTCTTTTTAATGCCTTTGAAATAATCCTTTGTTGCATTTTCTGGTCCTCATGCATCGGCCACCTATGAAAATAAAAGGAGCCAGGTTATTTAATTTGACCTGCAAATTATCACAGTATTATAAGATACATTCTGCTTTACACAATTAGCGCTCTGTGAGATTCAGTTGGTTTAATGGAGTTCCGTAGACTAAGGAAATCTAACGGGATAGGATAGATCAGTTGCATTTCAAAGAGGAAAGTGCTTTAGAACAGCCAGTGCAGATAGTTTCAGCAGGCAAATTGTAATTCATTTGTTTTGCATCCTGCCTTGCGTTACATACGCAGATATACGGAGAGGAAAATATTGTTTTCAGTTGTGGAAGCTATGGAGATTTTGAAGGTTCCAACAAATGTGTTTTTAATGTAGATATATGGAGTGAGCATAATGCAACAGTAAAATGTTCTGGGGCCCTCGTGAGTCGATCAATCTCCAGCTAAAGGCAACAAGAGACTCCTCGGGGAACCCATTCAAGAAAAAATGGCCTCATCCCAGCAACACTGGGGGCAAAATCAGCGAGAGAGCAATCACGGATGAACTAAGCAATCCGGTGACGAGAGCGCGTGACGATACTTCACTTCTAGTTTGTGGTTTTACTTCATGTCCGTGACATCTCTTCCTGTGGCCAACCTGGTCCGGGGACATCCCTTCTTATGTCCATTTTGGTTCAGGGACATGACTTCCTGTTGCCATATTGGTCCATGGAAAACGCTTCATGCAACCATCTTGGTTGAGGCCATCACTGCCTGCGTCAGTCCAATCTCCTGCTAAAGGACACAAGAGACTCCCCTGGTAGCACTAATCAGGATGAAATCACCTCATTGCAGCAACACCACAGACAAAATTAGAGAGACCAACCATTGATTGACTAAGCAATAAGGTGATGAAAGCATGTGAGGTCATAGCTGAACGCTCTGGGGGCGTCGCGTCCATGGTGATCCAGTTAAGGGTTGAACAGTAAAGGGCGAAGACCAGCGTCTTTTCCCTCTGTTAGGCAGAAACCTGTGCAGTTCCCTTAGGGACCACTGCAAAAAGTTTAAGACCACAGGAGTAAGAAGTAAACCCAATTGGTAGCAGTCTGCACCACCCAGATTTACCTGGTAGTTGTGGCTGAGCAGTCAGACTTCTCTCAAGAAGAGTTAGGTAGTATATAGAGCCAAAAACACAGTAGAATAAGCAAACACTGACCAGAGCTTTGGTATTAAAAGTATATAATTATTTATTTAAAACACATTTATGAAAATACACTGGCACTAATATATCAAGCAAGTTCAAACACAGTCACTATAAGTATATACACCTCCCTAGTTAATTATTCGACAAGTCTGAGGTCAACCCAGTTGGAAAGTCAAGGATTTACGGGACACATTGGACAATCCGTTGCAAGGGAGACCAGATGGGACACAGTACCTGAAATGGTAAGAAAGCTCCAGCGGTGGCAGTTGTTCCTGGCAGTGGATGCAAGTCGTGGCTTCGACCAGAGGAAGAGATGATCTCGACAAGGAAGAAAGCTGGAAGTCGTTGCACTGCCAGGGATGATACCAGCCATGGAGTTCCCGATTAAAAGGTACGACCCTTTTATTCGCGGTCAGTGGTGAAGCGTGGCTATCCGGCCGCCGGGGTGCTTGGCACGGGCGATTTGACCACGAGACGTCCAGGTAGGTGAAAAAGGCGAACTAGTTGGTCCCACCAGCTCAAAGGGAAGAAGACTCTCTCCTGGAAGAAGATCTCCTCTGTCGTCGGGGAAGTGGCGAGTTCGTACAGCAGGGCTCCATCGGTGGTGTCGTTGTCGTAGATGGCTCAGCTTCTCCCCTCTTCGGATTCTTTAGGTCCTGTGGTGACTTCTGAAGTTCCAGTCCCCAAAGCCCTGCTTTTATGCAGAAAAACCCCCATTCAACAGCCTAGCTGTCAATCAGACATGCTAAGTGGTGAGCCGGACGGCTCAACACTGGGCCAATCACACAAGAGTGAAACTTGTGTTGCCGAGGCAACTCAGTCCAGGGTGCCTAATCCCCCTCCCACACATCCTGTAGAGCCCAGACTGAGTGGCACCATTTGCAGAAACCCGCCAAAAAGTGGAAGAAAGGGCTCGACTTGGGTTAGAGTTTCAGAGGCGAACACAAACACCATTTTAAAACTGAGTCCTGGCAAAAAGACCCAACCGGGGAATTAATATTAAATAAATAACATTGCACCAAAAAGTGGTGCGTTTAAAATCAATGGGAAAATCCCATCGCGTGGTATCCACTGCCACCAGCCAGAAACTCGAAAAGGGGGGGCGGGGGAGCTGGACAGTGCCGCCTTGGAAAACAGACCCAGGGGGTAATCGAATTACCCCTACCAGTACTTCCACAATATGATGGTCTGTACTGGTTCTGTTCACAATTTGAGACTAGTAAAGCCAATGGTGACCTTACATGCCCTGGGAGACAGTAGTCAGTCCCAGGGTATGGAGTCTATGTTTGGGGGTCACTATGACACCCCTGTGTTACTGCACTAAGGGTGCTGTGTAACACACATACCAAAAACACATTACATAGTCAAAGGACATTCTCAAATCATGCCTAAGCGTGGGAGAAAAAGCGTCTCACTCTTAGCATGAGTAAAAAATAAACCCCAAAAATCCAGCAAAGCTGCTGGGGGATTCACTAGGTTTGGGAAATTAGCCTTAACAGAGAATTCTCCCCAACACCCTCCTCCCTCATGCACCTGTGAATAACCGTAGCTTGCCAATTGCTGTGCTGTCTTTTCACAATACAATACTCCTCTATAAAGCATTTGCTCCTACTGCTCCTCCTACTCTCTTCTCCATACACTTTCTCCAATCACACTCCAAATTCCTCCTTTCCTATCCCCATCATGAAACTCAGTCTTGACAACTCACACTACCCAACTCTCTTTCACCTACTTCCAACAAACAAAGCCAAAGATCAAATCATACCTCCCTTAACACCTTTCCACCTAGCCTCCTTTCGTCCGAGACTCAACTTCTTTACTCTTCCTTACCGCATAAACTTAACATTGCACTCTGGAATGCTCAGTCTGTATGCAACAAATCACAGACTACTTTCCTGCCAGCTCTCCTCGATCTCCTTGCTATCACTGAAATCTGGATTTCTCCATCTCACTGGCAGCCCTACTGGCGGAGAGGTGAGGCTGATCCACACGTTAGTGGTCTGCCATTTTAAAACCACTAGTTTTTTACCTATGTTTTCTTAGTATTTTATTAACTGAGCACATAGTGTGTGACTGAACTGCTTTCTGTTTAGTGTGTTTGTTACTTGCCACAGACTTGCCCATCTGTTTTATTTGACACTGTCAGCCTGCACTTGTGTCAGCAAGTCTGCTTTCCATTTTCTTTATTCTGAGCGTGTCTGGGCACTGCCAACCACTTCCATCCCTCACAGCATAAATGTGAGGTAGGGCTCACCCACGCAGAATGCTTAAGGTAAACCTGTCTGTGCCCGTCCGGGCCATGGCCTTGCCATTTATGCAGATTCCACAGCCGCTGCCTGCACCAATGAACTGCCAGTCCTAAACACAAAATGAACTGATAGCTTTGCCCCCCCCCCTACCCCCCCCCCAGACACCCGTTGGCCTCAGGGATTTCAAAGTTCACCGATCTAGGGAACCCCAGAAAAGTATTAGCCACTGCTCACATATGCTTACAGGTTGTTGATTAATGCTCAATCTGCTGAAGCTCATCGGGATAATATCTACTCCCTTTTAGAAGACCTCAAACTCGATGAATTGTGCTTGACTGAAACATGGTTTACTTCAGCCTCTGGTCCAGATATTATTCACATGTTGCCCCCTCAATATAATATTTTACAACTCGACAGATCCGCTCCAGTCTTTCAGACCATGCTGAATTGTTCCTTGATTTCTAGGATTCATCAATTGATGTGTAAACTACTACTAGCTAGACATCAGTCCTCCTCAAAAGCCTTGTTTCACTTACTTATAGTCTATAGACCACCGGCCTTGTGTTACCAATCAGTTTCTTTATGATTTTGCACAACTGGTGGCAGACTTGGAATATCCAAAGTTGGTCCTTCTGGACGATTTTAATCTGCACCCCAATATCCATACAGACCTTCTGGCCAATACATTTGTGGCTCTTTTGGCTGACTGTTGCTTTTCTTTAAGAAAGCACCTTCCAGCACACAATGGGGGGAATATGCTTGATCTTATCTTCTCAGACTTTAGTGGGCTAATTGCTTTTATGCCGTTCCCTGTTTCCTGGTCTGATCACTACTTACATCCTTTCTCTATTTCTGTTCAAACTACTGACTGTGGTCTCACTATGCTACCAGATGCATTGTCACTTCTATTAGCGATTTGTTGACTTATTTGACTCAAGAAGGAATAGTGAATAAAAAGAAAGATCCTTGTACAGCTTTGGTTGAGGCCCTGAACGAGGTTACAGATATCTTGGCTATATTATATTTTTTTGCGGTCAATCTAAGCCTTCTAGCCCCTGGTTCTAGGCAGCTCTCTGCTGTTAAAGCAAGGGTGCTGCTGAGCTGAGCATAAATGGTGTATTGAGTTGGCTCTTTCTACTAAAATATCTATATAGATGCCCTTTTGAAATACTGGGCAGCTCTAAAGAAGGTCAAATCAGGTTACACTGCTGACCGCATTATGACAGCATCATGCTCAGCTAAAGAACTTTTTCAAGTTGCCAAAGAACTTTCAGCCCCTGTGCGACCTCTAGCCAAGGCCTCACATATGCAAGCTCGCTGTGATCGGATAGCTTCCTTGTTCGAGGATAACATTTGCAGTATTCACCAAATAATTGAGCCTGACATGTCTGACCCTGTCAAACCATGCACTTTACTGTCGGACTCTGAAACAAACTGTTGTGCTTTTCAGTTCAACCGAATTGTGGACACTGTGGTCCTAACCTCATTATTCAACTAAGATCTGCCTCTCCTATTGACCGGATCCAACTGCAGATCATTCAATCCATCTCAAGTTAGACTATTACTCTCTTCACTGCTGCTCTACAACATTCCTTTTCTACAGGACTGATCCGAGGACCCCTGAAGCATGCAGTTATTTCTCCATTATTAAAGAAGTCACATCTCAACCCCAGGGTGGTTGAAAATGACTAACCCATTTCTCTGCTTCCAGTCCTTATGAAGTTGATGGGCCATTGTGACTCCTCAGTTTTCAAATTTTCTGGAATCAAACTGTTTTCTACACCCATTTCAATCGGGATTTTGGTCGTGCATGGGAATAGAGTCTGTTATGGTAGCAATTTTGGATGATATTGCTCTGCTACAAGACCGGGGAGAGGTGGTAGCTTTGATTCACCTTGACCTCTCTGCGGCTTTTGACACTATTGTATGGGAGGAAAGGTCTCCAGGGCCCCCCTCCCCTCCATTCTCGCCAAGCATTCAGACTATGACTCGTCCAGCAGCCACCCGTGCGCCTATGGCCGGGGATGCAGGATGACTGCGGACCGACGCATGTTGCTGTAATGCTCATCTGTTGATGGTACCAGACTCCATTTTATGACACACTTAAGACTCCATCTTGAGAAAATACTACTTAGGCCTCACAGGCCCAAGCGGCCCGCAGGGCTGCTGCAGCTCTCCCTGACTGACCGCGCACAGCGAGCCCGGCGCTTCCCTCGCCCTCCTCCCCTCAGCGTCCCTGTTCTCACAGGAGACTAGGCGCGAACTAGTTACATGACAAACACTGTATCTTTCACCTTTCACAGTCCATCATTGACCTGCAGATGACTGGGCTGAAGCAGGGGTTTGAGAAAAACAAGCTACCTCCATAAAACCTGTCCTGTCCTCTCGCAGACCCCATATTCATGACATATGATGTATATAACCCCAAACCCTGTTCCCCGTTTGAAGTGCCAGACATGTATGCTAAGCCTGTGTGCCACCCTGTTTCACCCAAGCATCTAAGCCATCTGAAAGAACGATAAATTTGCTGTAGTCCATGAGATTGAGTGTACATATTGAAACAAGATGGCCCTCACCCAGCCCAGATTGCACACGAAACCATGAAGTGTATGATCAAGCCTTTCATTACTAATCAAGGATTACTGTTGTTGCACAATACACAAAGTAATGTATGATATCCATATATACACAATGATGTCCAAAAAATGTACGATTTCAAATGTATTGAATTAAGTATTGCAATATGTATGGTTTTAATGAAATGGGTTCCGACTTTATGATAGAGTGTCCTTTGTAGCATCTGTCTACCCTCTGAGCAGTGAGTTATGCACGCCATATTGTAAGCAGAACGTTGCAGACCTTTCACTGTACCAATGCACACATTAACCTATTTCTACTTCATTTGAATGTAAGCTCTATGTGTGCCCCTCACAACGTAGCGAATGTACAGCCCAACATGCTACGGGCCGTTTCTCCCCTCACCCCCCTCAGGTACCACCGCATGCACAGCCCCTGCCTACTCTCCTCCTCTGGCCGGGTCAGGATTCGAAGCCTCAGCCCTGGGAGTGATGTGATGTTACAACTGTAACCTCTCACCCCTTTCGCTGAGCCTGCACCAAGCATGCACCCTCCCCTCAACCCCCTTAACTCATGGTGCTACCATGAATCTGCGTGGCACCCCCAGACTCCGGTTAATGAAACATGGGCAGCAGGCATGGTGTTGTTGGCAATGGCCCTTAAGCCTAGTGATGTTTTGTAGATGAAGGCGATACCTCCGCCTTTGGTTAGATTAGAGTCTCTTTCATGGCGGATAATGGAATATTATTCAGGGATGGCCAGGGAGAGTAGTGGACCTGATGCAGCATGGAGCCAGGTCTCCGATTGCTAGAAAATCACAGTCTTGTGATATAATACAGTTAGCAATGTCTAGTGCATGGGCTGGTAGAGATCTGGCATTGATTAGAGCGCATTTGATCTCAGAGAGGGTGTTGTCCGATTTGCATTTGAGAGGTGGGGAGGCATCGAGTGCTGAATTCTTTGAGAGATTGCTTGCGTTGGAAGTGTATTTGATGATCGGAGGGGTATGCAGTCTAGAGCCTAGTCGAAGATTTCTAATTTCTAATTTTGGTTGGGCACGGACAGGTAGTATCGGGTGTAAGTAGTGCATACGGCAGGTGTTCTGGGGTCACTTGTGGGTGCGGCTGTGGGATCCCAGGTGGGGGTGTGTGAGCCGAGGGATGTCGACCCAGAGGTGCGATTAATGTGGCTATGGATGCTGATTGTTGACATGATGGTAGGAAGCCAGTGGGTGGTATAAGATCTGATGGATGTAGGCCAAAACATGTGTCTGGGGTTGCTGTTGGTACTCTCGTTCAGAAGAGAATTGCTAGACATTTCGGTGCTGGCCTGCCCTTGGGCAGGACAAAGACTGATATGTAGTGTAAATTTCTCTTCTGTGAAAGGATGGTGAGCTAAAGACTCTGGTTGAGACTCTTACCCAGGATATAGGCCGGTAGTAGAGAAAATCCCAGAACCCCCTTGTTTTTGTAGGCTAAGGGACATAGATAAGCGGACCCTTGGTGTGGAGATAAGGTCCATTATAGGTGTCAATAAATAGGAGCTTTCCGTTGTGGCTAGGGTGGACAGGTACATACTCATGAGGCCCATTTGGATGTAAGCTATTGTCGGGAGTAGCATACGCATGACTAGACACCTTGGAGTTAAGTACTAGGGTCAGTGGTAAGGGAAGGCTTTTAATGAGAGGGGCTTACTGGGAGGTCTCAGTATTGTGATTGAGGTAGCTACTTGGGTTTAGAGTGATAGATTATGACAGTTCAGCTCGGCTGTTGTCCATTAAACTAGTAGGGTCAGAGAGACAGTGCTAAATAATGGGCTAGCATGATGGTGGGGCGTGTGGCAGAATACAGGCACACAGTGAGAGTGAAATTAGCACAATGCGGGAGAACATTGCAGTAGACTAGCAGAAGATAGGGCACATTACTAGGAAGTAGACTAGTAGTAGTCTGGCTTCTGGGTACAGTACAAAGTGCAGGGCCCATGCAGGCCCTGGTTGCAGTAGTCTAGCAGGGTCTGGGACACAGTGCTAGGAAGTAGGCTAGCAGTCGACTGGCAGATGGGCAGGGTGGCAAGGTATGTGGCATGCAGTATTGGTGGCTATAATACAATGCTGCCACTGGTTGCAGTAGTCTAGCAGAGGCTGGGACATAATGCTCACAGTGCAATCAACCAAGTATATGGCAAGCAAAGCAGGTAAAGTTAGCGCAGTGCAAGCACTGGTTTCAATGTTCAAACAAAGGCTAGGGTACAATGCAATGAAACAAAGCTTGCAATGCAATCAAACAAATTATATGGCAGACAGGTAAAGTTAGCGCAGTGCGGGCGCTGGTTTCAATGGTCAAAGGCAAGGGAAATGCAGGTTAAGTTAGCGCAGGCGCAGGTTTCAATGTTCAAACAATGGCTAGGGCATAATATAATCAAGCAAAGCTCACAATGCATAATTCAAGTACAGGGAACCTAATTCAGGCGAGGTTAACATAATGCAGGGAGCGGGTCATTTAGGCTGACAACGTTTCAGAACTCTGCTGTAGTTATGGGCAACTGAGCTGGTATGCAAAAACATACAATCATATAGTTCAATGCCTAACGGTAGTTATATAGAAGCTTGGCATGAGAATTGGCATAGACTGACGTGCCAGGCAAAGTATGGGTGTGCCGGGATGGGTCATGTAAGTCAATGGCCATTGTAGTAGGCAGAGTGTCGCTTAATTACCAGGACTATGCTGCAGAGCGCAGGGATAGGCGTCCAACGTTATTATGGCGTAGTGGTAATGGACAAGGTGTACAGTCTGTGGCAGTGAGGAGGCTTACAGGCAGTCGTTCTTAGATTGTTTGGCGGGTTCGCAAGCTATGGATTTTGCTTACCCTTCTTATTGGAATCAGGCAGCGTGGCTGGCCCTAGGCTTTGTCAGGCCACGACAGGCATGGACAGGCTTCGGTCTTCTGTGGGAGGTGCCGGCTTGCGCCTTCCGGTGGTTCCGGCTGTGAAAGATATCATGCTGCGGCCAATGGGGTCATGCAACTGCTGTATGGTTGTTGATAGGCAACCAATAAACAAAGGCTGGCGGTTTCCATCTTAGGAGTACTGCACGTGTCGGATGCGGCGAACAGGAAAGCTGGGAGACGAGCGAATAATAGCGCTTCTGGCAGCATAAGGAGGGGCAAGTAGCCGTGTATTCTCTCAGGCAGTTTCTCTCTTTGTCCGTCGCAAAGCTTTATACAAGATGGCTTGAATTGTGTACTTCTCAAGCCATCGTTTATAAACATAGAAATATGTTATGTATTTCTATGTTTATAAAAGATGGCATGAAAAGTACACAAACCATGGTAAGGTACACACACGAATATATAAATGCAACTTAATATATTTGTGTGCGCACCTTACTATGTTTTGTGTACTTTTCAAGCCATCTTAAGTACGCAAATATTTAAATGTAAGCATTTATATATTTGTGTGCGTACTTTACTATGGTTTGTGCACTTTTTAAGCCATCTTGAAGTATGCAAAGTATTGCGGTGGACAAAGATATAAATGTAACAATTTATGTATTTGTGTATGTACCTTACTATGGTTTGTGTCCTTTGCAAGCCATGGTTGATTATTTGTATAGCGACTATACACAATGTGTTTCAAAGCGCTTCAAGGAGGGAGGGAACATGGGAGAATACAGTTACATTCTTACAGGTCCTTGAAACAAATCAGAATGTGAAAATAACTATCATATCATAACAGATAGTATAAGTGCATGGAACAATAAGGGAGAGGAGGGGAAGGAAAAAAGGACACAAGACTAGCAGTAACATTACTATGTCTGACGATAATTGCTGCAGTGCATGAATGACAAGAGGAGGGTGAGGAGGGGAGGAGTGGGGAGAAGGGATAAGGAGAGGAACAGAACAACTGACTAACTTAAGAGGTCAACGACTATTCAAGGTAGTGCTGGGGAGGAAGTGGGAAGAGAAGACAAGGAGGGAAGGGGGGGACAGACAAGCTGTTATCAGAGGTCGAGGGTCAAATGATAAGAGTAAGTGCTAAGATATAAATGAAAAGGTGGGGGGACAGGGGAGGGCAAGATGGCTGCAAAAAGTCAGGCAGCTACTATTACTATGCCTGACGGCAATGGAGGTAGTGCCGATCTTTTACAGGACATGGGGAGGGAAAGGAAGGAGGGGAGGGCAGGCGGCTGCAAAAGACAGGCAGCTACCATTACTAAGCCTGACGGCAACCGAGGTAGTGGCAGAATTTGACAGAAAGGAGGGAAAGGAAGGGAGGGTGGGGAGGGTACAGGGCACAAAAAGGTGAGCAGGGGGTGAGTGGGAGGAAGAGAGACACTCACGGGGGGCAAGGGGTGGGTGGGGGTTATTTGGAGACCCTTAAGGGGAGTAAGGGGGGCTTGCAGACACTCATGGGGAGCAAGGGGTTGGTGGGGGGCTTGCAGACACTCACGGGGGCGGCAATGCAGCGTATTGCGGTGGACAGGGGTAGACAGGGCCTAGTTCAGGGCCTTTGCTATAAGGGCCAGGACCCGCCTCCCGGTTCAGGTGATTGGCTCAAGTAGCCTAGCCAACCACAGGAAGGGGAGTGGGCCCAGGCCAACAAGGTGAAACCAGACAGCAAAAGGTGCGGCCAGGTTGCAGGGCTAGAAACAAAAAGCCTGACCAGTGGAAAAGAATGTAAAAAGTAAAGGTCACATTATGCGTGCAGGGATGGAATAGCGTCGCAGCAGATGTTGGCTTCAATAGGATTTATATAAAAAATAAATCAGCATGATGTTGAGAGGGGCGAAGCGCACCGTAAAATGTGACCCGCACTGGCCTTACCCCATGAGGAGCCCATGAAAAAGATGTCCAGTCTTGAGTGAGGGATGCAGGAGCGCCGTGAAGGAACGATGCTCCCAGCGCCGGGGAGAGGGGAGAAAGAAGGAAGCATACTTTAACTAAGGGCCTAGTTCCGGGACTTCACTACAAGGGCCGGCTCCCGCCTCCCGGTTCAGGTGATTGGCTCAAGTAGCCTAGCCAATCACAGGGAGGGGAGTGGGCCCAGGCCAACAAGGTGAAACCATGCAGCAAAAGGTGCGGCCATGTTGCAGGGCTAGAAACAAAAAGTACACAAACCATAGTAAGGTATGCATACAAATACATAAATGCTTACATTTATTTATAGATTTGCTTGCGTACCTGACTATGGTAATTATCAGGCCACAGCCATCATGGAAGCCACTCCCTCAAATGAGGGCCTCCCCTCAATTTCTTACTCCACTTAAAGCACTGCGGGCCATGGTGCTTGTACGCCCCATTCCATCATGCACCCACCTTTATGGATCAGACTGAATGGCCCTCAGTGGTTTCATATATCATGCTAGAGAACACCACTCCCTCTTCTCGTCTCACTCTGGCACCAACTCCATCGGTTCGGCTCACTAGTTCCTTGCTGTTCAGGCAGGAAATTAAATAACTAATTAACTAATTAACGCTGGGTATTAGGGAGATTTATGCTGCAGGGAACAAGCTGGCAGTGACAGAGAGAAGGAAAATAAATTGGATGGGATTATTTCATGGATGCTGGGGCCTCAGTAAGAGGGAATACACAGCTGGAAGGCGTCCGCACACTTTTGTCAGCGCTGGTTTGTCCTACGCACCTTCTTAAGTTGGGAATGACATCCTAAAATAAAATATGCTAATTTATTTTCAATTTACGACCACTGCTGTGTCATCACTTTCCACTGCATATGTCAGAGAAAACTCTCTTTTTTGGGGGACTGGAGCCCTAGAGGCAGAGGGGCATGGAGGTAATGTGACCTTACTTCACATGGCACTGTTGGACCCGTCATGTCACTTCGGCTACCCCTGGCATTTTCGAAGAGTATGTGTCCCTGGTGGTTGGGTATATTATTATGTTATGTTAGCGGTACTTGTATAGCGCACCGTCACCAACGGAATTGGTCCCCAGGCGCTCTGGCAGATCTGTAAACAGGAAAGGTGGGGGTAGGGTTAGTCGGGAGGAGGGGAGGAGGAGAGTGGGAGAAGTGGTGTACTGTTGGCAGCTTCAGCTCGGTATACACTGAGTGCTGGCTTTGGTGCTAGTATCGGATGAAGGCCTCGAGTGCTGTGGGTGAAGTTTATGTGTTGTTGATGCGGTGTGATAAAGTGCGTGCGGATTGCTGGAAGAGAGATGGTTGTGTTGTTTTGTGTGGGTTTAAGTATGCAGAAGATTGAGGGTTGGGTTAGTGGGGTCTGTATACTGGTACAGGTACTTATGATTCCGTTAGAGTTGCATACCTGTAGGTTCAGATGTTGCTGGTTCCTCGTGGGCCGACTCGATTTGGTGGTGTTGCGCTGATCCATTGAGTATAATTTGGATTGGTGGGTGCGTCTGAACCTAATCTTCAGGTGTGGGACTAGGTGGGTTCTATCTATTCTCAAGTGATCTAGTGTGACCCTGGTCGGTTAAGGCTTTGTATGGTTCAGGGTAGGGTCGTGTTGAAGTGTTGTCCTAGTAGATCCGTCTTGGTGACCGTGTGTATTCAGACGTTTGTATCCTTCTGTCCTGACTGGTTCTTTGATTTCCGTGGGGTGAACATCCTTGGGGCTGTTTAGTTGTAGTTTTGTGTGGTGGGGCATTGTCCTTCCTGCTTTGTATTGGTGGACAGTGTGTAGTGATGAAACATTCTATTTCTTACCCATTGCATTGGGGCCCGTGATGCAGTGCGTCCTTTCCCTCTCTCTGTTTTGTTCTTAGGGCTGTTGGGGAAGGTCATAGTTAAGGTCATGGTCTTCTTGATAATTCGTTCTAGTCTTTCTGTCTTAGTTTGCTATGTTTACTGTCTTTGGTTGTATTGCGACTGTCTCCTGTTAGGTCCTTTAGTATGCCGAAGGATATTTACCACAGCTTTTCCCAATGATTGATTGTATGTATCGCGGTCATCTACGTTCTTTGATGTTTATAGTTATGTCAGTGCCCCTGTGGCCAGTCTTTCTAGTTATGCCAGGTTTTGAGTAATTTCCTGAATAATAGGTGGTTTCTTGTGTTACGTATGTACTTTGGAAGGTCGTTCCAGGTTTTTGGGGCTTGGTGAGAAAAGGAGGCTCCTCCAAGTTTTCTTTTGTAGTGTGGCTTTGGTTCCGTATATTGATTATTATAGTGAAAGTGCATGGCAGCTCATTTCATTGAGTTTTATGGGTCAGATCTACCTGGCGCTGCCCACTAAGCCCAAGAGAACATGCATGGATGGGGGAGGGGCGTTGGGCTATTTTTACTATCCAGATGTGGCAGTCGCATGGGCAGCACCTGCCTCTGGCAAGGAAGGGGCTAAGCCCTCCCACTTTGAGGCAGAAGATATCACTGCTGTGACACCCAGCCCGTGGCTGCGGCAGCAAGCAGTGCCTGTGAAATGTATGTATTTATGTTTAAACTATCATTAACATTAACCTGATGGCTGTGACGTCCCAGGTAGTTTGTTCGCGCATGCGCGAGCCTCATTTCGATCCCGCGCATGCGCAGGTTTAATAAACTGCGTACGACGGCAGTTGCCGCCGGGACGCGCAAGCAGCAACAGCGCGTCCCGTGTCTCCTTGCATGCATGTGTGCGAAAGTGCATGTGTGAGCGTGTGTGTGGGCCACAGGAGGCCCGTGTGACCCCCACAACACCACAACTGGCGACGAGGCGGGAGACCGCCGTAGTGCTGGCCTCACATTCACGGAGGTGAAAGCTGGCGACGCCATGTCGGATGGAAGCACGGACCCGGCGCGGACATTACAGCAAGCACACAGCAGTAGCGGCCTGAAAGGGTGCTCGTGCGCTGCTGTTTAAGTGCCACCGAACAATTTTTGGAGCCCTGAGGACGATCTTCTCAACACAGACACCCCGTCAAGGAGTGCTGCAAGACACAACTAGGCGGTGGATTGGCCAGCAGCAATCTGAGGCAAGTGCGAAATCAACTCCAGTCAGGTTTGCGGCCTCTGAGACATTAAGAGGTGCCTGTGCGACCTGTGACCATGGCAGAAAGCGAGGATGAAGGAGGAACTGCGGCAGTAGCGACGAGAGCACAACAAGGATCATTGCTACCAATGCAAGAATTTGATGTGTCAGGTCCCCCGTCAAAGTTAGGTCCAAAGTGGTTGCTATGGATTACGAAACTTGATATGTATTTCACAGCAACAGGGATAACCGATGAAGACGCAAAAAGGGCGACTCTGTTGTATTCCGCAGGTATGGACGTAATTCGCATATATGAATCTCTCAACCTGCAAGTTACCACATATGATGCCCTCAAAGCAGCATTGGAGAATCACTTCATACCACTTTCCAATGTTGATTTCGAGAGATTCCTATTCTGCGCGGAAAAACAGAAGGAAGAGGAATCCCTAGATCGATTTTGTGCCAGATTGCGGCTGATGGCCACCACATGCCGATGGGACAATGAGGATTTGATGATACGTAATCAGGTCATCCAAGGGTGTCGATCCGGGAAATTACGGAGACAAATTCTGAGAGAGCCAGGATGGACCTTACAACAAATTCTTGACAGCGGCAGAACGTATGAGCTCGCGGAAGCGAGAGGAGCCAGGATGGATGCTGCAGTGCGACCGGGCGCATCTGAGGATGCCTTTGCCATCAGCAAGCGGGCTGGATCGAAAGACAAATGGGGTCCGAGAAGAGAAGGGACCCAAACACCATATGGGTCTAACGTGATTTGTCAAGACTGTGGGTATGATCTGCCTCATACAGAGGAGTGTCCAGCTAAATCAAGATCGTGTGGCAGGTGCAATGGACCGGGACACTATGCGAGAATGTGTCGGGCCCCTACTCCCGTCCCGGTGCAGAGAGGCCCGGCTAGAGCTCGGGGGAGTGGGTCAAGACGACAACGGAGCATCGCGGCCCTGGAGCAGGAGATGCAGAGACTACAGTGGGCCGAAGAGGAAGAGGAGGACGAAGTGTTCTTCATTTCAAACATTGCCTCTGGAACTAAGAGAAAGAGGCAGCCCAAGTGTGTAGTGGACATTCAAGGAGTGCTGACACAAGTGCTAATTGATACCGGAGCATCGGTCTGCGTACTGGCGGAGGAGCACTATCAGAAAATTCCAGGCCCTCCCGCACTGGACAGGTCGACAGCGAAAATATTCACGTTCGGCGGGGAAACTCCGCTGCCAATCAAGGGCGTGTTTGTAACTCCGATATCCAAAGGAAAAAAAACTATCAGGGCTAGATTTTTTGTCACGGACGTGTTTGTCACGGACGTGAGTCCCCATTCCCTACTCAGCTGTGCAGCATCCGAAGCACTGGACCTGGTACATTTTGCATACGAGGTGTATTTGACGGACATTGACTCACTGCTTGTCAAGTTTGGGGGCATTTTCGAAGGGGTCGGAAAGTTGAAGGCTCCTCCTGTGCGTCTGCACATTGACGAGTCAATCCGGCCAACAGCCCTGAAGCATAGGCGGATCCCTTTCCATCTAAGGGAGAAGGTGGAGGAAGAGCTGCGGTCGCTCGTCAATATGGACATCATCGAGAGGGTGGAGGGGCCTACGCCCTGGGTGTCACCTATAGTGGTTGCACCCAAGCCGAAACAGCCCGGTGCGGTGAGGATATGTGTAGACATGCGACTCCATAACGCCGCAATCAAAAGGGAGAGGCATTTGACGCCCACCCTGGATGACATTGTAGGGGAGTTGCAGGGGGCAAAAGTGTTCTCTAAATTGGATCTGCGGGCTGGCTACCACCAGCTTGAGCTCCATCCAGACTCGAGGTTCATCACCACTTTTACGACGCACGAGGGTCTCTACCAGTTCAAACGCCCGAGTTTTGGCATCTCATCGGCCGCCGAGGTGTTCCAAAACACCATCCGGGGAGCTCTGGCAGGCCTAAAAGGTGTGTTGAATATGCGTGACGATATTTTGGTGTTCGCCAGCTATGAAGCTGAACACATGAAAAGGCTAGAGGACACACTTAAAAGACTGCACGATCTGGGTCTCACTCTACACCGTCAGAAGTGCGAATTCTTTAAAGACCGAATTGGGTTTTTCGGATTCATCTTTCACGCCGCCGGCGTGTCGCCTGACCCGGCGAAGATCAGAGATATTCGAGAAGCGGACGCGCCCCAGTCTCCTACGGAGATGAGGAGCTTCCTGGGTATGGTGACGTACTGCAGGTGTTTTATTAAGAGCTTGGCCTCGCTGGCAGAACCGCTCCGGGCTCTGACGCGGAATGATGTAGTATGGAAGTGGGAAGCTCGTGAACAGGAGGCGTTTCAAGCCCTCAAAAATGCCCTATCCGATGAAGACACAATGGCATACTTCAATCCATCAGTGGAATCCGAGATCGTGGTGGATGCCAGCCCTGTTGGTGTGAGGGCGGTGTTGCTACAGCCTGATGAGCGAGGGGACATGCGACCGATTGCATACGCAAGTAAGGCCCTTTCCAGCACCGAGATGAGGTACTCGCAGATTGAGAGGGAGGCCCTGGCCATCCTGTGGGGCTGCCGGCATTTCCGCCTCTACATTTTGGGCAAGCCCGTCGTGGTAGTGACAGACCACAAACTGCTATTGCCCATATTGGCGGGAGTTTCGTCAAAACCACCGCCGAGAATAGAGAGGTGGATGTTGGCCCTCATGGAATATGGGGTACGGCTGATATACAGACCGGGAACCAACAACCCGGCGGACTATTTGTCGCGACATCCCAACAAGGAGAATATGGAAGCAGAGAGTGGTGAAGAGGATTGCCAAGGTTTGCTCTGTCAGGTGGTGGAGGGGGCACTGCCAATGGCTCTCTCGAGATTGGCCATAGCGACGGAATCCTCCAAGGACGAGGTCTTCGCCATAATCAAAGCCGCGGTGAGGAGCGGAGATTGGAGGGAAGTGCTGCGCAACAACTCACGGGTCCACGAGGAGGCCTGGAGGGACCTACAAGCGCTCTGGCGAGTGAGACGAGCTATTTATCTCTGATGATGGACTACTCCTCAGAGGGCAACAAATTGTCATACCACAGGCGCTAAGGAAAAGGGTGTTGGAACTGGCGCACATTGGTCATCAGGGGGTCGTCAAAACCAAGGCGAGGTTGAGGCCCAAGGTCTGGTTTCCAGAGCTGGACGGTGAGGTGGAACAGTTTGTGAGAAGATGCCTGGCCTGCCAGGCGGCAACCCCGGGAGACAAGGCCCCGCCAATACGCTCCATGGAGCGCAGCACGAAGCCTTGGGGGACGGTGCATGTGGACTTTGGCTCGACGGGTCGTGGCATGTACTTTCTGGTGGCCGTAGACCAGTGGTCGAGGTACCCCGAGGTCGAGGTGGTGGAGTCGACGGCCACGGAATTCACCACCAGAGCGTTGGACAAAATGGTTGCGACGCACGGCTTCCCGGACATACTGTGTTCCGATAATGGACCCCTATTTACTGGGAGCCAGTTTGCTCATTTTCTCCGAGAAAGGGGGATACATCACCGCCGCGTGTCTCCACTATGGCCACGAGCCAAAGGAGAGGCCGAAAGAATGATGCGGACACTCAACAAGGTGCTGAGGATTTCAGCCAGTGGGGGTGAAAATCTGCGGACGAAGCTCGTGGAATTTTTGAGGGAGTATCGAGCAACAACCCACCAATCCACGAGGGTTTCTGTCGCAGAAGCGCTGTTTGGGCGGTGCCCGAGGGGAATGCTGCCAGAAATGGAGGGCAGAGGTCATCGACGACGTGAAGGTGCAGGAGGAACGAGAGGTGCGCAACCGAAAGGAAAGCGAGAGGAGGGGTCTGCAAGAAATGTAAATGCAAGTTGGTGATTCGGTGCTGGTTCGTAATCGGCACCCGGAAGGCAAGTTGTCTCACCCTTTGAACCTCACCCCTGGAAAGTAACGCATGTAAAAGGGACCATGGTGACGGCAGCATGTGAGCGGGGCACCGTCACCCGCAACCGGTCTTTCTTTAAGAAAGTGGACATGCCGGAGGGAGCACAGACCCCGGGTGAGACTGGAGGCCCTGAAAGCGATCCCCGAGTGCACGAGGACGTGCCAGAGAGCGAGAGCACTCCCGCTGGAGAGGGTGACCGACCCCTGCCGACAGTCCCACCCCGGTATCCGGTCCGAGGGATCGCAAGCCACCCGTTCGCCTCAAGGACTACGTCTTGGACTCAGGGGACTGAGCCGGCAGCAAGAGAGGCCGCTCCCGAGTGGTGAGAAAAGGTGTTCATGTTTACCTGTTCTGGGGAGCCCAGGCACCCCTAGTGTTATACTGTTTCTCGTTAAAGAAAAAAAGGGATGCGACGTCCCAGGTAGTTTGTTCGCGCATGCGCGAGCCTCTTTTCGGGCCCGCGCATGCGCAGGTTTAATAAACTGCGTACGACGGCAGTTGCCGCCGGGACGCGCAAGCAGCAACAGCGCGTCCCGTGTCTCCTTGCATGCATGTGTGCGTGAGTGCATGTGTGAGCGTGTGTGTGGGCCACAGGAGGCCCGTGTGACCCCCACAACACCACAATGGCGGCAGAGTGGCAGAGGACAAAATTCTGCCCGAGCCACATCAAGAGGGCCCCCATGGAGCCAAAGGCGTTGTTGCTCCAATGAGGCGCATCTTTGGGGAGGAAACGAGTTATGGGGAAGGCTACTGCTGCAAGGGTCTAATGGCTCCATCACTACTGCTTTATATACTGCCACCCAGCACCCCACCCCCACAACCTTCAGGCCCTGAGAATGGGCGCTAGTAGAGAAGCATTCCTGACTACAGGTGTCGGCAACTCACCCCTACTATTCCTGTAACTATTTCTTCATGATCCCCGCTGTACTTTCTGTTGTGAAACGTCCGCAGGAGGGCCGTGGCCCTGAGGGACAAGGAGGCCGGGGGCCCGAGGGGCACAGGGGCGGGCAGGGCGGACGCCGGAGTCAGAGGGAAGTCTCTCTGCACATGCGTAGTGTAGGCATGCCTCCATCGCGCATGCGCATAGACGAGGAACTAAACAGATGCGCCCCGCAATACTAACCAGCGGCGCGTGCCTCAAACCTGCAAAGAAAGAAGAGCATGCGCGGAAGAAAGACCCTGTCAATAAGGTCTGACGCGTCACCGTACACCGGCCAATTGGAGGCCTCGGAGAGACGAAGCAAACAGCACGGAGCATGCGCGGGGGACAGAGCATGCGCGGAAGAAAGACCTTGTCAATAAGGTCTGAGGCGACGCCGTACACCGGCCAATTGGAGGCCTCGGAGAGACGAAGCAAACAGCACGGAGCATGCGCGGGGAACAGAGCATGCGCGAAAGAAAGACACCTCAATAAGGTCTGATGCGACCGGCCAATAGCAGACCTCGGAGAGACGCAGCAAACGGAGCGTGCGTAGGGAAAGAAAGACACATTCAAATCCGGCCAATAAGAGGCCTCGTAAAGACGCAGCGAACAGCACGGAGCGTGCGCAGGGGGACAGAGCATGCGCGGAGGAAAGGCACATCAATAAGGTCTGATGCGCGCTGTACACCGGCCAATAGCAGACCTTGGAGAGACACAGCAAACAGCACGGAGCGTGCGCAGGGGACAGAGCATGCGCGGAGGAAAGATCCGTGAAATCAGGCCAATAGGAGGCTTGAAGGCGGGATTACAGGGAGCTATTGCAGGCCACACAGAGAAACCTCGGCAGCGGTGGTCGAAGTGGGCGGGATCTGTTGGGAGCGCTGCTCCTCTACTTTTTAAAATGAAGTTTTACCATCCCTATACATGTTAAAAAGAAATCGTTCCGGAATGGTTTCGTTTTAGAATAAAAGTGTAGGAAGAAGTTGAAACTTGCACTTTCAGTGCACGCACTGAACGTTCCCTTAAAAAGCAGGCGCATGTGTTTAGGGATTTGTATTGTGTGTGGGAGGGGGCATAGTGATGGGGTTTGTAGAGAGCGGGGGAAGGCCAGTATGGAAAATAGCTCCACTACTTTTCATACACTGCGACCACTGCTCGGCAGTACTCATAGGCAGTGGCGTCGCCAGGAATCAAATTTAAGAGAGGCACAGAGGGGGCAAAAGACAAAAGTAGGGGGCTGCCTATGAGAGGTAATGTGTGACGTCACACGCACTCCTGCAGAGAGGCTTTTGTCCGCACCAACTACCCACACCCCACTGCACCTCCCATCAGAATGTAGGCATGAAACAATTCAGTGACTAATGGCCCATCATTAGCAGTTTTGTGGCTACATTCTGATGGGAGAGGCTGAAAGCTATTCGGTCACTACTTGCTTTGAGACAAAAGGAGTATTGCAGTGTGATATGCAGACATTTGCCTCAGTGAGTGTCACAAATAATAGCACGAAAAGAGAACATGGTCGCTGCTCACCTTAGGTGGGGGGGCACATGACTTCAGAGGACGGGGCACTGCCACCCCCCTAGCGACTCCACTGCTCATAGGGACTTTAAATATGTGTTTCAATTGATATTGAAAGCAACGTAGTCCACCCTTTATCAAACGTTCCTTTTCAGTTTCCAGGCGTCAGGGAGTGACTGGACGGTGACCGATGGATTTTGATGTTGGCTGGCTGGCAGGCGCTAACTCACGTTGCGATCTGACATTCCCACTCGGCGGAGGAGGGAGGACAGGTGGGCAAGGGAGGAGGAGGGAGCACTTCAAGGAATAAGGGTGAGGCGCATGTTGGACGTACCGGGTTGCTACGGTAGTGGCGGTGGCCGTTTTGTTTGCAAAGGTGGCTTTTTTGTTGCTGGAGGGGGCTGTGTATGTTCGGTGTTGTGGAGGTCGAAAGTGACATGCTAATTGGTGGTTGGTACATGCGTGGTGGGAGTCCCTGCCCACCGTTATGAGGGAGGAGTGGAATACTCTAGAGAAAGGGGCTGCGGGTGGGGGTGCAAGATAGCGTATGGCCTGCGCCTGGGAGGAGTGATACATTGGGCGGTAAGAGGACCCATGGGTCTGCAGGGGTTGGTGGTGGTGCATCTGACAAGGAGTCTCGTAGGAATGCAGATGGGAAGAAGAACGGCAAGAGAGATGTTGGGAAAGGGAAACTGGGTACAGGTGGTGGTCACCAGTCTCTGGCGGAAGGTTTGGCAGGTGCTGGTGTTGATGCTGGGAGAAGTGTTGATGCTGGAAGGAGGAAGGGGGGTCTCTTGGGGATGACAGTGGGGCACTGCTGCGTAGTAGATCCCCTATGGATCGGAGGTTCGAGAGCAGTGGGGGTTCTGGTGGTGGACAGCAGTATGTGGGTGGATGTGAGGCTGCGGTTGAATCCATGGAGGCAGAGTCAGGTTGGCAGGTGGTCATAAAGTCGACGAAGCCCGATCAAGTTTTTAGTGATGTAAGCCTTTTTGTGGTATCTGAGTGGGTCCGGAAAGAGATTGGTTTTGTGCAGTCTGTCCAGGTAATTAGTGGGGGATGTTTGTTTGTTAAGGGTGTGAGTGAGGTGACCAGGAACAAGGTGTTGGATTTGGGATGTCTTGGCAGACATCCTGTCTCTGTGTCAGAACAGGGTGGTGCTGTGTGTAAGGGAGTGATTTATGGGGTACCTCTTTGTGTGCATGACAGAGATATTGTGAGTTCCTTGCAAGAGGTGGGGGTTTTGGAGGTGTGGAGGCTGGATAGGAAAGATCCTGATGGCGGTGTAATTTCTACGACTGTGGCTATTCGGTTTAGGGGGAGTGAGATGCCGAAGCACTTGTTTTTGGGGTTTCCGCGTTTTTGGGTGAAGCCTTATGTCCCAGCCCCCCTTTGGTGCTATAAGTGTCAGGAGTATGGCCACGTGGCACGGACTTGTAGGAGGGAGAGGAGGTGTGGTAAGTGTGGTGGTCCCCATGATATTAAGGAGTGTGTTTCGGTTTGTACACCAAAGTGTTGCAATTGTAGTGGGGATCATGTTGCTTCTTTTAGGAGGGGTGTTGCACGGGTGGAGGCCTGTAAGGTGGTGAGCACTAAGGTGAGTCATAACATCAGTTATGCAGCAGCAGTTAGGTGCAGGAGGAGCAGGTGGTTGTGGTGGGTAATCCTGCTGCAGTGGTGAAGCAGGTGGAGGTGGGGGAGGTTCAGTCTTTGGGGGCTGAGGGGGTGATTGGAGGGGGTGTTACTATCAGAATGGCGGATTTTTTGTGTTTTATTATCGCAACTATTAATATGACAGCTGGAACCAAACTGACACGGAGCTCACCACTTCCCAAGCGTTATTTAGCAGTAAACAGCAAAATCTGAATACATAGGTTACATTGTTATCTCAAAACCCTCATTGGCTACCACCTATAGACTATGCTAAACCCCCCCACGCCCCACTGTAGTCCCCAGACTGATTGGCCACACCATAACCCATTCCCCTAAAACGTGGCCCACTTCATCTTCACTTATGAATCTAAGTATGGAATTGGTTGTTTGAACTTATTGATACATTAATAAATCGAGACCATCACGTGATGTGCACCCCTCCGATCCAGACACGATTAAAGTAAAATGGCGAGGCCAACTCTGCTTTCAGTAAACATTCGGTTCCACAATGTCCAGACCCTGCAGCTGTATTAAATTAGCATTTATCTGTGCACCGCAAGTGCCTCAGTCCTCGGCTTCTCTCCTGGGGAACGGGAAAGAGGAATTGCTGTTGGAGCTGAGCTAAACAGAGCCGCACCTCCACATCAGGGCCTGCATTTTATTCAGTTCGTCATGTACTAGGCCTTAATATCCAATATGGTGACATTTCTGCTACATTAACATGCTGTCCTCACTTCAACCACATAACTTTTCTTCCACCTGTTTCAGCTCTTCCCGTGAATCTCACTACAAACTATACATTTGGATACAACTAACACAGGGCATATAATCCTCCCCTATCTTTAACGCTTGAAACTGCAACATTGACACGTTTGTTTCTCTTTCTGTGTTACTATATGCAAGTATCTAATGTGTGTCAAACCTAACTAAAAGCAATACATGCGCCTTCTGCTGCACAAACCTCAGTCTGCTCCCACGATTGTACGTGTTAATAGTTTTTTCTTAGAATGAACCTTTCTACCTGGCTGGGACGCTGTACGTGCATCCCAACATAAGCATGACATTGATACTGGATATTGTGTGCCTACCAAGCAAAGGAGTTTTAGGATGTCAGTCAGATCTCACACCACATCTGAGGTCATAAGAGCCCTCTAGCAGTCCGTGGTTCAGTCCAGAGGTCTTGGTACCAAATGCAGGCACCACATACTCTAGACTCTGCATGGACTAGAGAGCTCTTAATGCTGCCACCAAGATAGATGTTCATCCCCTTCCACGAACTGATGAGTTGATGGACAAACTGGGTGCTGCCAAAAATCTCAGTACGTTTGATCTCACTGCAGGGTATTGGAAAATGTCTGACAGAAAATGTCAAGGAGAAGACCGCATTAGCAATGCCGGAGGGACTTTACCAGTTTAAAAAAAAAAAGAATGCACCTGCCACTTTCCACATTTTGGTTGACCATGTTCTGAATGGGTTAGCTGGATTATGTGTGGCATATCTGGATGATATAGTAGTCTCTAGCTCTACTTGGGAAGAACATGTGAGACACGTAGAAATTGTGTTGAAGGCCCTTCAGCAGACCCACTTGACCATAAAGGCTACCAAATGCCAGATTGGTCAATGTTTAGTGACCTGCCTTGGGGTTGAGGTTGGTAGGGGGAAAACTCTGCCTCTACCCAACACAGTACAAACTGTACAAGACTGGGCCACTCCCACAGCCAAAACCTACGTGAGAGCTTTTCTAAGGAATTCTATGGCAGACCTTTGCACCAGAGCTACTCCTCTGACTGCCCTTACTACTCCAAAGAGCTTTAGGAAGATGACTTGGTTTGAGGAGTGGGAAAGGCCTTCCAAGATTTAAAGGACTCCCTTTACCAGGCCCCGGGTCTCAGGGCACCTGACTACCAGAGAACCTTTATAATACAGACAGATATCTCCAACACTGGGGTAGCAGCAGTCCTCTCCCAGATGACAAAGGCAGGGAACAGGGTATATGTTTTATCAGTCACCAGCCTAAGGACTGTGAGCTCCAGTGGCCCACTGTGGAAAAGCTTTCGGGATTGTGTAGGCCCTTAAGAAGCTGAGGCCCTACCTTTATAAGACTCACTTCACTATGCAGACCGGCCATAATCCCTTAAAGTTGCTGATGAACATTAAGTGAGAGAATCCTAAGTTTCTGCATACCTCTTCAAGGCTTTGACGTCACCATTGAACAAAGGCCAGGAACTCAACATAGCAATGCTGATGGGCTGTTCAGGATGTATAACCGACTGGAACAGGAAATCCATCCAGGGGTGGATTAGATCCCTTGCCACCCTGCCCCTAGTCTGGATGGGTGAGGAAGAGTTGCAAATGTTAGGATTTTCTCTTTTGCACTTCCCCTATTGACTTCAATAGTACACTTTTCTATTTGCTTGCGTTTGAACTGCTCAGCTTCACTTCCTTTGGCTTTTATGGGGAAACTGATTAGTCCTTCAGAATGGTAGTTCTGAGAAACTTTGATTCTCTTTTGAAATTGTTGTGTTTTTCCAATTGCACACTGCACATTACAGTGCAGTGCAACGGGAATACCATGTACCCCCCGAACTTTTGAACTTTTGGGTTTGTGGTTACTTTGTATATGTGCCTAAGACAAGCTCGTGGCAGCAGTGATATTGTTACATTTTTTTTTATAACTAGTTTATTTTTCAAACGGTTGCACAGCGGAAAACAGCCACAAAAAGCAGAGCATGCATCATTATACAGTATGACTCATTCTAAAGAGCGATTGGTTTATACAGTTAAACACCCCTTATCCCCAAATGTTCTTCCCCCTCCCCGCTTCCTCGGTCAAATGTTCCCTTGGTGGTTCCGGATGGGGTCCTGGCGTCCAGGCTCCGTGGCCTCGCATTGGGCCAGGCGGGCCCCTCTGGGTTTGTAAGTTTGTGTTGGAAAGTTTTGGTCATATTCCATATGGGGGGACCAGATGTCAGTGAACCGATGTAGGAGGCCTGCCTTAGTCGCAGTGACCTTTTCCGCCAACAGAATGTCCCACAGTTTGATCCACCACAAGATCATGGAGGGCCTTCACTGGACTTCTAGTTCCGGGCTGTTGTGATTCTCGCCGCTAGTAGCATTTGCGTGAGCAGTTTGGCAGTCTTTCCGGACCTGGGATAGGACCCTGTTGCCGGTGTACCCAGCAGGATAACTTCTGGTTCATTGGCAACTGTCACATGGGTGATTTCCTTTATGGTGGTGATGCATTGGTTCCAAAAAGCTAGCATTTTGGGGCAAGTCCCTCACATGTGGAAATAGGATCTGGGCTGACCGCAGTTATGCCAGCATAGGGGGCTGAGGGTTTGGTTAAATTGATGGAGGCGAGTCGGGAGCAGTACCAACGAAGGAGCAGTTTGTAGGCGCATTCATGGCTGGTGCTGCAAAAGGAAGATGAGTGAGCTCTAGTCCATATGTACACCCATATCTGGTCGTCCGAAGGGTGACCCAGGTCTGTTTCCCATTGTAGCATGCATGGGGAGAAGAGGTCATCATGTAAGAGTTTGTAAACTTAGAGATCCCGCCCCTCGTTGGTAGATCCTGCAGAGTAAGTTCAAGAGGGCTGGGTTTTCGCGTGGCTTCTTGCCGAACCGAGGGGTGCAAGCACCAATGTCGGAGCTGTGCATAAGTGAATCTGTCAGTTTCGGCTAACTCGAAGGACAGTTTACATTCTTCTAAGGTGCAAGGTTGGCCATTTTCAAACAGCTGTCCCAAGGATTCCAGCCCTCTCGCTACCCAGTTCCTAAAGTTCGAAGGATAGAGCCCTGGAGAAAAGGCTTGGTTGTGAAAAACCAGCGAGCATGGACCTAGTCCTTGTGGAATCCCCTTGGACCACAGTGCCCCGTCCCAAATGCTCACGGTAGATTTGGTGAAGGTCGGGATCTTCGTCCATGACTTTCAAGATGGGGTTGGGACATGTGGGAGAGAGTAAAGAGGGAGCGGGAGTCGTGAGAGTCGCGATTGCTCTAGTTCAACCCATTTCGGTATTTTTACAATTTTTGTATTGTTTTACTTGTGCACTTTTGAGTTTATCGCGAATGGCTACGAAAGGTCGCTAGCACCCATAGATGCTGTGCGGCAAGGTTTTTCGCTTGTTCTTCAGCCATATATTAGTTTGTCCTTCCTCCTGCCCTCTCAGGTCAGGAAATCCTGTATAAGGTAATGCACTTGCCCGTGAGAGTGTGAGAGTGTGAGATAGTGAGATAGAGAGATAGAGAGAGAGAGAGAGAGAGCGCACCAAGGGAAGGTGGCTGGTATGGTTTGGGTCCCAGTCCACATCTGCTGGTGCAAGAGAGTCTGCTGCTGGGCAGATGTGAAGCCGGTAGCTGTCCCTGATTGGACAACTACTGGCTGTTCGAATGGTGCAGATCCTTACCATTGGTGGGCTCTAACCTGCTTCCACCTCCAGTGTTTATAAGAGAACCCCTGCAGCCATTCTACATATCTACGTTGGAACCAAGAATCCTACAAAGAAGAGAAGCCCACGGACGATCAGAGGATGACTTCTGCAGCTGACCAGCATCCTCTCCAATTTCTGGCCCAGTGACGCCATGCTCCTCTGCCTTGTCTCAGAAGACCCTTCGATCCTTGGACTAGTGGGGCCTGCTTGAGGTTGAATGCCCCCAGAGGCATCTGAAGAGTCTGGGTCAACCCTGTGCTAACCTTGCAACTGGGATAGAGGGGAGTCCTTACCCATCTTTGGACAAATACTTATTTAACTTTCATATCATTTTCAACTGTTTGAAATCACCACCACAAGCCCAGTGCATCCTCTTGAGAACACCCACCCTGCAGAAACCTGTACTGAAACCTGTGGCTTTTAGGCACTAGGCCCCATACATCTTAGGACTGGACTTCTTGAGTAAAAGGCAATTGGGATTGTACTGGTTCTAGTAATTATTATTTGCATCTGATCGATGCACTGTAGATGAACCTACTGGTGAATATATATATTTGTGATATTTTTCATTTCTCAGTGTGTTCTTAAAGGCATAATACATAGTTGTATGTTTATACATGGACTGCTTTAAGCTGAATTAGTGTGTGCTATTCTGTGTGGACCCACTGAGCCCCTAGACCACTGTCACACTCTCCTGAGGCTACCCCTTGACTGCTCTCCACTCTTCCTTGCTTGAGTTTCGGCTAAACTCTCAGTTTCCCTGTTAACTAAAACTAGATGACGTCCTGAAAGCTTACCACCGGGCTGATTTTAGAAATCCATGTCTAACAGATGGTGTGTGGGGGAGTATGGGGCATGAAATGATGTGTGGGGGACGGCGGGATATGGGATTGTGTCGGGTGCACGTATGTATTCTGCATGTCTATGGGTATCGCTGATGAGAGTAGCTGGCCAGGGTGGCTTGAGGACTCACTAGGCAGTGGGAGAATGGACAGAGACATCCCTCTGCTTGATTGGGACAGTGGGCAGAGGACCCACTAGGCAGTGGGAGAATGGACAGTCACCCCTCTGCTTGATTGGGACAGTGGGCACAGGGCCCACTAGGCAGTGGGAGAATAGACAGAGACACCCCTCTGCTTGATTGGGAGAGTGGGCTCAGGGCCCACTAGGCAGTGGGAGAATGGACAGTCACCCCTCTGCTTGATTGAGACATTGGGCAGAGGGCCCACTAGGCAGTGGGAGAATAGACAGAGACACCCCTCTGCTTGATTGGGACAGTGGGCACAGGGCCCACTAAGCAGTGGGAGAATGGACAGTCACCCCTCTGCTTGATTGAGACTGTGGGCAGGGGGCCCACTAGGCAGTGGGAGAATGGACAGTCACCCCACTGCTTGAATGAGACAGTGAGCAGAGGGCCCACTAGGCAGTGGGAGAATGGACAGAGTTACCCCTCTGCTTGATTGGGACAGTGGGCAGAGGGCCCACTAGTCAGTGGGAGAATGGACAGTCACCCCTCTGCTTGATTGGGACAGTGGGAGAATGGACAGTCACCCCTCTGCTTGATTGGGACAGTGGGCGGAGGGCCCACTAGGCAGTGGGAGAATGGACAGTCACCCATCTGCTTGATTGAGACAGTGGGCAGAGGACCCACTAGGCACTGGGAGAATGGAAAGTCACCCCTCTGCTTGATTGAGACAGTGGGCAGAGGGCCCACTAGGCAGTGGGAGAATGGAAAGTCACCCCTCTGCTTGATTGAGACAGTGGGCACATGTATATTGGAAACGTTTTGGTTTGCATGCATGTGAAAGGCTCTGTGTGTATATTGGAAACGTTGTGGTTTGCATGCATGTGAAATGCTCTGTGTGTATATTGGAAACGTTGTGGTTTGCATGTATGTGAAAGGCTCTGTGTATATGTGTGAGGCTAAGGAACTTGTGTCCACATTTGAGGCTAACGAACCTGTGTGCACATTTGAGGCTGCGGAACCTGTGTGCACATTTGAGGCTGCGGAACCTGTGTGCACATTTGAGGCTACGGAACCTGTGTGCACATTTGAGGCTGCGGAACCTGTGTGCACATTTTCGGCTGAGGAACCGGTGTGCACATTTCAGGCTGAGGAACCTGTGTGGCCATTTGAGGCTGAGGAACCTCTGTGCACATTTGAGGCTGCGGAACCTCTGTGCATATTTGAGGCTGATGAACCTGTGTGCACATTTGAGGCTACGGAACCTGTGTGCACATTTGAGGCTACGGAACCTGTGTGCACATTTGAGGCTACGGAACCTGTGTGCACATTTGAGGCTGTGGAACCTGTGTGCACATTTGAGGCTGCGGAACCTGTGTGCCCTTTTGAGGCTGCGGAACCTGTGTGCACATTTGAGGCTGCGGAACCTGTGTGCACATTTGAGGCTACGGAACCTGTGTACACATTTGAGGCTGAGGAACCTGTGTGCACATTTGAGGCTGCGGAACATGTGTGCACATTTGAGGCTGAGGAACTTGTGTGCACATTTGAGGCTGAGGAACCTGTGTGCACATTTGGGGCTGCGGAACCTGTGAATGTGAACATCTGCAGCACTCGGGGGATGTGATGGTGCAATTATTGCACATGCCAAGTCCACCTATGACTACTCTTAACCTTGCTAATGCCAGATGTTACAGTCAAGAGCACACGTGCCAGGCAAACCATAGTCTCCTCGTAATGTAGGTTCGTGCTTCATGGGGGAACCAATTGGCAGTTAGCATGCAGGGCTTTGTCCTGTGGTTCACATGTGACGTGCTGTTCATTGAAAGCAGGGGCAGGATTATGATGGTTCATGGCACTGTGCGATGAAACACATGCAGTCTCCCCTCAATTGCATGGACACTGACATCGCAGGAAGTGATGCAGACAATGGCATCAAAGGCAGCATGTGCCACTCAAGGAGGTCATGGTAAGTGACATAAACCAAGAAACCAATACCTCTGATATTATATAGATTAAGTTTTACTCTCATTATGATGAATGGAGCAGTACTTTGAGTGAGGTTTTTTTGTAGTGTACAAATGTCAACTGAAGGGCTTGTGGGGATTTAAATGTTGGCAAAATAGCACACAGTGAATAAAACAATTTGCCCAGGATGACACACTATAATTAATTTGTGAAGCTGGGATTCGATACCATTCTTCGACTTGGGTCTAACCACGTATCCGTATCGTCCCAGCTCTAGTTAGTACAAAAAGGTGTTTTTTTGTGTGTGTGTTTTTTTTTAGAGATGACTTGAAAATTACAAAGAATCATAAACCAACCTGACAAATATGTCATTCCATGTAGAAAAAGTTAAAGACAACGTTTTGTCATATCGTTCCTTTTCCATTTCATTAATGGAAAACTTCAAGTTTCAGAATTCAAATAAATATCCTCTGAGTTCTGGAAATGTGCATTCAAGACTTGGAGCAGAACAAAAGGTACTCTATAATAAGGTCACTTTCTTGTAGTCCATGTTTGACACAATCATGCTGCTTGCTATTGCCTACTGTGTGAAAGAAATGTGAAGAGAACACTTGTCAAACAAAATGGTTACTCCAATGTGGCACCCTTATAAGGAGTATTGAATTTAAATGCACTGCTGATAGTTTACAGGGTGTTTTCAAGGCCCTAGAGGGAAGCCCTAATGAATTTACCACGGTAGCAGTGTTCGGTAACATGTCCAACTAAAGCATGTTCTCATCATAGCTCTAGCTATAGTATTGATACAAGGCTGCAAGTGTCTTAGGCCCTGCACTGCCGCACAGAGATCACACATGTTGCACGGGCCCCGATGGAAAGTCAAATTATACACATTTGCTACTCATATATGCTGTATTGCTAAACAAAACAAAACTACTAAGCAATTTTGACTAATCAATTTTGGAACACTAATGTATGTCTTCACCTTAGATATGGCCTTAGAGATGCACTCTATTCTGGCTTGCATAGGTGCAAAGGACATATACCATTGAGGCTGCACTACTACATGTCTTCAACTGTCTCTCTAATGCCACAACTCCAAGCTATCTTCTTTAATCCTCTTTTTAGAACTTTCTGCCTCTTTGAACACTGCAGAGCAGTCATTCTTCCTGCTCACTCCCCAGCACCTTGGGTTTTGCCAATCAGCTCTTGCCTGTATCACCACCTACTTGGAAGGTCGATCGTTTAGAATCTCTGAGAAATTGCAAAACTCTGAACCCCACCCCTCGCTCTGTCAACATCTCCCATGGATCAGTCCTTGAAGCTCTGCTCTTCACCGTCTGTGCCGCTGCCCTGGGAAGAAGACTGCTCACATCCTTTGGCTTTCACCGTCATCTTTTTGCTGATGATCCTCAAATATTTTTCCCTTCCTTCCTCTACCCCAGTCATCTTGAAAAGAATTACAAACTGTCTAACTGCAATCTGTCGCCGGATAGCTCTCCACTGCCTCATGCTGCACTCTTCAAAAACAGAAGTCCTTTTCTCCCGGACTCCAGTGCCATCCTTACCCTACCCTCTTCTATCTCCTTCCTGCCTGAACGTCTCGCTCCCTCACCCAAGGCTCCTAATAATTATTGTGCTCTTTGATAGCAGCCTCTGACTGCAATCATTCATCACCGCCTCTGCTGCTCATATTTACCTCAACATTAGAATATTTGTTCCCTTTTTATTAACCAATCTACAAAAACTTGAATCTCCATTTTCATGCTCTGCAAACTTGACTATTGCGCAAGAATACTTCTTGGCTTTCCACTATGCTCCTTCATCCCGCTACACAAAGTTTTCAACTTTGCTTCCCACACTCTACAACCTACATAGATCCTCCCACACTTCTACCTACCAACAATATGTTGTTTGGATCTCCATGCACAGCCATTCGCTTTTTAAATTCCTTCTAGTCTACAAAGATATCAATGGCCTTGCTCCTCGGTACCTGTCGGATTATCTGTTTATTCACCATCTCATTCTCTCTGACCCTCCTCTGCTCTCAACCTCACTGTCCCATACCCTTCATGTGCCAATCTTTCTCCCTGCTCCCCCGCTCCATTGGGACCCACTGCCCATAACAATCAAAGCCAGCCCAACTGTGGATCCCTTCAACGCTCAACCGAAACTTCACTTACTTGCTAAAGTGACTGCTCCCCCTGCCTTCTACCCCCATCCTCCCTACCTGACCCCATTGCCTCCATAGATGCTTGTTAGTGTAATTTTGTATATTTTATTTTTTAAATTAAGTGTGCTTACATAACCTTTCAACACTGTAACATATCATAACGCAAAATAAAAGATTATAAAAACCACTCCTTGCACGGAACTAAACATTATATTCAACAAATCCTACTCTTTAACAAACAAACTCTCTTATGACCGCTGTGGTGGATCAGAAGGAGGACACAGACACTCCGAGGATATTTGTAATATGTTTTTTGTTTTAAAGATTTCCTGATCATTATGGGTATTCCCTACCTATTTTACTAAGGTGCTCGTCAGTCATGGAGTGACAAAGTCAGAGTCGTACCAGGAGTTGCACTTGGCTTTGGGCTTCAGGCGGATTCTCATGACAGGGGCAAGAATATCCAGAGTATCAGATATAGCAGAGTGAAGCAAGGAAAGGGCTGTGTCAGGGTGAGAGTCAGCGAAAGTGGGAGGAGGGGATGAGAAAATGGCAGCGAAAGCCTCAACTGACAGGTGCTTCATGGGTCGGATGACCGAGAAGGTGGGTGGCAGTGAAGGTGGTGGCTTGTCATGAGAGTTAGAGAGGAGAGGGTGAGATGGGAGGAAAGGAGAAAGTGATCACTCCAGGAGAGAGGAGTGGTGAGAGGGGCAGAAAGGGGAAGGTCTGAGGAAATCAGAACATCCAGAGTGTGCCCTGCAGAGTGAGTTGGGCCAGAGGGGAGAATAGAGAGTGAGTGAGAGTCGCAGAGGTCGCGAAAGAGTCAAGAGTTGAGAGGTCAAGACCAGGAGTGAGGAGGAGAGGTCCTTCCCACTCAGAGAGGAAGGAGGAGATCTGACCAGGTGGCCCATATATAGTAACCACAGTAAGGGAATGGCTAGGGGAGAGAGCCTGCAGACGAGGCATTCAAAAGAGGAGTAGGCCTGCGTAGGAATGACAGAGGCAGGAATCCATTTGGGGAAAATCAGGGTTACACCCTCACTGGAGCGGTTGGGCCTGGGTGCGGAGAGGATCTTGTAGCCGTCAGGGAGGAGCGTGTCAAAGCTAGAGATAGAGCTGCCCGTGAACCATGTCTCGGTGAGACCAAGGACATCGAGGTCCAGATCCTCAAGAAGGCGGCAGATGTCGGAGGAGTATTTGACAGCTGAGCGAGAGTTAAAAGTGGCAATATGGAGAAAGTTGCCATCTTTGAAGGACTTCTGGAGAGGGTGCCACCATTAATGGGAGGAGAGAAAGGAGAGAGCACAGAGACCGTACGTAGGGTCAGGAGAGGGAACGACAAAGAGGATGTCTGTGAAATTTTCCCTGGAGGAGGCAGTGGTAGAGGTGTCAGCGATAGGTTGGCCTGGGTTGGAGACCTGTCCTTTTTAAACTTCTTCCTACCAGATTTAGTGAGGAGGGCAGGAGAGTCAATATAGAAGCAGTTAGAAAAGATAGGATAGACCAAGAGCACCATAGAGTAGAAGGGGAGAGGAGAGAGAGGGAAGGGAGAAGGGAGAACACTAGGGCAGGACACAGGGCAGGGTGCAAGCAGACGAGACCGCGAGAGGCAAGACACTTGAAGAAATTTGACAGGAAGACAGAACTCAGAGTGTAGGAACTATCACAATGCAAATTTTAAAGCAGGGGGGAAATAACACACCTAAGTTTGAGAATCCTGAAAGGAGGGAGAAAGGCCTAGGTTTCACAATGCAAATTGAAATACTGACACAGTGTAATTTTAAAACAGGGGTGAAAAACACACCTAGGTTTGGGTTAGCTAGTTGAGAGATGACTGGCAACTGGCGCAGTGGCGCTCCCAGACATTTTTCATAGGGGTGGCCACACTTGAATTCTTGCGGTGGCACACCAAAACAAACATACATAAATGAATGGGCCGGTGGGGGTCCCGTGCTTTTATAAGGGTGGCCGTGGCCACCCTTGGCCAACCCTTGGAGGCGCCCCTGAACTGGCGTCCTCTGCAGACACCAAGAGCCGCCTAAAGGGAGCCGCCCTTTGCCTATGGGACTTATCCCTGGGGCTGCCAGGCAGGGGGCTGCCAGGCAGGGGGCTGCCAGGCAGGGGGCTGCCAGGCAGGGGGCTGCCAGGCAGGGGGCTGCCAGGCAGGGGGCTGCCCGGGGGAGTCTGTGAAAAGGAAGGGAGAGCTTCTAACTAAGGTCAGGACAATGACTACCTTCTCCTGTTGGTTGTGCTTCTGCACTTGTCTTCTCTTCTTTCTCTTTTCCAGATTAGTGTTCAATTCTCAAATAGTCTTTCAAGATCCCATGTATTAGGTGTAACTTCCTGATGGGATTGATAGCCTTTCTAGCTCCTTTGGTTCTAGTCGGAATCCTTCTCTCTTTCCTATAGGATTATGAGATTTCTGATGTAGTCTTTTCTTCTGAGATATTACATTTCTATACAGTTGTGTTTCATTTCTTCTCAGCACTTCCTCGTATACAGTCTATCCTAGGGACCCCTTGGGTCTTTAGTGAACAATTATCTCTCTCTATTGTGTTCCAATGTGTGCTTCTTAAACTCTGGGATATTTTCCCCTTTTCCCAAGGTATCAATTTTCCAGTTTTTTTTATCTCCCTTTGTGTAGATTTTAGGCTTCGCTTTATTACATTAATACAGTTCCATTTCAATAATGGGATCTTCACAGTCTCGTCATTTGTACTGAGATGAGTATCTCCGATCCTTAACAAGTTCCTTTTTCTTTCCCGCTACTCCTGTTCTCCCCTTTAGCCGTAGTGTGATGGGGGAACGTCTCCGGTGCCCGTAGGAACGAGGGACCACTTTCTTCTCTTTGTTTCTGTGTTTGTTCTCTGTGACATCTGCTTTGGGCACTTTTCCTTCTCCTTCCGGGTGTCTCCGTATCATTAAGGGTGCTTGGCGCGTGAGTCGATTTGTTGGTGCGGTGGTATCAGCGTAGTTGAGGGGACAGCCTGTCTACAATGCTGCCTGCGCGGTCATGCCACTACCAAGCTCTCCGTTCTGATCTTCCCAGCTTGTTTTCTCACACACGCTTACCCTAAATGTCTCCTCTCCAAAGTAATTCTGAAACCTGCTGGTTCTGCCTTCCTCAGACGTTCTCCGTACAGGGTCCTTCCCCTGCTAAAGTCTCTCTCTCTCTCTCTCTCTCTCTCTCTCTCTCCTCTTTAAGTGTACTCGGCACACTTAGTCTGAGTTTTTTTTGTTTTTGATAAAACATTTTTATTAAATTTTGACATAACCAAAACAGCCACCAAACCGGGGGCCAAAAACAACGAAAAAAAGAGGGGACAACACATTAAGAGAACTCCATTACAGCTTCTTCAGTCGTGTGTTTACATGGTATTTTGGTATCTCACATCACCGTGGGTCGCAGCCCACTCATCCCGCCCACCTTCTGTTCATGTGGAGACCACCACTGCTTAGGACGTCAAGGCCCAATCTCTTCCCATTTCCCCCATATCTTGGATGCTTTATTCGGGCATCCTCTTGCGCGGTAGACTCGGTGCTCCGTCATGGCACATGAGTCCATGTCAAGTATCCATTGTGCCAATGTCGGAGGGTCAGGCGCTCCCCATTTTTGGGCGATGTTGCGTTTCACTAGGGCCATGGCAGTGTTCAATAGCAGTTTTTCCCATTTATTGAATTCAGACATGTCCGGTACCCAGAATATTAAGACCTTTGGATCTAATTCAACAGGACAAGTAAGGGCTCTGGACAGTTCCGTACAGCATGCAGTCCAATAGTCACGGATCCGAGGGCATGCCCAGAGGATATGATAGAAGGTGCCTTCCTCCTCTCCACAGCGAAGACAGTTCAGACTCACTATTCTCTTCCAGCCATATAAAAGAGTTCGAGGGTAGTACACCCTATGCAGGATTTTAAGTTGCAGCAGTCTAAGTCTGGAGGAGATGGCTACCTCCCGTGGGTGCATTAGGACCTGGATCCAGTCCTCAGGGTCTATGTCCCCCACCTCCCTTTCCCATTTGGCCTTTAATCCCAATAGCTCAGGAGTCGCGAAGGAGGTGATAGCGTTATAGAGAGTGGATGTACATTTGGTAGGGATATACTCGGGTAGCATATTGCGTTCGATTGGGGTGTAGTCGGGGATTGAACCACCTGGGGGAATATGGGTTCGGAGGGCGTGGATCAGTTGTGTAAAGTGGTACCGCTCGGTGTTGGGCAGTTGGAATCTACCCTGGATGTCTTCAAATGAGGTTAGTTTCCCGTCTTTTAGGACATCTTTGATTCTAAGGATTCCTGCTCTTACCCAGCGTGGCCATGGTTCAAATTTCTCGATTTCCTTCAGGTTGGTGTTGTGCCATAGGGGTTGTGCTGCTGTTATTTTGTCTTCCCACCCAACAATCACGTGTGCCTGCCTCCAGACCGTAGTAATGTGAGCCTTAGTTGTGAGTGGGGGGGGGCCTGCCTGGAGGTTGGTACAGTTCCTGCAACAGGTCCGTACCTTGTATGAGTTCCACTTCTGCCCAAATGTGAGGTAGCGCCCGATCCCCGTGAAGCAGATCGTTGACCACTGAGAGTTGTGAAGCCCAATAATAAGTTTGGAGACGGGGTACGCCTATCCCACCCTCCCAGACTGACCTCTGCAAGGTATTTAGTGCAATGCGTGAGCGGCCTCCTCCCCAAATGTGTTCCCTAAGAAGGGTTTCTATACGATGGAATTCGGGGGCTGGGATCGCAAGCGGGGCATTCTGCAAAACGTAAAGGAATTCTGGCAATGACATCATTTTGAAGAGGGCAGCTCTCCCCATGAGGGTCAGAGGGAGGAGTTTCCAATGGTGGACGTCGTTGACCAACCTATCCACGATCGGCTGGAGGCTGTGTCTTGTGTATCTAGTGAGGTCAGGTGTCACCCAAATCCCCAAATATCTAAAGCCCTGCAGTTCGAGCCGGTATGGACAGCCTGGTAACTCTGCCTGCCCACCCCCTTTCACCGGGAACATTACGGATTTCTTCCAATTGATTTTCAACCCGCTGAATTCCCCGTAAGTGACTAGCATTTGAGTTACTACGGGGCAGCTCCAAACTGGGTCAGCCAGGTACAGTAGAAGATCGTCAGCATAGAGAGATATACGGTCGTCTTGCCCTTTGGGCCATTTGAAACCCTTCCAAGCTCCGCTTTGACGAAGCCACAGTGCCAGTGGTTCAATGGCGAGGGCGAAGAGGAGAGGGGAGAGGGGGCAGCCCTGCCACGTGCCTCTACCCAAGGGAAAGGCCCGGAAGGTCCATCCGTTCACTTTGACTTCTGCCCGGATGTTTGTGTAGAGCAATTTCACCCAACCTAGGAAGCTTTTCCCAAATCCCATACGTGCCATGATTTCCCAGAGGCAATCCCAACGGACAGAATCAAACGCCTTCTCAAAATCTATTGCCAGAAGTGCCAATGGGGTGTCAAGGATGGGGGCCTGTTCTAGCGCCAGGTGGAGTCGGCGTAGATTCATCCTGGTTGATTTATGAGGCATAAAGCCACATTGATCTGGATGTATAAGTGTGTCCGCTACCCGTTGTAGTTGGTTAGCCAAGAGCTTGGCCAGGACCTTGGCTTCGCCGTTGATTAGCGAGATCGGCCTATAAGACGCGCATTGCTCTTGGGGTTTATCAGGCTTGGGGATGACCACTATGGTGGCCTTACATAGGTCGTCCGGGAGGGAGCCCCGCTCTAACGCGGCCAGCAGCATCAGGTGCAGGGGGGGTGATACGTTATTGCCTCCCAGTTTCTGCCATATCTCTATGGGGAATCCGTTTGGATCCGGGGTCTTTCCCGGTTGCAGCTGTTCCAGGGCTTCTACCAGTTCGGCCTCAGAGAGATCAGAGTCCAACATTTCGCACTGCTGATCCGATAGGGAGGGGAGCACCACCTCATCAAGGAGGGTCCGGTCTAGCGGTAGCTCCGGGGCCTGGTATAAGTCAGCATAAAATTGGCGCGAAGGCTTCTGCTATATCAGCGTCTGACCGACAGATCTCTCCCTGCGGGGTGATGATCTCACGGACCGAGCGCCGACCCTCATCCCTCCTCTCAAACCAAGCCAGCAGCTTGCCGGCTTTATCCCCAAGCTCATATTTCTGGGCTCTGGATTCCCAGTGGGCCTCTTTGGCATTGTCTAATGTAAGGTTTCGGAGGCGTTCACTGGCACGTTGAAGGGACCTATGGGTCTGAGGGGTAGGGTCTAGGGTGTGCTCGTTTTCTCTGTGGATTACCTCCTCCTCTGCCTCAGTTATCTTCTGGAGCCTCTCCTTTCTTTTGTTCGCTGTCCAGGAGATTATCTCTCCCCGCAGCACGGCCTTATAGGCCTCCCACAGCACAATCGGGTCGGTTTCGTCAGAACCGTTAATCTCAAAGTATTGAGTTGAGGCCTCTGTGTAGTCTGAGTTTTTGACTTAAAGAGATGAACAAGTTCCTTACCCAATGTAAGGTTCTTTTGATTGGATGTTCCTATCACATATTCATCATCTTATAATAATTATCTCTCCAGCTTCAGCTGCGTCAGAATTCTCTTTTGACAGGGGGTGCTGTGTGCCATCTTGTCAAGTCGATGTCCCTCGAGGGCCTCCGTTCGACTGTTGACATCATCATCAGTATAAATAGTGCCTGTTTTCTTCAGTTCTGTCCCCCCGAAGAGGAATTACCAGGCGTACCATAGACCATAGGCTCACAGAAAGCGTAAAGTGTAAGAACACGTACATTTTATGGTGGGGTAGGTTGAGAGGGGCGATGAAGAATACATTGAGGAACATCCAATCAAAAGAACGTTACCAGAGGTAAATAACTTCTTCTTCGAATGTGAATAAATTGTGGCTACCAGGTATGAGGGCACTGTGGCTAGTGAGTCATAGATGTGTGAGAAAAGAGTTTTGTATCAGCTGCAGACTATGGAACTCTATTGTAACCCCTGCATAGTGTAAGAAACAGGTATCAGGATTGTTCCCCATACATGCGCTGATATAAATAGTATTAATTAAAGAGCAAATGTTGTGACCGTACAGACCAACAAAGATATGTTGAAATATTGCTGTTTGTTCCACAGTCATTTGAAGTCAATAACTGTGCCGACACGTGTTTCAAACTCATCAGTCTTTTTCAAGGCAAATTATTGAATCTATATTAAAAAATTCATAGATATCACAAATGCATTTGAGTTACATGATATCAAAATCAATTTAACAAAAACAAACAGAATTTCTGTTCTAATTATGGACCGAATGATGGACTGCTTTTTCAAATTGTCCTCCCTGACTAGAAGGTGAATCCAGACGGTATTCTCTCACAAAAGTATGAATAGACTACCAAGTGGCTGCTGAAAAAATGTCTTTGATTGGGACACCTCTTTGAAGAGCAGAAGAGGTTGTCATTGCATGATCACCTCGAGGGTTGGAGGTTTGAGACCATTACTGCAGGCTAGAAGGTTTTCTTTGAACAGACATGTGGGGGCTAGATGGTTATTGGCCTGGCATGCTAGGCATTGATATTGATATTAATATTTTATTTCTATCGCACTCGTACACAAGTGTTTCAGAGCACAACTAGGCAAGGGAGGGGAACAGGGGAGAACAAAACAACAGTCTTACTAGGCCCAGTGACATTGAGAAGCCGTAAGTGCATGGAGAGGGGGAGGGGAAAAGTGCATGGAAGGGGGAGAAGTGGAAAGTGCGAAGCAATGGAGAAACAGATAAACAATAATAAATAAATAAATAAATGATAAAGGCAACAAACAGTGGTAGTGCAGCCAGCAATTGGCAAGTGCTAGGTTTAAGGCAGCAGACAGGGTAGGTTTGATAAGAGCAGGAAGAAAAAGGGGGGGCTGTATGTGTACAGATACAGACCCCCGTGCAAGGGGTGACCTGGAGGCAGTGCGGGAGGGTGGTAGGGTGAGCAGGTTCCTGGGCCCGGAGAACAGAGCGTGGCCAGGTGCACGGTGCCAAGAGAGGACAGATCAGTAGGGCAGAGGGGGAGCAAAGGCAGAAGAAAAGAGGAAGGTCTTGAGGTGCTTCCGGAACCAGAGATGGGTCTCCTCAAGTTTTAGAGTGGCAGGGGGGCTGTTCCAGAGGGATGCCCCAGCCGAAGACAGAGATCTAACCCCAGCTCATGTTCATTAGCATCAGAACCACAGTGTGACCTATAGGGACTCAAATGTTAGAGGGGTTCTCCTAAGATGGCAGCCTCATGGGTCACAGACTGAATATCATGCGAGAACTAGTAGTTGGGTGGTGGAGGACTATTTAAGCCCCACCTGCACCTTAGCACATGCTTTGCATTGGGCCCGCTGACAACTGCACAACGTTTACCGGCGCTCCGTTCCACAGACCTGCAAAGTAAGAGAAAATCCAAGTTATAAACTTATCAAGTTTCAGAAAAGTTCACAGACCACAGATTCAACGTACCTCACCTGATCTCCATAGCAACAGTCTTCAGTAGAGGAGCTCCGTCCGAGTTCCTCACCTCAGACCTACAACGTAATTCGACAGCCGCGGCTATATTCCGTAGAGCTTCTGAACTCCGATACTCAGACAACCTGAAATAAAAGGTACAGAGTTATAAGAGACATTTAAAAACAAAGACCGCACAACAAAACAAATTACATGATTAAACTCACCTCAGACATTTTAGAAACCTCTGTGAGTTTTCAAGCACTGGGCCATTAGCAAACTCCAGCAGCAACACCACACAGTCTTGTTGCACTGCGTGCCATCCAACTACGCACGCAGACTAACCTCGATGAACAATACGTCGCGGTGTTAAGAAACCTCCTGTGTTTCCTTTGGGAGTTGTTTTTTTACCCTTCAACTTGTGTGAGAGAGAGAGAGAGAGAGAGAGAGAGAGAGAGAGAGAGAGAGAGAGAGAGAGAGAGAGAGAGAGAGAGAGAGAGAGAGAGAGAGAGAGAGAGAGAGAGAGAGAGAGAGAGATATTATGATACACCTATTGACAACACCAAGGTTTAATATCAAGATACTTACCATCTCTAGGCTCTTCCAAGTTCTTCAGCAAAAGGTGCACTTCATCTTGTTACAGCCTCATTAACAACCCGCCCCTGCGTGACAGCAGGACGGAGAGCTCCATAACTAAAATTCACAGGTATGAAGAAGGGGAAAAAGGTTTTCCATTCACAGTAAAGAAGCACAACAGAGTGGGAAAGGGCCATAGATCTTTGACCCACATTTAGAATAATTCCTTGTTCCTTTTTCTTCTCGTTAATACAGACTTCTCCAGCACAGTAGTCTCAGCATCCACAGTACCTAGCCAACCTACGCTCCAGCAGAGATAAGGACGCGGAGCCATTACTTAAATGTACTCTGCCAGAGCGTAATGGAGACCACAGATATAGATAACCTATCCCAGCTGCTGGGGGAATTATGTTCAGAGGCGGGAATTGGTAGTAAATGGGGATCACACAGATTAACTAGGCCGGCAGTTACTCCAAGCGCAAGCAGGCCAGGCCCCACTTCTCGGTGGGGTTCTCCCAGCTCAGATTCCTCAACCAGTGGCCCCAGTTCAGGTGGTTGTACCAGGGAATATTCAGCTAACGCTTCCGGAACGGTTTCCAGGAGACACTAAGCGCTTCGCAGTGTTCATGAACCAGTGTCGTTTACATTTCATGTGCAGACCCGTTTTATTTTCCATCAGATCAGTCTAAAGTGGCATCTGTACTGTCCCTACTTGGGAGGACATGCCGCAGACTGGTCCATTCCTCTCGTTAACTGGGATGATCCTCTGCTACATAATTTTCCAGGGTTCCAGAAAGTACTGGAGAAACTCTTTGCACGTCACACCCAGGGACAAGCCTTGGACAATGATTTACTGTCCCTGCGACAAGTCAATCAAGATTTGCTGGCTTTCATAGCCACCTTTAAAAGGTTAATAGCAGAAACTAATTGGCCAGATGAAAAGAGAACAACATTATATATCGAGGCCTACGAGGAGAAATGAAGGATATTCTGGTCCAGGTTGTGAATCCTCCCACGGGATGTTCCGAATATATTGATCTTACCATTCAATTGGACCACCGCTTGCAAGACCGATGGGTGGATCGCTCTTGCTCGGATAACAGATCATACTATGTTCGCCCGAAAGTAAACATGGCCTGTCAGACATCCGAGGTCCATCCTGAACCTATGCAGTTGCGGGGGGGGGGGATTCGAGGCCCCATCTCGAAAGAAGAAAGAGAGAAAAGAAGACAACAGCATTTATGTCTCAATTGTGGCTCGGCTGGACATTTCCTTCGCGATTGTCCAGTAAAACCCCACAGGAAATCAGTGGGAGCTTTGGATAAAGCCGAGAAAGCTCAGGCGGAACACTGCAACGCCCAGCAAGCATTGAGGTTGGCTTGTTGAGCCAGAAGAAGAAATCTCAGATCTCTCATTTCGTTGTACCCGTCATACTGATTAGCGACCATCAACCCTCGAAACTGCATGCTTTCGAAGCATACGTGGAGAGCGGTGCGATAGGCAATTATATGGATCACGATCTCGCAAGCAGGATTGGGATTCTGGTGTGTTCTAAGTCAGTGGTTGAGAATGTAACAGCTGTAGATGGTACTCAGCTAATATCAGGACCAGTGACACAGTGCACAGAGGTTTGCTCCTTGCTTTGCCAGGATGGACATTGAGAACATTTCATTTGACCTAATCAGGGCACCGCAGTTCAGACTTGTTTTTGGGTATTCCATAGTTAGAGGAACACAATCCTCACATTGATTTGCGCCCCAGAACCTTGACTTTTGCAGAGGAGTGCAAGAACTCATGTTATATATTAGAAGAGGACTCGGTAAACCTGGTACAGACTGTACGAAGAGGGGGCCCTACAATAGGGTTGTTGGGTATTCTACCCCCAGAATATCGAGATTTTCAGGACGTTTTTGAGAAGGAACAGGCCAGTGTTCTACCACTGCATCGGCATACAATTGCCAGATCAATCTCATACCTGGATCCCAGACCCTGTGCAGTCGGATTTATGCCTTGACGGAACAAGAGAACACTCAATTGAAGGCATACCTTGATCAGTACATTGCTAACGGATTTATCCGACCATCAAAATCGCCTGCAGCCTCTCCCCTATTCTTTGTGCCGAAGAAGGAGGGGGACCTTCGTACCTGCATAGATTATCGTGTGCTCAATCAGATCACAGTAAAAAACAGATATCCACTTCCACTCATTCTAGTGTTGTTGGATCAAGTCAAACATGCAAAGGTTTTTTACCAAATTAGATCTTCCGGGAGCCTACCACCTCGTACAGGTTATAAAGGGCGATGAGTGGAAAACGGCCTTCCCTACCTAGTACGGATTGTATGAGTATCAAGTAATGCCCTTTGGCATGTGTAATGCCCCTGCAGCTTTCCAGAATTTCATGAACGATGTGCTACAAGAATTGTTAGATGTGTGCACAGTGGTGTACATTGATGATATATTAATCTACTTGTCATCAGTCCAGGAGCACATTTCCCATGTTCTAGCGGTACTCACTAAATTACGCCAACATCAACTGTATGTCAAGCTTGAGAAGTGCTCCTTCCATGTAACGGTAGTGGAGTTCCTGGGATTCGTCCTGTCACCACAGGGCATTCAGATGGATAACAGGAAAGGTGAGGGGTTTCTAACCTAGCCATCTCCCACATCGGTAAAAGGAGTCCAAAATTTCCTGGGATTCGCCAATTATTATCAGTGTTTTGTACCTGTTTTTTCTCAGCTTGAGCATCCCATTACATCGTTGTTTCCGAAGCACAGAAAATTTGATTGGACAGTCGCGGCTGAAGAGGCATGAAGAGGCATGAAAAGTAAGTTCACTACGGCCCCAGTATTACGAAATCCTCAACCAGATCTGCAGTTTGTGGTGGAAACCGATGCTTCCAGTGCTGCTATGGGAGTGGTACTGTCCCAAAAGGACCCAGATACCGGACAGTTGAACCCAGTAGCATTTTGGCCTAAGAAGTTTTCTGCAGCTGAATTAAATTATGCTATCACCGATATGGAATTATTGGCCATCAAGAATGCATTCAAGGAGTGGAGACATCACTTGTTAGGGGCTCGGCACACTACCACTGTCCTTACAGACCATCGGAACCTGCAATATCTGTGCTCAGCGAAAGCACAGTCATCTCTGCAACTCCATTGGGCTTTGCTCTTTGCGGAATATGACTTTCGTCATCACTTACTGCCCTGGGTTGCGCAACGGCAAGGCGGATGCCTTATCACGCATAGGGGAAGGTGAAGATGTCTATGTTGCTCCAACTCCAGTGCACATCGTTCCCATAGAAAAAATGTTGGGTACATTGGGTGTTACAGGCTGCTCATTGGAGGATTTAAAGGCAAAGATTTGACTCAGTATGACAGCCACAGAGTTAGATGCCTGGAGGTCTAAAGGACCTTGGTGTTCAATCCAGGATAATTTACCCTATTTCCAGGGACGTTTATATCTGCCTTCAAGGGCCCTGCAAAACCAGGTATTACCAGAATATCATGGTGCTCTTTTGGAGGGTCATGCAGGCATCGATAAGACCACAGCCAAATTTAAGCAGTTGTTCTGGTGGCCTACTTGGTGCAAGGATATTAACGCCTTTGTTCAGAACTGTGGAATATGTGCCCATAACAAATCTTCTAAGCAAAAACCTGTGGGATTTCTTCAACCTTGAGCTGTTCCACCAGCTCCATGGCACACCATATCAATGGATTTGATCACAGGTTTACCACCCTGTTTCGGTTACAACACGATCCTGGTAGCGGTGAACTTCTTTTCCAAGATGGCCCACTTTGTAGCCTGAAAGGAATTCCGTCGGCGTCAGCCTTGGCCAAGGTCTTCTTACAGCACATTGTATGATTACATGGCTTCCCGTCAGTGGTGGTGTCTGACAGAGGCAGTCAATTTGTATCTCAGTTTTGGAAAAGATGTTGTGAGATGGTCAAGATAGAGGTGAGTTTGTCCACCAGTCATCACTCACAGACGGACAGGCAGACGGAGAGGACAAACCAGACCCTAGAACAATATCTACGATGTCTCCTCCATCAAACGGATCATACTTGGGTGGAGTTGCTTTGGATTGCGGAGTAGTCTCATAACAATTCAGTGCACACATCTACTGGATCGACTCAGTTTTACACCTTGAATAGTTGGCATCCACGAACCTCATCTTTCGATCCATCAGAGTCATTAGAGATGCCTGCTGTACCGAATCTAAATGAAAACATTGCTCGAGCTAAAGAGGAAGCTTTGGTGCATCTGGCCACAACTAAGAAGAGTCCGAAAAAATGTGCTGACAAGCACCGAAGAGACACTCCGAAATATCAAGTGGGAGACAAGGTGTGCATCGCTTCCAGGCACATTGCTCTCAAGGGGCCAAGAAAATTTCAACCTAGATTTTTGGTCCCGTTTCCCGTTGAAGCATTTATCAAGCCCGTAACTATGAAGTTGACCTTTCCATCCCATATGCAGATACACCCATTGTTTCATGTCTCCCGATTGAAGCCAGTTTGTCCAGGTACCAGAGTGCAGGAATCTCCAGGCCCAGTGCTGACTGAGGGTGACCCTGAGTTTGAAGTGAAAGTCATTTTGGATTCTAAACAAGTCAGAAGGAAATTGTTTTACCTGGTGGATTGGAAGGGGTTTAGCCCACAGGATTGGACTGGGGAACCCAGTAATAACATCCATGCTCCCCAGCTAATAAAAAGGTTTCATCAGAATCATCCGACTAAACCAGAGCCGGAAGGCCCATCCTTAGGAGGGCCCTTGGGGGGCGAAAACTGTCATGATCACCTCAAGGGTTGGAGGTTTGGGACCATTACTGCAGGCTAGAAGGTTATTGGCCTGGCGTGCTGCGCATGCTTCATGTTCATTAGCATCAGAACTACAGTGGGACCCTTAAGATGGCTGCCTCATGAGTCGCAGACTGAATATCATGAGCAAACTAGTATTTGGGCGCGGAGGACTATTTAAGCCCCGCCCGTGCCTTAGCACATGCCTCGCATTGAGCCCGCTGACAGCGGCTCTACGCTTACCAGCACTCCGTCCCACAGACCTGCAAAGTAAGAGAAAATACAAGTTATAATCCGAAAAGTTTACAGACCACAGATTCAACGTATCTGACCTGATCTCCGTAGCAGCTGTCTCCAGTAGAGGAGCTCCATTCCGAATTCTTCACCTCAGACCTACGACGTACTTCGGCAGCCGTGGCCATATTCCGCTGAGCATCTGAATTCCGATACTCAGACAACCTGAAATACAAGATACAGAGTTATAAGAGACATTTAAAAACAAAGATCGCGCAAGAAAACAAATTATGCCCTTAAACTCACCTCAGGCATTTTACAAACCTCTGTGAGTTTTCAAGCACTGGACCATTAGCGAACACCAGCAGCAACACAACGCAGTCTTGTTGCACCATGCGCTATCCAATTACACATGCAGATTTACCTCGATGAACAATACGTCGCAACTTCCTTGTTTCATTTGGAAGTTTTTTTTCCCCTTCAATCTGTAAGAGAGAGAGAGAGATTGAGCATGAATTCAGAGACTATGATATACCTATTGACAACACCAAAGTTATATCAAGATACTTACCATTTCCAGACTCTTCCAAGTTCTTTGGCAAAATGTGCACTTCATCTTGTTACAGCCTCATTACCAATGCGTCCCTGAAGCACAACAGAGTGGGAAGGGGCCATAGATCTTTGACCCACATTTAGAATCATTCCTTGTTCCTTTTTTCACTCGTTAATACAGAGGGGTACCTTCTCTAGCACAGAAGTCTCAGCATCCACAGTACCTAGCCAATCTATGTTCCTGCAGAGATAAGGTAAGCGTTACAGTCATGCCCCTTGTGGAATGTGCTCTTGGGCCTTTCGGCGGGTCCTTGCCTGCTAATCTTTAACATTCACCAATAGCCAGGATAATAATCTGGATATGGTTTGTTTAGTAACAGCTAGACCCAATTTGGGGCCAGCATAGCCAATGAGTAATTTGTCATTTTGGCAAAATGTAGCCATTCTGGATTTGTAAAAACTGAGAGGCCTTTTTGGGTCCAGTCTATGTAATCTTTCCTCCTCCTTCCATGGATGGGGAGGTGGATAGAAAGTTGGTAAAGTAATTCTTTGCGACAAGTGGAAGTCAGAGACTACCTTCGTGACAAAGAAGGATTTACCATGAGAATTACTTTGTCTTTATGGAAAACTGTATGAGGAGGCTTAATGGACAGGGCCTGGAAACTTCTGACCCTGCGTGCTGACGATATTGCAATATGCAAAACAGTTTTTAAGGTCAAAAGTCTTAATGGGCATGAGTGTAGCGGCTCAAAAGGAATGCATGTTAAAAATCTTAACACCAGATGGAGATCCCATACAGGGACATTCAATGGAACTGATGGAAATACATTGTTTAGAAATTGAACAATGAGAGGGATCTTAAAGTATGAATCCTCCTCTGAAGAGCGCCTGAAAATAGATAGCGCCGCCAGGTAACCTTTAATTGTTCCAATCTGGAGCCCCAGATTTGATAAATGTAACAAAAAGGAAAGCACTATAGAAAGGGATCCACATTCTTATCCCTGCACCAGCTGCTAAACTTGTTCCAATGGCAGCGGTACAAGGATTTTGTTGCTGGCCTTCTGGCTAAAGGCAAAATCTCCATTACATCATCCGCAAGGTCCCAATCCTTATATCTCAGCCTTTCAGAAACCAAGCGTGAAGTTTGAGTGTCTTGACCTCTGAATGGAGAACTCGACCTTGCAAGAGAAGATCCTCTCTTTGTGGAAGATGCATTGGAGGGCAGATGGACATGTCCAGAAGGTCCGGGTACCACATCCTCCTGTCCCAATCCCGAGCAATTAGGATCATGGATTTCCAGAAGTTTCTCAACCTCCTGATCATGTGAGGAATGACGGGGACTGGAGGAAACACATACAGGAGTTAAAAACTCCCAGTCCACCACAAACTAGCCCTATAGAGCTCCTCTTGGAAGAAATTCCCTGGAGCAAAACAATTTGCACTTCTGCTTGACACTGGTCATGAACAGATCCACTTGAGGGGTTGCCCAAAAGGTGAAGATCTCTTGAAGGACTTGCTGAGCTAGTTCCCACTCGTGGGAGACTGTGCTCTGCCTGCCCAGAGCGTCCACCGCTGTGTACTCCCTAGGTGAACTGCGGACAGGGAGATTCCTTCTCGAATTGCCCAGAACCAGACCTGCATTGCCTCTCTGCACAGTAGTAGTGACCCTACACATCCTCTCTTGTTGAGGTAGTACATGGCCACTGTGTTGTCCATCATTATCAGGACATCTTTCCCCGTACTGAGGACAGAAAGGCCTTCAGCCCTAGTCTGATTGTGCTTAGCTCCAAAGGGTTGATATGTAGTTTGGACTTTGATGGAGACCAACGACCGCTGATTGTCAGATCATTGGTGTGGGCTCCCCACACCGTGAGTGAGGCATCCGTCACTACCGTTATCGCTGTTCATGGCTGCCAAAAAGATTCTCCCTTAGGAATGTTGTCCTTGCAAGCCCACCACAGAAGTTCCTGAGAGACTCTGCTTGGAACTTTCAGGTGGTCCGACATTCTGCCTGAAAACTGGGACCATTGAGTCCTGAGAGCCCATTGGAGTGATCTCATTCTCAGGTGAGCCTCTGGCACCAGAAAAATACAGGATGCCTTGAGGCCAAGCAACCTCAAAAAATCAAAGGCCGGAAGATGCTGGGCACTCTGGAATTTGGTAACCATCTGCAGAATGTGTTGAGCTCTCACCTCGCGTGGCGAGGCTTTGTCCGAGGAAGAATCCAGGACTGCTCCAATGAATTTAAGTCTTTGAGATGGTATCATGTGGGACTTTGTGTAATTGAGGGAGAAGCCCAGTCTGTGGAGCGAGTAGCAGGTTACGCTGAGATGTTCTTGGGCTTGTTTGGGTGAACGAGCCCTGATCAGCAAATCGTCCACGTAGCGGGAGACGTGAATCCCACCTCTCATGAGACTCACTGCCTCCACCACCATCAACTTGGTGAAAACCCTCAAGGAGGAGGTCAGCCTGAATGGCAGAACCTGAAACTGATAATGAGAACCGGGAACCTCAGGTACTTTCTGTGCTTCGGATGGACAGGCACATGAAAGTAAGCACCTTGAAAGTCCAACAATACCATCCAGTCTTGGAGTTGGAGAGCCAGAGGGATTTGGGAAAGGGTAACCATCTTGAACTTGTGCTTCCTGAGGAACTTGTTCAAGTTTCATAAGTCCAAGATGGGTCTCAATCCTCTGTCCTTTTTGGGAATCAGAAAGTATGGGGAGTACAAACCCTTGTTCCTCTCCGCTACAGGTACAAGTTCTATTGCACCTTTCTCCAGCAGGGTCACAATTTCCTGCACAAGGAGCGGATCCGGAATTTTGGAGGAGTTGTTCCCGGTGGATGATCCTGAGGCCTTCTTTGGAAAGGAAGGCAGTAACCTTGGGCTACAGTTTCCAGTGCCCAAGCATCTGAAGTAATGCCTCGGCATTCGTTCGTATGCTGGGTGAGTCTGTCTCCCACCGGGGTCTGGTGAGTCAAGGCTTCAGAATAGTTTTGAGGCGGCTGAAGCAGCGACTGAAGGTAATGCTGCCGCTGATTGAGTTGGCTTAGTACCTCTCCCTCGTCCACCACAAGGGGATCTTCTCTGACCTCTTTCACTGGCTTGTCCTCTTCCTCTTCCAACTGAGGAGTAGAATCGAAAGGACTTACCCCTCCAGTAAGATGAGCCAGAGTAGGGGTATTGAGGCTGTAATGGTGGCGCTAAGGAATTTAGCCGCATCCTTTTGAGGTCTGTAGCTTTTTCAAACTCTCATCCGCCTTGCTGCCAAAAAGCTTTGAGCTGTCAAAGGGCATGTTGCGCAGTCTAGCTTGCACATCTGGTGCAAACCCAGACTTCCGCAATCACGCAAATCTGCGTAACACTGTGCTGGCTCCCATGGATCTGGTGATGCTGTCTGCAGTATCCAGACCTGACTGGAGACATTCACTCATTGCCTCCTTACCACCCTTGCTGATTGCCAGGAAGCTGTCTCTTTCCTCTCCTTCCGGAATGTGGTCAGCCGACATAGCGACACAGTCTCACAGGGTAAACGTAAACCTTGACAAAGTGCAAGTCACATTTGTTGATTTTAATGCCAAACTGCCAGCCGTAAAAAAAACCTTTTCTCGCCCAGGAATCCACTCTTTTATCATCCCTATCAGTAGGGATGGATGGGTATGTTGACTGTTTGGTAGATGTAGCAGCCTGAACCACCAAACTTTCTTGTGATGGATGTTTAGTCAATACTTTGGGTTGCTTCTGGATGGTCTGTATTTTTGGAGAAAAAAATGTATTTACTGCAGTCACAGTTTCTGGTGTCTCCCAAATTGAAGAGCCCCTTTTCTGTAATGCAGTGTGAAAAGGCAACATTGGATCTTTCTGGGGACCCTGGTCCAAGATGTCATATCATCTTGTTCATAAGAAGGAGTAGGCCTGCTCTAGCCTAAAAACTCTATAACCTTACTCATTAGTTTTCTATATGAGGAGTCAGCATGTTCAGTTTGATCTGGTTTGCCAAACTCTAACTCGGGAGAGGTATCTAACCCACAGGCTGACTGTTACGCTCACCTGGACTCCACAGGGGCATTGAACAAAGCTGGACTGCTGCGGTTTTCACCAGTGTGACTCGTAGCGAAGTGATGATCGACTGCACTGGCCCACTCAGTTTCGTCTGCCTGGCCCGCAAGAATATTTTCCTAAAAGCAGTAAAGGGGATTAGCCACCCGTGGTAGAGAGGTCACACTAATACTATTTTCCCTGAAAACTTCCAGTATTCCCCTTCATAAAGTCTCACCTTATTGTTTTGATGGATGAACTCTCCATCCTGCGTGGTGTGCAGCGGCGCGTAGAAGTTCAGTTACTTCACTGATCATAAGGTATTTGGCAGAGTTCCAGACAACAATGAATGCGAGGTAAGTAGTGTGTAAACCGAATGTATAGTTCTTTTAGAGTTCAAATGTCTGTTAATTCACTCTTGCTTCTTTCATACCTTTTCCCTTGCAGCGTGATCCAAGGAGTGAGTTCGCCTCGATGGATGAAGGTAGCGCTTAGGGAGGAGTCAGTTTGTACCAAGCACTATCTAGCAAGTAATATTGTTCCAAATGTAATTAACCAATAGTTCTCTATCTTCTTTGCAGGTGCGTCGCCTTGCCGAAAATGTCTAACGTAGGATGGTGACCAGCGCTGCCTCGAGCGGTAAAATTCCAAGTAAGTATCTTGTGGTAAGTAAAAGAATGTCTTTGGCGGAACCCCGCTCACCTTTTGTTTGTTCTTGTCTTTTCAGATGCTGATGTTTCAGGCGGCGATTCAACGGGTGTTGCGCCGGGTCGTGGAGATGCTCCGAAGACAGGTGAGTATGGCGCGGCGCTGAAGCTGGCAATGCGACGCGGTTTATTTTAATGTCTTTTTCCTTTATCCATAGGTGCGGCTGCTCCAGGAAAAGATGATGACCAAATGGAAAATCTCCTTGTTCTAACCTTCTCTTCTTCTTTCCTTTTCTCTAGGATCGGCTCCGGACACAAGACGGGTGTGGCTGTAGACTGGATGCTGGACTGCAGACACAGCGAGCGTTACGCTGCTAAAATGCAGAATAACGCAAAGCGTGTGCTGCTCTTTGGGCGTGGTTTAAATAGCATCAAAAAAGTAGTTCCCAGGTAAGAAGTTCCAGTACCACACCCAAGCAGCAAAATAGTTCCTAAAGGAAAGTAGTCCCTTCATGTCCTCATGATGGCCTGTACATGAGTTCTTTGCAGGATGACCTGCATAGTTTAAAGTTGGCAATATGAGCCTGGCGCCTATGGCGCCAGGGCTGAACCCATATAGCCCCTAGGCAGGGTTTTGGGAATTCCTGTGCCTTCTTGGGTGCCTGTTCCCTGGACAGATGGACCTGTTCCGGATGTCTGGGGCAGGCATCGTGACACTGACTGAAGGTTGTCATATAAGTCCTTTTATCTGCACTCATCAGAGATTAGCTCTTCTGGCACATTAGGGGTGCCAAATTGTAGCCCAAATGGTGGTGTGTTATCACCAGAAGGTTGATCTTCCTGATAGATGGCTGATAAAGACTTAGGGCCTCATTACGAGCATGGAGGTAATAAAAATAGGAAGGCGGAATGGTATTACCGGCATTGTTAACGGGTCCGGGCCATTACGACCCGACAACCCGCCAATACCGCCACCGCCCGTACTGTGCCCCTTCATACCGGCTTGCGCGTGTGCACGCGCCCCTTCGCAGAAGCAATACCGGGATGCCGGTAATAGGAGGACATCACAAGTTACGCGGGCATGCACTTACCGGCATCCCAAAGGCAGTAAATAAGGCCTGCATGATGGCGGCCATACAGGCATCGCGGACCACCCGTAAATAGTAACCTGCAGAGAAGGCAACTTCCACAGGTGCACACAATCACCACAGGTGGAGTCAATAGAGCCTGTCCAGTATAAACGGAGTACACCCACACACCACACCTGCTGTTCCCACCCCAAAATGATACCACTAGCTGTTGCAATCATGGGGCTGGAGGACATGCCTGTACTGCTACAACTACAGCAACAGCAGCAACTACAACAACAACTACAGTCACAACAACAGGCAGCACAGAGGAGACGCAGGAGGAGAAGGAGGGTGAGACAGGCCCAGCAATTACCACCAGTGCAGCCAGTAGTACCTCGTATGCAGCCACCAATCCCTCGCCTCAGACCCAGTCCATTCAATCTAATCCCTGAGCAGATCCACACCCTGTACCGGTGGGACTGGGACACCATCACCATCATTGTGGACATGATACATGATGACATCATCAGCCTCATTGAAATACGCACTGCCATCCCCCGCTACTAAAGGTGGTGTCTGTGCTCCACTTCCTGCCCACAGGCACCTACCAGCACACAGTGGGCCTGTTGCATAGTATATCAGAAGCACTCTTTTCACGCATGCTGATCCAAGTGCTGGATGCCCTCCTGAAGCACGCTAGCACCCACATATCCCTACCACGGACTGCCCAGGAGATTGCCGACACCATGTAGGCGTCCATGCACTGGCAGGCATGCCCAATTGCGTCAGTGCCCTCGACTGCACCCATGTCGAATTGGTAGTCCCTCATGCCATAGAGGCGGTGTACCGCAATCGCAAGCAATACCACTCCATAAATGTGCAGATGGTATGTGACTCCAGCAAGATCATCACACATTGTTGTGCCCGATATCCCGGATCGACACATGATGCCATGGTGCTGCGTAGCTCCACGCTACCCCGTCACATGGAGCGACATGCTGGACGACGTGCCTAGCTGCTTGGTGAGTTGCCTGACTGGCCCATGGCTGTGCATCGGGGTTGTGATGTGAGGGGATGCATACTCCACCTGTGTGGGAATGGGCGGTGAGTGGACAATGCACTAAGAGCTTTACACTTCTGACCTAAACCTCCCAACCTGAACATGACACATCACTGCCACACATTGGACCAATGCTGTACATCAATGACAACTAGTAAGACGCACAACCAGGCCACCATGGGTATGTCAAGCGATGCATGACTAAACATGATTACAACTGTGCCAATGTCGCTAGTGTGATTAGGCACAGAGTAGCATACACTGCATGGGAGGCAAGAAATTGTTCCGCATCCATAGTACATCTGCATCAGCATGCAAGTTAACACCCTGAATTATCTGTACAACACCATCCAGACTGGCAGACCATATTGCAGTACACAATGCATCCAAATAATCTTTGTGCATACGTACAGGGACATGTGCACGTCAACAGCAAATAGCTGCTGCCATGGCTGTGAATCCTGAAGGTGGCAGCTCAGAATGACTCATACAAACCTCTTTGTGCTCCCATGCAGGTGATGGAGGCTATCCCTTGAAGCCGTGGCTACTTACCCCTGTGCGGAACCCGCAGAACAGCCATGAAGAGGAGTACAATCAGGTACATATCCGTACCCGTGTTGTGATTGAGCAGACCTTTGCCTGTTGAAGGCGCGGTTCTGCTGCCTAAGCAGGTCTGGTGGAGCACTGCTTTATAGGCCTGAGAAGGTGGCAAAGATCACCATGGCCTGTGTCATGCTGCACAACATGTGCATCCAGAGAAATGTACTACTGCCACCTGACATTGACATGCATGCACCGGGTGAGGATGATGAGGATGAAGATGGAGGAGAAGCAGCACCTCTGCCAGTATGTGATGCACAAGACGGCCGTGATGTACGCCAATCACTGATTGCCGAATACTTCTGAACCACAGGGACATTGATGGATATGTGTCAGTGCTACACTGAGCACTGGGTCCATGTGGACATGCACACAGGGTATGTGGGGAGTTGGGCACTGTGCACTGTCATGAATAATATGAATACACACAAAATGAACAATTTCCAGGCATTAAATGATTTTTTACACAAAAGGTGTATTAATGAAAACTACAGAAAAGTGCCTCCCCTCTCCCCCCAACACCAACACTCCCCATTCCCTCCACTAAACTCCTCATTCCCCAATCTCCCAATAAACACCCCCTTATTCCCCTTACTCCACCGACTCCAGCTCCTCCACTCCCATTGTTGTCCCACACTATTTGCGTGCTTTCTTTGTGTCCGCACAATGTCAATCATGGTGTCCTGCCTTGCCTCCACCCTTGACAGCCATGCCTCCAAGTCAGTGGGAGCAGCAGAGGTTGATGGTGCTGCGGCAGGGCGTGGCATTGCAGGGCTGGCCTCTGGGGTGGTACTGAGTTCAGGGCTGTGCAGCAGAAATGCAGAATCCAGCATGGGGATGGAGAGTGAGGCCTGAGTGGCAAGTTGGGGGGGTCGACGGGGGGCTTGGGGTGTGTGGACATGCCGCATGTATTGCGCCTTCTTGGTCGATGTACTCCTCCGCTCCTACGTCAACGTCACTCAGTGGGGCTGTGGCTGCTGCCTCACCCACTGAACTTGTTGCAGCAGAATGGGTGCCACTGGCCTCCCCTTCCACTGTTGTTGGCAGCTCTGTGCTTGCAGTCTCATCCGCTGCTGTGGGGCCCTCATATGCCGGCATGGCCAGTGCACTCTGTAAAGACTGGAGGTGTCTGTACTTCCGCTCTCTATATGGTAGAGGAGAGGCACAGAGGACCCCAGCCAAGATTCTCTATTATTGGTAATGTAGTCGAGCAATCAAGGCCTAGCTTCTCGGGAGGCCCCCACAAAGGAATGTCCACACAAATGAATATTCAAGGTTATGTACACTATCACAATAACTCACTTTGTGCTTTAGTTAATCTATAATGGTAAATATATACAGTTCTAAAGTGGTACCACAAGTATTATCAGATCTCATTAAAGTGCATCAACTATACTGTCAGAATGTCACATAGATCAATAACAAGGAAACCAGCAATAGAAATAGGAATGAAAGCAAAATGGTTGAAACAATAGGCAGAATACTGGCCTCTACCGTTAAGCACAGTTCTGTGTGGAGATCCCCCCACCTGGGCAACCTGTAAGATAAAGATATAGCACAAGCCCAGTCCATATATTGTTCTATGAGTCTTATTTCCCTCTACAATAGTTCTACAGCCCCAATGTACCTGGAATTGTAGTGTTCGTCGATGGGAAATAGACAGCCCTTCTTGAGTGCCCTCCCTTTAAGGCAGGAGTCATGGGTCGTCGAACATCCGACAGAGAACAGGGTGAACTACGGCGGTGAATTGGCAGCTTCGTTCCTAGAGGTGCTCGTCGACGACAGAGCATTGGTGTCCTGCAAGGAAGAGGCGTGCGGGACACCTCGGTGACGATAGTTCTGGACCGCAAAGAGATGATGAAGAACTGTGGCACAGCAAGGGCGTCGAGTCATCGGCGTCTCTGTGGTCTTTAGGTGGTGGGAAACCCACCGGCAGATGCTCCTCGGCGCGTCGATGGTCGGGCCTTCTCCAGCGGGATAAAGCGGGCGGCGATGCAGAGGAGAGCGTCCTTGGATCAAATGAAGTTCTTAGGCAAACGGGAGCACAGCGGCTCCGGTCGGCAACGGTGGTCGTCGGCAGTGGCGGACAACAGTCCGGGCGCTTCTCTTTGGGATTCCGCGGCAGTCCCCGTTTCCGGTCGGCAGCCTGTCGTAGGTCTGTCTACCAGGGAGCTTTGGCAAAGATCCTCTCTGGGTCAGTTCTTGGAGACACAGCAGCTTTCAGATTGTGAAGGAGAGCAACAGCAATTCCTCTCTTCCAGCAGGGCTTCAAGGTTAAGCTTCAGTTTCACTCCACTTACTCTTCAGCTTCTGAACACGAATTCTAGCAGTGAGAGGCCCACAGATATACTAGTTGATCTCCCATTCATTCTGCTGGGTCACACTAAGGCAACCAATCAGTCAGAAGGGCATTCATGCAGGCAGGCAGGCAGGCAGGCAGGCATCCAATCAGGTGCATAGTGCATTCAGGCTATTTACTTCTCTCCAGACACTCACAACAAGTTATGTGTATTGGGACAAGTACCCAGCCATTCAACACTCCACTCTGCATTCATACCAGTTTCGGGCAGGGCTGTCTCAGTCATGGTGTCAAACACCAGATACTAGACACCCACAACACAGAATGCGTATTCGTCACACACTCCATTCTACCAGGTCCCACCCACAGGGTGTACCCACAACATACAGTCACTGGGGAGGCTCCAGCCAGTCTGGCCTGGACTTCACAACTCCACCATATATGGAACTTCCACCCAACAGCCGGTCAGGGGGAAGGGACAGAGTCAGGGCTTCCCAGGACTTTGGGAAAACAAGGTAACAGGCAATAGAAAGCAAGAGGCCACGGGGGCCATCTTGTTTCCTATCAGGAATCAACTGATTCCAATGGCAGGGCCTGGGTACCCCAGAATGGAGGATACTCAGAGCACCTGTCAAATTCAGTATGGAGCTGCCACCAGCCCAAACCCTGCTCTGTGTGCCACACACAGGTGCCCACAAACATATCCTAGGGGCACAGGGTTGTACCCCCACCCATGGGTGCCATAAGGGTATCCCATGGGTCTGTACACCAAACCAAAAGAGAGAGCTGCACCGCCAGGAGTCCCACATGGACTCCTGCGTGCAAAACACGACAGAACACACGATAAAAAGCAGTAAAGGACAAGGATACAGAGGCCCTGTCCCTCTGATGCATTTCCAGCATCACACACTCGCCCTGGCTTGTACTGTGGGCCAGGATGCTGCCCCAGAGGTGGTTTTGCCAGTGCCAGGTGGTTTGGCCCGGGACATGGATGGCCTTGTGGCTGGGTCCTGACTGCCATCTTCTCCATCGGTGCCTGGGGAGGAAGAAGAGATGCAGGGCATCAGTGATGGTGTAACATGCAAGATGCAGGAGATGGTGCAGTTTTTCATTTCTCATGCATTCATATCTTACAGGTGTGGCACACAGGGTAGCTTGAAGGGTGGCATTTTGGAATTAGCCGTGACATCTCAATTCGGCAATGCTGCATGCCAGGTGGCATGCCATTTTATTGGGGATTGTGCGATGTATGACATGGGAATGGTCCCTGTGTGTTGGCTGTATGCTGGTAATGGGATTGGCACTCAGCATCATTTCATGTGGCAGGGTTTGGGCCTCGATCTGGACATGGATATGTTAATGTGTGTGTGATGGGACATGCATTGCCTTGCCTAGGCTCTATTCCACACCACTTGTGCTGCGTCAAATGAGCACGGATACGCTACTTCCTCCATGCCGGTAATGGGCCCGTTTTTAGCGGGATTCTCATAATGAGTCCCTCAGACTTTTCTAGGTAAAGGTTTGAAAATCTTTTCCTGTAACACCACTGGCTTCAAAAATTTTGAGGTAATCGTCTTAGTTAGCATCGACTTTGATACTGGTGTCGACGATGTTGTTGATTTCTTGTGCTTCTTCCCTCAATGGGCTAGGTTCCTTACTCGTCAAAGACCTCAGTGACTTCTCGTCGGATCGAGATCTTTCTCGATGCAGCACCGGCTTAAGGCTCGGTTTAAAAGATCTTGTCTTCGACTTCCCTTTGTCGTCTTTTTGCAGATCGACAGGGGCATGGTCTTTCTGCTTGTCCATTGAGGGGGTCGATGCCGCATACTCGAAGATCTTAAGCATCTCAGTATGAAACGCATCACACTTTGCAGTGGAGTCCGATCTAGTTGGACATTTGATTACCTCAGGCGAGGAATCACTGGAGATCGAAGGCGACCCATGATGCTGTTTCTTGGCCTTCTACGAAGAAGACAACGAAGAATGGCGTGATCCACTTCTCGATCAAGACCGCTTTGATTTTTTACGTCGAGAAGAATCCCTCAACTCATCAGTCTTTTTTTAACTCTTCAAAGGAGACTTTGAAGGTAACCTCCCCACTGTCAATTTACCTTTACGCTTCCTGAGAGCGTTTTTGGACATCACCTGACAGGAGCCGCAGTCGGAGGTACGATGCCCGGAAACAAGGCACCACAGACATACGCGGTGGGGGTTGTGATCCACATCTTCGATCCACAGTCTTGGCACTTCTTGAAGCCTGATTTAGGCATAGATGGTGTCGATGAAGAAGACATTTTCACAAACTACTGAATTCACAGAAGAACCAAAACACGTCGTAATCCTCTCGAATCGTTAGCGCAAAAAACGAAACTGATGCCAACGGGCGTAGCGTGCACTATTTATACTGATGATGACATCGACAGTCGAACAGAGACCGTTGAGGGACATCGACTCGATGAGATGGCACACAGCGCCCCCTGTCGAAACATTATCTGAAGCAGCTGAAGCTGGAGAGATAATTATCATAAGATGAGGAATACGTGGGAGGACAGAAACCATTCAAATCGCTCTTTTTTGGTTTGGTAATGGTAAAAGTCCATTTTCTCTTTGTCCCAGTTATGGAACTTGTGCTATTTTGGAGTGTTAGGTAATTCCATATAGGCCATAACATGGAGGGCATCAGGGGGTTCCCCACAGGAATGGGAATCTTTCCCGGTTAGGTCCTACTTGCCTCGACCCAATAATGCCCCCACATCTTTGTCAGAGCAATGACCAGTAAAGCTTGGTGAGGTTCTCAAGTAATGCTCCCAAAGCCCATCTGTATTAACTTAAACAACAAGAATTAACAAATTGCCTAAGATAACAGTATCTAAGATAATCGACCCTGAACATTCTAGAAGCAGATGAATTATGGTTTCCTGCCGGTGACTTGACCACACAATCGACAACCCCTCTCACCCCTTGAAATACCTGGCCTGGGTCCATATGTCAAAAGGCAATGAAATTGATTAAATCGCAGTACTAAAAATATGCTTCTCAGTAAAGGTCATGGAGATTTTAACAAATAAGGTTGGCTGGCTACAGCGATAGGTGTGGCACACCGGGGATTGGGTAGATTTCTTGTTTGTGACTAACTCACGATTATTTATGTTACCCCAGGTGCAAGCCTTCTTTTTTAATTATAACATCAGTTTCCTGTATGGCAGAGACAACGCAATATGCCAATCCACCCTATTCAAAAAGGCTTCTACTCGCTTATAAATAATGTTAAGCCAGACATACTTGCCTGATTCCTTGGCCAAGAGCGTCAGTGCCACAATAGGATGTTCAGTGCACTTATGATTTTTTATCTAAAGGATAAACTCTAATCATGGCCAATACGTACAGAGACGGAATACCCAATTCCAATGTAATGACTTAGATGGGAAAAGCGTTAGCCAGGCCCAACACCTTTTTCCATAGGTGTTGACCTGCAGAGCATCTAATAAAGACTAGTACCGTAGAACTGAATGGTGCCTTTTAGGCATAAACCACCAAATCGTCCTGTCAATTGTCTAAGGACACCAGGTTTGCTCAACACTTTGGTCTTCATGTACTCCTGCAATGTTTATTTTGAACACATGTAGCTAGACACATAGAACTTCTAACACATTCCAATTGGAATTACCCACAGGCCAATTATTAGGTATAGCTGTCTTCCTTCTGCCAAAATAAATGATATTGGACTTTGTCAGGTTGATGGTTAAGTTGTGATCTACTGAAAAATTCCACAATACATTGCAGGATCTCCTAAAACCTATTTGGGTATGGCCTAAAAGGACAATATTGTCTGCGTATCCCAGCCATCTTACATGTGTATCCGTGATCCGGATGGGAGTTATTGGTATGTCTGCGTCTGTTTGGTAGGCCATCAATATAAAGATTAAATAGAAGCAGCGCCAACAGGCAGCCTTGCTTCAAACCTCAATTCAATATGTTCTTTCTATGATAATGTCCAGTAAAAACATACTGTCCCTGTCCCCTGGGTCCCACAGCGTCTAACAATTACACACAATCAAACTATCTGTGTATGCAAGGCACTGGGGGCTAAGGGGAAAGCCCCTGGGCTCCCCAACTGCACCCATCACAGTCTCTGGACTCCCTCATCCCACCCCTAAAGTCCCTGGGCTCTACCCACCCCATCACAGACCCTGGGCACCCCCCCATCCTGCTCCCATCCAAAGTCCCTGGGCTCTCCCCACCCTTCTCGCACCACTATCCCATGGATCCCCCATTCTGCTCTCACCGCAGTTCCTGGTCTCTTCCCACCCTGCTCCCAACACAGTCCCAGGGCTCGTGGATTCGCTGAATTCCCTAGTGCAAATACAATTCAATCGCAAAACAATAATACAGCAAGATCCAATGACATGTGGATTAATCAACTATCAACTTTGGCAAAAACTGTACAAGATCGGTCTTGGGTTGGACCACTGATGAAAACGTTCTTGACTATACAACAATGGAATTCGCAACCCTAGCATTAAAGCACTGAGCTTCCTCTCGTGGAACACTTGTGACTTTACGAATATGTATTCATGTTTCAATAATCTATCTCTTGCTACCAAACCCACTGTCATATTGAGACAAGTAACCATGATGCTTAAAAGGTTAACCTAAGAGGCTATGTAACATACACCTCCTTAGCTAATAGAGGAGTAATTGGCTGTCCTAGCGGGGAGTTAGCAATTGCCATAGATAATAGGGTCAAAGCTAGGCCAAAGTTAATATCATCTGATGATTTATTGGCCATTGAATTAAAACTAAAGGATGCAGAGGAGTCTACTCTTCTGCTTATAAATCTATCTTGGAAACCCATCAAAATTGAATTTTATGGTATTCTCAGAAACATAACAGGATTGCTTGAAGACACAATTCACTCTAATCTCAACTACATCTTCATTATTGGAGGGGCTTTAATTGCAACTGTGCTGAGGGGGGCAAGATTAACAAGTATTCGAAGACTAAAGAATTATACACCATTGCTAACAGCAAAGGACACGTTTGGGATCCATTTATCTCAGAATGAGATATAACTCTATTAGACTTCAGAAGAGAGACCTGGCCTCTCACTTGGTGCACAGGCAGTTGTAAATCCCAGCCTGATCACTTCTATGCTTCGGCTGCAATAATAACTAGGTGGGACAAGATAAAGATCACTAATCCATGTTTAGGAGATCATATGATCATTCAATTTAATCTCAACAGCAACATCCTGGTTCATGAGATCAATCCTACTCTTGCCTTCCTGGAGCTTGAACTGTCTGAGCTCTCAGGTGGAAAGGAAAGATGTGTAATCAATTTATGATGTTATTAAGGCGAGAGCTGCAAAAACAGCTTGTATTTTTGAGTTAAGTCTCCCGGAAAGAGCTGAACACATTAACGAAATCATCACGTACTGTCTCAGAATGTGTGCCGGCCTTAGCCATAAACATTCTAAACATAAGACACACCTACGATCTTCAGGTCGCAGCTTCTAAGCGACTGAAAAATAAAAAACTTAGGGAATCACTGGCTAAAAACCTTTCTGATGCCCAGTATCACAAAACAAAAAACATATCAATCAAACTCATAAGAACTTAGTTAAGTCATTAAAAAGTAATATGTACATTAGGGACAATCAGACAATGCTTAAACATCTCTGTAATCATGATAAAACATCTTTTTGGTCAGCCATGAGGAAAACAGTTGGCAAGAAAACCATGTCTCTGGACTCCTCAATTACTGAGGAGGCGTGGGTTAAATTCTTTACACAAAAATATCATCTGCCCACATCTTTCGTGCACATAAATAACCCCTATATGGGAAGATCTACTCTTGGCATGTGCATAAGGGAACTCAAAGAGACTGAGCGGGGTATCTCAAAATTAAACAACCCAAGAGCTAATGTCCCAGACGGCATACTCGCATGTGTACTAAAATCTGATCCTAGCCTATGGGCCTCCAAACTAAAAATTAAATGACACTATTTTCAAAACCTACTGTGTTCCTAGATCTTGGACACAATCTCCTATTGTGCCAATTTATAAAAAAGGTGATCCATTGAATGCCTCAAACTATAGGCCTATTGCCCTATCTGACGCCACATCAAAAGTATTCTCCATCCTATTCGAAATTCTGCCATTCTCCCACGATTACAGATAGGATTTCGGAAGAGGATGAGCTCTGCACTAAATGCCACCATCCTGGCTCATTTGCTAGAAACAGTGCAAAACAGCCAATATTTAGGGCATCTTTGGAGATGACATCTGCGTCCGATTGTGTTATTCATGCCATTTTATGGCAACAAAATGGCAAAATATCCTATAGAGTACGCATCAACCAGGAAGGCTCGCTCACAGGTGCTACACATACTCACATCTGTGTCAAACAGGGATGTAACTTGGCGTCAACCTTGTTTAACCTCTATTTGTGTGATCCTGATGAGATATGACAAGGTCAGGGATCACTCCCGTAACTCTAGGCACACTGTGTATAAACTGGATGGCGTGCGCTGATGACTTCATATTCTTTGATAGAACTCCATATGGCATTCAAACTAAACTACAGCTCTTCACAGTTTACACTTTAAAACATAATTTAAAGATGAATGCAGAGAAATCGAAAATTGGTGTGTACAAAAATTCAAACTATGACCTGGTCCATGGGAGGTGAACGCATCAAACATGTCTTGCAACTACAATACCTTGGTTACAACTTGTGTAACATCACCGCTCAGGTAATGTGGAGGGACTCCCTAACACAAACATTAAGGCCATTGCTGTCTCAGATGGAATTTCTTTTTCACAGACTCTATACATTTTCTCTGATGCCAGCTATTGAATACTATATTTCTAAAGTTGAACCAATACTGTTGTATGCTCTGGACATGTGCCTCTTTGACATGGGGGTAACTTTGTATTGTATCCAGGGGTGTATCTGGAAGGAGTTCTTAGGCTTTTCTAGTTCCAAACCTAATGTGATCATTATGCACAAGTTAGGGTTATGCTCATTATCATCTGGATATCATTGGAGGCTACCGCTTAATTACTCCAAATTCCTAGACCCACCCAGTAACTCCCTATATGAAGATCTCAATGATATGCTAAGGGACATCCCCCCTCTCTCTGTAGCAACATTTCAGTTAAGCAATCCTTACTGATAGAGATTGGTACAAATGAAGAGGAATTAATTACAAGACCTGTGAGTGTTCAATAAAAAGTATACACTTATGACTGGTCTGTAACTATTAATTCCTTGAGTAACTATAGCTTGCATCAGGAATACGCTAGAGATCTCAGCGCTGTCTATATCTGCTACGATTCTCATGCAATAAAGCATGTGCGCTCTACATGAGGTCTAAATTCAATCTTTTCAAAACAAAAGAGCGGACAAAACACTGGGCCTCAATAGTGAAAGGGGAACACATGCCAACGTGTCGATTTTGCTTAAATGTGACTCAACTGGAAACACAAACATCTCATCACCACATGTCCTCATTTTGAATCTGAAAGGCTAAAAACACTTGGTCTAGAGAATGTCGGTAAAACCGAATACTAGTGAACCTTTTCTGGTTAAGGTGACTTTCTAACAGTCATTAAAATAAAATTGTGTCGATCTGAAGTTGAGGATGAGTAAATTGTAAAGGATAACCTGATGAGTTACAACTCTGATTACATATGGTGCATGAAATCTTGCTTAATCTCAAGGTGGCAAAGAAGCTTTGCTGTGGAATTTCTTAAATTCTGATTATGACATTGAACCATGTGACGATCTTGTGCAATAATCGCAATGTAAATATGTAAGATGTATTTTTCATATACATGAATATTATCTTTTTTTATGTTACTACAATTCTATTTGGTAAAGGTTTGTGTACAAACCAAATACAAATACAATTTTTTTTTAAAAGCATTGTATTTTTTTGTCCCAGTAAAACAATACTATCCCTGTCCCCTGGGCTCCCAGCGCATCGGAAAGAGAGCCGATTTTGGCAGTTGGGTAGGGGGCTTGTGCAAGAAAGGCATTTTCGGCTCCACAGACTAACACAAACACACACATTCACACAGCAAGCACTATCATTGACATGATTACCCATCATCATACACTCACTCATAACACAAGCATACACGCATCCATAGACATATTTAAATAAAAAATAAATGAACATAAGCGTACCTTCTGCCCCTGGGGTTTGCTCTCCAGCGTTCCAGATCCTCTATCATGAACAGGAATTGGGAAGCAAGAGCTTCCTGGTTCCTGCACATGCCTGAAGGGGCCTGAGCATGGGTGCTGAAACATCCCTTCTCCAGCCATGCCGTTCCCCAGCTATTATTTCCAATGAACTATGCAAGGATAGGGAAGCAAAATACCCACAGCCTTGCATGGTTCATTGAGCATGTGCAGCTGGGGAACTAAACTGTCAATGTGTAACAATGGGCTGAGGGAGCGCCGAGTGTTTCACTGGGCTTGCACGTCCATAATGGGCGAGGGGGCCGCTGAGTTGATGCCCCCTCGCCCATTGTGGACTAGCCACCCCTGCCCCACTCCTCCATTCCCCTCACCCTGCATAGACCCTGGGAACTCCCTACCCCACACCCTGTATAGTCCCCAGGCACCTCCCCACTCACTCCAAAAACAACATCAGGGCTCCCTATCCCACTCCAAAAATAACCGCATGACCCCTACACCCTACAAAAACAACCCCAGGGCTTTTACACCCGCTACAAAAACCACCACAATGCCCCTCTCCTTATCCCATATAATCCCGGTATTGTTTTGTTCCTGCGACTGGATTCAAAACCTGAAAGCATGCTCTCTGGATTCTATGGGATTGCCACAAGGTGAGAAATGTCTGGAGTGAGATCGCCACCACGATGAACAAAGTACGCAAGGAAAATCTGGACTTTGATTTCGAGATTTTAATCTTGGGAGAAACCACCCTGCTGGAATCTTTGAATCGCCATCAGACCACGTGGATTTTAAGAGGGGCCATGATGGCGAAGAAGTTAATCCTATGAAACTGGAAGTCTTCTGGCTATCTGGTTGGAGGAGATGCATCGCGCATGCAATATTGAAAGTGTGATCTATTCAGTGCAAAAGAAAAGGTCTACTTTTGATAAGATCCGGAAGGCCTCTTTGAATGCAGACTTGACTTAATCTCGCATCCAGTATTGAGTTGGCCTTTGTAAAGATAAGTAGACATTCATGTTTTCTTTTATTTGTTAAAGATTAATTATGTCATTCGCATGCTTCATGATTTGGTAAAATTTAGGATGTAATATTCCTTGCAGAAGGATTCTGGAATTCATTTGATTACCTGAAGATGTTATTTTCTGCTTTTTATGACCTTCGTTTTTTTTACCTTCCTTTTCCTCTCTTTCTTCTCCTCTTTTCCATTCATTACCACTTTAATCGTTCATGTATATTTGTATAAAATGTTATGTTATGATACGGTTTTGTAGTGTGTTAAAGGTTAATAAAATAGATCCGGGAATGGGATAGTGAGCACACTTCCAGGGTGTCTATTTCCTATCTCCACCGTTCCTACTGAGCATGTGCGGCAGGGCCCATGGTAGGATGGGATTCTTTCCTCCCATTCCAGGCAGGGGTCCCGCACACCCGGTAAGCGGGCGGCGCCCACAGTTTGAAGACCACTTGTGTAAGGGCAACTGGGCCAAGTGCTTTCGGGGGGCTCTGTCCTAAGGACTAACAACAATGTTTGCTAATGTCCCCAGCGATCAGAAGAATGTCCTTTGCTTACAAGTATAGATTTCTACACCTTCCTCTAGAGCTTCTGATATATTCTTTCTCTTTTCCCCGGGGGGGGGTGGGGGGACATAGATGGTGATAATTACCATAGTGAGATCTATCTAAAGCATTACTTACACTGTAATACATAAGGCATTCCTTGGCTTCAAGTAACTCGGGATACCTGTAAGTAAGCCCCCCATGGGTCTCCCTTTTTGGCCCTACTTAGCTTTCCTGTCAAAGAATTTATATCCAATCCACCAACACCACTGAGAGAAGCTAACTCTCTTGAAGCAGGAACACATCCTTAGCAAGAAGGCCACGCCCTTCTGCACCTTTGTTAATTAGCTTCTTGAAACCCTGCATGTTCCAGGAACAGATAGCCAGCTTTCCTGGAGTCCTAGTAGGGTCTCTGCACTAGATTGGGTTGGAGGGGCCCACATAGCCAATCCCAGCCTCTATCCGTCCTGGGTGCATGGACAGCTTTTACTTTGGCAGAATTGTATTGGAACAGTCATCCTGATTGATCAATGACCATCTAAACTGTCCTCTCCTTGCTGGCTTATCAGGCCTGACCTCATACCATGTAGGTCATAGCCCGTTTTAAGAAGGTCCTGATCGTAGTCCCTTATGAAAGCCGCGATATAGGCAGTAGTGAGGTGCAGAATCACATTTTTTCAGTCAGCTCTTGTCTAATTTCTCCACCCACTCAAAGACTGCCGATGATATTACTCTTAATACTGGAATTGAGTATAAAAGAGCTAGGGCATTTATTCTGTTCAGCGTATTTGCGTATTTAAAATCAAGCAGTTCTTGGATTGAGATGCTAACCAGTGAACTCCTTGCCCCAACCTCCACATCGGGATCTGTTCTAAGGTTTCCAGTATCCTCCTGAGCAGGCCATGTCCTCTAGTGACACAGGCTGCTGCTTATTATAGTTTTGGGGGAATGATTCCTTGTCCTCAGGGCACATAGAGAAGTCTTTGAGATTGGAGGGAGGATAGCTCAGGGGCAACACGCTCGGCTTGGTAGCAAGAAGATGTGTAGCAACACAGGTTCAATCCACAGGTCCGCCCTTAGAAACCTCTGGGTATTAAGCACGTTATAAAAAAGCAATTACAATTACCATTACAATTGTCTTCAGGAAACCCCTCCTCATGCGATTCTGTATCTTTCTCCAGGGAGCAATCCGCAAGTACATCAGTGTCCACTGATGCAATGATTGTGCTGGGGGCTTTTGCTAGTCAGCCGTCCAGGTTACCATTATTATTTGCCAGCTGTTTGCCAGCTGTGGTTTCTTCTTTTAGCTTAATTTCCGTTTAGTTTGAAGTCCCGACGTGGCTACTGGTTCTAACTCAAAGCAAATGTTAGATTCCTTTAGATTCCATTGTTGTGCAGCCAGCTCAACATGTAACTCAAGCCTCCTTTTCTTTCTGTTTGCTAAACTTACTTTTCTTGTTTCCGGCTTCTTAGTTTGTTTGTTGGTAGTGGTACGATTAATAGTTTCTCTAAGTGGTGAGCAGGCTTACCTCGCCCAGCTGGTTGATCATCAGTAAAGAGATGTTATTGCCATGATCTACCCGATCTTCCTGCCTGTCATTACCGGCATCACTTGTAGAGGATGATGCCTTCAGAGATCTCATGGGGGAGCAGGGTGCCGCTATTAAGCTTACTTCCAGCACAATATCGCCAGAATGTGCGGCGAGGTTTGTGTCCCTGAGGATTCTTCCCGGGCTGTGTGTCACATCAATCAGAAATCCTTCAATATTGCGCAAAGTGATATGTTGCTTGACCTATGCCTTAACCAAACTATATCATGCAGAGAGAAGCTGCTCTGAGAGGGCTCTATCCTCGGTGTACATTGGGCCTTCCAAAGGAGGTTGAGTGACGCTGCTATCCTTGGGGTCAATGTTAAACATATTGGGTGAGCCACTATTGTTCAGATCTTCCAATTGCTTCCTCCTTAACCATATTCGAGTGACTCATGCGACCTTGCTGGCACCTGGGCTGGCATCATTTTGCAGACTAAAACATAGGTTGAGCAAAGAGTTGTTGTCAATTAGGGGCAACCGGGTGTAGTTGAGAACAGAATCACCCATAGTTGGCAATGTATTGCTCTTCAAAGGCGGAGCACGCTGTGAAAAATAGAGTGTAATTGTATCCTTGTTTTTGGGGCTATCCACATGGAAAGACACAGCAAGCACGTTGTTTCCAGGCAAGGCTTCCACTGCAGGTTCACTATCCCAGAAGCTTTTACTGTGTAGGTTATACAACATTACAACAGCTAGGTGTGAGTTTTAAGTTGCAACAGATGAGTAGTAAGCCAAGCCCTGCCTTGCCTGCATAGCACCAATGAGTCTACCTCTTTCTTACAACCGCAGACTGCCACTTCACCGCCCTTGGCACCTTCATAGGGTTCTCAGTGAGCGTTGTCACCACAAACACAGCTCAGCAAAACACATAGTCCAAGTAGCGTCTCCCCAAACTAATGATGCCACTTTACACTACCATGTATATTTACAGGGTTTGAAATTGCTGGGAGTTATTTAGCTCATCCTTCTAGCCTAGGAAAGCCTCATTAGCTTGATACCAACAGCTACCAGAAGCTATGTTTGGCTCCTTGGGCCACCTGATACCTTACAAAACTGCATATGACACCTTAACTTTGAGTATTTAGCAGTGTTAATGATGAAGGATTAGGGCACATCCAATACACATGAATCAAAATGGATCAAACTATCACGTCCCTGCACCTCTGTCTCTGGGTGGCACTGTCTGCAGACCTGCAGGGCATTGTCTACCATCTCAAGAGAAGATCATTATTTAACATTTGCTTCCATAAATCTGTATGTCCAAAAACATGAACTTCAATTCCCATAATGCACCTGGAAAACATGGCAGCCCAATCCAGAAACTCTTTTGGAAATCTGAGTTCCATGCACACTGGTTTCATCCCTACTAGCACTGCTAATAAGCTGTCACGCCCTCAAGCTTCCTTGTTCTTATATTGCATTCTGAAACTTGTGCAGCAGTGGCGCATTTGGAATCTCTCTCTGTCTTGCTGACCCCTGCCTTGTGCTTTGCCTGTGACGCTTCCCTGCTCCTCTGCTGCGTGGTTCCGATTTGTAAAGCCTTGCGGTCCAGCCCTGCTGCCAGTGTTTGCTGCTTGCCTTTGTGCTGTGCCCTGCACCAATTTACCCATTTCGTGTCCCGATTTCCTGCTGCGCCCAGTCCCTTCCCCTGTACTGTGTTCCTGTAGCTTTCTTCCACTGTTATTCTCGCTGTTTCCAGTCAGTCTCCTCTGCTCCATCCTCAGCCATTCCATTACTTTCGGGTCTATTTACTTTAAAGCTTTATCCCATTAGTCACTCTTTGTTTATCTTCATTCCATTGTGCCCTCTCCCCTTTGTTCTAGCCCTGTTTTCCAAAACCGTGTCTTCTATAGTTTGTGATTCCAGTCCAGTTTTCCAGACTGCTTTTGTTACCTAGATTCAGTTACCTTGTACTAGTACCGTGCTCCAGTTACCTTGTACCTGTACCTTGCCTGTGTTACCTTGTACCTGTACCCTGCCTCTGTTCCCTTCCACCAGTTCTGCGCTACAGTGTTTGTTTCCAAGTTCCTGCTTTCCTGTTCTGAACTCGTTTCCCTTTTTGAGCTTTTAGTGTCTGGTTAGTGTTGTATGGTGTCCGCGCCCATACATCTGTGTATTCCTTTGTGCAGATTGTGACTCCTATACCCCAGGAGGCAATATCTGCCCCTTCCTATGTCTCATTTTACTTGTAGTCTATAGTGTATTTCATGTAACAGCGTGTAGCATCCAGTGTATGCTCCGGATGGACCTATACCGACTTGACTTGTGCAAGTACACTCCCTATCTGTGCCTTAAGGTCCAGATACAGAGGTCGCTCTTGCTGCCCCCTTACATGGGCTTGCAGGATATGTGCCTGTAAGAGTAACTTGCACTAGTGGGATTCCTCATTGTTTGTCCAGTGCATGGTTCCCATCGCTTCTTGTTCATCATCATGGTCTGCCCATTCTTCCTGTTCTGTTGATTTACCTTGTCTGTTATTCCTTCTTGTTTAGTCTCCTGATGTATGCACTTGCCCGTCCCTTTAAATCAGCATAGCTACCCCAAACCTACCTGTGTGCCCTGTGTATCCCGACACAAAGATAATGGGCAAAAAGTAGCATCTCTTTGTAGCTCCTGCCTATAAGGTGATGCCCGACACCCGGGAGCTAGTTTTAGCTCCTGCTCAACGAATTTTAATTTGGAACCCTGTATTTATTTTAGAACTCCTCTTTAGCTTGAAGCACTTGCCCTCTTAGGTTAATGTTACCTTTGTATGTCACCTGTTTTCTTATATATTCTTGTTTGTTTTGTCTGTAGAATATGGCCCACTTTTTTACATCCTCATAAACTGGTTCACCATTTGTTCTCATCTTTGTGCTGTTGTAAAGGAAGCATTCATGGGAATGCGTCCTCCATCTGTAAATGCATTTTTGTATGCAATTTCTGATCGAAATTGGCATCTCTGTAATTCAAATAAAAACAAGTATACCTTTCCCGTTTGCTCAATTTAATTTTATTGTTTCCTGATCAAGATTAAACAAAAGATGCTCTGCTGCACCAACGCTTTTACATCGAGGCTTCGACATGAGGATGTAAAGACATAAATATTGTTACATGTAAACTTCTTTAACTAGGAGTTGTAGTGTCAAAGTACTTTATTTCTACTTATGATTTCTTAGTGTGATCAATATCACCAACTTCCGTACAATATCTAAACTTATTACATTTCACAACCATTTTTTCAGCTCTAAAATTATACTTTAGTTTCAGATTCAATGTAAGTGTTGCTTCTTCCATTTCTATCTTTTGACATTAGATATGTACAATTCAGAATCACAAGGTATAAAATAAACCCTGTAGGATTCTGCATTTGTATCCAGATCGCGATTCGGCACCCCCAATGAATCAAGTGCACAATCAAAGCAGATATTTCAACAACCACTCGTCACACCAGCAATGATGGGACCAGGAGAATCTGGCACACTACTGACATTTTCTCCATGGTAGGCTATTTTATATTAGTACGTTTGTGGAGGAATAGTTTCAGTAACGCAGTGTTAATGAATGTGACTTATTGTCCCTTTGAAAATACAAAAGCATGCTTAGCCCTCACTAACGTCTGCCCAGCTGGATGTGGCCAGCAGTTCATATACAGGAATACCACCCATTTATTCTTTCAAATAACCGCACCAAATATACATTTATTTTAAACCTTTTACAAAGAAAAGAAACAAATTGATTAATTAGGGAAAGATTATAAAACACTTTCACAGAATGAAAAACAATTAAAGACACTTTAAAATTGCATTGGTGTATTACCTGCTATAGCACTCAATTCACACTAATTGCACATTTACTCTGACTCTTGCTATCATTTTATATTAAACGTACCATTAATTTTGGACAGATGTTTTTTCATAATCATGCATGCTATATTTTTGCATAGTGCAATCAATATTCATAGTTATTTGCCTTTTCTACCTCAGTCTCATGTATTGTTACAAAAGAGTGATTTGACAAAGGACACAATACCCTCTTCTGCAGTGTCTACCTGCTTAGGCCTATCTTAGACCAGGGTCCTATCCACTAATTTTCAGTTTACCATTAATGTAGGGGATGTTGGACAGTTTTGAATACCATACGATAGAGCACTAATAGAGGACTCATGAAAAACCGGAATATCCTTCTCTCCAAAACCTTTTCCACATTCATAGCACCAACATGAGTAATGTAGTGCACATACACTTCAAGTGGCCTCTTGGCGCTAAACTAGTATGACAGCTCATCAAAATAGCTAACGGGGGAATAGGGCAATTTTTCCAGTAGTCATAAGGTCCTTGAGATTGGTATCCCATACCAAATCTTCCAGAAAGGGGTCATTTAAATCAGCAGTATGTCGGCCAACTGCAATTATCACCAATTTGTTTACAAGGCTCTGAATGCAATACACTGAGCCATCAATTAAACAGTTTCCATGGTTGAAATGGAAAGTAGGAAAACTGTGGGTGAGGTGGTCTTCATGGAATTTTCACTCCACAGGCATGCCAATCAGTCTTATTGGGAACAAGAGCTACCTTCGAACAAACACTGGTTCCTTTCTCAGTGCAGCTGACAAGTCACACTAATGAGTTTTTTCTGGTTATAAGAGCACAATGTTGGAGTGAAGCGCATGCCAGATTTGCACACGGTCTCTCTCATTTAGTAACAGCATGGTAGGCTGAACATTACTGTCCTGGAGGGTTGCCCAGAGCAATGTCAGCAATTAGCATCATTCACAACCTTCCAGTCATGATTAGACCTTACACCTAATGATTATGCTGCACTAAGTGCACGGGTGTGTGTTTTCACATGTATGTTTTCTCTGGTGAACTGTAAGATATTGCTTTAGACTGAACGTTTTCCCACATCCATTGCACTGATAAGGTTTCTCACCAGTATGTATCCACTGGTGAGCAATAAACCATTGCTTATAAGTGAAGGTTTTCCAACATTCAGTACAGTGATAAGGTTTCTCATCTCTATGTGTTCTCTTGTGGGAAATAAGATGACATTTTAGAACAAAGCTTTTCTCACATTCAGTGCACTGATAAGGCTTCTCACCTCTATGTGTTCTTTGGTGATCAATAAGCAATTGCTTCCGACTGAAGGTTTTCCCGCATTCATGGCACAGATGAGGTTTCTCACCTGTATGTGTTCTCTGGTGAATAATAAGCAATTGCTTCCGATTGTAGGTTTTCCCACATTCAGTGCATTGATGAGGTTTCACACCTGTATGTATTGTCTGGTGACAAATAAGCAATTGCTTCAAACTGAAGGTTTTCCCACATTCAGTGCACTGATAAGGTTTTTCACCCGTATGTGTTCTCTGGTGGGAAATAAGATGACCTTTTAGAATGAAGCTTTTCTCACATTCAGTGCACTGATAAGGTTTCTCGCCCAAATGCAACTTCTCGTGGTAGATAAGAGAACCCTTGTGAATAAAGCTTATCCCACATTCAGGGCACTGATAACGTTTCTCACCTGTATGTGTTCTTTGGTGAACAACAAGCCATTGCTTCTGACTGAAGGTTTTCCCGCATTCAGTGCACCGATAAGGCTTCTCACCTGTATGTGTTCTCTGGTGACAAATAAGCAATTGCTTCAAACTGAAGTTTTTCCCACATTCAGTGCACTGATAAGGTTTCTCACCCGTATGTGTTCTCTGGTGGGAAATAAGATGACCTTTTAGAATGAAGCATTTTTCACATTCAGTGCACTGATAAGGTTTATCACCCAAATGTGCCTTCTCGTGGTAAATAAAAGAACGCTTGTGAACAAAGCTTTTTCCACATTCAGTGCACTGGTAGGGTTTCTCACCAGTATGTGTTCTCTGGTGAACAATAAGATTGCGTTTCTGACTGAAGGCTTTCTCACATTCAGTGCACTGATAAGGTTTCTCACCAGTATGTGTTCTCTGGTGAACAATAAGATGATCTTTGTGAATGAAGGTTTTCCCACATTCAGGGCACTGATAAGGTTTATCACCCAAATGCGCCTTCTCATGGTAAATAAGAGAACGCTTGTGAATAAAGCTTTTCCCACATTCCATGCACTGGTAAGGTTTCTCACCAGTATGTGTTCTCTGGTGAACAATAAGATCGTGCTTAAGACTGAAGGCTTTCTCACATTCACTACACTTGTGAGGTTTCTCACCTGTATGTGTTCTCTGATGAACAAGAAGAGCGTGCTTCACACTGAAGGTTTTCCCACATTCAGTGCACTGGTAAGGTTTCTCAACAGTATGTGTACTCTGGTGAACAATAGGATCTTGCTTCAGACTGAAGGATTTTTCACATTCACTGCACTGGTGGGATTTCTCATCTGTATGCATCCCCTGGTTGTGAATAGAAATACCCTCCATTGTGAAGCTTTCCTCACATTGAGTGCACAGCTGAGGGTTTGCCCACAATACTTTTTCAAGTGAATAGGAAGTTCGCCTTCTGACTGAAGAGATTCCAACATTCAATGCACTGATGATTTTTCACATGTGTATCTTTTTATTGGGGCTTTTAGCACATTCATTTCATAGATACTGCAACGCGTGCATGTGTAGACACAGGTGTTTTATTTATAAAAAAACTTTCAAAGCAATGGACTTATAATAATCATAAGCATAAAATATATCTCAAAAGTCTTCAATCATGTGGAATAGACTAAATGATATGCTATTCCTACAGTATGTCTATGTTGGTGCACCTTTGCCTTATGGACATAAATCTGAGTTTCATTAATTAATCAACTGTTGAATATATGTATTGCCTCTCGAAAGTGAAAGATGTTAAAATGATACTGTTTTATACCCTCACTTTTGATACATTTCCTCACGCCAAGTTCCTTATTACTTTGCAATGACGAATGGCTTTTTGTAGATCTGTAGCAATCACATTTTCCTCCAATGAAACTTTCCCCTTCATGCTTCTAGGATGCAATTTCACAATCACTGTTGTTGCTCGCCTCTGTATTTATCACCTGTTGAAATAAATGGAGAATTTCATTTTTAGTCTTTACCTGTAAACTACCACAAACTTATGTAACAAGAAGACTCTCTCAAGACTTGTAAGTCTCATCTATGGGGAAAAGGGATCTAGTAGAATAGTCCTCCTCCAATGGGGTGCCACGATACTTATCAAATCCTGCTTGCCAGACCCTAATCTCTACTCCACAGGTAGTTACAATACCCAGCTGAGGCTGTGAAAGCGGTCGCAACAGAGACCAGTGCAGTGCCAGATGCATGGCTCTGAAGAGAGTTGGATCTCTGCTCTTGGTGCTGGAGAACACACTACACCAAAGCATCTCAGAAGTTTACTGACAGTAATATTGGTCTACCCCAAAAAAATCTATGAATCAATTCATATTACTCTTGTGCATATAATGAACGCTGAACTGCATAAATAACATCCCTATGTGTTTACACTCACAAAATAGTACCTCTTTATACTAAACAGAAACACGCAAAGCAGAATCTCACTGTTATTTAGCATTTATGTATATGTAAGATTTTGTAGTATAATCAAACAATATGCCATATTAACAATAACGCAGTTGAATATAGTCCTAACATCTTGCAATTCTCCTTCTCACTTCTAGGAATCTAAAGTCGAGCCTACAACCAATTAGAAATGTTTGTAGCCACATACATAATGGCAGAATAAAATGTATATATTCACAGTAGTGCAAGTGGAGAGATGTTATAATGTTTGTGTAATAAGCAACATGCGCGGCATAGCAGTAGCGTCTAAGTGAAGCATTAAGGACGCACGCAACATTCTGGAGGAAGAAACCCCAATAAAACACATGTATAGGGTCCTGCCACTGCATTGTGACAGGATAAATAAGTATCACAAAGTAGAAACAAAGGAAGGGGGATGTCCTGCTCCTGGCCAGAGTAGGGCTCCCATAACAGAAACATGAACCTCAGTGTAGTCCCATGCTAAAAAGAATAGCTGGATGCTAACTGAAAGAATGGCTAACCTACATTTCTTTGACCAATCATCATGACACCCACTCCGCACTACACAGCGATGTATTAAACTTTTTCTCTTGAAGAACACTGATATTTGTTATCCCTTATGGTAGTGCTTGTGCCCCACATGCTTTTGTTGGGAAGGGGCTCGCGCCTTCCTTCACCCCCAAGCACTTTAGAATTAGGCAAGACTTCTTTTGACTGCTTCTAGGCACTACAGGAGACCAGGGGGGAGGAGGGGCACTGAGAAAGCTTTTTCATGCAAATATAATCACACATACAGACATGGACAGGCACTAAAAGAAGGCAGTTATTATTAAAATATAAGGTTCAAATACCAAGTAGCTAAATAAATGTGTAAATGTTTAACCATATTTGGTTCTAAAATCTCAAAGCGCGATAGAATCATGCTATCTGCCAAAAAGAATGTGGCCTGCGCTCTAAATGGATTGCAGTGCTCATGCGGAGTTGCGTCACTGACGCTAGCTCTGGAAGAGCGGTACGAAGTAACTCAGCCGCTGTCTGTCAAAACCCCACACATGCTAAAAGGAGATTTTAACATACTCATGCACAACATACAGAATTATGAAAACCAGGCTTAAAAGAAATTACAGGACCAGATAAAAATATGAGTAGAATGAGCGAGGTATAGAGAGAATGACTGGAAAATGTTTAGGACATTAAATATTCATAAGTAGCAAAATTAAGCTACAATGATATGATATGGCATTTATAACGCGCCTATACACAAGTATTTTTGTATTGGCTAGCAATATGTAAAGTAGCATGTCCGAAACAAAAATCACTGACCATGAAGAAAGGAAGCCTGGAGCATCCCTTGTATGGAAGCAGGACGAGTTGGGATAAAGCCATGCCCATATCCAGTGATGCCACTACAGCAAGTTACGAGTATATAAGGTCCTGCCTGGCACCAGCTTGCAGGAGAAAGGAACAGTCGAGGGACAGAAGAGACCGTTCAGGCAGCAGAGTGCTTTGCTCCTATCCTCATTCCTGTAAAGAAAACATTTGTTATCCCTGCAAGATAGACTCCTGGCCTTACTTCTCTAGAGGGGCGTACTTTAATCTGATGTGAGCGTGATTAGAGGCCCCCTTATAATTATGGATACCCCTGTAAACTGGGCTATCCTTACAGTGTACGACCCAACGTGATCTTAGTGTGTTGCCCCCGTACGTTGCAAAGACCCAGGCCAGTCACCAAGAAAGAGCCAAGCCCATATATCGTGACCATTTCCCTAAATCAAAAAACGCATGTATCCTGGGCGATTTTAGTAGTAGCCAATTTAAAAGAAATCCTCTCCGCTCACTGAAGCATGGCGTGGCTCCAGAGAGAAAGACAGGCCAGCATTGGGGCTTCATAACGGAGGAAACTCAAGTGAAACACACACATGTGAGTATACTCTTGCAAGTGATAACAACAAGGGGATATGTATGTATGAATGAATGTACAATAGTATGGTGATGTGGATGAAGTAAGAGGTCCATGGAATAGGATTTCAGGTGGTGTGTTAAGGAGTAGAGTGGATAGGAGGTGGGTCATGTATTGAAATTGTCTGTTTTTCTACTTTTTATAATGGAAAAGGGGAGCCTCAGCGTATAAGTACTGGGAAGTAAGGGATACTCGGCCATAATATGCTGAGAAGGTAGCACCACGCATTATTCTTTTATGACGATAAAAGCAATGAAATACTCAGCATATTAAAAAAAGCTGCAAAGGTAGTATTACAAGGATATGAGGAAAAAATGTAGTGACTTGGTATAAGGAAGGGGCCTTGATTTTAGTCAATTATTTTTGTATATTTGCTCTTGCTGTCTTTTGTGGTAAAAAAGGAAGGAAGGTGGACGAATCGTGGTGTATGTGTGTGGGTGAAATCAAAGTATCAAAGTGGAAAAAAATAAGGGGGGTGTGGGAAAAAGTGGGTCTATCTGTATTTGTGTGTAATAAGTAGCAGTGTGCGCGGCATTGCAGTAGGTCTCAGTGAAGCATTAGGGAAACACGCAACATTCTGGAGGAAGAAATCCCAATAAAACACATGCATAGGATCCTGCCACTGCACTGTGACAGGATAAAAAAGTATCACAAAGTAGAAACAAAGGAAGGGGGGATGTCCTGCACCTTGCCAGAGCAGGGCTCCCATAACAGAAACATGCTAGAAGAAATCTCCATCTTTTTAGCAGCAAAATATAAAGGGAAAAAAACAATTCCAAAAAAGAAAAGAGATTCTAGATCTTTGGCGATTATTCGAGGATATGGAAGATCAAGAAGATGAAAAAGAGATCTAATATAAGGGGATATACTCCATAACGCCTAAACCTGCAGTAGGGTATACAAACCCAGTCTATAAGCCTCCAGTAGTAGAGAGAGTGTCACCAACAGGATTATCAGGATTAGCATCTAGCGGGGGAGGGGACTAAAGAACTTTTATTCCTCCACCTCCAAATAACCCCTCCACAAGCGCTGACATGCCCGTAGCATCAGTGCACCCAGAGGGTCCACAAGTAGATATAAATAATGATCTATAGTATTGCGGGAAAGGTTGGTCAGGTTACAAGAACCTGAAGAAGTATCACTAGAAATAAGGGTACAAGTGCAGAAAATAGGGGATTGGAAGTCAGGAGATTTTCTGGTTAGATTCAACCCTGGGGCAATAAGAAATGTTTGTGTTGAAAAAGCTGATGGGAAGAGGGTGTGGACGGTCCTGGGACAAGAAGTTGAACAAGCAAGGGAAAAGAGATTCTAGATCTTTGGCGATTATTCGAGGATATGGAAGATCAAGAAGATGAAAAAGAGATCCAATATAAGGGGATATACTCCATAACGCCTAAACCTGCAGTAGGGTATACAAACCCAGTCTATAAGCCTCCAGTAGTAGAGAGAGTGTCACCAACAGGATTATCAGGATTAGCATCTAGCGGGGGAGGGGACTAAAGAACTTTTATTCCTCCACCTCCAAATAACCCCTCCACAAGCGCTGACATGCCCATAGCATCAGTGCACCCAGAGGGTCCACAAGTAGATATAAATAATGATTTATAGTATTGCGGGAAAGGTTGGTCAGGTTACAAGAACCTGAAGAAGTATCACTAGAAATAAGGGTACAAGTGCAGAAAATAGGGGATTGGAAGTCAGGAGATTTTCTGGTTAGATTCAACCCTGGGGCAATAAGAAATGTTTGTGTTGAAAAAGCTGATGGGAAGAGGGTGTGGACGGTCCTGGGACAAGAAGTTGAACAAGCAAGGGAAAAGAGAGGGAATGATCAAGGAGGTAGAAATAATGAAAAGGCAAGGCAAGAAAGAGATCAAGGAGAAGAGGCGGCGAGAAACCCGTTCCCGCCACAGGAGGCAGTGAGCAAGGATAGACCAAGAAATAGACCAGATTTAATGGTGGTAGTACAAGATCAGAAGACTGCTATAAAATGGGTAGAAGACAAAATAGACATGCAGATGTCTCTTATACATAATGGAGTAGGGATAACTGTGATGCTGGAAATGCATTTGAGGGACAGGGCCTCCCTATCCTTGTCCTGTAGTCCTTTTTCATTTGTGTTCTGTATTGTTTTCTGCCCAGGAGTCCATTTGGGACTCCTGGCAGTGCAGCTCTTCTTTTGGTTTGGTGTACAGACCCATGGGATACCCTTATGGCACCCATGGTGGAGGTGCAACCCTGTGCCCCTAGTGTATGTATGGTGGCGTATCCATGGGGAATTTGACAGGTGCCCCGAGTATCCTCCATTTTGGGATACCCAGGCCCTGCCATTAGAATTAGTTGATTCCTGATAGGAAACAAGATGGCCCCTGTGGCCTCTTGCTTTCTATTGCCTGTTACCTTGTTTTCCCAAAGTCCTGGGAAGCCCCAACTCTGTCCCTCCCCCCTGGCTGGCTGTTGGGTGGAAGTTCCATACATGGTGTTGTTGTCCAGACTGGCTGGAGCCTTCCCAGTGACTGTATGTTGTGGGTACACCGTGGGGCTGGGACCTGGGTGAATGGAGTGTGTGACCAATATGCACTTCTTGTTGTGGATGTCTGGTTTCTGGTGTTTGACACAATGACTGAGACAGCCCTGCCCGAAAATGTTATGAATGCAGTGTGTAGTGTTGAATGGCTGGGTACTTGTCCCAATATACATTCCTTGTTGTGAGTGTCTGAGAGGGAGAAGAAACACCTGCATGCACTGTATGCCTGATTGGCTAACTGACTGGTGAATGCCCTTCTGAGTAATTGGTTGCCCGAGTGTGACCCAGCAGAATGAATGGGAGATCAACTAGTATATCTGGGGGCCTCTCACTGCTAGAAGTCGTTCAGAAGCTGGAGTTGAAACTAACATTGAAACTGAAGCTGAATCTCAAAGCCGAGCTTGAAGAAGAAGGATGACTGCTGTCTCCCTTCGCTGAAATCCAAAAGCCGCCGAGCCGTCGAGACTGATCCAAGAGAGGATCTGGTTAGGCGCCCTCTTCCCATGCTCCGAGGGACCAACGAGCACTGCTAACCTTCGCCGAAGCTCCCTCGACAGGAAGTCAGACCCTCGACAGGCTGCCGACCGGAGACTGGGACCGCCGAGGAGAACGAAGATAAGCACCAGACATTCCGTCCACCGTCGCTGACCAGGGTTCGCAGGTTTGCTATCACCGCTGGAGGCCCGTCGAAGCTGTGTTGCCCAGAAGAGGGGACCGCTTGACGCCGTGCCACCGACGACCCAAGCCACAACGCTCCTTTGCCTAAGACTTTTGATTCACTGACACGCTCATCCTCACTGCCGCCTGCCTTATCCCGCCGAAGAAGGCCAGGCTGTTGACGCGCCGAGGAGCATCCGCCGGTAGGTTTCCCGCCACCGAAAGACTGTAGAGACCACGGACAACTCGACGCTCTTACTGGGCCACAGTTCTTCACAAACTCTTTGCGGTCCTGAACTATCAACATCGAGGTGCCTCGCACGCATCTTCCTTGCAGGATTTCTACGCTCCGTCGTCAACGAGCACCGCTGGAACCGAAGCTGCCGACTCGACGCCGAGTTCACTTTCTTCGAGGGATCTCGACGATCCGTGGCTCCTGCTTTAAAAGGAGCCGCTCAAGAAGGATCCGTCGATGACTCGTCAAACTCTGCTATTCCAGGTACATTGGGGTGGTAGAAACATTGTAGAAGGAAATAAGAAAAATAGAACAATATATGGGCTGGGCTTGTGATATATCTTTATTTTACAGGTTGCACAGGTGGGGGGGGGATCTCCACACAGAACTGTAACTAGTGGTAGGGGCCCAGTATTCTGCCAATTGTTCTAACCAACTGCTTTCCCTCCTATATTTATTGTTGGTTACCTTTATTAAGTGATTTGTGTGACATTTAACCAAAGTACAGTTGATGCACTTTAATTAAATCTGATCATAATTTACTGAGCTCAAAGTGAGTTATTGTGATTGTGTATATAACCTTCAACCTTAATTATATAAAGACTGTGTTTTAACTAATACAGTGTGTGGACATTCCTTTGTGGGGGTTTGGGGACTACACTGTACTTAAGAACCAGCCTGCATCCCCTCCTGAGAAGCTAGGCCTTGATTGCTCGACCACGTTACCAATAATAGAGAATCTTGGTTGGGGTCCTCTGTGCCTCTCCTCTGCCATATAGAGAGCAGCAGAGTACAGACACCCCCCTCCAGTCTTTACAATAACGCAGTATGTGCCATGGCCCCAAATGGACAAAAATAATTTGATTAAAACTCTCCCCCAGCTTATAGCCGGAGCTATCAAATGGATCTATGATTTGAAAAACAAACAGCAGGAGTAGCCTCAGCACTAGGAAACCTTAAGAGTTTACTGGACGGCATAGTTGGGGACCAGGCTAGGGACATATGGACAAGGGCTGACTTCTCTGCAGTAAGTATTGCCGATTATGAACATGATGGAGCAGCCTTTAATGAGGTAAGGGCGAGGGTATGGGATGCCCTACTAAGGATGTACCCAGATACCCCTGACTTACATTCTTTAATGTAGTGCACAATGGGTGATGACGAGGAAGTTAGGTTTTTGCCTACCTCCCTCCCTGCTAAGTGCTCAACCCTTTGCTGCTTTACTTGCTGCCTCCCTTCCTCCTTACTGCAGCCTTCCAGTCTGCTTACCTTCTGGTTCCCAGCCTCTCTTCTTTGCTTTCTCACTGTCTCGCTGCCTAAACCACTGCAGTCCACTCTGGATGTATATCAACTTGCTGCCAGACCCCATAAGTACTGCAGTACTTCCTGGATCCATACCAACTTGCTGCCAGGTCTCATAAGTACTGGAGTCCAACCTGGATTTATAGGAGAACAACACCTTCCGGTTTCTTGTGTGCCTTTTGGCCTTTTCCCTGATTTTGGGCTGTATCCAGAGGTAACACCATTCATTCTCTTTGTCAATACCATAGAAAAGTCTGATGGCCTCTAGGAACAGACCCTACCTCTTCGAAAAGAAGGGACCTCCTTTGCGACGTTCAAAGGATAGCACTGCAGAGGATTCCAACCAGTCTGATTCCTGAACCGCATCAGGTGAGAGCAAAGGCGAAACTATCAAATAGATTGAAATAATTGACAGCCCTGAGAGCCTGGCATGGGAGTATACCAGGCGGAAGTAGAGTAAGTACTGTAAAGTGGTGTTGAGAAGAAGTGGCATATTACAGAATCATCCTGACAAACTTTCATTGATGAAGCAAGTGTTGTGTAAACTGCTGCAGAAGGGTTTGACATTTACAAAACAAATATGTTGTTGGAGAATAATCTTGACAAAGACAATTTATATTAACCCTGATGGACTAGGGAAGCCAGCAACAAGCTGAGGCAATAATTCAAGAACTCAATACAAACTACCATTGTCAAAGCCAAAATAGAGTTATAATAAAGCAAATTAAAAATAACAATCATTCCAAAGTCAAGAGGGGGCAAATGTCTTAAGGAACTTGGTTTATGGGAAGAAGGTTGTTTGAGTTCTTAATATCACAAGTGGAAGAGAAAAAAACCTTGTTGAACAATTCTGAAGTGTTGGAACTTTTGCTATCAAGTTGGAATAAAAAAAGAACTGCATTGGAACTTTGCTACAAGGCTTGATTTCCTTATTCTTTTGGAACTGTTGAAGAGAATCCTGCTTGGATCTGGGGAAGGGGAATTCACCCAGATTATAAGGAGAGAACCTTATCATACTGTGAACTTAACTGTTGTGTGTGTTGCTTTTGAACTGCCATATTTTACCTTGTTCAGTGGTTGTATGTATAAGCGTGAGGGACAGAAACCTTTTGTTAGAGTGTTTCCTTTAGTTACTTTTTAGCAGGGAAATCCTTGCCTGGGTAGGGATAGTGAGGCGTTTATCCAACCTTTTGAGTTAATAAAATGGCATCTTTTGAAAACCATTCACAAAGTTGTCCGCCTCACATTTCTGACCCCTCACAGTTCACAGCTGCATTTGCACTGCAAATGCCCGACAACAGACATCCGCCGTTGTAAGGACTTCAATCTGGCACTCACTTGGAGCATCTTCAAAGCTCAGCTGGAAGACTGCTGTAGTGACCAGTAGTGGCCTAGTAATAACCACTGCTTCGTCGTCCCCGATCTTCCACACAACAGGGAAGACTGAGGTGCCTTCCTCCATATGACTGATGGGACCAACTAGTCATCTATCCTGAGGATGATTTGTTGTCCGTTTGTCATTGCTTGAGCATACATTGCTGAATTTGCACAGCAAATGCCTGACACCAGACATCTGCCGTTGTAAGGACTTCCAGCTTGCACTCACTTGGGGCATTGTCAGGAGCGACTGTGTTGGAGTGGTGTGGAGCAAAGGGAAGCACTGGCACAGGAAAACACTACCCAGAAGGTCTGGAGCGTACGCACGCAATCAGATAAGAGGGGCCAGCACCCCAGCACAGGTGCTTGTGATTGAGCACCGGAGGCTACACGTGGATACATTGTGTGTTGGTGAACTGTTTGTAGCAACTGCTGGTCGCAGCGGTAAATGCTTGAGCCATTCCACTCCTGTGTCCTATACGTTCTGCAACGTTCAGCACTTGGGTTGGCTGGCGAGATGGAACGCTTGCATTATAACTGGAAGGACACTGAGTTCTGCTGGTGAATCTATGGCCTCTGAGCTCGCACACGGTTCAGAGGCATAAGGTAGTGCATACAGTATGATATATCATGTGGAGTAAAACGAGTGTTTGTGCATATACTGGTCTCCAGCATATGTTTTGTTTGTTTCAGTAACGGCAGAGACTATGGCTTGGGCTGAACGATAAAGAGACATTAGTTTGACACTACATGTTCTGCATATTAAGAACATTGAGTAGTGTAAGTACAGGCATGTAATATAAGCACATGGATTGGTGCACATGATGAAGAGTCATGAAACTGTGTTAATGGTGTAAGTTAATGTACACGATCAAGAGTCCTGAAGCAGTGTCATGGTATATGCTAGTGCATGAGTTGAAGGGTATGAATTGGTTACAGCAGGTTGGGTTTCAGAGCACTGACTGGAGTATTAAGCAGAGCAGGTGGTAAATCAGTAGGAAAAGATTAGAATCATAACGCGATTACAGGTGTGCAGAGTAGTGTGTGTCTTTCCCTGTTTCCCCTCCCTATCCATTACGTCACCCTAACCCTCTTTCCGTTGTGCCTAGCTCACTGTGCCCATCCACCTCTTCCTAACCCTCTTCTCCCCCATTGGTTGCCTTGAGGTGACGTGTGTATATCAAGTAGGTATCCCATGCCAATCAAGTTGGGAGGGTCGATTTCATTCAGCTTCCGTGGTTAGGTTGAGAGAGTGGATTTACGCTTACGACAGGCATCTTGAAGGCTCAGGTCAGGCTCTGGAAATCTCCTGTGCTCCCCTCCACTAGGAGACGTGTCTGCAGGATGACCAGAGTCTGACCATGAGTTTCCGAGTGCCTCCTGACCCTGTCCGGGGTCATTGCAAAAGTGCATCCATGAAGATCTCTGTGAGGGTCCCTTCTTCACTGTGAAACAGAGTCTGTGCAGTTTCCCTACAGTTTGAGGTCTCCAGAGGATTCTAAACATGATCCGGGATTACGGACTAACGCATAATATGGCGTCCCTGAAAGGGGGCAACGACGACGATTTACTCGTATATAACCATTCCGAAATTTCAACGGAATGCAGGGCCTGAAATCCCTTATATCTCTTTATTGTATTTATTTTATATTTAACACGCTGGAACACATCCCTTGGGCATAGACGGGCATACACGACAAACAACAAAAAACATTTATAATCAGAAGCTAGCTTTCAGAAGAAGTTAAATAGGAGACAAGTTCATTCAAAGGGTCTTGAGTCTGCGTTTGAATGACACTTACTAATGACCTTACTCGTGACCTTACCCCTTCCCCTTAGGGTTTACATTGGGTGCAAAGGCCTGCTTACCTTAGCGCTATCCGAGGCTGATCCAGGGCGATGGTGTCCAGGTCAGTACTTCTGGGTGTCCAGCTGAAGAACTCCAGGGGTGGTAGTTGCTGCCTCTTTCATTGAAATCTAACTTAAATCCCTTAAATACTCACCTTTGCATTGATACAAATGCCCTACACTAATGGAACATTGACACTATACCTGCACTAGGTGAGCGCGCCCTCCTGGGTACTCACCTACTCCTCCGGTACCTTTTGCGACACCTACAAGACACATAGACTTGGGGTAGACTAGGTCTGGACTTCTAAAGTTATTATATGGTGTTGAGGCTTACCTGGCAACCTGGCAGATAACATCAATTGCTCCCTACTTTAAAAGACTGTAATCACTGTATGTCTTTTATGCCAAGATACTTTAAAGTGGAGTGTAACTCTTTGGGGTGACCAACACTGAGTTGTATATATGTACTGAAGTATTTTTACTTACTTTTGAGATATCTAGAGTATGCCTTAGTGTAGTATTTTTTTAATGTATTTATTTATTTTATTTTTATTTTTGTTAATTGAAACTTCAGCCTGATAGACTCAATGCGAGCATCGAGACCTCAAGCTTTTGTTACAAGTTGTTGATCATCAATGTTGACAAAAATCCATGTACATAAAAAAAAGGGTGTTATACGCCCAAGTAGGTATATATATCACTAGACAATCACAGTATTGTAATAGAAGATTGTTCTTTGTATAGCTTACCTGTGTGGGTCTTTTGCTTACCTGTTCTGCTAAGTTTCAACTGTAATGCACAAGTTTGCCCTTCCTCCTAAGGTCAGCCTAGCTGCTTGGTCAGGAGAGAAGCTTTGCTCAACTAGGGTTGTAAGAAACCTCGCTAACCACAAGTTGGCTTTTCCAAGTCCTATCCCAAATAATGATTTTGAAAGACCCTCCTAACAAAGGCTACAGTATTTATGCTAAATCCCGCTGGAGGCAACACATTTTACAGTAGTTGGCCTCCATTCAGCCTTTTGCTCAGCTCCCATACACAGGGATAGTCAGTATCTTTGCATTTTCCCATGGAGGAGACAGTACACCTGGACCATGTGCCCCAGGGGTATACAGAGAACACCACCCTCTTTCCACAACAGCTCAAGAAAGATTTAGATGACATTAAGTTGCCCCGGCAGCCAGTGTTGGTACAGTATGTTGATGTTTATTGATTGACTTGCCATCATTACAGGCATGTAAAGAAGACACTAAAGTACGATTTACAGCATTTGCAGAGAAGGGACACAAAGCTTCTAAGAAATAGCTTTAGCTGTGTGCCAGTACAGCCCATTATTTGGGTCATGACATTATGGACAGAGACTGTTTACAAAATTCCCAAGCCTCAGACAATCACACAACTTAAGAGCGTTTTTGGGGGTAGTCTGTTACTGCCGGCAATGGATTTTGGGATACGCAGAGATAGTCAAACCACTTCAAGCATATATACTCGCCTCAACACCGTAGAGCCATTGTAGTGGACTCCATAAGCAGAGAATGTATTCACTGAAATTAAGTCACAATAGTCGACAGTGCCAGCATTGAGTTTGCCAGACTAAAAACTCTTTTTTTTTTAAAAGTACAGAAAAAGGGGATGCACTTTGTATTGCCATGAAAGGAACGACTTAGCACAAGCCGTCCTCACTGAAAAGGCATGGGATTCATCATAGGCCAGATGCATACGACAGCAAGGAGCTGGGACGCATACTACAGCAAGGAGCTGGGACGCATACTACAGCAAGGAGCTGGGACGCATACTACAGCAAGGAGCTGGGATGCATACTACAGCAAGGAGCTGGGATGCATACTACAGCAAGGAGTTCGATCCAGTCGCAGCTGGGACGCCGCCCTGCTTGACATCAATAGATTCCGCTGCGTTGGATGTAGAACAGCGTGAAAACATTGTATTTGGTTGAGCCCTGGAAGTGGCCACCCCCCATAGAGTGGTGTCTTTACTGCTAAAAGCAACGACCCTTAACTTGAAGACATATGAGAGCTGGCAGCTTCACCCCACATCAATGGCCAGCCACCTATTATACCTAATACATTTAAGTTTATGTGGGTTTTTATGCGCAGCGAAAACCTTACAGGAGATAGTAATATCTATCTACTAGTGTTCTAATACCACGATTATCTTTCATTTTATTTATTTAATAAAAATACCTTTTAAAACAACTTTCAATTACAGCCTCCCAAACAACCATCAGCCTAGTGTCCAAAGCAGTTATACAATGCTAATACTGTATTTTCTGCTCTAACAACATTTGGCTCTCCTTATTTCATTGAGTATCTGTTCCCTGTATTTGCTGCAGCACAGTCCATTTAAATTCTTCCAGTTTTTGTTCCCTTTCCACTAAATGTTTAGACCGTGGCTGCCCCCCAACACTCGGTGCTGTGCAGCTCATGTTCAATCATTCTACACTTGGCCTTTGTCTCTGTTTTTCCAATGTATTCCAGCCCCAAAGGGCAAACGACCTCATTTGTAACCCATTTAGAATTACAGCTGGTAAAACCTGTGAGTTTCCATTTGTATCATAGGCCCCGATCTACATATACCCTTAATGCTTCTGCACACATAATGTGGCACAATGTTTTGTACCGTTGCAGATCAAAGGAGAGGAGAAAATATCTAGGAAACCCATTCAGAAAATGAAACCTCCTAAATTAGAAGTCAGGAAGGGACAAAGGCCTCTGAAAAATGCATGTGCACTAGAGGCTTGAATCAGACAGAAACGTGCACATGTAGGCAGTGCGCCAGATAAGAATTTGGGGTGGGAGTATTTTACTCCCTTTTTTAAACTTTGAGAGTAAATTCTACTCATCGGCACACCCACTCCGTCCTTCCCTGCAGCTCTCTGGCTGGCCTCTCTTGGCCTTCTTCCTGCTCCTACCTGCAAGGCAAAAAACCTCAGGGTCATCTTCGACTCCACACTCTGCTTCTCTCCTCACATATCTGACGTCTCTAAGAAGTCACACTACCAGCTGCACCTCCTCAGAGGTATTTTTCCTTTCCTCTCCTTCCCCCAGAAGTTCAATGTCTCCCGAGCCCTGGTTCTCTCGATGTTGGACTACTGTAACAGCCTCTATCTAAATCTGCCTGCCTCTACTCTCCGCCCTCTGCAACTCATCCAGAACAGGACTGCGAGACTTGTCCTTGGCCTCAAGCCCAGGGACCGTATCTCTCCAGGACTGAAATCTCTACACTGGCTCCCAGTGGCTGCGAGGATTAAGTTCAAAACCCTCTGCATTGTCCACAAGGCCTTCTGGGGCCTGGGGCCTAAATACCTTCAACTCCCTCTTCCTAAATATCTTCCTTCTTGAGCTCTTCGCTCATCCGTCTCCAACTCCCTCAGGGTCAGCCGCTTCGCCAAGCAACGAGTTGGGGGTAGATCTCTCTCCGCGGCAGGGGCCTCCCTCTGGAACAGCCTTCCTGCCTCCCTGAAACTTGAGGAGAACCATCTCCGGTTCCGTAAGCACCTCAAAACCTCTTTGCTTCTGCTTTCTCTCCCCCTCTCCCCTGCTAAATTCCTGACTGAAACTGCACTGAATCTGCAACTGGGCCACTCTCACCAATCTCGGTCCTTGGCCCAGCCACTCTCCCCTTGCACTGCCTCCCTGGCAACCCCTGCACTGCGGGACTCTCTGTATCCCTACAGCACCCCTTCCCAGCACTTGTCTGCACTTACCTTGCACTTGCCACCAGCTGGCCCTTTATTTATCTTGTTATTCTACTAACCCTGTACTGCACTTTCCCCTCTCCCTTTCCCCCTTGCACTTTTCCTGTCCCCCCTACCCATGCACTTGCGCGATCTGAATGACACCTGGCCTAGTAGGATCGTTGACTGTCTTCTCTTGTTCCCCCCTCCCTGCCTCGTCGCGCCTTGAAACACTTGTGTATAGGCGCATTACAAATGCCATATTATATCATATCATATCATATCATGAGATTTCAAGAGAGCAAACAAAAAAATGACTTTTCTCCCTTGCAAGAGAGTACAATGTATGTGACATCCAGCCGACACGCGCAATAACTGTATGGAAATCATTACCACGTAGCAGCTAATGAATACCTTTCAATATTTCTCTTAGTTCTGGCCATTTTATCTTTCCTGTATATATTTAAATGTTGAAAACACAAAAACCTAGTCAATTGTATGTTAAAGCAAACATGAATTGTATTGTGTGTTTTGAGGTTCGATAGCAGAATTGTCTTTTGATGTTTAATGAAAGTCCTGATTTCCTGGAGCTATTACTACCTAGTGGTATGCCAATGTTATCATACAACAGTGCAGAGGGGCAAGGACTCCATGCTAAATTCTATACCTAATCTCATGGTCCTTCCTGTCCGGCCAACTATCGCCTGATCTCCATTACTCCTTTCCTGGGAAAACCCCTGGAAAAGATGGCCATCTCCCAGCTTACCCTTCACACTGAATCTGTTGGTTGACGACCATCAGTCTGGCTTCAGAGCAGCCAGAAGCACGGAAACGGAACATCCACGAAGACCTGCTCTCAAACTTCGATTCTAACCTTCCTTCTGTCCTCATTCTCCTCGATCTTTCCTCTGCTCTCGATCTGGTCAACCATGCCATCCTGCACTACCGGCTCTGTGATAACCTGGGTATCACTGATCAGGCTCTGGCTTGGCTGACCTCCTTTCTCACTGATCGACCCTCCCAGGTCCAACTGGGGTCTTTCCCCTCATCTATCTCGAACTGTGGTGTTCCCCACGGGTCTGATCTTTCTCCCTCGCTTCTCAACCAGTTCCTGGCACCTCTTGCCCACTGCATAGCCGCCCTCTGGTCCAACTTCTAGTGCTATGCGGATGACACTCAGCTCTCCTTCAGGTTCCCCTCAGCCGCCTCTACTCCTCATCTCATTCCTGACTGCCTTTCTGCAATTCAGGAGTGGTGTGCCACCAATGATCTCTGCCTTAACGCCAGTAAGACTGAGATCTTCCTCATCAGAACACCATCGCCCTCTTTTCCACTCACTCCCTGGTCGCCCACCATTGGCCCTCTTCCTTCTCCTACCTGTGAGGCTAAGAACCTCAGGGTCATATTCGACTCAACACTTTCCTTCTCTCCTCACATCTCTGATGTCTCTAAGAAGTCAAACTACCAGCTGCACCTCCTCAGAGGTATTCTTTCCTTCCTTACTTTCCACCAGAAGCTCACTGGCTCCAGAGCTCTGGTTCTCTCTAGGCTGGACTACTGCAACAATCCCTTTCTAAATCTTCCTGCCTCTACTCTCCGTCCTCTACAACTCATCCAGAACAGGACTGCGAGACTCGTCCTTTGCCTCAAGCCCAGGGATCGTATCTCTCCAGCTCTGAAATCCTTTCACTGGCTACCAGTGGCAGCAAGGTTCAAGTTCAAGACCCTTTGCATTGTCCACAAGGCTTTCTGGGACCTGGGACCACACTACCTCCACTTCTCACTTCCTAAATATCTGTCTTCTCGAGCTCTCTGCTCTTCCACCTCCAACTCTCTTAGGGTCAGTCGCTTTTCCAAGCAACAAGTTGGGGCAGATCTCTTTCTTCGGCTGTGGCCTCCCTCTGGACAGCTTCCCTGCCTCTCTGAACCTGCAACCTACAGATCGGACACAGATCACAGCAACAAGCTCACAACCGGCTGAGCTATCTTATTGGCGAACATCCGTCAGATGTCGGTAAACTGAGTATTGACTGAGGCATAATAATCACAGTTCCTAGATGTTGGACAAACCAGGTATGAAACGCAACATAGGGTTAAATACCTATCTGGATTATCACAGGGACAGGTTTTGCTGAGTTTCTATTTCAATTACAAATGTAACTTTTAATTTGTTTTTTAACAGCGCTTGCACTTCCTTGAGAGTCAAGTCTTGAATGTTTTAATTGTTGTCTTGAAGATTTGAGAGGCTATAACACGTGTGATTGGTGTAATGACAATCACTCACCCTTGAGCAAAGACTTTTTATTGTGATTATGGTTTTAAAACAGAAAAAACCTCATACAACGACAATCTTACACAACAACTAAAATATCAGAATTCACAGAAATTTAAAGGATATAAGAGCACACATTATATATAGATAGTATAAAGAAAAAGAACAATAGCTAGTCAACAGGTTCCTGTCAATTGATCCAATACATACACTAAAAGGTTATTCAATGCTAAAATCAGTGATACATTTTCTCCCCACATAAGTCTACACCAGAACATATTGTTTGCACATTCTGAATAACCACAGCCTTCATCCTTAAAGCAACTAAGCCTACTTTTAGCAAAAAACGTACAATCAATGACCCAATGCTCCAAACTGTCCTTCATATCCATATTATTTATTGCAAATCCTACAGTGTACTAAAGTGCTAGGTAGGTGCATGGGAATTTTTCCAGCATAATCCCAAGAGTGGAATTGGTTTAACCGAAACGTAGATATGTAGCCTGGACCTTACCACACAGGAAACATGTAGATACATAGGAACAGTGTCTGCATTATGGATAAACTGTGCGTATTCATTATATGAGGAATATTTGCCAATACTGTCCACCATCTATACCCACTAAAACTCTAACAGTTTTCTTTTTTGCAAAACCTGGTCTGTATTTTAACTCGTCTTCCAAACTCCCAATTAAATTTCGCACATCATGCATCCAGTTCTTGAAAGAGTTATTAGACATGGTAGACTCCTCCATCATAGCACGATTCAGGTCCCCATTTAATGCGTTTGCACTGTGGGAAGTAAGCTGTGAAGGAACAAAGAAAGCAAGATAGAGTCCAAAGCCCTACAGAACAGGGACACAATTAAGTTTGGATGAGCAGGAGCTAAAAGCAGCCTTTGGTTATCCAACATTAACTAGTAACTAGGAGCTACAATGGTGGGACGAAGAGTTAGTCAAAGCATTTCGCAAATCAAACTTCCACATAAGACACAAAAATATGGTTTTTAACCATTATGTATGACCCCGTAAGCTTTAAATGTTGTATAGATGTGTCCAAAAGTTTATTTGAAGATTCTCTTAAATGAAATAAAACAGAGTTAAATTCACATAGGTGAGTTTGTTCATCATCAGTTGGCATGGGGAGTCAGAATTGGCTCCTAAAAGCTGTTGATTTCCAGCTAGGCTTCTACGCTACAAGCAGGAGCTAAATAGCTCTGAGCTCCCCTCAATTTCGAACCCTGGGAGAATAACCAGAGATTATTTACGAATGGTCTACTGATTGTTACGATAGAATCAGGAAAAGCCTGTGAGGGGGCGCTGTCGAGCAGTGAAGAAAATGGCTGACTAAACGAGGTGCTCCGCGTCAGGCAACATACTAAACGATAAAATATCCTCAGAAGTGACTAATAACGTTCTGATTTACATTGCGGAGGAAAGCTGATGGTCCACGGTGGCAGAGGGGGAACTCTGGTGTCTCGGAACAACATGGCGGCAGAGGAGAAGCGGACAGAAACTGCAACAGTGTGAAGAGCACACGGACGCCGAGCCAGACCTCCGGGAGCAGGAGGAGGCTGGGGGCCCCTAGAGCCTGTTGCACTCAGACACAGTAATAAAGCAGCCCAACATATGCCCATATAGCAGGCCGGCGCAGCGACAACCAGCAGCAATTCAGTTGCCCTACTGCCTGTCTCCAGTCCACCCCTCCCCCCCCCAGGCAACAATAAAAATAGGCTGTGGCGGCCATACAACGAAAGCCCAGGGCACCTCTTTGCCCATCCTCACTATGCACCACGAGGGAAATTTAAGGAAGTGCCTAGAGAAGGCATTTCAGATACGGCACACAACAGGCCACGTGGCGTGGTCAGGATCACAGCGTACTGCAGGCCAAAACATGTGGGCAATACGACAGAGGCCACAACACAGGGAAGGCATAACAGGGGACAGAATTTAGAAATCACTGCATGACAAATGCAGCATGCAATTGATAAAATAACGGAGTCGCCTCCATAGAAAAGACTGCTCCTGCACTTCCCAGGTCCACGTAGTCAGCAGTAGATTGGTGTGGGGTTCTTGGATTAACGGGTGCCACCGATACCCGAGAAGAAGCTCCTCCATTGCAAGCATCCGTAAAAAGATGACATCTTAATTATGAGTTGTCGGAGAGCAGGCCAGGAGCACACATCTGAGACATTGTCCACATGCCGAAGGCCAGAATCTGCAAAACACATGATACTCAAAACTGAGGTGCAGACCTCTAAGACATGCAGATAACTGGAGAAGACGCAGCCCAAACATACACAACTGCAAAAGATATAACATCATTGTTTAAGCAACATCTGAAGCAATAGCTGAGTGGAGGGGCTCTGACGCAAACGGATGCACATCAGGCCCATACTCTGGTAAAAGGGTCAACAACACCTCAGGTACCCGCAGAAATATCCCCTTTTAACAAGCAGCTACACAGCATGACCAAAGAAAAAAGGCCCAATGGACTCCTTTACTAGCTCCCAGGCTCCAACCCAGGGAACAACAGATCCACCCCGGGGCGGCGGGGCGCAAGCAACAACCGAAAATGCCGGCTAGGACCACCTGCTATCGGTCATACAAAATGGATTTATGCCAGTGAATGTTAAACTGGACAGCATCGTTGTGACCATAGGATTGCTTAAATCCAAGTTAGAAAAGGAGAGTGGCTGTATCAATGAGGCAAGATGGCAAGATGGCAGAAAAGGTGGGTCAACACGACCGCGATATTGCCGGTTTAAAGATTGAACTTAAAGTGTAAGGCAAATGCAAAGATTTGGAGTCACGCTCACAGAGAAACAATGTGCGCATTGTCGGGGTACCGGAGGCGGCATGTAGGGGCCCAATGAAACCATTAATCGAAACACTCTTGAAAATCCTATTTGTATCGGCCGCTTTCTCTACACACTTCTTGGATGAGCATGCGCACCGCACCCTGGCCCCCGCCCCAAGACCGGGCGCCCCTCTGCGCACAATCATCGCCAAGATTCTCAACGATAGAGACTCAGACCTCATCCTGAAGTTATCAAAAGAGCAAAGGACACTTTGCTATGAAGCAAACAACATACACATTTACCCAGGCTTTTCAGCCTGGATACAAGCCCTGAGGAGAACATAAGACCCGAAGCAATTGCTGAGAGCAAGGCGGGTCCCTTATGCTTTAATGTTTACAGCGAAACTGCGAATTCAACACGGCGTGAGAGCACACTTTTCTTTTTCTGATCAAACATTTTATTGCATTTTGTAACATAAACAAGGCAGCCACCAAACCGGGGGCCGAGAACAATAAAACAGCGAGAAAAAAAAAGGACAACAAAAATTAAAAGCACTCAAGGACAGCACCTTCAGTCACAAGTCCACATAGCATTATTAATATCTCTCATCACCTTGTGTCGCGATCTCCCCGTCCCACCCTCTATCCATTCATGCAGAAATCATCACTGTCCCTGGATGTCAAGGCCCAGTTTCTTCCCATTTCCCCTATATTTTAGATGCTTTATTCGGGCATCCTCTTGCGCCATAGACCCGGTGCTCCATCATGGCACATGAGTCCATGTCAAGTATCCATTGTTCCAGTGTCGGGGGGGGGGTCAGGCACTCCCCATTTTTGTGCGATATTGCGTTTCACCAGGGCCATCGCAGTGTTCAATAGCAGTTTTTCCCATTTATTCGAGTCAGACATATCCGGGACACCCAGAATTAGGACCCTCGGATCTAGTTCAATAGGACAAGTAAGTGCCCTGGACAATTCTGTACAGCATGCATTCCAGTAAGCACGGATCCGGGGGCATGACCAGAGTATATGGTAAAAGGTGCCTTCCTCCTCTCCACAGCGGAGACAGTTCGGACTTGTTGCCCTCTTCCAGCCATGTAAGATAGTTCGAGGGTAGCACACCCTATGCAGGATTTTGAGTTGCACTAAGCTAAGTCTGGAGGAAATGGCTACCTCCCGCGGGTGCATTAGGACCTGGATCCAGTCCTCAGGGTCTATTTCCCCCACATCCCTTTCCCATTTGACCTTTAATCCCGATAGCTCGGGGGTTACAAAGGAAGTGATGGCGTTGTAAAGAGTGGACGTACATATTGCGTTCTATCGGACTGTAATCGGGGACTGTGTCACCTGAGGGTATGTGGGTTCGGAGGGCATGGGTTAATTGTGTAAAGTGATATTGTTCGGTGCTGGGCAGCTGAAATCTACACTACACGTCTTGAAATGAGGTCACTTTCCCATCCTTAAGGATATCTTCAACCCTCAGAATTCCCGCTCTCACCCAGCGCGGCCATGGTTCGAGTTTCTCAATTTCCTTCAGATTGCTATTTTGCCATAAAGGTTGTGCTGCTGTTATTTTATTCCCCCACCCGACAAACACATGTGCCTGTCTCCAGATAGTCGTGGTGTGAGCCATGATTGTAGGCGGGGGGGGGGCCTTCCCAGAGAATGGTATAGCACCTGCAGTGGGTCCGTACCCTGCATAGGTTCCACTTCTGCCCTAATGTGAGGTAGAGCCCGGTCCCCGTGGAGTAGGTCGTTGACCACCGAGAGCTGTGAGGCCCAGTAGTGGGTTTGGAGACGGGGTACGCCAATCCCACCCTCCCAGACTGACCTCTGCAAGGTACTTAATACAATACGTGTATGATGAGTTCCCTGAGGAGGGTTTCTATACGATTGAACTCAGGTGTGGGGATCGTAAGCGGGACATTCTGCAAAATATAAAGGAATCTTGGTAATGACATCATGGGGGCTCTCCCCATGAGGGTCAGAGGGAGGAGCTTCCAGTGGTGGACGTCGTTGACCAGCCTATCCATGATCGGCTGGAGGTTGTGCATGGCATACTTAGTAAGGTCCGGTGTTACCCAGATCCCCAGGTATTTAAAGCCCTGCCGCTCAAGCCGTTATGGACAATTCGGTAACTCGGCCTGTTCCCCTCCTTTCACGGATTTCTTCCAGTTAATTTTCAACCCGCTAAATTCCCCGTAAGTGATAAGTATTTGAGTTACTATGGGGCAGCTCCGAGCTGGGTCAGCTAGGTAAAGTAGTAGGTCGTCAGCATAAAGAGATATGTGATCCTCATATCCTTCGGGCCAATTAAATCCCATCCATGCCCTGCTCTGACGAAGCCACAATGGAAGAGGTTCAATGGCGAGGGCGAAGAGGAGGGGGGAAAGGGGACAGCCCTGTCGGGTGCCTCTACCTAAGGGAAAGGCTCGGGAAGTCCACCCGTTCACTTTAACTTCTGCCCCGATGTTTGTGTAAAGCAATCTTACCCAACCTAGGAAGCCTTCTCCAAATCCTATACGGGTCATGATTTCCCAGAGGCTATCCCAACGGATAGAATCAAACGCCTTTTAGAAATCAATTGCGAAAAAAGGCCAATGAGGTTTCGAGGATGGGGGCCCTTTCTAACGCCAAGTGGAGTCGGCGTATATTCATCCGGGTTGATTTAGAAGGCATAAAGCCACACTGGTCTGGATATATGAGTGTATCCGCTACCAGTTGGAGTCAGTTAGCCAGGAGCTTGGCCAGGACCTTGGCTTCGCCATTAATTAACGAGATCGGCCTATAAGAGGCACATTGCTCTTGGGGTTTATCTGGTTTGGGGATATCCACTATGGTAGCCTTACATAGGTCGTCCGGGAGGGAGCCCCGCTCCAGCGCGGCGAGCAGCATCTGGTGCAGGGAAGGTGCTATATTATTACCCCCCAGTTTCTGCCAGGTTTCTACCGGGAACCCGTTTGGGCCCGGGGTTTTCCCCGGCTGCAGCTGTCCAAGGACTTCTACCAACTCGGCATCAGAAAGATCAGAGTCCAGCATCTCCCATTGCTGCACCGATAGAGCGGGGAGCACCACATCATCAAAGAGGGTCTGGTCCAACGGTAGATCCGGGGCCTGGTGTAGTTCAGCATAGAATTGGGCAAAGGCTTCTGCTATTTCAGCGTCTGACCGACAAATCTCACCATGCGGGGTAATGATCTCACGGACCAGGCGCTGACCCTCGTCCCAACTCTCCAGCCAAGCCAGCATCTTCGCGGCTTTATCCCCCAACTCATATATTCTAGCTCTAGATTCCCAGTGGGCCTGTTTGGTGTTGTCTAACATAAGGTTTCGGAGGCATTCACTGGCCCGTTGAAGGGACATCAGGGTCTGTGGGGTAGAGTCCAGGGTGTGTTCGTTCTCACGGTGGGCTACCTCGCTTCTGCCTCAACTATCTTCCGGAGCCTCTCCCTTCTTCTATTTGCTGTCCAGGAGATTAGCTCTCCCCGCAGCACGGTCTTGTAGGCCTCCCACAACACTATCGGGTCATTGTTACCGGTATTATTAATCTCAAAGTACTCAGTCGAGACTTCCGTGAGGCGTTCCACCAAATCCGGGCAATCCAGATAGTAAGCATTCAATCGCCAAGTTCTGGGGGGGGGCTGCTCCTTGCAGCCGCAACTCCACCAGGAGAGGCGAGTGGTCCGAAACCCCCCGAGGGAGCCAGTCTGCCGAGAGTATTCTAAAGAGGTCTATGTGCGGAACAAATAGATAATCAAGCCTGGAAAGGGAGCCATGGGCCCCAGAGTGGAACGAAAAACCTCTGATTCCCGGATGCAATTCCCGCCATACATCACCAAGACCCAGGGCAGATACAAAGTTGGACAGCTTCGTGGGGTGGTTCGGGTTACGTTGTCTAAAATGGGAGCGATCTAGGGTGTTACACATGACATCATTGAAATCGCCCCCCAGAAGCCACTTGTCCGGCTGGTGCCTACCCATCATGGAGGTCAGGTCATCGAGGACTTCCTGTCCCAGCCCAGGCGGGGAGTAGATTGAGACAAGTCCAAATGTTTACCCCCGGAGTGTCCCAAGCACCATCACGTAACGCCCACGGGGGTCCTGCTCTAGTGTCTGCAATACAAACGTGACCCGTTTATGTATAAGAATAAGGGTGCCCCTGGATCCCATGGTATATGCCGCATGGAAAGCGGTCCTATAATTGGTGGGCAGAAAGAATTTACAGTGTGCCCCCGCAAGGTGTGTTTCAGAGAGCAAGGTCACGTCGGGGGCGTGTCTGGAGAGTAGCTGCTTGATCAGACGTCTTTTAATCGTGGAGCCCATCCCATTTACGTTCCAGGTGAGGACCCTAAGGGAGCTGGGGCGCGTAGACATGGATGGATGAGATTGGTCAAATGGCATCTGGTAGAAGTATCAGAGGGGTAGGCAAGCTGCCCACTAGGGTGCAGCCCTGGTGTGTACGGTGCGTGACTGTTCGGTGCAAGAGAGACAGAGATTGAGGTCTGAGGCGCTGTCTGTGTGTGGTGCGGTCCCAACTGGTCAGGAACTTCACCATCCCTTGAGAATTACCAGGGAGGGTCAGTCCTGAAATAACAATAAACTTCCCCCAACTAGCTCCTCCCTCCCCCTCCCAATACTCCACCCCAACTTGAAGTACCTGTCGACCCAACATTGCTGACAATCAAAGAAGGTAGAGTGTCAGCCTTAACAGCCCTTGTTAAAGTTCAACTAATCAAACCAAACAGTTAACAATCTACAGGGGGGGCCCACCTTTGCTGTGGCCGTCTTGGTGTTCCGATCTTGAAATATACGCGCTGTCGCACAGTCTTTATTTGGTAAGTGTCATCCTTAGTCATCCCATCTCTTCGTCCCTAGGGTCTCCCGGTGGTTGTTGGGGTGGCGGCGGGTTCCGTTCCCGGCGAGCCTGGGAATTTCTCTGCCTGTGGTTGCTCGCAGCACTCCAGTCCCCTTCAATGTGCTGCTCCGCCCATTTCCAGGCCTGTTTTGGATTGTCGAAGTGAACAAGCGTTCCTTTGTGGTATATTTTGAGCTGTGCTGGAAACAAGAGACCGTATTTAACATTGAGGGTTTGTAGTTGCTTTTTTAGCTGGTCAAAAGATTACCTCGCTTTCTGGACTTCCCTCGTGTAATCCGGGAAGAACGCAATTTTTGCTCTGTTGTAAGTCAATGGGCCTCATTACGAGTCCGGTGGTAACCGCGGCGGTAAAACCGCCTGGTTACCGCCGGACTCGTATTACCATTCCGCCTCCGTGATTCCCGGAATTACCGGGGCATTACAACCCTGGTTTTCCGGGAATCATGGAGGCGGAATGGTGTAAATCCCCATTCCCATTGAGTCCTATGGGACTCAATGGGAATCGGGATCATGGAAACACCGGCAGCATCTCGTAATGCTGCCGGTGTTTCCTCGTCCGCCTGCATGTGGGAGGTGTTAAACCCGCCAGGTCAGACCTGGCGGGAACATCACCTCCCGCCTGCAGGGGTCGGGATCAGGCGGTCCGGAAACAGCGGTGGCGGCGGGTTTACCGCCACCGTTATTTCCGGACCGCCAGGGTCGTAATGAGGCCCAATGTGTCCTTGGCTCTTGCCCTCTGGAGTAATGCATCACGGTCCCTGTAGTTAAGAAACTTCTCAATCACAGTGCGGGGGGTGCACCCGGGATTGGTTTTCCAGAGGGCACGCGATGTGCCCTTTCAATCGAGAAGAATTTTGAGAAGTTGTCAGCATCGAACATGTCTATGAACCATTGTTCCAGGAAGGACTCCATGTTCGCCCCTTCTGTATTTTCAGGCAAGCCGAGAATCCTGATGTTGCGCCTTGCCCTGCCTTCGCTGTCGTCTACCCGGTTGGCCAATGTTTTAAGCTCTGTTTTGACGCTGGTCAGTTGGTGTTGTAGGTTGCGCACTTCATCATCGGTGTTGAGATGCGCTGTTCTGCTTCCCCGGTGCAAGATGTCAGTTTTTGTAGGTCATGGCGGAGGAGCGACACGTCCGTTCTTATGCCGTCCATTTTTTGCTCCATGGAAGCACGTGAGTCAGCTATGGCAGCCATGCTATTCTTCAGTGATATTGCGGCCTCTGAGTCGGGGGTGTCAGCGGCCGGGTCAGGTTCTTCTTGATATTGTGTAGTTGATGTGGTGTATTGATCCATTTTATGTTGTATGGTATGCTTCTTGGGTTTGTCTTTGCCCATACTAGCTACAGATTTGCACGCTCCGGGTGCAAGCTCTTTCCCACTGCGGCGTCGTGGATCTCAGGCGATGTTTGCAGGGTGGCGGCAGTAGATGGTTGTGGGGGGGGGGGCGTTACCCCAGGGTTGCAGTGCTGGGGGTTGGGACCAAGGGTCACAGCAGCTCTTATAGCGACGTCAGGGCTTCCTGACTTTGTTGGGGCTTCAGGTTTCTTCCCGGGGCCATGGTGTTCGTGGAGTATTACCTCGCCCGTGATTGGCCGCAGGTTATCACCCAGGGAGGTTCAGTGGGACCCAGCTAGGGAAGCACGTCTCTGTATCTTAATAGTACCCTGGTTGTTTTAATTTCCATGTCCTTTTCTGTTAGTAGTGGTGCTGCTCCATACTGCGACTGTACGCCTAAGGTAGGGGGAACCTGATGTCTCAGGGTACTGCTGTGTCACGGTTTGACAGTTCCCCTTTGGTGCTCTGGGGTGCACCCGGCGTATCGCCTTTGCGCCCTTTCACTGGCGTTGGCACCCTAATGGTCTTGCCCGCATTAATTTAGGGGGTTTTAGGTCAAACAGTTGTGGTGCTCACTGTGGCTCTCAACATCAGCCGTGTTTGGCTTGGTTTTCAGGGGTGCGATACCTTCTCGGGGTTGTGAATTTCTTGGCAAGGGGACCATCAGCGCCACCTCCTTACCCTGCAGAGATTTTACTGCTCCTCGTGCTTTTGACGGTTGCAGACGTGTCTCATGCCTCTCCACCATATGAAGTTTGCGTACTTGGAGGGTATTGTTGGTCCAGTGTGTGACCTCTTGTAAGGCTCTGGCAGTTCCCTTCAGCAATGTCCTTCCCTGTGGGCGGTTCCGGCCGGGTGGTGTGTGGTTGACCAGTCTCGTTCTGGACAATTCAGCTGTGTTGCTCCGTCAGGTGTCCACCGCTCGACTGCCAGCGGTGTCCCACGTGTTTCGTTCGGGTCCAAGGGGCCACCCACCCGCAGAGGCACAAGCAGGTCAAAGAGTGGTTTCAGCTGGCCAGCACTATGTTGTGTGCGCCGAGCCACGGGGTCTGTGTCTCCGGATGGTCAGCTTGACCCTGCCAGCAGGCTCTCGCGCAGGAGGGGGTTGCGCCCGCAGGTTGTTGGTGTGGCAGCCTTGGGTTGCCCCTTTTCGGTTGGCTACGTGTCGCCCGCTAGTGCCTCGAGCAGGGCGGGAGGGCGACTGCGTTTACCTTGCAACAGCGTTTTACCGCCGCTGGTGCTCCCGCTCCATCAGTGGGGTTCGGCTGGAGCAGGCATTCAGCATCGGTTTACTGTGATATGCTCCAGTTCCGCCTGAGCTCCGCAATGCCTCGGCCACCCGATGGGCTGTCTGGTGTCCGTCGGGGTCTCGGGCAGGGCGACTGCGTGTGCTCTGCGTTTTGGCATTGTTCGCGTTCCTCCTCCACCAGGGAGATCAGCGGACCACAGCACACCTCGCTCGTGCGTCAAGGGCTCCGAGCACACTTTTTTGAGAATCCTACTGATGCTATGAATTACGTAGAGGCAATCATTCCCCCTCCACAGCCAGACCGCGGCGAAGACCAGAACAGAGGTCCAAGACTGGATGAGAGATTGGAAGATGTTAGGGACTGAGTGGGAGGCTCTTCTGTATCCTTATCACAACAGTTTATGTTTATATCAAATGCACAGGCAGGAAAAGATGGTCTAATTGAGCTGAGGCGCTCGACTGGCAGACCTTGTGATGGTAGCTGCTAGCAACGTGCCCCAGAGCCGTTCCATGGTTACACAAAGGGTGCATCATCAATTTCGGGTAGATGGTGAGGGTGGAGGGAGTGGGGAGTTTACAAGGTTGGGGGATCTGGGAGGGGGCAAAGCCCCGACCAACCAGTTGGGAGTGACCCGCCGGGACAAAGGGAGCAGGAGTGTTACATAAAAGTTGGCAGACCGCTTGACAGATGGGTATGGAGCTGCACCGCAGTCATTACAATGCAGGTACACTTACATGGAGAAGCTGAGCGAAAGAAACAAATGGTGATCCAACAGTGTTGGGTCTTAATAACCCCATAAAAACCAGAAAGGTCTTAGCGTACACTGAAAGACACTCCCCTAAAATTATGCTGTTGCAGGAGACACATGCACTGTGCTCCACAAATGATGGGTTTGAACATAAGTGGTTACACAAAGGTACAACACCTCCTACTCATCTCAGGCGAGGGGAGGAGAGTACTCACGCTGATACATAAATCAATGGCTTTCAGTACTGATGATGTCGTTGGTGGATCCTGAAGTTATTACCAGATGTGAACTAGCAGGGGTAAAGATTATGTTGGTAAATAAATACGGTCCAAACATTGACAACCCTGCTTTTTATACTCCGGTCTTGAAAATACTGCGGGAAACACTGATGTCTCTATGATATGGGGAGGAGATTTTCAACACGATTCTCAATGTATCTAAAGATAGGTCTAGCAGCAGACAATGAGGGTCACAGCAACTGCCCAAACAGTTAGACAAATAATGACCTTGTATGGGCTGGTAGATGTGTGGAGGGAGGAACACCTGGAGGTTACTGAATACACATATTACTAATCGGTTCATGACGCATTGTCCCACATTGATTACTGGTTGATGTCAGCGACATGGATGCACAGACTGCGCAGCAGCAAAATCTTGCTGCTACCCTGTCAGACCATTCCCCAGTGGTAATGCCTATTTCACTGAGCATGACACCAAAGCCCCGACCAATATGGAGGATGTTGCCAGCGGCACTATAAGATGCCACGCTGATATCAGCCTTACATGAAGAAATGTAGGTGTTTAAGACCAATGAGGGCACGGTTTCACGACACACAACAATATGGGAACTATTCAAAATATGGTTACAGGGAACAGCGATTTCGGTCACATCAGAGATCCTAAAGAACACCAGGAAGGAATATGGAACTACGGGAGACAGAGCCCTTTTGGGAATTATCAAGGGAAACCTGAAGTTCCGTGAACTGGCGGATCAAGAGGCATATTTTATGATGAACCCAGTCCAAGCCCGTAGATATGGGGAGGAAGATCAGCCTGACTGTTACCTGGCTGGATTGGTGCTTGGCGAAAGGGGCACACAGATTATCGAAGGCATAGAGGGGGAGGAGGGACAGTGCTTAACAAAGACAGAAGAGATTAACAAAGTATTTGAGAAGTACTACAGGAAACTATATGCTAGAACAGACATCTGTACTAAGGACAGTGTGGACCAGTACTTAGAGGAGATAGCACACACTAATATTGGCAAAGAAGCCAGTGAGAAACTTGACGACTCGGTGGCATTAAAAGAAATAGAAGAAGCCTTCTCCTCACTGGCCTCAGGCAAAACACCGAGTCCAGATGGGCTGACATATACAGATATTCATGCCCCACGGCTACTTAAGGTATGGCAACCTCCCACCGATAATGACCGAGGCGATCATAACAGTGCTCTCGAAGCCGGGCAGACCACCAAGGGAAGTAGCCTCATATCGCCCATTTTTGTTGACCAATACCGATGTGAAAATACTGGCCAAAGTTTTGGAAAATAGGCTCCTCCCATACATGTCACTTCTCGTCCATCCTGACAATCGGACTTCATCTCTGGCAGGTCCACAGCCTTTATTTTGTTGAGATTATTTGGCATTTTCTCACAGATGGAACTCCCAAGCATCTGGGGTGGCGGCCTCGCTTGACACTGAAAAAGCTTTTGACTCTGTGTCCTGGAACTTTTTGTTCTGTGTGCTGAAATGGTTTGGATTGGGAATTTGTTTCAGTGGATATGTAAGACTACTTTACAGAAACCCAAAGGTCCGTACCAACAGGATTACATTACATTCACTGGTCTAGGGAACCTGACAGGCGTGCTCTTTCTCGCCCCTCCTGTTCGCATTAACAATTGAACCGCTTGCGCGACAGATACGGGACAGTCAAGGGCACAGAGGGATACATATAGCGCCCCCCCCCCCCGAATGATTCCCTATACACTGATGATGCTTTATTATATTTGCAAAACCTGGGGGCAAATATTAAACCATTTATGGAAGAGGTAGTCCAATTCACACATCACTCAGGATACAGAATCAATGCTACAAAATCAGAGGTATTCCTATTAACAGATGGCACTATTGAACCCCTGAAATTAGACGTATGGGCCAAATTCCCAATGTCCCTATATGGTAGGGTCTCACTGCTCAAGAGGGTAGTGGTGCCCAAGCTGCTTTACTACTTCAACATGTCCCAATATGGCTGGGGCGTAAAATCTTCATGAAACTCTGATCACTTGCAATGCAATTTGTTTGGGAGGGTGGGACGGCCCGTATGAGCTGGGAAACATTAACTGAACTATATGACCGGGGGATGGGGGTCACTAGCAGCCGCGGATTTCGAATTGTATTAACTGGTGGCACAGGCTCATTATGCAGGGTACTGGTACCAGCCGGGATCCAGTCCTTGGCACCAAGTATTACGGAGTGGCCCCGACAGACCTCAAATCGGTCATTTTAGACGACCACTACACTGATACATACACATCTGACCCAGTACGCATGACAGTAAATGTGTGGCACCGAATATTTAAGTGCCTGGATATACCCTCCCCATTCAGTAGCAAAATTCCCTTATGGAACTGCCCAGGCCTCCTACCAACATTTGATATAGATATCCAAATCTCATGGGACCCAGGGAAGGAAATTAAGTTGGGAGATGTATACACAGAAGGCAAATTCGCAACCGAGGAGCAATACAAGGCAACATCGGGAGATAATCCAGACAAAATGTTGCAATATTTTAGAATGCGGACAGCAGATGCGGAAAAAGGTGGCCCTCGTTCCCAAAGAACCGGAAGGAATCGGAGCCCTCCAACTGCACAGAAGCCATAGTGCTGGGGGAGGAGCAGAAGATGCTGATTTCATGCTGATACAGGACAATATGGTACAACACAACACAGTAAAGGGAAAATGGGAAAGGGACATAGCAACAAGCATAGACGAAGCTAAGTGGTGGAGATTCTGCTGCCTAACCAAGAACGTCTCTCTGAAGGCCCACCTGCGACTCATACAATTCAAAGTGCTGAATAGGCTGCATTACACTCCAGCAAAGGTGGCATGATTTTACCGTGACACATCAGACAAATGCATGAAATGTGGGGCAGAGGGAGCAGATACGATCCACATGTTTTGGAGTTGCCCCAAAGTGACACTATTCTGGGGTGAAGTGGCCGAGTCACTCCATACAATGACAGAAATCCCCCCTACCCTACTTCCCCTTAAATACCTGCTGGGAGACATTGGAAAGGTCAATCTTAAAGCTCGCAGGCTGTTTAACATGGGATGTGGTATAGCAAAGAAGTGTATATTACTACAATGGAAACCCAAATCAGCCCCAACAATAAGTGAATGGCTCAGAGCTGCCTTATGTACATGAAAAAGAGGAGGGATATATTTTCCCTTTCCCCCTCCCCTGCACTTGCGCGATCTGAATGACACCTGGCCTAGTAGGATTGTTGTTCTGTCTTCCCTTTGTTCCCCCCTCCTCGCCTCGTCGCGCCTTGAAACACTTGTGTATAGGCGCGTTATAAATGCCATATCATATCATCTGGGGACCATTCGGGTAATATGTGAGAGAAGCACAGCTGTAAAATGTGATCAAATGCAATGGAATAATTGAAATTATAAATGTATGATACACCTGCAAGAAAGCCGATAACTCTACTACTATAAAAATGAACGTCAATGCAACCTGTCCACTGTTAGCTAAATAACGGGTTTAAAAAAAAGAAAAAACCCTGTGACGAAACACAGAAACCAGGAGAAGGGAGTCATTCTACTTGCCTTAGTTATATTAGTGGTAGGGTCAGATAGTTTAGATTTGTACAGCAGAGAGACTTGTTTTGGCCATTCACATCGACTGACAAGTACCTTAGCTAGTAAAATAGGTAGGGAACAACCGTAGCCACAGGGAAAGAAATGCCTTATTTTACTTTAAATAAACCACATTGTGAAAATGTCCTTCATTGCGTTGTGTCCTTCTCCTGATCCTCCACAATATGTATGCACTGTGGGTAACATGTCTAAACAAACAATATGCACTTTAAGTACTGAATGCACTATATGTTGACATGGCACGGTAGCACTTTGATATGTTAGTATTGTATATGTGCATTGGAAACTAGGCTAATGGTTGTTAGGGAGGTGTTTTTGTAATTGAAAGTTGTTTTAAAATGGATTTGTATTAAATCCATGAATGCTTGATTCCAGCATTCCTTCTGTCCCATACTCCTTGATCTTTTCTCTGCTTTTGAAATGGTCAACCACACCATCCTGATCAATCCACTCTGTGAGAACCTGGGCATAACGGATCAGGCCCTGCAGTGTCCAAGAAGTCCCACTACCAGCTGCACCTCCTCAAAGAAACTCTTCCCTTTCTCACTTTCCCCCAGAAGCTCACTGTCTCCAGAGCCCTATTTCTCTCTAGGCTGGAATACTGCAACAGCCTCTTTCTCAATCTGAATTTGTCTATTCTCCGCCCTCTGCAACTAATCCAGAACAGGACTGCAAGACTTATCCTTGGCCTCAAGCCCAGCGACTGAATCTCTCCAGCCCTGAAATCTCTCCACTTGCTTCTGGTGGCTTCAAGGATCAGGTTCAAGACCCTTTGCATTGTCCACAAAGCTTTCTGGGGCCGGGGCCCGCACTACACATCCAACGCTCTTTTCCAAAATACCTTCCTTCTCATGCCCTTCTCTCAGCTACCACCAACTCTCTAAGGGTCTGACGCTTCTCCAGGCAGAGAGTGTGGGGTAGATCGCTCTACTCTTCAGGTGCCTCCCTCTAGAATGGCCTTCCTGCCTCTCTCAAACTTGAGCCGGACAACCAGGATTTCCGGAAGCAGCTCAAGGTTTTTCTCTTCTCCCTCCCCTGCTGACCTACCTGTCTGCTGTACTGACTGGTTGCTTGGCTACCCACAGAGCCTCACTGGGTAGCAGGCTCTTTTTTGAACAGCCACTCTTGCACTGCCTCCAGGCAAACCACGCACTTAGGGGCTGTAACTGTAACCCTACAGTCCCTTCTTCTCCTTGCACTACCCAGAGCCATGCTGCCCTAGCTGCACTTACTCAGAGCATGGCTGCTAAGCCTAGAAACACTTTGTAAGGGATCAGGCACTCGCCCAGGTCTCGCCTAGCATGTAGCTCACGATGAAACCCTTATTTATTTTTGTCTATAAATTCAATATTCTGAATGATATACCACTCATATCACACCGTTCTCAAAATACCCCCCAGGCACACTGAACCAGGAATCAGGCTAGTTTGTATGGGTAAGATGTATTTATTTATTTAATATTCAAATCACACATAAGTTTTATATATATATATATATATATATATATATATATATATATATATATATATATATATATATATATATATATATATATATATATATCTGGGGCAGCACAGCAATCACCCACCGGTGACAATACAATTCAGAATATAAGCAAGCAACTGAATTCACTTATACTAATGCAGAATAGAAACACAGGGAAAAGAACAGTTTTGCTGTGTGCACAGATGGCGTTTAGGTTAATAGTTCACTCTGCAAAATATTGTTTAAATACAAATGAACAATCCTACACCAATGTGAGTAACCAGCAGGTATTCAGGAATGAAAGACAAGTTCTAGAGTTTATAGGCAATCTTCCCTCCCCAAACAAGAGAGGAAAACCGTTTTGGCAAATGACACTTTTAAACTGACAGGTGAGAATGGCTTTGTAAAATAATGCAAAAAGGTGCAAAAATGCTTAAATGGAGAAAAGGTCTAAGGAAAGCAACTCTAAACAAGTCCTAACACACATGAGCGATAATATAAACAACAATACACACTTGAGATCAGGATGGGATGGAAGAAGCCCTTTGAAATGGGCAAAAGACACATGTAACTTCGACTAAAATTGCAATTTCGCGGCAAACTTTGACTATGCAATATTGGAGAAAAACAAACAGGTCAAATACACTGTTCCGCACTGCGGTTATTGGTTGTAGATGTAGCTAAGGGTCTTAGGTATCAGTGAGAGTTGAAATTTCGTTTCTATCTTTAAAACTGAAGATGTTATAGAGGTTTTAGTAAGAGGCGTTTTTGCAAAATAGGCGCGAAAATGAAAACAGGAATTCGGTTTTAAAAATGACAGATGGGTTTTCTTATACTATCTTAATGACTATGCAAAAGAGGATGCCACACATGAACCTTCACAGCTACGTGGCCAGCGCAACCAGTCCATGGTGGATACTGGATTTCTGGGATTTACTTTAGTTATTCAAAATCACTAGGGAGTTATGGTTTTGTAACACAGGTGAGACAATCAGCGCAAGAAGGATTCTAACAATACTAGGATTCTGAATTTAAATATGGGATGGGTTGAGATAGGGATAATACAATGCAAATATATTATGGGTCACTGTACTTCCTATTATACTTACAGTCCTTTAAAATTAAATTGGACCGTCAGCTCTGGTCAATTAATTGGGTCAGGTCAGGTCTACCGGCAGCAAGGCACCTCGGGAGGGATCGGATCAATGGTGCGGTTCTGTCAATTTTGGACACCTCAGGCTGGATTAGGATGGGCCCTTCTGGTTAGTGAACACGGCAGATGACAGGATGCAAGTTTCAGCGGGCAAGCCTTAATGGTAGCAAGCCAAGCTGAATTAGAATTATGGAGGTTTGCAATTGGGTCAGACTAGCAAGAGTTCTGCAATGCTAAAGTCTGGATTCTGCAAAGAAATCTGGATCTTCAAAGGGTTCTGGAGTCAGCTACAAGATGAAGAGTTCTGGAATAAGGTGCTGCGCTGAAATCTGGATGGGTTCTGGAGGCAGTGCGCCTTTTGTGTAGTGAAACTCTTATATTTATACATTACAAAGTTTATGGCATGAGCAGAACTTCAAACACACACCCCCGTGTCTGTGAGTGGCTACAGGCATGTGCTTTGTCCTGGCTGGTGGTTTGAACAGAGTTGTCATCCTTATAACAGGATTAAGGAACTCCCACCTTGATTTTTACAAAAACATAACTTTTGCACACATGTACATTTCTAACATTATGCGCCCTAATAAAATGGGACACATATATTTTATATTCGATTGTCTACATTCCCATTCACTCCCCATCCTTGTGCGAGCTGTCTTGGTCATTTTACTGATTTTTTTCAATTTCAACTATAACGGTTTGGATTAATCATTTCTAATTCGGTACATCTCTGGGCGCTGATGGACATACAATTTTAGGTTTGCAACATTGATCGTTCTACTACAATAAGACATTTTTCATAACTTTGGTTCCATTAATGGTACAAGTTTCATCAAGGTCTTCAAATCACACGGCTGAAATTAGTTTAATGTCAACCAATTTTCAGATTTGTTCCTCTTTAGGTTGCTCAGTTAAAGAGTTCTAAACTTTAATCAAACATAAGGATTTAACATCAAAGTTGTGCTTGGTAACCCAGGTAGCAGCTGTCCAGTCTTTTGATCAGTGGGGTGTGTTCCCTTCCCGGAGGGGGAAGTTCCTGCCCCTCCCAGTAGAGGTCAAAGCTCAGCCTGTCCTTTGTTCTTTGGCTCAGCCCCAGACAAAAGTCTACTGAGGTCTCATTGTACTGCTTGTTGTCATTATGCGGGAACCTTTAGCATCACTTAAGCCTTCCTTTAGCAATTAAGTGTCAAGCTGAGATGTCAACTTTCCCAGGCCAGGCACTGTCAGATCAGAATTAAATAGTTGATTAGCTCCAGACTGTGTTCCTGTAAAATTCCACTACAATCTTTTATTTAAAGATATAAAATGAACAGAGTTTATAATGGATTTTGGCATTTTAAAGGAATTAAGCCCTTAACAAAAAAATGCTTTAAAGAGGCGGATTTTTCACTTCCTCAGGAAAAAGAAAACACATGTAAACTGGGTTTAACAGCCAATTTCCTTAGGCAGCTGTCAGGCAGTGATGCCTGGATTCCTCAGACTGCCTGGAGAATCCATGATTTCAGCACACTTTCCTTTCCATAATTCTCTGGGAAAATGACTGAATTTTTAAGGGCATTTTCAGAGTTTTCCTTCTATGGCCTTGTTTCAGGTGACAGATGACAGCAGCGATTCCTGTTTTTACACCAACCTTGCCTGTGTGTGTGGCAGGGTGTGCAGCTCTTTTGTGGTTTATGAACCATGCACACTTTTTCAGATTTTAGTACGCACAGGGGTTATCATCTCCATTTTTGGCAGTGATGCTCTGTCTTGAACCATGCCTCTCTGTTGCCTACACCACAGGAGGGAGAGCCACATGACTAACCATCGTGATTGTGTAATCAGAGATTACCTGGTGATGCCCAAAACAGATATTTCTGGTGTAGAGCTACCAGACCCAAAATTAGAATATTTTGTGGATGGATCTTGTTTTAGGAACTAGAATGGGAAGATGGTTGTGGGGTACGCGGTGTGTCGCCCAGGTGTGGTAATAAGACAGGGGAAAATGATCCCAGGAAACTTCAGCACAGGTAGCTGAGCTGGTGGCTCTCACTACAGCCAGCCGATTGTCTGCTAATGTATGTATTTATTTATTTATATAGCGCACCGAGCCCTGGGGCATCTGGGCACATTTCTTACAAGTACCTATGATACAAGATACATTGATTACAGTTACAATGGCACATTAGTGACAGGTATAACTGAAGCAGGACACAATAATTAAAGATAGATATGATACATTTGTTTCAGTTATGTTATTACAAACAAGCGAGGCAGAAGTAAAGTTAGTGGGTGTGGTCAACTGGGTGCGAGAGAAGCCATGTTTGAGTGTTTTTTCTAAATAGACGGAAGGAGGGTTCTGTTCTTAAGGTAGGTGGTAGGGTTTAGCGGCTTACACTGGGAAGCTACTGCCTCCTGCTTTCTAGAGCTTAAACCTGGGGATCTTTGAGCAGTGAGCTTGGGCAGATCTTGTCAGACGTGCTGTAGTGTTTCGGGTGAAGTTGTCAGCCAGATAGCGAGGCGCCTGGTGAGCGAGGCACTTGTGTGTGAGTGAAAGTTTTTTGTACTCTATCCTTTGGTTGACATCGAGCCACTGGGTGTTCCATCTTATATCCGAAATATGTTGAGACCTTGGGAGGTTTAATGCCGATCTGAGGGCATTATTTTGGATAACTTGCAACTTATTAAGGTTGTGTTGGCTCGTGAGAGGGTACAGTGCATTACACTAGTCAATTGTAGAGAGAATTAAGGCTAGCTAAGGAGGTGCAATTGGATGTGGAGAGAACTGGTCTACATGTGTTAATTAGCTTGCAGGTGTAGGCAGTGGAGGAGGCTATTGCATTAATTTGTCTGGTTAAGTGAGGAGTCAAGGTAAATACCTAGCGTTTTGACATCCTTGGATACAATTATGTTGTTGCCCTCAATGTTGAAAGTAGAGTATTGTCTGTCAAGATTGTTGAGTCTGGACTGGGCGCCTAATAGGAATAACTCTGTCTTGTCGTAGTTGAGGCAACGTCCATGCTTAGCCATCCAAGCTTGTACGATGTAGTAGATGTCGTTTAGGATTTTGGAGTCTTTGTTGTAGTCCCCAAAGATAGGGATGAGTATTTGGGTGTCATCTACATAGTTAGTGTAGATGACACCCAAATGGTCACGGTCGAACAGGGGTTTTGTAAACAGGTTGTATATTCTTGGTGAAACACAAGAGCCCTGAGGGACTCCACATGTGATTGGGGCTGGATCGGCATAGGCTGAAGGTGCAAAGACCCTCATGGATATGTTGTTAAGGAAGGATTGAATCCTTGCATTTGCTTTGTCAGAGGAGTGGGCAACTGAAGATGAGTGGTTGCATAGGATTTTGTGGTTAACCAAGTCAAATGCAGCCGAGAGGTCTAATAGTAGTAGGAGGGCGAGTTTGCCATTGTCTTTTAAGTTGTCCATTTGAGTCTTGAGGTCAATCAAAACAGTTTCCGTACCGTGTTTTGGTCGGAAGCCTTTTTGCCTGAGGCCTAGAAGTTCTGTCCACGATTTTTAAAAGAAATGGTACTTTTGTAATGGGCCCGTAATTAGTGGGGATATTTGGGTATAACATGTTTTTTTTTAGAAGGGGCATAACCCAAGCGTCTTTTTAAAATTGGTAGGAACTGTACTTGATTCAAATGAAGCGTTGATGAGAATAGTGATAAAGGGTGCCAGGTGCTTCGCTGCATCCTTGATGATGGGTCCCGGGCAAATGTCTCCCTGGCATCTTTAGGTTTTAACTTTGAGATTATGTCCTCCACCTCTTTAGTGGAGAGTGGTGAAAAGTTTATTTATTCCTGGGTGTAAGGCTGTTTACTTACTTAGAGGTTGAGCTGTGTCGGGGTGGGGAGGGAGACTGAGTTTTTTTTCTTTTATTTTAGTTTGTAGCATCGATATTTTGTCAAGTAATGCCTACTGAATATTAGTACACCATGTGGTGTCTTTAATGCAGGTGACTGGTAAAGGAGAGGGGGATTCTAGCTCTCTTAGAATGCTAAAGAGCTCTTTCGCACTAGATTTAGCTTTACTAATTCGTTCATTATAGGTTTTTTTGTTTGTTTGGAGAATAGCTTCTTTATAGTTACTAGATGATATTATAACATTGTTCTTGTAAGTGGCTGAGGGGGAGTTTTTCCAGGATGATTCTGCACTTCTCTTGTCCTTACGTAGGGTTTTTAGTTCAGGGGTAACCATGAGTTTAGATGTGCACAGGGTTTGGATTTGCGCATTTTTAGTGGTGCTATGGTGTTGATAGCCTTGAGCAGGGTATGGTTATATAGGTCTACTAAGGCCGTGGGATCGGAGTTGGTGGTCGTGCAGTCAATGATCGGCTGTAGTAAGGGGAGTAATTTCTCCACTGTTGTGTATCAATTGTTTCTCGTTTATGCTGTTGGGGCAGTGGCCGTTTGCTGGTCAAGCCGATTGTCTTTATTGATGGTGAATGTGATAAATTGGTGGTCCGTCCATGCGCAAGCTGTGTTGGAAAGGATATTAGTGTCACAGTTTAGGTCAGCCAGCCAAGCTAAGGTTCTTCCTTTAATATGTGTGGGAAGGTGAATGCGATGTGGGAAGCCCAGATCAGAGATAGAGTTGGCAAGGGTAGTTGCTTTGTCATCTTTGGGGTCCTCGAAGCCTAGGTTGAAGTTACCTAATAATAGGATTTGAGAACTGGGTTTGGTGTTATTAGAGAGGAGAACAGTAATGTCTTCTTTGAAGGTGGAAGTAGACCCAGGTGGTCTATATATAAGGTGAATGGTGAGCGTGCGAGAGGCTGAGATAGGGAGCTTGATTGATAGGAGTTCACCTGAGGGGAGAGTTAGGTTAGTTATAGGTCTTATGTTTAGAGAGGTTTTGGCAATAAATGCTAAACCACCACCTTTTGCTCCTTCTCTGTCAAGTCAATTTATAGAGTATCCGTCTGGGATGGCAAGAGCGAAGGCTGACCCCGAGGCAGCATGGAGCCAGGTCTCCGTTATGGCCAGAATGTCCAGGTCGTTAGAGGTTATGATATCCGCTATATCTAAAGCGTGGGCTGAAATGGATCTAGCGTTTATGAGAGCACCCTTAATCACAGGGTTAAGGTTCTGTGTCTTGATATCTGTGTGAGGGTCATTAGGCGTAGATGTATTGTTATAGCAGGCTAAGCAGGCAGGCACCTTTATACTGATTCCCGTTACGCATTTGGCGTAGACCATGACTTTGATTAGCTCTGGAAGCAGAGAGGCATCATGACTTCAACCGGAATGCCCATAAAGAACAGTCAATATTTAATAGCTCTATTAGAAACTATAATGCTACATGAGTGGGCTACGATTGTTAAGTGCGCTGCACACCAATCACTGTATGATCCCATCAGCTGCGGCAATGAATTTGCTGACAGAACGGCCACACTGAATTCACCTCAGAAGAGATTGATGCATATATCTTGCCTGTTAAATCTGTTCTGGAAAATACCCTGTATAAAATGATGGAGTACCTGGCTTATATGCAGGAGATTGCCCCAACCATTGAAATGGATAATAGGATTAAAAAAGGCTGCCGGTTACACAAGGACTCTCGGTGGAGTGATGAACAGGGTCGGGTAGTGGCTCCAAAAATATTAGTGTCACACCTTGTTAAGAGCATCATGGTCACACGCATGTGGGAATATACAGGATAAGAATGCTACTGAATCATTCATGGTTTGCTCCTGATTTTACAACTATGGCCCAAGAATATAGTCAGATGTATCACTTGCTTGTGGAACAATGTGGAGAAAACTGTGCTGATCAAACTAGGGGCATACTCTCCCCTATACGGGCCATTCTTGGGGCTGCAGATTGATTTCGCACAGTTGTCATAGTACAACCAATTGCAGTATTTGCTCATGGTTTTGGATGTTGGTGGTTTTCTGGTTGGTTGCCTTGTAGAAAAGCAGAAGCAGCAAACAATTTAATATAAGACATTTATTTTCCTAGGTTTAGCATACCTGTGTTTATCAACAGCGACCAGGGCCCCCATTTAGTAAACAACATCATCAAGACACTATTGTACATTTCAAAGATACAACATAACCTGCACTGTCTCCATCACTCTCAGTCAGCAGGGACAGCAGAGACACTAAATGGGGTATTAAAGAACAGGTTAGCGAAACTGTGTCACAAAACTGGGTTGAAGTGGCCAGAGGCCCTCTCATTAGTTCCATTTAGCATGAGAAGCAACCCAAACACGAAAAATGTACTCCTTCTGAATAAATTATGGGCAACCTATATGATTAATCTGTGTCACAACCTGTTAAAATTGTGCCAGATAATTTTCAGCTGTGAGGTGACCAATTACTCGAGTATGTGAAGACCTTAATAGCTTCTGGTAGTCAATTCATAATCACGTTCAAGCTGCTCTACTGCGAGAACCAGACACACCAGGTCATTCATTACAGCCCAGTGACAGCGTCTTCAAAGGTTTATCTATGGAAAACAACTCTAGCCCCTAGGTGCAAGGGGCCATTTCTGGTTCTACTCCCCTCAAATTCTGCAGTAAAGGTCCAGGGGCAACCGACATGGGTGCACGTGAGCCACTGCAAATGGGCGGTAGCACCCGTGTTCACTGTAATCTTTTTATTTGTGCAAGCAAGTACTAATGTAGCTGCAGGAGAACCCGACTATGGTGTGCAAACTGTACTAGCTATGCAGAAGAATTTGGCTAATGAATACCTCATGATGAAGCTACAATGAATTCAGAACACAGCAGCTAGACTACTCCTTAGACTCAATAGGAGAGAACACATCTCCCCAGCACTAGGTACACTTAATTGGCTACATGTCAAAAAAAATCATTCTTCTTCAAATCTCTCTGCTTAACACACAGAGCGATCAATGACCCAGGAGAGGAATTTGCAAAGGAAAAAAATCACCACGTACAAACCAACTTGACCACCAAGATCCAGGAACAACATCCACCACGAACCAAAACAATACGCAAAACAAAAACTTGTGGGATCAACTTTCTCTTGCATAGCAGTGAATCTATTTAACTCGCTCCAAAAGGAAATACGAACAGCAGATCACCACCTACAATTCAGGAAGCTATTAAAAACGTGCCTCATTAATGCACCAAGCTGATGAAATCACCAGAGAGAGAAACCCCATCACTACAATGCAAGAAAACACTACGAAACTGGACCACCCAAATAAATATCTGACGCTAAACTAAAAAGGAACAAAATAAGCTGAAGGGTTAACCTAAAGTAGAAACAACGCAGCCAACCCCTGACTTACCCTAGTAATAACTCTCTAACACTCTGCATACCCACCAACCAACACAGACCTTCACCACAAAACACACAAACAGTCAATCTACCATTTCTCCACAACACCCAACATGCACATGAAACACCCACATATAACCACACACAAAACATCACACAATGCCAATCAACTAGAACCATACCAGCAAAAAGTGGCCAGTTCGTGTGAACTGAAGTTACCAACAGCACATCAAAGCTCCCTTTCACTTGTCCCTTTTAACCCTACTAACTAACCACTCCAATCCCTTTACTTTTCAGATACGCCTAAGCACCTGGCGACCATGAAAAATGGTAGTGGTGCACGGTACAAGTCACAATAACATAACATAACGGAGTAACAGCCTTGGGTTTGAGGGTTTGGCCATGGTATAAGAAAACGCTATGCTGTGCACTGGCAGGGTGTAACATGTGACTTGAATGGTATTTGGGAAAGCAAGGTGGACCTATGGTTGGGGTTTATACCACGGCCGACCGAATGCCCAGTGGGGGTTGTGCGTTACCCGTGCGAGGCTCTCTCAAATTGGATGAGCGATGAGGGTACACCAAAGCTTTGAATACAGAATTGGACAAGTCCACAGTAACATCACAACCCAACCTGCCGACTCCTTCCCCAGCTTCAGAGGACGACACAGGACGCCGCCTGAGGAGTTTGCGCTCCAGTATGGAGCCCCCTAATGGAACCTTCTACCAGTATATCAACCAGTATTCATATTAATACACCAGACATTCAGTTACAACCTGATCTCTCAAGAACTGAGAATCAAATACACACAGAAAGTGTCACACCAACACCTCCTATAGACGTCTTCAAAAACTGTAAAGCTCAAACTCCACGTGAAGTCAAATCGCAAAGCCACCCCAACTCCCCCCCGAAAAAAAAGACTTACCCTGTGTGAGACCCACGAGGACGCCCCGGCCTCCTGTACGGCCCCTGTTCGACTCTGCGCTGGTCTGTCCGTGCCCAGAGCTCCGCTGTCCCCCGGTCCTGCGCGGTGTCTGCCTTGGTCAAAGTGAATGCCTTGCCGGCAGCTCCTGGGCTGAGCTCCGCTGACAAGGGAGAGTCGCCTGGGAGCCTGGCGAGTGGGCGCCAGGTGGGGGAGGGAGACTGCTGCGACTTGGGTTTGCACGAGCAGCGGACAGCCGTGCTCCCACAGACGCTTGAAGCCGCAAGCCGTGCGAGAAACAGCGAAAGTGATAGCAACAAAGAGGCAGCTCCATTCATTATCGTATTAACGGTAAAAGCCACGATACACACGAGCCAAACAGCAGCTGTAACCACGGAAGCCTAAGTTCAACCAGAAACCAATGCAGAAAACTCACTGGACCCTGGATTCTATGAAAAAGAATTGATAGCCCCAACAAATGGGAAAAAAAGACCACATAAAGTGAGAGACCTAATTGAAGAAACAGAGACCCCACCCCAGGCAAATAAAACAATAAAATTACCGGCCAGGTACAAGACGACTCTAAAGCAAGGAAAGACAAACAAACCTGGATACAGGGGTCAAAAGGGCAAAAAAATGGAACAAAGAAGCCACTTCCCCCCTTAAAATTACTATCGGATTTCTTTTGCAGACATTCAAAAGCTATACAAGAAAAATGCTGAGAATTAACCGATGCTGAAATCCTCGAAGCCGTACATGAAATTACCCCCCCGCGCAAACAGCACAAACTGACTATTGTAACCCTAAAATCTTTCCAACCGCCATTGAGAAACGGAAATCTTTTCAATCAGAAGATCAGTAAGGATAAATGGCAATTTACAGGAACTATTCCATCCACATTAGTACCCCCCCCAAGAGCACTCAACCAAACAGTGATCCGGTTCCAGACATAAATCCTCTGCCTATGCTCTCCTCTACACCGCAAAAGGTAAATAAAGATCCGAACACCCTCGAACTCCATGATTCCCCCCAACAAGAACCATCAAATCACACCACCAAAGATGTAGAATCCGAACCATCAAATAGGAGTCACACCCCGAATGCCAACACAAGAGCAGAGACCGCAAATCCAATAATGAGCATTAACTTAACACCTGCCATAGAGAAGCCCCCCCTTAGGACTAAAACTCCCCCACAAAAAGACTTGTCAATAAACAGAGGGTCCAGGGCCGCTTTGGCAGAAAGCAATATCAATACAGAGCAACAGTAAAACCTAACATTTCCCATTATGGGAAAGTCACCCAGCCGTATGAAAGAAAAGCCGGGAAACGCCTACGAGAATAGGAACATTATGAAAACAAAAAATAGACTACAATTTGAGAAATCTTTGGACAACTTTTATACAAACCTGGACAACTACAACCGTCCGCGAAGACATTCCTTGGACCAATTTAACAAGTTACCACCCCAAATAGGCCCACCATCAACACGCCACTTATCCCCTTTAAAGTCAAGACCACCTTCCCAAAGCTCTTCAACACCTAAAGAAACGCAATAAAAAAAAAACAGATATGTGCACCTTGATGTCGGCAATCACGATTGCTCTGACACCTTTCACTGAACTGTACGAGACTATTGGAGACGCACCCAAAGACCATACATCAATTCAAAACTCGATGTTAACCAAATTAACCTTACTTGAAGGATACATCATGGCATTAGTGCTAAAGAACAACCTTGGCAACCCGGCCCTAGACCAACGTAAACCATCAGGCGAAAGCCCCCAAGAGGCTGCAGTGATTATGAGACAAGTAGGTCAAATAGGGATTTCCCAGAAATCAGAAGGTACCCAAACTCTTCCCTTTATCGACTTAACATCAATAAGGTCTCCACCAACTGCAAAGTCGTCTGACCCCAAAGACCCCGCAGGAGTCAAACCAAAACCTAATGTGACATCAACACTCAAACCTATTTTCCACTTTGCGGGGATAACAAAAGGAAAAACGACTTTCTATGCCTCTTTTAAAATCTTCTGCGCCACAGCTGAAACCAAAACCAAAAGCTCAAGTAGCTTGAGCGCCTCCTACTGAAGAAATTGAGACAATCAATCATTCACCCAGAGAAATAGAAGAATTCTTAGAGACTGATGAGTTGATGAACCTCACACAATTTCTAGTTGACTCGACCACTAGTTCAAACTTGGAGGCCCAAGAAAATTCGGAAAGGTTAAAAAGGACCCCCAACTCAATCCATCCATCAACGGTGACCCTGACCTACCTGAGTCACCGTTCTTTAACCTTGAGCACCGCAGACGTCATGCGATCATGAAATATAACGATGATCATACAGCCAAAACTCAACATTTTACCCCTGCTTCTCATCCCAGAAAGATCTACAGAACTTCAGAAGAAAGAAAACGAGGCAAGTCCAGTAATTACCCAAAGAAAAACCACGATGATAAATGCCACAGGAGAACTCGTGACTATAGATCTACTGAACGTCTCGAGAAACCCGTGCCCAGAAAGCAGGTAAAGAGACCCTTAAAGGCTCCTTACAGACCAAAATCTGTTATTCACCAAAAAAAAATCCAGCCCCAATGGATACTCAAACTTGAACAGATCCCGGGTAACCACGACAACATCATTTTAAACAGAAGAGCGGTAATTGAACTATTCTATCATATCCCCAATTTACGCTCAGTGAAATCATCGGACCTACAGATCGTTGACCCAAGTCATGAACGCTCAAAGGCAATTTCTCATCTATATATAGCATCATCGACCATAAACAACCTCTAAAGAGCAGCCACAGAAGACTTCCAAATCATGGGCTACGATCCGACAGAATCATCTAGGAAAATCAAGAGAACAGAAACATGGAACCTTAAAAAATCCTGGAACCAATGCAAAAACCTGTACAACCAAGAACAACTAGCGCCGATCGCCGGAACACACTAAAGAGTTCAAGATACGACACAATGACTAAAGAATCCCACTCCTCTACCAACCATAATAAATCAATGACGGTAGCTGCAAAAACAGTAGATCGAATTACTAAGTCTGCACATCACAACCTTCCAAATCCGAGGATTACAGTACCCCAAGAGCCCTCCTCAGACCCTAACTCCCAAGCAAACAACACGCACTTAAAAGAACCTCTGAAAATCAAAAGAAAAATTCTGAACGAGATCTTCTCTCCTATGACAAAACCACAACCTACCATCTCATTCCAATCTATGTGGTCATGGCTTCCAAACGCCTTAAAGATACAACACCAAAAATAGCCATCCAAGATCAAGACATTCATCCCTACGAGTGACCAACGTGCAACAACATACCATGACTCAATAAAGCTGTGCTCATGGAATACCCGGGGCTTTACTCATTTAACAGTCCCCGGTTCCATTGACTTGAGCGACTATGATATTATATGCCTGCAGGAGATGTGGTTGCTCCAAACTCCTACCCTCGACGGCTATGAGACCCACACCGCCACAGCAAAAAGAGGTTCCACTGGACACCCCACAGCAGGACTCCTAATTGCTATACGCAACGGACACGGCTTAACGTACACTTGAAAATTGAAAGAAAACAATTCCATGCTGATGGTTAAACTAAACTGGTCATCAATTGACGTGGAAAAAACCAAAACTTTGACAAAGTTGGTGGTCATTATCACTATTTACTGGAATCCAGCGATTATTGACTGCACGAAACTCACTAACATGATTGAGACGGAAATCGAAAGGATTCAAGTAAACCTCAAAACCGACCATATTGTGATATGTGGTGACCTCAACATTAACTGCCAGATCAACACAACAATTACCACGACCAAGCTAAGGAGACCTCAACTTGACCAGAGGGCAACTAAATGGATGAATTGATGAAGTCTCGATCGTTCTGAAATTTAGATTCGGTCTTCCATGATCCTAACAGAGCTCCGACCTGGGAAAGAGCAAACTCTAAATTATCGATCGACCACATCTTTGTATCAAGATCACTATTACCACGAATAACATCCTTCGAAGTGGTGAGAATATCTGCAAGTGATCATAATCTCCTACAAACCTCATGGTCTTCAAACCTTACAAAAAACCCAACCATGCCATCTAATCTCGATGTTAACCGTCAAGGCACAAGACTCCGAATGACAACGAAAGCAATTAGCTCCTTAACGGCGGCTTACAGAGGTTTAAAAAACCACAAAAACTTAACGATAGTAGATTACATCCCACTACTGACCACATTTAAAATCCCGCATGGAAAAAAGAAACACCTTAAGACACAGCAAAAACACATTTACGACAAACTGGTCGTGGAAAAAAAGAGGGACCTTAGAAGAACAAAAAGACAGGCTCATAAACTAGAACCATCCATCGCAGCAAAAGTTGTATGTGAGGCACAAAGATCCTATACATTTTGGTTAAGAAGCTACTGTCACATTTTATACCAACAAGATGCTGAGAACATTCTCGCTGCAATTAATGTGAACCATGCTAGAGACTTTTGGTCGCTTCTACACTCAACATCAGCAGGTGCCCCTCCTTCTCAACAAAAATGGAATTGGAGAATCTACTTGGGAAGCCTATTTCTACTCTCTTTTCAAACTCCCCAAATCTACCCAAGAGGACACGATCCCACATGACAGTTCATGGATACAGCTAGATAACAAAGAAGACATTCTGGCCCTGATAAGAAAACTAAAACCATCTCGTGCTCCAGGTCCGGATGGTATTACTAACTTTGATCTGAAATCTCACCCTGATGCCTGGTCATCGCTCTTAAGTGACATTTTCTGATGTTGTGCTTCCTCCAAATCATTTCCTCCATCATGGAATTGCGATAACATTGTACCCATCTATAAAAAGGGAAATAGGGCCGACCTGGCAAACTATCGCCCAATCGCCCTCCTAGACCCTATAGGCAAAGTCTTTGGCTCTCTCCTTCTTCTACACTTTACAGTCTGGGCAAACAAACACCTTGCCAGGACCATCTACAGACTGGATTAAAAAAGAATACAGGTACAAATCAAATATCTTCATCTTGAGCGCGCTGAAAAGTAAGATCCTAGAAGGCCACCCCAGAATTTTCATCGTATTTGTGGACAGGCATTCGACCGAGTTGATCGCTCAAGATTGTGGCAGAAACTCTCTAACTGGAAATGCCCCCATGAGTTGTTGAACCCGATGAAGGCCCTATACACCAATACGTCCGTGCGAGTCTGACTTAACCAGCAAGGGACCCACTCTGACAAGATCAACACAGACAGAGGAGTTAAACAGGGCTGCCCCCTGGCCCCGGCCCTGTTCTGGACGTGTCTAGGTGACTTCCAGGAATCCGAAAAAGCAATTAGATCTTTTCCACCAAAACTTGGAGGAGATCTGATCAGTCGACTACTATTCGCCGACGACCTGATCCTCCTAGACTACACCCCAATAGGCCTCCTATGCCAACTCAATAACTTACAACAATACATGGTGGAAAACAATCTGGAAATAAACGAAGAGAAAATGAAAATGATGATTATTGAAAAATCAACTAAGAAGAATGAAAAGATCTCTCTTCGCCTAGGTTCAGCTATCGTCGAAAACGTTTCAAACTTCAAATACCTAGGAGTCACACTAGACAACTCGGCAAAAGAAAAAGCTATGCAGGATGAGAAACAAAAAAATTAGCTGCTCAAGGGAAAGCCATAGATATCAAATATGGACGTTATTCCTCGATTCCGATCAGAGACTTCTACAAGATGAAGGTGATACCATCTTTAACCTACGGCTCAGAAGCAATGCCTAATCTCCCTAAAGAGTTATGGTCCAAATTAGAAGCAATCTTCTGGAGAACCATCTTTGGCCTAGCAAAATCAACCTGTGTCGTACTCATCAGAAGTGAACTCAGCCTTTCATCTTTGGAAACAACAGTTGACTTGAACAGCATTATGTTATACAGAAAATGCATCATGAAAGACGCTCCATATGTCTACCGTTTGATAAACCAAGAAATTCGCCTCGGATCCTGCAAAATGTTGACCTTATGGGAAGCCAAGAACATGGCTCTTCTACACTTAGTGGAAAGAAATGAAGACGAACTTGTAAGCAACCCAGTCAAAGTCACTAAAAAGATCCGGGAACTTGACTGGATAAAGACCTTAGAAACAGCGAGCAAAAACAAATTGACCATCCATCTTCCCCCGTTCTTCAAGAAACTAGACGTCTTACAAACCTAACTCAGATTATTGCAGAGTAGAGCAGCGTGTAATTTCTTTCTGAAAATCCGCCTGAACCTCCTGGAAACAAACGAGGGTCTGTTAATCAGTGGCTTATCTTCGGAAAACTGTTGTCGACTTTGAAAATCTACTACAAAAAAGGAAACCATTCGACACATCCTCCTGACTTGCCCTATTTGCGGTGTCTCTGAACGAAAGTCTGAGCAGTAGAAGAGGGGCCCGGAGGGATGATGGGCAGAGGGCTGAGGGGAAGACGATAGGTTTTTATAGTGTGCATCTGTGAACGCTGCAGGCATCCGTGGGGTGTTCGCGGATAGGAGTGTTGTGTTTGGATCAACGTGTGTGTGTGCGCCTCCAAGTCGGTCTCCAAAGATTACTCTACAGTGTAAGGTAAAGTGCAATTTATTTAACAGACTGGACGACTCTGAACACTCAGCCACACCAAAGGCAAAGCTCCAATCTGAGCCTCAAGGTAAGTAGTCAAGCACCAATTTCGGTGGACACCAGCCGCAGCCACAGCTACCCACCACACAAGTTGTCTATATTCACCAGACTAATACATGAAGCACAACATCCCTGCCATCAGAATGCAGCAACGGCCTACGACAAACATTTGGTCTAGCTGGTGTCAGAAAGGAGGGGCGAAAGTCCCAGACCCCTCTCCGATCTAAGACAAGGCGATTGTAGAAGGGAAGGCTGTGGGGGAACTTGGAGAATGGAGGGGGGGTCACCCATAGAAGTTGGTTGTAGCTTAAATATACCATACTTCAGTGTTAGCATCACATGTTTAATGAAAGTCCATTTTAGAAGTTAGATGCCATTTTTAAATTGAGGCCTACTGTTATAATTATTCCAGCACACTTACAGTCAGTCCCGAGGTTTCGAAGGGTGTGCGTGTATCCTTTTGCATACGGCCCCGGCAGCCCTGCAGACAGTTAATTTCTTGAACAAACACCGTTCCTTGTTGTGCCTGATTAGTAGTGCATGCAACCCAGTAGGAATGTACCCTTCAGGAGCAAGGCAGAGCCAGAATAGATCTCTGAAGAACTGTTCACGAGATGATAGTGGGGGGCGAGGGCTTTAGGCCTTCGCCAGTCGGGATTTATACGTTACAACTACCTTAGACCCACAGACACAAACATGTGAGTACACTGAACAGCCCAAGATCTGTAGCCATAAACCTGCACAGTATTCAATGGATCAGGAAGATCAGAGAGCAGGGGCGGGTGCCCCCGCCATTGGATTATGTGATTTGTGCTGCAAGGTGCCAGTGCTGTGTGGGCAAGGAGCCGAGGGTTCATGTAGTTTTGAGAAGTTATTTTGACCTCTAAAGTAGGCACCTCACTCATGTCCTTGGTACCAGGTGCACTGTAGAGTTTAGAAATAATGAATTGTGGAACTAAATCGGCAATTTGCATCTTTGTACTAGATAACAAAGGAAGAAGACCCCACGTGGAAGAAGATGGACAGTAGATGCTGGGACCAATCGCCTGGAATCCCGAATGGCGCAGGCTATATGTGTATTGGGTCTCACCAACCCTGGACCTGTAACCTATGTGATGTATGCCATCTGTGACGCTGTGTAACCTTAAAACCCATTGCTTATGCTGTTTTTATCAGAGCGCTCCGTGGCAGCAGATTTCTTTGCTGGCGCGTACTTATATTTTTATGAGTGTATACCTTGTTCTCCGTGCAAGAGGTGTGCTGGGCCTTTTTCCCTAGAGGGTTGTATATTTTCTGGTGCGAGCATTGAGGGGTTACTCCACAGTTTTGGTGACCCTGACGTGATCCCAGGTTTTCCACAAAGACGGAGGATTCCAGGCTGCACATCTGGAGGGAAGGGAGTCATTGGGCCTCATTACAACCTGCCAGTCCGGGACCGTGCAAAATCCGTGATGGCGGTAAAAACGTTTCCGTGTCCGCAAGGGTGCGGAAAAACCGCACGATTACACGCTGTCGGTCGCGCGCACCACACGGACTCGGAAACGTTGTTACCGCCGTCACGGAATACCCCACGGAAATGGAAATAACGAAGCCACAAGTGGCGCAAAACCCGTTTCCGCCTCCGCCGCCACGGACACGGAACCGGAAATACCATGATCGCCAAAACAGGAAACAGAGAGGCGGCCATCATATAAAAGCACAATCCATTGCCATCCAGAGCCAGCACAAGCACAATCCTGACTCTGAGAAGCCAAAAGGGACCACCAGCATGTCTGCCAGGATTCCTGCTCAGAGGCAGCGCAAACAGCGCTTCAGCGAGGCGGAGCTAACCGTCTTGGTGGAGCACATTGTGGACAATGCTGAGATGCTGTTCAGCGCCGACCAACGGCGTGCCACACAGCAGCGGAGGAAGGAGGTGTGGGCCGAAGCTGCACGCAAGTGCACCGCTGTGGGCGTGGCAGTGAGGAGCGTGAAGGACTGCCACAAGCGTTGGGACGACCTGAGGCTGAGGGTACGCAACCTCATTTCCACGCACCGCCAACGCAGCAGTGGGACAGGCGGAGGACCCCCTTCCCCACTGAGGCTGCAAGCATGGGAGGAGCGTTGCAGCAGCGTCCTCCACCTAGAGGGAATCCATGGGATTGGGCAGGCTGAGGCAGGAGTGAGCCCACCTGCAGATGCCGGTAAGTGCCCAAACATGAATGCCACATGTAAATATGCAGTTGTGAGTACTGGGCCAAAGGACCCATTAACAACCCCCCCCCCAGGCAGTGCATGTGTGGGCCAAAGGACCCATTATGATCCGTATGGCAACCAATATCACTGAATGCAGACACCAGCAATCAGATGCATGTGACTAACACTATTCAATGTACAATCTTAATGACGCATGTGATGCACCCATCTGCCACCACAACAACACTAATTGCATGCCCTTTGTGTCCCCACAGCCGTTTCAAGTGACAGTGATACTGCACAACAGGCCAGCCAATCAGCATCGGCAAGTACACTAGCCACCGCCACCACACAGGAGGATGCTGCCGGCAGTCCTGCACCTCTGGCCACATTACCAGCCACCACAGATGTGCATCACACCACCACCACCACCAACATCCCCACCATCTCCACACTGGCTGAGTCCAGACAGGTGCCACAGGAACCTATCATGGCCACCCAACAAAACACCGAAGGCAGCAGCACTGCAGAGGGGGCGGCCTGCAGTGATAACAGTGCCCCGCAAGAGCACTCGGAAACAGGGCCACAGGGGGAGATGCCCACATTGGAAGACCTGGGCTCCTTCCATGAGCTGGGGTTCAGCCCCACTTCACTGGGGAGTCCCATGAGGTCGCCCACCCCATCCATGGCCGAACTGAATGCCCGCATGCAGCGGATGGAGGACCAGCAGGCTACCCTCACCCAGCTGGTGGAGAGGCAGCTAGAGGAATCCAGGCTGCAGAGGGAGAGCTACAGCGCCTCAGTGCGTCGCCTGTCGAGGTCCATTGGACGCTTTGCGAGCACCATAGTGACCCTTGCACGCCATGTGCGGGAGGGCAATGACCACACCTCCAGGCTTGTGGAGGCCATGTTGGTTGGCCAACAGGCAAATCTGGCACGGATGCCCTCAATCCCTGATTCTGGCCAATCAAACACTACCACCCCATCCAGCTCCACTACTGCCAGTCCAAGGAGGCGCTCGAGTAGGCTAACGGGTCCCTTGGGCAAGGTTGCACAGAAGCGCACACGGAAGTGATGGCATGTGTGTAGGGCAGTGCAGGACACATGTGGACTACAAGGGTGTGAGAGGGGTGGTCACGTTTGGGTGGTGGGGTAGGTAGTTTTGGGGGTTTGGACAATGGGCTCTGGGTGGGGGTGGGCACGTTTGGGTGGTGGGTGGCCCCGGGTGTACAGCTTCCCTAACCAATGCACCTTCTTCCCTGTTGTTATTACATCAATACATCACCATTTCAAATCAAGACATACATGTGTGGACATTGATCATTTATTTTGCAGTGCAACTATTAATTCATTGTCGTCACCATGTTTGTGCATTACTGTGAATGTGCTGTGACTCAAAAGTAAATGCGAATCAGGGCATCCCGTGCTCTCTGGCCATCATGTGCACCCCCAGGGGGAGGCGGTGCCATCCCATCCCCATCTCCATCTCCATCCCCATCTCCATCCCCATCTCCATCCCCATCTCCATCCCCATCTCCATCCCCATCCCCATCCCCATCCCCATCCCCATCTTCCTCATCTGCGTCTGGTGGCATTGGGATGTTCCTGCGCAGGCATATATTGTGCAGCATGGCACATACCAGCGTGATTTTGCCCGTCTTCACTGGGCTGTACAGCAGTGATCCGCCAGATCTGCTCAGACAGCGGAAACGGGCCTTCAGCAGTCCAAATGTCCTCTCAATCATTCCACGTGTGCGGATATGTGCCCTATTGTATGCCTCTTCATGCCTGTTCCTTGGTCTCCGTACAGGTGTCATCAACCATGGCGTGAGTGCATATCCCGCATCACCTACATGGGATGTAGATGGGGGAACATGTCAGTGTTTGTGGCATCATGTCCTCATCTGCTGCTGTGCATTCTTGTATCATCATTCATTCATGCATATGAACCATGCAGTGTCTGGAGGTATGTTTTGGCCATCACGAGGAATGTCGCTGACTGCATATGGGCCTACACATTAACTTGCATGTTTGCTGTGCCCTGCGGGTGACATTTGATTGTGTGCATGTCATGGTGCAGTGCTGTCCACACATGGCAGAGTGACTTCACTGTACGGAAGTAGTAAATACTCGTCGTATCATTTACACGCCTCTCGTGCTTTTTGGGGCAGTGTTTCAATTGAGGGTGGGTGTCTGCAGTGGCACAGGGTTCATGGGACAGTGACGGGATTGGCTGTGGCAGTGTGTGCACGGGCACATTGTGGTGCCCTGTCATGTCTTCCTTCATGATGTTTGGCATCCGCTGTGTATTTGGTAGATGGAAGGGGGGTGATGCATGTGCGGTCACAGCGGCACACTCACAATGCTCATTGCCTGGACACACACACACCACTCCGACAGGGTTGTAGCATCGTCAGCTGTACTCACCCAATAGCCACGTGCTTTGTCCGGCATAGCGTTCCATGTACCGTGGCAACGTGGAATTCCGCAGTACCATTGAGTCATGTGATGAGCCTGGGAAACGTGCGCAGCAGTGTGTAATCAGTTGCATGGCATCACAAACCATCTGGACATTCAAGGAGTGATACTGTTTCCTATTGCGGAACACCGCCTCAATTGCATGTGGTACTGTCAGCTCGACGTGGGTGCAGTCAACTGCGCCTATGCAATTTGGCATGCCTGCTATGGCATGGAAGGCCAACTTGGTGGCAATGACCCCGGGGAGGGTGCGGGGTAGGGCTATGTGTTCCGACACATGGCGCAACATGGCATCCAGTACCTGTACCAGGACTTTTGAGAAACACGGTTGTGATATGCCGTGCAGCTCACCAACCGTGTGTTGATAGGTGCCAGTGCCAAGGAAATGCAGAACTGAGACAACCTTCAAGAGGGGGGGGATGGCAGTGGGGGTGTCAATTAGGCTGCTGATGTTGTCCTCAATCATGGCGGTGATGTGCAGGATTGTTGCACGGTCCAGCCGGTATAGGGTGTGGATCTGTCCTGGGGTGAGGTTCCAGGGTGAGGCCCTGATGCGTGGTATTGGTGGCTGGCGGCGGGGTCGGGCTGGCTGGGCAATGGGGTTTGCCATAGCTGCAGGGTTGGCTGGTTGCCGCCTGCGCCTCCTCCGCCTACGCCTCCTCCTCTGCGCCATTGCTGCCACCATGTGCAGTACTGCCTGTTGGTTGAGTAGGCCCAGTCCCAGTGCTACTAGCCCTGCTGCCTGCATGGTTCTGTGTTGTGTTGGGCTGGGTGTGGCCCTTTTGTAGGCTCCCAGTGGCCTGCTAGGTCCAGCTGGGCTGATTTGGTGCACCTGTGCCCTGATTCAGTTCAGCCGGCAGTGTATAACGCCATGTTCGCGGTGGCGGCGGTTCCGCCACCGTGATCACGGTATTTCCGCCATTTTTTTCCCGGTATTTCCGTGTCCGCGCTAGTTGTGATGCTCACGGTGTTTCGTGTTGCCGGTAACGGAGGGGTTTCCGTGCAGGCGGAATTAAGGGGAACCCTATTTCCGCGGTGGCGGTTTAGGGTGGTGCTATTACCGGGGCCGCGGGTCATGATTGCGCGGACATGCAAACGGTGCCGGTATGGTTTTACCGGCAGTGTTAATTCCGGACCGGAGTACTTGTAATGAGGCCCATTCTCTTGGTTATCATTATTGAAAGAATAAAAGCTAAAGTAGAAGGTTGTTCTAAAATAGATGATTGTTATATCACGCCAGGAGGACTTGTTGCTTACTGATGATGGGAAGATCATTGTTGGAGCTGATTTCGAAACTGTCAAAGTCAATTGTAACTGTGGTGGATCAGGAGAAGGGAGACATTCTACTGGTTATTTCCCCTATTGGAAAATGTAACTGTCCTATGAACTTAGCGAATATGCCCTTGGAGCAGACGTTCTTCATTCCCAGAGGAAGAGAGTCATTCTCCTAGTGTATCATATGTTTATGTTTTGTTATAAGTGGCAGGGCTAGGGTAGGAGTTTGGACAGAGGATGGCTATATTGATCCGGACTTTCATCCTGACGACGCGCATCCCCTCATTACTTTGGTTAGGTAGGGAAATACCTATCATGATAGGGAAAGGTAGTCTCTTTCTTTATTATTTGAATAAACATAACTTGTGAAAATTCACCTCTGTGTTCGACTCCTCAATCCAGCACGCCGCACTAGCCAAACTGCACAAGGGGGGCTGGAAACAACAGAAAGAAAAGCTATTTGGAGGATGACAGGAAAGGGAAGTAGTTAATAAAATATGGAACAGGGCAAATACTACTCTTGCAACTTGGGATATTTACAAAGGGTCAGATTTAGATTGCAGAATAGACACACTAGAAAGGAAAGGCCACTGGGCTTGTATCTGGGGCAGTGCTTTCCAACAGTAAGGCACATGGGCAGGGTGTAGCTGAGCATGGGTGACCCATCACGAGGTATGTGTGGTGAATGCGCCTGACAGGGCCTCCTGATACCTAAGTGTAAGGTAGGTGCGTAGAATTGGAGGCACCACCAGAAACAGATGTGCATTTTACAACTCATAGAGTCAAGACAATACAAGGTCTTCTGGCCATCTACAGAAAGAAGAATGCTAAAGCTGTATGTTGAATTTTTGAAGGGGCGGCCCAGGGTAGTGCCACACAGGTTTGAAGGGCTCGATGATGTAGAGGAAGTCATTAGGAAGGTAATGGATATACCAAGGAGTATGCAGGTTTCAGAGACAACATATAACAAAAAAACATGTGTTTGAAGTTGCACATTGTACAGCTACTCTATGTACTCCAGGGAATATCCTATGCGTGGTAGATCAGGAAGTGGCTGAACAACCTTACATTACCTCCGCTGTGTATCTCCCTGTTATTTCATGTATCTTGGCCGGGGCAATATGGTACTGTACACTGTGCTGTACCTGAGAAAAATCAGTGGTAATTAAAACAGGACCCTCCAGCTCACCTCCCTTTCAGTCAACCTCTAACACCTGTTCATCCTTTGCTTTGTTGGAAATTGAGCAGAAAACATTAATGCTGCAACAAGAATAGGGACAATTGTTGAGACATTGTAAAGATGCCATGAAAATGTGCTCTGAATGTTCAAAATGAAGTGTTAAAGGTTACAATTTATGTAGCAATAGTTGGTTACTCAGCGCAAAGGAAACACTAGCTAATCCAAAGGGAAGGGTATTTTTTTTTTTTTTTTTTTTTTTATTTGTTTAGTCGTAAAACAACTTTTCAAATCAATTACATAACACTTTTCAACATTATTTCATCAATCATTAATAATGATCATAATAAAAATAATAAAAGATACATAGTACAATCATTTAACCACAATTAGATTTAGATCGTAAAATTTTTTCCCTTGAGACCTCTTTTGTCTCTACACTATATGGTGTTTTTTCATTGGGTTCAATGCAAAAGGGGAGAGAAGACATTCATACTTTGCATAGATCAAAGTTCTCAAATTCATTAAAAAATATCATCTGGTAAAACTAAGTCTAGGAATTGCGTAATTGCTATTTGCAGAGATATTCTAGGGCTAGAGAAGAGCATTTGCCATTTCTGGAACTGAGTTACATGGTTCTGAAATATTAATTTACCTTTAAAACATTTATTTCTCGCCTCTGACACTGCTTCACAGTCTACTAACAGATGCTGCATGGTTTCAATTTGAGCTTTATTTTTGCAGTATCTGCAGTAATTTTGCTCACCTGTGATGATCTTTCTTCTATGCAAAATGTCACGAGTGTTATATAGGTTCAGCCTGAACCTCATATACTTTCCTCTGAAGTGCGAGCTCGGATGTTTTATAAGGTAAGAGGCAGTTATGCCAAGTTTCTTCAACCCAAAGAGAGTAACATCAAAGTCCTTATAGGTTGAGCACTTATTGATGTTTTCCGCCCAATCATGCTGGAATATTTTTACTTTAGCTCGATCAGGGTTTGATAGCAGTAAATCAAGTGTTATTGCCGCATCACTAAGTGCATCTAGTGTATGATTGCGCCACTTGCGAGGGAAGATACTGCTAGATGTTAATAAGTTATGGGCTACAACCTGTAAAATGGTTGATTTCTCCAGCCCTATCATAGCTTTCCGTAGGAATGCACATTGTTTCCATACTACTTGTGAATAGAGCGATGTAAGACCCAATTCAAAACGAATTATTGCCATGGGTGCACAAACAGGGAGTCGCAATACTTGTTTCCAGTAATCTGATTCTATTCTGTCCCAAAATGTGCGGTTCCTATGTGAGCAAGCTTCAACTCCATACAGTAAGATGGGTGTTACTTTCATCTTATAGAATGTAATAATGTGCATCACTGAAAACTTCCCATATTTTCGTAAGAGGATTCGGGATTGTGACACCAAAGATTGTAATTTAACTTTCATCTCATCTTTATATTGCTCCAATGTTTTACTGTGCTGTACCATTACACCCAGATATCTATATTGCTTGACGATATCCATTTTAGTTTGCTGTAAATGCCAACTATAGTTGCTCATTCTGGAGTGCTTTTTAGAGTCACATACAACTATCTGAGATTTGTGTATGTTGATATTCAAGTTGTTATCCTGAGCATACTCGCTCAACCGATTTAACATATTTTGCAGTCCTACAGGGGTCTGTGACAAAAGGACTAAGTCATCTGCATATAATAAATATGGGACTCTCTGTGATCCTATTCTCGGTGGGTCACCTGCACAGTTGTTCAAATATTCACCTATTTCAAGTATAAAGAAATTAAACAAGAAGGATGCCATAGCACATCCCTGTTTTAATCCCCTATATGTTCTAATCCTCGGCGATAATTGGCCATCAAAGGTAATACGTACTTGCATAGAAGTATTAGAATGGAGCAGGATTATCAAGGAAAGTAACGTGCTTGGGCAGTCATTTTTCCTTAATTTACTATAAAGTCGTTCCCGATCGATTGAATCGAAAGCGGCTTTAAAGTCTATAAATCCTAAATACAAAGGGGCGCCCTGCTTTAGCTGCTGAGCCTGTATAATAGCAAGTGCAAATATATTAGGGATGGTACCTAATCCCCTCACAAATCCAGACTGGCGAGGGTCTAATAATGATTTTTTTTCAACCCAAGCATTAAGTTCGTGGAGTATGATTCTGCAAAAGATTTTACCTGGGGCATCCAATAGTGATATTGGGCGATAGCTATCTGGGGATTGTCGATCGCCCTTTTTATATATTGGGACTGTAATAGCCTGGGTCCATGTTAAAGGAATCATCTGATAGAAATTGATTGCGGTGAAGATGTGAAACAGGATGGTTGCCCATATCTCCGGATGCTTTTGCATAGCAAAGTTGGATAAACCATCTGGCCCCACTGCTTTTGACTTGCTAGCAGTTGTGATCAGTTGATATATCCCCGCCTCATTAAACTCTAGATTGAACGGTGTGGTGCTAATCAAATTGCTGGAAAAGGAGCTACTCTGAGGTGCAGCATAGAGTTTACCAAAGTGCAAGATCCACGTCTGTGTGTCCACGGCAGTTGACTGGGCGCAGATCTGACGTAGACCAACAGATTGGTTCATCTCTGCCCACATTTTGGAGATATTTTTGCTGGCAAGCGTTTTTAACATTGACGCTCCATCTTTCTGGTAAAGAGCACCTCGATGGCATCTAATCCAATTTTTATATTCGTTGCGTAGCTTCCCAGAGAGGTGTATTCGAATGGCCGGAGGATGTCTCGTGAGTTTCCTTAATTCTGTACGATACGCAGTTTTCCTTGCACTTACCAAATTATCAAATATGTGTAGATGTTTTTCGTTATGTTGTTTACTTATGTGATTTTTGGTCTGCCGGAAAATTTGCAGCATATTGCTATATGCAATTCCCGAGTTATCTATTGTATTCTTTTGATTACGACTTGACTTTTCGAGAAGTTCGTTAAAGTAAATGAGAGCATCCTCCGACCATCATAGGCGACACCCCCCAGTGTTTACCACTAAGCAGCCTTCATTTAACTCATTTGGACTACTTCCATGTTGCATTTGGACTTCTAATTCAGTGGACAACATATTATGGTCGCTAACTTCTGTGGCTAAAACCACAAAACTACGAACGGCCGGCCATAACGTCGTGTTTACATAGATGTAATCTATGATGGATGATTTTGTGCCTCTATGCCACGTTGTAGCCGGTGGTATGTCGGTTGAGAAAGCTCCGTTCAAAACATGCAGACCCCTGTGCTGAACCAGTGCTAACCAGCGTCTTTGTCTCTGGTTAATCAACACACTCTCATTCCCCAGGCATCTTAAATTTAAGTCACCAGCAAGTATTAGTGACCTTGTGCTGCAATCACTGGCCACCATGTCTAAAAGGTAGTTTAGATCTCGAAAAAAACAGTCATCCGTTATCGCCAGTGAATTCCAGTACAAATTTAACACCGCGTATACAACATCACTGGATATGGTTACCTTGACCAACATCATGAATTCATTCGGCATAGCCCATAGCTGGGACATCATACCAGCTTTTTTCCTTACTGCTATAAGGAGACCCGACATTGGCCTACCCATTTGTGTCTTAATGGCGGGGTTCAAATGAACTTCATATCTGTCCCAAATGGGGGGATTGACCAACCATGTTTCCTGCAATAGTATCAAATCATAACTATTCAAGTGATGTGAATTGTTGTTAGCAAGATGCCTATGACCTCTAGTATTCCAACTAACTAAAGTTAAAGATTGATCAACTTTGTGGCTTAGTTATCTATGCTCATTGCTATTAAAGCAAGAGCAAGGCAAATTGAATGAAACGTGATTTTGAGTTTTTGAGGGTGTATTAGCTTTTGGTTGATTCACTTGTGGATTTCGAATCTTAGTTGGATCCCGAATAACATTATCGATATCAAGGTCAAAGCCTAAAGCATTTAAAGCACCCTTAGTTTGCCAAATTAAATTTTGCACCACCCTCGAATGAATCCAGAGTCTCACTATATTCACATTTCTGTGTTCCACAAATTCCACCTGTGCCAAATCTCCCGATACAATATCCTCAAGCTGTGGGATATCCGAAAATATTGCCATAACAGCCCTACGGTTTAAATCGTATTGGGTGAATGGCGGAGGTTTACACGCTAGAATCAGTGCGTGAGGAGCTGGATTAGCTTTGGGGGAACGGTTTTTCTCCGGGGCTTGCTTTTGGCCTGGTTTTCTAATCTGAGCTGACTCCCTCAATGGTGTTTGTGTGGGAAGTGCATTTCCCAAAGCACTCTCAATAATACGTTTGATAGAATCTGAGAGATCACTCGTTAGAGCGGAGTCTTGTGCATATATGTTAGATGTGGAGAATGCTTTTAAGCAGCTTTTGCTTGATCTGGGCTCCTCTTGATGTTTTATTTGGGTATTCATAGAAGTACTTATCGGTTGTGTTTGGGGGGGAAATTCCTGAGTCACTGATAAATTCAGATTGCCCTGCTCTTGTTTACCTTTGTTCTGAGAGCATTCACAGATTCCTCTGGATGTGTCTATTTGGAATTGTCGATGGTTTGACATGTAAGCGTCAACAGCCTTCCTAATCTCAATTCTATCGATATTATTCTGTGTGTTTTTCTCACTAGCCTTTCGGCTAGCAGTAAACTGTAAGTCATTTGTGACAGTTGGAATGCAGGGTGGTGGGGATTGAGGTAAATTTTGCGGGCGTAATGCCTGTATGAGGTCATTTAGAGGCGAGTGATCCAATGCTTGAGCAGCTTGGCAGGGAAGCACATCCTTATTTCTCGCATTGCACATCTGCAGCGCATATTTTTTCTTAATTGCCTGTGATGCCCGAATCTGGTTTTTTTTTGGGAGCGGAATAGCTTTTAGGAAGCGTTTAGTCACAGCATTTTCCCTGTGCTTTATAGTTTTTTCATTCTTTGAGAGTTTTGGGTGCCCTGTTTTTATTTTTTGAGAGATTTTATTTCTAGGTTGCTGTGAAATATCTTCACATGCAACTACTGCATCCAATATGTTCTCATCACTGTGCTTAATTGCACTCGATTTTTGCAAAGTGAAAATTGGGAACAGGGCTTTTGTAGTGGGTACATTTAATTGTCCCAGTGAAGTCGTGTTTCCACTTTGAGGTGGATTCTCAGGACTCTTACAAGGATCATATATGATGGCAGCTATATGAGGTAGGGCGCTTATGGGTTCTTCTCTTAACCTCTTAGCGGATGGGAAAGTGCTATGATTAATGAACTCATGTTTATGGTTGGTCTGAGAGGCTGTGGTGGTAGCAATTAAGGGCGTTGCTGGGGTAACAGATCTTTGATCATTAATCAGCACAATCTCGCGCCTCAACATTTCATGGGATGTTAAAATTTTTTGCAGGAGCGTGTCTTGCGTCATCAACCGTGCATTTATTGTTTGGTATGTTTGATTTAATGCCTGAATAGCTAGATTCATGGCTTGCAATGCTATGTTGGAAAACAATTCAGGTGTTTCATGAGGGAGTGACGTGTTCAGTCCCTGCGTTTTAGTGTGAGCAATGCTTCTTTGTAATATTGAACTAGAAATATTGGATTCTGTTGATGAGTATGAGTATGGTTCCTCAGGAAAAAGCACTGGTGATTTGGAGAGATTTTCTGACATCAGACCATTCGAAAGTGCCGAGCCATCAGGGTCTAAGTCAATCACAACCACATCTTTGATGGGTGAAATTGTCTGAGACCCAGTCTCGGATACACCCTCAAGCAAAGTGGAATCTGTTACTATTTGACATGGATGTCTCTTTGCTGGCTGCTCATTACACAGATCTTTAGATAGAGCAGAGTCAGCAAATGTGGCAACAACATTTTCTTTAGCAACGGTTGCCTGTTTGTTTGATAGACTAAGTTTTGCTCTATGAGCTGACAAGGAACCATTACAGAATTGTCGAATGTCCATATTGTGCAACCTCCCCTTGGGACCTCTAGCCCCATTAGGTGTTGAATTGAGATTAGTGCTTACTTGCTGAAGGTCAGAGGATACAAGGTCCATGCGGGTATGAAAAGATTGAGGCATTCCGGTTGTGAGTCCGTACGTCTTCATCATTACGCCACCAAACAGCCGCACAACAGCCGATGGGCTTGTCTCCTATCGGGCTTACCGCCGCGAGGGTGACAGCCTCGGTGTTTTATGGCTGTCTGGAATCACGTGATAAGTCACGTGGGCACTGTGTCCCCGCCCCCTCCAGGAAGCGCAGCGTTCAACACACAACGGCACCGACAAGAGCTACTCCCTGCTCGCAGTGCCGGGTGAGTGTGGGATGAGTAACAATCCTTGCAAATTCCAAAGTTCGAGTAAAAACAACACAGCGCTCGACCGACAGCCTCGGTGTTTTATGGCTGTCTGGAATCACGTGATAAGTCACGTGGGCACTGTGTCCCCGCCCCCTCCAGGAAGCGCAGCGTTCAACACACAACGGCACCGACAAGAGCTACTCCCTGCTCGCAGTGCCGGGTGAGTGTGGGATGAGTAACAATCCTTGCAAATTCCAAAGTTCGAGTAAAAACAACACAGCGCTCGACCGACAGCCTCGGTGTTTTATGGCTGTCTGGAATCACGTGATAAGTCACGTGGGCACTGTGTCCCCGCCCCCTCCAGGAAGCGCAGCGTTCAACACACAACGGCACCGACAAGAGCTACTCCCTGCTCGCAGTGCCGGGTGAGTGTGGGATGAGTAACAATCCTTGCAAATTCCAAAGTTCGAGTAAAAACAAAGGGAAGGGTATAATTCCCTGTGCAACTGAAAAACAGGTGAATTGGCCGTGAAAGTTAGTAAAAGGACGATTTACTGTAGTTGCATGTTAAGCGCACAAGTAGGATCTGTGGACGGTGACAGCCTCCGGGGCAGAGGCATGACATGCTTATACAGGAGATATCACATGCACTAAGTTGCCTACAAGGGGTGGGTATACCTAGATGTCGGGGTGAGAAATTATATCATTATTGATGGATTCCATGGGCATTGGATACATCACATTGCACTTAGTATCAAGAATCACAAGCGTTTATTATTTTTCTTTAAATCACAGCAAACATTTTCTAGGGTATTCCCCCATCTAGTGGCAACGACTAATGCTTGCTCTCAGAAGCCCCTGTGAGACAGTCATGCTATCAAGAGAGACACAGACTCAAAATCATTTGTTTTAAAACCGTGATTTACTAAGGTTACGGGGTTGGTGGAATGAATGCCTGACAGGCCCTAACTCTAAAGGGATGGTTCCCTTAACTGATGTTTCGTATGGCCGTCGTTATCTAATAGTCCAAAATAAAAGTCTGTCTGTCTAAACCTATGCTTGCCCTCCCTCGCGCTGTACAACAATGTGATAGGAAGTATTTTTAAAAGGAAAAATGGTGGCTCAACAAAAATGGCAAAACCAGAGTTGGTTTCAGGTGGTCTTTTCACCAGGTGCAATTTGGTCAATGTCACAAAGATGGTTTCACTAAACAGGGCTGTTCGTAAGACTTTCTCCACAGGGCCCTTACAGTGATTTTAAATACCTTCAGTGTCCTTGAGTTCCTTGGGATTCCCTTCACCAAGTTTCAATTGGTTCACTTTACTTTTCTCAATAGGCCTCTCTGGATTCCCTTCCCCAAGCTGAAGCCTCTTCCAGCTTTCAAAACAAAACACAATATATCACAGTTTCTTTTTGGGTTCACCGCCTTTCCTCAAGCCTAGGTCCCTCTAGTTCCAAACACCACTTCAACCAATCAGGATCTTCCTTTACCTAACATATAGTCTTTCTTACACATCATCCTCTCATGGGGTAGAATCAGAGGCTTTTGAAAACGCCAGGCTCTTTGCTTTTCCTCAGTGCGACCACTCTAACCCTTTGCCCCCCTCTTGGGTTCTTACTCTTTGCACTGCACAACTTTCATGCATTCTTTTCCCTTTGCTGTGTGCACTGGCACTGTCTTTTATTCCTCCTTTTTGTTGTGCCTCTTGCACGCTTCTCCACAGGCTTTTGGCCCCTTTTACACGTTCTTTTCCTTTCATGCCTCTTGCACCTTTTCCATGGGCTTCTGACCCTTTTACACTTATCACTTCAATGTCCGACTTTACTCCACTTATTATTTCACACACGCGCGTCTCCCTAGTTTTGCGCTTACACTGTTACTTTCACTTTACTTTGTCATCGTTGAAGTCTTCCCTTTAACTTCATTCGACCATTCAAACAAACGCAGTCCACTTTCTTGTGCGTGTCAAATGTCCCTTTGCATTGTGCTCTTCACGACCCGGCTCTGTAATGCTGTCAGATTCACCGGGCTGACTTCTGCGCTTCGGGTTCATAACAGTTCTTCTTTCCGAGGTCAGGGTCTCACAGCCTGCCCCCGGACACTCCTGGGCTGTCTCACCAGCCCTGGGGAAGGTGCACTTGCATTTGCAGTCTCTGCAAGAGACAAGCACGCCTCTCGGCTCCCATGCACTGACTCTCCTGGGATCCCTGGAGACATGCTACCTTGTCACGCTTCTGCTCTTGCAAACTACAGCTTCTCAGCGTATCAACGTCCCCGTCTCTGGTCCTGGGAAGCACGGGCGTCTCGGCTCTCCTCCCAACTCGCTCTTCTGCTTGCTCTCCTACTCGCTCATCCATTTGTTTAAGACCACACCTTTTATAGAGAAAAGACTAGTCAAGTGGAGTCAGGTGTGAATAGTTACCTGTGAATGCCTGACTCTAGTGGGACAACTTGAGTTCTTTCTAGGGTAGGTTTCCCTTACTTTCCCCATGTTATTCCTATGGCTAATCTTTACTGATCTTAGTTGCCTCTTCCTTGTCTCAGTATTTGTTGGGAGTGGGAGTTGGCGGGAGATTGAATTTGACATTGAAAGCCTATACAAGGTGATTGGTAAAGTATAGGGCATGACCCCCCATGGCCCTAATTTGGTAGATAAAAGGTACATCTCTTTGTATTAAATGATTCCTTATGCTACCCACCCGGATATGCGAGTACGGGCCTGTATAACCCTTTCCATGATCTGAATGGGGAAAAGACAAAGAAATGTTGGAATTGAGGTTCTGTATTTGTCTCACCTGGCTTCCCCCTTTTACTGGGGTTGACCTGGGATTCTTGGTTTGGCTCTTTCTTGGGTTAGGGATAATGGAGTCTGCAGAACCTACAATGGCTTCTGGAATTTCTCCACCTCTTGCTCCTTTGGAATACTGTGTCTCTCGTAGGGTAGTCTCCTGACGGCAGCCCCCGTCTCCCCTACCCAGGTGATCCTCCCTTGCTTGTCCACCCCCAGTGTTGGGATTCAAAAGCGATGGCCCTCCCCACGCCACCTGAATAGAGCGTTCTCGTGAGATACATGGGAGAATGCCTCTAGGTTTCTCACACCACGGACAGAACATGCGCTGTAAAGAGTGCTGAGAACAGCTCCTTTTGACACTCGTGAGGTAACTGGGTGAGGGCCACTCAGCCACCATCTTCCAACTTGGCCAATTCTTCCTGGTTGCAACAATAGTTCACTATTTTTTTGCAGATGTGCATCAGGAGGTGGTGGTTCGGTAAAATGCGGAAACCGGAATTTGTCAGACCGAAATGGTGGACCCGGAAGGAGAACAACACCTGATCTCCTGTGTGGGACTGGACTGAGAAGACGGACGCGGATCCAGCACACATGTGCCTATTGTTCTAAATGGGTGGGAAAGGTTAACTGGATGTGTTGTAATAGCCTTGGGGTCAGACTGCAGTTATACTATAAGGGCAGGTGAGTTGGAGGATAGTATGGGTTGTGTTGGCTTGGGTGGTTGAGCATGGTGCAACAACGTCTGCTTGTTGTAAATGGAAATGAAATATGATTGGACATTCTTTATCAAGCTATTTACTTGTCTTGTTTCATTTATTTCAATAATGTGTTTCTACTAACTGGCACATGTTCATTAGCTTAGGGTGTTCGGTAAAGTTACAGCTTTACCCCAAACCCCCAATTCATTTCATACTATAAACCTGAAACTTTTAAAAAAAATGTAAAAAAACTGATGTGTTGGTCATTTTTATCTATGATTGTCAAGATCGTCACCTTATTTCTTTTTCTACTTGACATACTTTGAAGTTACATAGTTGGTTTTAAATTCCCTAAGAATGGTAAGGAAAAGGCTTTAACAATATGATTTGAAATCATTTACTATGACATGTCTATTAATTCACGTGTCTTTCTAGCGTTCTTTTTTATTGTATTATTCTAATGGAAGGTTCAACCTCATTGTTCCGATATTAAAATCTCAATAAAAATAAAGTTACAGAAGCTGCATTTTATTATGAAGTCATCCAGAGGATCCAGTCTGGCTCCTAGATCTGAGGAAAATGAGGAACACAGGAAATGCAGTCCTTGAATATTTACAATCCCTGTGCGCGTATGGAATAGCCATGTATGGACCACGTATGGAATGGCGCCTTGTATAGCGCCTACCCATAAAAATCATCCCAACAAGCCCAACCTAGCCTACAGACCATGCAGCCTACTTCAAAGAAACCTTAAACTCTGTGTTAGACTCACTAAAATATTCGCACCTACAGCCAAACTTTATGCAATCCGACCAGAAACCTAGGCTCAAATTCCAAAAGTAATAACCCCCTCTACAAAGTTACCTCCAACCAACCCATATCCCGGACCAACAAACGACGCAGAATACTAAAATTCCCTCCAAGCACCCTCATAACACCCAGGCTCAGCCCTCGGAAACTACTCAGACTAGCATCAAAAGTGCTGTAATAAACGCCTGCTCCAAGGTAGCCCATGCCATGGAAATTGCCTACTTACTCCAGCTAGAAAAAATGGATTTCCTCGCCATCACTGAATACTGGCTCCATTCAGCAGCAGGCCCAGCGATCATGCTTGCCATTCCCGAGGACTATACACTCCTTAGAGTAGATCAAACCAAATCCCGAGGCGGAGGCCTCGCAATAATCGCTAAAACTAGTCTAGCCCTGAGACTCGCCACGACTCAAAACATCGATTCTTGTGAATTACTGACAGTCAAATTTCCCATCAATAAAACTCAAACTGTGCTGGGGCGTGGCTAACTTGCCATGGATTAGGACGTGCCTACGAGAGCTGCTCCGGTGATCCGACTTTGATCCGAACGAACACGCATCAAAAATGACTGATCTGCTTTAAGAATGGATGCACGAGCGTGGGAACAGAAGCCCTGTCATGTCTGCAGAAACTAAGCAATTTGCATGAATAGCTGAAGTGAAACTGACTTTGGAACATTCGGCCGCGTTGATACTAAGTATCCAAGATGGCGGCTAACAAAGGAAGGAAGGCCGTGGCACTGAGAGCAGCTGTATGCACTCGAGCGCGCAGTGCATGAAACTGACATTGCCTCTCAGAGATCGCGCTGCTCTTGCATTTGTAGAGGTGAGCAGAGACCGTGGGAGAGGCCGTATGTGTATGCGGGGCTTGTGAGGAGGACAGACCCAGGCTGCGAGCGCAGCAACTGTTCGCAAGGTCCAGAGGGAAGCGGAGCTCGGGGACTGTGCAGCCCCCCCAGTCGCATGAGAAGATAAGGCTGTCGCATGAGAAGATAAGGCTCCCAGCCGCCTGCGTGAGATAATACGTTGGCAGCTACAGGAGCTGCATACTGGAAGCGGAGGTGTGGCGTGAACCCGTGCGGGGAACAGCCGCCGGGTACAGAATTAAGGCACAGCAGTGATCTCAAGTGTGCGCTGCGGGCGCCCTGTGAAGACCTGAAGGTGCCGCGCGATGAAACCACTGCTTTAGGGCTTGTAGATCCATGCGAAGCATCGGGAGCCCGAATCGGGAGCCCGACCGCAACACACAGTGGATCTGAGCGGTCAGCTGGGCATTTGCCCGCATAGTGGGCGGAAGTGACTGGAAGCACTGCAGAAGTGCATTACTAAGTGCACCAGTGGGACTACAAATACGGGGGCATTCCCGGAGGATAGCTCAGCGGCAGCGTGCGCGTCTTGGAAGCAAGCCGACACGAAGCAACAACGGGTTCGATCCCCGGGTCCGCGCTTTGAAACCTCTGGGAGTTTAAGCGCGTTATAAATACGTAACTAAGACAAAAAAAACAACACAATCACACAACTAAGAAAAACAAACAATTCCTGTAACAGCGCCTCGATGCCTGTGGGCTGTGTGAGCGCTTTATAAATGTTAAATAAATTAAATTATGAGGTGCCCCTGGCCACATACGGTCAACAGTGAGAAAGTAAGCCGTGGAGAACAGGCGCTTGTACCAAGCATTGGTGAGGAGTGTCGGGCAGTCCACTGCCATTTGAAATGAAGTACGCTTGACAGGCAGTGCTGTGGGAAGAATAAAAGGAACCGGCACAGGGCATTCTTGGAGTGAGAAGTGCAGCCAGTCTAAAACGTGGGAGGACATAACCCACCCGACGACAAGGCTCACTGCATTTGGGTCTCTACAGGCACACCAAGGATACCAGCCTGCAATGTTGATGTGAAGTGGCCGTGGAAAAGAGGCTCTTGCGCCGAGCACTAGCGGTGAGCGACAGTGGCTAACAGGAAATTAATTCTCATATGGACATCAAGAGACCACCGAGCCCGTGACCGCAACTGCTCGTGGAGCATTGCTAAGCAGTTCATTGCCCTTGGGAACAAGTACCGCATGACAAGCGGTGGTGTGAGAAGGATGAAAGGGGACTGGCACGGTGCCACTTCAGAATAAGCAGCAAGCTAACTTAAAACGCGGCAGGACATAACCCGCCTGTGGACTAAGCTCAGAGTACAGGAACCTATGCAGGCATAACAAGGGTATTAGCCAGGGCTTGGAGTGACTCACTGGCGACAAGCAGTGATATAGAGCCAGAGCTGCTACGCCATACACGAAGGAACCCTAGAAGTAAGGTAACTAGAAACGCGGGAAGGAAACAGCCCGCCCAGACACACAGATTTACAAATAAGAACACATACAAGGGCTCCCCTGAGACAACTGCCCTGGCCCTGAAGCGACACACTGGTGTCACATTACGACATAGAAGCAGGCTTGACACGCCACAGACCGTGTAACCCCAGACACATCACGGAGATTGCAAGATGACGGGGCGGGGAACTGTTAGTAAGAGTAAAAACAAACAATCCACGATGGAAGCATTTGCTAAGACGCAGCAGTCTCCTGTGACGACAACGCACAGCGTTGTGCGACAGCATCGCCGGGGAGCACCACAGTGACCGAAAACCACCAGATACTAATGGCTATAACGGAGCTGACTCATGGGGGATAGCGATGGCGGCCCTGCGAACTTCTTTGGAGGCTAAAATAGACGCAGTAGGCATAGAAGTCACCCTACTGCGACAGGATGTCAGAACATTGGCAGAGAGAACAAGCAGCCTGGAAAGTGCAGTGAAAACCAACACGGACATCAGCACTAGCAACACAAAAGAGGTACACATACTGAAGCAACAGGTGGCCAATTTGGAGAACCGTGCTGAGGAAGCGGTATGAAAGGGCACGAAGAAACAATATCCGCGTGGTTGGTCTGCCGGAGGGGGAGGAGTGCCAAGACCCTAAGGACTATGTGGAGAACTTGATCTTGCAAGAAATTGGAGCTGACAAACTCTTGCAGGGTTTCACGGTGGAACGCGCACATAGAGCCCTCATGAGGAAACCGAAGCCTGGGGCTCCTCCTCGTGCGATAATTGCCAAGATACTAAAATATAAAGATTGCGAGAAGATTTTGGAGTATTTTCGCAAAGGGGGAACGATCGAAAGGGCCTCGAGTACCATCACAGCGTATCCTGACTACACAATGTTGGTCCAGAGGCAACGGTACAGCTATCTGGCAATCAAGAGAAGGTTACGCATGGCGGGAATCAAATACATGCTCCTGTACCCTGCGAAGCTGAAAGTGTTGCAGAAATGTTTTTTTTCGACACCCCAGAGGAAGCGGCATGGCTGGATCTAAAGGGTTGCCCGGAATGAGATGCGGAGAAGACACACGAGGAGCACGATAAGTGATTGGGATATTGTATGCACATTGATAGGATGCAGAGCAGGTACCCGAATAGAGACTACGATAGTGATAAGATAAAGGGGGGCGATCGAGTAAATCGGACATTTGGCAGGATATCTGCGACTTTGTTGGACTTAAAGGACTGAAATATAGCAGATTGAATATATAAGTAAATAAAGTAGCAATGTGTGGTTAAATTTAAGCGAACAGGAGCGGCAGGACAAAGGCCCCCTACCCCCTGCGTAGTAGTAGTTGCAGGATAGCCATTAGGGCGACCTCACCCTGCAGAGCTTCGAGTAAAGGCTATTGCCAGAAAGCGCTAGATGCGGGGGTGCCTGAGATCCAGGGATGGAGCTGGGAAACAGTTGGGGGGGTGATGTTGGGGAGGGAGGTGGGAATGGGGGGGATTGGGGAGTTGGGTGTGTTTTTGTTAAGGGGAATAGGAGCTTATATGGACTGAGATGGAAGTGGGATCTGGACTTCACCGAGGGGAGGGGAAGGGGGACTCTAATGGGCCATGGAGGACCTTAAAATAATTACGTGGAATGTCAGGGGGCTCAATAGTTATCTTAAGAGGAACAAGGTTGCGTTGTATCTGCGCAGACAGAAGATAGATATTGCACTGTTGCAGGAGACTCACCTGACACGGGAAAAGATGGAAATGGTAGTGAAGAAATGGAAAGGGGTTGTGGTGGGCTCAACATATTCTGCTTATGCTAGAGGAGTGCTCACCTGGGTGGCGCTGCATGTCCCGTTTCAACTGTTGCAGGAAAAGGCAGAAATGGATGGGAGGATGGTCATATTGAGGGGATTGGTGGAGAATAGGGAGATAAATATTGTAAAGACATACGCCCCCAATCAAAATACTGCAGCATATTTCAGGACTCTGTGTACTAACCTTAGTATGTGTATGGGGATTGCAGTGATCTGGGGTGAAGAGGGGGGGCTTCAACTGTGTATTCAACCCCAGAATGGTTAGGTCAGATGGGAGGATTGACAGACCCACCCCAGCGGCTAAAGCATTGCAGACACTACAAGATGCCTTTGTTCTGGCAGATGTGTGGAGAACTAGACATCCCCAAGATAGGCAGTATTCACACTATTCCGCCCCACAGCAGTTGCATACGAGGCTTGACTATTGTTACAAACTTGATGGTCGTGCAGAGTATGGGCAACCCTTCTGTCCCCAAGTATCACACTGACAACACCAGAAATACTGTCTGTGTGATCTTTGAAGCCACAGGTGGAAGTCCGCAAGCCTGGGCGTGGGAACAGCCGGAAGAACCCCTTGAGCGCTGCAAGGCAAGGTGCAATGTGGTTAGGATACAGGGCAAGGCAATGTATACTGAACGCAAAATACAAGAGCACGATGTACCTGTGAGGATTTGGGGGTGGTTCCGGAAAGGCCGACGGAGGCGTTGACCTTCAGACAGCTGTTGGGCCAGACAGAGGGCAAGGGCAGGAGAACACCTAGTGCAGGACCGAAATCCTAAAGTGGTACGTGATCCGTAGAGAAAATCAAGCAGTCCGTGGTCAAAAACAGGCGATCCAGGTCGAGGCAGATGAAGGGTTAAGAGACAAATACAGTCCGTAGAGCAAAGCGTAGTTCGGCAGCATGTAAATCAAAGTTCCAAATCAAGTGAAGGGTTAAGCACAGAGCAGTCCGTTGGGCAAAGAGTAATAGTCAGCAGGCAATCCAAAGTTCCAAAACAGATGAGGGCTAAGCGTAACAGTCCGTGAAGCAAACCGTGGTCAGGCGATGGACACAGATCCTTAGAACGAAGAAAGAGTGTCACGTGATCCAGACGAAAACAGCTGTGAAGCAACGTCTTCAGTTTCCGGTCTTCCTTTATCCCTTGGGAGAAAGCACGTGACCGTAGTCACGTGAGGTGTGGAAACGAAACGGTGCGGCATTGCTAAGGGACCACGAGTCACGTGATCCGTGACGTGCCGTGATGCGCAGGTTTCCGTGAACGCCGTATGTCTCGGCGATGAAGGAGTCTCCACTTTGTTTGCCAGCGATGTGAAGGGCGATAAACGCCAGTCCTGCCAATCCTGCCATGCCGTGCCTTGCTGTACAGGAAGCGAGGAGGCAAAACGGTACATGTTTCAAGGCGTGTGTGTCGGGTGGCAAGAGGGGTGGAGGCCACAGACGGGGTAGGGCGTGTCTTTGTTTTCATAGGTGCAGCAGGTAGCGTGGGGGGCGGCGTGACAACTATGTATTTGCTACGTCGGAGGTTATAACAGAGATTACTCCTGCAGACTACAAGGCGAGGGTCCTCTCTGACCACTCGCCCCTGGTTCTCGGATGGCAATATTGCCCCCCAAGAGCAAGGATCCCCGACATGGCGCCTCCGGGCAGAGACACTTAAGGATCCCTGTTTTAGAGAAGACGTAAGAGAGGAGATTACAAACTATTTTGAGATAAATACGGGTAGTGTGGACTCGGCCAGCACATTATGGGAAGTTTTTATGGTCGTGGTGCGAGGTGTAGCCATAGCAAAATCAAAGGGCCTGCACGGTGGGATCTTGTCTGATCTACAAGAAACGGAAAGGGAACTGGAAAAGGCATTGAAGGGGGGAGGTAACACAGAGAGCGATATGGAGCTTATACTTAAACTGCAACAGAAATGTGCGGAGCTATGGGAAAGACTGTGCAACCTCAACTATAAAGAATATATTGAGAGGCAGCATGCGGGAGGGGATAAAACAGGAAGGCTTTTGGCATGGATATACAAGAGTGAGACCCCCCCAGACCTACGATTAGAACGATAACGAGAGAGGATGGTGGCATAGCTGACACCCAAGAGGGAGTTAATCAAGAGTTTGAAGATTATTACAGGTTGCTATATGGTGACAAGGAGGGTAGTAGTCAGGAGGAAATAATAGAAATGCTGGGGGATATCGGACTGCCCACGATAAGTGCTGAAGAAAGAGAAGAGTTAGATGCACCTATTACGCTGGAGGAGTTGGGGGAAGTGGTGAGGCAGCTGCCTACCAGTAAGACCACAGGGGCGGACGGGCTCCCAAGCAAATTTTATAAAGTATATAGAGAGGAAGTGCTCCCCCCAATGTTAGAAATGTTAAATGAAGCGTTTGAGGTGGGACGTCTGCCAGAGTCACTCAGAGAGGCGGTTATAATACCGCTTCCCAAACCCAACAAGCCTGGGCATAGCTGTGGATCATACAGACCTTTGTCGATGTTGAACCAAGACAGCAAGATACTGATGGCGGTCTTGGCAAACAGGCTCCGGAGAGTTATTGGTAAACTCATACACCCGACCAGACGTCTATGTCCCGAATAGAAATATAACACACAATCATAGGAGACTCCAACGGGTTGTCGAAATGGGAGAGTAAGAATGACGGTGAAATGACAATTATGTCCTTGGACGCGATAAAGGCTTTTGATTCGGTCAAGTGGCCTTGGCTGCTGGCGGCCCTAGCGGGCTATGATATGGGGCCTGGATACATAAGGTGGGCAAGGATGCTATATAGTGACCCGCTGGCCAGGGTCAAAACGGGATCAGTGATATCTGAAAGATGGCAGCTTAGTAGAGGCACCAGACAGGGGTGCCCATGGTCCCCAATGCTCTATATACTGGCCCTGGAACCCTTAGCAATATACCTTAGACAACAATATGATATCGTTGGTATTGAGATAGGAGGGGAGCGACACTTGATCTCCTTCTATGAAGAGGACTTGTTGCTGTACTTGAGGCACCCGGAGGAAAATCTCCAGTACATCCTGGAAGTGATGGAAAGATATGCGGGGTTGTCTGGTATAGCGGTGAATCCTCACAAATCTAGCATTTTCCCGCTAGGCAGTTACAAGGGGATCCCGGTGGGACGGTTGTCAGTGTTACAAACACCATGGGCAGTTGAGACTTTCCGGTATCTTGGGATAGATGTGTACCACACAGTGGAAGAAGAGCATAGACATAATACTGAGGTAGCCTTCCAGAAAATTGAGAAGTGTATGCAGTTCTGGGAGAAGTTACCCTTAGCAATGATGGGGAGAGGGGCAATGCTCAAGATGGTGGTCCTACCTAGGCTCCTGCATTATTTTGGGAATATTCCATACATGATACCCAAGAAGTTCTTTACTAGACTGAATAGCTTGTGTAGGGATTTCCTGTGGCACGGTACCCGGAATAGGGTGGCACTATGGAAACTGCAGAATTTCTATGAAAAAGGGGGGATAAAACTGCCTAATTATGAGGTTTACTATGTAGCGAGCCAGCTGCAATACGTTGCCAAGTGGTTCTCAGATTAACAGATCCCCGAATCCAGGTTGTTTGGACAGGACTGTGTCTCAGGTTTGACAGGTTGATCAAGTTCAGTGTCTATACAACTAGTCCCACTAGCCCACTCCTCACCTGATGAATCTGTTGGAGACGCAGTAGATTGGTCTGTAGAACATTCCTTCTTCTTTTCTTTCCAGGTGGTTCTTGTGGACTTGGTTTCGTCTTGCTCTTGGATTTGAAGAGAGAAGGACGGCCTCGCCTAGAGTCCACTTTGCCAAAGAGGCTATGTGCCTGGCAGCAGGGACTCCAGGGAGCCCACCCCAAACCAGGGAAAAACTGGATGAAAAAACCCTGGTAGATCTTGATATGGATGGTAGCTGATGCAGTCCGTAGAGAAATCCAGTAAGAGTGAAGGCGAGAGTAGGATTGCCTACAAGTACCAGAATGCACTGGTTGTTGTCATAGTAGGCGGTTGCTTGTTGTCCGGGTAGAGGTCCAGCAGGCGTGCAGTTAACACGCGGAGATAATGGAACACAAGGAAAGGACCTTGTGTCAGGAACACACGGCTCCGACGGTAGACACCGCTCACAGAAAACAATGAAAGTTGGGGAACCGCCCAGCGCGAGAGAGAGTACAGCAGTAGCAGGAAGGGCTGAGAGAGAGGCAAACAGGTTACGGCGACAGACGCCGCGCAAGCGGAGAGGTAAGTAGTCCAGAACGGAAGGAGGCAAGGAGACGTTCGAGTGGGAAGCAAAACCCACTCGCAAACGACAAAGAAGGTAAGCAGAAACCGGGGAGGGAACACAAGAGGGAGCGTAAGCAAACTTACTCGCGGGTACAAAGTAAGGAAGTTGCAACGCACAGGTGCTTCTCATCTGCTGGTCGTTAAGGCGGCTAATACTGGAAGACTAGAACGCGCTGTGCGTTGCATGGAATAAATCAGTCCTTCTTCCATATCGACCATCTCCTCCATACTTTCCATGGGCGATATGTGACACTGTGCCCCGTTTTACTTAAGAGAGATGGTATGGCTGCCCAAGGATGAAATGGAAGGGCGCCCTAAAATGATGATGTTGGGGTGAAAGATATGGCATCGAGCATGGCAGATGATGGGGAACCCATTCCCATGCTCCCTGCAGGTGCCACTAGTTGCACTGACTGGGGGAGATAGACAGTTGAGGATGATAATTAGGAACCACTGGGAGTCGGTGGGGAGATATTTGGCAAGAGGGGACCATTACACATTTTGAAGTACTGGGGGAGGAAATGGGATTACATACGGGTCAGTATATCACGTATCATAGAATGGTGCAGATAATTAGGAGAACGTGGCCCTAGACGGTGCTGGAGGAAGAACCAAATGCCAACATAGACATGATTTATGACATAACAGAGGGAGGGCACGAGATCTCTAGACTATATGAGATGATAATGTCCAAGGTTGGAAGGGAATTAACACAGCTAAGACTAGATTGGGAAGGGGAAGTAGGAACCTCGATAGAGCATGGGATGTGGGAGCGTGCCGTGGGGTACCACAAGAAGGTATCCAGAAATGCTAGACTAAAACAGATGCAATTATATATTACGCACAGAGCATATAGGACATCCCAGAAGATATCTAAGTTTAAAAATGCTGGAAGACAAGCATGTTCCAAATGTGATGAAGAAAAGGCTGTCATGGTACACATGTTTTGGTCATGCCCAGTAATTGAGCATTTCTGGGGTGAAGTAGCAAGGAAACTGGTGGAAAAAGGGGTCACGATTGTTATCGATACAGCCTGGGCATGCTTGCTGGGGGGGTTCCCCAGATCGCAGAAACTTAAGCATGTTAGCAAATTGAAAGATCTAGCTGTCACAACTCAGAGGTTGTTTTCTGGTCGTTGCAGATAATCCTTCCCCACTCTTCTAGGGAAGTTCCTTTCACTCAAGGAATCTGGGGTCTTTATGGTGATGTGCCAAAGACTTCCCTCCCAAGAGCTCTGCCTACAGGGATCAATTAACCTGGCAGTTCGAGGGCTTGAGTGAAAAGGCCGGAGCAGAATCGTCAGAGCTAGAGGGACAAAGAACAAAATAGTTGTTCAGGAAATACAGCCAAGTAGTGCCGGAGAATAAACAGCCGACACCGTCCACAATTACCCACTCTTACCTGCTCCGTAGGAACGATATACCAGTAACCTACTAGTATCGAAGTGCAGAAAACAAGGAGGATGAAGGGTGAAGGGAAGGCGTGCCAGTATCCTAGGAACACCACGGTGAAGGCAGCAGAGTGTTCAAATTAATTTTCAAAGTAATCCAGTGTCAATGCAGCAGAGCGTCCCAAATTGGTTCAAAGCAATCCAAAGTGTAAACAGCAGAGCGTCCCAAAAAAGGTTCAAAGCAATCCAAAGTGTAAACAGCAGAGCGTCCCAAAAAGGTTCAAAGCAATCCAAAGTGTAAACAGCAGAGCGTCCCAAAAAGGTTCAAAGCAATCCAAAGTGTAAACAGCAGAGCGTCCCAAAAAGGTTCAAAGCAACAGGAGTGGACAAGGAAAGAAATGAAAATGATCAGGGAAGCGAGCGTTCATCTCACGCTATTTCCCTTACGGAAATGTTCGGGTTATTCCCTTCCGGAAATGTTCGGGTTATCGGGTCACCAAAAACATAAGGATTTAGAAGTGGGAGGTCAATAATGGGTAAGCCGGGTTCATATAATCCAAGGGGAGCAATCGAGGGAGGCAGGCGTCGGGAGGCAGACAAGGACAAGGCAAAGACAATAACTTGATTCAAGCGCTGGGTAGTCAAGTATTCAAACGGGAGTCCGGGAACAGAGCTCGTAACTAACAGCAGTTTAGGAGCACTCGATCTCCGGATAGATGGGAGTTAAATGAAGTTTCCAACAAATGAAAACAAAGCAACGTCATGCGTGTACGTCACGTGGCTATAATAGCAAGAGTTGTGGGAGTTGTAGTTTCAAGGTGTTTACGTGCCGGATAGCGCTCAGACAATCGCCAAGGCAGTTTCCAATTTCGCCGAGGCGTGACACTAGCATATGTGCTCGCAAAAAGAAGAATTGCCATCGGATGGAAGACATGTCACAGGCCACGGGTGGAGGTGTGGTGGGGAGAGTTTCAGAAATGGCCGGAGGCTGAAACCATGGTATGGCAGGAGGCGAGCAATGTAAGGCGAGAGGAGGAAGTGGGAACCCTGATGGCATGGAAATCATGAATAGCGGAATTGTTTGGAACAACACAAGACCTGACAGAATCCACGGAATGCGAGACCCCACCACGCGAGGCAGATACAGAAAGCAGGAATAAATGGGCTCGTAAGGGAGGGTGGGATAAGGGATGCAGTGACCAAAAATTAAGCAATGTAGAATGGAATTGTTGATATTTGTACTGCTTGTTTGGTTTGTATTGTTTTTGTTCGAATAAATCAATAAAATTGTTTAAAAAATAAACATAAAACTCAAACTGTGTCCATCCACCTTATTTACAGACCTCCAGGCCCCCTAGGATCCTTCGAAGAAGAATTAACTACTATTTTATCTAACAACCTCAAAACCTCAAAACCTCAAAAACATAATGTCTCCTCCTAGGTGATCTTAACCTAGGATTTAATGCCTCGCAAATGAATGATTCCCTTGTGGAACTTGTGTTCACACAAAAAGTGACCCTTCCAACCCACATTAAAGGAAGGACGCTAGATTGGATAGCAGAGTACAACTTCCTAGTATCCATCACCTCCATAACACCACAACACTGGTCCGATCACCACTTGATATCCTACACTCTAGAGTCCATGCCACTACCTACCCCTGATAATAATATTGCTCCGGCCATCCCTATCACAAATAACAGAAATATTACAGCGGAAAAACGTACCCCCTGATCCTCCCCACCTTGAATTCGCTTCCTATCCATGCTGATCCCTTCACCCTAGTCGAGGAGTATAACAAAATAATGACCTCCTCCTTAGATACCATAGCACCGCTTAAACTAAGTAAAAGTAAACCTAAACAACATGTAAACACTTGGTTCTCTCCCCATCTGAAATCAATCGGACTACGAAAACGCAAATGTGAACAAAAATGGAGACAAGATCCAACTACCACCAATAAAAATTACCTTAGTAAATTAGCCTCTCTCTACAAAAAATAAATTGTTCTTGTCAAACAATCCTCTTAACACACCTATCTGACAAGCGAACTAAAGTTCTAAAGAATTGTTCAAAATACTGAAAGAAATGGAAACTCCTATCCAAGCCCCTGACACTTGTATGAAGGACAAAACATGGTTCGCCAGCATCCAGAATGCCCTTGCTAATAGGGTAGCAACCCTCCAAGTCAAAATTGTCAATAAAAAAAAAACTCTTGACCTCACTTCCCAGCCCATCAAACACTCTTATCCACTTCCTCTTCTTACTCCGCCACACTCGCAACAACTCCCCCCCCGCTTCAACTTTAATGAAGTATCCATCTTAGAGGTTGAAAAAGTTATCCTCACCCTCAAACCCTCTAACTGCCAAGCCGACCCCTGCCCAGCTCAAATCATAAAGGAGGCTGCATGCGATCTCTCCCCATTCATCTCTAAACTTATTAACACCTCCTTCTCAACTGGTACTATCCCCAATAATTTGAAACAGTCTTGGGTTCTACCATTACTTAAAAAACAAACTCTAGACCCCGCTATACCCACCATTTACAGATAAATCACACCAGGCCCCTTCCTCCTTAAAATTCTAGACAAGGTAGCATACCTTCAAATCCAACAATACTTGGAACAGAATCATCTATTACGAGTACGCCAGTCTGGTTTTAGACCCAACATGGGACGGAAACCGCTCTGATCGACTTAAAGGCACAAATTGACACGCTGAGAGACAGTGGTAAGGCAGCCCTACTACTCCTTCTCGACCTCTCGGCGGCGTTTGTCATAGTAGATCACAAAATCCTGTGCAACCACTTGGACTACGCCGCCCACTTCTCACAAAAAGCAATAGGTTGGATCCAATCCTTCCTTGACAACAGGACTATGCGTGCCTTGTCACCGGTAGCGGCAGCTCCTGCCTGTCCCCTACTCTGTACAACATTTTCACAAAGCCCCTTTTTGACGATCTACATGGTCTGGGTATCACCTACACCAACTATGCTGATGATACCCAGAACCTCATCCCGTTGAGGATTTAGCCTTTGTGAACAGGGTGTACCTCATCATCCAGGCATGGATGGCTTCTCATGGTCTATGCCTGAATGATGACAAAACCATTCTCGACACCCCGGCCATCCTTAACAAACTGGACCATAAATACTCCAAATTTAGAATAGACGATAACAACATCAGAGTAGCCAAGGATGTCAAAACCCTTAGTTTCTACCTCGACTCCTCCTTAACCTTCAACAAGTTAACGCTATGGCCTCATCTAGCGCTTATACATGAAAGCTAATCAGAGCAGCGAAGCCCTTCCTTTCCTCTAACAATTGCATTACTCTTGCGAGAGCCCTTATTTTGTCTAAACTGGTCTATTGCAATGCCCTATATTTAGGGAGTAATAAATATATCACTAACAAAATTCAGATTCTACAAAATAATTCCCTGAGAGCAGCCTAAGTATCCCCAAGAACACTCACATTTCTGATATCAGAAGACATAACAACTGACTCTCCACTAAAAACAAAATCCTTCTAAAAACAGCCTCGCTGACACACAAATGTCTCCACAATGACGCCCCACAATACCTCATTACTAGATTCACGAGGCAGTCCTCCAACCGCCCTACGAGAACCGCCAACGCCAACCCCCTAACAGTTCCTAGATTTAAATGCACGAAGACAGGTGGAAATAGCTTCCCGGTTAAAGCTGCCCAATACTGGAGCTCCCTCCCACCGCCACTTAGGGAAGACCAACCCTACCTTCGCTTTAGATCCAACCTTATCCTCTGGATCAAGGAAAACGACCTCTGATCACGCTCTATACACACCGTACAAACGTCCCTTTGCCCCTCTTCGGCCTGGACTGTACACAGTGTACACACCATGTATTATGTTTTGTATATATTGCCTCACCTGCAAAGTGCCTGACCATACACACTTTGCACATTGTGCACTATGCTCTGTTTTTACTATGTGATTATGTAACTCAACTGCCTTTAAGTCTCATCTGGTCAAACTGTCTGTACCTGCACAGCAATGTAACCCAAGCTGAACAACCTTTTGATGCTTTTTTGCACCCCGATACCCTCGGGTCTGGTGCGCAATACAAATATTTAAACAAACAAACAAACAAACAATAGTGGAACTAATAAAAAGGAAGTAGAGTTGATCTCAGACATAGCATTTCTTAATTTAAGAGTAAATGCAATGGCTTGAGGAGAATCACGGCTTGGTGAACAAAATCTGTGTGCACTGGAATTCATTATTTACTGTACCGAGGTTTCCTAGGTAAATGCAATACAGTGGACTAAAATGATGCTCCAACTTAAAGTTCAGTTTTACAATTTAAAGTATATGCTGAAGAGTGACTTTTTGCAGAAGGCTTTACAGTACATAACATAATGAACAGAATCTAATTTAACATAATTAAAGGCGAACTCTCAAACCCTAAAACACTCAAATACACACCCTACTCCCGACCTCCGTTTAGGTACCAGTGAGAAGAAACATACCTGCATTTATTCAAGACTTCGAGCTCTCAGAAGAAGCATCCGTGAAGCTGATATGATCGAACTATGAGCTACCTACAAAGAACCAAACATTATAAATTAGTGGTGTGTATAGATTGCAAACAGCAGTTCCCTCTCTGTGCTGTGTCAAAGCATTCCCACAGCTCATTTTTATACTTCTGAGTGACAGGGGAATGCATGATGGCAGCAGGGAAATATGGGTTGGGACGCGGACATTACAAAGCAGTGCCGGACGTGTGGCAGGGTAGATGATGTGGCGCTAGCAATGCATCATAAGAGAAGACGTGTGTTACTGACTCTTTACCCTCCTACTCTCAGCACAGGCAAAGTTCTTATTTGACAAATCTGAATAACTGTAATGTGCATGCTGAGCTGCAAGATACAGCTTCATGCCACTGTTGACATGCATGCCAATATGACCAGTCACTTCAGATGCTCATGAAATCCTATTTATTTTTTGAAGGTAACAAAAAATATGACTGGCTGAGCAATCGCTGATTGACACTGGCATGTTGGCACACACAAGTCACTGGGTAAACAAACCCTGAATGGCATGGGCCCTGGTGGCATGCATGTGTCATTGGATGAGCAACCCCTGAATGAACACGACCACGTTGGCACACGTGTGCCACTGGGTGAGCATGTCCTGTATGACATCGCTCACGATGGCATACATGAATCACTCGATGAGCAACCCCATAATGAAATGGGGAAGCAGTGGCATGCATGAGTCACTGGGTGATTAGCTCTTGCATGATATGGGTGACAGTGACATATATGAGTCAGTGGGTGATCAACTCTTGAATGACATGGGTGACATTGCATATATGAGTTACAGTGATCAACCCCTGAATGACATGGGCCATAGTGGCATGCATGGGTCACTGGGTGAGGAATCCCTGAATGACATGGGCCATTCAGCCTCAAGACCTTCCTCTTCTCTTCCTCCTTCTCCCTCCTGCCTCCCTCATCCTTTGTCCTCCCCAACTGTGCTCAGTTTCGCTGACTGGTCGCCTGATGCACCTCGAGCCTCACATGTCCCAGACTCCCTGGCGAGTCCCACACTTGCCTACGGGCTTCTGCAGTCTGCCTTGCACTACTGCACTCAGAAAACGCTACATGTGAGTGGCAACCTCTCTGCACTTAACCCAGGCCCCTGATAGACTGGGCGCACTTTCACCCCCTCCCCTGCACTTCCTGTCTGCGCACTTACACGACCTTGAATGCACTAGGCCTAGCAAGATCGTTTGTCCCGTCCTCCCCTTGTCTCCGCTCCCGAGCTTGAGAGCGCATGTCATAGACGCATTATTGATGATGACTAGTTATCAATCAATCGGAATGGAGCCAGGCCTAGTACGGTAGTTTATTGTTCTGTATGTCCTTTTCCCCCCTGCGCCTCCTTCTCTCCACACTCTTTCTCATGCACTTGTACTATTCGGACAAGTCGTTAGGCCTAGTACAGCACTATTGATTTTATGCTCCTTCCTTCTCCCCCCCACCCCTTCTCTCCTTCCCTCCTGTCATTCAATTGTTGATCAACTCTAGAATGACATGGGCCATAGTGGCATGTATGAGTCAGTGGGTGATCAACTCTTACATGACATGGGCCATAGTGGCATGTATTGGTCAGTGGGTGATCAACTCTTGAATGACATGGGCCATAGTGGCACGGATGAGTCAGTGGGTGAGAAACCCCTGAATGACATGGGCCATAGTGGCATGTATGAGTCACTGGGTGATCAACTCTTGAATGACATGGGCCATAGTGGCACGGATGAGTCAGTGGGTGAGCAACTTTTACATGACATGGGCCATAGTGGCATGTATGAGTCAGTGGGTGATCAACTCTTACATGACATGGGCCATAGTGGCATGTATGGGTCAGTGGGTGATCAACTCTTGAATGACATGGGCCATAGTGGCATGTATGGGTCACTGGGTAATCAACTCTTGAGTGACGTGGGCCACAGTGGCATGCATGAGTCAGTGGGTGACCAACTCTTGATTGACATGGGAAACAGTGGCATGTAGGGGTCAGTGGGTGATCAACTCTTGAATGACATGGGCCATAGTGGCACGGATGAGTCAGTGGGTGAGAAACCCCTGAATGACATGGGCCATAGTGGCATGTATGAGTCACTGGGTGATCAACTCTTGAATGACATGGGCCATAGTGGCACGGATGAGTCAGTGGGTGAGCAACTTTTACATGACATGGGCCTTAGTGGCATGTATGAGTCAGTGGGTGATCAACTCTTACATGGCATGGGCCATAGTGGCATGTATGGGTCACTGGGTAATCAACTCTTGAGTGATGTGGGCCACAGTGGCATGCATGAGTCAGTGGGTGACAAACCCCTGAATGACATGGGCCACAGTGGCATGTATGGGTCACTGGGTAATCAACTCTTTAGTGACGTGGGCCATAGTGGCATGCATGAGTCAGTGGGTGACCAACTCTTTATTGACATGGGAAACAGTGGCATGTATGAGTCACTGGGTGATCAACTCTTGAATGACATGGGTCATAGTGGCCCTGCGTCATCTGCGCAACGCTTGCAGAGACCGAGTGGATTACAGCGGCCTGAGTTTAGTTTATTATTTGTATAGGGCCGCCTGGCCCTGGGCAGCCAGGCGCTTAAGATGAATACAACATAGCAGTATGATACAACATGGTCTTGCGGAAGACAGTACAAGAGGTTTAGAACATTATCAGGCAGTTACATATATACAGATTTAATACAACATGGTCCTTTGGTGGACAGTCCAGATAGTTTCGAGCATTATCAAGCAGTTACAGATAGTGTAGAGGGTTTTGTAAAGGAAGCCAAATTTACACGGGTTGCAGGCTGAAGGCATGCTAGTAGTGTCAGGATGAGAGCTTTACATTTCTTTGGTCAGTAACCATGTTTTGGCACAGTGTCTAAATCTGTAAAAGGACGGTTCAGATCTAAGCTCGATTGGAAGTGAGTTCCGTAGTTTAGAGGCAAGCACAGGGAAGCTAGAGCCTCCTGCTTTTTGGAGTTTATATCTGGGGATATTTAAGCAATGTGTTTGAGCTGATCTGGTTGGACGAGCTGGGGTATGGTGAGTGAGGTTGTCTGATAGGTATCTGGGTGCTTGGTTAGATAGGCATTTGTGAGTGAGTGACAGGGTTTTGTATTCAATTCTTTGTGGTATAGATAGCATTTGGCAGGAGCGTCTGACGTTGGAAATGCGAGCATGTTTGGGTATGTTCAAGGCTGCTCGCAGGGCGTTATTTTGGATAACTTGCAGCTTGTTAATGTTTTTCAGGCTGGTGCCCAAGTATAGAGCATTGCAATAGTCGACTTTGGAAAGGACTAGCGCTCTAGCTAAGGTGGTGCAGTTGGACTGTGAGAGGTAAGGTCTACTGGCATTGATAAGCTTACAGGTGTAAGCAGTGGAGGATGAGATGGAGTTAATCTGTCTTGTCAGTGTGAGGGAGGAATCTAGGTAAATCCCTAAGGTTTTGACGCTGTTGGATACGGTGATGTTATTGCCGTCGATAGTGAATGCCTGGTAGAGTTTGTCGAGTTTGTTGAGTCTGGGTTGGGAACCTAGGAGAAGCAGCTCAGTCTTGTCGCCATTGAGGCACAGGCCGTGCTTGGCCATCCATTCTTGTATAATGGAATAAATGTTGTTGAAAGCAGTGAGGTCTGTGGAGTAGTCACCTGTTAAAGGGATCAGTATTTGGGTGTTATCTGCATAATTGGTATAGATGACACCCAAGCGGTCCAGTATGTCGAAGAGGGGTTTAGTGAACACGTAAAGTGTGGGGGAGACGCAGGAGCCCTGAGGGACGCCGCATGTGACTGGGGCTGGTTTGGCAGAGGCTGTGGCTGCGAAGACCCTCATGGATCTGTTGTTCAAGAAGGACTGGATCCATGCGTTAGCATTGTCCCAAAAGTTTTGCTTCAGAGGATAGGTGTTTGAACAGGATGTCGTGGTTGACCACGTTGAAGGCGGCTGATAAGTCAAGGAGGAGAAGGAGTGCTAGTTTGCCATTGTCTTTGATGTTGTCCATCTGTGTCTTAAGGTCGATCAGTGCAGTCTCGATGCCGTATTTAGGGCGGAAGCCTGATTGTCTAAGTCCTAGTAAGTTGTTTTTCTCAAGGTGGTTCAGTATCTGCAGGTAGGCAGCTCTGTCCAGGATTTTAAGGAGGAAGGGTACAGTCGTGATAGGTCTATAGTTAGTGGGGAGGCTTGGGTCTAGGGTGGGCTTCTTAAGTAAGAGAAGAACCCAAGAGTCCTTGAGGTTGTTGGGTACTATGTTGGATGTGAAAGATGAGTTAATGAGGGATGTGATAAAGGGAGCAAGATGTTTGGCTGCATCTTTGATGACTGGGGCTGGGCAGGTGTCGCCTTGGCATTTGGATGGTTTCAGCGAGTTGATTATTTCTTCGACCTCTTTGATAGTTTTGGTGGAAAATTCGAAAAGGTTATTGTCATCATTTTGTGGGGTGTGGGTATGGGTGTAGGGGGTGGTGTTATCAGCGAAGGTGAGGCTTTCCTTTCTTAGACTCGATTTGGGCTTGTAACATAGCAATTTTACCTAAGAGAGCTTCCTGTATGTTTGTGCACCTGGAGATGTCTTTGTTGCATGTGTCTGGAATGGGGAAGGGGAATTCAAGGTCTCTCAAAGAGCTCTTTGGTATTGGATTTGGCGTTGCAGATTCTTTCGTTATACATTTTTCTTTGTCTGGATGATTGCCGTCTTATAGGTATTTGAGGCCAATGCGTAGGAAGTCTTATTAATGGTGGATGGTGATTGTTTCCAGGCTAGTTCGGCTTGTCTTTTGGATTTGCGGAGCGTTTTTAGTTCAGAGGTGAACCAAGAATTAAGATGTGCGCGTGGTTTGGCTTTCCGTAGCTTAAGTGGTGCTACAGTGTTTATGGCCTTAAGGATGGTTGTGTTGTAAAGCTCTACTAGTTCAGTGGGGTTAATAGTGGTGGGTGAGAAGTCGATGATGGGTTGGAGTAGAGGGAGGAGTTTCCCTACTGTGATGTTTTTGTTGTTTCTTGTGAGCGTGGGTGGGGCATTGGGTGGAGGCCCAAGTGTTTCAGTGCCTTTGTTGATGGTGAAAGTGATGAGGTGGTGGTCAGTCCAGGCGCATGGTGTGTTGGAGAGGATGGTGGTATTGCAATTAAGATCAGCTATCCAGTCAAGGATGCAACCTTTGTTGTGTGTGGGTTGTGAGATGTATTGGGTGAATCCTAATTCAGAGATGGTATTGGCTACGGCGTTAGCTTTATCATCTTTCTCGTCGTTGAGAGCTAGATTAAAGTCACCTAGGATAAATAGTCGTGAGTTGGGTTTGGTGTTGTTGGAGAGTAAGAGAGCTATGTCGTCATTGAAGGTTAGTATGGGGCCTGGTGGTCTGTAAATGAGGTGGTGGTAATAGTGCTTGTGTGGGATGTGGATAGTTTGATGGTGAGTAATTCTGCTGAAGGGAGGGATTGGTTTTGTATGTGCCTTATGTTGAGGGAGCTTTTTGCGATAATGGCTACTCCGCCGCCTTTGGCTGTTTGTCTGTCAGCGCGGTAGATGGTATAGTCATTAGGTATGGCTAGCGCTAGAGCAGGGCCGGAGGCAGGGTGGAGCCAGGTCTCGGTAATAGCTATGAAATCAAGTTCATTGAGGGAGATGATGTCGGCTATATCTAATGCATGGGCGACTACGGATCTCGCGTTAATGAGTGCACCTTTGATTGTTTCGGTGGTGTGGCATGGTTTTTTGATGAGGGTGTGAGGGGAGGGTGCGTTCAGGTAGGGAGTGGTCTGGTCAGTTGGAGGTATAATGTGTGTACAGGCAGGTTTGGGTGTAGTTCTGTTTTGTTTATTGCCTGAACTGGGAAAAGTCGTAGGGGTATGTGTTCTAGAGGGTAGGAAGGCCAGGGGGGGTGGTCTGTATAGCTTTTTGGGGGCTGGAGGTATCTGCTGTACAGTGAGTCTCAGTGGTAGAGGCAGGCTGCAAAGGGTTTATGTTAGGTAGGAAAGGGGTGGGGGAGGGGATGGGATGATGTCTTGGGCAAGCTGGTCTGCTGAGGCCGTAGGGGTGGGAAAGGAAGTGTAGCCCTGTGAAAGGGATGTCATGCGGGACCAGGCAGAATAAGAACATGATGAGGAAGGTCCAAGTTTGCATATCTAATTTAGGATTGGTCAGAGGGTTTCAGTAATCCTATGTCAATGTGAAAGGGCGAGGAATGGCACAATGGTAGATTGCATTCTCATGTGGAGATGCGCAAGAAAGTATAGAATCTAATGCACCCTTGGGTAGAGTCTGGGTTCAATGCTAATGCACAATCAGTCAGATAGGATGCTGATCCGCGATCAGGTAAGGTGTTAGTGCGCGGTAGTGTGAGATTCTGAAGTGCAGTCAGTTAGAAATTAGGTTCAGAGTTAAAGCACATTCGGGTAGGATGCTTAGAGCACAATCAGGTAAAGGTAATGCATATTCAATTAGGATGCTAGAGTATAAGCAGGTAATAACTGGGTTCAAGGCTCAAGCACATTCAAAAATACTAAAGCACAATACACTCGGGTGAGGGTGCTGATGCACATTCAAAATACTAAAGCACAATACACTCGGGTGAGGGTGCTGATGCACATTCAAAATACTAAAGCACAATACACTCGGGTGAGGGTGCTGATGCACATTCAAAATACTAAAGCACAATACACTCGGGTGAGGGTGCTGATGCACATTCAAAATAGTAAAGCACAATACACTTGGGTGAGGGTGCTGATGCACATTCAAAATACTAAAGCACAATACACTTAGGTGAGGGTGCCGATTGTGGTGCTGAGGTGCATAGACAGGTACAAGACTGGGTACAGAACTAGTACACATTCGAGAAGGATGCTGGTGCACAATGCATTCAGGTAAAATGCTAGTGCGTATTGGTGCTAAGGCGAGGTTACGCATTTAGAGTTTTGGACTATGCGTGCATAGATTAAACGTGAGTCTGCACACATGATAGCATTATATTGTTGTGAACATTGCTATTGGCACACATAGTGGAATCAACAGAACAACATTACTTTGCTTCAACTAATGCCATGTGTATGCGAGCAAAGGTCGAGAGATGGAGGGGCGTAAATGCATCCGCGTGGTGCGGCGCCTGGAGGGGTCTCGGGTTAGTCGGATCTGTAGTATTCAGGAGAAGTTGTGAAGTCAGGGGAGGCTTACCTGCTATTTGGCAGAGTCCTGTGGCCAGGGCCTCGGATGCCTCCAGACAGGCTCCAGACAGGAAATGACCCTTGTGGAGAAGCTCCTTAGGGAGAAGGCCGGCGTTCGCCTACTGGCGTGTGGTTGGCCCTGATGACCAGGGGCTGGGCCAATAGGATGAGGCGGCCCAGGTCAGGTGGACGCTGTGAAGGTGCCTGAGGCCATTTTCGTTTGGGAACACCTTGTGTGTTCAAATGGTGGCCACAGAATGGGGAGGGGGCAAAAATGTGCTTTGGGGCTCGAATCGGAGCCTGCAAGGAATTTATCCTTGCTAACTGTGAATAAAGCTGCTGAATGCAGCGATCTCCGTGTCGGGGGAAGAAGGGTGATGGAGGCTGGAATTAGGCAGAGATGCCTACCTTAAATCAGATAAAGGTGGCTGAAGTTGTTGGCACACTGCTCATGCAGTGGTGGGTGCTCCTGCACCTCCGGGGGCCGGGGCTATCTTTCACTGTGTTAGCACTTCCTTGTAGAAGAAATGGAGGTTGCCTTGGAAACTGGCAAACAAAGCGTTCCTCCTGTGTCACATGGGAAACAGACGTTCCTAGTCGGGTTACGTCCGTACAGACTCCACCCCTGCCGGAAATATAAATCCTCTCAATTCCTTGCTTCGGTGCTTCTATTTAGCGTTACTTTGTGACTGCTCTCAGACAATTCCTTTGTCTATTCCGAAGCTCTTCGAACTGCCTTCCTGTGTTTCCTGACTCTGGACCGCCTACTGGACTTGCTTCCACTCTTTGCATTAGTTACGGCTTGATTCTCTGGTTACTGGAACGCGGACCGTCCCGACCCTGCCTCGCCATTCGATTCTGCTATGAAGCATTCTTTCGTAGATTCCGCTCCAGCTCCGAACTCATACATACCTGCTTATCGAGTCCTACGCAACCCGCGTACCTGGTTGGAGACGCCGTCACTTAATTCCTCTGCGTTCTGGGACTCCTCCTGGTGCTACACACACCCTCTCCTGGAATCGTGTGTACCGGAAAACTCAGTGAGACCTACCCTTCTCCGTGGGGGATTTTCACTTCTCTTTATCCTGCATTTCCAAAGACCATCCTTGTACTTACCATAGCTGCTGAACACCAATCTTTTAAAGTATTGAGTCTCTTCTGCTCTTCACGTGCACAGTGAACGCTCTGCTGCCAGTGCACCATCCCGGACCCAGCGCGTCCCTCATACCGCCCGTGGTAGATTGTCCCATACAAACCTACCTGTTTATTATTTTATCCTGTTGTTGCATTGACACATCAGTTGACTTTGTCTGGATTTGGTGGTAAGAACTGAGCATTAGGTAGGGGGCTGTGGGTTAGAGCCATATTCCATCTAGCCCTTAGTATTAATTGGATCTCCTTATTTCAGGTTCAGACCCTCTGCCATTAACAAGATAACTAAGAGGTATTCCATACTACAGTTGAAGGATAGGGATCTTTATTTGTATTCTTGTGATTCTATTAATGCTTGTTCTTTCTTTACAGCATTGGTACAAGCTGTGCATGTGTTCCCCGCTCTTTTGTGGGATCAACTCCTCTGTCTGTCTTCTTTGAACAGCAGAGGGTTGTATCATAAAAAAGACTTCCCTCGAATTGTGGAAGCCTTAATACGGAGAGGACGTGGTGGATCAGGCTCACTGTCAAGACCCTTATACTGCTCCCTGTCGCTTCACCTCTATCACAGGACGACAACGCCCCTGGCTGTGAAGGTGCGGTGCGTAACAGAAATAGAAGCCTACAAAATGTCAACAGAGCCTGTGGATCCTTTGGCACAAGTGCTGCAGATGATATTAGACTTAAGGACCGACATGACCAATGCGCAAGAGGCACTTCGGCAGTGCATTGAAGCTATCCAGTCTCTGGTCACCACTCCCGCCGTTCATGAGGATTCTGCAGCTGGGGCCTCTAGATCAGGGTTTCCTGTACCTAGGCAAGAGTCGGCACCGGTGGTGTTATCCCAGCAGTTTCCTCTGGCACCACCAGAATGGTTCCTGGATGATCCTGAAACCTGAATCGGACCTTTGATAATCAGTGCTGATTACATTTCATTTGCCACCCAGCCTCGTTCCTTACTTTTATCACTAAGGCTGCCTTCGTACTGTCCCACCTTAGTGGCACTGCCGCGGCTTGGGCTAATCCGTTGCTGGAGGCGCACAGCAACTTATTGTATGATTGCGATGAGCTACTGGCCATGATGATTAAGGTATTTGACACCAGATATACTACTCAGGCATCCGACCTCGAAATCATTAAACACAAACAAGGCAACTCTTCTCTCCTTACGTAACTGGCTCGATTCAATCAACTGGCGGCTGAAACCTATTGGCCTGGGGAAAAGAAAGCGGCTGTATTCTATCAGGGGTTGTCTGAAGAACTCAAGGACACCCTGTCTACGGAACCCATTGTGCCAACTGCCTTTTTGGCACTTCTTGATATAGTGCTTCAGATAGATGCACGTCGGGCTGAAAGACGGAGAGAAAAGAAACCTGCCTTTTATCCTATCGCCGCTGAATCAGCTGCACCTGCCATACCAGCCCCAGAACTAATGCAAACCGGCACAGTCAGAGGTCCTTTGACTTCAGCACAGAGGGAGCACCGCAGGAAACACAATCTTTGTATTTATTATGGCACTGCCTATCATCTCTTGCCAGAATGCCCTAAGAGACCAAAAAGAACGCAGCAAACGCCAAATCCCGACAGTAGGCAGAGTCCCTACTTCGGGAAAGGCATTACTGGACTCACCTCTCGATGGTCCCTCGATGCTCTTTCGTCTTCCCGTTACTTTTACCATGAAAACAGGGGTTTCTGTTAGGGCCATGGCAGTACTAGATTCAGGTGCTACCGGCAACTACATTGACAACCAATTTGCTTCGCTGGCCAAGATAACTTCGACTCCAAAGAAGCATCCAGAATCTGTCAATGCCATAGATGGTTCAACGCTAGTCTCAGGGTTAGTTACCCACCAGACCAAACCCATGGTTATGTGTACTGACGAAGGACATTCTGAAGAAATCAGTTTTGACCTCATTTCGGCATCCGATTATAAAGTAATACAAGGGATCCAGTGGTTACAATACCACAACCCAGTAATAGATTGGGCTATTCGTTCGATCCAGTTCCCTTCCGCTATGTGTAATGCACAATGTATGAAAATACACGGCATCACGCCGGGGAGTCCTATTTCAGCCCTAGTTGCTTCATCTTTTCATATAGGTGCAGTGTCCGGTACGCCCATAATTCATGTGCCTACTGAGTGCACTGACTTCATGGATGATTTTGACAAGGGCAAGGCTGAGACATTGCCTCCTCATCGTATTTACGAGTGCCGATCGACTTGATACCAGGGGCCAAGATTCCAGCAGGGAGGGTTTATTCCTTGACCTTCAAAGAAGACAAGGTCTTAAGAGAATACATCGATAAGGCTTTGGACATAGGATTCATTCGTCCATCTAAATCCCCTGCTGTTTCATCCCTCTTTTTTGTTACGAAGAAAGAGGGTGATCTCAGACCATGTATAGATTATAGGGCACTCAACGAGGTTACTGTAAAAAATCAATACCCTCTCCCTCTGATATCGGTTTTGCTAGACCAACTGGGTTCTTCACAAATATTCACCAAGTTGGACCTGAGGGGAGCATACAATCTTGTACGCATAAAAGAAGGTGATGAATGGAAAACCGCATTCAAGACCCGTTTTGGCCTTTTTGAGTATATGGTACTGCCATTCGGGCTGTGCAACGCCCCAACCACTTTTCAGGCCTTCACGAATGACCTGTTTCAAGACATTATGGATCAATTCGTAGTAGCCTATTTAGACGATATTCTGATCTACTCCCCCACATTACACAAGCACATTCAACACGTCAAAATAGTGCTACAGCGTCTGAGGGAAAACAGCCTCTACGATAAAGCAGAGAAATGTGTCTTTCATTCCTCGGAAGTTGAATTCCTTGGATACGATCTAACCAAAAATGGCGTTCACCTGAGTGCCGCGAAAGTAAGAGCGGTCATGAACTGGCCTGTACCAACCACGGTCCAAATCCTCAAATCCTTTTTGGGGTTTGGCAATTTTTACAGGTGATTTATCCACAGATTCTCCTCAATCTCATCACCCCTGACTGCTTTGACCAGCTCTAAGGTATCATTCAAATGGACCGCAGAGGCACAGTCTGCTTTTGAGACACTTAAGATTGCATTTACCACTGCTGTCAGAATCAGAGTCTTCGGATTCGTGACTCACCTGTTTGTTTCTTGTTGTCCTTTTTCTGGTGTTTACAGGCTTCTTTTTCTTGGAGGTGCGGGTCTTTCAGAGGTACGGTCTTGTTTCCGCTGAAGCCAGTCTGCAGACAGGTAATGAGCGCTGGAGTCCGAGGCTCCAGCCTGCTGGAGATCCGAGGAATCGGGAGGAGTTCAGAGTTCCAGGGAGGATCCAGGAAGGGTCTGGGACAAGAGAGGACTAACCAGGAATGACCGAAAAAGTGGCTGTCGCAGATCCACAAGGCGGAGGTAGAGGGACCGCCCAGGAAGGGATGCCAGGAAAGGGGCAGTAAATCGGTACCTTGCTGGGAACTAAGGCACAATGAGGACAGGGGAAAAAGGTACACAACTTGCCGGGATGTGGAGTACAGACAAGCATAGCGTTGAGCCGTGCCGAGCCGTGGGGGCGTGTCTATTTTCAAGGAAGCATGAGAAGGATCAGAAAGACTAGACCATGCAGTTCCCTGGTGTCGGCCATGTTAGGAAGGATCGGGTTGCACTAGTCATTGTCTAAGGGACCAGGTGGTCCAGAAGGGTCAGAATCACTGATTCATGACAGCATGCCCCCTTCTAAACTCCAATCCGCTGGGCTTGCCCGGGCTAGTCCGATGAAAACTTCATAACAGACGGAGAGCATGCATGTTGGAGACTGGTTCCCAAGTCCGTTCGAAAGGCGGATAGCCTTTCCACTCCACCAGATACAGACTCTTCTGTACCTGGAGTCACAGATCCCGGAAACCTCACATTCGATTTGGTTGTTGACAAGGACTGGGGGAGGCCGAGGGGCTGACCTGGTTGATTGGTGAAATGGTTTCAATAAGAGGAATGGACAACAGGATGGATTCTTTTCCAGGATTCCGGTAATCAGAGTCGGAAGGCCACAGGGTTGATGATTTCATTCACAGTGAATGGTCCGTAAAAACGAGGTGCCAGTTTGTTGGGTCTCAGATGCCTGGGCAAGTATCGAGAAGAAAGCCAAACTTTATCTCCAATGGTATAGGAAGGGCGAGGTCGCCTTTTGACATCAGCAAATTTCTTTACATCCATCCTGTCCTTTTCTAGGTGTTCCTTAACTTCTTTGTGTACTGAAACCAGTTGGGCAATCCAAGAATCCACTGATGGAGTTAGTGTGGTATGAGGTAAGAGCGTGGGTAAAACAGACGGATGGAACCACTGAGTGCAAAAAAAAGGACTGGTCTTGGTCGTGTAGTGATTAGAGTTGTTGTGAGCAAATTCAGCTACTGGAATCAATAACGACCAGTTGTCCTGGACCTTCGAAGCAAAGCACTGTAGATACTGTTCAAGGGTTTGGTTTACCCTCTCAGTTATGCCATTTGTCTGAGGATGGTATCCTGAAGATAAAGCACATTGAATACCTAACTGCTGACAAAAGTGTTTCCAGAACTTGGAGACGTATTAGGGTCCACGGTCTGAGATTATCTTTGTGGGCAGGCCGTGTAATCGAAAGATGTGAGTAACAAAAATACCTGCCATTTCTTGTGTCGAAGGTAGCTTGACCAGAGGAGTAAAGTGGGCCATGTGAGAAAACAGGTCTAAAGTAACCATTATGGTGGCATATCCTTTGGAGGGAAGAGGGTCCACGATAAAATCAGTGGCAATCATTTCCCAGAGTCGAGATGGCAGGTCAGGTTAATGAAGTAACCCTACTGGTTTCCTGTTATCGGTTTTGTTCTGGTTACAAACTGCACAGGCTTGAATATATGCACGTATGTCTGAGGTCATTCTAGGCCACCAGAGGTTCCTCTGGATCGTTTGATGTGTGGCCTTGATTCCACGATGCCCGGAATGGAATGTGTCATGACAAAGATTCATGATCTTAGTTTGATTGTTCTGAGTAGAGATAACCAGATTCTTGTCCTTGAAGAGATATCCAGCCTTGGCTGATAGTGCCCAGTGGTTATCATTGGTGTAGTCCTTCCAAATGTCTGAAGCCGGAGTCTCTAAGCGTATGATTTCCAAAAGAGAGTTGGCCTGGGCTATGAACACCATGTCCGGAAACATCTTGGGAAAGGCGCATGCTTCTTCTGACATGTAATCAGGTCGTCTGTAGAGAGCATCAGCGATTACGTTGGATAGACTGGGAACATGTTAAATGCGGAACTGATATTGGGCGGAGAAAACGGCCCAACGTGCTTGGCAGCTGTTTCTACATTCGATAGACTGTAAAACCTGGAGGTTTCGATGATCAGTCCGCACAAGCACGGGATGTTTTGCGCCCAAAAGGAGGTGGCACCATTCCGTGACGGCTTGTCGAATGGCAAGCAGTTCTTTTTCCAGGACCGAGTAATGAGTCTCACTAGGATGTAAGGTCCGTGACAAATAGGAAATGGAGTGCTCAAGTCCATCTTCTGCTTCCTGTTTGAGGACCGCTCCAATTGCGTATTCTGAAGCGTCTGTCTCTACCAGGAAGGGTTTGGTGGTGTCTGGTTGAGCCAGGATGGGTCCACAAGTAAAGCGATGTTTTAGTTTCTGAAAGGCGGCTTCTTGAATTGCTGACCAGCGAAAGGGAGTGTTTTTCTTCAGTAGACTGACAATGGGTTGCACTATAGATGAGAATGCAGGGATGAATTTCCTATAGGAATTAGCAAGTCCTAGAATGACTGTACTTGTTTAACCGAGGCTGGTGCTGGCCAGGAGAGGATGGCTTCGCCTTTGGTTGGGTCCATAGCCACCCTTTGAGGGCTCAAAACGAATCCTAAGTACCTAACCATGGATACATGGAAGATACACTTCTCGGGTTTGGCCAACAGATAGTGATCTTGTAACCGTTGTAAAACCAAGGTGACATGTTCCTGATGTAGGGCCGGGTCGTGTGAGTAACCCAATATGTTGTCTAAGTAGACAATTACAAAAAGGAACAACATGTCGGAGAAGACTCGGTCCATAAAACGTTGGAATACGGCAGGAGCATTGGCTAGGCCAAATGGCATCACTAGGTATTCGTAGTGACGGAAGGGGGTTCAGAAGGCAGTCTTCCATTCATTGCCTTCCTTGATGCGAATCAGGTGGTAGGCTCCTCGCACATCCAGTTTTGCGAAGATCACTACTCCACGTAGCGCCTCCAGAATGTCCGAAATGAGTGGTAAGGGGTATCGGTCTTTAAGGGTATATTCATTCAGTCCCCGATAATCCAAGTATGGACAGAGTTCATAGTAGGGCAGATTTCTCGGGCTCAGACAGAATGAACATCCAACCAAAGGGAATGACTGCATCTTTTTCTGTATAAATAGCGGAGTCTTCGGGACGATGATGAGGTAGTGACTGTACAATGGCAAAGGAAAATACATCTGAAAGCCGATGATATACCTCAGGTACCTGTGTGATACTAGAAACAGTGATGTGTTGCGGATCCGGGGTCCTTTCTCCTATGAACTGTTGAGATTTCCCGGGAAGGCAATGTGTAAGACAAAATTTGGAACCCAGGAACAAGGATCCTGCTGTCCAGTTGATATATGGATTATGTTTCTGCAACCAGGGCATACCCAGAACAATTGGGTAATGCGTGGCCCTAATTATGTCAAAGCGCAATAGCTCTTGATGGTTGTGAATGGAAAGTAATAGCTCTGAGGTTTGTTGAGTTATGGGTCCTGAGGATAGATGTTTACCATCTATTCCTTCGGCCGCCTGGAAGACGTTCTTAGTTTCTCTTGGAATTTGTTACGCTTACCTGGAATCCACGGGGACGCCACCTAGCCAGTTGGTCGCTGGTATCCTTCTCTAGGGTCCCAGGATGGGGCCCGCAATGTAACTTCTGCCTGGAAATACAGGAGGGTTGTGTTTAGGGCGGGTTGCCCAAGGTGGTATTCCCCCCACCTCCCACGTGACCGCAGCCCCTCTGGGCCCTCTCATCACCTTGGTGTAGAAGTGGGCAAGCTCTCTGTCCTGCTTTCTTGGCAGGGGCACGTTGTCTCTCGTGGGCAAGTGCGGTCTAGTTACTTCACTGACAGCAACCCGCTTAATGTCTTTCAGGTAGGTCTTATTGCTGTTTTGAGTTGTTATTCCTGCATGCCTTTCTCTGTGTGGTAATGTCTCTGTTTCTTTTCCCTTAGGTGTGCGGAGCGTCCGCGAGGCGAACTGGCTAAATTAGATCTCGCCGGTAATGCTGATGCCCAACGAGCGCTACGATGCGGTAAGGGCTTTGCGCTGCGAAATCTTTATTTGCTGACCTGTTTTTCCCTTCTTTTGTAGGTCACGGTGTGCTCTCAGCGTGTTTGGATTCTCAAAGAGATGCCACCCGGAAGGCGACCAACCAGGTAAGTCTTTCAAATAGTTTGTACCTTGCGATGTCTCTAATGCCTCCTTTAATGTTGTCTTTCCTCTTCTTTCAGGGAAGACGCTGAAGATCCAACGGAGCTGTTCGGAAGCTGAGAGCGAATGAAGATGGAGAATGCAGGTAAGATGCTGCTGCTAACGATGTTCTTTTGTCTTTCTGCAGGTTCTGGATTTCCCAGGCTCGGAAGCAAGCTGGACACGGTGAGCGTCACGTCGCAGACTGCAAAGTAACGCAAAGCGTGTGATCTTGTCCCGGTGTGGTTTAAATGGCCCCAACAAAGTTGTCCAGGTAAAGTTGTCCCTAGGCCACCACACCCAAAAGACTATACCGCATAGCTGGGTTCGTAGAAGCAAGCTATGTGGATGCCTCTATGTTGGCTGATAGCCTAAAAAGGTAGTTCCTGAACACATGTCTCTCACGATGTATGGGCCGGGTGCCAAAGTCGCCAGAACTGGCCCCAAGAGGGCCTGGGAAGTGGATGCCAGGTCTTATTTGAGATCCGAGTCCTGATTCCCCCTGGCCAATAGACGTGCCGTTGGGGATTTGAGATGAAGGTCGTGACAGAATTTGATGTTTCTGTGCCCATTCGTCATCTAGGAAGATGCCCATGGCCCCACAATCCACCAAGGCCAGGATGGAAGAAATGTCCTTGTTGGGTGTAGATAGGGACACTTGGAGAAGCACCAAGGAGTTCTTTGGGGTGGAATCCAGGGTTAGAGAAGATTCGGAGCACAACCCCTACTCCCAAAGCTAAGCTCCGTTCAGGACCAGGAGCGGGCATTTCCCGAACGTCTTGGAGGAGCTATCGGGCAATTTCTTACTAAATGTTTATCTGAAGCACAATACATACACAGACCACTGTTGATTCGCCGGGTCCTTTCCTGGGAAGTGATGGGACCCCTCAAGGAACCCAGCTGCATGGGCTCTGGCTATGCGGGGCTTGGATTAGGTGTTTCTTTTTCCTTAGGACTGCTGTATTCAAGGTAAGGGTCTTTGTAGAGGATTCTGTGTCTTCCTCTTCTCGGCTTTTCTTTCTCGTATCCTGAAATCTATCTGTAGAGACAAATCTAAGAGGGCCTGGAAGGATCCGGGACGCACTACCCTGGCCAATTCATCCTTAACCTCTTCATTTAATCCGCGTCAGAACAAAGTAAAGCAAGCTTCAGGGGTCCAGTCAGCATCTTTAACCAATTGCTTGAAGTGGGTCACGTATGTCAACATACACTGGTTTCCCTGCTGAAATTCCAGTAGTTTTTCCTGGGCGGAATACACCTGTTCTGGACGGTCGAACATGGCCTTAAGGGCAGTAACACATTTGTCATAGTTGTCCAGTAACTAATCCCCCGCGGATACCAAAGGGGTTGCCCAGGCCAATGCATTGCCAGATAGATGAGAGATCATGAACCCCGCATTAGCCCTGGGAGTGTAGAAATAGTAGAGTTTAAAGGTAAAATGAATCAGGCATGAATCAAGGAAGGAGCGTAATGCTTTCGGATTGCCATCATATTTGTCCACTGTGTCTCCTACTGATGCACTTTCTTGATATGCCAAATCCCTGGACAGAACGAGTTGTTTTAAGGCCGCATTCTTAGCGTTGAGGTTCTGAACTTCTGTAGATAGTTCCTGCATTCCTCTCATGAGGTCTTGTACAGCAGCCTCCATTGTGGGAACAGTATTAGTTTGCTGGCATCTCAAACTGTCAGAATCCGAGTCTTCGGATTCCTGACTATTTGTTTCTTGTTGTCCTTTTTCTAGTGTTTACAGGCTTCTTTTTCTTGGAGGTACGGGTCTTGTAGAGGTACGGTCTTGTTTTCTCTGAAGCCAGTCTGCAGGCAGGTAATGAGCGCTGGAGTCCGAGGCCCCAGCCTGCGGGAGATCCAAGGAGTCGGTAGGAGTTCAGAGTTCCATGGAGGATCCAGGAAGGTTCTGGGAGAAGAGAGGACTAACCGGGAATGACCGAAAAAGCGGCCCGTGCAGCTCCGCAAGGCGGAGGTAGCGGGACTGCTCAGGAAGGGATGCCAGGAAAGGGGCAGTAAATTGGTACCTTGCTGGGAACTAAGGCACAATGACGGCCAGTGAAAAAAGGTACACAACTTGCCGGGATGAGGAGTACAGACAAGCGTAGCGTTGAGATGCACCAAGCCGCGGGGGCATGTCTATTTTCAAGGAAGCATGAGAAGGATCAGAAAGACTAGACCGTGCAGTTCCCTGGCGTCGGCCATGGTAGGAAGGGTCGGGTTGCACTAGTCATTGTCTAAGGGACCAGGTGGTCCAGAAGGGTCAGAATCGCTGATTCATGACAACTGCTCCTGTTCTGAAATATTCAGACCCTGAGATGCCATTCTTCGTGGAAGCTGATGCTTTCCGGTTTTGCAATAGGGGCCGTCCTTTCACAAAAATGCCCTCAGTCCAGTGAGTCTCATCCAGTGGCCTACTTCTCTCAGAAGTTGACTCCTTATGAAAGGAACTACATCATAACTGAAAGAGAACTGCTGGCTATTAGAGATGCGTTTTCGGGGTGGCGACACCATTTGTTGGGTGCTCATCATCCAGTTACCGTATATTCTGACCACTGCAGCCTGTTGGCCTTTCAGTCAATGAAGTCTCTCACCGCCATTGGCATATTTTCTTCTCTCAGTATCGTTTGTCCATTGCCTAACGCCCTGCCAAGGCCCAGCTTTCCACGGATACACTCTCACGACTCCATTCAAGTGAGGAGAGCGGCCACTCTGAACCACTTTGTCTATTGCCCTCTAACGTGGTATGTGGTTACTCAGTCCAACCCCTCACGAAAACATGTATAAAAAGATGGGTTTCTTCCCATCCCGAGGAGGTGGCGGGCCTGAACCTCGATGTGGTGGACGGCCTTCCCTTTATTCAAGGCCGGGTCTGTATACCACCGGGACAACCTCGTACCTGGGCTCTGCAGTGGGCTCATGATTCCATAGTGGCGGCCCATCCAGGTCAGCAAAAGACACTGGAAGCATTACGCCGTGGTCATGGTGGCCTGCTATGACTCGCAACGTCATGGAACACATAGTTACATGTGTGATCTGTGCCCAATGCAAGTCCTCACGGTCCAAACCCATGGGACTATTGCAACCATTACCTGTTCCATATAAACCATGGCAGATGGTCTCCATGGACTTTATTGTGGAACTACTAAACATCAAGGGTCTTAACACGATCTGGGTGGTCGTGGACTACTTCACAAAGTATGCTATCTTTGTACCTTGTGCAAGTCTGCCATCAGCTCCCAGGTTGGCTGAACTTTTTCTCACCAACGTCTTTCGACGTTTCGGTTTACGGGCTATCATCGTTATGGATCGGGGCTCCCAATTCACCTCTCGTTTCTGAAGGGCACTCACCCTTTCCCTGGGTATCGATGACCGGTTTTCCATGTCTTACCATCCACAGACGGATGGCCAAACCGAGAGGCTCAACGCCACGCTGGAACAATATTTGCGTTGCTAATATCTACAGTTCCAGCAGACCTGGTTGTCAGTGTTGTTCCAAGCGGAGTTTGCTTACAACAATTAATTGCATACCTCAACAGGTGTATCTCCATTTTTTGCCTTGTTGGGCTTTCACCCAAGGACCTTACACTTAGATCCCGCATTACCATTGGATAAACCGGCAGTCACCGCCTGTGTACGGAACATGGATCAAGTACACCGGGACGTTCGGTTACATTTGCTACGGGCACAGGTTCATGCTAAGAGGAATGCTGACGCTCATAGGTCTCCTGCCCCGCATTAACAGGTGGGCTCGAAAGTCTGCCTGTCGTCTCGGCATCTGAACATTTCTGGCAGGCGTGCCTTGCTGCCACGTTTTGTGGGTCCTTATGTCGTAGAGTCCGTTGTCAATCCTGCGGCTGTCAGATTAACTTTACCAGTGTCTTGGCACATTCATCCGGTATTCCAAGTGTCACTTGTTAAGCCATGTGTAACCAACACTCGTTTGCCGGCGTGTCCCGCTCCAGTGATGGTGGATGGTGAAGAGGAGTATGTAGTGTCACGTATCCTGGATCATAGGATTGCTCGGGGCATGTCCTACTATCTAGTTGAATGGAAGGGCTACGGTCCCGAGGACAGAACCTGGGAACCGTTGGCGCATATTCATGCCCCACACCTTTTGCGTGCTTTCCATGCCTTCCCGGGGGTTGTCAGCGCCTTTGGGGGCGGATGCTGTCACACGTGGCCCTGCGCCATCTGCGCATCGCTTGCAGAGACCGAGTGGATTACAGCGGCCTCAGGGTCTCTTTCGCTGTGTTACCACTTCCTTATGGAAGAAATCAAGGTTGCCTTGGAAACTGGCAAACAAAGCGTTCCTCCTGTGTCACATGGGAAACAGAAGTTCCTAGTCGGGTTACGTCCGTACAGACTCCACCCCTGCCGGAAATATAAATCCTCTCAATTCCTTGCTTCGGTGCTTCTATTTAGCGTTACTTTGCGACTGCTCTCAGACAATTCCTTTGTCTATTCCGAAGCTCTTCGAACTGCCTTCCTGTGTTTCCTGACTCTGGACCGCCTACTGGACTTGCTTCCACTCTTTGCATTAGTTACGGCTTGATTCTCTGGTTACTGGAACGCGGACCGTCCCGACCCTGCCTCGCCATTTGATTCTGCTATGAAGCATTCTTACCTAGACTCCGCTCCAGCTCCGAACTCGAGTCCTACGCAACCCGTGTACCTGGTTGGAGACGCCGTCACTTAATTCCTCTGCGTTCTGGGACTCCTCCTGGTGCTGCACACACCCTCTCCTGGAATCGTGTGTACCGGAAAACTCAGTGAGACCTACCCTTCTCCGTGGGGGATTTTCACTTCTCTTTATCCTGCATTTCCAAAGACCATCCTTATACTTACCATAGCTGCTGAACACCAATCCTTTAAAGTATTGAGTCTCTTCTGCTCTTCACGTGCACAGTGAACGCTCTGCTGCCAGTGCACCATCCCGGACCCAGCGCGTCCCTCATACCGCCCGTGGTAGATCGTCCCATACAAACCTACCTGTTTATTATTTCATCCATTTACACATCAGTTGACTTTGTCTGGATTTGGTGGTAAGAACTGAGCATTAGGTAGGGGGCTGGGGGTTAGAGCCATATTCCATCTAGCCCTTAGTATTAATTGGATGTCCTTATTTCAGGTTCAGACCCTCTGCCATTAACAAGATAACTAAGAGGTATTCCATACTACAGTTGAAGGATAGGGATCTTTATTTGTATTCTTGTGATTCTATTAATGCTTGTTCTTTTCTTTTTTACAGCATTGGTAGAAGCGGTGCGTGTGTTCCCCGCTCTTTTATGCGATCAACTCCTGTCTGTCTTCTTTGAACAGCCGATGGGTGTATCGTAAAATAGAGTTCCCTCGAGTTGAGGAGGCCTGTATACGGAGGCGACGTGGTGTATCAGGCTCACTGTCAGGACCCTTATCCTGCTCCCTGTCGCTTCACCTCTATCACGGGATGACAACGCCCCTAGCTGTGAAGGTGCAGTGAGTAACAATGAGTCACTAGGTGATAAAATCTTGAATGACATGGGCCATAGTGCCATGTGTGGGTCACTGGGTGAGGAATCCCTGAATGACATGGGCCATAGTGGCATATATAGGTCAGTGGGGGGATCAACTCTTCCATGACATGGGCCACAGTGGCATGCATGGGTCATTGGGTGAGGAATCACTGAATGACATGGGCCACAGTGGCATGCTATGGTTCATTGGGTGAGGAATCACTGAATGACATGGGCCACAGTGGCATGCTATGGGTCATTGGGTGAGGAATCCCTGAATGACATGGGCCATAGTGGCATATATAGGGCAGTGGGGGGATCAACTCCTCCATGACATGGGCCACAGTGGCATGCATGGGTCATTGGGTGAGGAATCACTGAATGACATGGGCCACAGTGGCATGCTATGGGTCATTGGGTGAGGAATCCCTGAATGACATGGGCCATAGTGGCATGTATGAGTCCACTGGGTGAGCAACTCATGAATGATAAGGGTCATAGTGGCATGTATGGGTCAGTGGGTGACCAACCCCTGAATGACATGGGCCATTCAGCCTCAATACCTTCCTCTTCTCTTCCTCCTCCACTCTCAGCTCAGTTTCGCTGACTGGTCTCCTGGTGCACCTCCAGAGACTCACAGGTCCCAGACTCCCTCGCGAGGCCCACACTTGCCTTACGGGCTTCTGCACTCTGCCTTGCACTACTGCACTCGGAATATGCTCCATGTGAGGGGCAAACTCACTGCACTTAACCAGGGCCCCTGATGTACTGGGCGCACTTGCTCACCCTCCCTCGCACTTCCTGTCTGCGCACTTTCACGACCTTGAATGCTCTAGGCCTAGCGAGATCGTTTCTCCCGTCCTTGCTCATCTCCCCTCCTTAGCTTGGTTGCGCATGTCATAGACCCATTATTGATGATGACCTCCTTATCAATCAATCGCAATGGAGCCAGGCCTAGTACGGTAGTTTATTGTTCTGCATGTCCTTTTCCTCCCTCCCCCCTCCTTCTCTCCACACTGTTTCTCATGCACTTGTACTATTCTGAAGAGTCGTTAGGGCTAGTACAGCAGTATTGATTGTATGCTCCTTCCTTCCCTCCTGTCAAGCAATTGGTGATCAACTCTTGAATGACATGGGCCAGAGTGGCATGTATGAGTCACTGGGTGAGCAACTCTTGAATGACATGGGCATAGTGGCATGTACGAGTCACTGGGTGACCAATCCCAGAATGACATCACTGCTTACCTCTCGGTACCTTGTACTGCTGTCTCTGTTGCATGTCTCTTACCGTCCTTCCTTCCGTAAGCCATTGTAACTATCCTGGCAGCACCTATTTTCCAACTGTTTTGTATATTATTTGATTCTTTGAACACATTATGTAACTAAGCTTAAGTTGTCTTGACCTCTGCTGCGCCCGGCTACCCAAGGGTTTGGTGCGCAATACCAAATAAATAAACAAACATTACATTACATATTAGGTAATTTACACGTTTTACTTTACCACCAGAACAGCAAATGTTATTGCTGTTACAATCATGTGGTAATAGCCTCATAGCACTTGGGAGAAGTCATTATCGTGTGGGATCATATGCCAGACGCTCACATACCAAACACGCATTTGCCACTCATACACCATACACACATACAACATAAATGCGTAAAACATATGCTCATACGGTATATATACAACATATAACATGCACTCATATGCCATATGCAATTCAGTCATACGCCATACACTCATACGCCATTTCTCCAACATCAGGAAAGACAACCACTGGCTAAAAAGTAGTGACAGAATATTCCTTAAAACGGTATCCCTTACATTCAAAGGACTCAACAATACGGCAACCCCCTATATCTCTGCTAGACTTTCTAGAAGAACCTCAACTCACCACACCAGAGCCTCTAATGACCTATGCCTAGAAGTTCCTAGGTTCAAAATGTCCACAGCCGGAGGAGCCAGCTTCCCAGTCAAAGCTGCTATCGCCTGGAACACACTACCTACTGCCTTGAGAAAGGACCAGCCCTACTCTAGATTTAGATGCAACCTTCTGTACTGGCTCCGTACTAAGGACAGCTCATAAACCTCTACCTACCACTGAATGACACCCCGACCTCATGTTTATATGACTCTGTTATATATGTACCTTGTATTCTATTTTGCCTTTGTTTCCTATATATATATATATATATATATATATATATATATATATATATATATATATATATATATATATATATATTTGTAATGTATGCATTGTATTAACCATCTGCTGTAACTAAGCTCTAAATATCCTTGTAACTGCTGCGCCCTGCTACCCGAGGGTTTGGTGCGCATTATCAAATAAACAAACAACAACAACGACATGGGCCACATAGGCATGTATGAGACGGTGGGTGATCAATTCTTGAAAGACATGGGCCACATGCCTGCCACAGCTCCTGCTGTAGCGTGATTGGTCCCTGGGATTCTGTTAAGGACCAATCCCGACGCTGGTAGGTGGACGCCAGCCCTCCTCCCCAACGCCCACCTTCTAAGGCCCCTGTTTGTTTTCCTGCTCGTTACCCGGATTGTGAGATGAGTGCCCACCCCGTTACCTCGCCAGTGTGTTTGGTATCAGTGTCCACCCCCCGTTACTTTGCCAGTGTGTTTGTGATGAGTGTCCACCCGCGTTACCTCGCCAGTGTGTTTGGATCATTGTCCACCCCCCGTTACCTCCCCAACGTGTTTGGTATGAGTGCCTACCCACCGTTACTTCGCTAGTGTGTTTGGTATGAGTGCCCACCGCCCATTACCTCGCTAGTGTGTTTGGTATAAGTGTCCAACGCTCGTTACCTCGCCAGTGTGTTGGGTATGAGTGCCTACCCCCCGTTATCTCGCCAGTGTGTTTGGTATGAGTGCCCACCCCCTTTTACCTCGCCAGTGTGTTTGGTATGAGTGCCCACCCCCTCTAACCTTGCCAGTGTTTGGTATAAATGTCCACCCCCGTCACCTCGCCAGTATGTTTGGTATGAGTGCCTACCCCCGTTACCTCGCAAGTGTGTTTGGTACGAGTGCCCACCCCCTTTTACCTCGCCAGTGTGTTTGGTATGAGTGCCCACCCCCTCTAACCTTGCCAGTGTTTGGTATAAATGTCCACCCCCGTCACCTCGCCAGTGTGTTTGGTATGAGTGCCTACCCCCGTTACCTCGCAAGTGTGTTTGGTACGAGTGTCCACCCCCGTTACCTCACCAGTGTTGTTTTGTATGAGTGCCCAACCCGAGTTACCTGCCCAGTGTTTTTGGTATGAGTGCCTATCCTTGTTCCCTCACCAGTGTGTTTGGTATGTGTGCCCATCCCCGTTACCTCACCAGTGTATTTGGTATGAGTGCCCACCCCCGTTACCTCACCAGTGTGTTTGGTATGAGTGCCCACCCCCTGTTGCCTCGCCAGTGTGTTTGGTTTGAGTGCCCATCCCCACCTCCTCGCCAGTGTGATTGGTATGAGTGCCTACACCTCTGTTGATCGCTGAGGTTTTGGTATGAGTGCCCTCCTTGATTTAACCCTGCATAGGTGTGCAGTTGCAGCCCTTTATCTGGAGACTGGCACCATGCTTTTGCCTGTTGAATTAAACATGTACCTGTATGTATCTGCCGCCCTGTAACATGAGGCTGGCACCATGCATTAGTGTGTAGTTGACCCCATGCATTTTGTGGCTAGCACCATGCACCTGGATACTGATTTCGACCTTGCACTTGTGTGTAGTTGCCGCCATGTAACATGTGGCTGGCACCATGTATTTGCCCACCAAGCATTTTCAAATATTGTAACCTGACGCACTTAATGTAACTGTACAGTAACCGTATTCTTAAGTTATAGCGCCTTGATACCTCAGGGTTATGGTGCGCTCTATAAGTGTAAAAATGAATAAATAGATGGCATGTATGAGTCACTGGGTGACCAACTCTTGAATGACATGGGCCATTAGTGGCATGTATGACTCACTGGGTGAGCAACTATTGAATGACATGGACCATAGTGGCATACATGAGTCAGTGGGTGTGAAACCCCTGAATGACATGGGCCATAGTGGCATGTTTGAGTCACTGACTGAGCAACTCTTGAATGGCATGGGTCAGTGGCATGTATGAGTCACTGGGTGAGCACCTCTTGAATGACATGAGCTATAGTGGCATGTATGGGTCAGTGGGTGATCAACTCTTGAATAACATGGGCCATAGTGGCATGCATGAGTCACTGGGTGAGGAACCCCTGAATGACAGGGGCCATAGTGGCATGTATGAGTCACTGGGTGATCAGTGGCATGTTTGAGTCACTGGGTGATCAACTCTTGAATGACATGGGCCATAGTGGCATACATGAGTCAGTGGGTGAGCAACTCTTGAATGACATGGGCCATAGTGGCATGTATGAGTCACTGGGTGATCAACTCTTGAATGACATGGGCCATAGTGGCATGCATGAGTCACTGGGTGAGCAACTCTTGAATGACATGGGAAACAGTGGCATGTAAGAGTCACTGGGTGAGCAACTCTTGAATGACAAGACATGGGCCATAGTGGCACGCATGAGTCACTGGGCGAGCAACTCTTGAATGACATGGGCCATAGTGGCATATATGAGTCACTGGTTGACCAGCTCTTGAATGACATGGGCCATAGTGGCATGTACGAGTCACTGGGTGAGCAACTCTTGAATGACATGGGCCATAGTGGCATGTATGACTCACTGGTTGACCAGCTCTTGAATGACATGGGCCATAGTGGCATGTACGAGTCACTGGGTGAGCAACTCTTGAATGACATGGGCCATAGTGGCACGCATGAGTCACTGGGTGAGCAACTCCTGAATGACATGGGCCATAGCGGCATGTATGAGTCACTGGGTGAGCAGCTCTTGAATGACATGGGCCATAGTGGCATGTATGAGTCACTGGTTGACCAGCTCTTGAATGACATGGGCCATAGTGGCATGTACGAGTTACTGGGTGAGCAACTCTTGAATGACATGGGCCATAGTGGCATGTACGAGTCACTGGGTGAGCAACTCTTGAATGACATGGGCCATAGTGGCATGTATGAGTCACTGGTTGACCAGCTCTTGAATGACATGGGCCATAGTGGCATGTACGAGTCACTAGGTGAGCAACCCTTGAATGACATGGGCCATAGTGGCATGCATGAGTCACTGGGTGAGCAACTCTTGAATGCCATGGGCCATAGTGGCATACATGAGTCAGTGGGTGAGAAACCCCTGAATGACATAGGCCATAGTGGCATGTACGAGTCACTGGGTGATCAACTCTTGAATGACATGAGCCATAGTAGCATGTACGAGTCAGTGAGTGATCAACTCTTGAATGACATGGGCCATAGTGGCATATATGAGTCACTGGGTAAGCAACTCTTTAATGACATGGGCCATAGTGGCATGTATGGGCCAGTGGGTGATCAACTCTTGAATGACATGAGCCATAGTAGCATGTATGAGTCAGTGAGTAAGCAACTCTTGAATGACATGGGCCATAGTGGCATATATGAGTCACTGGTTGACCAGCTCTTGAATGACATGGGCCATAGTGGCATGTACGAGTCACTGGGTGAGCAACTCTTGAATGACATGGGCCATAGTGGCATGTATGACTCACTGGTTGACCAGCTCTTGAATGGCATGGGCCATAGTGGCATGTACGAGTCACTGGGTGAGCAACTCTTGAATGACATGGGCCATAGTGGCACGCATGAGTCACTGGGTGAGCAACTCCTGAATGACATGGGCCATAGTGGCATGTATGAGTCACTGGGTGAGCAACTCTTGAATGACATGGGCCATAGTGGCATGTATGAGTCACTGGTTGACCAGCTCTTGAATGACATGGGCCATAGTGGCATGTACGAGTTACTGGGTGAGCAACTCTTGAATGACATGGGCCATAGTGGCATGTACGAGTCACTGGGTGAGCAACTCTTGAATGACATGGGCCATAGTGGCATGTATGAGTCACTGGTTGACCAGCTCTTGAATGACATGGGTCATAGTGGCATGTACGAGTCACTGGGTGAGCAACTCTTGAATAACATGGGCCATAGTGGCATGCATGAGTCACTAGGTGAGCAACTCTTGCATGCCATGGGCCATAGTGGCATACATGAGTCAGTGGGTGAGAAACCCCTGAATGACATAGGCCATAGTGGCATGTTTGAGTCACTGGCTGAGCAACTCTTGAATGACATGGGCCATAGTGGCACACATGAGTCACTGGGTAAGCAACTCTTTAATGACATGGGCCATAGTGGCATGTATGGGCCAGTGGGTGATCAACTCTTGAATGACATGAGCCATAGTAGCATGTATGAGTCAGTGAGTGATCAACTCTTGAATGACATGAGCCATAGTGGAATGCATGACTCACTGGGTGATCAACGCTTGAATGGCATGAGCCAGAGTGGCATGTATGAGTCAGTGGGTGAGCAACCCTTGAATGACATGGGCCATAGCGAGATGTAGGAGTCACTGGGTGATCACCTCTTTAATGTCATGGGCCTTAGTGAGATGTAGGAGTCACTGCATGATCATCTCTTGAAGGATATGGGCCTCGGTGGCATAAATGAGTCAGTGGGTGAGCAACCCTTGAATGCCATGGTTCACGGTGGCACGCATGAGTCAGTGGGAGAGACTCTTACATGTCATGGGCCATAGTAGTATATATGATTAACTAGATAGCCGAAATCTGAATGACATGGGCCATAGTGATATGTGAGAGTCACTGGAGTCACCGGATGAGCAACGCTTGAATGACATGGGTGCTAGTGGCATGAATGAGTCACTGGGTAAAGCATCTGTGAATGACATGGGCGACAGTGGCATGTATGGGTCAGTGGGTGATCAACCCTTGAATGACATGGGCCATAGTGGCATGTATGAGTCACTGGGTGATCATCTCTTGAATGACATGGGCATAGTGGCATGTATGAGTCACTGGATGATCAACTCTTGAATGACATGGGCATAGTGGCATGCACGAGTCACTGGGTGAGCAACTCTTGAATGACATGGGCCATAGTGGCATGTAGGAGTCACTGGGTGACCAACTCTTGAATGACATGGGCCATAGTGGCATGTTTGAGTCACTGGGTGAGGAATCCCCGAATGACATGGGCCAGAGTGGCATGTATGAGTCAATGGTGGGCAACGTCTGAATGATATGGGCCATAATGGCATGCATGGGTGACTGGGTGATCAACACTTGAATGACATGGGAAACAGTGGCATGTATGAGTCAGTGGGAAATCAACTCTTGAATGACATGGGAAACAGTGGCATGTATGAGTCACTGGTCGACCAGCTCTTGAATGACATGGGGGTCAGTGGCATGTATGAGTCACAGAGATCAGCTCTTGAATGACATGGGCCATAGTGGCAAGTAGGAGTCACTGGGTGATCAACTCTTGAATGACATGGGTCATAGTGGCATGTATGGGTCAGTGGCTGAGCAGCTCTTACATGACATGGGCCATAGTGAGATGTAGGAATCACTGCGTGATCAACTCTTGCATGATATGGGCCATAGTGGCATGTATGGGTCAGTGGGTGACCAACCCCTGAATGATATGGGCCATTCAGCATCAAGACCTTACTCTTCTCTTCCTCCCTCTCCCCTGCTAACATCCTTCTTCCCCCTCCTGCCTTCCTCATCCTTCATCCTCCCAAACTCTACTCAGTTTCGCTGATTGGTTGCTTGGTGCACCACCAGAGCCGCACAGGTCCCAGACTCCCTCGCGAGTCCCACACTTTCCTACGGGCTTCTGCACTCTGCCTTGCACTACTGCACTCGGAATACGCTCCATGTGAGGGGCAGCCCCACTGCACTTAACCCAGGCCCCTGATGTACTGGGCGCACTTGCTCCCCCTCCTTCACACTTCCTGTCTGTGCACTTACACGACCTTGAATGCACTAGTCCTACAACACCAATTGTCCCGTCCTCGCTTATCTCCCCTCCCGAGCTTGGTTGCGCATGTCATAGATGCATTATTGCTGTTGACCTACTCATCAATCAATCGGAATAGAGCCAGGCCTAGTAGGGTAGTTTATTGTTCTGTAAATCCTTTTCCCCCTCCCCCTCGTTCTCTCCACACAGTTTCTCATGCACTTGTACTATTATGAAAAGTTGTTAGGCCTAGTACAGCAGTATTGATTTTATGCTCCTTCCTTCTCCCGCCACCCCTTCTCTGCTTCCCTACTGTCATGCACTTGCACTAGTTGAAATGACTCGGGCCTAGTTTGCTGGTTAGTTTTTGTTAGATAATTTGGAAACTTCAAGGCACAAGAACGACTACTGTATTCCCTTGTTCCCTTCCCGCTTCGAAGCACTTCACTTGTGTATAAGCGCTCTACAAATACACAATTACACTTACATAGTAGCATGTTTGAGTCAGGTGGAATTCAACTCTAGAATGACATAGGCCATAGTGGCATGTACGAGCCACTGGGTGGCCAACTCCTGAATGACAAGGGCCATAGAGGCATGTACGAGTCACTGGGTGGCCAACCCCTGAATGACAAGGGACATAGTGGCATGTATGAGTCAGTGGGTGATCAACTCTTGAATGGCATGGGCCTTAGTGGCATGTGTGAGTCACTGGGTGATCAACTCTTGAATGACATGGGCCATAGTGGCATGTATGAGTCAGTGGATGAGTAATCCTTGAGTGACATGGGCCAGAGTGGCATGATATGGGCCATAGTGGCAGCATTAGTCAGTGGGTGATCAGCTCTTGGGCCATAGTGGCATGTATGAGTCAGTAGGTGAACAACTTTAGAGAGAGAAAGTGTGGTAGGGTGCGTGGGTGCACCAGTTCTGTGTGCAGCTGACGCAATCGCCAGATGGTAGCTGCATCCTAGCGTTAGGTGGAGAAGATATCAGTTGAATGTGTGCAGTCTGGTGGTTGGACCCCTAGACTGGGTTCTGGCTGCGTTAGGCCTGTAGGACGCTTATGTGAGCAGCTAGGCCGGAATGTCATGGGATAGCTGCGTTTTATTAGAGATAGGGTGCACAACTGATTTTGACTGAGGGCCGAAAGTACCTTACATGCTGCCTATAGCGGGCCGAAACGTAAATGTGGGTGGGCGGTGGGCGTGGCAGGAGGCGTTTTCAACCCCCCATTTTTATTAAACACTTGGAAAAAGAATACGTTTTTGATGTGTAATGGTCTTTATTTGTCAAACTTCCATTTTGTACTACACATTTTCCATTGTTATCATTTATTTCTATTCAGTAATTGCATATTGTCTGTTTAATTAAAGTATATATATTTTATTGACCCTTCATTGGACTGCTTCACTTTGCTGTTTAGGTTGGCCAAGAGGAGTATGGCCTTCGTTGAGTCAGGTTTCCACAAAAAGCAAAGGATGTACATCTCCTAGCTGCCTGTTTTAGCTTTACTTTTGGGTTCACTCTTGCAGAGTGCAACACTATGCCCCATGGACCCCACTCCCCAACCAGACACTATGCCCATGGCCCTCACCCCTCAACCAAACACTATGCCCCAACGCCCTCGCCCCCCAACCAAACATATGCCCCCACACCTCAACCAAACCCTATGCCGCCTGGGCCCAACCCCTCAACCAAACACTATGCCCCATGGCTCCCATGCCCCAACCAAACACTAAGCCCCCCACCCCTCAACAAACACTATGCCCCATGAGTCCCACACCTCAACCAAACGCGATGCCCTATGGCCCCCACCCCTCAACCAAACACTATGCCCCATGGCCCCCACTCCCCAACCAAACACTATGCCCCACGGCTCCCATGCCCCCACCCCTCAACCAAACACTATGCCACATGTCCCCCACCCCTCAACCAAACAATATTCCCCATGGCCCCCACCCCTCAACCAAACAATATGCCCCCACACCTCAACCAAACACTATGCACCATGGCCCACACACCCCAACAAAACACTATGCCCCATGGGCCCCACCCCTCAAAAAATACTATGCCCCATGGCTCACACCCCTAAACCAAACACTATGCCCCATGGGCCCCACCACACATCTCAGCATACAAACTAACAAGCATACACCATGCATACATACACCCACACAGACCCCATTCCCCACCCCCATCTCAGCATACAAACTAACACGCATACACCATGCAAATATACACCCATACAGACCTCAACCCCCCGACCCCATCTCAGCATACAAACAAGCACACACCATGCATACATACCCATACAGGCCCGAAACCCCCAAACCCAACATACACTGCCCATCCACACAAATACAAACATACAGACAGACCTGATACCCCCCACATTTCAACATACACACAATAACACCCATACAGACTTGAACCCCTCCCACTATACACTGCACATCTCAACAAACACATACATACAAAAACAAACACACATACAGATCCGAACCCACCCCCACCCCATCTCAGCATACACTGCCTATCCACACAATAACAAACATACAGACAGACCCCAACATCCCCCCAGCCCTACATCTCAACATACACTGCCCATCCACACAAATATAAACACAGACACGACACCCCACATCTCAACATACACTACACATACATACAATAACACTGATACAGACCCAAACCCCTCCCACCCCCATCTCAGCATACACTGCCCAAACACAAAAAAACAGCACACAGACAGACCTGACACCCCCCACCCCCACATCTCAACATACACTACCCATTCACACAAATACAAACACAGACAGACACAACACCCCCCCACCTCCACATCTCAACATACACTGCACATAAAAACACCCATACAGACCAGAACCGCCCACCCCATCTCAGCATACACTGCCCATCCACACAATAACAAACATACAGACAGACCCGACACCCCCACATCTCAACATACAATGTCCATCCACACAAATACAAACACAGACAGACCCAACACTGCCCCACCCCCACATCTCAACATACACTGCACATACATTCAAAAACAAACACCCATACAGACCAGAACCCCCCATTCCCAGCATACACTGCACATCCACACAATAACATACAGACCCGACACCCCCACCCCCAAATCTCAACATACACTGCTGCACATACATACAATAACACCCATACAGACCCGAACTCCTCCCACCCCATCTCAGCATACACTGCCCATACACATAAAAATAATACACAGACAGGCCAGACACCACCCCACATCTCAACATACACTGCACATCCACACAAATACAAACATACATACAGACCCGACAACCCCCCACCCCCGCATCGCAACATGTGTCACGCTCACCTGTCTCCACGGGGGCATGTCTGCAATGACGTTGCACGGGCTGATTGCACGCGCCTTCTCACTCACTGTCACTTCCCAGGAAGCGTTTGCCTAAAATGTCAAAACAAGATATTAGCCAGCTGTGAGGAGCGGGTTTCGTTCTCACCTCCCGTAACCTTCTAATGCCCCTCTCCACTTCTGCCTCACCTTGGGTTTTTTAATGGTGGGCTCTCTGTCCTGCGATCTCTAGCAGGGGCGTGGTATGCTATATCTTTCCCTGGATCAAGTTACTTCACTGATCCTGCGGGGCTGTAGCAGAGTCTTGAATAGCTGGACTCAGCAGGTAAGTCTCTATGCCAATAGATGCTTGGTATAGTTGCTTAATAACCTTACTGCCCAGGTTTTGACTTTTGTTGCTCTTTTCTTTCAGGCACGGTATTGGGCAGTTTTCAGATGAAGATTTGCCTTTTCCTAAGACGCTGAGCAGATTTCCTGCGGGTGAGTATAAGCATGAGTGCGTGGCGCTGAATGTCTTTATAGATGGTTTCTTTCCCGTGCGCGACTAACCTGCTGTTCTTTTCCTTTTCTGCAATGCAGGTGCGGCACGGCTCCGGAGTGGCGATTGGATGAACCGCTTCAATGAAATCCCAGAATAATGCAGACTCCGGGTGAGTATTGGCTGTTCATGCAGATGCCTTCTTCTCTGCAGGTGCGGCGATCCGGAGAGCAGCTGAAGGCACGGCCTTTTGGATGGAATGCTTCAGGTAAGGCCTCAATTGCTGTACTAATTCCTGTTCCTTACTTTCCCTCCTTCTCAGGTGCCGATGGATCGTGATCTCAGGACGGGCGTGGCTGTTGAAGTTCGAGTACTAAGCAGACACGGTGAGCGTTACACTGCAGGAGTGCAGAATAACGTGAAGCGTGTTCTGCCTGTAGGGTGTGGTTTAAATAGCCTTGCAAGTAGTTCCAGGTAAGGTAGTCCCTCAGCCACACCCAGGGTAGGCAGAAAGGTTCAGCCCCACTAGGCTGTGTATGTAGTCCCATGCATTTTAGCACATATTATGAGCCTGGTGCCGACGGCGCCAGGACTGAGTCCAGGAAGTCCTAGGACAACCTTTTGGGGCTTGATAAGCCCTTATGGGGGCCAGTGATTGGGGTAGGCCCATCAGCTCCAGAGGTTTGGGAATATGCACCATGACAGCACTCCCCCCCCCCCCCACAAGGCCCCCCTAACGGTGGGTTCTCCCATTGGTCCAGGTTTGATCGGATGATTACGATGGAATCTTTTTAACAACCGTGGAGCATGAATGTGATCACTAGGTTCCCACGATCTTTCTTGTGGTCCATATCCTTTCCAGTCTATTAAATAAAATAGTTTTGATTTGATGATTTTTGAGTCCAGAATATACTTAACTTCAAATTCAGGTTCCCTGTCGACCATGATTGGTTTTGGTGGATTCAGTACTCGGGTCCCAGGTTGCACTGGTTTCAAAAGTGGGGTAGGCAGAAAGGTAGAGCCCCACTAGGCTGTGTATGTAGTCCCATGCAGTTTAGCACATACTATTCGCCTGGCGCCAACCGCATCAGGACTGAGTCCAGGAAGTCCTAGGACAACCTTTTGGGGCTTGATAAGCCCTTATGGGTGCCAGTGACTGGGGTAGGCCCATCAGCTCCAGAGGTTTGGGAGTATGCACCATGACACATACATACAAAACCAAACATACAGGCAGACCTGACACACCCCCCCCACCCTTGCATCTCAACATACACAGAAACATACAGTCAGGACAGAGCCGACAATACCCCATCCCCCCATCTCAACATACACTGCACATACATACAAAAACAAACACCCATACAGACTCGACACCGCCCCACCCCCGCATCTCAACATACATACAAAAACAAACATACAGGCAGACCTGACACATCCCCCGCACCCCTGCATCTCAACATACACACACAAACAGGCAGGACAGACCCAACACATCTCCCCCAACCCTGCATCTCAATATACACAGAAACATACAGTCAGGACAGACCCAGGACACACACACAAACAAACAGCCCCCTCCATATGTACTTACCAGACGTGCTGGAAGGCAGGTTAGCTGGAATGCTGCCAATGTTTCTGGAACTACGACTGGCGTGGCAAGGGTGAAATGCCTTCCGGCATCGAACTTTACTGACCACGCCAGCCGTAGTGCTGGCACTCCATTGGTGCAGCACACACGCACTATGTGGCTCGTAGGAGCGACATGTTGCGTGTGCACTGAGACAATGAGGGTCAGTGTTTTGTCCGGCCCAGAAGAATAACAAAGTATTTTCCTAATGGAGGGCAGCCGACCCTGCTTGCGGGGCGCACTCCATCAGGAAAATCTTTGTTGCTGGCGAGTCGGTCAAAATAGCATGGCGGGCCTCAACTGGCCCGCGGGTCGTAAGTTGTGCACCGTGTATTAGTGAAGAGGTGTTCATGGGGTAATGTTCGTATGTGAACAGCTAGCCGAATAGATCAGGGGTATAGCTGCATTCTAATTGTGTGATGGTGTAGAATAGAGTATGCGTAATGATATGGGATGAGAGTGTTTGCGTGGGTTTATGAGCTAATGCAGCAGGAGCAATTTCTAGGTTGAGGTTACTGATAATATTTGTTCTTCTATCTACATGTGGCACTTGCCAACATTTTACCATCCTGCTTAGATGTGATGCAGGCTAATGTTCACAACTCTAAGTGTGGCATTTGCTAACATTCCCAATTCTATCAGGGTCTGGCGCAGATTCGTGGTTCTATCTAAATGTTCGTGGTTCTATCTAAATGTGGTATTTGTTAATATTCGATCAAATGTATCCAAGTGTGGCAATTGTTAACATTCATGTTGCATCTGGATCCTATCTGGCGCAGGCTAATGTTCACAATTCTAACCGAGTGTGGTATTGCTAACATTCACAATTATGTCTGGCTGGATCAGGCATAGGCTAATGTTCACAATTCTAGCTAAGTGTGGCATTGCCAGCATTCACAATCCTATCTAGATGTGACGCAGGCCAACGTTCACAATTCTCTCTAAATGTTGGACTACTTAACACTCGCAATCCTATCAAGATGTGATGTAGGCTAATGTTCGCATTTCTCTCTAAGTGTTGGGCTACTTAACACTCACAATCCATCTATATCAGATGTAGGCTCATGTTCAAAATGTAACTAAGTGCGGCATTGCTAACAATCACAATCCTGTCTGGGTCTGGCACAGGCTAATGTTCACAATTCTCTCTAAATGATGGACAATTTAACATCTTACCATTCACAATCATATCTAGATCAGCTGCAGGCTAATGTTTACAATTTTAACTAAGTGCGGCATTGCTAACATTCACAGTTTGGAGGTAAGGTAGTGTTGAGTGGCAGGGTTTTCCGGAGCAGAGTAATTACTCTGCTCCCCACCCATGCCACACTTACTTTGATGGTTGCTGCTGGTTCATGGCTGGTTGCTGGCTTCCCCTGCAGACACCTGCAGACACTGTCTGGAGCCACCAATGTAGGAGCCGCCCTTTGCCTCTGGGCTCTTAGCCGCAGGGGTTACCGGGCAGAGGGCTGCCCTGGGGGGATCACTTATGGCCAGTGATCTAGCTAAGGGGAAGTGAGAGTGCTGGGAAGGAAATGGAGCACTGACGCGGGCCTGCACATGAGCTTGTGGGGGCCAGGTACGAATTTGGCCATGTAACAAGTCATATGGTCCAGGAGGTTTGGGGCTGTGCTGCAAGGGGACTAGTTCCCCATTGCTTCTATGAAAGGCCCGAGTGACCAATTAACGTGCTGGTGGGCGGGATGGAGGGAGCGGGGAACCAGGAAGCAGGTAGGGTCGGGGGAAATGCTCAAGAGTGCGTTTACATTTTTTTTCTTTAAATAAAATGGAGGCTGTGAGTGCGGGGGGCATGGCCTTACCTGGGCCTGACACTGGAGGTCTGTCAAGACAGTGACAGTGTGGGAGACAGTAGCATATGCATGAGTCACTGAGTGACTGTAAAGACTGGAGGGAGTATCTGTACTTCTGTCCTCTATATGGTGGGGTAAAGGCAAAGAACATCCCAGCCAATGCTCTCAATCGGTAAAATGTGGTGAGCAGCCAAGGCGGAGACTTCAAGAGGGGATGCAGGCTGGTTCTTAAGTACAGTGAATCCTTAAGCCCCCCACAAAGGAATGTCCACACACTATGTTAGTTGATAAGAGAGCTTCTTTATATAAAATACGGTTCAGATAAATATTTACATATAAATAACACACTTTGTACTTTGGCAACACTATATACACTCTATGTACGCAATACATACATTCAGTAAAAAAATGCATCAACTGGTGACCGTTTTAAATAGGCATGTGAATTCTTAAGTAAGGTATACTTTTATAGATCAAAAAAAGAAAGGCAGGTTTGTTTCAGAGCATAGGCAGTATACTTTCTTTAAACTCAAATAGTAATACCGTGTGAGGATCCCCCCACCTGGGCAACCTGTAAGGGAGTAACTTATCTTGTCTTCTACAGCCCAGTACTACAATGTTTAATAAAGTTCTGCTTTCTTTTTATAATTTATACCACCCCATTGTACCGGAGATGCCACAGGAGTCCTGGGACCCCTACACGACTTCTGAAGCTGGAAGACGCTCTTCCTTGTCACAGTACCTTTGGTGCCTTGGCAGGTGAGGCAGCAGAGTTTCTTGGCTTTACTCGGCGGGGTCCCTCGAGAATGGACCCCCTTTGCAAGGAGGAGTCACTGAGACGCCGAGTCCAAGAGGAAAAAGGGATCCAAACACTCTCTGAAGGGCAGCAGTTTCGGTCTTCGCGGCGGTGTCTGTTAGTCGATGATTTCTCTGACTGTGTAAGTCCTAGGAAGGTGAAAGTTGCTGTGGACTCCGAAAAGGCTCGGCAGATGAAGATAAGACCCTTGGATACCTTGAATGACTTCTCGCAGCAATGGGTGAAGTGGCAGTAGTAGGTGTCGGGTCGCAGGATTTCACGGTTTCACGGTCTATTGGATTTTCGGTGCTGCAGCCGCTACAGGGACCTCTGGACGGCTTCTGCCAACCTGGGCTCTACCACTGGACTGGACTACGGACCCTCACCAACTATGGACCCTCGGGACATCTTTGTTGGATTCTAGTAATGGGTAACCCACCAGTGGACCTTCTCTGCACACAGCGACCCTGCACCTTTGTAGGTGTGGAAAAGTTGTCAGATGTGATGGCAAGGATGTCCCTTGAAGTATTCTTCAGCGACTTGGAACTTTCACAGCTCAGGGTGTCAAGCAGCACTATGCCAGGGTACTCCCTCTTTTGGGCGATACACAGCAATCTGGCATTGCGTGGTCATGAACGCACCTCCAGAGCCGGGGTACACTACTGGACTTCTTGGGCATAAAATGTCAAGGCACTCTTCTTCAGGACTCACAAAGAGCCCTTCTGTAGACGGCAGGCACACAGGACTGATGAAGAGCAGCATTTTGCATGATGTTCACTTGTAGCTCAGGAAGAGGACTCCTAGCCGGGTCCTCTCTTGATTCTGTCTTCGGGTCGGCAAAGTAGTATTTGGATTTTGTAAAGAGATGCAGCTGCAGACTCATTCCTCCAACCGGACCCGGGATACTGGCTTTGGTTTCGACTTCAGCTCCAGACCAGAAAAATGTAGTGAGTGCAGGGACACTAGTTATACACATTTGTTCGCAATTCACTACAATCACCCACAAGGCCATTCATGGAAGGCAGTCAACCAATCAGGCAAACAGGCATTCAGGCCATTCACCGAAAACTCCTAATACAGAATGCGAGTAAGCACCCAGCCTTTCAGAACACTACACTGCAGTCATACCACTTACAGTCAGTGCTGGCCCAGGCTTTGTGTCACACAACCAAAACTAGACACCCACAACACAGAATGTGAGTTGACTCCCAACTCCATTCATACAGGTCCATTGCCAAGGGTGTACCCACAAAACACAGTCACTGGGAAGGCTCCAGGCAGTATGGCATGGACTTCCACACAAGACCATTTTAGTCCTTCCACCCCACAGCCAGTCAGGGGAAGGGATAGAGTTACGGCTTCCCAGGACTTTGAGAAAGAAAGAGTAAAGGCAATAGAAACCAAGAGGCTACAGTGGCCATCTTGCCTTTGTCTAGGAATCCATTGATTCCTATGGCAGGGCCTCGCTGTCGCAAAAATGGAGGACACTCACAGCCAATGTCAAGTCCGCATGGAGCAGCCACCAGCCCATACCCTGCGGGCAAAACACAGGTGCCCAAAAACATACACTAGGGGTACATGGCTGTACCCCCACACATGGGTGCCATAACAGTATCCCGTGGGTGTTGTTCACCAAAAGGAAAAATGAAGAGCTGCACTGCCAGAGGTCCAGGCTGGACCTCAGTCACAGAAAACATACAGAACATACACATGTAAAAGTGGTAGGACAAGGACTGGGAGGCTCTGTCCCTCCATAAGGCATTTCCAGTATCACAGTGTCCTAAATGACATGCGCCACAGTAGCAAGTATGTGTCACTGGGTGAGCAATCCTTGAATGATATGGACGACAGTGGCATGTATTAGTCACTGTGTTCAGTCCCTGAATGACATGGGTCATAGTGGCACTGGGTGATCAACTCTTGAATGACATGGGGGACAGTGGCATGTATGAATCAGTGAGTGATCAGCTCTTGAATAACATGGGCCATAGTGGCATGTATGGGTCACTGTGTGAGGAATCCCTGAATGGCATGGGCCATAGTGGCATGTATTGGTCACTGTGTGAGGAATCCCTGAATAACATGGGCCATAGCGGCATGTATGTTGCATGAGTCACTGGGTGATCAACTCTTGAATGACATGCGGGACAGTGGCATGTATGATGCATGAACTCTTGAATGACATGGGGGACAGTGGCATGTATGAATCAGTGAGTGATCAGCTCTTGAATAACATGGGCCATAGTGGCATGTATGGGTCACTGTGTGAGGAATCCCTGAATAACATGGGCCATAGCGGCATGTATGTTGCATGAGTCACTGGCTGATCAACTCTTGAATGACATGTGGGACAGTGGCATGTATGGTGCATGAACTCTTTAATGACATGGGGGACAGTGCATGAACTCTTGAATGGCATGGGGGACAGTGGCATGTATGATGCATGAACTCTTGAATGACATGGGGGACCGTGGCATGGGGGCAGTGGAATATATGATGCATGAACTCTTGAATGACTTGGGGGACAGTGGCATGTATGATGCATGAACTCTTGATTGACATGGGGGACAGTGGCATGGGGCAGTGGCATGTACGATGCATGAACTCTTGAATGACATGAGTTTCTTGAATGACATGGGGGAATAGTGGCATGTATGATGCATGAACTCTTGAATGACATGGGGGACAGTGGCATGTATGATGCATGAACTCTTGAATGAAATGGGGGACAGTGGCATGTATGATGCATGAGCTCTTGAATGACATGGGGGACAGTGGCATGTATGATGCATGAACTCTTGAATGACATGGGGGACCGTGGCATGGGGGCAGTGGCATATATGATGCATGAACTCTTGAATGACATGCGGGACAGTGGCATGTATGGTGCATGAACTCTTTAATGACATGGGGGACAGTGCATGAACTCTTGAATGGCATGGGGGACAGTGGCATGTATGATGCATGAACTCTTGAATGACATGGGGGACCGTGGCATGGGGGCAGTGGCATATATGATGCATGAACTCTTGAATGACATGGGGGACAGTGGCATGTATGATGCATGAACTCTTGAATGAAATGGGGGACAGTGGCATGTATGATGCATGAGCTCTTGAATGACATGGGGACTGTGGCATGTATGATGCATGAACTCTTGAATGACATGGGGAACAGTTTCATGATGTATGAATCAGTGGGAGATCAACTCTCAATGGGAGAGCATTGACAAGTGCAGACACATGCCAACTGTACGGATTGACACAACGCCGAGGTATGTTGAAACAAAGGTTTATTTCAAGTTAAACGACAGCAGGCAGCAGACGCACCCGGAGCCTTGAATGCTCCGAGCAACTGCCAGCATTTAGAACATAACACTGTGTGTATACATTCTGGAGGAATCCTGCAGTTTGGGGATTCTCAGAATGCATACACATCATTTGGAATTATATAACGCAATACACTAAATAACAGTGAAACACATGAACTTAACACACCTCCCTCCTCACACATGAACATACATTTTGCAAAAACTATTCAAGATAATAATCTTTGAAACGGTCCGGTAGTTTCTTTGCTCTTTTGCAGTGATTTCCTCCACTGGACTCTGAGTCTTCAGGAATGTCATTTTCTAACTGTGATTGTGATGCATTTTCCTCCTGTTCTTTTTGGGTTTCACACTCCAGATTGACTCTCATCATACCTTCACTGCCATAGTTGGAAGTACATTTAACCAGTCTAGACTGTTACCAACATTCACCTCCTTCGAGTATGGCCACACTCCCTCGAATAGCGTTCACTGTCTTTGGCCCTATACATTTACTTTCTGTGCACTTAACACCAAAACGTGGAGTTTTAATCAACACTGAATCCCCTGCAGACAACATCACATCTTTAACATTAAAATTGGTATTGAACCTTTCTCTATATTCATTCTGGGCATCATGAATTAAGTTCATTACTTTTTGTCTGTCAACTACTACACAACCAGATGCCTCCAGCCATCCTGGACACAGTCTGATAGCTAGTTGCCTTCCTTTCAATGACACACACGGTGACACCTTGGTTATGGAGTGTGGAGTGATGCGATAATTCCACACCATTTCTTTTAGAAGTTCTGACCACACTAGACTAGAATTAAGTACTAATTGGATCCCCCCTTGATAAATCTATTGGCTCTCTCCACTAACCCATTTGCCCTGGGATGGTATAGGGCAGTCCTCAAGTGTTTGATCCCATAGCGCACCAGGAATTCCTTCATGTTTTGAGAGCAGAACTGCACCCTATTGTCTGTTATAATTTCTGTGGGAAAACCTTCTCTATGGAATACTTCTGCAAAGAATGTGATTAGTTCATTTGTGGTGGCCGCCCTTAGGGCTTTCCACTCTAGCCACTTGGTGTGGTAATCTACTAACACAACAATAAACCTGAAGCCATCACCTAAACCTTGTATGGGGCCAATAATGTCAACAGCTAGCTTTTTCCAGGGTTCACATGGGACTTGAACGGGGCTGAGGGGTGCCTCTCTGACTATTTTCCCTTTATCTGCTTTCCACATTCAATACAATCACGCACCTTCTTCTCCGCCATACTGTCCATGCCTGGCCACCAAAATGATTGTCTCAACAATCCTTTAGTACCATTCATCCCTAGGTGACTTTGATGAGCTAAGTCTACTAAACAACCTCTAATGCTTGAAGGAGGGATAATCTTAGACCCCCTTCTCAGTTTCACTCCATCCTCAGACAGACTCAACTCTAGTTTGACCTCATATAGCTGATCAAAATTCCTGTCCAAAACATCTCTGTTGGGCCATCCATTTATTGTCCACTCCTTCACTCTTGTGAGGAAGGTATCACATGCATCTGTTTGAAGCCATTCCTCTTTTCCCACAGCTCACGCTGCCATATCAGAAATAGTCATATCTTCCTCATTTAACATTCCTGACATGTTCTCAGAGTGTTCCATAGGAAGCCTAGACAAACAATCAGCAACCACATTATCTTTTCCTGGAATGTGAACGATCTTGAAATTATACCCTTGCAATCCCACCATCCATCTAGCGATACTGGGGGAGCCCTTTGCCCAGTCACAACTACTTAGGAGTTGAACAAGCGGCTTATGATCCGACTTTATTAGAAATTCCTACCCCCAAACAAAAAATGTGAAGTGTAAGATGGCCCAATAAATAGCCAATGCTTCCCGTTCTATTACTGAGTAATTACGCTGAGCACCTCTAAGGGGTCTTGAAGCAAAAGCAATCACATGTGATTCTTTACCTGAGCCTAATTGGTACAGAGAAGCCCCCAGGCCTATTAAACTGGCATCTACAGTGAGCACAGTCTTCCTCCCACTTACAAAACCACCCAAAGAGGGGGCTCTCGAGATGCCTTCTTTTATTGCAGAAAATGCTTCCTGGCACTCAGGAGACCATTTGAAACGTACTCCCTTTTTCAACAAATTCCTTAAGGGCGATGAAATGGTGGCAAATTTTTCTACAAACTTGTGGTAGAACTCCGCCATGCCCATAAAAGATCTCAGTTGATCTTTATCTACAGGCGAGGGTACTCCACAAATGTTCTTCACTAAATTGGCCTTTGGTGACACTCCATGACTAGACACATTGTGCTCCAAGTACTCCACTTCTCTGAGAGCAATGCAACATTTCTCCCTTTGCACAGTAAGGCCCGACATTTTCAACCCCTCTAATACATTTTCAATACCCCATCATGCTCACTCTCGGAATTAGCATATATTAGAATATCATCCTGAAATACAGTGACTTTTTTAAGGCCCTTGAGCACTTCCTCCATGATCCTCTAAAATACTGAGGCGGCTGATGCTAATCCAAAAGGCATCCGTAGATACTTGAACGTGCCTTCTGGTGTTACAAATGCCGTTACATGTTGACAACTGTTTGATAAAGGCACTTGATGATAAGCCGCAGATAGATCTATCACGGAAAACCAACTAGGTTCGCCAAGGGTGGCAAGGGTCTCTGAAATTATGGGTAGAGGATATCTTTCAATGAAAATGTTCTTGTTTAGGTCTCGAAGATCAACACAGACTCTTAAATTTCCATTGCTTTCCGTGACTAGTACAACTGGGGAGAGCCATTCAGTCCCTTCAATACGCTCAATCACTCCCTTCTGGATCAGACTCTCGAGTTCTTCACCAAGTTGCTGGCGCAATTTTAATGGAACTGGTCTACTTTGTGCACCACTGGTTGTGCATTTAATTTAAGTCTTATGTTGTGCTCAAAGTTGTTCAATCTCCCGAGATTCAAAGTTAATACCTCAGGAAACTCCTTAGACCATTTATCTTCTAGTTCTGCGATAGTTATAGGCTCTGCAGCACTGGCATGGATGCGCACACCCAATTCTCTTTGTTCTTCCCAACCTAGGAGTGATGCTCCTTTCTTGATACTGTACCATGAAACTCTACAGTCAAAGCAATGTCCGAATTCCCATAGCCACAGGGTTGGACTCCAGAAGGAACAAGAACATCAGAATTTTTTCCCTAGGACATTTCTGTAAGTATCTTCCGATATTATGGTCCAGGGTGAACACGAATGTACCTTCATTTTTAGGTGACACCCATCAATCAAAAAATGATCAATCAGCCCATTAGAACAGCCGGATACAGCATCAATCTGGAACACGTGTCTAGTATTCTTCTCCTGGACAGGTGGCTCTTCTGGCATTCTATGCAAAGGTCGGGTGTCAACCTGGTGTTCGGGATCTCTCTGTTCCATAGAATTCACAGTCGAATCTTTAAACATGTTTGCAAAGTGACCTTTGCGTTTGCATCTGTAGCATTCTGCCAATCTTGCCGGGCAAGCAGGAAAGTTAGCCGAGTGTCTGGAATTGCCACACCTGGAACACTTTTGGCTCCACCACTCCTTCCTGGCAGATGTTGTCCTTTTTGGCATTACTGCACACACACCCTGTGCGACACTCTGTGAGGATTGTTTGTCAATTTTCATTACCCTCATATATTGTGAGGTCTGTTCAATGCTGTGTGTTAATTCTACTGCTTGTTCTAAAGAGACATCTTTAGCAAGTAACTTTTCTTGAACTCTAAGGATGTTGGTGCATGGCACTAACTGATCTCTGATGAGGGAATTGGGGAGATTGCCGAAGTCACATGCATGGCTCAGTGTCCTCAAGGATGCTACATATGACTCCACTCTGCACTGTCTTGTGCATGCTGAAATAACTTGTGCCTTTCAAAAGTTAAGTTCTTCCTGGGTTCGAAATGGTCCTCAATCTTCTTTAAGGCTACAACATACTCATCAGCATCCCCAGCGCCTTCCTCTGCACCATGTGTGAGTCCATCGAACACTATTCGCCCTCCAGGGCCTAAATTGTGCAGAAGTAGTGCTTTTTTCTGGCAGAACTGTACCTGTCACCTCCAATGGCCATAATGTAATTCTCAAACATCTGTGACCCATCTGTCCCATCTCACAGGAGGCCGGCCAGGTTTGGAGCGAAAAGGAGCTGGAGGAGGAATTGATGCAGCCATGTCATCAATTTTGACAGCTGCAACTATGTGTGAGTCAGAATCTAAGCACTCTTGTCTGTGCTGTTTGCTGTCCAAAACTAAAATGGCTCTGAATTCCAAATCAAATGGGTATTTTATTTGCTGAATTGACTACTCAGGACACTTCTGTGACATCACAATGAGCCTTGTTTCAGTTCAATGTTCCTAGCGTGGAATGCAAAGCGAATGTTCATAGCAACATTCCATGTGAGGTCATAAAGAAGTACATGCAATTGCTCTCCTCCGCCACTGTGAGCGCGTTGCTAAGCGACGAAGTTAGCAGAATTTCAATGTAAACAAATGCGGAGCTGGGACGGCAGAGTCTGTCCCCCACGCACTGTGATGACATGGATGAGCCCCAAAATTGTGCGCGCGGACAAAACCATCCAAAGTAATGCCCTGCAGAGCCTTCTTTCACCATGGAGCCTCTCCCCTAGGCACAGCTAGCACCCTCTCACCTGATGCGGGGCTGCTGCAGCGTCTGCTGCCTGGTCATCCTTGGGAAGGGAGGGGATGTGTGGCTGCGGCGCTGCAACAGAGCGCAGGTGACTGGCGCCACTCAGCACTCCCGGGGAAGGTAGGAGCAGTGCTCGAGGGGAGCGGTTGGGCTGTGCATTGCAGTCCGCGGTCTGGAAGTCTGAGCAGCCGGTCTTGAGATGAGGCCGGCAAAGGATCCTCGTCGCCAATGTAGGGATTGACACAACGCCGAGGTATGTTGAAACAAAGGTTTATTTCAAGTTAAACGACAGCAGGCAGCAGACGCACCCGGAGCCTTGAATGCTCGAGCAACTGCCAGCATTTAGAACATAACACTGTGAGTATACATTCTGAAGGGATCCTGCAGTTTGGGGATTCTCAGAATGCATACACATCATTTGGAATTATATAACGCAATACACTAAATAACAGTGAAACACATGAACTTAACACCAACCCTCCGATTTAGGGGGGAGACTCCCGATTTTTAAGTGAGAAATATTTCTATTTTTCACGGTCTCCCCCACCTAAAATAAGTGTAGCCCCAATGCATTCCTATGGGGGATTCCCCGGGAAATCTCCCTCCCGGGTGCATCTGAATGTTGTCATGTATGGTTAGGTCACAAGATGACTGGAATAGTGCAACACGGGAGGTGCACGAGATGACGCTTACCGGAAGCGAGGAGGGGGAGGGGCACTCATGAGGTCACAGTGAGAAGCAACAGGTCAGCGCCGGGCGTCCCGCAGCTCACATGACGTCACAGGCGGCCATGTTCAGCAACGCTCGGTCGGCCCCCACGTGACATGCACGCCACGTGACCATCCGCACCACGTGACCATCGCGCGAAGGGGAGGGCGGGGCCGATATGCGCGTGGGCATAGAGCGCGGCATCCGCGGGTGGTCCCCTATGGAGTTCCCATCCGAGAAGCGCACCTTAACATCTGCACGTGACGGTGGGCGCGTAGCGTCCTACGTCACCACGAGGGGAATCGACGGGAAGGCGCCGCCATTGCTGGCGGACTGCCCGGGACTACTCTTTGGAGGGCGAGCCACGCTCCCTTCCGCGGCTCCACTTGCCTCCCGCTATCGCAGGGACGCAGTCTGGCTCTAAACACACGCTGTGACTGTTGGGAACCGTAGCAGGGTTCACAGGCGTCTCGCGCTCGCTCGGGTCTGAGAGGCAAGGGATGCTCGTCATGCCGTCCGTCGCCACTGTCCTTCCTGCTTCTTATCGCCACCCCAGAAGATTGCAACGAGTGAAAGGCTAGAAGCACATGGCGGGCAGAGGGATTCTTCATGCACACTCACGCACGATCGGATCCATCACATGCTTCAGCCTTTCATGTACAAAATCTAATCTGTTTTGAGGGTGCCTGTATCTACCATAAACGGTTTACCTAACAAACATGACTGCTGGATGGGGTGGCCAACTCTTACCTAACAAACATGACTGCTGGATGGGGTGGCCAACTCTTACCTAACAAACATGACTGCTGGATAGGGTGGCCAACTCTTACCTAACAAACATGACTGCTGGGTAGGGTGGCCAACTCTTACCTAACAAACATGACTGCTGGGTAGGGTGGCCAACTCTTACCTAACAAACATGACTGCTGGGTAGGGTGGCCAACTCTTACCTAACAAACATGACTGCTGGGTAGGGTGGCCAACTCTTACCTAACAAACATGACTGCTGGGTAGGGTGGCCAACTCTTTGATAGTATTTTGCGGACACTTAACCACAAGGCAGCGATGACGTCACTACATCATTCAGGTTTGGGCCGCCCCCTTTTTTTGTGCATTTTTTTAATGGCTCTTTTAGAGCCTGCAGGTTGAGCTGTAACGCTCTATAGCCAGGCTTAATTGAAATGCAAATGGTTTGTCCTTGGGCATAGCTCTCAACCTTTTTCGATGCAAAGGTGGGTGAAATCACCCGATTTTGTGTTTGGCGGGTGAGAGGCCCATTGAAATGAATGGGCGTGCACGAGGCTTGGCGGGTGACTCACCTGTTTACAAGGCGGGTGACACCCGCCCAAGGCGGGTGACACCCGCCAAAAGCGGGTGAGTTGAGAGCTATGCCTTGGGAGGTGAGTGTCACGTTTTTTAACTGAAAACATGACCATCACGATCCAGGAACAAAACATTAGCATTTGAATGAAGCCAGGTGTCGAGCGTTACAGCTCGACCTGCAGGCTCAAAAGGAGAGCAGAGCCGCCGCAGAAAGAAAGCAGCAGGCGGCAGAGCCATGCTGTTTAACAGCCCACTTCAATTTGCAGAGTGGCTGTGATGGATGCAGGTTGTCCTGGCGAAAGTCGGGACAACCTGTGTCCCGCACAGCCACTCTGCAAATGGCGGGACCGAGTCCCTAATTGCGGGACCATCCCGCTAAAAGCGGGACAGTTGGCCACCCTACTGCTGGAAGGGAAAAGGATGAAAAAAGTTACTAATGCATGTTTGTACATTTATTCTATAAACATTAATAGATTTGTGAAATTATTTTATGTGTGTACGTCATAAATCTTCTATTGACACATTAGATTAGACCCAAATGTGATGTCATGTAGCAGGGGGACAAGGTCGCGGGAGCGGACATAAAGGTACCACCGGAACTGGCAGTTTGCCGCCAGTCCGGGTTTATGCACCCAACCAAGAGGTTGTGTGTTCTGTTGGCTGCGCAGCGACCATAGGCCTAAGCAGCCCTCTGCACCTTGCGGAGGCGTTGCATCACCGGCGCCCACAACATAACACTGGCGACGAGAACAATTCTTTCCCCACGTGGCCATCATTTGTGTAATCACCCGTCAAGCAACCCAGTAAAAGCACACAACGGCTGCCACTAAACACGCATCATTGGAACGTTCTTACCTCCAGCATCCCACTCCGGTGAACGTTCCACTCGTAAGCGGAGGACACAAGCCTCGCTATCGGGCCCCCAAAATTCTATTGGAAGTTTGACGAAACGGAAGGCAAGCCTCGCTTTCAGGCCTCCAACGTTCTCAACTCCGACAACACGGAAGGCGAGCCTCGCTTTCAGGCCCCCAAAGTTCTGAAAGAAGCCCGGCAACCGGCCTCATTGCAGGATATATAAATGCGCATTGGCGACTGCATCGCACACACCGTGAGCCTCGTTCTTGCACCCCCAAAGTTCCATGAGGACTGAAACAACTTAAAGTCAGCGCACTCCGCGCACACAAGACACGCCAAAGGCACGCCACACCACGCGCTCCCCAAACTTTCGTGATTCTCAAAGTAAAACGCTGACGAGTGACTCATTCCACTCCCCACTAAGCTACAGTGGTAGAAGACCCCCCACCATTGGAAAACCGAGGAGGTTGCAGCCATCTCGAGACACCATCCACACCCCACACGCCTCAAGGAAGAGGGAATTCTTGCAAGTTGTGCAGTGGTCCATGGCACAGAGGAGAAAAATGCCCTGCGTGGGGGTCGACCTGCTGAAAGTGCAACCGCCTCAACCACTGTGCAGCAGTCTGCATGCATCCGCCAAGCAGAGGAGACCGTGAACAACCGCCATGATGACCACAAGAACACCGTAAGAAATCGCCCGTCAACCAAGCCAGAAAGGAAGGGCAAGAGCCGTAGACCACACACAGAGGTCACCTGACACGAGTGAAAGGTAAGAGAGCGAAGACCGCGCCTTCCCTGACAGACGGGACAAAGGCGAAAGAAGCATAGCAAGAGAGTACAGTTTGTACATCTCATTTTGGTGGTAGAATCCAGGAGGTCAAAGCAACGAAAGAGACCATCCTGCACAGTCATCTCAGATGGCAAACCAATAAGGGTAATCATCGACACAGGTGCAACCATCAATGTCATGCCAATAACAGCCTTCGACAGACTCCACCCGAAGCCGATGCTCCAAGACAGGAAGGTATGACTCTTTGCATACGGCTGCAAGAAACCACTGCCGGTGCAAGGATCCTTCAGATCAGACCTATCGCACAACAACACTGGGTGCAGAGCCAGGATCTAAGTAGTCGATGCCGGCTGTGAGACTCTCCTAAACTGCAAGACAGCAGAAAAACAGAGATTAATACAGTTTGCGTTCAGCATCCAACACACAGAAATCAATGACTTACTTGAAAAACACCAAGTATTTCAGCATGAAATCCAAAAGGTTCTGAACGGCCTAGAAGGGACGACCAACATCAGTGATGACGTCATTGTGTATGGAACAACTGACAAGGAACACCACAAGCGTTTAGCCGCAGTACTGCACCAGCTCGAAGAAGCAGGTCTAACACTGAATGCCGAAAAGTTCGAATTCGGGAAAAGAGGAACTTTTTTTCTTCGGGTACATGTTCAACTCGAGAGGGGTATCACCGGATACAGCAAAAGTGGAGGACACAAAAACCACCAGAGCCCCATACCCCCCGGCACGCATCGAGAAGTGGATGTTACAACTACAGCCCTACAACATGGGGCCAGATTAACATGCAGACTACCTATCCCGCCACCCATGGCCTGCCACATACCTGCAAAAACAGCATGTGACAGACAGATGAACACGTATGTCATGTAGTCGCATGTGCCCTCACCCTACAGGAAGTGGCAGAAGAAACCAAGGCAGACGCTATCCTAGCCCAAACCACATAATCCATCCAGTCGCGGAGATGGAAAAACATTCTAACCTCTGTTGCCCAGTGCACACAGTCAGCCCAAGAGAAGCTACAGGCTATATTTGGAATGCGCCACAAACTTACCATAGCCCCTGAAGGAGTACTACTCAAAGTACACTGGATAGTGCTACCGACTACACTTGAGGAAAGAGCCCTCAAACTGGCCGACAGTGGGCACCAAGAAGTTGTGAAAAAAACTTTGTACTTAAAGTCCAGGATGTGAATGCCTGTCAAGATGAGGCTCCGCGATGACTAAGTATACCTCCGTCCCCAAGCACCGGTCAGGGAGGAATTGAATGCTACTCCCTGACCAGTTATTGAGGCCACAGGTGCAGAGAGCAGGAACTCGGGTAACCAGGCAGCTGCAAGGGAACAGGTGATCAAAACATGAATTCTAAACATCAATGTGAGGAGACAGTTCTATAAACAAGAAATTAATTTACACCTACCAATGTATGGCCTGTGGAGATGCAGTATGGAAAAGCGAATCTCGGGGGTGTCCCTCCCTTGGGTGGATACTGGTAAACAGGGAACCCAACAGCAGCAAGATGACAATTAAGAGCCACAGAGATTCGTTGCAGCAAGTACCTGTGGTGTTTTTGAGAAGTTTCCTGCACCTTGATGGTTGGGAGGGAGTACCAGTCTCCCAGGGGTCACAATGCAATGTCCAAAGTTCCTCCTTGCCAGGGGGTAGTCCAAAAGAAGTCTGTGATCCAAAGCCAGGAGTAAAAAAACCATGAAAACAAAAAGTTCCAAAACGCCAAATCCAAAGGGGGTAAGCAGAATCAAGTCCAGAGTCTGTGAGCAAGCTCCAAAATCCGGCAATGAAATCCAAATAGTTTGAAACGCCACTCGCTGTCGGGAAGAACAGCTGAGAAGCGTGGAATAGCGTTGCCGGTATCCTTTTATACCAAGTACTTCCTTATTGGTCACATGATCGTGTCCTCACGCGGTTACGTGAGCGACGCTGAGCGTAATCACGTGACCAGGAAGTAACAGCCGACGCGGGTGGTGGCTTGTACCGGCCGCGAGCAGAGAAGCCTGATGTCCCCCAGCGCCAACGCGACCAAAACCGCCAGGTCCTTGGATGTCGCCATCATCCCGCGGCCCCTCTGGTAGCGAGGCGTTGCCGTAGCATCCCGCTGCTGTTGGGAGGGAGAGCAGGTACTGTGGTGTGTGGAGGATCTGGGCGGGACATGTGCTGGAGCGGCGGAGGGCACAATCGTGACAGAGCCCCCACCCAAGGACCCACGACCACTTGGGCTGGACAGATTATCCTGATGGAACCTAGAAACCAGGAGCAGGGCGTGCACATTGGAAGCGGGCTCCCACGACCTCTCCTCCGGCCCGAACCCAGACCAATCCATGAGATAATAAAGTACGCCTCTACTGATGCGGGACCCCAGGATACCACTGACTTCATACTCAGCTGCAGTGCCATGTACAAGCGGGGACGGGGCAGAATGGCTCTCACATCGGGTAGGCAAGGTTTTAATAAGGACGTATAAAATGCGGGGTGAATGCGCAATACAGAAGGCATGGACAAGCAATAGGCCACTGGGTTGATGACCCTTGTGACGCGGTAAGGTCCGACCAAACGAGGAAGCAATTTACGACAACCCGGTATATGTAGGTGTCATGTGGACAACCATACCTTGTCACCAACGGTATAACAAGGGGCAGGAGTCCCATTTCTTATTTGCTGAGTTACACATGGTGGCTTGAGCTTCCCTAAAATGGGTAATGGTTTGAGCGTAAATATCCCCTAGATCCCTAAGACAAGCGGCCACAGCCGGCACAAGGGCAGCAGACAGGTCAGGTAGGGGAAAGACCTGGGGATGTTGGCCGTAGAGGGAATAGAACGGAGAAAAGCCAGTGGCCGAGTGTGGGGCGTTGTTGTAGGCGAGTTCTGCTATGTGTAACACATGATACCACATGTATTGGTGTTGCAAGGAGAGACAACGTAAGTATTGCTCGAGTGTTTGGTTAACACACTCTGTCTGGCCATCTGTTTCAGGGTGGTAAGAAGAGGAAAACCGGGCAGCAAAACCTAGAAGTTTTTAGCTTCTCTGGTAGGTCTGCTAGAAGTTCTCCTTTTGAATCTTTCTGTTAGGTATTTGGGGGCTAGGTCATTAATACTTTTGAAAGTCAGTGATGCTGTTTTGAGTTTAATTTTGTCGGCTGTGGATAGCCAATTAGATTGTCTTCTGCCGTCTGAGATGTGCTCTCTTGGGATTCCTAGGGCGGCTCGAAGGGCGTTGTTCTGCAGGGTTTGGATTTTTTGCAGTGTGTGTTTATTGGACCCTATGTATAGTGGATTGCAGTAGTCCAATTTGGATAATACCAGGGCTCTTGATAGGGTGAGGCAGCTGGCGGAGGATAGATATGGTTTAGCTGCTCTAATCAGCTTACAGGTGTAAGCGGTGCTAGAGGCCATCATATTCACCTGCTTTGTTAGGGAGAGGCAAGAGTCGAGGTAAAAACCTAGTGTTTTTACTTCTTTCGCTACTTTAATGGTGTTGCCATCTATGACAAATGATGAGTAGTTATCGTTCAGTTTTTTGATATTTTGTGTGTTCCCCAGTATGATGAGTTCCGTTTTGTCATCATTCAGGCATAGACCATGACGGGCCATCCATGCCTGAATGATGAGGTATATTCTGTTCACCAAGGCCAAATCCTGTTCATAATCCCCCGAAAGTGGGATGAGAATCTGAGTGTCATCTGCATAGTTTGTGTAGGAGACACCAAGAAGGTCCAGATCATCGAACAGGGGCTTTGTGAAGATGTTATACATGGTCGGAGAGACACAGGATCCCTGGGGGACGCCACATGTGATGGGTACTGGGTCAGCCGCTGCGGAGGTGGAGAAAACCCTCATGGTTCTGCCGCTTAGGAACGACCTGATCCATGCAATGGCATGAGTGGAGAAGTGGGCCGCAGTTTCCAGGTGGGTACAAAGCACATCATGATCCACCAGGTCAAATGCCGGTGAGAGGTCCAGCAAGAGGAGTAGGGCAGTTTTTCCAAGATCTCTCAGCTCATCGACCTGGGTTTTGAGATCGATAAGTGCAGTTTCGGTGCCATGTTGAGGCCTGAAGCCTGACTGTCTGGTACCTAATAGTTGGTGCATCTCCAGATATTTTTGGATTTGTAGGTAGGCCACTCTGTCTAGGATTTTTAGCAGAAATGATATCGTGGTGATTGGCCTGTATTTAGTCGGGATGGCGGGGTCCAGGGTTTGCTTTTTAAGGAGGGGGAGGACCCATGATTACTTAAGATTGTCCGGTATAGTGCCTGATGCAAAGGAAGCATTAATAAGTTTGGTGATAAATGGGGAAAGGTCTCTGGCCGCGTCTTTTATCAGTTGGGCTGAGCATATGTCGCCTCGACAGTTAGTTGGTTTGAGCGAGATTATTATTTTTTCAATCTCCAGGATTGTTACTTTGGTGAAGTTGAATTTGTGTTCTGGCTTGGTGGAGGTGGGTGGTTTACCGCTTGGATTGGTTGAGGTGGGTATAGTTTGTTTCTTTTTCTCAATTTTGGTTTGGAGTGTGGCAATTTTGTTGTTTAGAGCTTTTTGGATGTTGGAGCACCACGTTTTATTTTTATCGCAGTTATCTGGAGCAGGGATAGGGTTTTCCAGTTCCTTTAGTATAAGAAATAGTTCTTTGGTTCCAGACTTAGCCTGTGATATTCTGTTGTTGAAGTTTTCTTTTTTGGCCTTCCTTATTTCATTTTTGTAGATCTTAGAGGCACTGATGAGAGCTCTTTTGTTAGTCTCTGATGGAGTTAGTCGCCAGGCGGATTCGCATTTGCGTTTTTCAATTCTTAGGGATTTGAGGTGAGGGGTGAACCAAGTATTTAAGTGTGCTCTGGGCTTGATTTTTCTCATTTTAAACGGGGCGCTAGTGTCCAAGGCTGTGGCCATGGTTGAGTTGAAAACGTTCACTAGGGCTGTTGGGTTTAGCGATTCAGATAAGGAATTTAGGGTTGGGAGGATAAGTGGTAGCAGTTTGTCTGTGGTTATGTTTTTTTTATTTCTGGTCAGTAGGGGGGGCCAGTACAATTTCCTTGGGTTGGGTGGTGTTTTCATTTATGAGGAAGGTTATTAGTGCATGGTCTGTCCAGATTTGTGGGCAGACATCGGTAATTGTTACATTACAGTTGTGGTTGGCTACCCAGTCGAGTGTTTGACCTTTTTCGTGGGTAGGTTGTGAGATTCTTTGGGTAAATCCCAGTTCTGTGATGACATTGGCGATGTTAGTCGCTTGCAAGTCTTTGTGGTCATTGAAACCTAAGTTCATGTCTCCCAGGAGGATGGCTTGCGATGAGTTTTTTAGATTGTTTGAGAGGATCATAGAGATGTCCTCCTCAAAGGTTCCAATGGGACCTGGTGGCCTATAGATGAGGTGTATATTGATAGACTGGGAGGGTGATGTTGAGAGTTTGGCGGTTAAGGATTCACAAGATTTGGTGATTGAAGGCATTTCTATTGTTATGGCGAGGTTGTTTTTAGCGATGATGGCTAGGCCGCCTCCTCGAGAGTTGGTTCTGTCCTCTCTGAGAATGTTGTAGTTAGGGGGCAGGGCAAGCATCAAAGCGGGTCCTGCTGCTTGGTGAAGCCAGGTTTCCGTTATGGCTAGAAGGTCATAATTGCCTATTTGGATGAGATCGGCAATTTCGGTGGCATGTGCTATCAATGATCTAGCATTAATGAGGGCACCCTTCAGCGATATGTTTGGTTTGGGTGTCGCAGGGGTGACATGGCTTTTCTTTTTGGTGGGTCTGTTGCTTGATTTGCGGTGGTTGTTAGTGGGACTGTCAGTGTGGGAATATTTTTTGGTGGGGGAGGTGTCTAGTTTGGGGACATTGCGTTGGTGGTTTCTTGTATAGCTAGGTTTGGTGGCTAGTCTGGCTAGTGGTTCATAGATTTTGGGTAGTCTAGATCGTAATTTTGCGTTTCTACTTAAGGTATCGCATGGGATATTTGTTATGGGGTGGTGGGTGGTAGGTATCTTTATCTCTATAGTTTGTGGGTTAGTGTCTGGGGTGCTGGTCGGTCCGGGCTCGTCATCAGAGTTTGATGTTGCAGTAGGTATAGACTGCGGTGGGTGGTTTCCAAGCCTGAAATGTGTCCTTAACAGCTAAGAGCTCCTTTTCCGCGACATTGTAGTGTTGTTCTGTTGGCGTGAATTTACGGGAAGGGAAAGCGATGGGGTGGAGAAGCCCTGTAGCAGGACAGGCCTGGGAAAGGACTGCACCCAATGCAAACGAGGAAGCATCAGCCTCTACCACGAAAGGTTGCTTGGCGTTAGGATGTTGTAGAATAGGGGCCGAAGTAAAGGCCATTTTCAAAGTGTTGAATGCCTCATCCTGTTCTGGTGTCCAAGCGTAGGGTTTCCGTGGACTGGTCAGATGGGTTAGGGGGGCAGCGATGGATGAAAACCCTGCGATGAACCTCCTATAGAAGTTTGTAAACCCGAGGAATGATTGTAGAGCCTTGAATTTTGTAGAGATAGGCCAGTTTAGTACAGTGTCGACTTTGGATGAGTTAATGGAGAGCCCTTTAGAGTTAATGTGGTAAGCCAAGAAGTCCACCTCAGTGGTGTGAATTAGACATTTTCCGGGTTTCGCAAACAACGCCTGGGTTCCGAGTCGGTTGAGCACCTCTCAGACATGATTTAAATGAGATGGAAGAGATGGTGAGAATATTATTATTCTCATTCGAACCAAGTTGTAAGCCCCCCTGAGATACAGTTTGGTGAAGATAGTTGCATGTGTGAGGTTATCAAGGAGTGGTGTTATAAGGAGTATAGGGTACCTGTTCTTGACTGTTAACTGGTTAAGGCGACGGTAATCCACACATGGATGTAAATCCCCTTCTCTCTTGGGCACAAAAAAGATTGGGCTAGCAGCAGGAGACTGGGAAGGACGGATGTGAACTATTCTTAAAGCAGTCTGGAGGTACTCTTTTAGGGCTTGATCTTCCGTGGGTGACAAGGAATATATCCGCCCGCAAGGTTTTAAAAAAATGTGTTTGTTTGCGGTTTGTTATAAACCTTTACAAAAATAAAACAAAAGAGCAAATAATTTAAAACATGTACATCTTAAAAGAACAATTCATTGCAATAAGATCCAAACTACAAACTCATAAATACAGAATGGAAAACACAATTAACATTCATAAATACAGAATGGAAAACACAAATAACATTCAGCCATAAATGAGAATACTCAAATAAATCAAAACCCAGTTAGGATACATCCTTACATAAACATAATTAGGTAGATCACCAGGACATCAATATTAACTTAACTCACAGACTGATTTTAAAAATGTAATTAGGCGTATAATCAAAATGGGAGAGTTTCCATGCCTCATTTTGTACCAAATATACAAACGATCAATACATACATTTAACGAAAACAATTAAAAAAAGTGATCAGTTCTCTGCTTAATCTACATTGGGCATATTAGCAGGATGTGAAATAAAGTCTCATCCACCCCCACCTGATTACAGAATCAACACCATTTCTTATCCCCAGATGGGTTTCTTAGATCTAAAATAAAATTTTTGTGCATAACATTCAACCTGAATCTCATAAAGGAATTTCTGATAGACCTGGATGGATATTTCATCAAGTAAAACTTCCAAAATGAGTGGGCTTGATTGTGAAGTTTAGACTCAACCACTTTACTCGTATGAGACCAATTAGTCCCACAAATGATTTATTTACATTTATTAGGCTTATTCAGAAGAGTACTCTTTGCAATACCCAACTCTTCCAACGCTGATTCAACATCCTTGTTTAGTCTGGTCATGAACTGGCAAGCAAGGTCCCTTCCTGCTTGTGTATACAAGTTACGTACCCCGGACATCATGCATTTTCTCCACAATTGGAGCCTCTTACCCATTACCAAAGATTAAAGCGATTCCAGCCCTAATTCATAATGTATAATCTCAATTGGAATGCATTTGGGTAAACAAAACAGAATGCCCCCCCCAAATTATACCTTCAAGGACCTTCAAAAAGTCCATAAAATTGGGAGCAAACAATTCCAGACCATAGATTAACCTTGGTACCACTTTTCTCAAATAGAATTCCAAAATTGGCTTCATAGTAAATATCCCACATTTTCTCTCTAAGGCAACTTCTGCTTTAGCCTTGAGTTGGTTTTTAATCAAAGGAGCAGAATCAGTACCCGAAAATCAATACCCCAAATACTTAAAAGCTTTTTGCGGCTTCATGTATTTACCTTTGCAAAACCAGGTATAAGACTCCCGTTTCTTATTAGGTTTACCCATACAGATAATGATTGTTTTCAATGGATTTATTGACAAGTGAAGTTGGCTTATGAATAGTCGGAACTCTTAAGTCGCTGCAGACCCACTTTGGTATTGTCTAACAAAAGAAAATCATCTGCATACGCAAGCCATGAAATGCACATACCATTCAATTTGGGAGAAATCAAACCCTTATTAAAGAACACTGTTTGGGCTCCACTGACGTATAAATTAAAAATAGTAGGCGCCAGCATACATCCTTGGCGCAAACCATTAAGAGTTTCCATCTGCGAAGATAGCCCGCCTTCGGAGTTGAGTCTTATCACCAGCCTGGTGTCGGTATACAAGGCAATCACTATTTCCAGCAAGTGATTCGGAATACCCAGAGATTTTAGTTTGTTCCATAAAGTGGGCCTGTCAACTAAATCAAAGGCCATACTAAGGTCCATTGATGCCACAAAGGTAGATCTTGCACCCTTTACTATGGCTTTACTCTGTAAGCATTTAAGGACCAGACCTCCACAATCCGTGCCCCACTTTTTAAAAAACCCATATGATTCAAACTCAAGATTTGATTGGCATCCATCCATTTGTGTATGTCAACCAGCACCAGAGAAGCAAAAATGTTAGATTCTGAGTCTGCTATCGGACGATATATAGCTGGCATCATACGTGAACCCTTTTTGAACACAGGAATAGCTACTGAGACCCTCCAAGACTGGGGAATGGTTTTAGTTAGGCACACGTCTTTAAAAAGAATACATAAAATCTTTGCCCAATACAGAGGATTGAATTTTAAGATTTTGTTGGTGAGATTATTTAGGCCTGGCGCACCAATATTTTTTGATTTGATTATCAGGCCTTTAACATCTTCAACCAGGCATACCATAGGCCAGGATGGAGCCATCGACCCCAAATGTTGAAAAACCTGGTTACTTGCTTTATATAAAGTTGAAAAATGACCCGCCCATACCACTTCCGGAATTGGATTCAGCATACAGTCAGCCTGCAAACAGTCAACATTGTTCATCAATTGCCAGAAATTGGATGACGATACACCCCTCATTGCTCCCAACATCTTTTCACCATCACGTTGGGCAATAATAGAGGAATGATTAATCAACCAGTTCTTGTACGATTGTTTCAGCCTTTTTATTAAGCCCATTGATACTTGATCCAACAACCCCAATTTGTGAATTCTACGCATCTCCCTTTGAAGGGCCACCTTTTTTACGTGCACCTCATGATCCATAGAGTGCTTGTGACTAGTCTTTGGGTGACCCCTACGAGAAGTTAGAACATACAATCTATGAATTCTATTACCAATAGTAGATTCAAAGCAGTTCACAGAAAACATGAGCATGCGCTGATCTAGCAGGGTTTCTTCATATTCATGGATCATTGTTGATGTACATTTTTGAGTTAGGTTATAGGAACATTTGATCCTGTTCTTCGAAGAATTTAATAAGAGTCCCTTATTATAGATCTTATTGTCTTTCTGCTGAACCTTAGACAAAAACTCAAGCTTTAGCATACAATGATCACTCTCAGGCACCTCATTCACTTCTAATTTGTCCAGGGAGTTATTCAGTTTTGCTAACAAAAAAATATAATCAATTATGGAAGAACAACCCCTGGCTTTCCAGGTGAAATGCTCATTAGCAACCAGTTCGAGACCCTAGGTCAATTAACTCATTTTCCAAGTGCAGGTCTTATAGTTCATACGAGTTCCAATCAACATTTATTAGCAGTAAAGGAAAAGCATCAGCTACCCCCCCCCGCCTTAAACAATGTTAGTAAAAAAAGATTGACCGTTGTTCCAGCCACCTGTTTTTATGAGGCCGGGAGAATCTTTGAAGGCTGTAATCAGTCCACCCTTAGGTTTGCCCCTCAAGCCCCTTACTGCACATAGTTCATTAACCTCAAACCCCTCCCAGCCCACAGAAGATGTTAACCACGTTTCCTGGAGGAGAATAAGATCGAAAGTGTGCAGATCTTTCATGAGTTCCTCATTGTTAAGAAGGTGGTAACAACCTCTGGAGTTCCAACTAATCAATTTCAAATTATGGCTCCTTAATAAAGTGGTTTCCCTAACTGTTTTAGATTACTGATCGCATCACGTAAGGAAATGGCCAGTCATCTCCAACCCTGTTTGTCTGGCCCATCTTCCGATCTGGGACAAGACTGAATTTCCTTCTTTTCATATACAAGACCATTGGCTCTAAGTCCTCCACCATCAAATACTTGCATAGGAACAGTCTGATCTTTGAATGGAAAAAGATCAAACCCCATGCGTTGAAGGGCTTCTGCCTCCTTCAGCAACATAGATCTCACCAAGGGTGATGGGATTACCAACCTAACGAAGCCAAGTCGTTCTTTATGAAGAAAATCAACCAATCTAATATCAGCTGAAGTAATAAGTCTCAATTCTGGAATTGATGCAAAAAGGGAGAGAATATAAGGCCTATTTAAAGGTTGGAACCTACCTTCATTAAACAAGGAGCATAGTATCAAACCTGGTAGATTCGCAAATGCATGAGGTCTAAGATCACGATCGTAATTTATTTCTATATTATCCCTCTGGGACCCCACCTTCTCAAACTCGTTCACATTAAAGCACTGGTTCGGTTTAATAATTTCCTCGCCTCTTAAATCATTTTTAGTATTTGATAATTCCTCCCTTATCCCTTTTTCTTTCAAAAATGTGTTTTTCGTTCAAAATGTCTTGAACGTTCCTCAATAGATCATCCACTCTTTTCTGTGGATTAGCAGAGGACATGTTAGTATTTTCATCCAGTACTTGACTATGTACCAGCAGATTGACAGACTCCCCCCTACCACTCTCAGACCCACTTACCATAGTAAGATAAAAGGCAGAGTGTTGCAAGCACTTGGGTCCTTATATAAAAGGCCTGTGTTCACAGTCTGCACAATGGCTCTTTTACCTGGGTCTTAAAGGGGTACAGTGACTCTAGGGAACAAATTATTATTACCCACTTCCTTGTCATTCACCTTGCTAGCGACCAAGACATGTTTGTTCCGACTTAACTCTTCAAGGTCTTTTTCAGAGTGATTTGCAGCATTTTTAAAAATATCAAAGATATCACTTAAGCCACTTTCAAGGCTATTTGATTGGTAATGAGAGGGATCCTTTTTTTTCTTCATGATTTCATACATCCCATCTGCCCCGCCATTCACTCTGCGTGGATTGATCAGAAGAATGTTTATCATCAGGGGAATTAATTGGTTTTTCTTTATCATTAGTAACATCACACAGAGAGACAACATAAACTGTTGAATCAACCCCTTCACTTTCAATCTGATGTTTGAAGTCCAGATCCCTCAGGAACTTTCTTGACGATTTATTTTTCAGATCACTTTTTTTTAGATTTGTTATTATTTTTCTTAGCCTGTTTTTTGGCTGTTTTAGAGTTGGGAATACATGGAGGTACAATGGAGGTAGGCACAATGGAAGGAGGAACCACTCACCCGTACCTTTAGTGCTTAATGAGTCATTCGCCCCATTTATAGCTGACATCGCTCTACCCTTTTGCGCCTTTTTAGCAACCACCTCAGAACATTTTTTAGCAGAAATGTTCCATTTAATACTTTCCCATTCTGAGAATCATGAAGCTTAGATTGAACCTTATCTAAATTGCTCCGCTCGGTTGAGTCCATCACGTTCCGTTCCAGACCCAAACCCACAAAACCATCCTTAAGTATAGAAACAAGTAAATCTGCCAATCTATTAGGCACCAATTTTAATTCCAAACCCACAAAACCCTCCCTGAGTATAGGGACAAGTAACTCAGACATTCTGTTAGGCAGCTCGTCTGTAACCTTGACAATCTTGGTAAGAGCCTCTGTTTGTTTCCTGAGTTCCACCAGGATGGGCCGATTAAAGATGCCCAACATTGCAGACATCTCTTCACCCAATGAAGACTCATCCCTACCCCCCAGCTGTATGTCAACAGGATCATCGAAAGTGGCATTTGAGATAAAAATAGCCGGGGTGATTGCATCAAGATCACCCAGAAGGCCTAGGCACAACCCCAAGACGCGACCCAAAAATGAGGTGAAGGGCGCTTTCATCAATGCTAGATCCCCCCCGGCCCATGCCCTTGACATCGCAGATCTCATTACCACATAAAACCTGGATTTTATTGCCATTACGGAAACATGGCTTCACGCAGCCTCAGGTCCTCTACTGGCACTAGCCATTCCCAATGGATATTCCATTATCAGAAGTGACCGCAACTCCAACCTCTCCAAAGGTGGCGGCGTTGCATTTATCCACAAAGATGACATCGATATGAGATTGATTCCCAACACACAACTCAGTTCTGCTGAGTCCCTTTTAGTCAAACTCTCACTATCTCACAATGACACAGCCACCCTGCACCTCATCTATAGGCCCCCGGGCCCACTCGCCACATTTTCGAATGACATCACGACCATCCTTGCCGACAACACCAAACCTAACTCACAAGTTCTACTTCTTGGTGACCTCAATCTCGGCCTACTAGATCCCAATGACTCCCATGCCGAAGAGATAGTGAGTAATATTTCAAACCTAGGATTCTCTCATCACATTCTCAAACCCACCCACTCCAAAGGGAGGACACTCGATTGGATCGCCAATTTAAATTGCAATACGCATGTCGCCTCCAACGACCCATGTGCCTGGTCAGACCACCACATCATCATCTTTAACATACCAGCCAATGAACTTCGCACCAAACCTAATATTGCGCCATCCATCCCTACAAGAAACAAAAAGGACATTACCAAGGACAAACTCCTCCCTCTCATCCTGCCAATTCTTAATAATCGTGCCCTCTCGCATGATGACCCAACCGTCTTGTTAGACACATTCAACGAAATCTTGCTCAAAGCTATCAATACCATAGCACCTCTCAAAATCAGGAAAACTAAACAGCGTGCCCATCTTAACTCCTGGTTTACTCCACATCTTAGAACATTACGCAAAAAAAAAACGGAATGCCGAAGCACTTTTGAAAAGCCATCCTTGCGAGGTTAATAAAGATAACCTCATAATTGCAACACTCAGCTACAAGGAAGAAATTGTACAAGCTGAAAAGAGACGTACAAGCAACGTATCTCTGAAGCTGAATCTAATACGAAGGAGCTATTCAAAATTCTTAAAGAACTAGAAACCCCTTCCGCCACCCCAGATATGTGCAATAAGGACAGCACATGGTGCGAGAATATACAAAAAGCTCTCCTCAACAAAATAGCTACATTACAGTGCAAAATCAATGCTAAACAAAACTGCCTTCAAACTTCCCTCCAACTAAACTCATGACTAATAAACCTAAAACCTCCATACCTTCACACACCCCATTTAGCTTTGCTCCACTTACTATCACTGAGGTGGAAAGCATCATTAGTAAACTGAAACCGTCCAACTGTCAGGGCGACTCCTGTCCTGCCCCCATCATCAAGGAATCGGCACATGAACTTGCCCCCTTCATTACCGCCTTTATCGATGCCTCTTTTCATTCGGGCATTGTTCCTGATAACCTCAAGGACGCATTGGGTCACCCCACTGTTAAAAAAACCTACGTTGGATCCCAGTATCCCCACTAATTACAGGCCGATCACCACGGTCCCATTCTTATTGAAAATTGTGGACAGGGCTGCGTATTTACAGATTCAGAATTACCTAGAAAATAACAATCTTCTTGGCACAAGACAATCTGGTTTCCGACCCAAGCACGGGACGGAAGCGGCCTTACTAGATCTTAAGACTGAAATCGAGGACCTAAAAGGCAATGGGAAAATGGCCTTATTATTACTCCTCGATTTATCAGCAGCATTTGATCTGGTCAATCATCAAATCCTCTGCCGCCACTTGAAACTTGCGGGCCACTTCTCTGAAAAAGCCACCAAGTGGATCAGTTCCTTCTTGGATAACAGACAGATGAGGGTTTTCTCGCCCACCGCCACAGCAGAACCTACACTGGTGCTCTGCGGGGTGCTGCAAGGCTCCTGCGTTTCACCCACGCTTTATAACGTTTTTACTAAACCTCTATTCGACGTACTTGACTATCTGGGTGTAACCCACACCAACTACGCCGACGACACCCAGATACTCATTCCAATCACAGGCAACTACTTGGTGGACTCTAAAGCCCTGAATGACATTTATCAAGTCATCCAAGCCTGGATGGCCCAGCATGAGCTTTGTCTCAACGATGACAAGACAGAGCTCCTCATCCTGGGCTCTCAACACCGATTGAATAGACTTGACCCCTCCTTTAAAACGTTCAACATTGATAGTAACTCTATCAAAGTTTCCACTGACACTAAAAAACTAGGAATCTACCTAGACTCCACCTTATCACTTAACCGACAAACAAATGCTGTTGTCTCAGCCTCCGCTTACACATGTAAGCTTATCACAGCATGCTGCCCATTCCTAACCACACAGAACTGCACTATCTTGGCCAGGACATTGGTTATGTCCAAATTGGACTACTGCAATGCCTTATATTTTGGGACCAACCAATGTAACCTTAACAAATTACAGGTTACCCAAAATAACGCCATTAGAGCTGCCCTAAACATCGCCAGATCTGCACACATCTCTGAAACTAGGAGACGCTTACACTTCTGAACAATCAGGCCCCCATCTATCTTGTCTCCCGCTTCTCTCACTACTCACCTACCCGGCTACTTAGATCGGCTCAAGCACACTGCCTGACCATCCCTAGATATAAACTGCAGAGAGCTGGGGGCACTAGCTCCCAGTCCTTGCCTCCAAATTATGGAACTCCATTCCATTAACCATTAGATCTGAAAATTCTCCAACCTTATTCAAACAAAAAACCAAACTGTGGTTATCCACCACACAAGCCTAATGCCACTTAGGACTTTTTGGTCATCACCTGCTCAGCATATGTATTGAAGATTATGCTAACTGTAAATATTGATGCACATCATACTGTATACTATGTATAATGTTACTGTATATATTGTGCACACCTTACATTGTTATTTTACCATTTTGTATATCCTGTGCATTGTTGTCTCTGTTTATCTGTCACTATTATTGTGATGTAATTACTTGCCAAGATATGCGCCCGGTTGCCCTTGGGCCTAGTGCGCTATATAAATAATCAAAATACAAATACAAATACCAATCATGGACACACATTTCCCCACTAAAGGATCGACTGTGGGGACCACACTATTCAAATCATCACCAAATAGAGGTTGAGAGGAATCCATATTTGTATCAGTGATTTTCAAAACCACTGAGCAGTCCTGGGCACACTGCAGCATTTCTTCCTCATCCGCGCAAGGCACAGGAAGGGGAAGCGCTGCCGCATGCGCCAGACTAGCTCCTCTCGTACTGACCGCATTAAAGAAGTCGGCCCCATGATCCTGCCGAACAGCGAGCATTTTTTATTTCCTCATCGCACAATCAGTAACTCAATCAATGCCCACATTACGCACAGATTTCTCAATTCAATTGGACTAACTAAATGAAAAAATGCAAGTAAAGATTATAAAAATAAAGAACAATAAGAGAAATAAGAAAAATAAGAATTTTTCGCCCCTCACCCCGACACCCGAACAGCCTAACAGCCACTTTCAAAGGCACTTCCAATGCACGCGGGCAATGCGTGCGAGCCTCACAAAATGTAGGCAGTGCAAGCGGAAGTTGATGGGGGGGGCGCGGTTCCATGTAAAAATATCCCAGAAATATTATCTCCAATACAAAATATCGCCGTGATTTGGCCATGCAAATGTATTTTTATCGAATCTAACAGATGTACATTTAGCATCGTGCTAATGAAGTATTTTAAGACTGTGCTATTAGAATCGCATGAAGTAAAAGCTTATCAATCACTGTGCAATGTAAACACGAGGCAGGTCTCCAGTACAAAGAAACCTGTCGGAGCACGAGCAGCCAAGCGTGGAAGAAAGCAGCTCTGTGTCAGTCAACTACCTCAACAGGCGTTAAAGGAAGAAACCGACGAGGAGCAGGAGCAGCCAAGCGTGGAAGAAAGCAGCTCTGTGTCAGTCAACTACCTCAACAGGCGTTAAAGGAAGAAACCGACGAGGAGCAGGAGCAGCCAAGCGTGGAAGAAAGCAGCTCTGTGTCAGTCAACTACCTCAACAGGCGCTAAAGGAAGAAACCGACGAGGAGCAGGAGCAGCCAAGCGTGGAAGAAAGCAGCTCTGTGTCAGTCAACTACCTCAACAGGCGCTAAAGGAAGAAACCGACGAGGAGCAGGAGCAGCCAAGCGTGGAAGAAAGCAGCTCTGTGTCAGTCAACTACCTCAACAGGCGCTAAAGGAAGAAACCGACGAGGAGCAGGAGCAGCCAAGCGTGGAAGAAAGCAGCTCTGTTTCAGTCAGCTACCTGAACAGGCGCTAAAGGAAGAAACCGACGAGGAGCAGGAGCAGCCAAGCGTGGAAGAAAGCAGCTCTGTGTCAGTCAGCTACCTGAACAGGCGCTAAAGGAAGAAACCGACGAGGAGCAGGACCAGCCAAGCGTGGAAGAAAGCAGCTCTGTGTCAGTCAGCTACCTGAACAGGCGCTAAAGGAAGAAACCGACGAGGAGCAGGAGCAGCCAAGCGTGGAAGAAAGCAGCTCTGTGTCAGTCAGCTACCTCAACAGGCGCTAAAGGAAGAAACCGACGAGGAGCAGGAGCAGCCAAGCATGGAAGAAAGCAACTCTGTGTCAGTCAGCTACCTCAACAGGCGCTAAAGGAAGAAACCGACGAGGAGCAGGAGCAGCCAAGCGTGGAAGAAAGCAGCTCTGTGTCAGTCAGCTACCTCAACAGGCGCTAAAGGAAGAAACCGACGAGGAGCAGGAGCAGCCAAGCGTGGAAGAAAGCAGCTCTGTGTCAGTCAGCTACCTCAACAGGCGCTAAAGGAAGAAACCGACGAGGAGCAGGAGCAGCCAAGCGTGGAAGAAAGCAGCTCTGTGTCAGTCAGCTACCTCAACAGGCGCTAAAGGAAGAAACCGACGAGGAGCAGGAGCAGCCAAGCGTGGAAGAAAGCAGCTCTGTGTCAGTCAGCTACCTCAACAGGCGCTAAAGGAAGAAACCGACGAGGAGCAGGAGCAGCCAAGCGTGGACAAAAGCAGCTCTGTGTCAGTCAGCTACCTCAACAGGCGCTAAAGGAAGAAACCGACGAGGAGCAGGAGCAGCCAAGCGTGGAAGAAAGCAGCTCTGTGTCAGTCAGCTACCTCAACAGGCGCTAAAGGAAGAAACCGACGAGGAGCAGGAGCAGCCAAGCGTGGAAGAAAGCAGCTCTGTGTCAGTCAGCTACCTCAACAGGCGCTAAAGGAAGAAACCGGCGAGGAGCAGGAGCAGCCAAGCGTGGAAGAAAGCAGCTCTGTGTCAGTCAACTACCTCAACAGGCGTTAAAGGAAGAAACCGACGAGGAGCAGCCAAGCGTGGAAGAAAGCAGCTCTGTGTCAGTCAACTACGTCAACAGGCGCTAAAGGAAGAAACCGGCGAGGAGCAGGAGCAGCCAAGCGTGGAAGAAAGCAGCTCTGTGTCAGTCAACTACCTCAACAGGCGCTAAAGGAAGAAACCGGCGAGGAGCAGGAGCAGCCAAGCGTGGAAGAAAGCAGCTCTGTGTCAGTCAACTACCTCAACAGGCGCTAAAGGAAGAAACCGGCGAGGAGCAGGAGCAGCCAAGCGTGGAAGAAAGCAGCTCTGTGTCAGTCAACTACCTCAACAGGCGCTAAAGGAAGAAACCGGCGAGGAGCAGGAGCAGCCAAGCGTGGAAGAAAGCAGCTCTGTGTCAGTCAACTACCTCAACAGGCGCTAAAGGAAGAAACCGGCGAGGAGCAGGAGCAGCCAAGCGTGGAAGAAAGCAGCTCTGTGTCAGTCAACTACCTCAACAGGCGCTAAAGGAAGAAACCGGCGAGGAGCAGGAGCAGCCAAGCGTGGAAGAAAGCAGCTCTGTGTCAGTCAACTACCTCAACAGGCGCTAAAGGAAGAAACCGGCGAGGAGCAGGAGCAGCCAAGCGTGGAAGAAAGCAGCTCTGTGTCAGTCAACTACCTCAACAGGCGCTAAAGGAAGAAACCGACGAGGAGCAGGAGCAGCCAAGCGTGGAAGAAAGCAGCTCTGTGTCAGTCAACTACCTCAACAGGCGCTAAAGGAAGAAACCGGCGAGGAGCAGGAGCAGCCAAGCGTGGAAGAAAGCAGCTCTGTGTCAGTCAACTACCTCAACAGGCGCTAAAGGAAGAAACCGACGAGGAGCAGGAGCAGCCAAGCGTGGAAGAAAGCAGCTCTGTGTCAGTCAACTACCTCAACAGGCGCTAAAGGAAGAAACCGGCGAGGAGCAGGAGCAGCCAAGCGTGGAAGAAAGCAGCTCTGTGTCAGTCAACTACCTCAACAGGCGCTAAAGGAAGAAACCGGCGAGGAGCAGGAGCAGCCAAGCGTGGAAGAAAGCAGCTCTGTGTCAGTCAACTACCTCAACAGGCGCTAAAGGAAGAAACCGGCGAGGAGCAGGAGCAGCCAAGCGTGGAAGAAAGCAGCTCTGTGTCAGTCAACTACCTCAACAGGCGCTAAAGGAAGAAACCGGCGAGGAGCAGGAGCAGCCAAGCGTGGAAGAAAGCAGCTCTGTGTCAGTCAACTACCTCAACAGGCGCTAAAGGAAGAAACCGGCGAGGAGCAGGAGCAGCCAAGCGTGGAAGAAAGCAGCTCTGTGTCAGTCAACTACCTCAACAGGCGTTAAAGGAAGAAACCGGCGAGGAGCAGGAGCAGCCAAGCGTGGAAGAAAGCAGCTCTGTGTCAGTCAACTACCTCAACAGGCGTTAAAGGAAGAAACCGACGAGGAGCAGGAGCAGCCAAGCGTGGAAGAAAGCAGCTCTGTGTCAGTCAACTACCTCAACAGGCGCTAAAGGAGGAAACCGACGAGGAGCAGGAGCAGCCAAGCGTGGAAGAAAGCAGCTCTGTGTCAGTCAACTACCTCAACAGGCGCTAAAGGAGGAAACCGACGAGGAGCAGGAGCAGCCAAGCGTGGAAGAAAGCAGCTCTGTGTCAGTCAACTACCTCAACAGGCGCTAAAGGAGGAAACCGACGAGGAGCAGGAGCAGCCAAGCGTGGAAGAAAGCAGCTCCGTGTCAGTCAACTACCTCAACAGGCGCTAAAGGAGGAAACCGACGAGGAGCAGGAGCAGCCAAGCGTGGAAGAAAGCAGCTCCGTGTCAGTCAACTACCTCAACAGGCGCTAAAGGAGGAAACCGACGAGGAGCAGGAGCAGCCAAGCGTGGAAGAAAGCAGCTCCGTGTCAGTCAACTACCTCAACAGGCGCTAAAGGAAGAAACCTGCGAGGAGCAGGAGCAGCCAAGCGTGGAAGAAAGCAGCTCTGTGTCAGTCAACTACCTCAACAGGCGCTAAAGGAAGAAACCTGCGAGGAGCAGGAGCAGCCAAGCGTGGAAGAAAGCAGCTCTGTGTCAGTCAACTACCTCAACAGGCGTTAAAGGAAGAAACCGGCGAGGAGCAGGAGCAGCCAAGCGTGGAAGAAAGCAGCTCTGTGTCAGTCAACTACCTCAACAGGCGTTAAAGGAAGAAACCGGCGAGGAGCAGGAGCAGCCAAGCGTGGAAGAAAGCAGCGCTGTGTCAGTCAACTACCTCAACAGGCGCTAAAGGAAGAAACCGACGAGGAGCAGGAGCAGCCAAGCGTGGAAGAAAGCAGCTCTGTGTCAGTCAACTACCTCAACAGGCGCTAAAGGAAGAAACCGACGAGGAGCAGGAGCAGCCAAGCGTGGAAGAAAGCAGCTCTGTGTCAGTCAACTACCTGAACAGGCGCTAAAGGAAGAAACCGACGAGGAGCAGGAGCAGCCAAGCGTGGAAGAAAGCAGCTCTGTGTCAGTCAGCTACCTGAACAGGCGCTAATGGAAGAAACCGGCGAGGAGCAGGAGCAGCCAAGCGTGGAAGAAAGCAGCTCTGTGTCAGTCAGCTACCTCAACAGGCGCTAAAGGAAGAAACCGGCGAGGAGCAGGAGCAGCCAAGCGTGGAAGAAAGCAGCTCTGTGTCAGTCAGCTACCTCAACAGGCGCTAAAGGAAGAAACCGGCGAGGAGCAGGAGCAGCCAAGCGTGGAAGAAAGCAGCTCTGTGTCAGTCAGCTACCTCAACAGGCGCTAAAGGAAGAAACCGACGAGGAGCAGGAGCAGCCAAGCGTGGAAGAAAGCAGCTCTGTGTCAGTCAGCTACCTCAACAGGCGCTAAAGGAAGAAACCGACGAGGAGCAGGAGCAGCCAAGCGTGGAAGAAAGCAGCTCTGTGTCAGTCAACTACCTCAACAGGCGTTAAAGGAAGAAACCGACGAGGAGCAGGAGCAGCCAAGCGTGGAAGAAAGCAGCTCTGTGTCAGTCAACTACCTCAACAGGCGTTAAAGGAAGAAACCGACGAGGAGCAGGAGCAGCCAAGCGTGGAAGAAAGCAGCTCTGTGTCAGTCAACTACCTCAACAGGCGTTAAAGGAAGAAACCGACGAGGAGCAGGAGCAGCCAAGCGTGGAAGAAAGCAGCTCTGTGTCAGTCAACTACCTCAACAGGCGCTAAAGGAAGAAACCGACGAGGAGCAGGAGCAGCCAAGCGTGGAAGAAAGCAGCTCTGTGTCAGTCAACTACCTCAACAGGCGCTAAAGGAAGAAACCGACGAGGAGCAGGAGCAGCCAAGCGTGGAAGAAAGCAGCTCTGTGTCAGTCAACTACCTCAACAGGCGCTAAAGGAAGAAACCGGCGAGGAGCAGGAGCAGCCAAGCGTGGAAGAAAGCAGCTCTGTGTCAGTCAACTACCTCAACAGGCGCTAAAGGAAGAAACCGGCGAGGAGCAGGAGCAGCCAAGCGTGGAAGAAAGCAGCTCTGTGTCAGTCAACTACCTCAACAGGCGCTAAAGGAAGAAACCGGCGAGGAGCAGGAGCAGCCAAGCGTGGAAGAAAGCAGCTCTGTGTCAGTCAACTACCTCAACAGGCGCTAAAGGAAGAAACCGGCGAGGAGCAGGAGCAGCCAAGCGTGGAAGAAAGCAGCTCTGTGTCAGTCAACTACCTCAACAGGCGCTAAAGGAAGAAACCGGCGAGGAGCAGGAGCAGCCAAGCGTGGAAGAAAGCAGCTCTGTGTCAGTCAACTACCTCAACAGGCGCTAAAGGAAGAAACCGACGAGGAGCAGGAGCAGCCAAGCGTGGAAGAAAGCAGCTCTGTGTCAGTCAACTACCTGAACAGGCGTTAAAGGAAGAAACCGGCGAGGAGCAGGAGCAGCCAAGCGTGGAAGAAAGCAGCTCTGTGTCAGTCAACTACCTGAACAGGCGCTAAAGGAAGAAACCGGCGAGGAGCAGGAGCAGCCAAGCGTGGAAGAAAGCAGCTCTGTGTCAGTCAACTACCTGAACAGGCGCTAAAGGAAGAAACCGACGAGGAGCAGGAGCAGCCAAGCGTGGAAGAAAGCAGCTCTGTGTCAGTCAACTACCTGAACAGGCGCTAAAGGAAGAAACCGGCGAGGAGCAGGAGCAGCCAAGCGTGGAAGAAAGCAGCTCTGTGTCAGTCAACTACCTGAACAGGCGCTAAAGGAAGAAACCGGCGAGGAGCAGGAGCAGCCAAGCGTGGAAGAAAGCAGCTCTGTGTCAGTCAACTACCTGAACAGGCGCTAAAGGAAGAAACCGGCGAGGAGCAGGAGCAGCCAAGCGTGGAAGAAAGCAGCTCTGTGTCAGTCAACTACCTCAACAGGCGCTAAAGGAAGAAACCGGCGAGGAGCAGGAGCAGCCAAGCGTGGAAGAAAGCAGCTCTGTGTCAGTCAACTACCTCAACAGGCGCTAAAGGAAGAAACCGCAGGAGCAGCCAAGCGTGGAAGAAAGCAGCTCTGTGTCAGTCAACTACCTCAACAGGCGCTAAAGGAAGAAACCGGCGAGGAGCAGGAGCAGCCAAGCGTGGAAGAAGGCAGCTCTGTGTCAGTCAACTACCTCAACAGGCGCTAAAGGAAGAAACCGGCGAGGAGCAGGAGCAGCCAAGCGTGGAAGAAAGCAGCTCTGTGTCAGTCAGCTACCTCAACAGGCGTTAAAGGAAGAAACCGGCGAGGAGCAGGAGCAGCCAAGCGTGGAAGAAAGCAGCTCTGTGTCAGTCAGCTACCTCAACAGGCGCTAAAGGAAGAAACCGGCGAAGAGCAGGAGCAGCCAAGCGTGGAAGAAAGCAGCTCTGTGTCAGTCAACTACCTCAACAGGCGCTAAAGGAAGAAACCGGCGAGGAGCAGGAGCAGCCAAGCGTGGAAGAAAGCAGCTCTGTGTCCGTCAACTACCTCAACAGGCGCTAAAGGAAGAAACCGGCGAGGAGCAGGAGCAGCCAAGCATGGAAGAAAGCAGCTCTGTGTCCGTCAGCTACCTCAACAGGCGCTAAAGGAGGAAACCGACGAGGAGCAGGAGCAGCCAAGCGTGGAAGAAAGCAGCTCTGTGTCAGTCAGCTACCTCAACAGGCGCTAAAGGAGGAAACCGACGAGGAGCAGGAGCAGCCAAGCGTGGAAGAAAGCAGCTCTGTGTCAGTCAACTACCTCAACAGGCGCTAAAGGAGGAAACCGACGAGGAGCAGGAGCAGCCAAGCGTGGAAGAAAGCAGCTCTGTGTCAGTCAACTACCTCAACAGGCGCTAAAGGAGGAAACCGACGAGGAGCAGGAGCAGCCAAGCGTGGAAGAAAGCAGCTCTGTGTCAGTCAACTACCTCAACAGGCGCTAAAGGAAGAAACCGACGAGGAGCAGGAGCAGCCAAGCGTGGAAGAAAGCAGCTCTGTGTCAGTCAACTACCTCAACAGGCACTAAAGGAAGAAACCGGCGAGGAGCAGGAGCAGCCAAGCGTGGAAGAAAGCAGCTCTGTGTCAGTCAACTACCTGAACAGGCGCTAAAGGAAGAAACCGACGAGGAGCAGGAGCAGCCAAGCGTGGAAGAAAGCAGCTCTGTGTCAGTCAGCTACCTCAACAGGCGCTAAAGGAGGAAACCGACGAGGAGCAGGAGCAGCCAAGCGTGGAAGAAAGCAGCTCTGTGTCAGTCAACTACCTCAACAGGCGCTAAAGGAAGAAACCGGCGAGGAGCAGGAGCAGCCAAGCGTGGAAGAAAGCAGCTCTGTGTCAGTCAACTACCTCAACAGGCGCTAAAGGAAGAAACCGGCGAGGAGCAGGAGCAGCCAAGCGTGGAAGAAAGCAGCTCTGTGTCAGTCAACTACCTCAACAGGCGCTAAAGGAAGAAACCGGCGAGGAGCAGGAGCAGCCAAGCGTGGAAGAAAGCAGCTCTGTGTCAGTCAGCTACCTCAACAGGCGCTAAAGGAAGAAACCGACGAGGAGCAGGAGCAGCCAAGCGTGGAAGAAAGCAGCTCTGTGTCAGTCAACTACCTCAACAGGCGTTAAAGGAGGAAACCGACGAGGAGCAGGAGCAGCCAAGCGTGGAAGAAAGCAGCTCTGTGTCAGTCAGCTACCTCAACAGGCGCTAAAGGAGGAAACCGACGAGGAGCAGGAGCAGCCAAGCGTGGAAGAAAGCAGCTCTGTGTCAGTCAACTACCTCAACAGGCGCTAAAGGAAGAAACCGGCGAGGAGCAGGAGCAGCCAAGCGTGGAAGAAAGCAGCTCTGTGTCAGTCAACTACCTGAACAGGCGCTAAAGGAAGAAACCGACGAGGAGCAGGAGCAGCCAAGCGTGGAAGAAAGCAGCTCTGTGTCAGTCAACTACCTGAACAGGCGCTAAAGGAAGAAACCGGCGAGGAGCAGGAGCAGCCAAGCGTGGAAGAAAGCAGCTCTGTGTCAGTCAACTACCTGAACAGGCGCTAAAGGAAGAAACCGGCGAGGAGCAGGAGCAGCCAAGCGTGGAAGAAAGCAGCTCTGTGTCAGTCAACTACCTCAACAGGCGCTAAAGGAAGAAACCGGCGAGGAGCAGGAGCAGCCAAGCGTGGAAGAAAGCAGCTCTGTGTCAGTCAACTACCTCAACAGGCGCTAAAGGAAGAAACCGACGAGGAGCAGGAGCAGCCAAGCGTGGAAGAAAGCAGCTCTGTGTCAGTCAACTACCTCAACAGGCGCTAAAGGAGGAAACCGACGAGGAGCAGGAGCAGCCAAGCGTGGAAGAAAGCAGCTCTGTGTCAGTCAACTACCTCAACAGGCGCTAAAGGAAGAAACCGGCGAGGAGCAGGAGCAGCCAAGCGTGGAAGAAAGCAGCTCTGTGTCAGTCAACTACCTCAACAGGCGCTAAAGGAAGAAACCGCAGGAGCAGCCAAGCGTGGAAGAAAGCAGCTCTGTGTCAGTCAGCTACCTCAACAGGCGCTAAAGGAAGAAACCGACGAGGAGCAGGAGCAGCCAAGCGTGGAAGAAAGCAGCTCTGTGTCAGTCAGCTACCTCAACAGGCGCTAAAGGAAGAAACCGGCGAGGAGCAGGAGCAGCCAAGCGTGGAAGAAAGCAGCTCTGTGTCAGTCAGCTACCTCAACAGGCGCTAAAGGAGGAAACCGACGAGGAGCAGGAGCAGCCAAGCGTGGAAGAAAGCAGCTCTGTGTCAGTCAACTACCTCAACAGGCGCTAAAGGAAGAAACCGCAGGAGCAGCCAAGCGTGGAAGAAAGCAGCTCTGTGTCAGTCAGCTACCTCAACAGGCGCTAAAGGAGGAAACCGACGAGGAGCAGGCTTGGCACAGAACAATGGGCAATACAAAGGCTTTCTTCTAGGGAATCAGAGAATATGATATATAGAGATGTATTTTATTCTTTCACTTTCAGTATTTCCCAATGCAGCAGTTCAGTCTGCAAATGTCCACGTCGTTGAAAATCAATAGAACTTTGCTGCTTACACAACAGATTCACGTTAAGTAGAAAGATGTCCTGTTGTATTCCCACAGATACTTCATTTTAAAAGTGACTTTCATTCGGGTTTCTAGCCCTACCTTTCTCAGTAGGTTTTCTTTCTGTTGCTGCCACCCTGCTCGTTTTCTGACAGCTGTGCAGACTCGTCTCCCTAAAGTGCGAAGTGGCCGCAAATACATTCACTTCGCGTGTGAGAAAAATAAACATAAACATGTGTTGAAGCGCATTACTTTCTGAGGCGGATTTCTGTCTTTTCATGATTTACTGTCAGCGAGCGGTAAAAATAAACATGTGCGATATGTTTCACAGTGATTTATAGGGGCGGGCTGGTGATCTGGCCATATGTGTCAGAGTGCGAGGGGGCGCACTGATAACGCCGATATTTTGCACAACAAAATGATCTCCAGGGATATTATTACGTGATACCGGGGGCGCGTCCAAAAGAAGCGCTGCAGGAAGAAAAGGCAAACTCAAATGAGATGAAAAGCAGTAAGGAACACCACCGCGATCCGCGGTGAGCAAATACAAAAGAAAGAATGTCCGATGAATTAGTCCTTTACTTGTATGAAGGCACATGAAGTCCTGCCATGTTACGGCAAATAGAAACACAAAGATCCTTCCTCTCGCCGACGGCAGCCTTCACTTTGGGACAGCAGAGTTCCCCACAGCCTAACAGCCACTTTCAAAGGCACTTCCCGCAAGGTATAACTGCCCCAGGGATGAGGTCGATGGGACAATTGTAAGACCGGTGCGGTGGGAGATGTTCGGCACACTTTTGATCAAAGACGTCTGAGAAGTCACGGTATTCTGCTGGAACAGTGGAAACAGTGGCCCCCACGACGTGACTTGGTGGATCACATTCCATCGTTTGTTCGTCATTGAGCTGCATTTGGGCTAAGGCACCACACTTGTGAACGGGATGTTACCTTGCCTGGGGAGAGAAGACATTGATTCTGGCAATGGGTGGATTCAAAGAATAACCCTCTGTGATACCAGTCGATAACCGAATTATGGGCTCGTAAACAGGGGAGACCCAGAATGAGCCCAAACTGAGGGGTGGAGATCAGATCAAACGTTAGGGTCTCACTATGTACATCTTGGATAATTAGTGTCAGAGGCGCTGTTTGTTGATTGATTGGGCCTGACACAAGAGCCGATCCATCAACAGCCTGGACAGGTTCTGGCCGACGCTTGATCTGGAGGGGTAGATTGAGAGACGCGGCCAAGGCTATGTCCACATAGTTTCCCGTTGCCTCTGAATCGATAACCAGTTGTACCTTGTGACTGGTGTTGTTTACGGAAACCAGGAGGGCTTGGATGTGCATGGGACCCATCAGACCTGATTTCCCTGAGGAGGTTAATGGTGAGCCCGTCCGACCCCCCTCTTCTAGGGACGGGCTTTCTGAAAAACCATTGTTTTGGGCTTGGGACGCCTGGGACATTCTCTTACGTAATAGCCATTGAGCCCACAATTGAAGCAAGCATTCGAGAAAGGCCGACGCTCCCTCTCCGTGGCCGTGATTGGACTGCGAATACCCCCTATTTGCATGGGTTCACCCGTGGATTTGCTGGGGGAAGAAGTAGAAGAAAAAGGCTTAGATTTTCCATACTCTTGTCTTCTCTCTGCCCTTCGGGCATCTACTTGTAAGGCCAGATCTACTAATTGGGGATATTGAGCTGGTAAGGAGGGCACCACCGCCAGTGCGTCTTTCATGGCATCCTTAAGTCCCTGATAAAACACCACAACCTTCTTGTTCTCTGGCCAGGCTGTTTCTACTGATAGCTGATTAAAACAGGTGATATAGTTGACCAGGTAGGTTTTGCCTTGGGTTAATTCCAGCAACTCCAGATCCCGGGCTTGGGCCTTGTGTCGTATGTCGAACAACCTGGTCATCTCAGTTACCAATAAATCAAAATCGGAAAGAACGGGACTCTCATTCTCCAACAACGGGTTAGCCCAAGTGGCCGCTATGCTCCCCCAAGTGTGACAGAGTAAATGCAGCCTTTGTAGTGGAGTCAGGAAAGGCCTGTGGACGGCACAAAAAATGGAGCTTGCACTGGTTTACAAAAGTGCGAAACTTCCAGGGGTCACCTTGGAATTTCTCGGGAGGTGCCAGTGGGAACATAAACGGGTGCCGGTGTCGGGGCAGGATTGGGAGGGTTCACCTGGGGAGGAACATCCCCAAATTCGGGATCAGCAGGTAGTGCATGGCGCTCGCCTTGTATTGTGTCCAATCGCTGATGAATAGCGGCCGTTGCGCCGACATATCAGCTCTTAATACTGTGATGGCCTGTACCAAGGCAGCAACCGGGTCCCCTGCGGCAGTATCCAAAGCCATAGTGGATAAAGAGGCTTCTCATTCTGTCAAGATAAGGCTCCACGATGACTAAGTATACCTCCATCCCTAAGCACTGGTCAGGGAGGAATCGAATGCTACTCCCTGACCAGTTATTGAGGCCACAGGTGCAGAGAGCAGGAACTCGGGTAACCATGCAGCTGGAAGGGAACAGGTGATAAAAACAGGAATTCTAAATAGCAATGTGAGGAGACAGTTCTATAAACAAGAAATTAATTTACATCTACCAATGTATGGCCTGTGGAGATGCAGTATGGAAAAGCGAATCTCAGGGTGTCCCTCCCTTGGGTAGATACTGGTAAACAGGGACCCCAACAGCAGCAAGATGGCAATGAAGAGCCAGAGATTCGTTGCACCAAGTACCTGTGGTGTTTCTGAGAAGTTTCCTGCACCTTGATTGTTGGGAGGGAGTAACAGTCTCCCAGGGGACACAATGCAGTGTCCAAAGTTCCTCCTTGCCAGTGGGAAGTCCAAAAGAAGTCAGTGATCCGAAGCCGGGAGTCAAAAAACCATGAAAACAAAACGTTCCAAAACGCCAAATCCAAGGGGGGTAAGCAGAATCAAGTCCAGAGTCTGTGAGCAAGGTCCAAAATCCGGCAATGAAATCCAAATAGTTTGAAACGCCACTCACTGTCGGGAAGAACAGCTGAGAAGCGTGGAATAGCGTTGCCGGTATCCTTTTATACCAAGTACTTCCTTATTGGTCACGTGATCGCGTCCTCACGGGGTCACGTGAGCAACGCAGAGCGTAATTACGTGACCAGGAAGCAACAGCCGACGTGGGTCGTGGCATGTACTGGCCGCAAGCAGTGAAGCCTGACGTCCCCCGGCGCCAACGCGACCATAGCCGGCAGGTCCTTGGATGTCGCCATCCTCCCACGGCCCCTCTGTGGTAGCGAGGCAGTGCCGTAGCATCCCGCTGCTGTTGGGAGGGGGAGCAGGTACTGTGGTGTGTGGAGGATCTGGGCGGGACAAGTGCGGGAGCGGGGAGGGCGTAATCGTGGCAATGCCCCACATGCAACAGCAAGTAATGGACCCCGTAGAATCCTGCGTAGCCTGCCAAGCCACCAGGAGAGCAGAGACCCCTAAGCTCATTATCAGCACCCCAAGGAGCAGAAAAAGGTGACAATTTGTCAGCATAGACTACTGAACCATCACGGGAGAGGGGTACCTACTAGTCTTGGTAGATGAATTCAGCAGATACCCGGAGGTCGAACACGTGGCATCCACCAACGCAGAGACAATGACTCTAGCACTAGAAAAGATATTTGCAGTACATGGCACACCTTCCAAAATCAAGAGTGTCAATGGGCTCCCCTGCACCAGCCAAGAACTCTGACAATTCTTCCAGGACCTCAACTGACGGCACAAAAGAATCACCCCAGGCTGGCCACAGGCAAACAGTGATGTCGAGCGATTCATGGGGTCACTCAACAAAGTAATCTGCATCACCAAAGAGCGCGCCATTCCTGGTTAAACGCTGTGTATCGCTTTCTGAGGATCAGCCCTGCAGCCCTCATGTTCGGGGTGCCAATCCAAGCTGAACTCCCTATCCACCCAAACTGGGTGGCACCCGATCTGGACATCCCAGCCATAGAGGCAAGGTGAGTCAAGCGGAATAAGCAAGAGAGCTGCGCTTCCTGAGCCAATCACCGGGGACTGCTGCCAGGAGACACAGTATTCATCAAAAACCAGGCCCCACCAAAGAAGATGTCTCTTACCTTTGAATTCAGACCATGGAGAGGCAGAGCTGCAAACCACAGCATGATCACAGCCACCAGGGGGAGTGAAACAGTGACCAGAAACATATCCCATTTCCGGTAAGTCCCGGCGGCTATGTGGGAGGAGGGCCCAAGGACCCAGAGAGGGGAGCCCAGATCACCGGCCCGACAGGAAACCCCTGAACCATCAGAAGCTCACGACACACCCCAAGAACCGAGAGAGCCAGCGCCATACGAGAACGAAGCCCAGCTGGAGACCCCTTTGCAATATCTCACCATGTGGAGCCTCGCTCTCCTACACCTTCGTATTCTTCCTCTTCCGGCTCCCCTCTCCCTCCTAAGAAGCAGAGGGGATGTGGGGTTCCTGAGGATCGACCCCTGCATGTTTTCGGCAAGCCCTGCAAGAAGGTTTTCAGCCTTATCGTGGAAGGGGAGCATCCGCTTCCTCGTGTTCAGATGGCTCTTCCTACAGCCTGGAGGACTCCCAAGGTCAGCAGAATTCAAGGGCAAGTACCTAGACAAGGAAGCCACACTGGATGTTCTGCTTCAAGTGTCCCATTATATGGGGTTTCCGGACTCTGAGCCCCAGTCTGCTCTGCCTGGTGGGGTTCGCCACCCACTGCCCCAGTTTATATGCACTGTCAAGAAGAGTCTCCCGCTTCTCTCTGAGATGAAGACTGAGATTTTGAGGGAGTGGGTTGATCCGGACAAGTCAGCAGTTCCTAGGTTCCTTGCCAAGCTGTATTCCTTGCAGCGGAGGAGGTGGCCCTGCCGCAGGTGGTTTTGGTGGATGACATAATTCCCAGTCTGGTGGGGAGGTCATCCTTGGCCTCGGATGATTCCCTGCAGGACTCCACGGATCGTAAAGTGGATGCCTCCTTGAGGAAGACTTATGGTGGGGCTCAATATGGCTTTAAGGACTGCCACTTATGCATCATACATGGCAGAGGCTGCTCTTGAGAGTCTGAAATCTGCCCTGAAAGCGGCTGGGGAGGGCTCGGATCCGGCGCCCCTTCTGCAGGCATTCAAGTCTCAGATGGATTTTTTGTCGGACTTGGCATATGATGCTGTGAAGGTGGTCGCCATGTCCATGGGTTCCATAGTGGGGGGACATTGACACGTTCTTACCAGAGATTGGAAGACGGACACCCGACAGAAGTCTGCTGCCATGAAAATTCCATTTGAAGGACAGATGTTGTTTGGGGATTCCCTGGAGGACAAGGTCTTCAAGGCAGACAAACATGCTGGGCAGCTGTGTAAGAAGTCTGCCCTTGCTCGCAGGGGTTCTGCGGGACAATCTGCCCCTCCCCAGCGGTCATGATCAGAAAGGGGTTTCGGGTTTACTCAAATGTCTTCCTGGTGCCCAAACCTCTGGGATCCTTCCGTCTGATTATAGACCTAAAAGTCTTGAACCGGCACATTCTGACTCGGAGGTTCAAAATGGAGTGTCTTCAGTGGGCCATTCCTCTGGAGAAGGACTCGATCTCCTGGTTTCCCTGGATCTTCAGGACGGCTACCTACACGTTCCTATTTGGTCTGCCCATCAGAAGTTTTGCAGGTTTGCAGTGGGCAAGGACCAGTTCTGGACGTTGCCCTTCGGTCTGAAGTCAGCTCCCCAGGTCTTCACCAAGGTTCTGGGACCGGTCGTTGCCGCTCTGCCACTTTGAGGGATTCAAGTATTCCTGTACCTCACAATTAGCTCCTGGGAGGCCCGGTAGATGGTTTTTCTGCTGCGACACCTGGAGTCTACATGTGCTCTACTGTCCTCGCTGGGGTTTCTCATAAACCAGAGGAAGTCCTATCTCCGGCCCTGCCAGGACCTTCAGTTCATTGGGGCAAGGTTTTGGACTGCAGGGGGTGTGTTGTTCTTCCTCTTGTCAGAGCATAGAGACTGCAGAATTGCCTGGTGGATTTTCTGGCTCGGGAGTCAGCCCCGGCCAGGGATTTATTTTCTTCAGGCTCAGGGGTACATGGTGTCATGTGTCTTCCTTGTTCCCTGGGTGAGACTTCACCTACGTCCCCTGCTGCTCCATATCCGCAGGTTCTGGAAGGAGTCGTCTCTGGACTTTCGAGGCTCCTATCCCTGTGGGCCCCTCAGAGTACAGCTTTGTTGGTGGCTGCACCTGCCCAGTCTATTGTTGGGGTTCCCGCTTTGTCCACCCTCTCTGATCATTATTTATTTACATTTTTTAATTTATTTACATTTTTAAAGCACCCACGCAGCCCGCGGGCATCAAGGCGCTGTTACAGGAATAGTTTGTTTTTTAGTTGCGTAATTTTTTTTGTCTTAGTTGCATATTTATAACGTGATTAAACACCCAGAGGTTTTTAAGCACGGACCCGGGGATCGAACCTGTGTTGTTTCATGCCATCTTGCTTCCAAGGCGTGCACGTTGCCGCTGAGCTATCCTCCCGGGACATTGTTATCACAGATGCCAGTCTGGTGTTGTGGGGGCGGTGCCCCTGGGTCGGGAGCTACAGGAGAAGTGGTTCAGTGGGAAGGGAGCTCTTGGCGGCTTTCAAGGCTCTGAAATCATTTTGCCCGGTCTTGGTGGGGCAGGCTGTTCTTCTCCGCTCAGACAATACTGCCACTGTGGTGTGTGTCAACCGCCAGGGGAGCTCTAGGTCGCTGGGGTCTCTTGCTCTTCTCCCCTGTGTGGAGTCTCATCTTCTGTCACTGCCTGCTTGTCACATCAGGGGCTGGGACAATGTGGTGGCAGATCGCCTCAGCCGGGGTTCCCCTTGGGGGAGTGGGTGCTGCAGGAGGTGGTCTTTTGGAGGATCTGCAGGGTTCTGGGGACTCCTTGGGTGGATTTGTTTCTCTCCCCTGTCTGCAAAGATCCACCGGTTTTTCTCCTGGTTCCCTGCTCTGAGGGTGTGGGGGGTGGATGCTCTGACTTCCCCGGGTCTTCTGAATGCTTTTCCGCCCCTCCTTCTCATTCAGAAGGTGGTGCTGCGCATCAGGGACTCTCGGGCGGTGGTGATCTTTGTTGCTCCGCTTTGGCCTCTCAGGTGCTGGTTTCCCCTTCTCCTGGACTTGGCTGTCTCCCCCATGCTGCCTCTCGCTGAGAGTCTGGATCCGGTGGTGGGCCCCTTAAGGGTGGAGGGTCCCTGGGACTTGTTCTGGGGGGATTTGAAACTAAAAGGGCGTGCCTAGTTTTGGGGGGCTCTCTGACAAGTTGGTGTCTCACATTCAGAGGGACATGCGTCCTACCTGGAGGGCCTATGAGAGGCACTTGGGACATTTTATGTCCTGGTGTCTGAGTCATGGCGGTTCCTCCTCCTTGGGCTCTGGGGCCCCTGTGCTTCAGTTTCTTCAGGATGGATTTAACTTGGGTCCCTCTGTTTCCACCCTGAGGGCTCAGTGGGCTGCAATTCAGGCCTTTGGAGGTCCGGCTGTGGGTGGTCACTCCTTGGACGGTCGCCTCCTTCAGAGCTTTTCCCCTTACTCGGCCTGTCCTTGTTTCTGGGTTGGCCTCCTGGGATCTTCTGTTGGTCCTTCGGACTCTGCGGTCTTCATCTTTTGAGCCTATGGGGGTCCTTCCGAGTCGGGAGGTAAGGGTTAACGGTCACCGTTAACGAGACCGGTGCCGTTAAACCCTTACCGCCCTACTCCGAGTTCCCTTTGCGGGTTGGTACTTAACGCCTGCTTTTTGCAGGCGTTAAAAAACCAACCCGCAAAGGGACCTAGGAGCTAATTACGGCACCGTACTTAGCGCCTTCCCCATTCCCATTGAGGCCTATGGGACAAAAATGGGAATGGGGAAGGGCCCTTGGTGAATGGGGAATTACCGACCCCGCCAACCTTGGAATGGGGCGGTAATTCCGCCATTCACCATGGCGGAGTCGGAAAGATAACAGCGTCAACCAAGGCGCTAATAGCGCCTTGGTTAACACCAGGGTCGGGATGAGGCCCTTTGTCTGAAGTTTCCCTTCGGGTCCTCTTGTGAAGGTGGTTTTCCTGGTGGCTATTACGTCGGAGTGGTGGTTGGGGGAGCATGGTGCCCTCTCCTGTGAGGCGCCCTACCTGGTTGTTTCCCCTGGGGTGTTGTTTCTTAAGTGCCACCTGTCTTTTCTTCCCAGGGTGGTGTCCAAGTTTCACCTTGCCCAGGAGATTGCTCTTCCTTCCTTTTTCCCCTCTCCCTCATCTCTGGAGGAGGTTCATTGGGCTGCTCTTGATTTGCGGCAGGCGATTCTGCTATATTTGGAGCATATGCAGGTGTTTCGTTCCACCCCTAGCCTCTTTGTTACCTTTTGAGGGGCGGTCCCCGGGCGGAACATCGTCGGTGCTCACCATCAGCCCTTGGCTCCGGAATGCTATCGCTTTGGCTTACTCTTCTGTGGGGTCTCCCCTTCCGTCTGGTGTGCAGGGCAGGTCCACGAGGGTCGATGGCTTCATCCTGGACTGAGGCTAGCTGTGTCCCTATCCGGGACATTTGCAGTGCAGCCACTTGGTCTGATCCACACACTTTCATCAAGCATTACTGTTTGAATCTGCACCGTCGGGAGGCGGAGGATTTTGGGGTGGGCGTACTGAGTGTGGCGCTCTTCTGAAATACCTTGTTACTACTGTCTGGATTTGTGTATTTCAATAAATTGGGGTTGGTCGGGTTGCATTTTCCATTTGCCTTTTGGTGTGTTTCTTTGCGTTCGACCCAATCTCTCTGGAGTTGGCACGCCTCATTGATAAGTGTGGCAGGGGTGAGGGCATCGTGGTGTGAGCCTGTTGGGTGGCATGGGCATCTGTGCTTTTGGAGGGTGGGATGGGGCATCTGTGTGTCTGGAGGGTGGGATGGGAAATCTTGGTGTGGGCTTGGAGGGCAGGATGGGGGGCATCTTGGTGTGGGTCTTGAGGGAAGGAAGGGGGCATATGGGTGTGAATGGAGGGATGGAGCATGTAGGTCTGGAGGGAGGGGTGGTGATGTGTGTCTGGAGTGAGGAATTGGGGCGATAGGCCTAGGGGATATTAGTGTGTGTGTGTGTGAATGGAGGGACCTGGATGTGAATAATGGCATGGGGCACGTAGGTCTGAAGGGAGGGATTGGGACATATATATAGGTCTAGAGGCATGGATAGGGCACCTGGGTGTGGATGGAGGGATAGGGTATGTGGTTCTGAAGTGAGGACTGCACATGTGGGTCTGAAGGGAGGGGGCATGTAGGTATCGAGGAAGGGATGGGGGAATCGGGGGTGCGTCTGATTGCAGTGCGGACGGGGCCATCTGGATGTTGGTCTGTAGGCAGGTAGGATGGCGCCCTCTGTGTGTGGTTCTGTAGACAGATATGATGCTTCTGGGTGTGGCTCAGGAGAGGGATGGTGCATCTGGGTGTAGTTATGGCGGGACAGATGCAGGCATCTTTGTGTGGGTTCAGAGGGAGGGATGGTGGCATGTAGGTCTGGAGGGAGGGATGGTGGCATGTACGTATGGGAGGGATGGATGGTGGCATGTAGGTCTGGAGGGAGGGATGGTGGCATGTAGGTCTGGAGGGAGGGATGTTGACGTGGGACTGGAGGGAAGGATGGTGGCATGTGAATCTGGAACGTGGATTTTGTGGGAGCTAAGGAGGGATGGGGGCATGTAGGGCTGTCAGTCGAATAGTCTATCCTGGAGTAAATCAGTTACTATGTATTTGTGAATTTGCTCCTATGACTTTAGGAAGTTAATTTATTAAATGCTACGTAAACAAAAGTTCCATAAGTATGCCATAGAAATGATAGCATCTCATACAAATATACAGGTGGATCCTAAATCCAGGGTTTGGGGAGGATAAAGTGTTCCTTATGGCGCCCCCATTCTATTAAGTGGTGTTCACGTGTTTGTTGGTTGCAAATTACTCCATTTAGTAGATGTGGCTTGGCAGTTCGCCACAAATAACAACTCTGGCATTGTCAGACAGTCCAAGGGTGTTTATTGGTGACTTGTATGACGAACATCTGGTTAAAGGTTCTTAAATATGGTCTTGAGGGGCTACAAGGTTCTTAGGAGATGTTTGGCACTAGGGCTTGCCCTACCTTCTCCCCACCTCCCTAACCCAGGCATCCTTAAATGGATGTTAGTTGCTGGCCAAAGGGGGCCCCTACCTTTCTGATGCTCTAAGGCTGATGGCGGTTTCCCTAATTTGATGGCTTCCTGACTCCCTAGGGGCCTTCTAGTCTTTCCCTGGCCTTGTCATGAACTTCAGATCACGCCCCTTTTGGACCTCCTGGTCCTTGTCTCAATGGGGCTTACATTCCGTACTACTTCCAACATGGCCGTCCAGAGCTGAAGCCCTTGCTCGCTCCATGCGCTGAACACAGCGTGATCTATTTATAGACCACGCCTTCCGCGGCTCCGCGCGTCTCAATGCTATTGCAGAGTAGCCTCAGACGTGTGTTCGTAGCGGTATTGTTTCCTGTGTCCCGCTACTGACCCTTTCCCCCTTCCTGATCCCGAGCATTACTAGCTTTTCCCAGACTCCCGGATTCATGGACTCCGCGCTCCCGGAACTAAACGCAACCTGGAACCAGACGAGACTCGAACAGCGCTGTTCAAGACCAGGAGCGTTCGCAAGAAGGCAGCGATCGAAGACACCGGCAAACACCGGACCCAGGTGAGAAGGGGGGAACTCCTTGGCAGTTTGAGACGCCACCCGATCGAACCTAAAAACGAGATGGAAGCCGCCGTGCAGGACTTAATGCGACACATGCAAGATTTATCAACCGAGGTCCAAAATCCTAAGGCGGAAAACGCTGCGCTCAAACAATTGGTTTTATCCCGGGATTCTGCTACAAAGGAGGGTGCCCTGCTGGGCGGTATTGTTGACAAGTATGATGGTTCGGCAAAAACACTTCGCGGATTCCTGGATTCATGCCTGGTCCACTTTACCTTTAAGCCCTATTATTTCTCGACTCCTAGGGCTAAGGTGGGTTTCATCATATCCCACCTTTCCGGCAACGCCTTAACTTGGGCAACACCCCTTGTTAACTCCGGCGATGCCCTACTAGACGACTATGATGGGTTCATACAGGCCCTTAAAAGCATGTTTGACCGTCCAGAGCAGGTCTATACTGCTCAAGAACGCTTGCTGGACTTTCAACAGGGCTCCCAAGATATGCTCACTTATGTGACCAGATTTAAACAATTGGCTAAGGAAGCAGACTGGTCCTCTGAGGCTAGTTTTGCCCTGTTCAGGAGAGGCCTGAACGATGAGATCAAGGATGAACTGGCCAGGGTGGCCCAACCAAATTCATTCCAAGCACTAATGGACCTGGCCTTGCAAATCGACTGTCGCATCCAGGAAAGGAAGGCTGAAAGGAAGAAATCCAAGGCAAATCCACCCAAGACGTCCTTTGAGAGCACAGCCAGAACGGACGCAAACCCAAGTCGAGCCCCAGAACCTGAACCCCTGCAAATTGGAGCCTTTTGTGGACCCATATCACCTCAAGAAAGGTTGAGAAGGATCCATAGGGGTTTTTGTATGTATTGTGCTTCAGAAAAACATTTGGTCAGGGAATGCCCTCTGGCACCTCCTCGGCGTTCGGGAAACGCCAGCTCCCGATCTTAAATGGAGCAGAGATTCGGGAGAGAGATGTTTGCTCCACATCAATTCCATCCTTGAACTCTCCTGGACAAAACAGACTGGTCGTTCTCCAGGCATTTCTTTCACCCTCGAAGAGTAAGATCTGCCCGATTCTGGCCTTGGTTGACTGTGGAGCTATGGGAACCTTCATAGATCAGGAATGGGTTGTCAGTCATCAAATCCCATATGAGGCACGAAGCACCATGCTGTCATGCATGCACCATGGGCGCATACATTGGCGATCAATATGGACCTTATTCCCCATTTTCGAGTCTTTGATACTTTTCTATTTTTTCCAACAAACTTCACTTACCACAATGCACCTGGCTATAAACATCTATTCCTGGCTATTCCTATTGGTCATCATCAGAACTACAATCCCCAGAAGCCCTAGGGATAAGCTCTGCTCCCACCAGCTCAGGATCAGGGAGGTGGCCGATTGTCTGCAGGTGTGCTTAGCCAGGTGCGACCAATTAGCCTGGCTCTGTGCTGGGCAGTATAAAAGCTGCTGCATGCAGGGGCTCAGTCTCTTGCATTAAGAGTCCTTCCAGCACCTTTTTGCTTCGAGCTACGTATCTTTGTATGCGGTTCCTCTGCATAGCAGCCGATCACGCTCCGCTGCTACCTTCCATCCTTGCCTTCCAGGATCCAGCCTTGCAGCCGATCACGCTCTGCTGCTACCTTCCGTCCTTGCCTTCCAGGATCCAGCCTTGCAGCCGATCACGCTCCGCTGCTACCTTCCATCCTTGCCTTCCAGGATACAGCCTTGCAGCCGATCACGCTCCGCTGCTACCTTCCGTCCTAGCCTTCCAGGCTCCAGCCAAGCAGCTGATCGCGCTCCGCTGCTACCTTCCGCCATTGCCTTCCAGGCTCCTGCCTTGCAGCCGATCACGCTCCGCTGCTACCTTCCGCCCTTGCTTTCCAGGCTCCTGCCTTGCTTCCGATCACGCTCCGCTGCTACCTTCAGCCTTCTACAGTCAGCGGCCCTACTCCTCTGGGCTCTCTTCTTGCTGCCCGGCCCTTCTGGGCTCCTTGCTGTGCAGCCTGCTTCACTCCGCTGCCTTAAGCCCTTTCCCTCGGGGCTTCCTTCCTTACAGCCCTGCTCCTTTTGGGCTTGCCCATTGCTTCCCTGCTTTTCTGAGCTTTCTACCTTGTACCCTACCGTCCTCTGCTATCCACATCAGTTTACCTTCATTATTTACTTTCAGTTATTGCAGTTCCCCCGTTTCCTGACTGCTGCTCCCTTGCGTTCTTCCTTGTTTTCAACCCTCAGTTCTTTCTCCCTATCCAATCCAGTTATACGGCTTTCCCTTCATTTCCTTCTGCTAGTTTGCTATTCAACTTCCTTTTCCCTGGATTTATCTGTTAGTGTCTTCACTTGTACTGTTTGTAGACCCCTTGTACAGAGCTTGTCTGTAGGTTTCCGTCAGGCAACCTCTGCCCCTTCCCTTGTCTAGTTTCTACGTTACAGACACCCATAGCTGTTGTTCCAAGCCATGAGCAAACAGCGTGGGCCTCTGTTATAGCAAACTGTGCAGAAGGCTAGAGTTTTCCTAAGGTTCGTGGAATACTCTTTTCCTATATCTGCATACACCCCAAGAGGGAATCCATTCTGTACCTTTTTCCTTACTACACTTGCCTACTCTTCGTTCTCCTTTCTTTCAGCTGTGTGTGTACTTATCTGTCCACTTTACTTTGGCACAACCACCCAAACCCTTCCTGGGTGTCCTGTGCCACTCTTAATAGAGTGCATCCGTGACAGAATGCAAGAGCAAAAAATGTCTTGTTCTATAGGCAGGAAAGGCACACACAGACCAAAGATGCTTTCCTTTCAGATTAAGAAACCGTTGCAAAAATTCATAGGTTCCCTAAAGTCAGCAAACAAGAACATTAGTCTAAAAGACAGTCTCGTCTTAATTAACAAAGATTTACAAGCACGATACTACACTCACTGGCTTGCTGACCCTTCTTCCATGTATAATTATTATGACATTTGCGACTATGAGCCGCAGTCCTTATCTGTTGAAGAGCTACAGCAAGATAATTAATTCTTACAGATCTTGTTAGGCCAAACAGTGAAAGACACTCCTGCGTCTTCTGACATTTTTTCTAACACTGCTACAGCCAAGGATATAGCACTCATTGTGGGAGTATCTAAACTCCCACAACGCTGTTGTCAGAGTGATATGTTCAAGATCTGCTTGGCAAGCTCCCCAGTCTACTGGAAACCCTCATTTGACAGGACACGGCATTATATATCCTGAGGTTAGTCCACCTAGTCCTGGGTACAAAAGACCAATACTGACCATCGGTTGTCTTAATACTTCCCCAGTATCTACCAACCAAAATAACCTTAAGGTCAGTCTTCCTATTGCTACAACCAAATTTTCTGCTACACCAGATTCTGAAGCTTTAGATCAGGCTAATGGTACATATCTGCTTCAAGAACAACTCCTACGCCTTAGAAGACAGACCGAAGATCTCTATGATGAATTTTGTTATTTACATAGTAAACATTTAATGAAGGGACACAATATTCCAGACCTTCTGACACTATGTCCTACACCCGATATTCTGTCTTTAAAGATCGATATGATAAGGCCTGAAATTGCCACACAGAAAAGGATACAGACTTATACCAAGCAGATGGAAGACCTAAATTTAGCATATGCATCCCTTCTAAAGTCTGACACAGCTCTTTCATCTTCCAGCCACAGAAACTCAGGTTGTTGTACACCAGACCATGATTCTAATTCTGAACAATACCCAGAACCTGTCCGGAATACAGCCTTTCCATCAGTCAATACACCAGAGCCACTTAGCAATCTGAGCACACCAGACTTTGAAGATCAGCCTTCAGAACGCCTATCCTATCCTGACCCCACATCTATCATACTGCCTGTTACTGTATTTGCTAACCCAATCTCTGATGCCCCTCCTTCTAAACCTGCTACTGTTGCTGCCTCTCACATCACTCTTTCTGCAGTAGAAGCACCCCCTTCCTTTCGGCTTGCACGGACAGAACCGGTTGCTAAGTCAGATAACAATTTTTCTTTTAGGACTACAGCTCCGGTTGTTTCTGCTGGTGCCTCTACAGCACTAGAACTACCAGACTCTACTCTGTCAGTCTCAGGTGTGTCACTGCCTGCTGGTTCTTCTACGGCACCCACACTCTCAGTTACCACAGCATCAGACATATCTACAGTTATTCATGATCTCCCTGCTGTGGTGGTTTCTGAACTTCCTACTAATCACGGAGAACCCACCACTGTGACTCCTAAAATTTCTGTGTCTAATCTTGACTTTGCCTCGTCTGATGCCTTGGAAAACCTTCCTAAAGCAACCAACGCTGCTGTACCTCTGGCTCCACCTTCTAATACCTTACTGTTGCCTTTCAAAGCAAGATTTGCCATGGAGCCTGCAGCAGTCTTTCACAGTTCCTCTGAAAACACTGTTGGGTTTTGTACTTCAAAGACTTTGTCTTTTCTGAATTCTACCTCAAAGGTTCAGAACATTGATACTGTCTCCGTCCTTCAAGACTTCCACCTAACAACCGTAAACAGTTTTTGGTGCCTCATGATGTGCCTTTTTGGAATAAGACTCTTTCACGGTGTGACAGACATTCTTCTTGTTGGTCAACCTTCAGGGAGCCTGGAGAGGGGCCTGGAGAGGGGCATACTGTCATGCCTGCGCCATGGGCGCATACATTGGCGATCAATATGGACCTTATTCCCCATTTTCGAGTCTTTGATACTTTTCTATTTTTTCCAACAAACTTCACTTACCACAATGCACCTGGCTATAACCATCTATTCCTGGCTATTCCTATTGGCCATCATCAGAACTACAATCCCCAGAAGCCCTAGGGATCAGCTCTGCTCCCACTAGCTCAGGATCAGAGAGGGAGGTGGCCGATTGTCTGCAGGTGTGCTTAGCCAGGTGCAACCAATTAGCCTGCCTCTGTGCTGGGCTGGGCAGTATAAAAGCTGCTGCCTGCAGAGCCTCAGTCTCTTGCATTAAGAGTCCTTCCAGCACCTTTTTGCTTCGAGCTACGTATCTTTGTATGCGGTTCCTCTGCATAGCAGCCGATCACGCTCTGCTGCTACCTTCCGTCCTTGCCTTCCAGGATCCAGCCTTGCAGCCGATCACGCTCCGCTGCTACCTTCCGTCCTTGCCTTCCAGGATCCAGCCTTGCAGCCGATCACGCTCCGCTGCTACCTTCCGTCCTTGCCTTCCAGGATCCAGCCTTGCAGCCGACCACGCTCCGCTGCTACCTTCCGTCCTTGCCTTCCAGGCTCCAGCCAAGCAGCCGATCACGCTCCGCTGCTACCTTCCGCCATTGCCTTCCAGGCTCCTGCCTTGCAGCCGATCACGCTCCGCTGCTACCTTCCGACCTTGCTTTCCAGGCTCCTGCCTTGCTGCCGATCACGCTCTGCTGCTACCTTCCGCCATTGCCTCCCAGGCTCCTGCCTTACAGCAGATCACGCTCCACTGCCTTCAACCTATAGTCTTCGTCCGCTGGGCTTCCAGTCTAGCAGCCTTCTACAGTCCTCCGGCAGCCTTCTACAGTCAGCGGCCCTACTCCTCTGGGCTCTCTTCTTGCTGCCCCGCCCTTCCGGTCTCCTTGCCGTGCAGCCTGCTTCACTCCGCTGCCCTAAGCCCTTTCCCTCGGGGCTTCCTTCCTTACAGCCCTGCTCTTTTTGGGCTTGCCCATTGCTTCCCTGCTGTTCTGAGCTTTCTACCTTGTACCCTACCGTCCTCTGCTATCCACATCAGTTTACCTTCATTATTTACTTTCAGTTATTGCAGTTCCCTGTTTCCTGACTGCTGCTCCCTTGCTTTCTTCCTTGTTTTCAACCCTCAGTTCTTTCTCCCTATCCAATCCAGTTATATGGCTTTCCCTTCATTTCCTTCTGCTAGTTTGCTATTCGACTTCCTTTTCCCTGGATTTATCTGTTAGTGTCTTCTCTTGTACTGTTTGTAGACCCCTTGTACAGAGCTTGTCTGTTGGTTTCCGTCAGGCAACCCCTGCCCCTTCCCTTGTCTAGTTTCTACGTTACAGACACCCATAGCTGTTGTTCCAAGCCATGAGCAAACAGCGTGGGCCTCTGTTATAGCAAACTGTGCAGAAGGCTAGAGTTTTCCTAAGGTTCGTAGAATACTCTTTTCCTATATCTGCATACACCCCAAGAGGGAATCCATTCTGTACCTTTTTCTTTACTACACTTGCCTACTCTTCGTTCTCCTTTCTTTCAGCTGTGTGTGTACTTACATGTCCACTTTACTTTGGCACAACCACCCAAACCCTTCCTAGGTGTCCTGTGCCACTTTTAATAGAGTGCCATCCGTGATATATGCACCCTGTGGAAGCCATCGATGGAAGACCCCTCAGTTCAGGGCCCATAAGCCTACAGACCAAGGAAATCCAGCTCTCAATAAACCACCATCAAGAGCTAATCAGATTCGATATCATTAAGTCCGCCCACTACCCCATGGTATTGGGTATGCCCTGGTTACAAAAACACAATCCGTATATAAACTGGACAGCAGGATCATTATTCCTAGGCTCGGAGTTTTGTATGTCTCATTGTCTATCCCTGGAACTTCCTTTAACACCCCCTGAGGAACCACCTAAGGAGCAAGAAACCCCACTCATGGTTTCCAATATAGTACAGGTCCCGGAGGCCTACCAAGGATTTGTCAATGTCTTTTCCACTGCCATAGTCCAGGCTTTACCTCCACACAGACCCGAAGACTGCGCAATTGAAACGGAACCCTCGGCAGTGATCCCTTTCGATAGGATGTTTATACTTTCCGAACCTGAGAAAAAGTCCCTCAAAGAATATCTGGATACAAACCTTGAAAACAGTACCATAAGACCTTCAAAGTCACCAGCAGGCGCATCTTTGTTCTTTGTTCCTAAGAAAGACACCCAGGAACTTAGACCTTGCCTCGATTATCGTGGCCTAAATCAATGCACTCTTAAGGACCGATACCCACTACCCTTGATATTGGATATCCTGGAGGCAGTGAGGGGTGCAGTAATATTCACCAAATTGGATCTCAGGGGTGCCTACCATTTGATCCGTATCCGGGAAGGAGACGAGTGGAAGACCGCATTTAGAACGCCCTTTGGCCACTACGAGTACCTGGTCATGCCCTTTGGACTAGCCAATGCCCCAGCAGTATTCTAACTTTTTATGGATAGGGTGTTCTCTGATATGTTGTTTCTCTTTGTCATTGTCTATCAGGACGACATATTGATTTTTTCCAAGGACCCTCTGAAGCACGAAGGACATGTTAAGGCAGTTCTACGAAGACTCTGGGAACATCACCTTTTAGCCAAGCCTGAAAAATGTTTGTTTCACGTTACCTCTGTGCACTATCTGGGATTTATCCTTAGTCCAGAGGGGATTGGCATGGACCCTTCAAAAGTAAAGGCCATTCTCGCCTGGCCTACTCCCACATCCGTGAAACAAATCCAATCCTTCCTAGGACTAGCCAATTTCTACTGAATGTTCATAGCCACCTTTTCCGAGATTGTACAACCTATAGTGGCTCTGCTAAAGAAGGAAACCACATTTGTCTGGTCAACATTACAAGAAACTGCATTCCAGCGTTTGAAGACCGAGTTCACACAAGCTCCCATTTTGGCTCAACCCGATACAAGTCGACCCCGGATGCCTCTAATTACGCTATAGGAGCAGTGTTGAAGCAGAAAATGGAGGACCATTTGGAACATCCCGTTGCTTATCTTTCAAGAACCTTAACTCCGAGTGAAACACACTACTCCGTCCTGGAAAAGGAACTCTTAGCCATTCGCCAAGCCTTCACTGAATGGCGACACCTACTTCTGGGAGCCAAACATCCTGTCCAAGTCCGTACTGATCATCAAAACCTTCAGATTCTACAGTCACTGGAGTGCAGGAACAGTCGTCAGGCACGTTGGGCCTACTTTTTTGCCCAGTATCAGTTCCACATTACTCATGTCCCTGGATCACAGAACCTGATCGCTGACGCCTTGTCTCGCCGTCCTGACTACGTGACCACTGAAGATAAGGCATTTCCTAAAATGTTTTCTCCCACGATCTTCGTAGCCCAAGCAGTTGATCTCCTGGGAGAAGTCCGATCGCAAACCCGATCCACGGAAATATGGAAGGACATTTCAACAACAAATCACTGGAAATTAAGAGACAATTCACTACTCATTCCTACACGGAAGTTACAGCAAAAAATAATAAACCTTTGTCATGACACACTCCATTCCGGGCACCGAGGTATCACCAACACCCTCCGTCTTATACAGAGACAGTTCTGGTGGCCTAAAATGAATTCTGACGTACAGCAGTACATCCAGGCTTGTATAACCTGTGCCCAAATAAAACATAGGGGGGTCTGGGAATCTCTCTACCAGCACGAACACAGCCCAATGACTTGTTCTTGGGTGAATAACCCCTGGGAGAGACTCTACCAAGTCTTTAGCGCACTGTCCCTTTCACAGAGAAGACATTTCCCTGCATATCAGCCTTTGTCCTGCCCAGGGGCAGTCCAGCGCCGAAATGCTAGGCAATTCTCCTCTGAACAAGAGTACCATCAGTAACCCCATACACGTGTTTCAGCCTTGTTGGGCATCATCAGTGAGGTGAAACTGTTGCCTCTCTAAGAACAGTGAGCAAGGGGTCCACGTCTGGATCGCCCTGTTAACTTAGGGTGAAACCCAAAGTTAATTTATTCAAAACAAAGGGGGGTCTGGGAATCTCTCTACCAGCACGAACACAGCCCAATGACTTGTTCTTGGGTGAATAACCCCTGGGAGAGACTCTACCAAGTCTTTAGCTCACTGTCCCTTTCACAGAGAAGAAATTTCCCTGCATATCAGCCTTTGTCCTGCCCAGGGGCAGTCCAGCGCCGAAATGCTAGGCAATTCTCCTCTGAACAAGAGTACCATCAGTAACCCCATACACGTGTTTCAGCCTTGTTGGGCATCATCAGTGAGGTGAAACTGTTGCCTCTCTAAGAACAGTGAGCAAGGGGTCCACGTCTGGATCGCCCTGTTAACTTAGGGTGAAACCCAAAGTTGATTTATTCAAAACAAAGGGGGGTCTGGGAATCTCTCTACCAGCACGAACACAGCCCAATGACTTGTTCTTGGGTGAATAACCCCTGGGAGAGACTCTACCAAGTCTTTAGCTCACTGTCCCTTTCACAGAGAAGAAATTTCCCTGCATATCAGCCTTTGTCCTGCCCAGGGGCAGTCCAGCGCCGAAATGCTAGGCAATTCTCCTCTGAACAAGAGTACCATCAGTAACCCCATACACGTGTTTCAGCCTTGTTGGGCATCATCAGTGAGGTGAAACTGTTGCCTCTCTAAGAACAGTGAGCAAGGGGTCCACGTCTGGATCGCCCTGTTAACTTAGGGTGAAACCCAAAGTTAATTTATTCAAAACAAAGGGGGGTCTGGGAATCTCTCTACCAGCACGAACACAGCCCAATGACTTGTTCTTGGGTGAATAACCCCTGGGAGAGACTCTACCAAGTCTTTAGCTCACTGTCCCTTTCACAGAGAAGAAATTTCCCTGCATATCAGCCTTTGTCCTGCCCAGGGGCAGTCCAGCGCCGAAATGCTAGGCAATTCTCCTCTGAACAAGAGTACCATCAGTAACCCCATACACGTGTTTCAGCCTTGTTGGGCATCATCAGTGAGGTGAAACTGTTGCCTCTCTAAGAACAGTGAGCAAGGGGTCCACGTCTGGATCGCCCTGTTAACTTAGGGTGAAACCCAAAGTTAATTTATTCAAAACAAAGGGGGGTCTGGGAATCTCTCTACCAGCACGAACACAGCCCAATGACTTGTTCTTGGGTGAATAACCCCTGGGAGAGACTCTACCAAGTCTTTAGCTCACTGTCCCTTTCACAGAGAAGAAATTTCCCTGCATATCAGCCTTTGTCCTGCCCAGGGGCAGTCCAGCGCCGAAATGCTAGGCAATTCTCCTCTGAACAAGAGTACCATCAGTAACCCCATACACGTGTTTCAGCCTTGTTGGGCATCATCAGTGAGGTGAAACTGTTGCCTCTCTAAGAACAGTGAGCAAGGGGTCCACGTCTGGATCGCCCTGTTAACTTAGGGTGAAACCCAAAGTTAATTTATACAAAACAAAGGGGGGTCTGGAAATCTCTCTACCAGCACGAACACAGCCCAATGACTTGTTCTTGGGTGAATAACCCCTGGGAGAGACTCTACCAAGTCTTTAGCTCATTGTCCCTTTCACAGAGAAGAAATTTCCCTGCATATCAGCCTTTGTCCTGCCCAGGGACAGTCCAGCGCCGAAATGCTAGGCAATTCTCCTCTGAACAAGAGTACCATCAGTAACCCCATACACGTGTTTCAGCCTTGTTGGGCATCATCAGTGAGGTGAAACTGTTGCCTCTCTAAGAACAGTGAGCAAGGGGTCCAAGTCTGGATCGCCCTGTTAACTTAGGGTGAAACCCAAAGTTAATTTATTCAAAACAAAGGGGGGTCTGGGAATCTCTCTACCAGCACGAACACAGCCCAATGACTTGTTCTTGGGTGAATAACCCCTGGGAGAGACTCTACCAAGTCTTTAGCTCACTGTCCCTTTCACAGAGAAGAAATTTCCCTGCATATCAGCCTTTGTCCTGCCCAGGGGCAGTCCAGCGCCGAAATGCTAGGCAATTCTCCTCTGAACAAGAGTACCATCAGTAACCCCATACACGTGTTTCAGCCTTGTTGGGCATCATCAGTGAGGTGAAACTGTTGCCTCTCTAAGAACAGTGAGCAAGGGGTCCACGTCTGGATCGCCCTGTTAACTTAGGGTGAAACCCAAAGTTAATTTATTCAAAACAAAGGGGGGTCTGGGAATCTCTCTACCAGCACGAACACAGCCCAATGACTTGTTCTTGGGTGAATAACCCCTGGGAGAGACTCTACCAAGTCTTTAGCTCACTGTCCCTTTCACAGAGAAGAAATTTCCCTGCATATCAGCCTTTGTCCTGCCCAGGGGCAGTCCAGCACCGAAATGCTAGGCAATTCTCCTCTGAACAAGAGTACCATCAGTAACCCCATACACGTGTTTCAGCCTTGTTGGGCATCATCAGTGAGGTGAAACTGTTGCCTCTCTAAGAACAGTGAGCAAGGGGTCCACGTCTGGATCGCCCTGTTAACTTAGGGTGAAACCCAAAGTTAATTTATTCAAAACAAAGGGGGGTCTGGGAATCTCTCTACCAGCACGAACACAGCCCAATGACTTGTTCTTGGGTGAATAACCCCTGGGAGAGACTCTACCAAGTCTTTAGCTCACTGTCCCTTTCACAGAGAAGAAATTTCCCTGCATATCAGCCTTTGTCCTGCCCAGGGGCAGTCCAGCGCCGAAATGCTAGGCAATTCTCCTCTGAACAAGAGTACCATCAGTAACCCCATACACGTGTTTCAGCCTTGTTGGGCATCATCAGTGAGGTGAAACTGTTGCCTCTCTAAGAACAGTGAGCAAGGGGTCCACGTCTGGATCGCCCTGTTAACTTAGGGTGAAACCCAAAGTTGATTTATTCAAAACAAAGGGGGGTCTGGGAATCTCTCTACCAGCACGAACACAGCCCAATGACTTGTTCTTGGGTGAATAACCCCTGGGAGAGACTCTACCAAGTCTTTAGCTCACTATCCCTTTCACAGAGAAGAAATTTCCCTGCATATCAGCCTTTGTCCTGCCCAGGGGCAGTCCAGCGCCGAAATGCTAGGCAATTCTCCTCTGAACAAGAGTACCATCAGTAACCCCATACACGTGTTTCAGCCTTGTTGGGCATCATCAGTGAGGTGAAACTGTTGCCTCTCTAAGAACAGTGAGCAAGGGGTCCACGTCTGGATCGCACTGTTAACTTAGGGTGAAACCCAAAGTTAATTTATTCAAAACAAAGGGGGGTCTGGGAATCTCTCTACCAGCACGAACACAGCCCAATGACTTGTTCTTGGGTGAATAACCCCTGGGAGAGACTCTACCAAGTCTTTAGCTCACTGTCCCTTTCACAGAGAAGAAATTTCCCTGCATATCAGCCTTTGTCCTGCCCAGGGGCAGTCCAGCGCCGAAATGCTAGGCAATTCTCCTCTGAACAAGAGTACCATCAGTAACCCCATACACGTGTTTCAGCCTTGTTGGGCATCATCAGTGAGGTGAAACTGTTGCCTCTCTAAGAACAGTGAGCAAGGGGTCCACGTCTGGATCGCCCTGTTAACTTAGGGTGAAACCCAAAGTTAATTTATTCAAAACAAAGGGGGGTCTGGGAATCTCTCTACCAGCACGAACACAGCCCAATGACTTGTTCTTGGGTGAATAACCCCTGGGAGAGACTCTACCAAGTCTTTAGCTCACTGTCCCTTTCACAGAGAAGAAATTTCCCTGCATATCAGCCTTTGTCCTGCCCAGGGGCAGTCCAGCGCCGAAATGCTAGGCAATTCTCCTCTGAACAAGAGTACCATCAGTAACCCCATACACGTGTTTCAGCCTTGTTGGGCATCATCAGTGAGGTGAAACTGTTGCCTCTCTAAGAACAGTGAGCAAGGGGTCCACGTCTGGATCGCCCTGTTAACTTAGGGTGAAACCCAAAGTTAATTTATTCAAAACAAAGGGGGGTCTGGGAATCTCTCTACCAGCACGAACACAGCCCAATGACTTGTTCTTGGGTGAATAACCCCTGTGAGAGACTCTACCAAGTCTTTAGCTCACTGTCCCTTTCACAGAGAAGAAATTTCCCTGCATATCAGCCTTTGTCCTGCCCAGGGGCAGTCCAGCGCCGAAATGCTAGGCAATTCTCCTCTGAACAAGTGTACCATCAGTAACCCCATACACGTGTTTCAGCCTAGTTGGGCATCATCAGTGAGGTGAAACTGTTGCCTCTCTAAGAACAGTGAGCAAGGGGTCCACGTCTGGATCGCCCTGTTAACTTAGGGTGAAACCCAAAGTTAATTTATTCAAAACAAAGGGGGGTCTGGGAATCTCTCTACCAGCACGAACACAGCCCAATGACTTGTTCTTGGGTGAATAACCCCTGGGAGAGACTCTACCAAGTCTTTAGCTCACTGTCCCTTTCACAGAGAAGAAATTTCCCTGCATATCAGCCTTTGTCCTGCCCAGGGGCAGTCCAGCGCCGAAATGCTAGGCAATTCTCCTCTGAACAAGAGTACCATCAGTAACCCCATACACGTGTTTCAGCCTTGTTGGGCATCATCAGTGAGGTGAAACTGTTGCCTCTCTAAGAACAGTGAGCAAGGGGTCCACGTCTGGATCGCCCTGTTAACTTAGGGTGAAACCCAAAGTTAATTTATTCAAAACAAAGGGGGGTCTGGGAATCTCTCTACCAGCACAAACACAGCCCAATGACTTGTTCTTGGGTGAATAACCCCTGGGAGAGACTCTACCAAGTCTTTAGCTCACTGTCCCTTTCACAGAGAAGAAATTTCCCTGCATATCAGCCTTTGTCCTGCCCAGGGGCAGTCCAGCGCCGAAATGCTAGGCAATTCTCCTCTGAACAAGAGTACCATCAGTAACCCCATACACGTGTTTCAGCCTTGTTGGGCATCATCAGTGAGGTGAAACTGTTGCCTCTCTAAGAACAGTGAGCAAGGGGTCCACGTCTGGATCGCCCTGTTAACTTAGGGTGAAACCCAAAGTTAATTTATTCAAAACAAAGGGGGGTCTGGGAATCTCTCTACCAGCACGAACACAGCGAACACAGCCCAATGACTTGTTCTTGGGTGAATAACCCCTGGGAGAGACTCTACCAAGTCTTTAGCTCACTGTCCCTTTCACAGAGAAGAAATTTCCCTGCATATCAGCCTTTGTCCTGCCCAGGGGCAGTCCAGCGCCGAAATGCTAGGCAATTCTCCTCTGAACAAGAGTACCATCAGTAACCCCATACAGGTGTTTCAGCCTTGTTGGGCATCATCAGTGAGGTGAAACTGTTGCCTCTCTAAGAGCAGTGAGCAAGGGGTCCACGTCTGGATCGCCCTGTTAACTTAGGGTGAAACCCAAAGTTAATTTATTCAAAACAAAGGGGGGTCTGGGAATCTCTCTACCAGCACGAACACAGCCCAATGACTTGTTCTTGGGTGAATAACCCCTGGGAGAGACTCTACCAAGTCTTTAGCTCACTGTCCCTTTCACAGAGAAGAAATTTCCCTGCATATCAGCCTTTGTCCTGCCCAGGGGCAGTCCAGCGCCGAAATGCTAGGCAATTCTCCTCTGAACAAGAGTACCATCAGTAACCCCATACACGTGTTTCAGCCTTGTTGGGCATCATCAGTGAGGTGAAACTGTTGCCTCTCTAAGAACAGTGAGCAAGGGGTCCACGTCTGGATCGCCCTGTTAACTTAGGGTGAAACCCAAAGTTAATTTATTCAAAACAAAGGGGGGTCTGGGAATCTCTCTACCAGCACGAACACAGCCCAATGACTTGTTCTTGGGTGAATAACCCCTGGGAGAGACTCTACCAAGTCTTTAGCTCACTGTCCTCTCCCAGGGGTTATTCACCCAAGAACAGGTCATTGGGCTGTGTTCGTGCTGGTAGAGAGATTCCCAGACCCCCCTTTGTTTGCATACATTAACTTTGGGTTTCACCCTAAGTTAACAGGGCAATCCAGACGTGGACCCCTTGCTCACTGTTCTTAGAGAGGCAACAGTTTCACCTCACTGATGATGCCCAACAAGGCTGAAACACGTGTATGGGGTTACTGATGGTACTCTTGTTCAGAGGAGAATTGCCTAGCATTTCGGCGCTGGACTGCCCCTGGGCAGGACAAAGGCTGATATGCGGGGAAATTTCTTCTCTGTGAAAAGGACAGTGAGCTAAAGACTTGGTAGAGTCTCTCCCAGGGGTTATTCACCCAAGAACAGGTCATTGGGCTGTGTTCGTGCTGGTAGAGAGATTCCCAGACCCCCCTTTGTTTGCATACATTAACTTTGGGTTTCACCCTAAATTAACAGGGCAATCCAGACGTGGACCCCTTGCTCACTGTTCTTAGAGAGGCAACAGTTTCACCTCACTGATGATGCCCAACAAGGCTGAAACACGTGTATGGGGTTACTGATGGTACTCTTGTTCAGAGGAGAATTGCCTAGCATTTCGGCGCTGGACTGCCCCTGGGCAGGACAAAGGCTGATATGCGGGGAAATTTCTTCTCTGTGAAAAGGACAGTGAGCTAAAGACTTGGTAGAGTCTCTCCCAGGGGTTATTCACCCAAGAACAGGTCATTGGGCTGTGTTCGTGCTGGTAGAGAGATTCCCAGACCCCCCTTTGTTTGCATACATTAACTTTGGGTTTCACCCTAAGTTAACAGGGCAATCCAGACGTGGACCCCTTGCTCACTGTTCTTAGAGAGGCAACAGTTTCACCTCACTGATGATGCCCAACAAGGCTGAAACACGTGTATGGGGTTACTGATGGTACTCTTGTTCAGAGGAGAATTGCCTAGCATTTCGGCGCTGGACTGCCCCTGGGCAGGACAAAGGCTGATATGCGGGGAAATTTCTTCTCTGTGAAAAGGACAGTGAGCTAAAGACTTGGTAGAGTCTCTCCCAGGGGTTATTCACCCAAGAACAGGTCATTGGGCTGTGTTCGTGCTGGTAGAGAGATTCCCAGATCCCCCTTTGTTTGCCCAAATAAAACATGATAACAAAAGACCAGAGGGTCTTCTTCTGCAGCCCAATCTACGCTCTAAACCATGGGAAATCATTGCTACGGACTTTATAGTGGAGTTACCACCTTCCCGAGGATGTACTACCATCATGGTCACCATAGATTTGTTTACCCATATGGCCCATTTACGCCACTGATGAAACTACCCTCCTCTTCAGAGCTAGCTGGAATATTTCTGGAACACATATTCCGACTACATGGGCTTCCTTCCAAGATCATATCTGACCGGGATCCCCAATACATTTCACAATTCTGGAAACACCTCTGTCGGGTACTAGGAATCCAACGTGCCCTCTCTTCAGGATATCACCCCCAAACCAACAGAGCCACAGAACGTGCAAATCAGACCCTGGAACAATATCTCTGATGTTTCGCCACCAAGGTCCTGGATGAATGGTCTCTCCTGATACCCGTTGCAGAGTTCGCTTACAAGAACTCTGAACACTCAGCGCTACAGACCAGCCCTTTTTATTGTAGTCAGGGATTCCATCCATCGGTTTTACCCTCGGTTCTTCCTTACCCTAAACCAGTACCTACTGTTGACTCCTGGATCGAAACTCTTATCAACATTCACCGGGAGGCTAAAGAACACTTAGAGAAAGCCAGATTACAGACCAAGAGGTATGCCGATTCCAAGAGAAGACCAGGTCCTTCCTATACGGTCGGTGACCGAGTGTGGTTGTCATCAAAACTACATCCCCCGACACTTGCGACCAAACAAGCTGGCTCCCCGCTACTATGGCCCATTTCACATCAAGGAGATTATCAATCCTGTCTCATATCGAATCAAGCTACCTGACTCCTGGAAAAGAATTCATCCAGTTTTTCACACATCCCTATTGAAGCCCTACATCCAATCCTCTCGAAAATCCAGTAGACCTCCTCCTCTACTGGTTGACAACCAACTGGAATATGAGGTGTCCCGGATTTGTGACTCCAGGTATAAGCGGGGCCTTCTTCAATACCTAGTGGAGTGGAAAGGATATCCTCCTAGCGAAAGGACCTGGGAACCTGTTTCAAATATCAAGGCTCCTCGGTTGCTCAGAAGAATTCACCTAATACACCCCGGCAAACCTGGAGGAAAAGGCCTTCGGAGGAGGCATGCTGTCATGAACTTCAGATCACGCCCCTTTTGGACGTCCTGGTCCTTGTCTCAACGGGGCTTACATTCCGTACTACTTCCAACATGGCCGTCCAGAGCTGAAGCCCTTGCTCACTCCATGCGCTGAACGCGGCGTGATCTATTTATAGACCACGCCTTCCGCTGGTCCGCGCGTCTCAATGCTATTGCAGAGTAGCCTCAGACGTGTGTTCGTAGCTCACGGTATTGTTTCCTTTGTCCCAGTGCTATTACCCGCTCCTGACCCTTTCCCCCTTCCTGATCCCGCGCATTACTAGCTTTTCCCAGACTCCTGGATTCCTGGACTCCACGCTCCCGGAACTAAACGCGACCTGGAACCAGACGAGACTCTAGCAACGCTGTTCAAGACCAGGAGCATTCGCAAGAAGGCAGCGATCGAAGACACCGGCAAACACCGGACCCAGGTGAGAAGGGGGGAACTCCTTGACAGGCTTATCCCACTTAGTGTTCTAGGGAGATATGGATGGTGTCTTCTGCCGCTCAGTGTTGCCTGGTCTCCTTGCACACACTCATCAGACTCAACAATAGGTGCCGTGATGTTCTCCTCCCACCACGTTACTGTCCCCTGATCTCTCACTCGCCTTTCCACCGCTACTCTTTGATCTTACTTCATTTCTTACTCCTCTTCTTACTATCGATCTTACCTCAAACTACCCCCTACATCTGTCTCTGCTGTTATCTTCTATTCCCTCTCATTCTACATCCTTGCCTCTTCTTTTATCTCTCTTGCTCCTACCACCACTGCTATTCTCCTACTCCATCACTCCTACTACTCTCCCTCTACCAACATTCCTACTCAGTTATTAACACTATCAATCTACTACCCGTCTTCCCTCTAGTCTTATTCTTCACGAACAGTTACAACTACTTTCACCGTAATATATAAGGTTATGCCTTGGCTAAAGTCCCCCCTCTTGCCTTCAAGTAACTCGGTATACCTGTAAGTAAGCCCCCCGTGGGTCTCGCTTTTGGCCTGTCTTGGCTTTCCCGTCAAAGGTTTTATATCCATCCACGGCATCAGTGAGGGCATTGTGGAGGGCAGAGGTTGTTTTTCCGGCTCCTGACGGCATTGAATCTATTGGCAGCAGCTGGGCTGCTGAGCTTGCAGATTATTTAAAGGACTTGGCACGGCCATCAGTGTTTGCGTCACAGCTCGATTTTGCTCTTTAAGGGTAAAGGATACTTTTTGCGTAGCAAGGGTTGCACTAAACAACCAGTGAAAGAATGAATGGAGTTTGCCTTCCACAAAAAGAAACCTTCTACTACAAAGGATGCGGGAGTTTCCACCCTACCTATAAAAGGTATTAATGTTACAACCAAAGGTCTACTTGATAAAAGCAAAATCACTCATTATTATCGTGCACAGCGTATGATAATGGTGAGGAGGTGATCACTACAAATAAAGTGGAAGATTTAGACTTGGTTCATTTGGAAGGCAATGTTTCAAATCATTCTGCGCCAACTGACATTTCGTTATTGCCAACTATCGATAGCAATGCCCCATTGCAGACGACTGACAACCTTTGCCTCAATTTACAAGGCAGGTCTATGGGGTGTTCAGCCTCGTGTTCCTCACCGCATACTTCTTTACCTGTGAGCAATAACAATGGGATGATGAGCTCGCCAACACATCTTGCAGCCATTATAGAGAAGCGTTCCATGCCTTTTCGTCCTCTGGCTCTTCAGTTTCCACCCCTGAGCAATATAATTATATAACTGGTTATGACTTGCCTTATACTCCTGATTTACTAGCCCTGGATGCGGGGCCGTAGAGCAGGATAAGTAGTGTGATTCTGCCTTAAGCTCTGTGTCAGACAGAGATGGGGAGCAGAGTGAAACTTTGATAATTGTGAAAGCTCTTTTTTCTTTATGTACGAATATGTCTATAGAAAAACAAAAGGTGATGGCTGGAAGGTTTTGAATGAATCATAACCTCTGGCGCAGCTCTGGGCAGCCCTCAAAACCGTTGTTCTTTAGCCCGCCAAGCCATTAAAATAAGGGGAAAGACCATATGCAAATAAGGCTTGGTCCCACCACGAAAGGAGCAGTCCAGCCCAAACGGCTAGATCATGAGACTACGAGCATCCCCAGACATGTTACAGCCTCACTGGGCATCATCAGTGAGGAGTAGCATGGGTCTCTAGGTCCAGCAGGCTCGATCAAACAGAAGGAGCGGTGCAGTGCCGAGGGTCATATTGTCGATGTGGAATTCAAAGAAAATGACCACTAATTCCCCTGGTCACCTCCCGCCACTTCCTTCTCTCAATGTGTATATTATTGATGCCATATTATTCCCATGTTTATAATGACTGTATATATTCCCGCCACCTCCATACTACTGATGCCATATTCCTGTCCGTGCCTATATTGTCTGCATATCTCATCTTTCTGTCTGCTCCTCTTCACTTTTGTACCTACCTGTACAGCACTGTAACATACGCTGATAATCTCCTTGTTTCTCCCTTCACCCCGATACCCCCGGGTCTGGCGCGTATTATAAATAATAATAAAACAAACAATAAAAACTGTGAATCGGGGTGTCAGTGTGAGAGTGACAAGAGCTCTGGGGAGTTAATTATTAATTTAGATCAAGTGAACTCAAATACTTTGGTGCTATTGAGGCATTGTCGGTACAATTAAGCGAATTGCAGTGTAAAGAAGCTGGTGAAGATTGTGAAGTGGTAAATACCTCAATCTAACAAAGGGCTTCACATAATTCAGATACCAAGGTTAATTCTAGTGAGATGATTATCCCAGAATCATTGTCCCCTCTGGGAAGTGATGGGGAGAAATCACAGAATTCTATATACTGTAAGAGCAGAAGGAACCGAAAAAGGAACAAGGGGAGAAAAAAGGCTCGTTCCATACTGGCAGGACCAAAATATTATAAATTGGTCAAGCAAAATGGCCCAAGTCTGGCAAGGATCTCTCCAGAAGATGTTGAGTGCATACCGGTGGTTAATACATTTGAACTATGTTCTGGTTTTAAAAAGAAACAAAAATGGAAAAATACTATGAGGGTCAATTCGAAGGGGTAAAAAGATCTGTGCCGGTAGCCCCTTTAGAGGATAATGATATGATATTTTATTTATATCGCGCTCATACACAATTGTTTCAAAGTGCGACCAAGCAAAGAGGGGGGAACAGCGGAGAACACAAATACGATTTTACTGGGCCCCGTGACATTGAGAACGCGTAAGTGCATGGAAAAGGGAAAAAGGGGGAAGTGCATGGACAAGGGAAAAAGGGGAAAGTGCGGAATAGAGGAGATAACAGAATAAATAATAAGTGGGATAAATAAATGCAGTGAAAATGGTAGTGCAGCCAGACAAGTAGCAAGTGCATGATTAGTCAGATAGAGTGTATCGGATAAGTGCAGAAGAAGAGTGGGGGACTGTATGGGTACAGATACAGATCCCAGTGCCAGGGGTGGGCCGGAGGCAGTGCGGGAGGGTGAGCAGGTACCTGGGTCCGAAGGACAGAGGGTGGCCAGGTGCATGGTGCCGAGAGAGAGAAAGAGATCAGCAGCAGCAAAGGCAGAAGCAAAGCGCATTCAATTTCTTTAGCCTCTTCCGGGCGCTGACCCTTCTTAAATCATATTCCATAACTCAGATAAACATTCCCCTTTCAGTGGGCTTTGGGTGATGACTCTCACCCCGGGATTCCCCTCTTCTGGGGGCAAATCCCTCGAACAGGACCTCGGATAACTATGTTCTCTCGCTTTCGTGGGCCTGTCAGGTTCCAAAGTATCAAAAAGTTAAACCACAAAGTTCTTCTTTTTATTTGGGTAACAGTTCTAAACCCCTGGGTCCCCCTCTTCTGCGCGCCAAACGTTCTCAATTCTCAGCCTCCCACCACCGGGTTCACTATGGATTTTCTTGTTCACAAACCTCAATGTCTTTTTAAACAGTTCCAATGGGCAACCCATTGCCGGGTTCACCTTTGTCAACACACTGTTCCTTGGGACTTTAGACTTTGCCCCCTTTTCGTCAGCCTCCCTCCACCGGGTTCACTCTAGCCAATGCCTTAGTTCCTTTTCCTTTCAATGTGTGCAGGATTAATTTCCCTTGCTTTCTCTTAATGCAGGATTCACTTCCCTTGCTTTCTTAACAGTTTGTAGATCAAAGACTTTCGACTGTACAGGGATTTTGCTAGACCTCCTGTATGACCACTTTGACATTTCTTGGTGGCTCTCCTATGGCTTTCTGGTATCTGTAGTTTCAAACAACATTGGGTTGACCAGAGTCTCTCGAGGTAGCACCCACGTGGTGCCTGTCCCCTCTGCAGCTGGTCTTCCCTTAACAATTTTTACAGTTCATTGAACTCTTCTCAATATGCCACTTTTGCAAATCTCATTTAACACATTTGGGTTCTTATCTTATCGGATTTCTCCTCGACTCACCATCTGTGATGAACCGCTCAGCTTTCCTTGTATCCAGAGTCAAGGCGGGTACTACGGTAGCAGGAGTTTCGCTCGCTCCTGCTTATCAGCGTAGTCACGCGCTGTGTACCGTCAGCATCTGTTGCTGCACACTTGGGCTATTGTGATCGGTCTTGTGATTCCTTCTCTGGATGTTTCGCGGATCTGCGTCGAAAAGGGCAAGGTTGTGTCTCTCCTTGTTAGCCTCTCGATATTCGCCGCCTTTCTCCTCCTCTTGAACTGCTGGGCCTGGATAGCTGTCACGTTGTGCGGTTTGCCTTGCTCATACTGTGCTCTCTTGCTCCATGTTTTACCCCTGTGGGGAAAGGAAAGAGCCATCAGGTGTGTGAGGTTCCGGTCAACTGCCTGACCCTTGGGTTTGGGACATGGCAGGTAAAAAGTTTTATTAGTACGTTGTTTGTTGTGGTCTGAGAAAGTGTTTGTGTGGGAAAAGGGGGGGCAGTGTTTCTAAATGTCCTACGTGGTAGGATGGGGAAAAGGTGTTTAAAGAAGGGGGATGCCGTGCCTCACCCGTCAGTATCCCACTTCCACTCCCGAGGACCCTCCCATCCAGATGACCCCAGGGTCGGACTTGGACAAGAAATAGGCCCGGACACCAAAAATAAAGTGGCCCACCCCTCGCCTCAAAAAAGTTGCCCACCCCTCGCCTCAAAAAAAGTGGCCCTCAAACCATCATGTGTGAATCGCATCAATTCACGACTTTACAGAAAATGTTACGTATGGAGGGTTCATGTGTCTGTTACATTACAACACAACTCATAAAATAACATTACTTTGCATGAAGTTCTGTGACAGGGTCCGTTCACAGCTCCGAGGCGCAGGAGTGGCATGAACCAACCACCCCCACTGCGGTTTTGGGACGTGCTGCAAATCAATGCTCATACAGGGCTCCGCAACCCCAGCAGGAAAGGAGGGTTAGGGTGACGATGGTTGGATAGGAGGGGGGGTTAGGGAAACCGGAATGAGATTTAGGGAGAGGTTATGGATAGGTTGGGGATGTTAGGGTAAGGTTTTGGTCACTGCGCATGCTTCCAGCTAGCTGTTACACTAATAGAAACACACGTCTCTGCTTCTGACTCTACACACATATACAATATCACTATAGCAGTATACAAAGGCACAGCAACATAATAAACACACGAGGTAGTACAGCACTTAGCTTAGGTTAGTTGTCACCAGAGTGTCCCTTGTTGTCTCCTGTGATTTCTTTGTGCCAGGATGTGTCATAGTAGCTGTTCAAATGCTGCAATAAAGTGCTACAATTAGTGCACATATAAAACACTGCCACATGTTGCTGTTCACATGCTTGTACACATGAAAGAGATTTAGAGAGGCCGTACGCATGTGGCTACTAAACATGCACAGTAGGGCTACATGTGGCTCTGGTAAGTGGTGGTAAAGTGTTAGTGCATGCAGGAGTAAGAAGTAATAGTAACGCCTTAGGAAGGTGTTCCGAATTGTGTCCACGGCTAGCCAGCCGGCCCGCTATCCAATGATTTATGGTGCTGCGCATGGCTGGGAAGTGCTATTAGTGTTGTGCTCTGTTAGGTGACATGCAGTGTCTTACTGGTACAGTTACCTTTGTAGGAAGCAGGTGCCAGTTGTCTCTGTCTGGTGGGGCTGGCTGGGCCCTCTGTGCGACCCCAATGCTCCCCGTGGTTATGCAGAGCGCTGCAGCACTTATCTGTTTCAGGCGAGGGGTAGGGATGTCGATCCGGTGGGACATGGCCATTCACAATGATATGAAGCCGGAGTTGCTCTGAGACATGTCTTCTCAGCAAGAGGACTTGAGCACAAGCACTGTGCCTTCGTTCCTGGGCACACATGATGACGTGCCACTCCCAACGTGGCCTTCCTATAGTTCTGGGGCCAGTTGCTCATGCTGCTGTGAAAGATTTTGCTAGGTGGTTGCCCTACAAAAAGGGCAGAGAGAAGTCTTCTAAAAGTTCTGGATTGTCCATTTGGGGTGCATTTTAGTTGTTGCTGTGTCTTTGGAATTATTACAATGTCTTTGGCCTGACTATATATTGCTTGCTTGCCTTTCTTGCTTGTTGGGTGGCGCCTCCCCTTGGCCCCCAGCCCTATCATCTGTGGAAAGTCTTTTTATGTTAAAAATCATGTAGCTGGCCTGGACTCCAAATCTGATGATACTCTAAGATGTAAAGCTGAATGATTCATATATTGTCCTCACTGATGTAAACACTGTCTTGATGAACGGTACCGCCTTCACAGAAACTTTGATTCTAAGTACTGTGTCACCCACCCTTCCCACTTTGGTCTTTGATTGGACATATCATCATTGCACATTTGAACTGAACCAAGTTAAGGTCCTAGTGATTGAAGTGATGATGGTCAATTGTGAATCGTGCAGGTGCCATACAGTAAGATTTTAAGATGTTAGTTGGTGACTTATCCAAACTTAAATGTTTTGTTTTACTTTGAAAGACAATATTAGGCTGTTTGCCTTCAAGAAATGTGGTTTGGTGTTGCATGCATTGACAAGCTGGCTCTGAAGTCTTTGTGGAAATCCTGAAAAATCACTCAATCAAGAGGTCCTTCAACAATGCACTTTTTTGTGCAATCAGGTCGATTATGTCCGAATTTTGCAATGGGACAAGCAAATTCCACTCCACAGACGTGAACATAAATACTTCGAGGTTATCCTGGCTGAGGTGGTTTCTTAGGCGGGTTTTAATATTCTTCAATTTTGAAAAACTTCTTTCACATGCTACTTGTGTGCAAGAGAAGGTCAAGATGAACTTGTATGCCAAATACAATTGCCGTTAAGCACTACTAACAAGTTCATACTTTTTTAGAATTGCATAGCAACATATTGCACAGTTACGGCATGTATTGCATTTCTGTACTAAATGTTTAGGTAGATCTCCATATTCTTCTTGTAGTGCTGGATCTTCACTATGGAGGACGTCAAAGGCATACTCTTCTGGTAGTGTCCTCTTCAGTTTAGTCCACTTGCTTGCAACGTCCAAGAGTTCTTCCCTTAACCCCTGTACCGTTATGGAGTCATCCAGTCTTTCAAGCAAGGAGCACATTTTTATAAGAGGATTGTCGGGTAGACTTTCATTGACATTTCTGGGATCCAGGCATGTTATATCTGCGGCAAGAGATGAGTGGGGTTGAAAACGACTAGTTTGGCTTTGAAGAATGTTGTCCATAATGGCATTATGTACAGTAACTCTAAACCGGTCTTTAGCCAAGGTGATTGGCTTATCCCTTGTACTCAGTCCAGGCATCCTCTTTTTGTGGGACACTCTCCCCCCTGGAAGTGCAGTTTCCACTCCATTATCATAGCCTCTCTCTTCCAATCCCACGTTTGCCCATTCTACAAATTGTTGTGCTGCACAGTACACAGAATCAAAATTTCTTGACTCTGCAGCAAGTGTTTTTATAGTGTCCGAGACCATTCTTTGTGCCTGGAGTATGTCCATTCCACTTGTCTGGAGGTACTTAGATAATGGGGTTGTCGAATTAAATACTTTGAGATATAACTGGGCTCTGAGCACTGTTTGGAATTTGCACAGAGCCTCAGAAAGGTATAAAGCTTGGTAACGGAAGTTTGCATTGAATTTATCTGTATTAGAGCAAATATCATTGAGTGCTACAACCACATCAATGAACATTGCTTTGTTTGGGTTATTAAAGGAGCTAGAAACTTTCCATAGTGCTGCATCCTTTGCCCACCACCTTGCTTCTCCTATTATTTGGATTGTGCGGCCTTGCACAGACAGCTCACGCTACACATCCATCCTTTTGTAGGCCTCCCGGAAAATAACGGCAGAGGAGTTTAACAGGCCAAACAAAGACGTGGATTCATTTGATACTTGTGTCCCTTCTACAAGTACAAGATTTAATACATGTGTATAGTGTCAGGAATAAGGGCTGGAACAGACGTGGAGTGCTGAAATTTACCTATTGATGTCAGGAAGCGCTGGGAGGACCTGAAAACTACATTACCCAGCATCCTCAGTGCATCTGGTAGTTATGGGCACGCACGCTTTGCCAGCTGTCTTGAATTGGAAACAGTTTATTAGCAGGCAACGGCGTGCAGCAGGTGCAGATTAATTTGGTTCCAGGGAACGGTTGGCGTCGGGCAAACAGAGGAGGTTTCTCCTGCTCACGGCCTGATGATTTGCAGACGGTAGCAAGGACCTGGCAGAACGAAGGCTATGCTGTTGGCGGACTGATTTACTGCACTACGCGCCTCGTCTGAGAAGTCCCGAGGGGCTCCAAGACTTAAGATAAGTACTTTGAGAAGGCTGGTTATTTCATGTGGGCTATGAGGATGTCAGGTTGATTTACGGCAGTTTGCTCGTCGTTTGGGAAGTCCCGAGGGGCTCCCAGACTTCAGATAAGTGCTTGGGAACGTTTATTGACCTCAGGGGAAGTGCATTGTGTATACCTTTACATGCTGGAATGTATTAGTAATGCTTCTCCGTATAAACTCTCAAAGGCAGATAAATGCCATTATGTGTGGAGAGAAACCTACCGCAATGTCCAGCAACCCATTACTGAACCTGGGCATGACATTAAGTTCAACTAGTGCTACAAACAAGTTGATGCACCGTTTTATGTTTCTTGTGTGTTGCTTCTGCCAGCCCAAAGGGCCATGTGTAATTGTCTCATGTTGGGAAGATTCCCATTTGTCCGTTTCCATTATGTTGCTGGCTACATGTCTCTTTTATGTGTAGCAATGGTTTAGCGCACGTATTAAGGTGTGCTTCTCAGGTTTAAGGTAGAGAACAGGAGAATATGGTGTACTGGTGAATTCACTGTGCATGTATTGTCATTACTGGTACCTTTTACAGAAAAGGAATTCTTGTGTGTTATATGTTTAGACAGGTTAGGGTTTTTTCCCCCGTGCTTCCCCTTTCCCATCCAATTTAGGAGTTCCTTAACCTCTTACCGGTGTTCCCATTTCCCCTCCCTATCCACACCTCTTCCTAACCCCTCTTCCCCCCATTGGCTGCCACGTGGCGACCTGTTCTTTATTTCAGGTGCCTGTGCCAACCACGGTGGGAGGGTCAAATTCATTCGGCTTCCGTGGTTCGGGGGAGAGTGTCGATCTCTCTTCCCCTCCATTAAGTTGTGATTGTGACACATAGCTCCAGACATGTATTTGACAAGGGGATTCCTTACTGAGCCAGGATGTGAGACCATTGTACTGGCCCTGCATATTGGATGCGCCATCAGTTGAATTTCCAATGCACTTGCGTAGGTCAAGACCATTATCTTTAATAACACTCTGCACCAACTCAAACAGCCCCTTTCCAGTAGACAAAGTGCAGTTGGTTACTGCTTGCAGGCGTTCATGTACAGTGTCTGTAACATATCTAATAATTATAGAGCACTGATCAGTAACACTCACATCTTGGGTTGAGTCTCTCTGAATGGAAAATAGTCCTGCTTCCTTTATTTCTTGACTGATTACCATTTTAATCAGTTTGGAAATGGCATCATTCACATACCCAACTGTAGTCTTTGACATGAAGGTCACAGAAGCACCCCGTCCTTGCCCTGTTTTCTTTTTGGACTTGGTTTGAATGGCCTCAATATGTTCATTTAGAGGTCTGTCAAATTTACTTAGGAGCAGAAGCATTTCAAGAAAGTTGCCATGATCCAGCTCTTCGTTATCCAGTTCAAACATGGACTCTTATTTCCCACAAAAACTTAGCCCCCTTTTCCCAATGAGTTTTACAACTTCAATGACGCGCTCCGATATGGCTCTCCTTTTTCTGATTTGCTCACTTCAAGCTAATTTCTGTTGGTGAAAGAGTAGACCGCCTATGTCAACCCCTGAAAAGGTCATCATATATGAATCTGTGCACCTCTGATGACCTTGGCCTGCCTCATGTTCTATAATGCGCTGGTAAAGACGCCTCCAGGTTCTCATCCCGTTGATGAAAGGATCCCTCTCTCCACGTTTAGTAAATGCTAAACTGTGCAAAAAAGGGCATTTTGTTTTTCAGAGTAACAACCAATGCCGTTTACTCCCATGTTTTCCCCAAAATGCTAACTCTGCTTTAATGCGTCTATGTTTGGGAGGTTGGATTGGATGGTGCTGAAAGAAATAGGAAAGTTGATCTGGTTTTGGACGTTGAAACAAATAGTCTGTACCTGTCGATCATCTTCCCGTGCTCTGTGCTTCACCCCCCGTTCCCCGAGTCTTCAGTTTGTGGTAAAGCAGATAAAGATTCTTCTGAATTACTAGAACCTGCCACTTCCTCTGGGGGGTGTGGGGGGGTGATGTCTTCTTCAATTATTTCTGGCAGATACTTCCTCCTTGGGGGAATCTTCAATTGTTTGTGACAGACTGGTACCACCACTGGCTGCCACTTCCTCGAGACGGACATCCTCAATTATTTCTGGCAGGCTTGATTTCGACACTTCCACTCGCGGGTCACCTTCAATGATTGCTGACATTGTAGTTGCTGCAGCATCTGCCTCTGTTGAGATGTCACCAATAACTGCAGCGACACCGGCTTCTGTCACTTCCTCTGTTCTCACATCTTGAGCTCTTGTTGATGGCTCCAGTGAAGAACCAGGTTTACAATTGTACCTGAAGAAGATGCCTGGTCACCCCCCTCCACTTTTCTCCCAGCAATACCACGTGATACTTTGATAGTCTGACCTGTAAACAGATCTTCAATTATTTTGTTTTGCTGGATTTCCTCTTCAATCCACCTTTTCTTCTTTTCTCTTTGTTTTTCTGCTCCTCCCTTTCTTTTTTTATCCATTTCTCTCCTAAAAAATAAAATTACCTTAAACAGGCATCAGATTCCTGCCTTCATCACAGGTCTAAGTAACCTGGCTGCCAAAATCCAAAATAGCTTTTCATTAAGAGGAAACAAGTGCTTTCCATTAGATCAATGTCAGCATTTTCAGATTTGACTGTTCCCCAGCCCCACCAGAACCTCCCTCCCCAAAAAAGAGAATAATATCCAGCTGGGTCTATAAAATGATGAGTCTAACAGTAATCCAGTCCCATGGCATGGTGAATGAACGTTGTATTATGGTCTGACATTTCAGAAGTAAATAGTAGCCAAGAAGGAAAGCTGCATTGTAATTAACTTATGAAAACACCAATGGTGCATGCAACAATACATACATATAGCAATTGGATTCCTGCTGCATGCACACAAATGCACACCTTCGTGTAATCATCCTACCCTCCACCCGTGTTTGTGAGAGGTATAATCCAGGTTTTCCTTTTGCCCTGGCACACATTAGGTCTGGAATTTGCAAATTCACAATAACAAAACTTGGCCAGATTGAAAGAGGAGAGCGACTGATTCTCTAACTCTAATTTGGGTGCAGAGGAATAGGATAGGAGTTATGCCTCGTCACTGCTGATTATACGCTGCACTGGAGCCTAGGGTGGCTGTGCTCCTGGTGCGGGGGGGGGGGGGGGAGAAACAAAAGGTGTGCATAATGAAGGTCACCCAAGTGGTTTGAGTGTGCTATACAGGACCACCTTACATTACACTGCATTAAAGATATACAGTCACTAGTGGCTACTTACCCACAGGGATCAGCTCGCTTGGCTGGCTGTTGGGAGCTCTGCTAAGGCTTGACTAGAGTGGATACTTTAACAGGGACCTGCCTGCAACAAGAAACACAGTTAAGATGACGAAAACCCAATAAGCATCATATCATATATATCATATAAATACTAGTAGCATATTGAAAAGTAGGCATTCCGGAATGCCTGCGTCAGTCGCCTCGCAATAGGGAGACTGGTAGTATGGAACTGACCTTACGGGAGGTTCTGAAAACAATATGAACGCTTACCCTTCCCATCCCCTTCCAGCACAGGATGGAAGGAATTCTCCCTTCTCTGGCAGCTTTGCTTTAAGTTTCTGTCTGAAATAGCCCATACGCCTCTCACTCTTATGCATTGTACACAGTAGAGGTGCCGGGACTTGGGCTCCAGTAGTCCCCAGTAAGTTAGTAACTCCCCTCATCTCCCTAGGTGCAGGGCTTGAGGGATCTGGAAGCATGTACCTGTTAACATACAACAAGAACACCAACCCCAGCACCATTTTTAGTTTGCGCTATTGGGCATAGGTGTTGCTAGGCTTGGAAAAGATCCAGGGGCAGGCTATGCTAATGTCGGGGCAGGCGGGACTCTGGGCTATCTACTATTGTGGTTGTAGGCAGCCATGCCCCCTGAGCCTCTATCCAGGGCTATTACGAAAAGAGGACTCAGGGCCATGGCATCCTCAGCCCCCCCCACGCCCTCCCTAGCAACGCTTTGCTCATGGGAACTCTTTGAGCTCACTTTAATCAGGCCTTATCAAACTTTGCACTTGAAGTGCCTGCCAATGTTTATCAAAGCTCTCTTCTGAGAGTTAGCTTAATTCAAGTTGCAAACCGCTACTGGTGTAATAAAAATGTCTTAACCAGGTCTTCCTCGAGCCACTTGATTTATAGGCATTTGTTGTGACCTGCTCTGAAGACCTGTTAAAAACAAACATTGGCAAAGCCTAGAGTTTTGACTTGTGCACAACTCGCATTTGATTTCTCAGGCATTGCCATGATATGCCCAGGTACTCACTCACACCATTTTGCACCCGCTACCATCAATGGGCCGTTAATTCCACTACGACTGTGCCTAGGCTGGCAAGTGGACCCGCAACCAGTACATGGCTAAATACTCGTCAACGCATACGCAAGCAACATAGACATTCCACTGTACATAAACATAATCTCAATTGTTAATTCAATTGACACCGGCTATTCCGCAGGCTGACAACTAATCCCAATCATAGCACCCCTTAGCGGGCAGCTCCTCCAGAGGGCCAGGGCAATCACTTTTTTAACACACTTTAGTAGTGCCCTTTTTTATTATGTAAATCTGATGGAACATTTTAGACTAAATGCCCGAACACAGCTCTGGTTATCTACCATACCTTTATTGATTTTTTTTTTTGATTGATATTTTATTTCTATCGCGCTCGTACACAAGTGTTTCAGAGCGCGACAAGGCAAGGGAGGGGAACAGGGGAGAATAAAACAGTGATCTTACTAGGCCCAGTGACATTTAGAACGTGCAAGTGCATGGGAGACGGGGAGGGGAAAAGTGCATGGAAGGAGGGAGAAGTGGAAAGTGCCAAGCAGAGGAGAAACAGATAAATAACAATAAATAAATAATAAAGGCAACAAACAGTGGTAATGCAGCCAGAAATTTGCAAGTGCTAGGTCATTGAAGGCGATATTAAAACTCATATTTTATATCTGATATCTGCTAGTTTGATATGCAAAAAAAGAAAGTCTGCGTTATATGAATACTCAATTTTTTCTAAATGCCATGCATAACAACAAACTGCAAGTTTGTGTGAGAGAGAATCTCTGCTTCACTGTTAGCCAAAGTGTTGTTTTTGGCAAATAATGTAATCCCACTCTGCTTTACCTGTAAAATGTGGGTGTTCTCAATGTCTGGCAACTTTTCTACATCACGATAATGGTGTCAACACAAACCAAAATCAGTCTGTGACTGATCACTGTCTTTGTGAGATGATTGCATTAGGCTGACATAATCAGATTTTAAAGGTAAAGATTTAAAAGGTGTGTGGGGAGAGAGAACCATGCAAGTGGACCCAAATAGAGAACTACGCCAAGAACGAGACACACGTTCCGGCGGTTCCCGCTCATACCTAGCTAGAAATCTCAAACCCCTGTTAGAGAGTGTCACTATAACATGACTGACTATATCTCTGGAGCAATATGCAACCAACCCACACAGAAAAGACTGAAAATGTCAAGTGTTCTGGCCTAAGAAACAAAGAGAACTTTAAATCCTAGGAGGAGGGAAGAGAAACACACAAACCTAGCACTGAAAAAGCCAATAGTTAGGCCTTTGGCATAGGCATTTGAGCTTCATGCTTGACTCCAGCCTATAAGCACATGACTAGCTATTGATACCAATACGTTGCCCATGAGCTATCCTCCCAGCGGAGGAGCTATATCATATACCATTTATTGTGAACAAAAGTCGAGACAATCACACCATCAGTGCCATCAAATGGCCAAACACCCACTCATTACTCGCCATGGATCGGCACAAAATGCCCAGACACATACACACCATAGACAAATTGTGAGGCTCGGGGCAGAGTAACGTACTACCATCTTTGGAATGCTAGCTCACCTCCACCCATTATAAGGCCATGCTGCCAGAGCATTCCATGTTGTGGGTGCGGTTCATCATCACAATACCTTGTATTCTGTAGGACACACACACATAATGTCTGGAGGTCAAATACATAACCCTTTGATCTCATCAACCCTGCGCTATGTACGTAACAGTAGTCAATTAGCCATATTTATATCAATAAAATGCGTGACACCAGGCAGTGCTCCCTGAGGGAATATTGCTCAATATTGTGTATTTATCACAATGTGTTTGCCGTGTGGGGATAAAAAGGTGGCTCAAACTTTGTTTTAACACAGGGTGCCGTCTAGGCAAAGTCGGGCTCTGGGCCTCTGGCGACGACCTGAGACAAAACATATGCAGAACCGAGAACGTCGAAAATAGAACGGTTGGAAAAATGCACATGGGAGCAGCACAAACACTACAGCACGCTTACAAAAATAAAATAAACGAGAACCCAAGCACCGTTGTGACTGCTCTACAGTGGGTGCGTGTCAGCGTGTGCTATTGTTTTCTGTGTAAATTGCTATTGTTTCGGTGGAATCTCGTGCGCACAGTACTGTGCGTGGAACACAATTGTACAAAAAAAAGCTAATGTATGGTGCAGAATCTTCCAGACTAGTGGTGGGTGCAGTGGAAGGGCAGCGCACTCGCGCACACAATCACAGTTCACAGACCCCTGGCCTCTCTCGCACAGTCACAGCACGGGCATAGACCCCAGCCCAAGGGAGGCAGCATGCAGAATCTCACAGGCACTGCTGCACCCGGGTCCTCACAGCTTAGCACACTGTGTGCCCACAGTACATTCACGCACTGATGCACACAAACACGCTTGAGCCAGCTGCCAGCCAGTGAAGCCACGAGTTCACTTCACACAGCCTGGCACATCACTCACACGCCCACCACCACAGATCCTCTCAGAACGGGCTCATTCATTCATTCATTGATTGCACATGCAGCACGGCACCCACCACGCACAGTATAAAACACGGGCACAGTACGGTTTCCCGTTCAAGCCAAGAATGTGTTAGTTTATGTGGTCACCTGTTTGTTTTACTTCAGGCAGCACGCCTAATACGGAGGAATGAGCCGCTCCGCTCAACTTGGAAACGGCATTCGCTTGCTTTCATAGGCAGCCCAGGTGCTCCGCCGTGTGCCTCCTTACCTGATTGTTTGTGCTGGCTGCCTGGCTGGCTGCTGCTGGCTGCTGCCTGACTGTGGCTTGTTGGGAGCACTGGTGGGCTGGCGGCCACCACTCGCCTGATCCACCTGTGGGCAGTGGGCGCCTGCGGCCTCCCGACTTGCCTGGTGCCCGTAGTCCTCCTGTAGTGGTGGGCACCACTGGGCTGGCTGCATGGTGGCCTCGTCCGCTCTCTGGGTCTGCTGGGTCCGACCGTCCAACTCAGTAGTGTGTTGTAGTGTGCAGTGCGGCCCAGCTTTTGCTTGGCTCTCTATCTATCTACTCGCCTTGCGTGCACTGGCCAAAATCATGCCCAGCGTCAGAGGCCCAACTATCCAGACTGACTGCGACTGTCTAAGTCAATCACTTGGTGAGACTGAATGATGCGGCCCCGAGCCCCATGCACAAAGTTGCGTTTCAACTTTGCAAAGAAGTGCAACAATGTGTTGTTACTTCCTGCAAAGTTGAAAGCAACTGTCTCTCTCTGTAGTGTGAAATGACAGTGGCGGTGGGGCAGGCCCGCCGCCCAGCCAGCTCTCATCATCCGATCCAACTTCCAATCCCTGCAGGCAGCGGCAGGCAGGCTGCCCACCGTCCACGGCTCCCCAGGGTCAGGAGCTGTTTGCCAAATGCTTTTGTTTTGCTTAATTGCGCATTCGCAATGTGCGCAATTAGCACCTCAGCCGGGGCGGCCCACCCAAGGAGCGATCACTGCATGGCGCCAGCCCCTGCAGTGGCGGCGGGCGTCACGCCCGCCGCTGTCCTGGGCCACCATATTGTGATATGCATCTGCTGGCTGCTGCAGACTGCATTAACATGCATGTATCTTAAGTGATGCATGCATGAAATCAAATCATCAAAGCAAGAGGTAAGGTAACACCGACCATCTCTGTTACCTTGCTTTGATTAGCTGCAGACTAGTGACTCTGCAGACAGTGCCTGAGGGGCGAGCTGCCGTGCCCAGCCACACCCCCTCCTCCGCCGAGGTGCAGGCGAGCGGCTCCGCTCTGGGAAGTCGCTGGCATTGACTCTCCGCCACGGCATGACGCTGCACACAAAGCAAGTGTGTGTGTGTAAAAGTAAAACAAATAAATAATTACTAAAAAAGAAACGGCCTAGTGTGCCTGTCAGAAAAACCAGCCCCCAGTGTCCCCAACTTTGTTTGGCCACGGGGCGAACGACCGAAAGGGACAGTCCAAGCCTGGATGACCTTCCCTCACTGGTCCACCCCCAGGAACTGGATCCAATAGAGATGGCTGTGTACTGGCCACCTGGATGACAGATCCTCAGGGTTTAGCCAGGAAGACACCTTCAGGTTTCTTACAGGGCAAAATGTTATTATTCAATGGAGGAGTTTTTGCCTGAAAGATGTCATCCATATGCACAAACTGTGGTTTTTGTGTCTGACTAATTATATGTCAATGCACAAAAGTTGTGGTGGTTAATTTGTACACTCCTCCCCTGGCGTTGCATGGGTTATCTATCATGACATATGTTGAGAATATTTTAGTTGAATGGAGTATGAAATATCCAGGGTCCCAATATATTGTCATGGGGACTTTAATGCTGTCTGTGATAAAGGTGAGACTAAACCATGTAAACAGAGTTTGGCTAGAACGCAGGGGTTTTCGGGGGAGCATGGTCCATGCTCTTAGAAGGGTTTGGTCTGGAGCGTTTGGATCCTATTGAGACTTGGGGAGACTCAGGATCTCTATTCGTGGAATAGAGTGTACTCCTTTTCAAGAATTGATTATTTGATCCTCACTTATCAGCTTAAAGCACATGTAGAGACATTTACTAGCTGTTGCTTAAATGCATTGAGTGATCATGTTAAAAAATGAAGGTATGTACAATAGGAGAGTTCTTCAAACAAATGCTATATGTAATACACAGGGAAAAGGCTTTAGTGGAACACAGCCAATATTGATACATTTAACTTGACATTACTTCTAAAAGTATATGATTGGATACAGTTTGAAGGGTTTTGTAATGTTGCCCATCTTTTGAATAAGGGCACAGCATTATTTATAATTCAAAATAGGTTTAAACAATTATATAATTTTGTGAAACCACAAGTGTCCTGTGATAGGAAAACATTTAAGATCTTTGATACTATAATAGCTTCAAAAAGAATGGCTTAGATATATATGATCTGATATGATTGGTTATTTATAACGCGCTTAATACCCAGAGGTTTCTAAGCGCAGACCCGGGGATCGAACATGTGTTGCTCCGCATCGTTTTTCTTCCAAGGGGAGCACGTTGCCCCTGAGCTATACTCCCGAGCCTTATGTTTGTTTGTTTGTTGATTTATTTGTATTGCGCACCAGACCCGAGGGTATCAGGGCGCAGAGGTTACAAGAAAGTTCACAACTTAGGTTACAGGAATAAATACACAGTGCAAAGGCAACAATTACATGTCATCATAAACAAGCTAGGAACCTAACGAGAGCGCTAAGTCTAAGACCTAGGATCAGCAAATGAAGAGTTTATGTACAAGGTAGTGAGGGTGGCAGTCCTAATGATCAGTAGTTTTAAGGCAGTTGATGCAGCTATGTCTAAAGTAGTGGTATGGTTGATCAGCTCGGAGTGAAGGTGGCAGGGAATTCCAAAGCAGGGCCGCTTTGACAGGAAAGCTACTGCGCCCCACCTTTGATCATTTAAACCTGGGAAGGGTGAGGCAGGTAGTACTGATTAGTCTGGAGGGTCTAGAAGTGGTCCTTCTACGGAATCTCTTAAAGAGAGAACTAGGAGCGGCATTATTCAATGATTTGTAAGTGAGTGAGGCGGTTTTTAGTTGGATTTTGCAATTAGTGGAGCGCCAATTGTTTTGACGCCTTATCTCAGATATGTGTTCACTCCTGGCTACGCCGAGGGCCGCTCTAAGGAGGATATTTTGGAGGGTTTGGATTCTCCTAATAATGTATTTGTTGGAGCCAATATAAAGTGCGTTGCAATAGTCCAACCTGGACAGAATGAGGGCTCTGGCCGGGATGATGCAACTATTGTTAGAGAGGAATGGTTTGCCAGTTCTGATAAGTTTACAAGTGTAGGCAGCGGCAGAGGCCATGGAGTTAACTTGTTTAGTGAAGGAGAGCATGGAATCAAAATAGAAGCCAAGGGTCTTTACCTCAGTGGCTACGTTGATGAGGTTACCATCGATTCTGAAGGACGTATATTCGTGGCCTAGTTTTTTGAGATTCGTGTGGGTACCCAAGATGATGAGCTCTGTTTTGTCATCATTCAGGCATAGTCCGTGCCTAGCCATCCAGGCCTGGATGATGAGGTAATCCCCAGAAAGTGGGAGGAGAATCTGAGTATCATCTGCATAATTAATGCAGGCGATACCACAATGGTCCAGATCATCGAAAAGGGGCTTAGTGAATATGTTATACAAGGTGGGAGAGACGCAATAGCCCTGGGGCACCCCACATGTAATTGGAATAAGGTCTGCAGCTGCTGCTGGGGAGAAGACCCTCATGGTCCTGTCATTTAAGAATGATTTGATCCAGACTATGGCTTCCTTAGAGAAGTGTACAGCCGAATCTAGATGGCTTGCATAAGACCTTGTGATCCACAAGATCGAATGCAGCTGAGAGGTCAAGTAGGAGGAGGAGTGCTGATTTCCCTTTGTCCCTCAACTCATCGACTTGGGCCTTCAAGTCAATGAGGGCGGTTTCTGTTCCGTGTTGGGGGCGGAAACCTGATTGGCGAGCTCCTAGAAGGTGAAGTTCCAGGAATTTTCTGAATTTGTAGGTAGACAACCTTATCCAAGATTTTTAACAGAAAAGGTACTGTCGTGATAGGCCAGTAATTGGTTGGTATCAATGGGTCTAGTGTTTGTTATTTTAGCAATGGTAGTACCCACGATTCTTTGAGGTTACTGGGAATAGTGCCAGTCGTGAAAGAGGCATTGATAAGCTTAGATATAAAGGGGGCTAGATTCCTACCTGCGTCCTTAATAAGTTGGGCTGGGCAAAGGTCACCCTTGCAGTTGGATGGTTTAAGTGATAGCATAACTTTTTCACCTCAAGAATAGATGGTTTGGAAAGATTAAAGCGAATAGGTGGACTGTCGGAGGTAGGAGGGTTTTTAATGGGGAGAGTTGAGGTAGTTGAGTTAGTTAAAGATGCTTTCTTAAGGGCAATTTTATTTTGGAGGGTGGTCACTTTGTTAGATAGCGCTTGCTGGATGTTAGAACACCAGGTTTTGTCTTTGGTACAAGTATCTGGCATGGGGGTAGGGGGGCTCTAATTCTTTTAAGATTGTAAATAGTTCCTTCATACTAGAATTGGCTTGAGAAATACGATTGTTGTATGATTCCTGTTTAGCCAGGCAGATCTCTTTTTTGTAAAGGGAGGAGATCTTGGTGAGTTTGATTCTATTTTCTTCAGATGGAGGAATTTTCCAGTAGGCTTCGCAGCTTCGTTTTTTTTGTTGTAGCTCTTTTAAATGAGGGGTGAACCATTTGTTCAAATGAGCTCTGGGCTTGCCTTGTCTCAGTTTAAGTGGGGCAATAGAATCCAGCGAGGGTGTCATGATTTTGTTATACTCATCGATAGGCAGAACAGGGTCTGTTGTATCTGGTAGGGCGTTGAGGGTGGGGAGAATGAGAGGACTGAGTCTGTCTGCTGTAATATTCTTTTTATTCCTAGTTAGTGTGGGTGGAGCAATGGCCGTAGGTATGGGGAGAGGTCTGATAGTGGTGAGTGTAAATAACAAGAGTAAATGATCAGTCCATGCTTGCAGGGAGATGGAAGTGATGTTAGCATTACAATTGTGATCTGCCACACAATCACGTATTCTCCCTTTATTGTGGGTGGGAGTGTTGGTTCTTTGCGTAAGGCCAAGTTCAGATAAGATGTTGGCAGTAGCAGTGGCATGTTTATCAAGAGGGCCATTGAAGCCCAAGTTTAGGTCACCTAATAGGAGAACTTGTGACGTATTTTTAAGATTATTTGAAAGAATAGTGTAGATATCCTCCTCAAAGGTCCCAATGGGGCCCAGGGGTCTATAGATAAGTTAAATGCTAAAGGTCTGGGAGTTGGCTCAAGGTATTTTAGCTGTGAGAAGTTTGCAGGAAAGGATGTCATGGGAGAGGACTAATCTCAAGGATAGGCTGGATTTGAAGATGATGGCGGTGCCTCCACCTCGCGCCTCATGTCTATCTTGTCTGAGGATCGAGTAACCGTCAGTGACTACTAGCATGAGCATGGGGCCTGCTGCAGCATGAAGCCATGTCTCCGTAATGGCCAGAAGGTTTAGGTTTTCTGCCAAAATCTGATCAGCAATCTCTGTGGCATGTGCAACCAGAGATTTGGCGTTTATGTATTGCCCCTTTGAGCGAGGGATAGGGTGATCTGAGGTAGATAAAGGAGGGATTTTGGTAATTGTACTCTTAGATTGTTTAGTCATACTGTCCTTAGGAGTATCAGGAAGGGGAACCCAATAGTTGGATTGTTTGACATTAGATAAGTTTTGGCTGGAGGGGGGAGTTTTCTTTTGTGGTCTGGGAAGGGTGTAAATCTGGCAGGGGGTTTGAATAATTTGCCCAGTCTAGATCGGAGTCTGGTGTTCCTCGTGCCTGTATTACAGGGATTGCTTAATAGTAGAGTCTGGTTTGGATTGCTGAATTGTGGTAAACGCAGAGCGGCATCTATAGGCATTATAGGGTTGTTCAAACACAGGGGATCAGAGTGGTGGGCGGTAGAGGGTTTAGTATAAGTACAATGCATACAGTGCATGAGTTGAGGATAGTGGTAAACATAATGCAATGAGGGTCTCAGTAGCATATAATGAGGCGCAATGCTGTGCACAGATAATGAGTAGGTCCTCAAGTAGCAATAGCAAGTTAAGTACAGTCAGGTACAGTTATGTGGTAAGCCGATAATGAGTAGGTATTCAGGTAACAACAGCAAACCAGGAGCGCTAAGCTGCTAATATGCCAGAATATACAGAGCAGGTAGTCAAGTAAAATCAATGGGTGTAAATGTCGTGTAGAAACGGTAATGGGCTACTGATATGCGAGACTATGCAATGCAGAGTGCAATATATCAGCAAGTCCATATACGTTAAGTATGGCACTTGGGCAACTAAAATACAGGGTGTAGGAAGCAATGCAATACAGTACAGAATATCAGTAAGTCTTAGTACATTGGATGCAGTGCTGGCCAGCTGAGATACAAGATTATGTGAAATAGGATACAGTACAATGTGTCAGCAGGTCTAGGTACATTTGGTGCAGCACTGGTTGGTTAACATACATGATTATGCAATATAGGATACAGAGCATCTACATGTATAGGAGATTAAGAATGGCGCTGTACTGCTAAAATAGGCAGAGCTAGGCAGTGCAAAGGATCCTAAGATGCTAGAATGACATAAATACGTGTTGGCATAAAAAACGGAAGCACTAGTTGCTAAAATACAATGCAGTGCAATCCAAAGATCAATAGATGGCATTACAGTGGTTCAAACCTAATATAGGGTACCGGGGGAGCTGGGCTGCTAGCGTCCCAGGCTCTAGGTACGGGAGTCTTTGACTGACAGTACTAGTGTCGTAGCGACAGCTTTAGTTCATTCGGAGGCATGTTCGGTAGTTAGTCTACTAACTGAATAGCACGACACATGCTCTCGTTCAGGCGTCGCAGGCTGCACACAAGCATCAGTACAAATACGGATAGCATGGAGTGGTTTCAAAGTGATTGTGTTACGCTCACCTGGTATCCACAGGGACGCCACCCAGCCGGGTTACTCGCTGGTATGCTTCTCAGCTTTGCCCTGATGTGGTCTGCGGGGAAGGTTCTGCCTGAAAATACAGGAGGACTGTGTTCAAGACTGACCAACTGGGGTAAGTATCCTCCCTCCACCCCCATATGATTTCAGTCCCTCTGGCACCCTCTCCTCACCTTGTGGTAGAATTAGGCGTGCTCTCCGTCCTGACTTCTTTTCAGGGGTGCGTTGTCTTTCATGGGCGAGTGCAGTCCAGTTACTTCACTGACGCCGGCCCGTTTGATATTGTTCAGGTAGGTCTTATTGCTGTTCTTTAGTTTTGTTGCTATCCTGCATGCCTTTCTTTGTTTAAAATGTCTCTTAATCCCTTAGGTATGCAGAGCTTCAGCGCGGCGAACTAGCTTGGTTGAGCCCCGCTGGTAAATGATGGCGCATTAAGAGCGCTATGACGCGGTAAGTAAGCGCTATGCGCAGCGCTGCAAAGTCTTGCCTTTTCTAACCTGTGTTTTCCTTCCTTGCAGGTCGCAGTGTTCTTCAGCGCGAATGGAATTTCCGGAGTGGTGCCAGCCGAGAGGCGACCAGCCAGGTAAGCCTTTTGAGCAGTTTGTAATTTGTAAATGTCTCTACTGCTTTCTTTAATGTTGCCTCTATCTTCCTCTTTCAGGTCGTTCTGTCCGGGAGGCGTGCAGATTCGAGGAAGCTGTTCTCAGTAGCTGCAAGTGTTTAAAGATGAAGACTGCAGGTAAGATGCTGCTGCTAATGATGTTCCTTTTGTCTCCTTGCAGGTTCTGCTTCTCCGAGGTTCGAGGGAATAGCTGGACACGGTATGCATCACGTTGCAAGCTGCAAGTAATGCGAAGCGTGTTGTCTTGCTCGGGTGTGGTTTAAATAGCCCCAACAAAATAGTCCAGGTAAAGTAGTCCCTAGGCTACCACACCCAAAATACTAGACCGCATAGCTTGGTTCTTAGAAACCAAGCTATGTGGATGCCTCCATGTTGGCTGACAATACAATAAAGTAGTTCCCAAGCACATTGTTTTTGATGGTGTATGAACCTGGCGCCACAGGTGCCAGGACTGGCCCCATGAGGGCTTTTGAAGAGGATGCCAGGCTCTAGAGGCCCGAGTCCTGACTCCACCTGGCCAATGGGTTTGCCAGAGGGGGTTTTGGGCGAGGGTCATGACAGATTGTTCCGAAGACGTTGTGGACAAGCATATCATTTACAAAGGAATATTTTTGGGCAGAGGAGCCTTACTTCACATGACATTCAGGGGGTCAATGTACTACGCATATGCGAGAAGCAAATGAGTGAATGAAAGAGCGATTTGAGTACAATGATACCTGCGCATTATTGAAAGTTTCTGGCATCAATGGGTTTGGGTAGCTTCTTTGCGCCCTGTTGCGAACAGGGCAAACAGGGCCTTAAATTGGCCTTCGATGTGGCCGGCTCTTCCGCCTGCCGGCGGGCTAAGGGGCTAATATAAATGTGGTTGCCTAGCAACACATGGAACGCCAAGCCTCGTTTTTGCGCCGCATCGCGCCCGACATTTTGTTTGAGCAGAAAGTCGGTGCGGAGTAAGGATAATAAGGATGATGGATATTGGCTATGTTATGAAACAATTTCAAATAGCAAAACTGAGGATGAAATTTAAGCATTGGTTGAGACAACATATATTATTTTACAGAAATGCGCTGTGGCAGATAGATTTTAATGACCTGTGCTCGAATGATAATGGGACATTCTGGTATTTGTCCTGCAAGCATAGGCTAGCTGAGGATACCAGAGAGACTAACCCAATTCCTGAGGAAACATGGAAACATCATATCACCTCTCTTTTCTGTATAAAGGAAAATGTGGTCTATCATGATGTGTTGACTGATTCAATGGTTGATTTGAGTGATATAAAATCCCCACCTTTAGACTTGGTTTGACATTTTCCTTAATATCATTACAACACTCAAATCATCTAGTGCTGCTGGTCCTGACTGTGTAGCAAATCTAGTGATTAAGGGGGGGGCCTACATTCAGGCCGCAGAATGTACACCCGCCACTCGCATAATGGACCTACAGTGTAGTTAAAGTGTTCACTTTCACCACTGGATGGCGGCAGAGCACTATGCCAAAGAGGCACTGGCGAGTATGCACGGTACACCCTTTTTTGGTGCCACCAATTCGGCGCAACCGCTTTGGCGCAGCGGCCAATTCGGCGCAGCGGTCAATTCGGTGCGCCCATTTTGGTGCAGAAGCCTTTCTGGCACTGTCGATTTTGGCGCGAGGGACGTTTGGACGTGGCTGACATTGCAGCCACGTCTAAACGCCCTCACGTCAAATGGAAATAAATTACTTGCAGATGAGCTGCATGCATTTCCAGAAGCAGCCTATCCCAGAGTGATGCACAGCCCTCGCTGACGGTATAGCTTGCCAGCTTCGTCATCTCAGTGACTCCCCTCCACCCCCTAACTCTGGTGAGGTTTTCTTACTTATTAAAAGGGACCAGTGTCAACATACTTCCCCCTCTCCTTGCCTCACTAATTGTGTGTTCTTGTGCCAATGTGCATCTGTCTCCCACTGTGTGTGCGTGATACTGTTCCTATGTATTGCCTGACGTTGCGATTGTAATTCTATCCGTGTCACCGTGTGTGAGCGTTTTGAATGTGTTGATTGTGTTTTCTTTTATATCTGTGTAGGTCTTTCCTTTGTTTGTACGCATGTGTGTGTCAGTAGGGACATGCTACTGTGTATGTACGTTTATCATTGCCACTGTGTGTCCCTCTGTGTTGCTATACTTTACTGTGAATATTACATTACAAATTTGAGTGCGCCCGTGTGCATGTGTGTGTTATGTGAGTGTGCGCGTGTCTCCTGCATATTTCTGTATGGCCATGTTACTGTGTTTTTGAATGTGGGGTATCTTTGTGTGTACAGGTCTAAGTACCTGATTGTTGCAGGTTGTGAGTTTGTGTATGTTTTTGTGTGTCTGTGCCTTTTTTGTATCTTTGAGTAAGTCTGTAGATGTGACCGCGTGTGTCATGATGACTACCCCCGAGCATCCGGACCAAGCCCATCAGCCCAGGGAGCAGGCATCCAGATATTTATTAAAACCCCAGCAGCCCCGGCTAGGAGCTGTTTGGGTTCAGTCCTGGCGCCTTAGGCACCAGGCTCATAATAGAAATCAGTCCGGGCGCCATAGGCGCCAGGCTCATAGACATTACTTACCTCATGCAGACCACGCTGCAACTGAATCCAAGCCAACGTGAGGCTTCGACGGGACTATCTTGTTACAGGGACTATTTTTTTACTCGGGTGTGGTTTCGGGGGAACTTCTTACCTGGAACTACTTTGGAGGCTATTTAAACCATGCCCGATCAGCAACACATGCTTCGCATTATTCTGCATCCAGCAGCGTAACGCTCACCGTGCCTGCAGTCAGCATCCAGTCTTCAGCCACGCCTGTCTCGAATCCAGAGCTCCTAGCAAAAGAGGAAAGAAGAAGGAAAGGTTAGAACACCGACATTATTTCAATCCTTACCTGATTCCGGATCCATCACGTCTTCGAACTTGAAAAGGACATTATTTCTGCACGCGTCGCATCGCCAGCTGCAGCGCCGCGCCATACTCACCAGTCCTCACAGCATTTTTCGATCCGGCGCTGCCTCCATCATTTTCTTCGCCGAACTCCAGCACCTGGGGGGAAAACAAAAGAAACAACAAGGTGAGCCAAGAGAGCCGACAAATACAATCTCTTACCACCATAGGCTTACCTGATTTACCACCGGAGGCATTACCCTTTAATACGCCTCATCTTCATTTGCCGCACCTATAAAGTGAGAAAACAACAAGTTAAACTCATGCAACGTTTACCGGACAGTGTTGGGTAATACAGACTCTTACCTGAACTCCAGCAGCTGTCTCCAGGCAATATTCTTTTGAACCAGTTGCAATTCAACAAGGGAATGGAATAAGAGTGATCATCGGACATATTGAACTCTTTGAACTTTATAAACCCCAGAGTCAATATTCCTCTGGAACTCCTCCAGCACCTTCAAACCAGTGAAGTAACTGGTATCTACGCGCCCCTGCATGCCATGCAGGATGGAGAGCTCATCATTTAAAAACAAAAGGTGAGGTTACTAAAAGGGGATATCGGAGGTGACAAGAGGGGAGAACGAGAACAGTGGGAGGGGGCCATCACTAAAATCCACGGGTGGCTAAATCCCTTTCTCCACTTGCAGGAGAATACTTCTACGGATCAAGCAGACGAGATTAGGCGGGCCAGTCCAGACAGTCATCTCGGCACTACGCATCACGTTGGTGGAGACCGCAGCCATCCGGGTCCGATCGACGCCCCTGTGGGAACCAGGTGAGCGTAACAGCATGTTGGTGTGTCTATATGGGGCGTGCAATGTATATTTATTTTGCGTGTGTGTGCTTTGTATTTGCGTGTGATTGTGATGCTTTAACAATGTTTGGTATATATGTCTGTGTGGATTTGGCATTGCGTTTTAATGAGTATGCTTGATTGTGTTATTGTGTCAGGTGTGTGGCAGGGTTAAGGTTTTGGTGTCAAGCAGTAGCATGTTACAGCCAACTATTCCATGTTTACTGTGTGCATTTTCCTATAAGTAGCATTTGATTGCTTATGTGTTTGGTCTTTGATTTGTACATGCTCAGTGTTTTGCATCGCTGCAATTATAATCCAATCAATCGTTAAAATAAATGACACCAGAATAATGCAATGAGATGCGCACTGCTGCTGCTGCACATTTGTAAGGCACAAGGGCACTCATTAATACAAATTATTATTAATTACAGTCGGTTAAGCGCTTATTTCCTGTTCTATTAGGATGGTGCTTGCAGTGTTTGTGCCAACTCCCTGGCACTGTGTAACCCGAAGCATTAGGCAACGATTTTCCGCTTTAGTTAGGTTACAGATCAAGTGCTGCGATGGGCATGAGAAAGCAGGAGCCTGGGATGTTTGGAATTCCAGGTGCCGGGAAGGGATCTGCTGTGGAGAAAATACTCCAGTGGATGAGTCCAGCAATTACGTCCATGAGTTCAGCTGAGAAAAAAAAAAAATTCAGCATTCCTGGCGCCAAAATATCCCGCTGCGAAACGTCCCAGCGCCGAACTGAGCGCACGCAAATGTCTCCTGTGCCAAAGCGGTCGCGGTGAATCGCCCCGCGCAGATCTGGCCACGCCGAATCGTCCTGCTCCGGAGTATGCAAACTCATATTTTCATAAAAGGTGGAAGAGGCAAGGGCTGCAGTGGAAGAGCCATCCATCACACCATGGTAAATATGGTCTGTTATACCCCTGCTGTGCGGGATATATTTACCCACTCAGCAGTACTTCCCTACATCAACAAAGCTGCATTTCAGCAGAAACAGCAAAATGGCTGCGCTGTTCCTCCTTTGAGCGCCACTGCTTCACACCAAAACTGAGTTTTGCAGCGACCAAAGGAGGGCTGCACTGTTTTGCCAAGCCCCATTGGGCAAGATGGAACAGGAAGCACCCCGAGAAAAGCTACTAGGGTGTTCTTGTTTGTCTTAAAGAAATGGAGTGAAAAAGAAGCGCTGTTTTGCTGCAAGCCCAAAGTTGCCATTGAAAAAGGGAATATTTCACCTTTAAAATGATGTCGCTCCGAAGCTATTTTTCCCTGTTCTTCACCACAATACCTTTATTAAAAAGACCCTGTCATGCCCAGCCATATTCACATTGTGCTCCATCAGAAAAGAGCATTATTCCTGAATGGCAGGCTGTGCCAGCCAAATCTGAGAAAATCAACAAAAACTTTACTTCAGCTGCACGGAAAAAACGCTTTAACTTTTGCTACAAAATGGCAAAAATCACAGCTTGAAAAGAAATTCTAGCTTTCTGTGCACATGTCAATTTCAGGAGACCTTTGCCCTGCACAGACTGTTCTGTAAAAGAAACTAACTATGGATACAGAACAATGTGGGAATCCAGATAGATATACCAAATTTGAAAGGAAAATGCTAGCTTTCACCACATGTGTCAAAATGGGCTTTTGCAAACCAAAGAAGAAAATACCTGTTTTAAAAGTGTATGTTGGATAAGGCCCTGCCCTTATCTAGCAATGTGAAAAGGTTGTTGCTTTGAAAGATATATGAGGAATGTTTTATTCAACAGGCTTGTTTTTTCAATTCAGAACAAAAATAAACAAAAGAAGGAATTATCTGGCAGTGGCTACATAGGGGGGAGATCAGGCCAAAACAGGTTTCTGCTCGGAGGATGCTAGCAACAAAAGGACCCTCACAGTAGATCCTAGACACACAAGTGATAATTGCTACCTTTAGAGTTCAGTCTGTGCTCAAGCCTCTTACAATGGAGGTCTGGGACACAAACATTTGAAATGAAAAATCACACCTCCCCGTGACTTCTACAAGAAGCTTCAAAGAAAAACTTCATGACAACCCTGAGTTAGGGGGGGGAGCTTGGAAGCTGGGCCCATATATGGGAACAATACTGAACATTTGTTTACAAAGACTATTTTATAAATAAAACTTGTAAGACTTTTATCTTTACCACAGGACTTTGCAAAAATGTGAAAAGTTAACAGTTTAAATGTGATTTTATGGGCTTTCATTTAAGACGTCATAGACTTCACCGACAAATGGGGAATAGAAATGGCAGATAATTGGGTATTATCAGGAAAGCATCCATGATGCCATTGCAAATTCTAATACTTACACCCCTTATGATAATCCACACCCATGTATAAAGTTATAGAATTTTAGGCTGAATATTTCATACTCAAAATGACTAAAAAGTATTAAAAGGGCGAAACAATGTCTCACAAACTGGAGGACTGGACGGCTATGCTCTACACAAAATATGTAATCTGCCTATGTAATTGGTTATAATGCCACAACTGTACAGATGTGTAAATTATGTTCAGGTGGATTTTTGGCACAAAGGTCTGTGGGAAGTCTTTTCATCTCATAAAATGCAACATCATGAACCGAGTTGCCTCCTAGAGGAGGTAACCGACATTGATTGTCCTATCCAGTTGTTTAATGATAATGATGTGTTATTTATATAGCGCCTTAATCTGAAGCGCTTTACAGAGCACATATTTACATACAATATCACCCAACCGAAATTGGTACTCATTTATCGACCTTGGAAGGATGAAAGGCGGAGTTGGCCTTGCCGGGATTCGAACCTGCAACCTGCCGATCAGGCTCAGGTCGCACCAGCGAATGCTCGACCCGCTGAGCTATTTTACCGGCGTAGAGGCATGCTCAGCTAAGCCTGCCCCACCATATAGTCTATGATGTCACTATGCATTATAAATAAGAGTCCTTGACAGGACTCCGGAGTCTCTCCTAAACTTCTTGCGCTGCGTTCCTGATCTTCCATTCATCCTGCCAGACTCCAGAGCCCACTGCAAAGCCAAAGCATAGCTGATTCCAGATTTCACTGACAGGCCAAAGCATAGCTGACTCTACTCCAGCAAAGGCCTATATTCAGAAAATCCCACTAAAATACCATTAAAAAGGGGAAACGCTGTGCTACCCATTTTGGGAAGCATCCTGAAACCAGACCGCCTTGTTGCTACTACCTGCATGCCCACTGACCTTTAGTATCCGGTGACCAGAACTTGCACAGCTGTCTTTTGCCAGGAGAGTCTGCTATCCGGTGACCAGAATCTTTCGTGACCAGAACTGTTGACTGTGCAAAGTCCCAGACTCAAAAGTGGACTGTGAGTATAATCCCCATCCCAGAGAAACACAGTCTCCCCCATCTTGACTCTTTTGTCTTTATTCCACTTTCCTAGCAATCCTATCCATACCCTGGTTACGTGTTAAAACTGTTAGAAGTCTCTGTGCATCTTGTCATCTATCTCCAAGGGTTAGCGCCACTTTCCTATTCCTTTTTGTCCTGCATAGATCATAAGCCCTCAGTCATATTTGGAATAATTGAAGTAATTTCTGCATAAAGTTGAACACTAGGGTGACAGGGATGAATTTGCGAATCAACCTTGGATCTTACTGTGTCCCTCTTTATCAATATAGCCTTGATAATCTAGTTCAAATCAAACCTGTACTTTTCTCAGCTGATTTTCTTTCCTCTTTCACAGTTTCATTTTACCCAAATTGAACCTTTTTCTATCTTGCATATCTCATCTTGTTTTATAACTAGAGACATTCTGTCACTTCCATATCGTCCCTGTGATATACATCTGTCTCCCAGCCCAAAAAGCGCATTCAAAATCAGAGTTTTTCACCCGTTTCTGATTAAAAAAAACACCTGACATTTAAACTGCAATTGAAAAAAGAAATGCAACTTTACAACGTGTAATTCTGCTGTAGCATGTCCTAGCTTTCAACTTATTTTAGAATTGTATGCCTTTTGTTGATCCACTGCCTTGCGATTGCTATTGTTTATGCATTACTGCCTTTGTGGGAAATCATATTTGCCTCAATGATTTAACCGCACATTAGTCATTTATTTGTCAATTTTCGAGTGTCATTTTATGCCATTGCAAAGGGTTTAAAATCCGTTTTTCCCTCTTATTTTCTGAGGGATTTTGATTCTGTTTGCTGCCTTTTATTCCTGACTACCTGCTGCTTCTCTCTATCCAATTAGAATTCGATTAATTGTGGGTTGAGGGAACATTGCAGGGGGAAATCTTAACTTGGGTACTATCTCTCCTAAAAAGTGCTCCTATTCAATTATGCTTTGGATATGTTCTACTAGAAGGTTAACCAAGTACATTGCTTCCATTTCCATTGTCATTATCACCCCATTGGTGATTGCTGCCCCATATTAAAATGTGTGTGATTTTTGTGAACTTTAAAAAGAAATAAATATTTTAATTTTACCAACCGGCCTGGTTCATGGTCCATTGTGACCCAGGGTGTTTGTAAAAGAGGCTGTGAGACGGTTCGGGTACCGGCTCAATTTGAATTCATTGAAATTAAGGAAAAAGCATTCCTATTGAGCACCACATCCTAGGCCAGTGCTAAGCGTCCTGGTCCAGTGTGTGATGCGGATTGGAATCCTTAACAGCTGACAGGAGCTTTTCCACTACCTAGCATGAGCATGCTGGCACGTGTTATCCTGGATGGTTGAAGATCCCATGACCGTGCTTTTAAGTTCTTTACAGACCTGCCTCCACCGGATTCTAACTTTGCGGCTCAGCTCCTCTGCCCCTTTTATCCAAACACAATCCATGGGGAGACCTTAATAAATCTTGTACTTCGCTCCCTTTACCAGACCTCCAAAATGGTGCCTGGCTCAGAATTGACCACCAATAAGGGTACAAAATAGTATGACATTTACAGTAAATTTTTTGTCCATTTTCTGGCTTGTTTGCCATTAATCTGACGTATGTTAAACATATTGTAAGCATAGCCCTCAGGTGTTCCTCTCCGTCCACACATCCCTTCTTGGGACTCTTTTTGTCCCATTTTATTAAGACATTTTTTAAGGTTATTACATGTGTACTGCTATTCTATATAAGCCCAAACTGTTGGCTTTGTCCATGCTTGTTCTAAACAGGACTTCAGTGTAGGACATGTATAGTGCTTATAAATTGAGTGGCTGGCAGAACTGGTTTAAACATTATTACACCAGTAGTAGATTTACAGCTCCAATTGACTCTCAAAAGAATGCTTTGAGAAAACAATGGCAGGCACTCAGTGATGGTAAGGCTTGATTAATAATTTCTTTGTTTAAACCTAGGACAGTGTGCAACATATGTTTACTTGGTCTAAATATTAGTAGAGAGTGATTGAAAATATGTACATGTATGTTGTACACAAGATACACAAATACATTGTTAAAATGCATAGCACACTCGGTTGCGTAATTGCAATGCTCTTCATCCACAAATGGAGCTAAGAAAAACAACTATAACAATCAAATCAGTCAAGCTAAATCAAGTACTAAAGAACTTTTCAATATTCTAAAAGAGCTGGAAACCCCAGTCTCTCCTCCGGACACCTGCACCAAAGACACCATTTGGTGCACCAACATTCAAAAAGCATTACTGGGCAAAATAACAATGCTACAAGATAAAATAGAATTTAAAAAAACTTGGTTTCCCACCCGACACTATGCAACCCACCCATTTAGCCTCGACCCCAAATACTATCAAACCATTACATTGTTTGCCTCTCTCCTGCAAAGAAGTTGAGGACATAATCACCAAACTCAAACCTTCAAAATGCCAGGGGGACATCTGTCCTGTCCCTATCGATAAAGAAGCAGCCAAGAAACCTGTGCCATTCATCACCTCCCTAATCAACTCTTCCTTCAAAACCAGTATCGTCCCTAAGAACCTAAAAGATGCTTGGGTCCTCCCCCTACTAAAATAACCAACGTTAGATCCAAGTATCCCAACTAACTTCAGACCCATCACAACGGTTCCATTTTTACTAAAAATCCTAGACAGAGCAGCTTACCTGCAGATTCAAGCACACCTTGAAGCGAATAACCTACTTGGTCTCAGGCAATCTGGATTCAGACCCAGACACAGGACAGAAACAGCCATGATTGACCTCAAGACACAAATTGAAGACCTTAAAGACAAAGGTAAACTTGTCATTCTCCTACTATTAGACCTATCCGCTACCTTCGACTTGGTAGACCATAAAGTCCTCTGCAACCATCTAACCTCAGCTGCTCACTTCTCAGATAAATCTAATAAATGGATCCAATCTTTCTTAGACAACCGATCTATGAGAGTCTTTGTACCTGCAGCCTCGGCCGAACCATCTCGAGTCACCTGCAATGTCCCCCAGGGATCCTGCGTGTCTCTGACTCTTTATAATGTGTTTACGAAACCCCTATTCGATGGCCTTGACTATTTGGGGATTACCTACACTAATTATGCAGATGACACCCAAATACTCATCCCCATCACAGAAGATTACGATGCCGACAATAAAGCAATAAATGCAATTTACCTTGTCATACAAGCTTGGATGGCCAAACATGGACTCTGTCTTCACGCCGATAAGACAGAGTTACTCTTCCTAGGATCACAACTTAAACTAGACCACAAATTCAACACCTTTAACATTGATGGCAATATCATCCAGGTATCTAAAGTTATGAAAACCCTGGGTATCTAACTAGACTCCTCATTAACTCTCACCAAACAAATCAATGGGACAGCATCTTCAACGGCCTACACCTGTAAATTAATCACAGCCAGCAGACCACTCTTAACCCCTTTGAATTGCATATCAGTAGCCAGAGCACTAGTCCTATCTAAACTGGACTACTGCAATGCTCTTTACCTGGGAACCAACCAAAGGAATATGAAAAAGATGCAAATAATACAATATAACACTATCAGATCAACACTGCACATCCCTAGATCCCACCACATTTCCTCCTTCAGGCACAAACTGAACTGGCTATCTGTCAACCAAAGGATTGCATTTAAAACAATGTCACTCACCCACAAGTGCCTTGCTAACCTAGCACCTAGATACCTGTCACGCTATCCTCTCATTCCGTCCCTATTTCACAAGCATCTAGGACAGGCAAAACTCACACTGTATCTAGGACAGATAACACTCACAATGCCTCAGTTACCCCAGCCAGGTTCCCATTTCCTGTCACTCACAGTGGACGGGTGTCACTTGAGCGGGTTTACCCCAAGGGCCACATACGCAGACACGGAGGGTTCCCCGTTCCTTCACTGGCGTCTGCCATGGCGTCTGCAGGAGGGATGTCGCAGACGCTGGCTGCAGAACGCTGCACGCAGAAAGTCATTTTCGCGATCATTGAGATCATTGAGATCTATGCAACGCTCACGTATCGCGCTTGCGGATCACGTGACGCGTTCATCCGTCTCACTCGCGGATCATGTGACGCGGAAGCACCCACTACTTGAGCGCTGAACTTCCGCACTCCGCGCTTCCCAGCTGTTCTTTGGAGGACACTGTACGGCGTTCGGGTACTTTGTGTTTCACGGCTCTTGACTCTTGGACTGTTATGCGGATTTGCTTTGCTCACGTCCTTTGGCTCTGTTTGCTGGATCAATTGAACTCGGAACGCCTTTTGGACTGTCTTGAATTACCCTGAATGGACTTGGCATTTTCCTCTTCACTGCATTACGTTACCAAGTACTTTGGATTTTGGTCCTTTCGTTTCATCAGTTACAGGAGGGCAGGTTGGGTCTATACCCAGTCTACAGTTCTTCTCCCTATTGTCATCGGGGAAACCAGCTCACGTGTCCCTCCCTGGAATTATCACCCATCATAGGATTCTGGGCTCCATCACCCATCAGCTTAGGTAAGCACTGCTCTTTATCCTGCTTGTTTGCTTGTACTGTACTCATTTGATTGCTAATAAAGGTTTTCCTTTACAGCTGCCTTGGGTTTCGACATTCCGTGGTTCCGGGCTTCAAGAACTACCCACCTGTGGCCTCAATGATCGCATAGGGAGTAATCTTGTATTCTCTCTCTGTGGTACATGGGGACGGAGGTTTCATACTCTTCACGACAATCAAGCAACCTGACAATACCTCTCTGACAGCTTCACATGACATACTTCCAATCGCCCCATCAGATCGGCACAAACACACTGCCTCATACAGGGGCGTTGCTAGGGGGGCTAAGGGGGCTATAGCCCCTGATCTTTTGGTTGTAGCCCCGGATAGAATCTCAGGAGCTACAGACAAAAGACTAGCTAGCCCCCAGTCCCAACAGTTCCGACATAAGCTTAGCCCCAGGTCTTTTCCAGACCGAGCAACTCCCCTGGCCTCATACCCCCAAGATTCAAACTACAGAAGGCAGGAGGGAGCAGCTTCCCTGTCCTAGCAGCCAAATTGTGGAACACCTTACCTTTAACCCTGAGAGCTGAACCATCCTACTCACTATTTAGAAAAAACGGAAAGACCTGGCTATTCAAGCAGGAGTCTTAACTCTCTCCCGGTATCTATGCTCACGCTGCACCAGACCGCAGCAAATTCAATGTACTTAACTAATGTATTTAACACTGCCTTATGTATATAATAACTATGTATAATTGTGTATATTCTATCTCTGTATTTCCTGTATTGCTGCAACAGATGTACATGTATGATATGCCCCCAGATGCCCCAGGGCTTGGCTGTGCTTTATAAATAAAATAAATACAAAATACAAATACATAGAGAAGCTTTTACGATTGCCTTCAGGAGTCCCCTCATCATGCGATTCCCTATCTTCCTCCAGAGAGAGATCCGCTGGGATATCAGTGTCCACCAAATACATAGAGAAGTCTTTCCGATCGCCTTCAGGAGTCCCCTCATCATGCGATTCCTTATCTTCCTCCAGAGAGAGATCCGCAGGGATATCAGGGTCCACCAAACACATAGAGAAGCTTTTACGATTGCCTTCAGGAGTCCCCTCATCATGCGATTCCCTATCTTCCTCCAGAGAGAGATCCGCAGGGATATCAGGGTCCACCAAACACATAGAGAAGCTTTTACGATTGCCTTCAGGAGTCCCCTCCATCATGCGATTCCTTATCTTCCTCCAGAGAGAGGTCCGCAGGGATATCAGTGTCCACCAAATACATAGAGAAGTCTTTCCGATCGCCTTCAGGAGTCCCCTCATCATGCGATTCCCTATCTTCCTCCACAGAGAGATCCGCAGGGATATCAGGGTCCACCAAATACATAGAGAAGTATTTCCGATCGCCTTCAGGAGTCCCCTCATCATGCGATTCCCTATCTTCCTCCAGAGAGAGATCCGCAGGGATATCAGTGTCCACCAAATACATAGAGAAGTATTTCCGATCGCCTTCAGGAGTCCCCTCATCATGCGATTCCCTATCTTCCTCCAGAGAGAGATCCGCAGGGATATCAGGGTCCACCAAATACATAGAGAAGTCTTTCCGATTGCCTCCAGGAGTCCCCTCATCATGCGATTCCCTATCTTCCTCCACAGAGAGATCCGCAGGGATATCAGGGTCCACCAAATACATAGAGAAGTCTTTCCGATCGCCTTCAGGAGTCCCCTCATCATGCGATTCCCTATCTTCCTCCACAGAGAGATCCGCAGGGATATCAGGGTCCACCAAATACATAGAGAAGTATTTCCGATCGCCTTCAGGAGTCCCCTCATCATGCGATTCCCTATCTTCCTCCAGAGAGAGATCCGCAGGGATATCAGTGTCCACCAAACACATAGAGAAGTTTTTACGATTGCCTTCAGGAGTCCCCTCATCATGCGATTCCCTATCTTCCTCCAGAGAGAGATCCGCAGGGATATCAGTGTCCACCAAATACATAGAGAAGTCTTTCTGATCGCCTTCAGGAGTCCCCTCATCATGCGATTCCCTATCTTCCTCCAGAGAGAGATCCGCAGGGATATCAGTGTCCACCAAATACATAGAGAAGTCTTTCCGATCGCCTTCAGGAGTCTCCTCATCATGCGATTCCCTATCTTCCTCCAGAGAGAGATCCGCAGGGATATCAGTGTCCACCAAATACATAGAGAAGTCTTTCCGATTGCCTTCACGAGTCCCCTCATCATGCAATTCCCTATCTTCCTCCAGAGAGAGATCCGCAGGGATATCAGTGTCCACCAAATACATAGAGAAGTCTTTCCGATTGCCTTCAGGAGTCCCCTCATCATGCGATTCCCTATCTTCCTCCAGAGAGAGATCCGCAGGGATATCAGTGTCCACCAAATACATAGAGAAGTCTTTCCGATCGCCTTCAGGAGTCCCCTCATCATGCGATTCCCTATCTTCCTCCACAGAGAGATCCGCAGGGATATCAGGGTCCACCAAATACATAGAGAAGTCTTTCCGATCGCCTTCAGGAGTCCCCTCATCATGCGATTCCCTATCTTCCTCCACAGAGAGATCCGCAGGGATATCAGGGTCCACCAAATACATAGAGAAGTCTTTCCGATCGCCTTCAGGAGTCCCCTCATCATGCGATTCCCTATCTTCCTCCAGAGAGAGATCCGCAGGGATATCAGTGTCCACCAAATACATAGAGAAGTCTTTCCGATCGCCTTCAGGAGTCCCCTCATCATGCGATTCCCTATCTTCCTCCACAGAGAGATCCGCAGGGATATCAGGGTCCACCAAATACATAGAGAAGTCTTTCCGATCGCCTTCAGGAGTCCCCTCATCATGCGATTCCCTATCTTCCTCCAGAGAGAGATCCGCAGGGATATCAGTGTCCACCAAATACATAGAGAAGTCTTTCTGATCGCCTTCAGGAGTCCCCTCACCATGCGATTCCCTATCTTCCTCCACAGAGAGATCCGCAGAGATATCAGGGTCCACCAAATACATAGAGAAGTCTTTCCGATTGCCTTCAGGTGTCCCCTCAACATGCGATTCCTTATCTTCCTCCAGAGAGAGATCCGCAGGGATATCAGGGTCCACCAACACAATATTAAAGAGAAAAGTGTCCTCAGTTGACTGACACTGCTGTTCCCTGCACTCGCATATACTGGAAAAAACAGTCAATAGTTATAAAAATTCATCATTTAGTTCAATCCATTATTCATTCAGAATAGTAATGCAGACATTCATGTGTTCAACATTTAAAGATTGACAATAGTTACACATATAAAAGTGTTATTTATAAAACATTGAATAGTTTATGTACTATTGAAATGTATTCAAAGTACAATGAGCTCAAGGTGTTTCGGACCTAAATATCCCTTCTTCAGGAGCAAAATAAAGTTCAGCAAGTCGTATTCATATAATTCAATGTTTCAAGCTTCAGCGTAATCTACAAGGTAAGTAAAAACTGAGTATCAGTATATTGCAACAATCAATATTTGATAGCCTTTTAATGATCATCTTATACTCATTCCACAAAATGACCTGTGACTTGAACTGTTTAATAGCAGCCTTTAGAGAATCTCAGTGACCCCTTCTCACAAGGCTGTTCTTCTGATCTTGGTGAGTCTAAGTATAAAAATTAGATAAAGTGGGAGGACTCGGATGTCTCCGTGACCAAATCATCTTACTAGCAACCAATGTATGTATAAATGAGTACCTGTTTCTTGGTGATGCATATCCCATGGGAAATACTATAGATCAACTCTCGGTGTCCCTGTGTTCGGTGGACGTGATCTGATCTAAGGAAAATAAGGATGTAAACACAAAATATGTCGTCCATATCTGCTTAAAACTGATGAATACCCAACGGGAGTCAAACTTGGCTTACCCTGTTAGCAGAGTCGAGTTTGAGCACAATGCAACTTGGCAGAATCGAAGATTTTAAATAGCATCCTATCTGTACGACGGATTAGCAAACATTGGGCCTTCCAAAGGTTGAGTAACATTGCTATACTCGGGGTCGATGTTACACATATTGGACGAGCCACTAATGTTCAAATCTTCCAATTTCTTCCTCTTCAACCATATTCGAGTGACTCATGCACATCCTGCTGGCACCAGTGTTGGCATCCTTGTGCAGACTATGATATAGGTTGAGCAAATAGTTCTTATCAATTAGGAGCAACAGGGAGTAGTTGAGAACATAATTACCCATAGTTGCCTCTGTATTGCTCATAATTGGTGGAGCACGGTGTGAAAAATAGGCCATAATGTTATCCTTGTTTTTGGGGCTATCTGCACGGAAAGCACATTGTTTCCAGGCAAGGCTTCCACTGCAGGTTAGCTATCCGAGCAGCTTTTACTGTGTAGGTTATATGACATTACACAAGCTAGGTGTGAGTTTTAAGTCACAACAGATGAGCAGTAAGCCAAGCCATGCCTTACCTGCATAGCACCAATGGGTCTTCCTCCTCCTTACGACCGCAGACTGCCACTTTACCGCGCTTCGCACATTCGGTGGGTTTTTAACTTGCTCTAAGAGGGGAGGAGCCAGGCTCTTGGTGAGTATCGTCACCACAAACACAACACAGCACATATTCCAAGCAGCGTCTCCCCAAGCTGCCGACAGCCACTGTACACCACTTTGTATATTTACAGTGTTCGAAAATGCTGGGAGTTATTTAGCTCCTACCTCTAGCCTAGGGGAACCTGGTTAGCTTGAAACCAACAGCTACCAGGAGCTACTTTTGGCAACTCGGGCCACCTGGTACATTGCAAAAATGCATATGACACCTTAACTTTAAGTATTTAGGAATGTTACTAAAGAAGAATTAGGACACATCTAATAAACATTAAACAATATGGATCAAACAGTCACGTCTCTGCACCTCTGTCTCTGGGAGGCACTGTCTGCAGTCCTGCAGGGTATTGTTTACCATCTCAAGAGAAGACCCATACTCATTATTTAATATTTCTTTCCATACATTTGTATTTCCAAAAACATGAACTTCAATTCTCATAATGCACCTGGAAAACACGGCAGCCCAATCCAGAATCTCCTTTGGAATCTGAGTTGCATGCACACTGGTTTCACTGTGACAGGAAATGAACAGACGTCTTTCAATGGACTGCAACATTCAAAATGGCACAGCAATTGTGCTTTTGTTTCCATACAAAAACTCCTGATGTTTGTCAGCACTGGATTCGCTCCCAGAATCCATGCCAGAGATTTCCATTTACCACCCCTGTGACTGCTTGTGTTCAGCCCAATCATGCAGCTCCACCCTGGCTTTCAACTCTGCTAGCACTGCTTATAAGCTGCCCCGCCCTCATGCTTCCTTGGTCTTGCATTGCATTCCGAAACATGTACAGCACTGACCCATCTGGAATCGCTTTCTGCCTTGTGCTTTGCATGTGACTCTTCCCTGCTCCTCTGCTGCCTGGCTCCACTCCTTGCAGTCCAGCCCTGCACCCTCTGCCTGCTACCAGTGTGTTTGCTACTTGCCTTTGTGCTGCATCCTGCACCAAAGTATCCCCGTTTCATGTCCAGAGTTCCTGCAGCGCCTAGCCCAAGCCCCAGCCCCAGCACTGTGTTCCTGTAGCTTTATGCCACTGTTATTTGCACTGTTTCTAGTCACTCCCCCCTGCTCTGCCATTAACTTTGAGTATTTACTTTTGCTTTCAGGTCTATTTACTTCCAAGCCTTACCCCATTAGTCAGTCACTGTTTATCTTGCTTCTATTTGTACCTCTGGTGCCAACATCAGCATTCCTCTTTGCCTGGTGATGCCTGAGACCACGCCCCCAGCCCTAGCCAATCCATCGGGGCCAAGGCCATTATAACATCCGGGCTGGGCGAAGCCCAGGCGAAGTCAGGACAAGTCAGACCTCGCTGTCTGCGGGGTCTGTGAGACAGACCCGACTGCATTTTCCATCTGCCCGGTTGTGAGGGCGTGAGCACGCATTTATTTCCCATCAGCTGTACCGGCACCTTTATTTATTCTCGCGCGCCTGTCGCTTTGAGCAGCACAATATTTGGAAAGCACCCTCTTTCTTGACTTTAGAGGCCACCAAACTCGTGATACCTTCAATAATCTTTCTCGTCTCTTCTACTATTCTTCAACGCTTTTTGGTCTCCCTCTCACCAGTCTTGCCTCCTTGAAATCAGTTTTTAATGCTTCCATTCAGTGACTTTTTCTTCTAACTTCCCGTGACTCTATGTATTCTTTTCATTCTCAACTTGGCTGGCTCTCCTTTCAGTCCTGCCTCAGATTTAACTTTGTGTCTGATTTTCAAATCTCTCTATAAACTTGCCCTTGAATACCTTTCTTGCTTAATGTCATTCTACACCCCAATCCGTCTACTCCACTCTGGTTCTCAAATTCTTCTCATCATTGCTCGTCCTCCATGTGCCCAGTCTCACTTTTGTTCACTCTTGTTGCTCGCTCCTCAGGATTGGAATGCTCTTCCTCTCTCCCTTCGCTCTATCTCTATTTAGTAACTCTCTGTAATCCTACTTACTTAAATCTAGGAACATTCTAGATTGTGCTTTTTAATTCTCATTTATTTTGTACCGTTTGATGAATCTATGTACAGCGCTCTGGTGTAAAGTGCTATATGCCCCCCCCATCCACCATCAGTTGCAGAGTCCCACCGGGATCTTGTTTCGCACCTATGCTTTACAACATCTTCACAAAGCCCCTCTTTGACCTCCTTCACTCGCTCGGCACAGCATACACTAACTATGCTGACAACACAAAATTCTCCTCCCACTCACAGGCTCATACCACACAGACTCTACAGCCCTTAATGCTACTTACATCACTATCCAAGCATAGATGGCGGCCCACGGCCTCTGTCTCAATGATGAAAAGACGGAGCTCCTCATCCTCGGCCCAGCCGCTGCCCTAAAAACTCTCGACCCACAATACTCCTGTAACGCTCACCTGATTCCCGTAGAGGCGCCGGTCTTGACTGGGCGTATACCGTATCTTCAAAGGTGATGTGTAACACACGGCTGGCTCTTTGGGCTGGACCTCTGTGCACTGTATGTCTGACTTGAAGGGTAAGATGTCTGCAGATAGAAAATATGGGATTAAGGAACTGGGTTATTGAATGTCTCTCTCTTCTTCCCTTTCTCTTCTCCTGTAGAACCCCAAAGGTTAACGCTCTCACCTTAGGTAAGTGAACGCCGTGCTCTCCATCTGCCTCGGGGCAGGGTGCTGTAACCAGTTTCTTCACTGGATAAGGGGAGCAGGCCTCTTGACTTCAGAGGACTGCTGTCCGTCGTTTACTGCACGAACGGTAAGTTTTGAGTAATTCTAATGTCTTTAAAGTCTTTAGTAATGATGTTTCTTGTTTTGCAGGGTTCCGGCGATGGCGGATGACGGGCTGAAGTGAGTTGTTGCCTGCTTCACGATGCGCTCTAACTGTCTTTTTATTTTGCAGGTACAAGTTCGGAGCGGCTGCAGGGTGCCGGAATACCCACTGGGTTAGATGTGGAAAGGAGTAATGGCACGTGAGTATTAAAGTTCCCCAATGTCTTTAAACGCACCTTGTTTTGTCTTTCAGATGCGGGATGCAGCGCCGAAGGCCTCCGGAGCGTGCGAAGAGTTGGTAAGCTTTTGTCTTTCAGATGCCGGAATGCAGTGTGAAGACCTCTGGAGCGCACGAAGAGTAGGTAAGCCTTTGTCTTTCAGATGCCGGAATGCAGCGCGAGGCGTTGGTGACAGCCGATGGACCAGGTAAGTGAAGAGCTGTCACTGAAGACCGTAATGCTAACCTGTTCTTTCTTGTCTTTATGGGTGTTGCTGAAGACTGGATTCAGGATGGTAAGCCTTTTTCCTTAGGCCCAGGATCAGATGCAGAAGACACGATGAGCGTTCTGCTGCAGAGGATGCAGAATAACGCAAAGCAAGATTCATCCATCGGGTTTGGTTTAAATAGCCTCCTGTAGTGCTTAGGTGTCTCCTTCCACAGCCACGCCTAGGTAAGAAAAGAGTTCCTGCTTTCCAGAAGAGTTCCAGTGTTCTGAATCTAGGGAGTGGCTCCTGCCACACCCAACAGGAAAAGTAGTTCCAAACAGAAGAGGATCAGAGGCTCAACTGGCAGGCAAGTAAGCAGCATGGTCTGCTGCAGGTAAGTCCACCCAAGCATTATGAGCCCGGCGCTTCCAGTGCTGGGACTGGGCATATTTATGAGCCTGGTGCCACTGGCGCCAGGACTGGGTCCAAAAGGTCCCAATTGGGACTGGTTGGCACTCGGAACCTGGGTTATGGATCTGCTTCCAAGGGAGTTGGGAAAACCCTGACCTTTTGGAAGCAGAGATCATGACAGTACCCCCCCTCAAGGCCCCTCCCAAACCGGGCTTCTCCGGGGGTTTTGGCTTGTCAGGAAATGTTCGGTGAAATCTTTTGATTAGGCGAGGAGCGTGGACATATTCAGCAGGTTCCCAGGATCTCTCTTGGGGGCCGTAGCCTTTCCAGTCAATTAGGTAAAATAGTTTAGATTTGGAGATCTTGGAGTCCAGAATGCTTTTGACTTCAAACTCGAGTTCTCCATCAACTAGGATAGGTTTTGGAGATTTAGTTAGTCGGGTTTGAGGTTGCACGGGTTTTAATAGAGAGACGTGGAAGACCGGATGTATCTTCATGTGCGGGGGCAAGTCCAACTTGACCGCTACTGGGTTTACTATGGTAGTGATGGAATAGGGACCAAGGTATCTTGGGTTGAATGTGCGTGGCCCTTTTAGAGGTAGATATTTGGTGGATAACCAGACTTGATCCCCTACTTGATATTGAGGGGCTTCCTTCCGATGTTGATCTGCTCCTTTCTTGTATTGTTCTTTAGCCCTTTGAAGGTGAGAAACAGCTTCCTTAAAGGCTTGGGTGATTGTAGAATGCAGGTAGTCTACTGCTGGTGTTTCAAGATCTTGGAGGGGATCCAACTCCGAGGTTCGAGGGTGACTGCCGTACAAAAGAAAAAACGGGGTTTTCCCAGTTCCCGAATGGACAGAGTTATTGTAGGCATATTCGGCTATCCAAAGGATGTCTTTCCAAGTTTTTTCAGTTTGTTGCAGCATGCAGCGTAAATACTGTTCCAGAGTTTGATTGGTCCTCTCGGTTTGTCCGTCAGTCTGAGGGTGGTGACTGGTCGATAGTCTCACATCAATTTGAGCCGACCGACAGCAACTTCGCCAAAAATGAGAAATAAATTGACTACCTCGATCCGAAATTAGAACCGAAGGAAAACCGTGCAGTCGGACGATGTTTTCGAGAAATTCTCGGGCCAGAGTTGCTGCTGTTGGCAAGCCTTTGAGCGGAATGAAATGCGCCATCTTGGAGAATAAGTCCACGATTACTAGAATCGTATTGTATCCGGAGCATGGAGGTAGATCGGTGATGAAGTCCATAGAAAGCGTATGCCAAGGGCGAGGTGGGATGTCAATAGGGCGTAAGAGGCCTGCTGGTCTTTCCTTTTGACTCTTGTTTTGGGCGCATACTCCACAGGACATTATAAAGTCTCTGATATCTTTTTTCCAAGACGGCCACCAGAAGTAGCGCTTGATCTTTTCTGAGGTCTTGGCCATACCGGGATGTCCTTCCATTAAAGAATCGTGATAACAAGAGATTACTTTTTTCTGTAAATCTGTGCTGGGTAGGTATAATCGTTCTTGGAAATACAATAAGTTGTCCTTTACTGCAAAGTCCTTTCCCTGCAGATGCCAATTCTGTATGTCTGCTGGAGTTACAAGTTGCCTGGCTTTATCCTTAACTTCCTCTATGGATTCTGTGGCGATTACACCCAGAATTCTTTGTTCGGGAATGATTGGTACAGGTTTAGGGTTGATCAAGTGTTCTTCCACTCCCATCCGAGAAAGGGCATCAGCTTTACCGTTCCTTGTACCAGGTCGATAGGTAATTATGAAGTCAAACTCGGCAAAGAATAATGCCCAACGGAGTTGTCTAGAGGATTGGGCTTTTGCGGTTTTCAAATATTGCAGGTTTCGGTGATCCGTAATCACAGTAACGGTGTGTCGGGCCCCCAGCAGATAATGCCGCCAAGCCTTAAAGGCAGACTTGATAGCCAGAAGTTCCTTGTCAGTAATCGTGTAATTGATTTCAGGAGGCGAGAATTTGCGGGACCAAAATGCCACGGGATGCAACTGATTGGTTACCGGGTCCTTTTGTGATAGAACTGCCCCCATGGCAAGGCTTGAAGCATCAGTTTCCACGATGTAGGGGAGTTCGGGGTGAGGGTGTTTTAAGATTGGTGCAGAGATAAATTTAGTCTTCAAATCCTGGAAAGCTTGTTCCGCCTCGGTAGACCATTCAAAACGTTTGTTTTTCTTTAACAAGGCAGTGATGGGCTGGACTATTCGAGAGAATTCGGGGATAAACCTGCGGTAAAAGTTAGCGAAGCCTAACATGCTTTGCACACCTTTTACGGAGGATGGTGATGGCCATTTGAGAACTGCATCGACCTTCTTTGAATCCATACGCACTCCGCCAGGTGATAATATGAATCCCAAGAATTCAACTTCAGTCACGTTGAAAACACATTTTTCCAACTTAGCGAAAAGTTTGTGTTGACGCAATCTTTCGAGGACCATTTTCACGTGTTTCCGATGTTCAGATTCCGATGAAGAATAAACGAGGATGTCGTCAATGTAAACAACAACACACACATCTATGAGCTCTCTGAGGACATCGTTCATAAAATATTGAAAGGCGGCCGGGGCATTGCAAAGTCCGAAGGGCATGACCTGATATTCAAATAGCCCATACTTGGTGCGGAAGGCCGTCTTCCATTCATCGCCCTCTTTTACTCGTACCAAGTGGTAAGCTCCTCTAAGATCCAGCTTTGTATATATGCATGCTTTTCTGACTTGGTCCAGGAGTTCAGGGATCAAAGGTAACGGATATCTATTCTTAACGGTGATCTGGTTCAGGGAGCGATAATCTATACAAGTTCTAAGGTCTCCTTCCTTTTTTGGAACGAAGAACAAACCTGAAGAAGCAGGGGACTTGGAAGGACGAATAAACCCATTTGCCAGGTATTGATCCAGGTATTGTCGAAGGTGAAGGTTCTCAGGCTCGGTGAGGGCATAAATTCTACTACAAGGAGGAGTAGATCCAGGTATCAGGTCTATCTGGCAGTCATAAAACCTATGAGGAGGTAGAGAGTTAGCCTGATCCTTCCGGAAAACATCTTGGTATTCTAGGTATTCGGGAGGTAACTGGGGAGTCTCTGAAGAAATTGCTGCCAGTGCAACACCAGGTGGTGTCACACCTCGGCTCCGTTCCACACTACGACACCGTGCTCCATACCTACCTCAGGGCTGGCTGCGGAAAAGGACATTCGACAAAACTATTGCGCTGCGCCGTTCTCTTCGGCATTCTGCAGTGCCATTCCTGATGAAGTGGAAAATGCCCTGGAGGCTAACGACTACTGCAACAGCCAGACGGTTCCGAACTACGATTCCCATGAAACCTAAGGGAATTCGTAGTCCTTAACATCACGTGATCTCCACTCACTTCGGCTCCACCTTCTCATTGATATAAGCGGCTGCTGCCTGGAGGCCGCTGCTTCTGTCTGATAGTTACAACCGTCGCTTAAGTTCCTTCTTTTTCGCCCTACTTCCTGAAGCTCCTCCTTACGGTTCTATTCTGCTTCATCCCGTGCTCAGGTAAACAAACCCTCTTTTGAACTAAGGACTGCCTGTCTGCCTGCTGATTCTGTTACCTTCTTGCTCGCCAGTGTACCGACTTGTGGATTGTTATAAGGACTGTCTGCCTGCTGATTTGGTTACCTTCCTGCTCGCTCGTGTACCGACTTTTGGATCGTTATAAGGATTGTCTTCCTATTTGGCTCAAGAGTTCAAGGACATTGGTTGTATCGGATTCCGTCCTTTAAAGTGCACTTTGGGGACGCCTTGCAGTTGTGCACCTACCCGGATCTAGTGCGTCCCTCGTTCCGCCCGGGACTAGTTACCCAACTAACATTCCCCGTTTATTATTTTGCACTATCGTTGTTGTTCTGCATCCTGGAGTAAAGGGAACTGTGACTTCCTAGGGGACTATCAGAACATTGTGGTATCAGGCTCCTAGGATTGGGTTGTTCAGGTACTATTCTGTCCTATCCCCATCTATTGATAGTCGATGTTATTCCAAGTGATTAATTGTATGTTGTTTCTTGCAGCTGGGTCCGTGGCGGCGCGTTTTCTCCCCGCTCTTTCGGGTGATCGGTCCCTCTGTCTGGCTTACATATCAGCAGTGGGTCATATCATCAGAAAGGTCGTTTTTCCCTCATAGAGAGGAGGCTCGGGTGGAGGCTCCAACCCGAGCTCTTCAATCAACGCACAGTCTCGCTGGTTTGGCCTTCTATCTTGTCCACTCCCGTGCGGTGAGTAACAAAAACAGAAGCCATGGAAGAGACGGACCCTTTGGCTGCTCTGGTCCGTTTGGTATCCGACTTACGGTCGGACATGACAGCGGCATATGATGCCCTGCACCACCGTATTGATGGTTTGCAACATTTCCCGCCTCCCCACACACTGGGGATAGACACATCTGGTGCCACTGCTTCTGGTTCCGGTGTCTCTCCGGCCTCCACGTCGGGATTTACAGCAGCCCCTGTTCTCATGGCCACACAGTTTCCATTGGCCCCGCCAGAACGCTTCACTGGCGATCCAAAGCATTATCGGACATTCATCAATCAATGCAAACTGCACTTCCTTTGCCGCCCCGCAGCCTTTCCCAATTCAACCACAAAGGCGGCGTTTGTCCTCTCACATCTAGGAGGGACGGCTGCAGCCTGGGCCAATCCGTTACTCGAAGCAAATAGCTTACTATTGTATGACTGTGATGCCCTCATCACCGCCATGAACAGGGTTTTTGATACCCGTTATAAATCCCAAGCTACAGACCTAGAGTTCCTGAACTTACGTCAGGGTACTTCTTCTCTGTTCACTTATCTTACCAGGTTCAATCAACTCGCTGCTGAGACTGACTGGCCCGAAGAAAAGAAGTCAGCAGTGTTCTATAAAGGGTTGTCAGAAGAGTTGAAGGACACCCTAGCAACGGTACCAGTAGTCCCTACCGTATTTGGTGAACTCCTGGACCTGGTATTACAGATTGACGCTAGAAGAGCTGAAAGGAAAGGGGAACGCAAGTCAACTACACCAATACCCCCTCCCTTGGATTCTGTCAGTCTTCCTTCTTCTGTTCCAGAACCTATGCAGGTGGGAGCCGTCCGAGGTCCTTTAACACCTGCACAACGGGAGCACCGGCGATCCCATAATTTATGTATGTATTGTGGATCAGCCGAACATTTGCTAATTGACTGTCCAAAGAGACCCCACAAAAAGGCGGGAAACGCCAGAACCCGGCGATAGACGGAGTCCCTACGCCGGGGGTATACTCTTTGGACTCTCACGGGGTCGCTTTTGCCCCGGTCAGCCTGCCGGTAGTCTTTACCGTGACCCCTGACACTTCATTTTCATCCCTTGCCATTATTGATTCTGGGGCCACCGGTAATTATATGGACTACGAATATGCTGTAAAAAACAACATACTAGTCCTGTCTAAAGCTCAACCCGAAACTGTACATGCAGTTGACGGTACATCCTTGATCTCCGGTCTGGTGACCCAAAACACGTATCTGCTCCGGATGCAGACAGAGGACGGGCATGTGGAAACCTTATCGTTTGACTTGATCAAAGCTCCCCAGTTTCGGGTCATATTGGGAATCCCTTGGCTACGACACCATAATCCCTCTATTGACTGGGCAAACAGGGTGGTTCAGTTCCCTTCCTCCGTGTGCAATGAAAAATGTTTTCAGAACACAAGTGTGTATCCAGAATCATCCTCTCAGGCGTTGGTAGCATCCATGGCAGTCATCGGGGCCGTTTCTACCCCTACGCACATTCCTTCGGAATACCTCTCCTTTCGGGATGTGTTTGACAAAGGGGGGGCAGATCACCTGCCACCTCACAGACCATATGACTGCCCTATTGATCTGGTGCCAGGTTCTAAAATCCCGGTTGGGAGAGTGTATTCTCTTACCATACCCGAGGACAAGGTACTGAAAGAGTACATCGACAAATCATTGGTCACTGGGTTTATTAGACCTTCTAAATCTCCTGCAGCGTCTCCTCTCTTCTTTGTCCCGAAGAAAGAAGGAGACCTCCGTCCTTGTGTTGATTATAGAGCATTGAATGCCATTACGATAAAAAATCAGTACCCCCTTCCATTGATTTCAGTCCTTTTGGATCAACTCGGGTCTTCTGTCATCTTTACCAAATTGGATCTCCGGGGCGCCTATAATCTCGTCAGAATGCGTGAAGGGGACGAGTGGAAAACGGCATTCAAAACCCGGTATGGTCTGTTCGAGTATCTGGTGATGCCCTTCGGACTTTGTAACGCTCCGGCCACATTTCAGGCCTTTATGAATGACATCTTTCATGACTGTCTAGACCAGTTTGTTGTTGTTTATCTGAACGACATTTTAATATACTCATCCTCCACTGAACAACACACTGAACACGTACGCTTTGTACTACAACGGCTCAGGGAAAACAATCTATTTGTCAAAGCAGAGAAGTGTGTATTCAACACTACCGAGGTTGAATTCCTCGGTTACAACCTTACCAACCAAGGCATCAGAATGAGTCGTTCCAAAGTTAAGGCGGTACTTGAATGGCCTGTCCCTACCTCAATTAAAGCCTTGCAGTCCTTTCTGGGATTTGCTAATTTCTATAGGCGTTTTATCCACTCTTTTTCATCCATTTCAGCCCCCCTCACTGCTCTGACAAGCTCTAAGAAACCATATCGATGGGATGAGGAGGCGCAGAACGCCTTTGAGGCTTTGAAAGCTGCGTTCTCCACCGCTCCGGTCTTACAACATCCTAATCCTCATTTACCCTTTCTAGTGGAGGCTGATGCTTCTGGTTCCGCCATTGGGGTGGTTCTGTCTCAGCGTTGTCCTGACTCCGGGGAGATCCATCCAGTCGCCTATTATTCTAGAAAACTAACCCAATACGAACGCAACTACCCCATCACTGAAAGAGAACTCTTGGCCATTAAGGACGCCTTCTCAGAATGGAGGCACCATTTACTGGGTGCACGTCATCTGGTCACGGTCTTCTCTGACCATCGGAGTCTCCTGGTGTTTAAATCCATGAAATTCCTCACTGCTCGTCAGGCCCGCTGGCATCTCTTCTTTTCCCAGTTCAACTTCACCATCACCTTCCGGCCGGCCCGACTCAACACATGTGCCGACGCATTATCGCGTCTGAATCACAACCCGAGCAATTCTGCATCAGACCATTCTCTATTGTTACCTTGTAGGGTGGTTTGTGGTTGCACACCCCAGCCTTCGCTTCGCTCCCTGGTCTCGGAATGGGTTTCCTCACATGCAGAGGAATGCATGGCCCTCAATCTCGATGTAGTACAGGGATTGCCATACATTCAGGGTCGTTTATACTTGCCACCTGGGGAGGCATGCCTCCGCGCCCTGGAATGGTCTCATGACTCATTAATAGCGGCCCACCCGGGTCAACAAAAAACTCTGGACTCTTTGCGTCGCTGGGCGTGGTGGCCCTCTATGTCTAGGGATGTGGTTGCCTATCTGGCCGCTTGTTCTGTGTGTGCCCAATGCAAAATATCCCGTTCCAAACCAGTGGGGTTATTGCAACCACTTCCGGTGCCGCACAAGCCGTGGTATATGGTCTCCATGGACTTCATAGTGGATCTGCCTCCGGTGGATGGTTTTGATACTATCTGGGTGGTCATTGACTATTTCACCAAAATGGCACTCTTTATTCCTTGTATGGGTCTGCCTTCAGCACCAGTTTTGGCATCTATGTTCCTCAAGCACATCTTCCGTTTCTTTGGTCTACCATCCATCGTGGTGTCAGATCGCGGCCCACAGTTTACCTCGCGTTTTTGGAGAGCCTTAACTGTATCTTTACACATTGACGATCGGTACAGTACTGCCTATCACCCTCAGACGGACGGGCAGACAGAGAGTCAACGCTACTCTAGAGCAGTTCCTCCGTTGTCTGTGCTTACGCTTTCAGTCTTCCTGGTTGACGATGTTGCCGCCAGCTGAATTTGCCTATAATAATTCTTTGCACTCGGCTTCTGGGGTGTCACCTTTCTATGCATTGTATGGACAGCATCCACAGTCGTTGCCCTTGGATCCTTCTGTTCCCTTGGACAATCCAGCGGCTCAGGCATGCGTTCGGGACATCAAATCCGTCCACATGGCAGTTCGTTTGCATCTCCTCACTGCCCAGAATAGGGCCAAGAAGTATGCTGACCGGCGTCGGAGTCCTGCGCCGACATACAAGGTGGGCATGAAGGTCTGGTTATCTACGCGCAACCTGAAAATTCCTGGTAAACGCATGCTTTTGCCCAAATTTGTGGGTCCCTATTCTGTCACTGATGTGGTTAGTCCTGTGGCGGTGCGACTTTCTCTGCCCGCCTCATGGAAATTGCATCCTGTCTTTCATGTATGTCTCCTTAAGCCCTGTCCTCCTGCTACTCGTTTGCCACTCCGCCCCCCTCCCGTGCGGGTGCAGGGCGATGTTGAATACGAAGTGGCGGATATCCTGGACTTCCGACTACGCAGGGGTCGTCCGTTTTACCTAGTTGACTGGAAGGGCTACGGTCCTGAAGACAGATCTTGGGAACCGCTGCATAATATCCATTCTCCTAGACTCCTACGCCGCTTCCATGCGCGCAGGGGGTGGGCGCCGCCTTTGGGGGCGGATGCTGTCACACCTCGGCTCCGTTCCACACTACGACACCGTGCTCCATACCTACCTCAGGGCTGGCTGCGGAAAAGGACATTCGACAAAACTATTGCGCTGCGCCGTTCTCTTCGGCATTCTGCAGCGCCATTCCTGATGAAGTGGAAAATGCCCTGGAGGCTAACGACTACTGCAACAGCCAGACGGTTCCGAACTACGATTCCCATGAAACCTAAGGGAATTCGTAGTCCTTAACATCACGTGATCTCCACTCACTTGGCTCCACCTCCTCATTGATATAAGCGGCTGCAGCCCGGAGGACGCTGCTTCTGTTTGATAGTTACAAAAGGCGCTTAAGTTCCTTCTTTTTCGCCCTACTTCCTGAAGCTCCTCCTTACGGTTCTATTCTGCTTCATCCCGTGCTCAGGTAAACAAACCCTCTTTTGAACTAAGGACTGCCTGTCTGCCTGCTGATTCTGTTACCTTCTTGCTCGCCAGTGTACCGACTTGTGGATTGTTATAAGGACTGTCTGCCTGCTGATTTGGTTACCTTCCTGCTCGCTCGTGTACTGACTTTTGGATCGTTATAAGGATTGTCTCCCCATTTGGCTCAAGAGTTCAAGGACATTGGTTGTATCGGATTCCGTCCTTTAAAGTGCACTTTGGGGACGCCTTGCAGTTGTGCACCTACCCGGATCTAGTGCGTCCCTCGTTCCGCCCGGGACTAGTTACCCAACTAACATTCCCCGTTTATTATTTTGCACTATCGTTGTTGTTCTGCATCCTATCCTAGAGTAAAGGGAACTGTGACTTCCTAGGGGACTATCAGAACATTGTGGTATCAGGCTCCTAGGATTGGGTTGTTCAGGTACTATTCTGTCCTATCCCCATCTATTGATAGTCGCTGTTATTCCAAGTGATTAATTGTATGTTGTTTCTTGCAGCTGGGTCCGTGGCGGCGCGTTTTCTCCCCGCTCTTTCGGGTGATCGGTCCCTCTGTCTGGCTTACATATCAGCAGTGGGTCATATCATCAGAAAGGTCGTTTTTCCCTCATAGAGAGGAGGCTCGGGTGGAGGCTCCAACCCGAGCTCTTCAATCAACGCACAGTCTCGCTGGTTTGGCCTCCTATCTTGTCCACTCCCGTGCGGTGAGTAACAGGTGGAGGGTGACAAGTAGAGACACATTCTGGAAACTGGACCGTTCTTGCTCGCCAATCAATCAGAGGATTGTGTTTCTCTAACCAAGGTATTCCTAGAATAATCTGAAACTGAGGGGCCTTGATCACATCGAACACGATCTTCTCATGGTGTCCATCTTGACTTACTAGCGTCACCTCTTGAGTGGTATGCGTTACTGGCCCGGAGGCTATCTCCGTACCATCCACCGTAGTAATGACGTCCTTTACAGCCTTGGGACAAAGAGTTAGATTCATCCTCAAAACCATTTCATGATCCACATAATTGCCGATGGCACCGCTGTCGACGTAAGCTTCAATTGCATGTAATCGATCCGGATTATCAGGGCTAATGAGGACCATAGGTATCACGAAATGCGAGGTCACGGAACTGGTTTTCACGCTCGGCAAGAGGACCTCTATTCTTGTCGGGCGAGGTCGTTTCCCTGCTCAGAGTTTGTAACTTTGGTAACTGCAGCTCCTACTGCCTTCTTGGCAGGTTTCACCGGACAGTGTCGAAGAAAGTGCCCTGGGTTTCCGCAATAGAGGCATAATTGCAACTGTTTTCTCCTTTCCCGCTCCTTTTGTGTTAGAGGACCTTTCAGACCCCCTATTTGCATGGGTTCCCCGGAGTCTACTCCTTTGGAAGGAGTTGGCGGTTTGGAAAATACTCGAGCATCAAACTTGGAACGATCGGCCTTCCTGTTCTGCAGTCTGTGATCTATTTGAACGACTAAGTCTATATAGTCCGAACAATCTTGTGGGGGATTCACTACTTGGGCTAACACATCTTTGAGCTCTCCACGTAGACCTCTATAAAACAGCGTAATCCTTTTGTCCTCAGGCCATTGAGTTTCCACTATCAGTCTGTTGAAAGACGCAATATAAGCCAAAAGGTCTTGATTACCTTGTCGCAACGAAAGAAGCTCATTGTCCAAGGCCTGCCCCTGTGAATGTCTTGCAAACAGTTTTTCCATACTGAGCTGAAAAGCTTGAAAATCATGGAGGACCGGATCATCTTGATTTACTAGAGGGATCGACCAGTCTGCCGCATTGCCACTAAGGTACGAAAGCACGAAAGCTACTTTAGCTTGATCAGTTGGAAAGGCTGCTGGCCGGCATAAGAAATGCAACCGGCACTGATTGATAAATACTGCAAACCTCTTTGGGTCACCAGAAAATCGTTCGGGCGGAGCCAGAGGTACATTACCAGGTAGGTTGATCTGCACTGGATTCATAGAGGATGTAGAAGGAAGATTTCCCCCAGATGCGGGTAAGGGGTCTGTCCGGCTTGTGACTGTAGCAATTGTCTAGCGAGATCATCTGTTCGCTCCTTGGAAATAATCAGTTCCCTTCTTAGAGCGTTTGTTTCCTGACGGGCTGCATGCACTTCTGCCCTTAGTTCCCCAAGTAACTGGGCTAGCTGGTCGGTATCCGAGGTTTTCATAGCGCCTGGACGGGAGTTTTGTGGTAGGCTTTGCGTTCTGTAACGCTCACCTGATTCCCGTAGAGGCGCCGGTCTTGACTGGGCGTATACCGTATCTTCAAAGGTGATGTGTAACACACGGCTGGCTCTTTGGGCTGGACCTCTGTGCACTGTATGTCTGACTTGAAGGGTAAGATGTCTGCAGATAGAAAATATGGGATTAAGGAACTGGGTTATTGAATGTCTCTCTCTTCTTCCCTTTCTCTTCTCCTGTAGAACCCCAAAGGTTAACGCTCTCACCTTAGGTAAGTGAACGCCGTGCTCTCCATCTGCCTCGGGGCAGGGTGCTGTAACCAGTTTCTTCACTGGATAAGGGGAGCAGGCCTCTTGACTTCAGAGGACTGCTGTCCGTCGTTTACTGCACAAACGGTAAGTTTTGAGTAATTCTAATGTCTTTAAAGTCTTTAGTAATGATGTTTCTTGTTTTGCAGGGTTCCGGCGATGGCGGATGACGGGCTGAAGTGAGTTGAAGATGGAGCCCGTGTGATGAATAGAAGCGCCTGGAAGCACGTAAGTAAGCGCTTGTTGCCTGCTTCACGATGCGCTCTAACTGTCTTTTTATTTTGCAGGTACAAGTTCGGAGCGGCTGCAGGGTGCCGGAATACCCACTGGGTTAGATGTGGAAAGGAGTAATGGCACGTGAGTATTAAAGTTCCCCAATGTCTTTAAACGCACCTTGTTTTGTCTTTCAGATGCGGGATGCAGCGCCGAAGGCCTCCGGAGCGTGCGAAGAGTTGGTAAGCTTTTGTCTTTCAGATGCCGGAATGCAGTGTGAAGACCTCCGGAGCGCACGAAGAGTAGGTAAGCCTTTGTCTTTCAGATGCCGGAATGCAGCGCGAGGCGTTGGTGACAGCCGATGGACCAGGTAAGTGAAGAGCTGTCACTGAAGACCGTAATGCTAACCTGTTCTTTCTTGTCTTTATGGGTGTTGCTGAAGACTGGATTCAGGATGGTAAGCCTTTTTCCTTAGGCCCAGGATCAGATGCAGAAGACACGATGAGCGTTCTGCTGCAGAGGATGCAGAATAACGCAAAGCAAGATTCATCCATCGGGTGTGGTTTAAATAGCCTCCTGTAGTGCTTAGGTGTCTCCTTCCACAGCCACGCCTAGGTAAGAAAAGAGTTCCTGCTTTCCAGAAGAGTTCCAGTGTTCTGAATCTAGGGAGTGGCTCCTGCCCCACCCAACAGGAAAAGTAGTTCCAAACAGAAGAGGATCAGAGGCTCAACTGGCAGGCAAGTAAGCAGCATGGTCTGCTGCAGGTAAGTCCACCCAAGCATTATGAGCCCGGCGCTTCCAGCGCTGGGACTGGGCATATTTATGAGCCTGGTGCCACTGGCGCCAGGACTGGGTCCAAAAGGTCCCAATTGGGACTGGTTGGCACTCGGAACCTGGGTTATGGATCTGCTTCCAAGGGAGTTGGGAAAACCCTGACCTTTTGGAAGCAGAGATCATGACAACTCCTCTTTTAATATCGACGGATCGTAGATACTAGTCTACCCCTCAGTAAAAACATTAGGCGTCAACCTGGACGCCACCTTGTTCAACCAACATCTGGCACTTCTTGCCCACCGCATTGACGCTCTCGGCCCTAACTTTCAGTGCTATGCGGATGACACTCAGCTAATTTTCAGGCTCCCCTCTGCCATCTCTTCTCCTTCTCTCATCTCTGTCTGCCCTCTTCCTTCTCCCACCTGTGAGGCGAAAACCCTTTCCTTCTCTCCTCATATCTCTGACGTCTCTAAGAAGTCACACTACCAGCTGCACCTCCTCAGAGGTATTCTTCCTTTCCTCTCCTTCCCCCAGAAGTTCAGTCTCCAGAGTTCTGGTTCTCTCTAGGCTGGACTACTGCAACAGCCTCTTTCTAAATCTGCCTGCCTCTACTCTCCGCCCTCTACAACTCATCCAAAATGGGACTGCAAGACTTGTCCTTGGCCTAAAGCCCAGGGATCGTATCTCTCCAGGATTGAAATCTCTGCACTTGCTCCCTGTGGCGGTGAATACTAAGTTCAAGAACCTCTGCATTGTCCACAAGGCCTTCCGGTGCCTGGGGCCTCAATACCTTCAACTCTCTCTTCCTAAATATCTTCCTTCTCGAGCTCTTCGCTCATTCACCTCCAACTCCCTCAGGGTTAGCCACTTTTCCAAGCAGCGAGTTGGCGGTAGATCTCTTTCTTCTGCTGGGGCCTCACTGAAACTTGAGGAGAACCATCTTCGGTTCCGGAAGCACCTCAAGACCTTCCTCTTTGCTTCTGCATTCTCTCCTCCTCTCCTCTGCTTATTCCCTGGCTGAATCTGATACTGCACTGGCTACCTGGCTACCCTCTGATCTCGGGCCCAGGTCCCCTCACTGCAAGTCGCACACCACACTGCCTCCTTGGCAACCTTTGCACTCAGGGACTTTTCTGTATCCTTACAGCCCTACTAGCACTTGACACCTGTTGTCTGTACTTACCATTGCACTTGCCACCAGCTGGCTGCACTCCATTTATTTTCTATATTTATTTCACTGTCATCCTATGTACTGCACTGCCCCCTTCCCTTCCCCCTGCACTTTTCCCCATTCCCCCCCTCCCCTGCACTTGCGCAATCTCATTGTCACCTGGCCTAGTAGGATCGCGGTCTGTCTTCCCTCCGTTTCCCCTCCCTTGCCTCGTTACGCCTTGAAACACTTGTGTATAGGCGCGTTATAAATGCCATATCATATCAATGACCCGACAAGTAAATGCAATATCTTATGCTGCAGCCTATTCAACCAAACTTCTCAATCCAGCTAGGCTCTTCCTCTCCAGGGACAACTGCCCATCGCCCGAGCTGTGTTATCGGCTCGAGGCTCGACTACTGCAATGTCCTTTTTGCAGGCACATCCACCCACAACCTAAAAAGACTCCAAACTATCAAGAATAATGCGCTACGGGCTGCCCTTAACATCCCACAATCTAAACACATCTCAGCTCCCTGGAAAAAAGCCCACTGGCGAGCCGTCAAGGACCGGATTCTGTTCAAGACCCTCCGTATCACCCACAAGTGTATCTCTAATACAGCCCCTCCGTACCTAGTAGCCAACATCAAAAAAGTACAATCCAACAGACCCACCAGAACCCAACACTCCCACAAGCTAAGTCAACCCAAGTTCAAATGATCAAAGCTGGAAGATCCAGTTTTCCTGTCTTGAATGCCAAATATTGGAACTCACTCCCACCGGCCCTCAAAACATGGTTACTCTCACACACCTACAGCCCCCCATTGGAGCCTGCATACTGCATGATCCAAGATTCAGTTACTGCCACGGCATAATCTATGCACTCACCACCTTCTGAGACTATTATCATGCATGTAACTGTGCCCTCTCACCTTGCCTGGGTCTCAAGCTATAAAATGATTCATTTCATCTGCACCCATGCCTTGCCCAACCTGGTCCCATGTAACTGGTTTAAACGCCCTGAAAAACTCCCTGATGCCCCGGGATAGTGTGCGCTCTACAAATGTCAAATAAATAAATATAAAAATACAAATACCCTTCCCCTTTGGTCTAGTCCAGTTTTCCAGCCTGCATTTGTTACCTAGATTCAGTTTGTACCAGTATCCTGCTCAGTTACCTTGTACTAGCCCCCTGCTCCGTTACCTTGTAGCAGTACCAGTACCCTGCTCTGTTACCTTGTACCTGGAACCTGCGGTTACTTTGTACCAGCACCTTGCCTCTCTTACCTTGTACCAGCCCCCTGATCAGTTACCTTATACCAGTACTGTGCTCCTGGTACCTTGTACTAGTACCGTGCTCATGTTACCTTGTACCCGTACCTTGCCTCTGTTCCCTTGCACCAGTTCCGTGCTACAGTGTTCTGCTTCCAAGTCCCTGCTTTCCTGTTCTGAACACCTTTCCCGTTTTGGGCTTTTAGAGTCTGGTTAGTGTTGTATGGTGTCCTCACCTGTGCCTCTGTGTATTCCTTTGTACAGATCCTGTCGCCTATACCTTAGGAGGCAATCTCTGCCCCTTCCTTTGTCTCATTTTACTTATAGTCTATAGCGTATTTCATGTTACAATGTTTTGCTTTCTTTTCCCACAGAAGGCATTCACTGTATGTTCCGGCTGGACCTACACGGCTTGACTCGTGTAAGTGCACTCCTTGTCTGTGTCTTAGGTCCAGATACAGAGGTCACCCTTGCTGCCCCCTTCCATGCGCTTGAAGGATGTGGTGCCTGTAAGAGTAACTTGCACTAGTGGGATTCCTCATTGCCTGTCCAGTGCATGGTTCCCATCCCTTCTTGTTCATCATCAAAGTCTGGCCATTCTTCCTGTACCATTGTTCTGATTTACCTTGTCTGTTAGTCCCTCTCGTTTAGTCTCCTGCTGTATGCGCTTGCCTGTCCATTTATGTCAGCATATCCACCCAAACCTATCTGGGTGCCCTGTGTATCCCCTGACACAAACATAATGGGCAAAAAGTAGCATCTCTTTGTAACTCCTGCCTATAAGGTGATGCCCGACACCCGGGAGCTGGTTTTAGCTCCTGCTCATCGAATCTTAATTTAGAACCCTCTAGTTATTTTAGTACTCCTCTTTAGCTTGAAGCACTTGCCCTCTTAGGTTAATGTTACCTTTGTACGTCACCTGTTTTCTTATATATTTTTCTGTTTGTTATGTTTTGTCCCTAGTATATGGCCAACTTTCATACATCCTTATAAACTGGCTCTCCTTTGTTCTCATCTTTGTGCTGTTGTACAGGAAGCCTTCATGGGAATGCCTCCTCCATCTGTAAATGCACTTTTGTATGTCATTTCTGATCGAAATTGACATCTCTGTGATTCAAATAAAGACACCTATTCCCTTTCCCGTTTACTCAATTTAATTTTGTGTTTCCTGACCAAGATTAAACAAAAGATTCTCTGTTGCAACAATGCTTTTACATCAAGGCTTCGACATGAGGATGCAAAGACATGAAGAAGTTTAAACATACCAATATTTCTTTAACTAGGAGTTGTAGTGTCAAAGCACTTTATTTCTACTTATGATTTCTTAGTGTGATCAATATCACCAAATTCTGTACAATATATAAACTTATTATATTTCACAATCATTTTGTTCAGCTCTGAAATTATACTTCACTTTCAGATTCAATGTAAGTGTTGCTACTTCCATTTCTATCTTTTGACATGTATCCTTACTATTAGATATGTACAATTAAGAATCACATGCTACAAAATAAACCCTGTAGGAGTCTGCATTTGTATCCAGCTCGCGATTCAGCACCCCAATAAATAAAGTGCACAATCAGAGAGGATATTTCAACAGCCACTCGTCATAACACCAATGATTTGTCTTGGAGGATCGGACACACTACTGACATTATCTCAAAGGTAGGCTGTTATTTTACATTATTACATTTGTGGAGAAATGTTTTCAGTAATGCAATGTTACCTAATGTGACTTATTGTCCCTTCTAAAATACAAAAGTGTGATTAGCCCACACTAACGTCTGCCCAGCTGAATGTGGCAAGCAGTTCATATACAGGAATACCACCCATTTATTATTTTAAATAAGCGCCCCAAATGTACATTAAAAACTTTTACAAAGAAAAGAAAGACATTGATTAATTAGGACAAGATTATAAAACACATTCACAGAATGAAAAAGAATGAAGACATATTAACATTGCTATGCATTCTTGACTGAGTGATCATCAGAGCAGCATCACAGATCCCTCGCATTGGTGTCTTTCCTAATATAACACTCAATTCCCACTAACTGCAAATGTACTCTGAATCTTGCTATCATTTTATATTGAGAGTACCATTAACCAATGTTGGACAGATATTTTTTCATAATCATGCTGGCTAGATTTTTACATAGTGCAATTAATATTGTAGTGATGTGCCATTTCTACCTCAGTTTCATTTATTGTTACAAAAGAGTGATTTGACAAAGGACACAATACCCTCTTCTGCAGCGTATATCTCCTTAGGCCTATCTTAGACCAGGGTCCTATCCACTAATTTCCTGTCCTCCATTAAATGTAGGCGATGATAGACAGTTTTGAGTATCCTAGGATAGAGATAACATGCATTCCCCATGCCTGCCCATATTAGTCATGCTTAAAATGGCATGTGGTCTGCGCCACAGACCAGGCCTTCTTGCTAAATGCACAGTGCTATGAAAACAGATTCATATTTAGTGAAATGCAAAAGCCGCAAGATCTGCCATTTCATGTTGCAATGAAGTACAGCAGAGTTTTTTTCATCAGCCGGGCTGCACACCAAAAGCCTGGAACATCGTACTCTTATTGTGTAAACATTGCCATTCTTTGCTATGTAGGCTTTTTCTGGGACGGAGGCTAATGTACTCTCAAAATATAGATAACGGCAAACATTGTGAACTACAAAATGCAGTCCATTCTGTAGTTCGCTGGCACAATTGTTGGAACAATTCCTAGGGCTAAATGACATGTTCTTGGCCAGTATGTGCACAGGAAAAGTGCTGTAAGCTAGAACATAATGTTTGGAACATTTCCTAATTGCTGATAAAGGTCAGGGATAGTAGGCGTGGAATAGGGACGGGCCGGAAAAGTGTATAACAGAGTGAGCTCACCCCTTGCACACAGCTGTTCGGGGGCTGAGCAGGAAAACTAGGATGGAGAAGGCTGGAAGGAGAGGAAGAGCAGTAAGGCTTCCCAGATGGGAAGGGTCCACCCCATCATAATTCTATTACTGGATTTCTGAAGCCCCAAGCTGGAACCTGGCTACTTTGAAACATTTTGAATTCTTTTTGAGCTGCTTGGGGAAAGATCTTTGCTGCTTCCTCCTCCCCCCTCCGGCACTTCAGCACCCAGCCTAAGAGCAGACACCTTATTCTGGATAAGCTATATACTGGCACCAGCAAGTCCAATGGACATTTAATTCTTTTTGAAGCACTTTATCCTATTTTGATTCATTTATGAAAAAGACAGCTCATGGTGCAGTCTTTTACGATTCTTTCCAATTTTATCCTTTTTTTAAAATTGTGGATTTTTCCAGACATCCAGTGTATTCCAGCCCTCTTCAACTCCCAACCTTCTACAGTTAGTATGAGTAGGCCTTTTACCCTTCATTTGATATCACATTGAGAAAGGTATTGATTGAGGCAGATGGCTCTAGGAGATTGCCTATCATGATTTGGTGAGGCCGGTGCTAGATTACCTATCATGATTTGGTGAGGCCGGTGCTAGATTGCCTATCGTGATTTGGTCCGGCCGGTGCTAGATTGCCTATCGTGATTTGGTGAGGGCGATGCTAGATTGCCAAGGATGATTTGGTGAGGCCCTTACCAGATTGCCTATCATGATTTGGTGAGGCCGGGGCCAGATTGCCTATCATGATTTGGTGAGGCCGGGGCCAGATTGCCTATCATGATTTGGTGAGACCGGTGCTAGATTGCCTATCATGATTTGGTGAGGCTGGTGCTAGATTGCCAAGCATGATTTGGTGAGGCCGGTGCTCGATTGCCTATCATAATTTGGTGAGGCCGGTGCTAGATTGCCAAGCATGATTTGGTGAGGCAGGTGCTAGATTGCCTATCATGATTTGGTGAGGCTGGTGCTAGATTGCCAAGCATGATTTGGTGAGGCCGGTGCTAGATTGCCTATCATGATTTGGTGAGGCTGGTGCTAGATTGCCAAGCATGATTTGGTGAGGCCGGTGCTAGATTGCCTATCATGATTTGGTGAAGCCGGTGCTAGATTTCCTATCATGATTTGGTGAGGCCGGTGTTAGATTGCCAAGCATGATTTGGTGAGGCCGATGCTAGATTGCCAACCATGATTTGGTGAGGCTGGTGCTAGATTGCCTATCATGATTTGGTGAGGCCGGTGCTAGATAGCCAAGCATGATTTGGTGAGGCTGGTGCTAGATTGCCTATCATGATTTGGTGAGGTGGGTGCTAGATTGCCAAGCATGTTTTGGTGAGGCCGGTGCTAGATTGCCTATCATGATTTGGTGAGGCCGGTACTAGATTGCCAAGCATGATTTGGTGAGGCTGGTGCTAGATTGCCAAGCATGATTTGGTGAGGCGGGTGCTAGATTGCCTATCATGATTTGGTGAGGCGGGTGCTAGATTGCCTATCATGATTTGGTGAGGCTGGTGCTAGATTGCCTATCATGATTTGGTGAGGCCGGTGCTAGATAGCCAAGCATGATTTGGTGAGGCTGGTGCTAGATTGCCTATCATGATTTGGTGAGGTGGGTGCTAGATTGCCAAGCATGTTTTGGTGAGGCCGGTGCTAGATTGCCTATCATGATTTGGTGAGGCCGGTACTAGATTGCCAAGCATGATTTGGTGAGGCCGATGCTAGATTGCCAACCATGATTTGGTGAGGCTGGTGCTAGATTGCCTATCATGATTTGGTGAGGCCGGTGCTAGATAGCCAAGCATGATTTGGTGAGGCTGGTGCTAGATTGCCTATCATGATTTGGTGAGGTGGGTGCTAGATTGCCAAGCATGTTTTGGTGAGGCCGGTGCTAGATTGCCTATCATGATTTGGTGAGGCCGGTACTAGATTGCCAAGCATGATTTGGTGAGGCTGGTGCTAGATTGCCAAGCATGATTTGGTGAGGCGGGTGCTAGATTGCCTATCATGATTTGGTGAGGCGGGTGCTAGATTGCCTATCATGTTTTGGTGAGGCCGGTGCTAGATTGCCTATCATGATTTGGGGAGGCCGGTACTAGATTGCCGAGCATGATTTGGTGAGGCTGGTGCTAGATTGCCTATCATGATTTGGGGAGGCCGGTACTAGATTGCCGAGCATGATTTGGTGAGGCTGGTGCTAGATTGCCAAGCATGATTTGGTGAACTCGGTGCTGGATTGGCAAGCATGATTTGTGAGGTTGCCCATTACGACCTTGTGAGGAACGTTGATCAGTCTTAGTATTGATTTGAGGTAGAGGCAAATGACAATGGTTCAACTTTTCCATTAATGATTCATTGCATTTTTAAGTGTGTTGTGTATGGTGATAATAATGGTAATGTTTCTTTATTACAAATTTCTCAATTAACAGATATGAGTGTAAGACGCAGTCATTGAGTGTTCATTGCCGAGTGACAAGTATTTGAACATGAATATTAAGTGTGAAGTATGGGGCATCTATTTGAACTACGGTGTATTGATGTGTTATGCAAGGTACATGTCTTTTAATACACACCAAGGGTTAATGGGTCAATACAAATATATGTGACATTGGTAAACCTCTCCTGTGTTGGCAATTGAGAGCAGCCGCCTACTGCAGGGGTTGTTGCCTGCTCTCTTTACTGTTGCACAGTGGCATGTACATGCCTTCCCTACCCCTACTCCTATCACAGCCCCTGGTGGTCGGGGCAGGGGGGATTTATTGTCACTACCCTGGGGGTGGAGAGAAGGCTCTGGTGGTAGGGGTGATAAAAATCACATCAGAGCACTAATAGAGGACTCATGAATAACCAGTATTTCCTTCTCCCCAAAGCTTTTTCCACATTCATGGCACCAAAAAGGTTCCTCCCTCATAGGTGTACTCCAGTGTCAAGTGCATAAACAAGTAATGTAGTGCACATACACTTCAAGTGGCCTCCTAGCGCTAAACTAGTATGACAGCTCATCAAAATGCCAATGGGGGGGGAACTATGGCAATGTTTCCAGTAGTCATGAATTTACCCAAGGCCTTTAAGATTGGTATCCCATCCTAAATTTTCCAGAAGGGGTGCTTTTCCATGAGCAGTATTTCACCTAATTGCAATTATAACCAATTTGTTTAGGAGGCTCTGATTGCAATTCACTGAACCAACAATTAAACAGTTTCAATGGTTGAAATACAAAGTAGGAAAACGTTGGGTGAGGTAGTCTTCATGGAGTTATCCCTCCCCAGGCATCTCAATCAGTCTCATTGGGAATAAGAGCCTTCTCAGTGCTGATGACAATTCACACAAATGTGTTTTCCGGTGATAAGAGCACAATATTGGGGCGAGGGATATGCCAGTTTTGTACCAGGTCTCTCTCATTTAGTAACAGCATTGAAGGCTTTACATGTATGCTTTCTCTGGTGAACAGTAAGGTATTGCTTTAGACTGAAAGCTTTATCACATTCATTGCACTGGTAAGGTTTCTCCCCAGTATGTATCCACTGGTGAGCAATAAACCATTTCTTATGAGTGAAGGTTTTCCAACACTCAGTGCAGTGATAATGTGTCTTACTTATATGTGTTCTCTTGTGGGAAATAAGGTGACCTTTTAGAACAAAGCTTTTCTCACATTCAGTGCACTGATAAGGCTTCTCACTGCTATGTATTCTCTGGTGACAAATAAGCAATTGCTTCCGACTGAAGCTTTTCTCACATTCAGTGCACTGATGAGGTTTCTCACCCGTATGTGTTCTTTGGTGGGAAATAAGATGACCTTTTAGAATGAAGCTTTTTTCACATTCAGTGCACTGATGAGGTTTCTCACCTGTATGTGTTCTCTGGTGAATAACAAGCAATTGCTTCCGATTGTAGGTTTTCCCACATTTAGTGCACTGATGAGGTTTCTCACCTGTATGTGTTCTCTGGTGAATAATAAGCAATTGCTTCAAACTGAAGGTTTTCCCACATTCAGTGCACTGATAAGGTTTCTCACCCGTATGTGTTCTCAGGTGGGAAATAAGATGACCTTTTAGAATGAAGCTTTTCTCACATTCCGTGCACTGATAAGGTCTCTCACCCAAATGCAACTTCTCATGGTAAATAAGAGAACCCTTGTGAATAAAGCTTATCCCACATTCAGGGCACTGATAATGTTTCTCACCTGTATGTGTTCTCTGGTGAACTACAAGCCCTTGCTTCTGACTGAAGGTTTTCACACATTCAGTGCACCGATAAGGCTTCTCACCAGTATGTGTTCTCTGGTGCATAATCAGCAATTCATTAAAATTGAAGGTTTTTCCACATTCAGTACACTGATAAGGTTTCTCACCAGTATGTGTTCTCTGGTGAACAATAAGATTGCGCTTCTGACTGAAGGCTTTCTCACATTCAGTGCACTGATAAGGTTTCTCGCCCGTATGTGTTCTCTGGTGAACAATAAGATGATCTTTGTGAATGAAGTTTTTCCCACATTCAGTGCACTGATAAGGTTTCTCAGCCCAATGCAACTTCTCGTGGCAAATAAGAGAATGCTTGTAAATAAAGGTTTTTCCACATTCACTGCACTGGTAGGGTTTCTCACCAGTATGCGTTCTATGGTGATCAATAAGACTGCGCTTCGCACTGAAGGCTTTCTCACATTCAGTGCACTGATATGGTTTCTCACCGGTATGTGTTCTCTGGTGAATAATAAGATGATCCTTGTGAATGAAGTTTTTCCCACATTCAGTACACTGATAAGGTTTCTCACCCAGATGCACCTTCTCATGGTAAATAAGAGAACGCTTGTGTATAAAGCTTTTCCCGCATTCAGTGCACTGGTAAGGTTTCTCACCAGTATGTGTTCTCTGGTGAACAATAAGACTGTGCTTCTCACTGAAGGCTTTCTCACATTCAGTGCAGTGATGAGGTTTCTCACCCGTATGCGTTCTCTGGTGAACAATAAGAGAGTGCTTCCCACTGAAGGATTTCCTACATTCAGTGCACTGGTAAGGTTTCTCACCAGTATGTGTTCTCCAGTGAACAATAAGACTGCGCTTCTCACTGAAGGCTTTCTCACATTTAGTGCACCGATAAGGTTTCCTATCCAAATGTATTCTCTGGTGAACAATAAGATGATCTTTACGAATGAAGGATTTCCCACATTCAGTGCACTGATAAGGTTTCTCACCTGTATGTATTCTCTGGTGAACAATAAGTAATCGTTCATACCTGAAGGATTTCCCACATTCCGTGCACGGATGAGGTTTCCCTCTGGGATGCAGTCTCTGGTGGTCAATGAAAATGCCCTCCATTGTGAAGCTTTCCCCACATTAAATGCAATGCTGAGGGCTTGCCAACTGTACTTTTTCAGGCCATTAGTAAATTACCCTTTTGACTGAAGAGATTCCAACATTCAATGCATTGTGTGCATGTGTAGTCACAGGTACTTTATACAATACAAAAAAAGCAATGTCCTTGTAATCTTATGTATAAAATGTCTCTCAAAAGTCTTCAATCATGTAGAATAGACTACATTATATGCTATTCCTACAGTATTTATATGTTGGTGCCCCTTTGCCTTATTACATGCATGTCCATGTCCATTATTTCACTGTTGAATATATGTGTGGCCTCTCTAAAGTCAAAGATGTTAACATGATACTGTTTTATACCCTTGCTTTTAGTAAATTTCCTCACGCCAAGTTCCTTATTACTTTGCAATGACAAATGGCTTCTTGGAGATCTGTAGCAATCGCATTTTCCACCAATGAAACTTTCCCCTTCATGCTTCTAGGATACAATTTCACAATCACTGTTGTAGCTGGTCTCTGTATTTATCACCTGTTGAAATAAATGAAGATTTTCATTTTTAGTTTCCACATTTATTTGTTCATTTATATCACGCCTAACAAGCCCATAGGCATCAGTGAGCCCACAACGACAACCAAATACATATACTTAAACAAAAAACAAATAATAAGAAGAAACAATAAACTTCATTGACAACTACCACAAACATATGTAACAAGACTCTCAAGACTTGCAAGTCTCATCTATGGGGAAAAAGGAGCTGGTGGAATAGTCTTTCTCCAATGGGGTGCCATGTTTTTGATCATATCCTGCTTGTCAGACCCTAATCTCAACTCTAGAGAGGGTCACAACACCCACCTGAGGCTGTGGCAGCGGTTGTCGCAGAGAACAGTGCTGTTCCAGATGCAAGGCTATGGGGAAAGTTGGATCGCAGCATTTGGTGCACTATTAGACAGCAATATTGTCATTGGTCTATCACAAAAACATCTAGGAATCAATTCCTATTACTCACACTAGCACCCGGCTCGCCATCTCTCCCCCACACCCTCCGTCCCCTTTTTCTTTTTTGCCCATTTCCCACCTCCCTCCCCAACCCCACTTAACTGTGTGTTGCAGTGGTTTGCAGGGCCGCTATGGAATGGGAGGAGGGGCTCTGTACGGAGCCCCGCCTTCCCTTTCCATGGCAGCCATTTTAAGACAGTATTTTCAGTCACTGAACGGGATGTGCGAGGCGTCCCGGTCAATGACTGAAAATACTTTTTTTTAGCACCCCGGGTTACCGCTTTGGTAACCTGGGGTGCTAATGGATTTAAGCCCCCCTTTCAAGGACTGGAGCAGGGACTAACGGCCCAGAGCCCCTGTTAATGGCCCTCGCTTCGTTTGGCCCATTAACTTGGGCTGCCGGGCTGTTAGTACAGGGGCTTAACGCCACACTAGACAGCATCAATAACATCCCTGTACAGATTTATAACTAACTGTTTACACACACAAAAAAGTTCCTCTTTATACTGAATAGAAACACACAAAGGATGATCTCACTTTTATTTAGCATTTATGTATATGTGATATCTTGTAGTATAGTCAAACAATATATATGGGATACATTACTCACCGTAATCGTATTTCTGATGCTTGTATCTGCTTAGATTCACATGCTGTGCATAGGCCGACATCTAGTGGAAGCTGCGGAGTATTACAGTTTGTTTTTCGAAAGTCGAAAATGGGCGTCGACACAGGCGTGCCAGTAATACTATCCCTAGTGTGACGTCCACTGTACCCAAGATCCCTCACGCGTGTAGGATCCTCAGATTGTATTTTTTCTGACATGAGGAAGCATGAGGAGTAGCGTGAGTACAGATAATCCAAGCAGATAGACAGAAAAGGTAAGACTACAAGCAATCATGCGCCTTCTCTCGGAGGGGAGGAAGGGTGGGTCGCATGTGAATCTAAGCAGATACAAGCATCAGAAATACGATTACGGTGAGTAATGTATCCCTTCTGAGGCTTGTGGAATCTGCTTAGATCACATGCTGTGCATAGATTAGCGAGCAGTACCAGAAGAAGGAGGTGGGATGTGAGAAGGGTCATGAGCAAACAGGTGTCTTAGAACCGCTTGTCCCACTTGTGTATCTGTCTTGGAATGAGTGTCAATGCAGTAATGCTGAGTAAAAGTGTGAATAGAGCTCCAAGTAGCCGCTTTGCAAATGGTGTCGAGGGGAACATTTGCAATGAAAGCCAGAGTGGCACCAATGCCTCTAGTAGAGTGGGCCCTTGGCGTAAAAGGCAGAGTCTTGTCAGAAAGAGAGTAACACAGCTGTATACAGTTGATAATCCACTTCGAGATAGCGCCCTTAGAGACGCGATCCCCCTCTCTGCCTGTAGCTACGGAGACAAACAGTTGATCTGTTTTCCTTAGCGGTCTGGTTTTATTTACATAGTATAGGACCGCCCTACGCACATCTAGGGTGTGTAGTTTCACCTCAGCCGAGCTTTGCGGGTTCTGGAAGAAAGCCGGAAGCTCGATGGACTGGTTTACATGGAACTTGGATATGAATTTAGGTGAGAACCTAGGGTGTGTGCGTAAAACCAGTTTGTCCTTGTGGATAGTAAAGAAAGGATCCTGCACTGACAGAGCCTGAATTTCACTGACCCTTCTTATGGAGGTAATGGCTACTAAGAAGGCCGTTTTATAAGTCAGGTGTTTGAGACTACTTTTATGCATGGGTTCGAATGGGGGTCCCATGAGCTTAGCTAGCACCACGTTGAGGTCCCATCCTGGCGGTGGGTTCGAAATAGGAGGGTGAAGTCTCTTTACTCCTTCCATGAAGGCTTTAACCACTGGTACTTTCCACCACGAGACCTTGTTATGGGATGTGGTGTAAGCCGAGAGGGCTGCCAGGTGTACTTTCAGCGAGTTAAAAACCAACCCTGCATCCAGCAGGTGGAGCATGTATGTCACAACGTTGGAAGGAGTGCAATCAACCGGGTTGATTTGTTTATTCTGGCACCAGATAACGAATCTTTTCCACTTATCAAAGTAACAGTGCCTTGTATTTGGTTTCCTGGACTCCTTTAGAATGTCCATACACCTCTGTGGTAATTTGAGATGTCCAAACTCTATGACTTCAGGAGCCATGCTGCTAGGTTCATAGAGTTGGGTTCCTGATGCACTGTTTGACCCTGTTGCTGGGACAGTAGGTTGTACCAGGCTGGGAGTCTGATGGGTTCGCACACCGCCATCCTGCGTAGGTGTGGAAACCATGGTTGTCTCGCCCACATGGGAGCAACTAGGATGAGCGTCATAGATTCCTTGTTCATCTTGTACACCACCTTCCTGATGAGAGGAGTTGGTGGAAAAGCGTACGCAAACATCCCTGACCAGTTCATCCACAGGGCATTCCCTTGGGAGTCCGGTTGGGGGAACCTGGATGCAAATCCTGGGCATTGTTTGTTTTCGCTTGTGGCGAATAGGTCTATAGTGGGGAAACCCCACTGAGAGAAGAGATCTTCTACTACGTCTCTGTGAAGGACCCATTCGTGTTCTTCTGGGAGGGAGTTTCTGCTTAGAGCATCCGCTAGGGAATTGAGCTCCCCTGGAACATGTTGCGATGACAGGAAGATGTTCCGTCTGAGTGCCCATATCCATATTTTCTGGGCAAGCTTGGACAGATTTGGCGAACGAGTCCCCCCTTGCTTGTTCAGATAGAACATGGCTGTCGTGCTGTCCGTCCTGATCTGCACCGACAAGTTCAGTAGATGGGGCTCGAACGCCCTTAGCGCTCGGAATACTGCCAGAAGCTCTAGCAGATTGATGTGGTTCTTGGCTACTGAGTGAGACCAGAGACCCTGAGCTGTGTGGTGGAGATGGTGAGCTCCCCACCCAGTCAGGCATGCATCTGTAGTCACCACGGCTTGTACTTCGGGATCGTAAAAGGGTTTCCCCTTTGCGAGATTCTCTCTTGTCCACCAGTGTAGGCTCTGTACGAGTGTTGGCGAAACGACCACTAGATCGTCCCAATGACCACTTGCCTGAGACCACTGTTTCGCCAACCATTCCTGCATGGGACGCATGCGCAGACGCGCGTGGGGGACCAGGTAAATGCATGACGCCATCATGCCCAGTAACCGCATAGCTTTGCGTACTGTTATCTGTTGACCTGACTGATAATGCGGAATTTGCAGAAGTATATTCCGAATTCTCTCTTCCGAAGGGAAGGTCAATCCTTTCTGAGTATCTAGGATAGCTCCTAGAAACTGTTTTGAGGTGCTTGGCACCAGACTTGACTTTTTCTCGTTGATGGAGAAGCCTAATTCGTGGAGGAGGTCGATAGTCCTCTGAATGTTTGACCTGCAAATTCCTGGGGTTTCCCCCGTTATGAGCCAGTCGTCCAGATAAGGGTACACCGGGATTGCTTCCCTGCGTAGGTGTGCAGCCGCCACCGCCAGTACCTTGGTGAATACCCTTGGTGCTGAAGCTATCCCGAAGGGCAGTACCTTGAATTGGTAGTGGCGACTGTCCACCTTGAAGCGCAAGTACTTTTTGTGCGCTGGGAGCATGGAAATATGAAAATAAGCATCTTTCATATCCAAGGTTGCCATGTAATCCCCCTTTTTTAGGAGGGGGATTACCTCTTGTAGCGTGGTCATACGGAATTTTTGGGGCTTGACATATTTGTTGGCAGGCCGTAAGTCCAATACTGGGCGCATTGTCAAATCTTTCTTTGGCACAAGGAAGTAAGTTGAATAGATACCCTTGTTTACCTGGTGTCCTGGGACGAGTTCTATCGCGTCCTTTTCTAGCAGAATGGCGATCTCCTCGAGAAGGATCCTTTGATGCTCTAGGGAGTGCACTCTTTGTCGTGGAGGATGATTCCGGGGACGCTGCAGTAGTTCTATACAATATCCTGCGGACACTGTTGACAGCACCCATCTGTCTGAGGTGATCCCTTCCCAAGCCTGGGTGAAGGTGGAAATGCGTCCCCCTACTGGGGTTGCGTGGCAAGGGACCCTGAACTGAGCGTCACTGTTTTGGTGGAGGCGTGCCCCCGCCCTTGTTGGGGCTGCCTCTGCCTCTTCCACGACCTCTCTTGTTACCCCTGCCGTAACTCTGGGTAGACTGCTGGTTGTTATTCCATTGTGTACCTTGTCCCTGGGCATAGTTGCCTCTTTGTGAATTTTGGCCGCGTGGGCGACGAAAATTATTGTTCCCCCTCTGGTTAGGGGGTTTGTTGGTAAGCTGGCCAAGGGATTTGAGAGTCTCATATTCATCTTTGGCATTTTTAAGTGCGTCTTCGACCGCTTTCCCAAACAATAGGTCGGGTTCCACTGGCTTGTCTATTAAAGAAGCCTGGGTTTCTGTCTTGAATCCCGATTGCCGTAACCACGCATGTCTCTTGATAACAGTACCTTCTGCTATCAATCTCCCTGCGTTGTCAGCGGCGTCGAAAGTTGCTTTTAAAATGCAACCAGACACGGCTCTCCCCTCTGCCGAGATCCGAGCCAGCTGGCCCTTTAACGGTTCTGGAGCAGAGGCAATGAGCGCCGCGACTTCTTCCCATTGATGGCAATTGTAACTAGCCAACAGGGTGGTGGAATTCGCAATCCTTGCTTGGTAGGCGGACGTTGAGGCTACCTTTCTGCCAAACCCGTAAAGTTTTTTGCTCTCCTTGTCGGGAGGAGCTTCTGATGAAGATAAGGGCGTGCCAGCCCTCTTTCTAGTGTTGGTCACCACTAGGGAATCTGGTTTAAGATGTCCCTTTATATACAGAGGGTCAGACTGGGCTGCCCGGAAAATCTTTTCAATTCTGGGGTTGACAGCTCTGGTGAGGTTAGGATTCACCAGGGAAGGATCTATTCTTCGTTGGATGGATTTGAGGATAGGGATGGTCTGAGCGACCGGTCTTCTCTCTCCTACAAACTCCTCCGCGAAGTCCCTTTCCTCCTGTACACCGTGGGTGTCGATGTGGAAGTGTTCCGCTGCTCGAGCGAGAACCTCGTTAAGGAGGGGCTGGTTATCAACTGGAGAGTCAGTAACTGGGGCTTCGCTTTGTACTGGGGAATCTACTCTGTAAATTTCCTGCTCATCTTCTCCCTCCTCCAGGTCCTCATCCTCTGCATAGTAATCTGTCCCGGTTTGTTCTTCCATAAATGCAAACTCCTGGTCCTCTTCAGGGAAAACTTGTCCCTGATAACTGGGGAGTGGAGTAGAATATGGAGTGGAGTAAGGCTGAACCTTGAAGGGTTCAGGTCTTTCGACCCGGGGCTCTTTACTTAGCGGGATAGGATCGGAGGAGCCTGAGGGTGTGGCCCCTTGAGGGTTATATGAAAGAAAGTGTTCTGGGTTCTTATCATAAAAATCAGCCAAGGAAGACATCCTAGACATAACCCTGTCTATGTCTTCACTGGACCATTCCCTGGAACAGGGTATTACTTTAGCAGGTGATTTATTTTCAAGGGTAGACTTGTGTTTGCTTGTCTGCTTAGGCTTTACAGGGGTGGAAGGCTGTGCTTTCCGCTGTTTCCCCCCTTCTCCGTGCGTGGAAAAATGTTTTCCCTGTCCCTTGGGGGCCCCAGAGACTTTCGACGCCTGGCGTCGAGGGTCTGGAGAGGTATCTGTGTGCTTCGGGCGTGGGGCCTCACTGATGTTAACCGCGGTCTCGGTATCTTGGAGCGCGGCCTGGGGGTGGAAGTCGTCTTCGTCTCCCGACGATCGAACTTCCGTTAGTGTGTGTAGCGAGGCACTCTTGGCAAGAGTGGATGATTGCCTTGCGTCGTGAGGCGATCTCGATCGAGAGCGCCCAGAGGACACCGAGTCGGACCGTTCTTTTTGTGCCTCTTTCCGGGAAGTCGACGTCGTCGAGGTCCGGTTGGTCTTAGTGTGTTTAGTGTGTGTTAGGTGTGTAGCGCTTGCGTCGCCGGGGGTCTTCCCCATAGCCGCCTTGCCGGACGACCTTCCGAGGTCGGGGACCTGCGCTCGTCGGCTGTCTTTCGACGCCGTAATGCCCTCGCCGTCCGAAAGTACGGCGTCGCTGCCATCGCTGAAGGCGCCCTCCGCTGCCATGGCCTCCTGCCTGGCGTGGTGGGCCCAACGCTTTGTCGAACGGTCCTTAAGTGTCTTAGGTTTAAACCTACTACACGCTCTGCAGTTCGCTTCGGGGTGATCCCTCGGCAAGCAGAGATTGCACGTGGCGTGCCTGTCGACCCAAGGGTATTTGCGATTGCACTTGGGGCAGAATTGAAAAGGGGTACCCTCCATACGCACCTTAAGGCAGCGGGCTGCTAAGTGTAGGAATATATATAAATGTAACTATATATCAAGAGTGAAGAGTATGTACCACCCCCCACTCTCCCTACTTGTAAGGGCCGAGGCCAGCGGCCTACTAGGCCCGGGCCGAGGCCAGCGGCCTACCGAGGCCCAGATCCGTCGTGCAGCAGTCGACGGTCGATGACTTCTCCAGCCGTCGTCGAGGTTGAGGGTCGACGTTGGGGTGGGGAAGGGAATGAATAAGAATTAAAATTATAATAACAGCAAAAGTATGGCTAAGGCCAGGGAACTCCGCAAGATGCTTCCGACCAGTATGGCGGAAAAAAACAATCTGAGGATCCTACACGCGTGAGGGATCTTGGGTACAGTGGACGTCACACTAGGGATAGTATTACTGGCACGCCTGTGTCGACGCCCATTTTCGACTTTCGAAAAACAAACTGTAATACTCCGCAGCTTCCACTAGATGTCGGCCTATGCACAGCATGTGATCTAAGCAGATTCCACAAGCCTCAGAAATATATATATATATATATATATATATATATATATATATATATTTCTTTTTATTGCAAACGGTTTAAATTAAACCTTTACAAATTCATTTAGTAGAAAAGCAATTCATTTTACAGTAATAACATAATTCACAACTGATAAAACAAGACTAATAAAAGAAAAAAGATAAAAATATAGAGAATAGCGTAACCACAATTCAATGCATCTAAGCAATTTGTAGAAAAATACATAAGGAAACAAACTAAGGTAAGTATGTATCTTCGTGTGGCTACTAAATAAAAATAAAGCAGAGCAGAAATATACATTCCATCAGTTCATCAATACAACTTGATATAGTCCATCACTTCATTAGTGCAACTTTATGCAATCTCCCCAGCAAGAGTAACAGATAGGAACAAGAATCAGATCAGAGACCAATAAGTAGCTCATGGGCGGGGGGCTGGGCGTAGCCCAGATCCCCAAGACACTTTCACCGGGTAAACAGTCCCAGTTATTAGGACTTTCTTCCTCCAGTTTTCAAGATCTTAAGGCCTTTGATGAAACCTGATAAAGCCAGACCCTCATGTACATTCTGGATACTAAGGCATCATTTCCACAGAGTGTCATCACTGCAATCCAATTGGTAGTGCCGCAAAGTAGAAAGGAATTTAGTCATTAGGACCAAAAGTGAATCACACTCTAGGACAAGATGCTTAATCGACTCTTGTTTCAAGTGACAGAATCTACAACCCACTTTGTCTTTCATTATTAGTTTACTCCTGAGCATAGTATCCTTAGTTAGTAGAAGATTCCACCTTAGCCTAAGTAGCTGGCCGCGGTAGTAGTGGTTAGGGAATTGGAGGAGGATGGAGGAGATGGATCCTCAACGTTTATGCTCATGAGCAAAATGGCTCATCGATGCATATGAATGGAAAGCATCAGTAGTCAGAATCCAACCAAAGTCCAGTAGGGACCTTTTAGTTAGCAGGGTATTGTTAATCAGGGTCGCCAAGTTCAAACCTATATTGAGGAGTATGAATCACACCTTTTCTTAAAATCAAACAGATCAATGGAAGAGTTCACATTATCCCCAATCAGCTGGTACAGGGAATAAGGAATTGGGGCCATTATCTTGGCATAGAGTGTCAGTAGGCGCCATTGCACCCTAGCCAGTAATGAAGATGCCCCAAGTTCGTACCGAATAGCTGATATAGGAACTGCATTTGGGATGCCAAGGATCCGTCTCCATATCCTACCCTCAATTTTTTCCAAGAGTTTTCGCAATTCATTCAGTTGTCAGTTCAAGACCGTAGGTTATTTTGGGGACAATCTTCCCTTCAAAAAACATAATCGCTGCGTTGAGCGAGAACCTTCAGAACCTACAGTTTTTTTTTACCATCTGGGATTCAAGCATCTTGGCCTTTTGCATCAAGGCATCAGTACCAAGTTTTAAACCTTTGTATGATTAAATTGGAATCCCAGGTACCTGACACTCACGGATGTCTGAATGGTAGCCCCTTCAATATGCCAGGAGGGTTTGTTGTTATTCAATCTCGCTCTCGTAAATGCCAAGATTTTGGGTTTAATGGAATTCATGATGACACCATTTCCCTTGGCATACCACACACAAATATTTAGAAGACGCTGCAGACCAACCCTTGTTAGATCATTGATCAAGAAGTCGTCTGCATATGCTAGCCAGATCATTTTGGACGGAACTACTTTGGGGGCGGTCAACCCTTCATTAGCCAAACTGATCGAGACATATACTGATTAAAAATCCAGGGGGCTAGGACACATCTCTGTCTTACCCCCGATGAGAACAGATTTTCTGTGAGACATCCCCTTTTTGACTTACACAGACATGGATCCCACTGTTCTCATATACCTGTAGATAACCTTAAGGAGGCCCGCTGGCAGTCCCCAAGCGGCCACTTTTGCTCAGAGTTTGCTGCCAACTACGCAGTCAAACACGGCCGACAGATCTATGGAGGCCATGAATGTACAGCCCTTAGGCCTCCTCCACGCATCTTCCTAGATACATTTGAGAACCAGACCATTAATGTTGGACGCATGACCCTTCCGGAAACCTGTCTGTAATCTATCTAGTGGGTGGGCCAGCTTAGCCCACTCTTCTAGGTGTGAGGGTAAGAATGCTGAAAAGTCAGCGTCAATTAGGGAGATAGGCCGTTAGTTCTCAGGATCGGACCTACTTCCACACTTGAAGATGGGAATCACATGGGCCGTGCTCCAGGACACTGGCGTAACTCCTGTACGCAGGATATCTTTAAATTCTTGGTACAGTAGGTTCGCCCAGAGGTTCCGATCAGCCTTAAAGGTGTTATTAGTTAGGTCATTTGGTCCGGGAGCAGAGTTTTTACATTTAGTTATTAAAGTATGGATAGTACTTATCGATAGGGGGTCTCCCACTTGGTGTAATCTGGTATGCCCATAAACTCCTTCTCCATCACACATTGGGCCTTCATGGCTGGCCCAAACCTGCTTTAAAAAAAACTCAACCCATTATGACTCAGAAATAGAGTTTAGTTGGGTAACTACATAGTTCGAATCTTGGCCATTGACTAGGGACCAAAAGGCGCTAACCTGAGCGTCAATCTGTAGCCCTAGCATAATCTCAGCATCCTGCTGCAATAGGGAATTTATTTACTGATTTACAGCCATTTTTATATTTCTGCCTAGTTTTCCTAATTAGCTCTGATCACGTAGGTCCATCCAGCTTCGATCCACAGAGGCACACTCCCTATTATAACAATGAGCATGTCTTACTGAACCATTCTTACTCATCCCCGCTTTAGGGCTGATATCAGAGACCAGGGCACCAATAAATCTATGAATCTCGACTGCGTTAAAGTTGCTAATTTTCCACTCGAGAGTAGTAGTGTTCAGAATGGCCCTCATATTCTGGTTCAGGGTAAAGATGTTAATGTCAGACCATCTGGCTGAATTCCCCGCCATATTGGAAACTACCCGTGGTTGAGATCGAAACTCTCTAATGTTTATTACCATATTGAAGGTTGCCGTTAGGATGCAGTGGTCACTCCAGGCATTCTTCAACACAGTTAATGAGACACATCTATTCATCAGAAAGGTATCCAGATAGATATAGTCCAAAAGGGACAAGCTGGTCCCCCGATGCCAGGTATGCCAGGCTGACTCATTAGACTGGGTGCATGTTTTCCCCACCAGAGGCTGTAGGCCCAGGGACCCCGGGCCCACATACCAGATTTTCCCAATCTGCCTTTTCAGAGAGGAAGCTGCATAATCCAAGTGCATTACAAATATCCCAGGCAATTTCATGAAACCCACAATCTGCATTTAAATCACCCACAATTAAGGTTCTACCATTCAGGTGCAGCGCAGTCCGTTCGTCGATTAACCGGCAAACTATCTCCACAAACACATCCACTACTGAGATGCCTTTGTGCCAGTAAATATTAATCAACATTTTCACAGAACCCTCAGTGGAGGAAAAATCCACCCCAGCGCCCCAAAGGGTAGACTTTCAATAATGACCCCACTCAAACCCAAAGAGTTTTCCACTGCAATGAGAAAACCACCTGACGGCCTCTCCCCTCACTGCCTTTTGCTTGTTGGGGTAAAAACTTTATATCCATCTACGATAGGTTCAGTTAACAACCATGTTTCTTGCAAACATATGCAATTAGCCTCTCTTACATTGGTCAGGCAGACTGGGTTAGTAAATAAATGTAGGGTACCCCGGGTGTCCCAGGGCTTCAGGCACAGGGGGATCAATCTGTGATCGGTGTCCAAATGGGTCAGTCATTTTGGGGACCAGTTTCTGCCACAGGGTTTTGATGACGGCAGCCCAGTCTATTACCTTTCTTGACCCCTACGCCACCTGGAGGCCCACAGTATCACCCACTTTACTCAAAGGTTTAGCCATCATTTATAAACTGGGTCTCATGCCCAAAAGGCTCCCTCTTCCAACTGCACCTGCTTGATGTCGGAACCCAGGTTCAAAAGACCTTCACGTTGTGTAAGGATCAACTCCTTTACCAGTGGAGAGAGCAGAAATATAGTGCAGATATCAGGATGCCCTGTCAGGAAAAGCCACTCTCCCTATATCAGGAGAGCCTACCAGGGCCAAGGCTTGGATTTCAGCAAAAATCATCATAATATTAGACTGGTTTTAGCAAACTGGATGATCCGGATCCAGCATGCACTTCATCCTCAGTTAATGGCTTCCCTCACTCAAACCCTTGGCTTTCAGCCTCAAGCCCAATGTACTACTCGCCCATGTCCCCAGAGGTTCTACTCCTCGTGAATTTTGAATGGTACTGTGCATAACACGAGGGAGGGGGTGCTGATCATTGGGCCCATCCCTTGGTACATAGGTCGTAGGTATTGCAGTAAATCCTTAACGCCTGTGGCCACTCTCGGATATAGAGACATCGGGGGCTCGTGATTTCTCTGTCCAAAACACCCCACTTCAGAGGCAATCTGTTCGACTTCAACCTCCAGAGGAGTGTGTTCTGACCTTGACGCCCCTTCTCTTGATCCCCAGATTTCTTCCTGTATTCAGGGTTTCCCAGCCCCACAACCCACTCCAAAAAGTATTTGTCTCAAACCATCGTTCCCAGTGGTCAGAGTTGGGCTTGGCGCCCTCTCTCTATGACCACAAATTGATTAGTGGCCTTGAGATTTCCCCAGCTCACAGCCCAGGCCTAAGGTGGTCGCCCCCCCTCATTCACAGGCGTCAGTTGTGAGGTTGACGCCCCCTCGCTAGGTCCCCAAAGTGTTCCTATCTGGCCCTGCATAGTCGAAAGCCTGCAAGACAGTATCACTGCTTCCCTTACAGATGGGGGCTGATACACAATATTCGGCTCCACAAGGGTCCCAGTGTGGACCTCCCCTGTCACCAGTCCCAGACATGAGGGTGGCTGGGCCACTACTCTGCCCACCCCAGCTGGAATTTGACCTGGAACCCTAGAATCACCAAGCTCTGGTAGGGAATCACAAGGGTTTTTATCAGTTTGTACAGTGGAGTCAACAGAGATTACTTTAAGTGGCTCCACCAGTCTCCGGTTGCCATCTTCTATAACCGGAGACAACTTAGCTCTTAATAAGGCGTTATGGGTAGCTCTGATGCTAAGAGTGCGCAGCCTGCGTGCCATTATTCTCAGCTTGTACAATTTCCCTCTTTTCACTGACTTATTTGGGGGTGGCTCCTCCGGTGTCTCTATTATCACAGACGTAGCCACCTCCATGGCATCAGAGCCAATACTTTGGGATGAGATTTGATCCGATGTCAGGTCCATAGAAGGACCATACATAATATTATCATTCAAGAGTGGACTTGATGATTTAAAGTCCACCCTAGATCCAGAAGGTACAGCCATGGTATGGCATGGGGGTGGGTTCTCAGGGGCAAAAGTATCAGAGATTTAAATTATTTCTGAGGCGCTTTCTACCACAATAGGTTTCCGATGATGTCCCCCCGCATCAACCCCCGCTACATTTAGCCCCAAACCCATGGGACCAAAACAGAGCTCAGACCCAATGCTATCCAATTTGCTGTTTACTTCTGCCATCAGCAAGTTTGTGGATTTTCGTTCAGCCCATATATTGTCATATAGAGCCACGAATGAACTCAAAATCATGTGGAGAGCGAAGACAGTTGGATGAGTCAAACTGATCGTCTCATCAATCTCCCTCAGAGTATGGTGCAGTGCGGGGGAGTCAACCTGGTCACCAAGACCCGCTAAACTGTCAGATTGAATCTGCACATGACCCTCAGAATCACTTCCAATGTCATACTTATCAATTATGTTGGTACGGTCAGTAGGAGTATCCTGGAGCGATGCATCACAGGTTTGTTGAACCAGACTTTCAGCATTATCACAGACAGCCAAATCTCGGTTGGTCTCCTGTTCTACCGCTCGATCAGCAAATTCGATGATGCTAATATCAGTCAGGTCTTTGGGAAAGTGATCCGGCGAGTCATAACAGAATGGTCTAACATAGCTTTTCTTCTTACTGCTGGGAGTTGTTTCAGTTCCATGCTAGTTGTAGCTGGCTTGATGGAATAATGGTCCATAAAACGTTGCCCTGAAATCGGCCGGGTCATAGAAGTGCCCCAAGGCGTTTTGAGCGGAGACAAGGAGCAGGTAGGAGTGTACTTGCAGGAGCCTTCTTGTCAATAATTACAATTGGGATTTAGAAAACCGGGTCAGGAGGGAGAGGTGCTGGGTTAAATTGATCTTCCAGATTTAAATTCAGTTGCGGTACCAAGTGACCCGCATTATTCTCCTGCAAATGGAGAAAGGGAATTAACCACCCGTGGAGTTGAGCGTAAATCCCCCCATCCCCGCTGTTCTCCCCACAGATCACCTTTGATGTCCCCTCTTATAGTCTCACCTGATGGTTTGAAAAGATGAGCTCTCCATCCTGCATTGAGCGCTGGGGCGCGTTGATAACCAGTTGCTTCACTGGCTCCAAGGAATTGGTGAGTTCCAGAACAATATTGACTCCGAAAAGTATGTAGTTTGTAAGAGTTCACATGTCTGACTTTCACTCTTGCCCGATTCCTAGCAGTTTGCAGCTTGACCCCAGCGAAGAGTTCCTCGTGGTAGCTGACGAAGTTCAGGTAAGGATTTGGCTTATCCTACACAGTTCAATAAAATAAGGCCAGAATGTAACCTGCTGCTTGCTCCCTTATTCAGGTGAGGAGAGAAAATATGAAGTTCGGGGAATAATGCCTTCGGCGGTAAAATTAGGTAAGTCTATTGCGGTGAGAAGAGTTCCCCTTGTTTGTCTCGTTCATGAAGTATTGGAAGGCTGCTGGTGCATTGCACAACCCAAAAGGCATCACCTGGTATTCGAATAACCCATACTTAGTGCGGAAAGCAGTCTTCCATTCGTCGCCCTCTTTTACACGTACCAGATGGTATGCCCCCGGAGATCTAATTTAGTGTATATACAAGCGTCCTTCACTTGGTCTAGTAGTTCAGGGATCAGAGGCAATGGGTATCGGTTCTTAACAGTTATCTGGTTCAATGCGCGGTAGTCTATGCACGTTCTGAGGTCACCTTCCTTTTTGGGCATGAAGAACAAAGCTGAAGATGCAGGGGACTTGGATGGGCGAATAAAGCCATTGGCAAGGTACTGGTCTAAGTATTGTCGTAGGTGAAGGTTCTCAGGTTCCGTAAGGGCATAGATCCTGCTACAAGGGGGTTGTGCACCGGGTATGAGATCGATTTGACAATCATACGATCTAGGAGGAGGTAAGGTGTTTGCCTGTTCCTTTTGGAAGACATCCTGGAATTCTTGGTATTCTGGAGGTAGTTGCATGACTGCTGTGGTTACTGTGGCCATGCCTGCGTTCTGATTTTTCTTTGGGTAACAGGTTTGTGCACAATCCGGGAAGGTTATTCTCTTCTCTCGCCAATCAATACAAGGATTATGTGTTTCCAACCAAGGTATCCCCAGTATTATTTGGAACTGTGGGGCTTTGATTAGATCAAACACAATAGTCTCTCGATGCCCATCCTGACCCAATAGTGTCATCTCTGTGGTGGAATGAGTTACAGGCCCAGAGGCAATTTCAGTTCCATCAACTGTGGTGATGACATCTGAGGTGGTTTTTCGGCAGAGAAGTAGATTCATACTGGAAGCCAATTCATAGTCCACATAGTTTCCTATGGCCCCGCTATCAATGTATGCCCTTACTGCGTGCATACGCGATGGCTGCCCTGGATCTACGAGGACCATTGGTATGATGAAATTCGAGGTCTGAGAATCCTTCTTCAAGATCGGCAAGCGGACCTCTACGCTTGTCGGGCGTGGTCGTTTCCCGAGTCTGACTCCATATGGCTTTTATCAGCAGCTCCTACCACCTTCTTGGGTGGTTTTACAGGGCAATCCCGTAGAAAATGCCGAGAAGTTCCACAATATAGACACAATTGCATTTGCTGTCTCCTTTCTCTTTCCTTCTCGGTTAAGGGTCCTTTAACCCCTCCGATTTGCATGGGTTCTGAAGCATCTGCTCCTTTGGGGGTAGCGTGGGTTTTGACCAACACCCGATTCTCAAACTTGGCTCGATCAGCCTTTCTGTTCTGAAGTCTGTGATCTACCTGGACCACTAAGTCTATATATTCAGCGCAGTCTTGAGGTGGGTTCACGACTTGAGCCAAGACATCCCTGAGTTCTCCTTGAAGCCCTCGATGAAATAACGTGATTCGTTTTACCTCAGGCCATCCAGTTTTCACTATCAACCTATTAAAGGTCGCGATGTAGGATAGAAGGTCCTGGTTACCCTGTTGTAGGGACAAAGGTTTGATATCCAGGGCCTGTCCTTGGGAGTGCCGGGCAAATAGTCTTTCCATGCTAGTTTGAAAGCCCTGAAAATCCCGAAGAATTGGGTCATCCTGAGTAACTAGTGGAATTGACCAATCAGCTGCACTGCCGCTGAGATATGACAATACAAAGGCTACCTTGGCTTGATCGTTTGGGAAGGCTCCAGGTCTGCATAAAAAGTGCAAGCGGCATTGGTTCATAAACACGGCGAACCTTCTGGGATCTCCGGCAAAGCGTTCGGGTGGATCTAATGGAATATTTCCTGGTAGGTTTATTTGCACAGGGTTACTCGATAACACAGGACCTGGATTTCCCCCGGAACCAGGTAGGGGTGCTTGTCCAGCCTGGCTTTGCAATAGTTGCCTAGCAAGGTCATCAGTTCGCTCCTTTGACAAAATCAGATGTCTCCTAAGAGCATTGGTTTCTTGACGGGCAGACTGCACTTCAGCCCTCAGTTCCCCTAGTAATAGGGCCAATTGGTCAGTCTCTGAGGTATCCATAACGCCCGGGCGAGAATTTGTGGGTAGGCTTCGCGTTCTGTTACGCTCACCTGGCTCCCACAGGGGCGTTGATCTGAACTGGACAGCTGCGGTCTCCACCAATGTGACGCGTAGGGCCGAGATGACGGACTCCACTGGCCCACCTAGCTTCGTTTGCTTGGCCCTTAGGAATATTCTTCTGCAAATGGAGAAAGGGAATTAACCACCCGTGGAGTTGAGCGTAAATCCCCCCACCCCCGCTGTTCTCCCTACAGATCACCTTTGATGTCCCCTCTTATAGTCTCACCTGATGGTTTGAAAAGATGAGCTCTCCATCCTGCATTGAGCGCAGGGGCACGTTGATAACCAGTTGCTTCACTGGCTCGAAGGAATTGGTGAGTTCCAGAACAATATTGACTCCGAAAAGTATGTAGTTCGTAAGAGTTCACATGTCTGACTTTCACTCTTGTCCGATTCCTAGCCGTTTGCAGCTTGCCCCCAGCGAAGAGATCCTCGTGGTAGCTGATGAAGTTCAGGTAAGGATTTGGCTTATCCTACACAGTTCAATAATATAAGGCCAGAATGTAACCTGTTGCTTGCTCCCTTATTCAGGTTGTGGAGAGAAAATATGAAGTTCGGGGAAAATTAGGTAAGTCTATTGCGGTGAGAAGAGTTCCCCTTGTTTGTCCATTTGTCTCACCTTGTTGTCCTTTTGTTCCCCTAAGGGGCCGGGGTACGGCGAGGATGCAATGGAGACTGCGCCGACCCGTGAAGAGGAATAGTACCCCGGCGGTAATCAGGTAAGTCTATCGGGGTAGTTACTATTGCCTCTGTTTATTCCCTTGGCTCACCTTTGCTGTTCTTGTGTTCCCCTTAGGTGCCAGAGTGCGGCGGAAATGTGCAGAAGGATGCGGTGGATCGTGAGGATGCTGCGAAGGCCGGTGAGTTCAGCGCGGCACTGCAGCAGGCGAGGCAGCGCGTAAAATGCTTCTTTCTTCCAGCTCGAAGGTGCAGTGGATCCGGAATTCAGGTAAGGATTGAAGGTATTGCTCTTATTCTAACCTTTTCTCCTTCTGTTCCTCCCTTTTTCTAGGAGCTGCAGACTCGAGGAGGGCGTGGCAGAAGACTGGATGCAGGCTTGCAGACACGGTGAGCGTTACGCTGCTGGATGCAGAATAACGCGAAGCGTGTGCTGCTCTTCGGGCGTGGTTTAAATAGCCTCCAAAGTAGTCCCAGGTAAGTATTCCTCCCCAGCCCCACCCGAGTAAAAAATAGTCCCTAGGTAAAATAGTCCCTTCCAAGCCTCATTTGGCTTGGAGCTCTGCAGCATGGTCTGCATCAGGTAAGTTCCACTCTATGAGCCTGGCGCCACTGACTCTTCATATGAGCCTGGCGCCATAGGCGCCAGGACCGCACCCAAACAGCCCCTAGCAGGGGTTTTTGGGCTTGCTCAAAATAACGTGATGCCTGCTTCCGGGGTTGCTGGACCTGGTCTGGTTCCCCGGGGGTAGGCATTATGACACTTCCCCACGTTTTTATCCCATAGATCTTTTCACTGTCGAAGACTTTCGATACTGGTAGGAATTTACATAGACTTCTGAATGACTATTTCAACCTCTCTTTCAACAATCCTTCAATTCACAATCTTTTTTTACAGCACCAATACCTCTTGGTACTTGTAGTTTTTATTTGCTTTTAGTCTTTTTCAAAGTTCATATTCAACACCAATTGCCTCTTCGAACATGTAGTTCTTATTTGTAGTTCCTATTCTCTTTCAATTGCCTGCTTGGCCTTTTTCCAAAATTCTTATATTTTACTTTATCCCTCTTGGCATATTTCACAGTTCACAAATGTCACTTTCCTCTTATTCAACTTTCTTTCCTTATTGTGGCTTCCTTTGATCTCCACTGGTAATATCCTTAAAAATTCATAACATTTCCCAGAGACTTTCGAGACTTTCGAATATGCAACTTCATCTGCTACTTTTTCTCCTTGTCTTTCTTTTTTACATTTTTTTATTTATTCAGTTGTCTTTAGTTCGATCAACAAACTTTTACATTAGAAATAAAATACTTTTTCCAACATTTAAACAAAATATACAGATACTTCCTTATCATTTTTGTATTACTTGTACTTAAAAATCAAGACATACATTTCAAATATCAATATATGTCAACAACAGCAGCGTTTATATCGTCTGCATACGAAGCGCCACTTTTTCAGTTTAAAATGATCACTTACTAGCCTTTTATAAGGGCATCAAGCTTCAAAACACTTTAAACTGTGATTTCTCAAATTTCTCTTGCATTATCCACACAAAAAGTCCAGTTTACTAATAATTTCCACCAGACGTGATCGCAAGCTTTTTGTCCAATTCCTCATTGATAATTAGAAGCAATCTTGACAACAAAAGAATAATCTTTATGCATTTACCCCACATACATGTGATCCAAAACCATTCCTTAGCTAAAGCAGTCATACCCAACTGGTCTATTCTAAAAATGTGTATACACAATTTTTCAAAGGACAATAGATTACCAAATGTTTGGTAGTCTCTTTCTGATCGCTTGCTTTACAAAATCTGCAGTTGATCTTATCATCCAATCTAATATTAGGATACCAGTTCTTGATTCTTTCATAGGTAGGTGTTTGGTTTCATTTAAATCGCAGATATATGTCCCGTACTTTGTTGCAGGGAAATCGCATTATATATGGCTTGCGGGGCAACCGTTTAGTTGTAAACTTTGCAATTTCCTTATATGATGCCAATGAGGAGATACCATCAATTGTGTTGCACAAATCAAAATCAAAAAGTCATTTTTTGACAAAGGGTAGTCTAAATTCTAGATCCTTTGGTATAAGTCCAATTTCAACTAACACGGCTACCATGCTATCATAGTATTTAGTCACTGATGGCGGATTACGCTCCTTAATCATTCTTCCAAGACAGCCTGGAAACAGCATCTTAGCTAAATTAGCAAATGAGCGCCAGCGAAACCTTGCCGATAAGGATCGGAGACCTACCTCCTGCCTAAGAATTACATTAGGAAGAGAATTGATCAATCTCAGTGTGCTTTTCCATATCCTCCTCCCCCCCATCTGGTCAAGGATGTTATCTATTGAAGTTAGACACATATCTAATCCGTAGAAGATTATTGCCTCAACTTTTAGAGTATAAAACGTAATCAGGGGGACTAATGAAAATGTGCAATATTTGGTGTACACAATACGCATCTGTGTGTATAGGAATTTCACCTTTTTATTGAGCCCTTCCTTCCACATTTTAACTGAGTTAGCATCTACCAATTCGTACCCCAGGTATTTAATCGAGGTTGCACATGGAATGAGTATGCTCTTAATGGTCCATCTCTGTGATGGAATTTTCCTCTTCAGATTTTGAAAGATAATAACCCTCGATTTTTTGGCATTGAACTGCAGGTTATGCGCCTGTGAGTATTTGGCAAACAAACTCAGATTTGTTTGCACCCGAAAGGAGTTCGGTCAAAAATCAAGATGTCGTCTGCAAAGGCGAGAAATGCATCTTTAAGTGCCCCAGCCTTGCAGGAAAGCTGATTTTGTTTGCCCACATCTGGTCGATATTGCAAAGGTATAGGTTGAACACGGTTGCTGCTAAGTTGCAACCCTGCTTGACACCCACCTCTGTAGATATCAGCACTGTGGTTGCTCCTGTGCTATTCACCCTTACCAGGGAAGTTGTGTTTTGATGTAATTTTGCAATAAGTGAGATTAGATGAGCTGGAAAGCCCAGCCGAGCCAACTTTTCCCAGAGCAAACTGCGGATAACACAGTCAAAAGCCACTGTAAGGTCAATTGAAGCCATATTTAGGGGACCAGTATTGCAAACTTTGGATTTCGTAAGCAGATGGGCCAAGATGGAGGCATTTAATGTTGTGCCCATCTGGGATCGAAAGCTAATCTGGAACCGTGACAGAATATTTTGTTGTTTTATATGGGCTTGAAGTTCTTGTAATAAAAGGATGGAAAACACTTTCGCAGCAGTGTCTTAACAAAGCTATAAGCCGAAAATTATTGGGGTCAGTTCGAATCCCCCTTTTTAAATATTCGGTACCACAATGGAATTTGACCATGATGATGGTATCGTAGATGTTAACAGAATGTTATCAAATTGTACTTTTAGAATCTGCGCCCAAAATTGTGGATCGCGTTTAAAGACTCAATGTGGTATGCCGTTTGGGCCTGCTTCTTTAGAGTAATTCAATGCCTTAATTGCTAGTTCAACATCCTCAGATGTCCACATCATTGTTGTGCTTGGGATCAGCACTGAATAGTTCGCCTTCATATTGCAAAACATACTTGGTAACTTAAATTTGCACCTAAAGAATTGCGTCTATATTTCTGCAGGGATATGGGATGATTGGTCCTTATTGACAGTTGGCGTATCTGCCCTAAGCATAGCCCACGTGGTTCTCCGATTATTTTGACAAAGATTAGCAATCATCTTCTGGTTGTTCAAATGATGCATGTATCGTCTATAGTTTAAGCATTTGTTACGATAGGCATTGCATAGAGTTTTTTTCATTTTAGCAAACTATATCTGATAAAATGGCGTATTTTAGTTTTCTTAATTTAGAATGTCTTGCACGTTTGGCCAATTGAATCTCCCTACTGTATTGGTGGGAGTAGTTGACGTTTATTGCATAATGCTTGCGTACCAAATTAGCTAATACCATACCAATTACAAATGTATATCTCAGTGCTCTCTGTTGTAAAGTGGCAAATCGTAAACCAGCTTTTTCATCAGAAATCAGATGATTGTCAATCATGATATTTAATTTGTCACAGAGATGGGTGCTCCAATGTAGCGAAATACCCGGGCGATCGTCTTCCAATAAAACTTGGTTCATATCACCCCTTAGAAATCGAGGCATTTGCTTGAATTGTCAGCCAGATCATTAAATGGTCACCCACACATGGCTCAGTAGTAACAATCTCCCTGCACTGTTACAGCATATTTGCTGAGACTGCATAGAAATCTATACACAAGCTTATTAAGCCTCTCCTCCAGGTAACCAGTGGGGTCAATGGATCAATGTTCACAAATAAAATATCCCAATATGCAAAATACTATATCCATCGTTGACCTCTCATTTTAGCATGGGATGTCAATATTTGCGTCACATGCATTGAAATCACACCCTTTAAGTATTCTACATTCTGGGTTCTGAAATATCACCTCCTCCAAAATCATTGACATTTTATTAAATATTGATTCTAACTTCAACTGAGCCGGATTGTGATAAATAGACATTATTTATGTAAGTGACATGGGGTATACCACCAAAAGAAGACATTATCGCTAATAGAGCTGAGGATGTATGTACCTCCTGAATTGTAATCCCCATGTTTGTATTAAAAAATATTGCTAAGCCACCATATGGCCTCCCGGTGTTGCCTTGAAGGGCCTCCGCATAAAATGCGGTAAACCCTTGCAATTGAAACCTATGACCACACATAGTTTCTTGACATAATATAATGTCAATGGATTTATAGGAGATGGTGTTTTTAGCCCATGTGAGGAGATTAGTATACCCACATGAGTTTCAAGAGACAATCCTTAAGGATGATTTGTTACTATGTGGGGATGTTGCTCCCAGCTGGGTTCAAGGTACCCGCCAGCGAGGTCTACCATGTCCAATCTTTACTAATATTAGAAAGGGCAGCAAGTTGGGCAATCACTGCCGCTTCAGGTACCCCATTCGCCAGGGGCCTAGTATCACTGATCATTGTTAGCATTTCTATTTCTTCAGGTGTTTCATTGAAGGAGATTGCTTCATCAATAGAATCAAAAGGAAAGGGAGTTAGACCAATTAGCTTGAGTTCCCTTCCATGCTACCACACCAAGTCTACTATGATTGAGGATTGAAATTGACACACCATCCGATGATTATTCATCGCCGGAAGCGTGATCCATTCAATGTCCCTGGAATTTAAAGTTCTAAGAGCTGGTATTTCATGGAATGCCTAAAATAAAGGAACGATTGAGCCGCTTATCGCCATTATTTTCAGCATTACTCAACCAACCCATAATGGTCGAAGAGGCATGCAGCATAATGTCATTCTCAGCAAGGCAGGAGGTTGGATCTTTGTTCGGTTGCAAAACTTTACTGAAACAATAATTTTCGGCAATGGCAGGTACTTGTTCAATTCCAAATTCTTGTTGGGCATGATATTATTGTTTATTACCTTCAATGGTTTCCCCCCTGAAGTGTCGTCATCCTCTATATTAGGCGATCTGTGGGCTATGCAAGAGGCATTCATTGGTAATTTCCCCTTGGTATCAAGTAAATAAGTTCCTGTATTCGGTTTTTTTATCAATCGGTTTATAGAACATCGATAACTGCATTTGTTGGGGAAGTGTTAAGCTGGAGGTAAATTCCCTTTGCTTTGAAGAAATTATTTTGGCCGCTTGGTAATCCACCACAATTTTCAGAGGAGGTGTAGTCTCACATTTTAGAGCACTACATAACCCATTTTGAAGTATACCTTTGCTGGTCACACCAGTGACCATCCCACTATTTAATTGTCGGGCTCTTTTGATTTCATCAGAAAGATCATCCAAGTTGATACCATTTTCTATATTGGGAGAGGTACTTTTTGTCTGTTCGAGCCTTCCCACTTCATTTTGTTTGAGAGTTAGTGTTCATTTATTTTTTTGTTGTGTTTTTTTGCCTATTGCTAGCTGCGCAGCTTGGCGATCGGCTTTTCTTTTCAATGAATGGAAATACAATTGTTTTTCTTTCTGGGATGCAAACTGAATCCCGGTATCAGCATGGCTGATCTTCTCGAGACCATCAACACCCTCTACTTGCTTTTGATCATTTTGTACTTCAGCCTCTATCAGGTTAGTAAGGGCAGACAAACTGTCAGGATGGTCAACTTCTACAGGTTGAGAGCTTAAGGATACAGTAGTCTGAGCCTTAGCCTGTACTGAATCTTCAACCTGGAGAAAAAAGTGTATTTGCTCTAATTTTTCACAGTTTGGACCACCTTTTGGCATAATTGTGCATGTGTCAATATCAGGACCGTGGGCAGGTCATAAATTGCCCCTACTGTCTGTGAAAAAGTTTGCGGAAAGCAAAAAGTGGGTATTACTGCGTCCTGTTGTTTGTTGGGGTGATCATTCGTCACCATAGTTGCGGTTTGCGTTGCTACTGAAGCTGTAGAACAGATGTCAGTATTCGGAGGAGTAGAGCAACCACCCTCTAGTTTGTATTTGCCGGCAAAAAAAAAAGCCTTCCAATTTGTTTAATTTAAATAACACCTCAAATAGGGAAGCTTTTAAGTCCTGTAATTCATAATGTGTATAGTCATGCCCACTATCTAATAAATTAAGCACTCTTGATAATACACGATAAGAGGCCTCTAAATTCTGCATGTCCTCGGATGGATTTAATAGATCGAAACCCAAAGGGGGAATGCCACCTGTCTTAAGAGGACTGGGTGAGCGTTGATCGATGTGTGCGAGGCACTTTTTTCATTATTGAGAGGCATACTTATTGGTGAGCCACTCGATGTCGCAGTTGTTGGCAACACATCCAAGAACGAATTGCCATATGATTTGTCCATATCAACAGGGGGAACCACCTCTCTATAACGTAGATGCACATTTGCAACATTCCCTACCGCCGCAGTGACTGGGGTAGAGGGACCCACTGAGAGTCGTACTTGATTTTCTAATTCTGCCATCACTGCAGGGGCAAGGATTGATGTATACGAGGGGGATTGTCTCTGTTTCTCCCCAATGTCATCCAAGGAAACAGACAACCCATTTTCTCGCATACTCGAAAAGCTTTTTTTTAGGTATGTGCTCTATGTCCTTGTGTTCGAGAGTGCCTAGGGAGTGCGGGTATATCCCTGTCTTTTCACATAGTTCACTTTTTCCTTGCGCATAAGCGAAAGACACTTCATGACATATAGTATCTGCATTTTGAGCAAAGTATGATTTGTTTGGTATCCCAGGAACTTCATTATTATCTGAGGTTACCCCAATGTTACATGTGGACTTTTTTGTTAGTTTTGAATCCTCCTTATTTATCATAGTATTACTCAATAATGCTGGTTGTTTTTGTAATGGCATTTTACCAATTCGCCCACTTCCCAACTTAGAAGACATCGTAAGTTGTTAGAAATTCACTCACAATGTAAACGCAACACAATTCCGTAATTACCCGTTGCAATATCTAAATATTTAGGGGGTAATTCATAGAATTCAGCGCACAAGTGGCGCACGCGGCTGGTGCACAGTGTGCGCGTGCGAATCCCTGCGCCATCCACGTGCGCCAAAATACATTTCCGCGCACAGCGTATTCATGGATTCCAGCCACCAAAACCAGCCGTGGCGCACAGTGGCGCAGCGACCCTGCAGAAGCGCCAGTTACGCCCCTTGCGCAGGGAAAAGCCATCAAAATCCCCAATCCAGCGCAAAGGGCTGCGCTAACCCTGTACCAGCACGGCAAGCGGGCTACGTGTATCACTGGGGTGCGCGGGAAGTACCTCACGTCATTTCAGCTGGGTACGTGTATGTCAGGGGTGCGCTGGAAGTTCCACACGCGATTCCATCAGGGTACGTGTACATCAGGGGTGCGCGGGAAGTTTCACACGTGAATTCAGCATGGTACGTGTATATCAGGGGTGCGCGGGAAGTTCCACATGCGAATGTCCTGGGTACGTGTATTTCGGGGTGCGCAGGAAGTTTCACATGCGATTTCAGCAGGATACGTGTATTGCTGGGGTGCGCTGGAAGTTCCACACGCGAATGTCCTGGCTACGTGTATCTTGGGGTGCGCGGGAAGTTTCACACGCGATATCAGCAGGGTACGTGTATTCCAGGGGTGCGCTGGAAGTTCCACACGCGAATGTCCTGGGTACGTGTATCTTGGGGTGCGCGGGAGGTTTCACACGCGATATCAGCAGGGTATGTGTATTTCAGGGGTGCGCTGGAAGTTCCACACGCAAATGTCCTGGGTATGTGTATCTTGGGGTGCGCGGGAAGTTTCACACGTGATATCAGCAGGGTACGTGTATTTCAGGGGTGCGCTGGAAGTTCCACACGCGAATGTCCTGGGTACGTGTATCTTGGGGTGCGCGGGAAGTTTCACACGCGATAACAGCAGGGTAAGTGTATTTCAGGGGTGCGCTGGAAGTTCCACACGCGAATGTCCTGGGTACGTGTATCCTGGGGTGCGCGGGAAGTTTCACACGTGATATCAGCAGGGTACGTGTATTTCAGGGGTTCCGTGGAGTACTACACGTGAATTGGCCTTGTGGGTCCTCCCAGGTGTTCGCTCCACAACCTCCACGGCCCCTGCAGGCAGCCCACACCACGGGGTACTAGCCTGCACCCCCACTCATGTCCCCCTGCACCCCCACCCCCCAGCACTGTGGTGCACCCTCCACCAGGCTCCCACTCATGTTCCCCTGCACCCCCACCCCCCAGCACTGTGGTGCACCCTCCACCAGGCCCTAACTCATGTTCCCCTGCACCCCCACCCCCCAGCACTGTGGGGCACCCTCCACCAGGCCCCAACTCATGTCCAACTCATGTTCCCCTGCACCCCCACCCCCCAGCACTGTGGCGCACCCTCCACCAGGCCCCCACTCATGTCTCCCATCACCCCCACCCCCCAGCACTGTGGGGCACCCTCCACCAGGCCCCAACTCATGTTCCCCTGCACCCCCACCCCCCCAGCACTGTGGGGCACCTGCCAGCAGGCCCCACTCATGTCCAACTCATGTTCCCCTGCACCCCCACCCCCCAGCACTATGGTGCACCCTCCACCAGGCCCCCACTCATGTCCAACTCATGTTCCCCTGCACCCCCACCCCCCAGCACTGTGGGGCACCTGCCAGCAGGCCCCAACTCATGTTTCCCTGCACCCCCACCCCCCAGCACTGTGGGGCACCTGCCAGCAGGCCCCCACTCATGTCCAACTCATGTTACCCTGCACCCCCACCCCCCAGCACTGTGGTGCACCCTCCACCAGGCCCCCACTCATGTCTCCTATCACCCCCCACCCCCCAGCACTGTGGTGCACCCTCCACCAGGCCCCAACTCATGTCCAACTCATGTTCCCCTGCACCCCCACCCCCCAGCACTGTGGGGCACCCTCCACCAGGCCCCAACTCATGTCCCCCTGCACCCCCACCCCCCAGCACTGTGGTGCACCCTCCACCAGGCCCCCACTCATGTCTCCCATCACCCCCACCCCCCAGGACTGTGGTGCACCCTCCATTAGGCCCCAACTCATGTCCAACTCATGTTCCCCTGCACCCCCACCCCCAAGCACTGTGGTGCAACCTCCACCAGGCCCCCACTCATGTCTCCCATCACCCCCACCCCCCAGCACTGTGGGGCACCCTCCACCAGGCCCCAACTCATGTTCCCCTGCGCCCCCACCCCCCAGCACTGTGGGGCACCTGCCAGCAGGCCCCCACTCATGTCCAACTCATGTCCCCCTGCACCCCTACCCCCCAGCACTATGGTGCACCCTCCACCAGGCTCCCACTCATGTCTCCCATCACCCCCACCCCCCAGCACTGTGGGGCACCCTCCACCAGGCCCCAACTCATGTTCCCCTGCACCCCCACCCCCCAGTATTGTGGGGCACCCTCCACCAGGCCCCAACTCATGTCCAACTCATGTTCCCCTGCGCCCCCACCCCCCAGCACTGTGGTGCACCCTCCACCAGGCCCCCACTCATGTCTCCCATCACCCCCACCCCCCAGCACTGTGGTGCACCCTCCAACAGGCCCCCACTCATGTCTCCCATCACCCCCACCCCCCAGCACTGTGGGGCACCCTCCACCAGGCCCCAACTCATGTTCCCCTGCACCCCCACCCCCCAGCACTATGGGGCACCTGCCAGCAGGCCCCCACTAATGTCCAACTCATGTTCCCCTGCACCCCCACCCCCCAGCACTGTGGTGCACCCTCCACCAGGCCCCAACATCACCACACGCACAGCTCACAATCAGGATGCATGTACACTTACCGCTCGACTCCAGACGGGTCTGCCTCTCAAGGACCTGGACGTGGAGCGCTGGGGATATGCGTTCCAGGACCCTCATCTGATCTTCCGACAAGTGGCCCCAGCGCCCCTTAGCATCCGCTGCCTTCAAGCGGCGCCGGGCCTTGTTCAGGGTCCTGGACCTGAAGTCCTCCCAGCGCTTCTTGACATGTTGGAAGTCGCGGACTGCAACCCCCACCGCGTTGATGGCAGTCACGATGTCCGTCCAGATCCGAGTCCGTCCTTCCTTGTCGGCGCGGGAACTTCCAAAGAGGGCAACATACTGCCCCAGGACTTGCTCCACCAGGACACCAACTTCCCTGACTGAAGCTGGTGCCCCTCTGCCTCACTGGCCGGGGGTTGTCAGTGGTGCCAGATGTTGCAGTGCCCGACATGACAACCCCAGAGGCAGGAGTGGGTGGGCAACTGGGTCCTGGGGCTGGGCTGTGGAGCGATGGAATCCCAGTCGGGAGTCTTCGGTTCCAGCAGGGGTGGTCACAGCAACAGCGCCCCTGGCTGATGTGCAGGCAGAAAATGGCAGGGCACGTGGACAGCAGGCAGTCAGGCAGCAGCAGATGGCAGGTGGGAGCGTGCTCGGGGCTCTGGGGGGCAGTAATTCGGCCTTCTGGGCAGGAGCGTGGTCTTCCGTGTGCTTACGCGTGGCCAGCTTGATACGGAGTGATTTGGCACGTGAAAATTCTGCACGTCAGCGTGTAATTCGAGGAAAGGCCCTTAGCGCGTAAGCGCGTCTGCACGAATACGCAATTTCATTGGACAGAAGGCCCCTCAAGCGCAAGCGCCCCTGTGACGTGACGCGCGCAGGCGTGCATGGGCATTTCAGCGCGTGTGAAAAACGGCACGTTCGCGTGTAATCCGAGGAAAGGGGCCATGCGCGTAAGTGACGTGACGCGCGCGGGCATTTCCCTCAGCACGGGTTAAAGGTGAGCGGGCCCAGCAGTTCGCTGTACGTGCCTTTCGTGGAGACCGACGTGTGTTGCTGCTTCCTGTTGTTTCGCGCCATCACAACTTCACAGCTATCAAGGACGTATCTCTTCTTTTGGCGGGGGTATTGGCTACGCGTGTTTTTCTGCATTGCGCTAGTCAGACGGTGAGTCGCACACCCTCTTTTTCCCACTGCGGGTGCCCCTGTGTATCGCACCCATTTTCGATGTCATAGTAGCCTGCGTGTCCCACGCGTACGCGTTATTCGTATTACTGGGTGCCACCGCGTACTGCGGGAGGTTGAATCCACGCACGTAGGCTGCAGGGTTGCGTGCACGGTTTTACTGAAGTTTTGGGGTGCCTGAGCGTTGCGTGACCCGTCACTACATCACCGGGGTCACATACAGCCTTGCAGGTGCAGGGGGGCTGTTAACATCTTGCTTCCCACCCCCTTCACCCCAATTGCCCAGGTCAATTGTGGTGTACACCTCCCGTTGGCACCACTCCATCTGTGCCGGCACTACTACATCTGTGCCATGGTTGGGAGGCCACCAAAGGTGAGGGGCGCCTCAGCTGGGCGTCCTCCTCGTGGCGGGCGTGGTCGGGGACGTGGCCGTGGTGACCAGGGAGTAGGGCCATGTGTCGGTGCAGTCATGCCACCACCCCCTGTGGTTCCGGGGGATGCAGCTTCTGCATCTGGCACTGGCGCCCGTGTGACCCGGCAGTCTGTTCCATCGACTGCCACGGGCCCAAGGGTAGTGGTAGCTGCAGCTGCAGCTGTGGACACCGCCAACCAGGCTCAGGGTCTGCCAGCGCAGGCTGCGTTGGCACTTGAGGAGCCCTTGGTAGATCTCCAACAGGCCAGGAGGGAAACCATAGGGGCAGGCCGGGCTGCTCAGACCAAGACGTGTGTCCCTGGGGCAGTCATGTCATCTGCTGCCCCGAACAGCCGGGTGTTGGCAAGTGCAGGGGCAGATGCACCCAACTACACCCCGGTTGTGAGTCTGCCAACCAGGACTGTTGCGGTCAATGACCCTGCCACAGCTGATGTTGCTGCGCAGGGTCCATTAGAGGGCACCCAGCTGCCACTGACACAAGTCCGGCCTTTGGTCGTCCCTCCACCTGCCACTCCCTTGGCTCAATCCACCGAACCCACTGGCCATACTGGTCAGGGCGGCATTAGCCAGCCAGGGTCTGCGCCACAGTCCAAGAGGAGGAAGGTTGCACCTGCAGCACAGGCTGGGACCCCACACACAGCCACGACCTCCTGCACGTCGAGGAAGAAGCCTTTCTGCAAGCAGGAACTGGACTTCCTCGTGGACTACGTGCGGGGCCACAGCCGTGACATGCTAGTGGGTGCCAATAGTCAGACTACGGCTGCCCAACGTGACACCCACTGGAAGCATGTTGCGGAACATGTCAGTTCATTCGGCCATGAGGTGCGCATGGCACAAGAGTGCAAAAAGCTTTGGAATGACATCAAACGCAGCACTAAGGCTAAGCGTGCCTCTAATTACAACTTGACTCTGGTGACTGGCGGTGGGCCTGCACCAGAGGAGGAAGTGCTCACTCCGCATGAGGCACTCGTTGCGGAGTTCATACCACCTGAATTGGTCGAAGGAGTGGGAGAGATGCTGGACTTTGATGCCCAGTCCAGTGAGTGTTGATGCGTGTTTGTTGAGGACGTGTGTGTTTCACTTGTGGGATGTGTTGTGCATGATTGCCACTACATGTGACATGTACATGGTTCTGATGTGTAAGTAATGCAATGCTTCCATGATGCATGTCTCCTCTGCCTGCATGCGGGGACTCCATGTAGGCATGCTCCCTTGCCCCTCCTCCGCCACTCTGCACCCCAGTTCCACCTTTGCACTGGTCTGCTTTAATCTTGCCAATGTGTACTTTCTTGTTCATGCGTCCTGTGTAGATGCTAACTTCCAGCGTAGAATCTGCCAGACATATGCCGTGTGGTACAGCCTTTGTACTTGATGCAGGGTATCTCACTTGTACTGTGCATAGGTCAGATGTCCCGCAGAGACATGAGTGCCCATTCATGCTCCATGTGCATTGCACGCATGCCCCTATGTGTCCTTGACTGGATGATCACTGTAATACAAGTCCTTGGTTACATACATTGCCTGGCATCTCATCAGCCTTCCCATGTCAACTGTGGCTCAGTCCTGCGTTGCACACATGTTTAGGGTCGGACAATCTGTGTGGCTCACAGGCCTCAGCCTGTTCAATGGCCAATGACTCTGTCCAACTGTTGTTGTGTCTTCTTCACACATGGGCGGCATCCAGAGTTTTCATCATGTGTCCTGCTTGCTGTCCCAGCATCATTTGCAGTGGTGTCACTTGAATCACATTAAGCTGTTGATGCCAGTCAACACTGCCTGTCAATACACAGGTGTATCGTCAGCCTTTTGATACCATGCTAGGCATCCCTGCTTTGGTACTGGGGTGGAGGGGTGCTTGGCTTCTAGATATGGTACACATTGAATGCACAATGCACTTGATGTCTGAATTTGACATTGCACTGCCTTCACATTTCCTGGCACACACCATGGAGTCCTTGTACATGTAGGTAGTGAGTGGCGTACACATTTTCTGCACTGCATAGACCCACTTCCATGGAAACTGCCACCTTTCAACAGGTCTGATCACAGAAGCAATTCAAAGTTGACCCAGCATGCATGCCAGGTTATATGTTGTGTGTCACATGTCTGCCTGATGCGTTTGCTGTCGGTGTGTGTGCGTGTTGTGTGCTTCTGACATGTGTAGTGACCTTTTTTCTCTCTATTTTTCAGGTGATGACGCAATGGAGGCGGAGGATGGTGTTGTCATGCCAGACACAGGGTTGTTACCACTACATCAACCCGGCACTAGTGGGGGTCGTGGGGTGGTAGACCACGAAAACCCCCAAGTGCTACAGTCCATCTTGTCTCTGGCTGCCTATGAGTCCAGCCTTGATGACGACTCTGACGTCCATGTTGAGTTGGATGAGCATCAAGTCCATGTGTCAGGGGTGAGTGATTCTGATGTGGACACTCCTCTGTCTGCGACACCTACACTGAGGGATCAGACAGTCTTGGTTCCTCCGCCCGTGGTGGATCGGGACGCAGGGTCACCCTCCACACCAGTCACTGATGTGCCTGTGACATCACGTTGACGGGGGCATGTAGTCGTGCAGCCGCGGGCAGTGCCAACACAGCGAGGACCCCCGGTCCTTGGGTCCCGCAGGGGTCAAGCCCGGCAACGCGGTCGCCGCGCGCAACCGCAGTATACTGAGTGGGAAAAAGACATGACTGCCAATTCCGAACGTCAGGGGGCAGCAATGGAGAACATTGCTGAGAGCATGGAGTGTGTGGCCCGATCTGTGCTCCCCCCGCTAGGCCGGTGCTTCTCCAGCAGCAGGCGGCACGGTCCACGGCCCGCTCGCTCAGGCTGGGCATGGCGGCCTCAGACAGGGCACGCCAGGCTGAAATGTCGTCTCTGCGTCAAGCAATTGCTGCTCACGCAGAGGCACACATGGATGCCCTGAGGGAGGAGTATGCTTCCCTCAAATCCACTCTGGGTGTCCTTATGATGTCCCAGAGGCAGCGGGCAGAGGAGAGGTTTGCACAGCTTGAGCGTACCATCTCGGCTGAGCTACAGGCTTGCCGGGAGGTGCAGCGGTTGTCCAGCCAGGCCTTGCAGGAGGAACTCTGTGTTACACGTGCTACCTTGCAAGAGGAAGCACGTGTATCACGTGAGGTTCTGCATGCAGACCTACGTCACATCGCCACACAGAACCAGGCTCACCCGTCCGGCTGACTTGCTGCCGACGAGGGGCAAGATGCGGCTAGGCGTGGCCATGCTACTGTGCCACGTCCTCCTTTACAGGATGAGCCAGACTCGGACGACCATCGATCTCCCACATAGGTCGGGCTGTGCAGGCGTTGAGTCCATGGAGGGGTTTTTTTTGGCTCAGCATCATCGCATGTGGATGTTGAGCAGCACCCTGTACCTCCCCCCTCCTGGGTGCCTCCCCTCCCCCCCGGGTCGTATGTGGCCATTTTTGATTTTTCTTTTAGTTTAGTTAGTTAAGTTTCTGTTTGATAGTTAGTTTAATTAGGTAATGTAGGTTTTCCATAGTTAGTGTAATTAGTTAATATAAAAAATTAAAATTGCTTGTCTATTGTGCTTTCATGTGACGGTGCGGTGCTTTGTGGCTTTTGAAGGCATCCACTGTCTGTTCCAGCTGGGCCCTTCAGGCTTGTCTTGTGTATGTGTTTGCTGCTTTTTGGTCCTTGCCTCACATATGCCACTCCTGCCTCCCTTATCCATGGGCTCGCAAGGATGGTTCGGTGTCACAACCTTTTACACAAGGGCTTTAGACTGTCATATCTGTGGCATGTCTGGTGCTGTGTGACTTGTGTTTACACCCCTAGTGGGGATGATTTTGGTGTTATTGTCCACTGTTGAGCTTTTGCTAGATGGGGTGTTTCATGATTAATGTGTACATTCATTGCTATGCATTGTGTAGTATGTTTCTTATCTTTACTTTACACGTGCTTGTTGCAATTCATGCCGTAGATAGTGTTCCACACTTTGGATGTGAAAGACTGACTGATGGTGTGATTTCTGATGTGACTCTCTGACATGGACAAGTAATGAGATGCCTGAAGAGACACACACAGATGACTTTGAAGCATTAATCATGTGTTTCATGCCCTTTTCTGCAGGGGGATGAGCCTCCAGAGCACCTTTGCCAGCAGACATGGCCCATTGGACGTCTGAATTCTGGACACGTTTGTTGGTGCCCACATGCACATGTGTGCACAAGCAGAGGCACAGGGATTGCAGACCTACATCCTAGAACTGCTGACGTGTTCCAAGGAACTCCAGGCAAGGTGAGCAGCACAGGGGGGCCACAACACAGTAAAACTTGCACCAGGCGAGTTGCACATGCAGGCTTAGTCACAGCATTGAGGGTGAGCTTGGACGAATATTGGTGTTGAAGCACACAATGCAGCTCAGATGTGTTGGTGGACTGATGGCTGTTGATTGTAAGGTTGTCTGGGACACCTGCAGTGGCACATACCCTCCGGTACACCAAGGTCCATTGAGGCACTTGTATCAACCATGTAGCCTTCCGAGACATGGAAAGGGGCAGCTCACAGGGACATACAGCAAGGGACATACTCGGGTGCATTTCATTTCCATGTACATTTTGATAAATGCACTGCCAACTTTGTTTCGGTCATGGTGGTACACAACTTGCTCTGAAGTCATGGCTTGCTATATGGGTATGTCTGCTTACCCAGGGAACATTGCATGTTGTGTGAATTGTGACACATTGGTGTTCCATTTGCCACGCACCCACCGGCGGCTGACTTACTGCATTGACTGTGTATGACCCATCACAGGGGTAATGTTATATATGGGTACGAAGCATCTACACCAAATTGTCTGTTTGTAGAGTAGTTTGTTGCTATGGGGCATGTTTGGTGGTGTGTTTTTGTGTAATTGGCACGTACAGGTTGTTGACTGTGGCTCTCTTTGCAGCATTGCAGTGCTCCTGTAACCAGACCTGAGAGTGCGCAGGCAGGAGGCCAGCACTCAAAACCAGAGCTAAGTGTCTTGTTGTTTTTCTTTCAAACTGCTCTGCATAGGCTTGCTGGGGGGTGCACTAATGCATGGATGAATGTGTAATTCAATTTGGTATGTTTTTTTCCCCCTAATCACCCGGAATCCTATGCAATTTTAAACCCTGTACACTCTACCCGGTGTTCCTGCTTCCCGTACCTATCCAAGAAACGTTCCCTAACCCTCTTTCCCCGCTGGGGTTGCGGATGCCTGTGCAAACCCCAAACTTGCAGGCGCCAAAACCCTAGAGGGGGTGGTTGGTTCGTGCCACTCCTAAGCCTGGACTACAGAAGGCCATGACAATGATGTCCAAGTTTGTTTGGATTGTGTATGTGTTCATGCAGGTAGTACATTTTCGTGCATTCCATACTTTCATGTGTCATTCCTCCTCCCCTATCCTGCCACTCATTCCAGTTATCCAGTGTGCCAACACCTGTCCCGACTGCATATCCCTGAACCTCATTCCCCACCAGGGTTTCAGGGGCCTGTGTGAGTTTGACCTTGCAGGCACCCGGGACACAGTGGGGGTGGTTGTTTCGTGACACTCCCGCGCCTGTACACGGGACCTGTGACAGTACACATCCGTTCATGGTGCACCATTCTATGTTATGTACCACACATGGTTCACATCCTGTTGTGACATTGTTTTACTGTGCTACCTTGGTTGTTGCATCATTGTGGTAGTACTTGGCCTTTGTGAGGTACTGCTACGTCAAGTCATCTACTGGAGGGTGTTCTAGTTCGTTTTTCTGGCTTGGATTTTGTGATTTTGGAAATGAGTGTGGATTCTGAGGGTGCAGGCACCTTTTTACACACAAGGTGGGAGATGGTGACGAAGGTGATCCTGTGGCCAGGTGGAATTGAGGGTTGAAGGCTCCATGACCCAGGTGTAGTTGTTCAGTGGGTCATGGTCATTTGTGAGGGGGGGGGGTTGTTGTTGATAGTTGCCTTGCCCTGCAGTTTGATGGGAACCCTGACATTGTAATGGTGGTATCCTATGTACATGTTGTGTTCTGCTGATCAATGCCTGTTCATGTGTTGTGTTTACCTTTCAGGTGCGAGGAGATAGTTGTGGTTTGACATGCTGGGGTGTACACATGGTGAATGTTCACATGTGATGTGTAGAGAACACTGATGGTCACTTGATTGCACACGCATATGTTGAGTGCATGTCCTTGCTGACCCACACACTTGCACTCTGATGCACTACATGTACAACCACCCTTGCATATCCACGTGTACACTGTTTGCCTTCTGGTGCCCACTGTATCCCTGCAGCACATGTTCTGTGACCAATTATGGATCCTGTACATGCCGAATTTGCTTTTTGATGTGGTCTGTCGCTTAGATGTGATGCTCAGGGTGTGCATCACACACAATGGCTGTTCACTGTGCTGTGCGCTCGGCAGTGTGTTGCAGGAGTAGGACACAGCACACAGAAGCTGCAGTGTTGATTTTGCAATGCACAATGCGCATGTAGACAGGCATTCATTGTTATGTTACGTCTACAACTCTTGTAATGCATTTGGAAATTACTTATTTTGGGTGGGAGGTTGTTGGTCAGTCATTTCATCCGATTCCAGGTCAGGCATCATTGTCTGATGCCACTGTACATTTTGGACATGGCAATGTGTACCTTATTGTTACTGTGTTGGTGTATGGGTATTGCTTGCCATGTCATGTTGTGGTTTGGGAGGGTTTGAGTGACATAACAGTGATGGCCATGGCCTGTTTTGCAGGTGTGTGTGATTCAAACCTTGCATGTCAGGGTCATCCGCTTCTCAAAGCAACTAGCTGGGGGTAGATCTCTCTCCGCGGCAGGGCCCTCCCTCTGGAACAGCCTTCCTGCCTCACTGGAACTTGAGGAGAACCATCTCCGGTTCGGGAAGCACCTCAAGACCTTCCTCTTTGCTTCTGCTTTCTCTCTACCTCTCCCTTGCTAAATTCTTCACTGGAACTGCACTGGATCTGCAACTGGGCCACTCTCACCGACCTCGGTCCCTGAGCCAGCCACTCTCCACTTGCACTGCCTCCCTGGCAACCCCTGCACTGCGGGACTGTCTCTCTATCCCTACAGCCCCCCCTTCCCAGCACTTGTCTGCACTTAACTTTGTAGTTGCCACCAGCTGGCCTATGTATTTGTTTTTTGGTCTACTTACCCTGTACTGCACTCCCCCCTCCCCTTCCCCTTGCACCTTTCCCTTCCCCCTACCCCTGCACTTGCACAATCTAAATGACACCTGGCCTAGTAGTACCGTTGTCTGTCTTCTCTTGTTCCCCCCTCCCTGCCTCATCGCACCTTGAAATACTTGTGTATAGGCCATATCATGTCATGTCATATGTGTGCCTTTTGGTCACACAGGATAGCTTGTGTTTAAGTAGCTAGGGATGCAGACAATGTGGCACTTCCATGGCAACTATCTCAGGGTGGTAGGGTTGTGACAGTTGACTGTCTCTTTGTCATCATCGATTGTCACCTGGTATGTGCCAGGCCTGTGTGCACTCCGCAGGGGTGGGAGTTTAGGTGAAAAATGTGGCCACAAGCTGGGTCCGGGCTTCCTCGCCACATGCCCTGTCCCCTCCCATGGGCAGCGCCTGTGCCTGTGGTTGGGGGTGTGGGGGCACCACCATGTGCACCGGGACGCCCTGCCGTGTTGCAACATTGTGCAGGACACATGCTTCCACAATGATCCTGCACACTACTGGTGGTGCTTAGAGTAGCTGCCCGCCAGAGCGGTCAAGGGAGCGGAAACGTGACTTGAGCACTCTGAATGTGCGCTCCACTATGGCCCTGGTTGCAATATGGGCGACGTTGTATCTTACCTGGGGTGGTGTGGTGGGGTTCCGGATTGGCGTCGTCATGTGGTTGCTCAGAGGGTAGGCACTGTCCCCTGGGGAGGTGTAAATGGTTGTGATTATTGGGGTTTGTTTATTTATGTGTGTGTGTGTGTGACACGCATGCATGTGCAAGGGCATTTATACTCACCTAGGAGCCAGGTGTCGCCATGCTGCCCAGCTTCCAGGGCCCGGCTCAGGGCGGACATTCTGTATATGAAACTGTCATGGGTGGAGCCAGGGTAGTTTGCATAGACAGAGGTGATGATTCCCTTTGCATCGCATACCACCTGTACATTGATGGAATGCCAGTGCTTGCGGTTTCGGTAGATGTGCTCAGTGGCCCTAGGTGGACGTAGGGCCACATGGGTGCAATCTATGGCACCGAGCACTTTGGGGAAGTGTGCCACCCTGAAAAAATCCAGGACAACGGCCTGCCTTTCTGCGGGTGTTCTGGGCATGTATATGTGCCTGCGGACTGAGGGGCGCGCTGTCATAATTGCCAGTACCTGGTGTAGGCAGCGTGACTCCGTGGCCTGTGAGACCCCCCCCCCCCACTATGGCAGTAGTCCGCTGAAATGACCCAGTGGCCAAAAAATGCAGGACATTGAGCAGCTTCTCCAAGGGGCTCAATGCTTGGGAGCAAAGGGTGGGGGATGTAAGGTCATCTTCCCACTCCCTGACCAGGTCTAGGATGATGTGGGGTGGAAACCTATACCTGCCGTAGACCTGGTCGTCAGGCATCCCAAAAAGGCTTGTCCGTGGTGCGAAAATACGTCCCCTGGCTATTCTCCTCCTCCTGCGGTGTCCCACGATCAGTGCTGCGACAAATGGGGCATTCATTGTAGCTGTATATACGTGTTTGTTGTTTGCGCGCACTTTTATATTGTGCGCGGGGACGCTTCCGCCTGCCTTCGTGTGGCGGACGCGTTGACGCCTGTGTGCGTCTTTTGCCGTGCGCGGGTTTATCGTATTCGAATCCATGAATACGGGTTGTTGGCGTGCGTGTGGCCGTTCCGTGTAGTACCCTGCAGTACTTCCCCAGATACGCCTTCTTTTTCACGCGTTATTCCCCATTCCGCGTGTTACGCCCACTGTTCCGCCCACTTTGGTTGTGTGCGCCGCGCTATGTGCACTTTTGCTGTGCGCGTAGCGCACGCCGTGTGTGCCTGCGTGCACCATGGCAGGATTGGGCGCACGGACAGCAGGAAACACGCCCAGCGTCTTCCTTGAATGGCACACGTGCGCGTGCGCTGCGTTTCTCGCGCTTGCGCTACCTTGCGCCTGCTTGCGCTGGGATTTTCGGCGCACGTTTGCTCCATGAATCGACCCCTTAATGGCAGCCTATGTGTATCATCAACAAATGCCCCATTTGAAAACAATCAACACCAACAATCCAATTATTTGTGTACCATAAGTACACAAAACTCACGCTCAAAGCTCCTTGTTTAACTCGATTTTACCCGCAGAGTATGAGCATTGCATGGAACAACATTCAAGTGTTGATAACTAGAAGTATAACTTGAAAGATATCCTAAACACCTACGAGCGCCGGATTACCTCTCCCCTCGCACCCGAACCGCCAAACAGCCATCACACTTCTTGCACGCTTCGGGCACGCGGGCACCGTGCAGAAGCATGGCTGTAAAGGAGCGGGTGGGCGGGACCAGAAAGCAGCAACAAGCTAGATCGAAATAATGACTGAATGCTGTGAGGAAGGGAGTTTCGCCTCGTGGCAAGAGAGAAGCCTTCTCCTTGCGCATACAGCGCAGGCAAAGCACGAGGGAGAACACAAGCAGCGTTGGCAGCCAAACAGCCGTCACACTTCCTGCACACTTCTCCTTGTCTTAAAACAATTGTTCTTTTCATCTGTGTTTTATCAGCACACGTGAAACCTTCAACTTTCAAATTACAGTCACTTTCCCTTTAACATCAACCAGACTTTTGCATCCCTTGATAACTCATCGGCTATGTTAATTGGATTTCTTTCATCTCTTTCCTGCAGCTCAAGGCCGTTACCAATGCCTGTTTTGCTCCTCTCCAACTCCGCCGTTCGCCCGGAAGAGTCGCAGGCTGCTTTATGGCAACTTGAAGGTTTCTTTCCTCCGCTTGCTCGGCTTTGCCCTTCGAACGTTGACGGCCTCATGAAACCATTTAAATCTTGCTTGGCTTTCTCTTGATCCTCTCAACTGTCGATCAGCCCGTTGGCTTTCCAACTTCCACAGCCTTGTTTAAAGCAGCATCGGAAGGTGTGTTCCTTCTCTTACCGAGCCTCGCTCAAAATGTTCCTGTGCGCGCCACGCCCCCTTTTATGTTCACTGGCAGTTAATAAGTGGTAGGTGTACATGGTTACAGCTACATGCCTGACTCTGCCTGGCCTCATTACAGGGACAGGGCCAATGCAAGTCAGGGCAGGTAATCCTTCTAACCTCATTCCTCATATTCTTTGGTGCAGTACTTTTCTCATGGTAAAGTGGGGAGGAATTATGGGAGTTGTTGTTTCCCATAAAATAAGCAGAGATAGGGGTTAGATGGGTTGTGGAAAAAGGGGGATACCATGTCTCACCCTTGGGTGCTTCTCCCTCATTCCCCGAGGACCCCCTACCTAGGTGATCCTCCCTCGCTTGTCCACCCCCAGGGTTGGGATCCAAAAGCAATGGCCTTTCCCTGGCCAGACGAGTACGAGATTCCCGGAGACTAGTCTGTGAAACACCTTGTGGTGTTTCACACCAATCATCTTACTATTCTCCTACTCACTTCTAGGAATCTAAAATCTAGCCTACAACCAATCCAATTAGCAATGTTTGTAGCCACCTAAATAATGGCAGGATAAAATGTATATATTCACAGTAGTGCAAGTGGATAGATGTTATAGTAACCATTTGAGAGGGCTAACAAAACGCATGACTTAAGGGTAATTACCTAAAAAGAAACAATCTAAAGCTATGGATTAAAAATGCAGGTCAAACCCCCTGCTGAATTTCTCTCTTCCAACCACTAATGCATATGTGGCTCCACTTGTCCTGGCCAGGGGAAGTGGAGCAGAGGCTTCTGAATGTGCAGCATTACTGCACAAGAACCTCAGAGAACTACCATACTCTACAGAATAGCTGGGTGCTAGCTTAAAGAATGGCTAACCAGCATGTTTTTTAACCAATCCTCATGACACCCACTCCATACCACACAGAAATCTATTAAAACGTTTTCCTAGGAACATCACTGACATTTGTAATCCATTATGGCAGTGTCCGTGCCCCACATGCCTTTCTAACCGCCATCTTGTGATTACATAAACTCAGCTGCGATGCAGTTAAGGTCAAAGGCCTTTACTGCAGAAAAAAAGAGCAAACACACTTGCTCCTGACGAATGCAACCAAAGGACCAACATTCTATAACCATTTACGCAATCAGGTCACCATGGAAATGACCCATAAGCGTGAAATACATATCGAAGCATTTCTCTGTGTTTGCTTTTTATTCTTGCGAGTGCCTCCACAGTGGTAATATCAATTTCAAAATGTGTGTTAGACATCTGATATGGCTTGGGAGGGGGGGGGGTGTGTGTGTGAGAGAGAGAGAGAGAGAGAGAGAGAGAGAGAGAGAGAGAGAGAGAGAGAGATAGAGAGAGAGAGAGAGAGAGAGAGAGAGAGAGAGAGAGAGAGAGATATATATGGGTCAGAAGAACAAGTTACTTTCTTACCTGGTAACGTTCTTTCGATGGGATGTTCCTCCGACGTATTCCACATCTTTGACAGCAATGTCCACAGCTGTGCTGCTTCGGAACATTTTTCGGCGTCTGTGTCCTGCATCAATGACGTTGATACGCTCTCCCTCGAGGGCCTCTGTTGAGAGCCGACGTCACCAGATGTTATATGTAGGACGCACAACGCCCGTAGCCTCAGTTGTACTTTTTTCCCCAGAACGCGTGGCACCAATCTTCTGCCAGTATGACTACAGAAAGCCTTGCGGAAACGTAAACTGCAATCACATAAGAAATTCAGTAGAGGGGCAGGCTTGGAGGGTTCGATGTGGAATACGTCGAAGGAACACCCCATCGAAAGAACGTTACCAGGTAAGAAAGTAACTTGTTCTTCGATGGGATTGTGTCCTCTGACGTATTCAACATCTTTGACAGACTCCCAAAGCAGTGCCAACATATGGAGGTGGGAAAAGAATGTACAATTTCAGCAATTTAGAATGCCCAATCAAATTGCAGAATGTAGGACCGCCTTACCAAAGGCCAAATCTTGCCCATGGATGGAGTCCAGGCAATAGTGTTTTACAAAAGTATGAACAGAGGCCCCTGTGGCTGCTTCGCAAATATTACAAATGGGAACACCCCTCTGCAGAGAAGTAGAGGCAGCCACACCCCTGGTAGAATGGGCCCGTAAGCCTACTGGAGGGTCCTTACCCCCCAAACAGTAACATTCAGAGATCGTCAAAATGGTCCATCTGGACAAGGCCTGCTTGGTAACAGCTTGACCTAAACGCTTTCCAGCGTATCCTACAAATAGCTGATCGTCCACTCTGACCTGGGACATCCATGAGAGATAGAAGCTCAAAGCTCTCCTCGGATCCAACCTATGGAGCCTCTCCTCTTCCTCACCAGGATGCGGAGGAGGATAGAACGCAGGAAGAATTACCTTCTGGCTCAAATGAAATTCCGACACAACCTTCAGACAACCCTGTCCTTATGGATCACCGTGAAAAATGGATTGGCGGACAGTTCCTGCAACTCATTCACTCTGCGAGCAGAAGTAACCACAACTAAAAATACAGTCGTAAAAGTCAACAGTCTCAAAGGACAAGAATGTAAGGGCTCAAACGGAGCTCCCATTAGGAATTTTAGAATCAAGTTCAAATCCCATCCCGGCACCTGGAAAGGTGACGGTGGAAACACATTAGGTAGCCCTTTTAGAAACTGAGAAATCAGAGGAATCTTAAAATAAGAACACTCCTCAGACGAGCGCTTAAATATGGACAGCGCTGCCAGGTAACGCTTAATGGTACCCACTTGCAGGCCCTTGTGGGCTAATGAAAGCAAAAAAGACAGAGCCACAGGAATTGAACACGGAAAAGGATCCACATTCTGTACCCTGCACCAGTCGCAGAACTTTCCCCAACGGCAACAGTACAGGGATTTTGTTGCGGGACTTCTGGCCGAAAGCAAAACCTCCATAACGTCTTCAGGGAGGTCCCAATCCTTATACCTCAACCTTTCAGATACCAAGCATGAATGCTGAGGGACTTGACCTCGGGATGGAGAACCCGACCCCCCTCCCGTAAGAGCAGATTGTCTCGATAGGGAAGACGGCGAGGAGGGCAGATGGACATGTCCAGAAGGTCCGGGTACCACGCTCTCCTGGCCCATGCTGGAGCAATGAGGATCATTCGGGAACCGAACCACCGTAACGTCCGCAACACTTGCGGAATGACGGGGACTGGAGGAAACGCGTACAGTAGTGGGAAGGACCACTCCACTACGAACGCGTCCCCTAAGGCTCCTCTTGGAGGAAATTCCCGCGAGCAGAATCTTTCGCACTTCCGGTTGGCACTGGTGGCGAAGAGATCCACTTGTGGGGTCCCCCAAAGGGCAAAGATCTCCAAAAGAACTTCCTGAGCCAGCTCCCACTCATGAGAGACCGTGCTCTGCCTGCTCAGAGTGTCCGCCGCCGCGTTTTCGTCTCCGGCCAGATGAACTGTCGAGATCGTAATTTCCTGCTGTATGGCCCAGAACCAGAGCTGCATCGCCTCTCTGCACAGTGGGAGTGACCTGGCCCCCCTTTTGTTGAGGAAGTTCATTGCCACTGTATTGTCCGTCATGATCAAGACATTTTTCCCCCGTACATATGGCAGAAAAGCCTTCAGGGCTAGCCTGACAGCCCACAGCTCTAACAGATTGATGTGGAGTCTGGACTCTGATGGAGGCCAACGACCGCTGACTGTCAACTCATTGGCATGAGCTCCCCATCCCTTGAGGGATGCGTCCGTCACGATCGTCACCTCCGGCCAGGGTAGCCAAAATGGCGCTCCCTTCATCAGATTGCCTTCGTCGGCCCACCACAGAAGATCCTGGGCAACCGATGGTGGCACCTGAACGGGATCCGACATCCTGCCGGAGAACTCGACCACTGCATCTTGAGAGCCCACTGCAGAGATCTCATTTGCAGCCTGGCCTCTGGCACCAGTAGAATGCAGGATGCCATGAGGCCGAGCAACCTCAAGAACTCGAACACCGGGAGACTCTGGACACATTGAAACTTGTACACCATCTGCAGAATGTGATGAGCCCTCACCTGGTTAGGCGAACACTGCCCCAGGGATGTGTCAAGCACTGCTCCGATGTACTGGACCCACTGGGTAGGTGTCAAATGAGACTTCTTTAAATTGAGGGAGAAGCCCAGCTTGTGAAGGGAGTGGCAGGTGACGGACAGATGATCCAGGGCTTGCTTGAGAGAGAGCGCGCCCTGATCAACCAATTGTCCAGGTAGGGGTAGACGTGAATCCCCCCTTTCCTGAGATACGCTGCCACCACCACCATTAGCTTGGTGAACACCCTCGGGCGGAGGTTAATCCGAACGGCAGGACCCGAAACTGAAAATGTGAGTCCCCAACCGCAAACCTCAGGTACTTCCTGTGCTTGGTATGAATCGGCACATGAAAGTAAGCATCCTTGAGGTCGATAGACACCAACCAATCCTGAAGTTAAAGGGGCTGGAGGACTTGAGAAAGAGTAACCATCTTGAACTTGTCCTTCCTGAGGAGCTTGTTCAAACCACACAAGTCCATGATGGGTTTCAATCCCCCATCCTTTTTCGGGATCAAAAAATATGGGGAATACCATCCCTTGTTCCTCTCCACTACAGGCACCAGTTCTATGGTGCCTTTCTCCAGCAGGGATAGGATTTCCTGTGCAAGAAGCGGATCCAGACTCTTCAAAGAGAGCTTCCCCAGTGGATTGTCGTGAGGCCTCTGCCGGAAAGGAAGACAGTAGCCGTGGGCTATGATCTCCAGAACCCCATCTGAAGTAATGGCACGCCATTCTACCAGATGCTGCGCCAGCCTTCCCCAACCGGCGAACCATGGGACATGGCCTCATGACTGAGCGGAAGCGACTGCGGCAGTGCCTGAGGGCAAAGAGGCAACTGCCTGAGCGGCTTTGGCACCTCGAGTACCTTGCTTTCCACCTCTGGTACTCCTACGGTGGCCCCTTTGACTGGAAGCTCCTCTCGATCTACCAAAGGTAGAGTAGTACCAAAAGGAACCTCCCTTCCATTGCTGTCCCCTAGGACAAAAAGGCGGAGGTTGACGTACTGCAGCGCTCAACGACTTCGCTGCAGCTTTGGAGGTCTGCAACCTCTCAAAGCTCTCGTCAGCCTTGCTGCCAAAAAGATGGACACCATCAAAGGGCATGTTGAGAAGCCGGGACTGTACATCAGGAGCAAACCCCGACTTCCGCAACCACGCAAACCTGCGCATCACGGTGCTTGGCGCCATGGACCGGCTGGCACAGTCTGCTAGGTCCAGACCCGACTGAACGGATTCACACATGGCCATGGCATCCTTGCCATCCTGAATGAGGCCAAGAAAACCATCCCATTCCTCCCCTTCGGGAATATGTTCAGCTGCCAAAGACACACAATTCCACAGAGTGTGAGTGAATCTTGCCAAGGCACAAGGCCTTTAAAGCCATACCTCCAGATGAAAATACTTTCTACGCCCAACCATCAAAGCGCTTGTCGTCCCTATCCGGAGGGATGGTAGGGTACGCAGCCTGCTTCGCTGGGGCCGTAGCCGCCTGCACCACCAAACTCTCCATAGTGGGGTGCGTAGACAAGTAGCAGGAGTCCCCACTGGCTGGACGGTATTTTTTCGGTAGCGACTTATTGACTGGCGGGAGACTCTCCGGAGCAGTCCAAGCCGCCGCCACCCTTCTTTGTAAAGCCATATGAAATGGCAGAACCGGGTCAGTGGGTGGACCTTGGTCCAATATATCTGTCAGGTCATCCTGCAGAAAATCCACAGGTGGAGCAGACCACCCCCAGTACTCAGTCACCCTCGACATGAGACGCCAGTACGAGGACTCAGTATGTGTACCAGGCTCAGGCCTGCCAAACACAACCTCTGGAGAGGTGTCCAGGCCACTGGCGTCATGTTAGGACTGACGTAGGTCTTCCATCTGGCTTTGACCAGGCAACAGGTCATCAGGAACCTCAGGAGGTACAAACCCCTCCTCATCTGACCCTTCTTCCACCTCTGAAATGTAATCCAAAGGCTTGAATAAATCTCTGGATGAGGGTACAGAAAAAGGCTCAAATACAGGCCTCACCGACTTACAGAAAGCCTTCCTCAGAGTTTCCACCATCCTCCGGGGCTCCTCCGGAAAATTCTCCTCAAAAGGCGTCAAGGGCGCCGACGGAATAGGCATCGACGTCGAGCGAGGCGACGATGACTTCGACAACGGCTTCGAGGCTGGAGCCCCAAGCGTGTCCTTCGACGCCCTCAGCGCCGATGTCGTCGACGACTTCCTCGGAGCCGGAGCCTTGAGAGAGTCCCTCGACGGACATGGCACCGACGGCGTCGATGCCTTCTTAGAAGGCCTCACAGGCTCCGACAGTCTCGAGGGCGTCGAGGACCGGGACCTGGCACGACTATGGCGATCAACCTTTTCCGATCGGGACCTCGACGGCTCCCGATGATCGTGCCGACCGCCCGAGCTCGAAGGCGTGCCAGCGGTGGCCCTAGCTTGTTCCTTGCCAGCTTCTCTCGAAGGCGCAGACGGAACGGTGCCCTGAAATTCAAAAATCGCCATCATCTCCTTGCGGAATGCGTCCCATTCCGCTGGCGATGAATGCTTGTTGGGACAGGCTACCCGCCGCCTGGCGGAGTCCTCTGACGAGGACGGGGAAGGCGATCGGTGACGGTGCTTCCGAGAGTGCCTTGAAGAGGCAGAGGAATAGCGGGACCCACTCCGAGAACGAGACCCCCTGGACTTATGCCAACACGCAGAGTCGCCTGTCGAATCGTCGGTCGAAAGCCCAGCGGATTTCGACTTATCGGGTTTGTATTTGTATTTGTATTTATTTATTTATAAAGCGCAACCAGGCCCGGAGGCATAAGGGCGCGTAAGTTCGTTAAAGAGTTGCGTTACAGTTACAGGAGGTACAAGCAATGCAGTCAGCAAAAAGTTCCAATGCAGTTACAGTTAGGAACAAATATAATATAGAAGGTGCATACAAAGATACAATGAATTACAAAGTGAGCTGGCAGCAGTCCGTCATGCTGGGGTCAAGAGGTTAGTCTGACATGTAGTCCAAGTTATGGAGCCAACATTTCGTGTTATGTTTGAACCGGTTAAATGAGGGTTCTGCTCGTAAAGGCGCAGGGATGGTGTTCCATAGTTTGGAAGCTTGTACAGGGAAGCTAGCTCCACCTGAATTGTGAAGTTTGAATCTCGGAATGGTCATGGTGTTAGTTTGTGCTACTCTGAGTGGTCTAGAGGAGGTGTGAGGTGTGAGTTGGTTGGTAAGGTATGCTGGAGCAAGGTTAGCTCTGGCTTTGTGTGTAAGGGCCAGTGTTTTGAGTGATATTCTATGCTTGTCAGGGAGCCAGCGTAGATTACGTCTGGTCTCGGATATGTGTGCCTTTTTGGGAACGTTGAGGGCAGCTCTGATGGCATTGTTTTGGACTACTTGTAGTTTATTGATGTTTTTGTGACTAGTGCCCAAGTAAAGGGCGTTACAGTAGTCTATTTTGGAAAGCACTAGTGCTCTAGCGAGAGTAATGCAATTAGGTACGGAAATGAATGGTCTGCATGCAGTGATCAGCTTGCAGGTGTATGCGGCTGATGAAGCTACTGCATTGGTTTGCTTGGAGAAGGATAAGGTAGCATCAATGTAAATACCAAGAGTTTTAGTGTTATTTGATACTGGGATGTGATTGCCATCTATGGTAAAGGCTCTGAATGCGGGATTAAGATTTTTGAGCTTGGCATGCATGCCCAGGATGATCAACTCAGTTTTTTCGTCGTTGAGGCACAAACCATGGTGTGCCATCCATGCTTGTATAACCGAGTAGATTTCATTAAGGGTCGTGCTGTCTGTTTCGTAGTCACCCGAGATAGGTATGAGTATCTGGGTGTCGTCCGCATAGTTGGTATACGTGACACCCAGAAAGTCAAGGATATCGAAGAGGGGTTTCTTGAATATATTATAAAGAGTCAGGGACATGCAGGAGCCTTGCGGGACTCCGCAGGGTACTGGTGCAGGCTCAGCAGAATCCGTAGGAGAGAAGACCCTCATGGTTCTGTTCGCCAAGAAGGAGCTGATCCAAGCCGTGGCGGCATCTGAGAAGTGTGCTGCAGATTTCAGGTGGTGACAGAGTGTTTGATGGTTAACCAAATCAAACGCTGCTGACAGGTCAAGCAACAAGAGGAGTGCAAGTTTGCCATTGTCTTTCAAGGTTTGGATCTGGGTGGTAAGGTCAATTAGTGCAGTTTCCGTACCGTGTCTCGGTCGGAAGCCTGATTGCCTAAACCCTAGGAGATTATTTGATTCTAAGTAGGCCTGTATTTGTAAATAGGCTGCTCTGTCCAGTATTTTTAGTAAGAACGGTACAGTCGTTATCGGTCTGTGGTTAGACGGGTTGGCTTGATCAAGAGTGGGTTTTTTGAGGAGTGGGATGACCCAAGCTTCTTTGAGGTTGTCAGGAACTATTCCGGATTTGAAGGAAGTATTGATGAGGTTAGTGATGAATGGAGCCAGATTGTGCGCAGCTGCTTTAACGATCGGGGCAGGGCAGGCATCACCTTGGCAGTTTGAAGGTTTTAGTTTACTGATGATGTTTTCTACTTCCCAAGTTGAGAGGGGTGAGAAGCTGAAAGGTTTGCAGTTTGACTGAAAGGTCGAATGTTTGTTAGGTGGCTGTTTGTAGTTAGGGTCGGCTAAAAGTAAGGATTTTTTTGAGTTGATTTTGGATTGTAGACGATCTATTTTGTCTAATAAGGCTTTATGAATATTACTACACTATAGTGTGTCATTAATACATTTGTCAGTGGGGGCAGTGGGGGATTCTAGCTCTTTGAGTATCTTGAAGAGTTCTTTTGTATTGGATTCCGCTTGTGTAATCCTTTTGTTATAAGTGTCTTTTTTTGCAAGAAGTATGGCTTCTTTGTAGCTAGAGGAGACTAAGGTTAGTTCAGACTTGTCAGAAGCTGTGGGATGTTTTTTCCAAAGTGCCTCAGCGGTTCTTTTGGTTTTGCGTAATTTTCTTAGCTGTGGCGTGAACCAGGTGTTAAGGTGACGCTGTGGTTTCGGTTTCCGCAGTTTTAGAGGGGCAATAGAATCCAGAGCTTTGAGTATAGCCTGGTTGTAGGTGTCCACTAGAACTGTAGGGTCAGCGTCTGAATCAGTATTATTCAGTATAGGGAGTAGTATAGGTAGGAGTTTGTCGGGAGTAATATCTTTCTTGTTTCTCGTGCTGATGGCAGGGGCGATGAAAACCCTACCTACAGACAACTTCTTCCGCGCCCCCAAGGCCTTCGATGTCAAGGACTGACATTCATTGCAGTCGTCAGTGGCGTGGCTCTCGCTGAGGCACCAGAGGCAGACATTGTGCGGGTCCGTAAGGGACATTTTGTTACCGCAGTCCTGACACTTCTTGCAGCCCGACTTCGGGGTAGAAGAAGACGAAGACATATTCTCAATACAAGTTAGAAGAACCGAGTCAAAAGAACCGAGGCGCGCCGAGGTTCCGAAGCGCACAAGTTCACAGAAAAGACGGAACTGAGGCTACGGGCGTCGTGCGTCCTACATATAACATCCTGTGAAGTCGGCTCTAGACGGAGGCCCTCGAGGGACAGCGTATCGACGTCATCGACGCAGGACACCGAAAGTTTTTCTGAAGCAGCACAGCTGTGGACATTACTGTCAAAGATGTGGAATACGTTGGAGGACACAATCCCCTCGAAATGAAAGTCGGACACAAAGTTGTCATGTTTTTGGTTAAAGACTTTTATTCAACTTAAATGGGTCGGGCAAATGCCTCTGACCGTATTCTAAAGAGGAGTTTCCCTAATTAAAACCAAAAACTAAGGATCTGTCTTTGTCAGGATGCCATACATCAAAAGTCGTCCTTTGGAAAGGGAAATGTCTTTAACCTGATATTTGAAAAAAGTGTTCTTAAATAATAATTAAACATGTTCAAACGTAAAAGTTCTCCAAAATGGAAAATACCTATGTTCCAGAGGGTGATTGCCTTCTCTTGGATTCTTCATTGGAATCACAAATGTCTCTGAGTCTAAACGTTCTTTGTGTCTTTCTTGGCCCACAACAATAATGTGAGATCAAAACTGTGCAGCCTTACAAGTTCTTTAACACAAGTTTCTTCTTTGTTTTGTATGGGAGGACAGGTCAAAGAGACCCCCCTTCCCCTGCAGTCCCCTCCTTGTGATGTCCATGACTCATCAGGGGCCCCCCTGCCACCAGGGCCCAGGTGGTGGGTGGACCACTGGCCGACACATCGACTAAACATACTGTATTAGGCTAGGCCCAGGAAACCATTTTGAAAACCAGAACACCATCTTAAGACCTGACTCCGTGTGTGCTGCAGCACGGTCCCCACCTTTAGTGAGTCCTCGTCTATCCTGTTGCCTCCGCTCCCTGGCAGATCCGCTGAAAGCCCGTTCCCACGACCAGTCGGACATGAGCTAGTGTTAGAACAAACACTGTATCTTTCACCTTCCGCAGTGCATCATTATCCTCAGCGTGACCCGGGCAGCGGGGCTGGTTTAGAAAATAACTGTAAATCGTCCTCGATGAAACAAAAGCCTTAATCCCACACCAAGAAACTGCTCATACATACATACATATATACATATATTGCATTACAATGATATCCCTTCTGCACGACCTCTGTGTCAGAAATCTACAAACACTGAACGAACCGAAGAATGTGTCGTTGTGTGACCACATGGCCACAATACTCAAACCCCCTCAGTATGCGCACACACTCAGGGCCCCTAGCCTCCTACTATGTGCTTCTCTAGGGGTAATGTAAAGGGAGTGATACCAAATGCTTATGCCATGACTACCCTGATGCTGCTAGAGTGCAAAGGAACACAAGCGCGACAGTATTGTGAGCTCATGTAAATAAGATACATAGAATGCCATCAAGTGCAAATGTACAGGTTTAATGTGTATTACTGCTGTCCACCGTATTGGTCTGTTGCTCCTGCGTGCTCCACCAACCCTAATGCTACCTCACGTATCATGTTTACAGTGTGATGCTAAAACTGCTAATATTGCAAATACTTACCCTATAGTGACTAATGGAGCTGTAGATATAGTTAACGACTTCTGAAATGAATATGTACTGATGTAAATACTATAGATGTGTAACCCCTTAGCCAGTTTACATTATGCGAATCCCTTCGTTTTACAGTTTGCAGCTTGCGAGAAGACTATCATTGTGGGCATATCCAAGGCCACCTTTCCTCCCTTCCCATTGAAGCCTGCCAGAGAAAGCAAAGGCCTGAGCGACACCGCCTCACCTCCCCCAATTCGGCTGGAGCCGTTTCAGGCATTCATGATTCCCCCGCAGCTCACATGGCCACGAACAGCCACCTGAATTATTTACAGCCCAGCAGCAAAATTCGGCCATAACCAGAGGCCAGAGGTGCCCCCTCATAGGTCCCATGACCCATCAGTTCACCCCAGATTAATGACGCTTGTAAAAGAAGATACCTAATATTGCACCAACATTGTGTAAAAGCATCCGTCATGACTTCTAATGAGACCCAAAGCCTGAACAGCTTACCCCATGCCCTGAGACCCGACCCCGTGGCCTATGATACCTAGTCAACAGGATAACAGCAACCCTGTATTGATGTATCGCCAAAGTACCCCACCTAATGCGCATTCCTCCTGTGTTATATTAACCTGTAGAATAACCTATTGTAGGATTTACAGGACAACTGACATTGCAGCATTGAATCAATGGGGTGTGCCTGGCCCTTAGGGCAGAAAGCCAAGAAAGACGTCCATCAATGACACTGACCACGCCTGACCGGACAACGCCTCCCGGATGAGCCCAGCTGACCTGCCCACCCCATGTTGGCACCCAGCGGTGTCCACCAATCACGGAGAGACGCATCACAGCTGCACATATAGTTAGTTGATGCCACCCAATCCCCATGTACATGTGCCCCCTATAGTGTGTAGGTGCCTATGACACTTTTTGTAAATATAAACGCCTGTCTTTGCTATTGTCAGACAGAGCGCTCTCGGAGTTTTCAGAGTTCTTTGCATGCCCTATTTTGACTTAGATAAAACTTTCCTTAAGCTCAACCGCACTTGGTCCTAGCCTTATTCCCATTCGTGGGAGAGTCCATTCTTGCCTCTCATTGCGGGGAGGGTTGTGCTATCTGGGGACGCTCGCCTTCAGTGGTGACCCCGATTGCGTGACTACATCTCCTGGTACATCCTTTCCGTCCCCTTTAGCACTAAAATCTCTGGTCGAAAGGGGAGACGCACGGTACCCCTGCTCCGGAAAGCTACCCGCCTACGGCGACTGGTACGCTCAGAAGTGCGCACGTATTAGAGAAAGGGTAAGGGATCCCGTTTCAAAAAATCCCCTTTGAGTACCGCTCGCCGGAGCTTGGAATGGACGTTGAGCGTGAAGCAGCGCCGCCTGGACGAACCCAGTTCGGAGATTCTCGGTTCAAGACGGGCACGTGAGTATTAAGTGCGAGTGATCATAAGGGATACGGGGAGTAGGGGAAGGGAACAGGATTTAAAAAAAAAAAAAGGTCATTTAAAAGGGGGACGCAGTGGGGATCACTAGAATCAATACTATCTTTCCTTTTTCTTTGCATATGGCCATTAGGATCAAAAGGTGAAAAGAGATAAAGAGACGGGAACCTAGCTCTGCAAGGGGGTAGAAGGCGGCGCTGCATAGTGCTATCTTGACTAGTACTGGGAATATATGAACAAGTGGAGAATAAGATAAAGGTGTCTGGTAGAAAAAGGAGACACGGTGAATATATTAGTAAATGCTTTTCTTTTATTCTTTCTGGGTCTATAAATGAAAATAGGTGAAATATTTAGTAAAGACAAAAAGAGATTCGCGTGAAAAAGGGGGACCTCATAACAAATAAAGAAAGGTTAGGTGAAACAAGGGAGGGAAGAAAGAGATTAAAGGTTAACTTCCAATAGGGTATCGACCATCATTGTATATGCATTATATGTGTTGAAACAAAGCCATGTTATGATGATTTTAGTGAATTGTAAAATGTGCATGATCATGGTGTGGTCATGGAAAGTGTGACTTACAGACATTATAAGGTGGTAAGGCCAATGAATTAAGCTGTTTCTTTTGAATATTTGTGCTGGAAATATTGGTAGTGTGCAGAAGGTGGTTTGCTCTTGTATGTGCCCCCTAAGTCATTTTTAGTATAAAGTACACAACCGCAGACCCCCTTATTGCCAAGGTGTCAGAAAAGCATAGAATTTTAGAGATACATATCTATACATATATTGCTATAGAAGCCAACCACATACAATGGGGACAGAGACACCCCTGGCTCATATATGTAAGAGGTTACCTGGATATGCTGAACGCATTAGGAAGTACCATGATCAGTGGGTCACAGAGGTAAAGGGAGAGGGTCTGCCCCAAATATGGCCCGAAGGAGGATCTTTTGATAAAAATGTTCTAGACATGGTGGCTACATGCATCTTCATGAAATATAAGGGGAAACAGTTTCACAATAGGAGGGAGATATTAGATCTCTGGCGATTGTTTGAAGAGGTGCCTCCCATCAAAAAGATAGAGCCGACTACCAATTTGCCATCTACCACAGACAACCCGTTACTGATACCCAAAGGCGATAAAGAACTGACTGAGGAAGAAAAACCAGGTGAAGTGACACGGTTGTACCCTATACTTCATAAACCGGTGCCCGCAGAAGGGTATAGTGACCCCACATATGTGCCCCCAACTCAAGCTACAACAACACATGGCCCGACTGCACCCCCGCCATATGAGGGTCATAGACAGCGTGGACAGATATGTACACCCACAGTAGATATAGAGAAGTTAACAGAGGATTTAGATTCAAGGCTCTCATTAGCAAGAGATGAATTATCTAGAATTAAAAATATCTGTGAGCAAAGCGGGACGAATGCTGCCCGATTAGAGCAAACACCAAGGGCACAAAACAATGACAGGACGATTGAGGAGGGGTGGAAGAAGGGGGAAATATTGTTCAGAATACAAGAAGAGCCCACGCGAATAATAGAAATAGACGGGGCAAGTGAACATGCAGGTGATGAGCTTTTGGTTACAGGAGGAAGAGAGGACTTGTGGTGTGATGTGGAGGACGATGAAGAAGAAGGTGGGAGATTAAGTGTGGCAATGGGAGGAGAGAGTGGGAGAATGGAGAGTGCACATCTGGGGAGAACAATGGATGAGGAATGGACAGGGCGACTAAGAAACAGGCTAGGGAGAATGGCCCCGCTAGGAAGGAAGGGAACGAAGGTGAGTACAAGCAAAGCAACAAAGGGGAAGTTACAGCTCCCATTGATATACAGGAGAGGAGGGAGACCAAACTACATACCCTGGGATCAAATGGATAAGCCCAATCTGTTAAAACTATTACCACCACTGTCCGGAGGGGCAAGTAAGTGGATATATGCCTTCGAAAAACACACAGCGGGGGTCCCACTGGCGGTAGGGGATGTAAAAAGCCTACTAGTATCAGCGGTTGGGGACCAAGCAGATAGAGTGTGGATAAAAGCCGGTTTTCCGGGGAAAACATTAGATTGTGACCGTCATGATGGTGCTTCCTTTAACACAGTATGAGCACGAGTGTGGGACGCATTAAGAGAAACATTCCCAGACACACCAGACTTACAGTTGGTTATGCAATGCACGATGAACGAGGGGGAGGATGCTATGGATTACATTTTTCGGGTACAGGAGATGCGGAGAGCGGAAACGGGCACGCCCTGGTACCAGTCAACATCATTATTTTATTTCATAATCAAGAGAGGATTGCCAAAGAGGTACAGAAAGCACTTGACAAAATTGCAGGGATCGAGACAAAGGGGTGGCCCGAAATATAGAGTATAATAGCACACCACTGCAAACGAATAAAGGAACGAGAAAAGGAAATAGCACAAAAAAGATTGGCAGATGAAGCCAAGTTAGTACAAACGAAACTGGTGAAGCTCGCTGCAGCAGTAGCGGCGCTCCCACATAGTAGGGAGGGAGACGAGGAGGAGGAGGGGCTGGTAGCAATACAGGGGAGGATGGCAGCGAATTGGAGGAAGGAGCGGGACAACCACAGTGGAACGGACAGGAGCAGTACGGAGGTCCGCAGTGGCAGGATTGGGCCCCTCGCGGGGGACGAGGTGGGTACCGGGGTCGCAGAGGAGGGGGCCAGGGGTACGGTGGTAATGGAGGATATGGGGGGCAAGGCCCCAGAGGTGCACAAGGGAGCTGCTGGAATTGTGGGAGGTGGAGGCACTTCTCATGAGAATGTAGAAACAGACCAAAGAACGGATTTCAGGATATGGAGCAATACGGTAACCCCCACCTAGGAGCCGATATGGCCTCCCAATGGGAAGACAACAGAGGCCAGAGGAGCAAGGGTATATAGACCAAAGACACGTTCAACACAGCAGAACACAGGGTCACCCACAGAACGACGAACCTATGCACTACACACCAGGAAACCCCTTCGCCACAGTTGCGAACGGGGCACCTGCCCCAGCCCCCTATAGCGGTGTGGCGGTTGTGTCAGGCAATGTTTTTAGTCAGGGGGGAGCAAAGAGGCAGCCAGCATAGGACAGCCCACAGGGAACACTTGTGTGTCCCATCCTATCTACCACCTACAATGCAGCGGAGGAACCATTAGTGGGGGTGCAGATAGGAGAGAAGCAGTTCATATTTATGGTGGATTCGGGAGCCGAAAAGTCATGCATACGTGAGGGTCCGTTTCCGCTTTCTAACCATAGGTTGGAGACGCAGGGGTTCTCTGGGGCTGTCATCGAAGTTCCTTACACAGAAGAGTTGGATGTGACAGTGGGGGGTAAGACAGTGAGGACGCCCCTACTGTATTACGAACATTCCCCAATAAACTTGCTCGGTAGGGACCTTCTCAGCAAGCTCAATATGACTATATCCTTCACAGAAAGAGGGATAGTTTGCTCAACCCCAGGAATATGCCCGCTGCGTGTAATGCTAGTGGTACATGCGCGAGCTACAGCACCAGAGATACGTGGCATGCCGGTAGATGAAAGTGTGTTCATTGAATGGTTGAAAACTCTAGCGCGAGTAGTACCTGAGCTAAAAAGGTTAGAATGGAGGGTACCAACAGAATTCATCTTCCGCCCAATAGTACGCACAGACATTACACCAGGGTCAGTGATATCTTTAGATTTGCATGCAGTACAGATATCAGCCAAAAGAATTGCAGTAATTGGTATGGACATAGACGGGTGTGAATGGCGCACTGTGTTGTGCATCAATGCTGACATTGCCTTACGTGATCTATCAGATGAGGATCTCTTTTCACACTCAGAAAGTGACGGAGAAATAATAATGGAAAAAGCAATACCATGTGATATCTTGATAAAAACGAGACAAGTGCCTGTACAGTTAATGGCTGTGGTGGGAGCACCACCTTCCTTCTTTGATGAGGACATGAAATTAGTGCCAAGCAACTTGTGGACTACAGGTCACCATGATGTAGGGTTGTTGCACGGAGTTACCCCAGTCACGATAAAACTAAATCTAGGAGCAATCCTGCCCCGAGTCAAACAGTACCCATTTTCCCGTGAAGCTGAGGAAGGGATAAAAGAAACGATAAGTGCCTTATTGACCCAGGGAATAATAGTACCCTCCAATTCCCCTTGTAATACTTGCATTTACCCGATCAAAAAATCAAAGGGAGGGGCATGGAGGATGATCCAGGACCTACGCCCACTAAATGACGTCATACAAAAAGAGTTTCCTCTAGTCCCGAACCCGGCATCGATACTTTGCAGTATCCCAAAAAACGCATCACATTTCACAGTAGTTGATTTGAAAAATTTATTTTTCTCCATTCCCCTGGCAGAAGAGAGCAGATACTTGACAGCATTTACACTAGGGGGGAAAAGATATGAGCATTGCAGGTTACCACAGGGTTACTGTGAGAGCCCCAGTATATTCAATCGTATCCTCCACGAAGACTTGGGAAATTTGACAGCTGAGAGTACAATCATCCAGTACGTAGATGACTTGCTCATATGCGCACAGAATGAGGAAGAGTGCAGGAAGGACTCAGTTACACTCCTAACACTGTTAGCCCACAAAGGGTACAAGGTGGACAGAGGGAAACTACAATACTGCCAATTAGAAGTATTATACCTGGGACAGCTGATATCAAAGGATGGCAAAAAGATAATACCGGACAGAGTAGAAGCAATCACAGCAGTAAAAGAGCCAAAAACGGTAAAAGAAATGCAGAAGTTTTTAGGAATGTACAACTATTGCAGAGCTTGGATACTAGACTACACAGAATACACAAGACATTTACCACAAGCACTCAAAGAGGCCCAGCGGGAGAATAAAGAAATAAAATGGTCAAAAGAGATGAGTGACTCATTTGCGTCACTCAAACAACTAATTTCAAGCGCTGCCGCCAAGGAGGCATCATATTTCTAAAAGGAAACGGCGGTGAGTACATATTGCAGCAACAAGCGAGTGAGGAATTACCAGAAGGGTACAATGCCATGCCCATATCACAAATACTAGAGTTACAGGAAGGAGCAAGTATTGAAGAAAAAGCATTGTGGGAAAAAAGGGGTTGCAGCCAGTCGGCAACAGATTTGCTATGGCGCCAAAATAACACAGGTAAAGTGGTGATGCCCATTAAAATTAATAGAGATAGCTTTCCAGCAATTACACTTTCCAGCACACAATGCCAAACAACACATAGCAGCAGAGATACAGGAAGATTGGTTCGTACCAGGGCTCCAGGAACATATATCAAGATTAGCAATGGAATGCACAACCTGTCGGATATACAACTCTGGGATGACCTTACGGACACTCAGAGGGACAATTCCAAAACCTACAGTGCCCTTCCGAGAACTGCATATTGATTATGCAGACATGGGGGAAAGGTGTAATGGGGCACGCTACATGATAGTAGTTGTATGTCCGTTCTCCAGGTGGGTCGAGGCTGGTCCATGTGCACGCCCTGATGCTAAATGCGCAGCAAAGTTCCTAGTGAGGGAAGTATTCCCACGCTGGGGAATTTGCGACGTGATTCGCTCAGACAATGGCACTCATTTTGTGAATGAACTGTTCAAGGAAGTTACTGCATTATTGGGGATCAAACACAAGCTTTGCTCGATTTATCGCCCTCAAAGCAATGGCGTTGTGGAGAAGTTCAACGGCCTATTAAATGGAAGATTGTCCAAACTATGCTTCTCACTCAAAAAGAACTGGGTGTATTGCTTACCCCTAGCACTATTTGAGTTGAGAAACCAGCCAAGTAAGGACCACCACTTGTCCCCTCACGAGATTGTGACGGGGAGAAGAATGCACACAGCACATTCCCCACTGCGTAGACACTCAATAGAAGCGCCACAGTATTAGGAGATGAGTTTACTGATTATCTGAAAAAATTGACTAGATCAGCGCGTGCAATCTCAAGTCAAATTTCACCGCCATTTACAAGAGAAGAGGGAAACCAAACTGTGTCATTTGTGGAACAGAACCCCCAAGGACAACTAATGCCAGGGGATTTTATTTATGTGAGAAGCTTGTGCGCAGATGGAGTGCCCCAAAATTCTATGGCCCATACGAGGTAGTATTTTGTACTCCCACATCAGTCAAAGTTAAACGGCTGAGGTACTGGATACATTTAACAGACGTACGAAGGGCCTACAATAATGTTCAGGAGGAAGTGGATGAGGAGGCGCAGACAACAGCAAACGATAACAAATAAAACATGAAATGAAAAAGGTGCAGCTAAAAATAAATGTATCAGGTATATTAACATGCTAACAAAGAAATTGATTTACAGGTACGAGAAAGAAATAAATGAATAACATTAAGGGATGAAATGAAAAATGGAAAAAAGTGATTAAAAAATGAATGAGAATATGCCTCTTTCTCTCTCTCGTTCTCTCTACACCCATCCCCTCTATCTCCCTCTGTCTCGCATTATAAGTGTATGGTGGCTACTGTACAAAATGAAAATGTTTACATTTATATACTTAATGCACTTTTATGTTTCAAATAGGAACAACCATGGCAACAAACGGGCAGCCCGCAATGGAGAGCAATAGAATATCAAGATGTAGAAATGCTATAGTAGAAAGTTGTAGATATTCGTATGAATGTGGATTGTCTGTGTGTATCGTATTATTTTTTGTGATACTGTTTGGCATAAGCATATATTGGTTCATAGCATTCATCTCTGCTGAGATGAATGAGGGGGGGAGAGGGGAACAGAAGTAATATTGTAAATGAAAATATAACAACTGAAAAGGCAAAAGAAGGTGATTTTTTGGTATGGAACGGATACCAGCTTGTGTGGGGGTATAACACGAAACCACCCAAAATAACCAACCATTCCAAGAAAAGCAGTGCTGAAATAAATGCTAGCATAAGCCCCCTGCCAAATGTATCTAACTACAATGCCCTTAGTCTAAATGACTGCAACCCTTCTGTCATATCGTGGCTTTATAATACCCCCACTGCCCAGCCCACACAAGTAACCACCCCTACAGCAGCCAGTACCTTACATCATAGAATAACTGAAGAGAACAAAAAGATAGCAGAGAAGTTTGAATTGCTATATGATGAATGGACAGAGGGGGATGTGGGAAAAGGGGGGTATAGAGCACACATCGCCCATGAAGCTGTGAGATATCTTAGAAAAAATAGGAGGAAAAGGGAGGTGGGAAGTAGGAAGTATGACGAATATTATGGTCTGGGTTTAGATCGTTTCTGTCGCCCGAGATACCATTACATTACAAATCCGAGGGGCCCGGGATATCAGGTGGCGGAAAGTGTATGTTCCCATTTCCAGGAAGTTCCATAGGACTCCATGGGAATGGGGACATGGAAGCACCGGCACCGTTGCTAACAGTGCCGTTGCAACCGGCAAATCAGACTTGCCGGGCGCAATGGCACAGGAAGGCAAAGTTGTAGTGTGGCGGTCCGGAAAGGTTGCCGGTACGGTGCGACCGGCACCCTTATTTCCAGACCGCCACACTTTTAATGAGGACCACTGTGTTTTGATGTTAAATTCCTCAACGGGTTGGTGTGGCATGACAGGGTCGGTGTATGGTGAGGTTTAGGTCCCAACAAAATTACTAAATAAGGTAGATATCAATTTCCAACAGGAAGGCCATCCATTCAAAATTATAGAAAATATAAACAAATTATTTTAGAAAGTATACAGTCCCGAGGTTTTTCGGCTTTTACCGGTGGATTACGGTGAATAAAAATAAAAAAGAGACTTCATTCTAACTATAGGACTCCTAATATGGTGCCATTTGGTTTTTTGGCGAACTACGTTTGTTCTAGAAATCATTGGAAAGCAGAGATCAGGCTTCTCTCTACTATCATTAGTAAGCTAACGATCGCCGGGGGAAGAATTCTCTAGAAAGCCCGGCCAAGTTAAGAGCAGAACTACTCTGAACAGGTAAAACGCTACACAACGTAATATAGTTTTTTGTGTGCATGTAGATCCCGCCTAGAGCGCGAGATCAGCACTGGTTAGAACTAGCATTTGTTCTTGGAGTTACTGCACACTAATAACTCTTCGGAAACTTTTTTATACATATATATTTTTTCACCTCTCTACTGTTGTAGAGCGCATTAGAAGAGACACCCAACATATCAAGTTGGAATGACTTCTGACTCTGGCCGCACAAAGCGGTATTTAAAACCGGACATTGTGGTCTTTTTCGAATTGCAAATCTACTAACAATACAGTGGCCCTATGAGGGTAAGTCGATACATAGTTTAGTGATTAAACTGGGAATTGAAAAGTGCTAGACCGCACATCAATATGGTAATTTATTGCCCCTATTTTTTTCCCTATGTACCATCTAATAGGTGTAAGGAAATCACAGTACAGTTTTCTGGGCTACAGCGCTCACTATCTGGGTCTACTAGACCATTGACAAGCACTTGGATCCAGCTACGAACATTGCTTATTCTAAGGTAAAGAACAACATTTCTGTTAGAGAGTCTGCCCCACGGAATCGCCCGCTATCAGATTTCTGAGTCTAACCACAGAGTCCTTTAATGTAATTAATTCACCCTCTACAGATTCAACCCTGAATTTACATTTCTGATCAAGGCCTCCTCCTTTCTAGCAGTGGTAACTTAAATGTTTATATAGGAACTTGAGTATTTAGAACTTATCCTTTGTTTTTATGTTTTCCTCACCAATAGTTACACCATTCAGAAAGAAATTAGGACTTGATTTACGAAGACTTTTTATTGGAACTATTGATAACGTGACATACCTCCTGATGAATGTCCCCCAACACGTTTTTGAGGACAGAAACATGTTGAGCTTGAGGGTCTAGCGTTATCAGACCTATCAATGTATTGATAAAAATTAAAATTGTTTACAACTAGAAGATCAAAAACGTGATGTAGTTCTACAAATAACTGGGTGTAATGGCGACTCAGTCCCTACAAAAATAAGGTTTGAGTGTGTTTTAGCATAGGTTTTTTTAAATTGCACTTTAATATTGATTGTTATATTTTTATACCTGATTCTTAATAAATTGTTTATATTTTCTGTAATTTTGAATGAATGGCCTTACTGTTGGAAATTGATATCCACTTTATTTAGGAATTTTGTATTGCCTTCCCCACTAAAAGGTAGAGCAATCACTTGTTAGTTATTAAGGTGGGCATCCTCCTTTGATATGGAGGTTTAGGTCCCCACACAGACTTTGCATGATGGTATGTGAAGTCCCAATGATGTTTAAGTTCCCACAGAGATGGTGTGCCACAATGCTGACGTCTCCACAGACATAATGTGTTATGATTCTGACTTCCCAGCAGAGGTGGTGCTTGGTGATGCTGAAGGCCCTGCAGAGTTATTTGTAATTTAATTAAAGTTCTCATAGGTTGTCTGATGATATTGAGCTCCACACAGGGATGGTCCAAACAAGTATAAAGTGTAATGATGCTGGCTTCCACACAGAGGTGGAGTGTGATATTGAAGCAACCAAAGAAAGAGTTTGTAATGATGTTAAAGTCCCCACAGGTGGGTATGTAATAATATTGAACTCCCCACAGGGATGCTGTGTGGGGACATTATGGTCCCCACTGGGACGGTGTGCCTCACAGAGATGGTGTGTCAGGATGCTGAAGTTCCTGCAACAATGGTGTGTGATGATACTGAAGTCCACACAGAGATGGTGTGCAATGATACTAAGGTCTTCAAAGTGATGGTCTATGATAATATTGAAGTCCCCACAGTGATAGTGTTTGATGAATTTCAGGTCCCCAGAGGAATGGTGTTTGATAGCGTAGAAGCCCCCAAATAAAAAGTGTGTAATTCTGTTTAAGTCCCTGTAGAGATGGTGTGTGGTGATATTTAAGTCCCCACAGGGATGGCGGGAGATGATGTTGAAGTCCCTAGAGTGAAAATGTATAATGATATTAACGTTTGTACCGTTGGGCTCTGGTGACATTAAATTGCTTACAAAGGTATTGTGTAATGCTACTTTCCTTTGCTAGTTCCTTTAAGAAAACAAGAGAGAAGTTGGATAAAAACCTTTAAAGTAATTTAGGACAGTATTTAAAGAACCTGGTGTGTTGTATTTTATCTGTGAATATCTGTCAAATGTTAATGTACAAGCTAAGTTTAGTGGATGGCCAAATCAGGATTCAAACGGATGTTCAGCTGACAATTTATTGAAATCTGACATCTTATGCCATAGATTACCTACTTCACCATGACCATTTATTTTGGACAGTATTTTGCAGTGGTAAAACAAATTTATGTTGGTGGTCATACACCATAAAAGCAGCACAGTATACAGGTTACAAACATTTGAGATCAAGTATGTAAAAACGAACTATACATTTTAAAATGAGCATTGGCAATGCCAACAGTTTGGGCGTTTGTGGGCATCTAACAGCAGTGCCTGTGAAATGCCTAATACTTTATACACATCGTCAATAAATAGGTGGGAAATAACCAAACACCTACAAGCTTTGTGTCGTCTCCAACATACTGTACTCACACAATGCGAAGCGATGCAACAAAATGCACCAAAACGGAAGCACCCTCAACTTCAAGTAATCAGTTCTGGGATCTGCTTGGCTGCAAGATAAGCTAGCAAACAATAAAGTGTTTCCCGAAACGAGATTATCCTGATTCTGGTCAATCACAGATGGATGAAATCCTGATTCCACCTCAATGGGATTCAAACATGTGATCATCAGTCGCACTGCAACCAAGTTTGTTCCTGCAGTTTTTTGGTCTCATATACATGCCTCTGTCAATCCCTGTTAGTACCTTGGGTTTGATTATGGTGCTTTCCTGTGCTCTTTAAAGGTGTTCTACAAATACTCTAAATGTTTCTGTAAGCAATCATTCAACTATTGCTATTAACCACGCCCTGATGTATTTTGGACTGGTTTCTTGCTTTATAAACCCGCAAAAATTAAATGTCACTTTCACTACTTCTGCAAACCCAGCTAATTCTTCTTCTTACTGTGCAGGCCATCTTCAATGCAATTTCCTGAAACATCCATAGTAACCCAATGTATTTAAATAGTGAAATCTGCCGCTCACTCTAGGCAGCCAAACGTCCCATGTTTCTGAAACCTGCACAAGTTAGCATCTGGGATAGTTCGTATCAGCCGGAGTCCAAAAGATAAACGTGCAAACACTATCTGATTGACCGATCAAGAAAACTGGATACTCATTCATGAAGAAAGGGGGTCTAGTGGGGGCAAAAGGCAGAATGGGCCACAGCTGCAGTCGGGACTGAATGTGGCAGATTCTTTGTAAGTGAATCTGAAGCCTGGTTGCTGTTCGTTGGAAGAAAAGCTGTCGGCAAAGGATAAAGCTAACGGAGGTTTGAGTGGAGCCTGTAGTGGGCCGAGGCTGAAGTAGATATTGGATTGAGAAGGCAGGGCTTGGGGCAGAGGGGTGCATCGGAAGAAGTGGAGGGAGCATGAAGCAGCCTTTGGTTGGGGTAAGCAAGCAGAGCGTGAAGACGCTATTGAAGACAGCACAGGCTGGAGCTGGTAGAGAGAAAGTCAGAAGCTGGAGCGAGCACACAGTGCTGCAGATAGGCATCCCCTGAGGGTGGAGACTGGAGCTCGGCGGAATCTGCCATGCTGTAGCGACCCTGCACTGCCTGGTAGAGTCTGTAGTGAAGCGGAACGTGGATCCCCGCAGCCAGACGGGCTCCCTCCGCTCAGCCTCCACACCCGAGCCCGGTCCCTGGCCCACCGCTCCCACTAGAGCCTGCGTGTCACATGCCTATTCCTGCCCTCCATGATTTCCCAGCAACACACCCCTAGGAAGCAATACGTGGTAACCGCACACCAATCAGGGTGTTGTTAGGGCACATTGCTAAGGCTCGGTTTCGTCTGAGCAGGCAGTGTCCGGCCCAGGAAGCTTTTCACTCTCCTCAGTTTCCCTCCCCTCTCCAGCCGCCACCAAAGTATTGTCCCGAGAGAGGGCAGCCTTGGAATGACTTACTCGGGACATAGACCCCCAAGCCTGAACATTCAACCCACCCTCTAATGTACCGGTAGCACTTTCTTATCTTCAAGAAGTGAATATTAAGCAGCCCAACACTCGCTATATCTTTCTGTTCAGTTTTAAAAACTAGGAAACGAAACGCAAAACAGACAGATATAATAACTGCTGCCGAAAGTATTGTAAATTATTTTAGCTATTTAAAAAAATATTATACTCACATGATTCAATGTATAATTGTATTTGGAAGATACATGGTATCTTTCCTATTCAAAGATGGCCGCTAGTTTCGGCTTGTTTCCAGAGAGCTACCTTAGAAAGAGTCATCCAAGATGGCTGCTTCCATGGAAGAGCTCAAAGAGTTCCGAGATTGGCAGGAATGGGTGGGATTAGCTATAGGGATTAGCATGGCTAGAGGCAGGGAATGGGATGGATTCAATAACAAACAACTATGTATTCATCCTTAAATGTGTAGGGGAGGAGTGGTCCAAAAGACCCTCCTTGCCTGCATCCCCTCCCCAGGTGAGGGCCATGGCTCATTGGGCGTCCCCTCAGACCACCCGGGCCCAGGTGGTGGAGGGTTCACCTGCTGAAGACATTGCCCACACGTATTGAATTTAGCTAGGCCCAGAAACCATTTTGTCTATCAAAGATGGTGTGAGCTCAGCACACTGTAGCGCGGCCCCCACCCTTGGAGAGTTTCAATTATCCCTGTCGCCGCAGCACCCTGGCAGATCCGCTGTGAGCCCGTTCCCACGAACAAGACGGACATGAACTAGCATAAGATACTAACACTGTAACATTTCACCGTCCACAGTGTATCACTGCTCCCAGAGTGACCCGGTCAGCGAGGCCTGGGTGATGGGAAGATCTGTAGAATGGTCATCCGATGAAAGCAGAAAAATACCCAAATACGAATGTCAAAAAACTACTTTTAATACGTGTATCCTTTCCATAAAACTACTTCTACTAAAGAAACCTGTAAAATTGTGTAATTATTGTAAGAAACGCATGTTTACATGACACCAGCAATGAAGGACCCACACCCCTGCAGGGGTGTGCAAATGATAAAAGCATTCCGGGGGATTATTCTTTATATGTATCATTGAAAACCGTACACCCCGCGGTCCCGCACCATAACTGAACTAATGCTGCTAGAGTATGCAAGAAAACGTATGTAACCATACAGAGGGCTCATGTAACGGATGTGCGAGAATGCACTCGTCACGCGTGTACGTCTAAGCCCCTTATATGCCACCACCGTCACATACGGTAGCGGGTCATTTTCTATGTACTCATCCAACCTCAATACTACCTCACTTACTGCAAATGTGTATGCATATAACTAAATACTGTAATTGTTAAAACATAGTGTACGAATAAGGTGCTCAGACTGGATATAATCGAGGCACCTCCAGCAAAGTGAAATGTATGTTTTCAAGTGATTCAAACAAATATTATAAAATGTTGTAATGATTGTGATGTTTTCACCTCTAAAAGCCGGCAACACACGAGGAAGATACCTTTGTGAATATGTGCAAGGCCATTTCCCCTCCCACCCTGCGAAGACTGCCAAACATGAAAGCAGAGGCCTGCGCCGCGCTGCTCCACCTCCCCCAACCAGACTGGAGCCGCTTCAAAGATTTGTAGCCCCCTCTGCAGCACCCAAGGCTACGGCCCACCACCTGCATTATTTACAGAACAGCAGTAAACCTCTGCCTGAACACACACTTCCAAAGGCGCCCCCTCGTAAACCCCACAACCCACCCGATCATCTTAGATTTATGGCCCTGTGCAATCAGGACACCCAACACTGTGGCAACACACAGCGGCACATTTATAACCACATCTAACAAGACAGGGAGGCATGTACCGCCCGTCCCATGCCCTGAAGCTTAGCCCCTCAACCTATGGCCCCGGTCAACAGGACACTGGTAACCTTGCCCTGACGAATGACCATCAGACCCCTCACAAGGTGCATTCCTCCTGTGTTGCATTAACCTGTAGAATAACCTATTGGAAGATTTACTAAAGAAGATAATATTGTAATGACTGAATGACTGCGGTGTGCATGGCCTAGGGCAAATAAGTCAGGAAAAGACATTCATCTCTGACACTGGCCGCGAGGGCACAACAACACGGCCCGGATGAACTCAGCCAACCTGCCAGGCCCAGCCCGACCCACGAGGCCGACCAGTGACGTTTTCCAGCCAAAGCCAACCGCATCGCAGCAGCACCTATAGTTAGTCATCGCCACCCAATCCCATCGAACTTGTGCCCCCTATAGTATGTAGGTTCTTATGACGTTTTTTGTAAATATATACGCCTGTCTTTGCTATTGTCAGACAGAGCGCTCTCGGAGTTTGCAGAGTTCTTTGCATGCCCTATTCTGATTGATAAACTCCCATTTAAGCTCACCCGCACTCTGTCTTGGCTTTATTCCCGATTTGGGAGAGTCCTTCATTGTCTCTCATTGCGGGGAGGATCGTGCTGGCTGGGGACGCATGCCTTCAGTGGTGACCCCGAAAGCGTGATCATTACTATTATTATTTTTTCCCGACCTAACAGTACCGTCCCCTTTTGGCACGAGAATCTCCGGTCGAAAAGGGATACGCACGGTGAGCCGGCTCCGGGAGGCTGCCCGCCAACGGCGACCGGTACACTAAGAAGTGCGCACTCAAAAGAGAGGGGGTACGGGATCCCAGTTGAAAAATCCCCTTTGAGTACCGCTCGCCGGAGCCGGGGCTGACTGTTGAGCGGACGGCAACACTGCCTGGACGGACCCAGTTTCGGAGATTATCGGTTCAAGACGGGCACGTGAGTATTGAGTGCGAGCGATCGTAAAGGGAGTGGGGGAAGAAGTCTAGGACAGAAAACCAAGAGGGGTAGAAAAGGGGGTACGCAGATCTACTAAGGATCATCCTAAAATGTCCTTGCTTTTTCTTTGCATATGGCCATTAGGAATAAGAGGTGAATAAGAGATAAAAGTGACGGGAACCTAGCTCCGAAAGGGGGTGGAAGGCGGCGCCGCATAGTGCTATCTTGACTAGTACTGGGAATATATGAAGAAGTGAATTATAAGATAAAAGTGTCTGGCAAAGGGGGACACGGAGAATATATTAGTGACTGCTATTTCTTCCTTCTTTTCTTTTCTTTAGGGTTGGGGGGAAAATAAAAGTGAGATCAGTACAAAATGTTAGGGAGAAAGTAAAAGAGAGAGAGTCTTACTAGAAGAGGGAAGAGCAGACCAATATATATATATATATATACGCATCCATATATCTGAATAAGAAGGATAGGGACAGCCGGCTAGGGAGGAAAGGGAGGGCAGCTTGAATTGTGAATAGAGTGTTACAGAGAGGTGTGTGCACCTCGTATGCATCAGAAGACAATTTGGTGCTGTGGGTGTGTAAAGTGGTTATAAATGTATAGTAATTGCATGGTCATGGTAAGTGTGGCCGGATAAAGCTTCTTGAAGGAAAAAATGACAAGGTGAAGTGAGTGTGTACCTTTTTGATTTCCGGGTTAATATTGTCAAAATCACTGATGATTTGCTCTTGTATGTGCCCCCCCAAAGAGAATAGAATAGAGACTGTGTACAGCCAGTTTTGTATTGCGCAGGCAGGGGGAAGAGCACAAAGGAGCCCATTATTGAATGTGAAGTAGAAGACGAAACCCATATTGGTAATAGGTTTACATTGTAATTGTGGACACACAGAGACACACAAGTACTAGGAAAACACAGAGATGGGGGCCGAAACACCCTTATCACATATTTGTAAGAACCTACCAGGGTACACGGAGCGAATTAAGAAATATCATGACCAATGGATAACAGAGCTGAAGGGAGAGGGGTTACCCCAGATATGGCCCGAGGGGGGGTCATTTGATAAAAGTGTTCTGGACATGGTGGCCACATGCATTTGTTTGAAATACAAGGGGAAGCAGCTGCACAATAGGAGGGAAATATTAGATCTCTGGAGGTTATTTGAAGAGATACCACCGCCTAAAGCACCAGCATTAAATGCTGACCTCCCGTCCACCACAGACAATCCACTGATGATACAGAAAGATGTTAAGGAATCGTCAAATGTAGCGCCACCAATAGAGGTAATAAGCTTGTACCCGATATTAAACAAGCCTGTGCCCGCAGAAGGGTACAGTGATCCCACTTATGTGCCTCCCCCGATAACTACTACACCCCACCGGCCCACGGCACCCCCGCCATATGAAAGTACAAGGGAGCGAGCCCAGGCAAGTACACAAAGGGTGGACATAGAAAAGCTAACAGATGATTTACAATCCAGACTCTCAATAGCGAAAGATGAGCTCTCAAGGATAAAAGACATATGTGAACAAACAGCACTTAATGCAGCAAGATCAGGGCGCACATCTAGAGCGCCGAGTGAGAATAGAACACTCGAAGACGGGTGGAAAAAGGGTGAGATACTGTTCAGAATTGAGGAAGAACCGACACGAATAATCGAAGTAGGGACACGAGAGGAAGGTATTGATAATGAAGAAAGGCCTATAGGGGACAGAGAGGAACTACTATGTGATATAAGGGACGATTTAGAAGAAAGCGACAGGTTGAGCATGGCAATGGGAGGGGGAAGTGAAGGGGTGGATGGTACATGTTCAATGAGAACACTGGATGATGAGTGGACGGGGCGATTAAGGAACAGGGTGGGGAAAATGGCATCACTGGGAACACCAGCAGCCAAAACGGGTCCAGATACAACGACAAAAGGAAGGCTACAGCTCCCATTGATACATAGGGGAGGAGGGAGGCCGAATTATATCCCATGGGCTCAGATGGATAAAGCCAATTTATTAAAGTTATGGCCCCCGTTATCGGGAGGGGCAAGTAAGTGGATATACGCCTTTGAGAAACACACTGCCGGGGTACCCCTAGCAATAGGGGATGTGAAGAGCTTGCTCGTATCAGCAGTGGGGGATCAGGCTGAGAGAGTATGGGTTAAGGCCGGTTTCCCGGGAGTAACATTAGACTGCGACCGCCATGACGGAGCCTCCTTTAACACAGTGCGTGCGAGGGTGTGGGATGCCTTGCGCGAAACGTTTCCAGATACGCCAGACTTACAGTCAGTAATGCAGTGTACCATGAATGACGGGGAGGACGCTATGGATTATATTTTTCGGGTCCAAGAGATGTGGAGAGCGGAAACGGGTGCGCCCTGGTATCAATCGACATCTTTATTTTACTTCATTATAAAAAGAGGGCTCCCAAAAGAGGTGCAAAAGGCGCTTGACAAAATAGCGGGCATTGAAGCGAAGGGATGGCCTGAGATTCAGAGCATAATAGTGCACCATTGTAAGCGAATAAAGGAAAGGGAGAAGGAGGTGGCGCAGAGGAGATTGGCAGACGAAGCAAAACTAGTGCAGACAAAGTTGGTGAAGGTCGCAGCGGCTGTAGCCGCACTCCCCCACAGCAGGGAGGGAGATGAGGAGGAGGAGGGTCTGATAGCCATACAAGGAAGGATGGCAACTAGTTGGGCTGGAGCCGGACGGCGGCAGTGGAATGAGCAGGAGACAGGCGGAGGGTCGCAGGGCAGGAGTGGGCCCCTGGAGGAGGACGAGGTGGGTACAGGGGCCGAAGGGGTGGACCGGGGTACGGGGGAATGGGAGGAAATGGATGGCAGGGCCCTAGAGGTGCCCAAGGGAGTTGCTGGAACTGCGGAAGATGGGGGCATTACTCTAGGGAGTGCAGAGCCAGACCCAATAACGGGTTCCAAGAGGTAGAACAGTATGGCCATCCCCACCCGGGGAGCCCATATGGTCTTCCAATGGGACAACAGCAACCGAGAAACGCAGGCCAAGGTAATAATGAGCAACAACCGGGGCACCAGTATAGAACGCAGAACCACCCACAAAACAATGACAATATGCAGTACACGCCAGGCAACCCTTTTGCGACAACAGCCAACGGGGCCCCCGCACCAGCACCCTATAGCGGAGTATCAGTGGTTTCAGGGAGTGTCTTCAATCAAGGGGGGGCGATGAGACACCCTGCATAGGACAGCCCACAGAGAACACTTGCATGTCCAGTTCTATCTACCACCTACGATGCAGCAGAGGAACCATTGGTAGGGGCGCAGATAGGAGACAAGCAGTTCATATTCATGGTGGATTCGGGAGCGGAGAAATCATGTATCCGGGAGGGCCGGTTCCCGTTATCTAACAGGAAGTTAGAGACGCAGGGGTTCTCTGGGGCTGTAATTGAAGTTCCTTACACAGAAGCATTGGATGTAACAGTGGGGGGTAAGACTGTAAAGACACCCTTACTGTATTATGAACACTCACCGATAAATTTATTAGGGAGGGATCTCCTGAGTAAACTTAACATGACCATATCATTTACCGAGAGAGGAATAGTGTGTTCAACACCCGGAATATGCCCCTTGCGTGCAATGTTGGTAGTGCAAGCCTACACAACCACACAAGAAGTACGAGGGTTGCCGGAAAATGAGGAAATGTTTATTGAAGGGCTAAAGACATTGGCCCTCATAATTCCAGAGCTGAGAAGAATGGACTGGAGGATTCCAGCGGAGTTCCTCTTCCGCCCCATAGTGTGCCCCGACACAGCACCAGGATCAGTGGTATCATTAGATTTGCACGCTGTACAGGTATCAGCGAAAAGGATTGTTGTGATTGGAGTAGATAGGGAAGGATGTGAGTGGCGTACAGTGCTGTGTACAAATGCCAACATCGCCCTAAGAGAGATAACAGATGAGGATCTCTTTTCAGATGCAGAAGGGGATGGTGAAATAGTAATGGAAATAGCGATGCCCTGTGACATTTTGATTCAAGCCAGGGAAATCCCTGTTCAACTGATGGCAGTGGTGGGAGCACCGCCGTCATTTTTTGATGACGACATGAGGCTCGTGCCAAATAATTTGTGGACAACAGGCCCCCATGATGTAGGGCTGTTGCATGGAGTACAACCTGTGGTAATAAAACTAAAGCAAGGAGCAATTTTACCTCGAGTGAAACAGTACCCATTGTCCCGTGAAGCTGAAGAAGGGATAAAAGAGACAATAAATGCACTACTAGCACAAGGGATAATAGTGCCTTCAAACTCCCCATGCAACACATGTATTTATCCAATCAAAAAAGCAAAGGGAGGGTCTTGGAGGATGATACAGGATTTACGCCCCCTAAATGATGTAATTCAGAAAGAGTTCCCTTTGGTCCCGAACCCTGCATCAATATTATGCAGCATCCCAAAAGCGGCATCACACTTCACAGTGGTAGACTTGAAAAACGCATTTTTCTCAATACCCCTGGCCGAAGAGAGTAGATACCTCACAGCATTTACACTGGGGGGAAAGAGATATGAACACTGCAGATTGCCACAGGGATACTGTGAGAGCCCAAGCATATTCAACCGCATATTGCATGAAGACTTGGGAAACCTATCAGTTGAGAGTACGATCATTCAGTAGGTGGACGATTTATTAGTGTGTGCACAAGACGAAGAAACATGTAGAAAGGATTCAACAACGCTCCTGACTCTACTGGCCAACAAGGGGTACAAGGCAGACAAGGAGAAGTTACAGTACTGCCTGACAGAGGTCTTATACTTAGGACAGCTGATATCAAAAGATGGAAAAAGAATAATCCCCGACAGGGTAGAAGCGATAAGATCTGTAGGAGAACCCACAACAGTGAAAGACATGCAGAAATTCTTGGGAATGTGCAACTATTGTCGAGCATGGATATTAGACTATGCAGCATACACGAGACCCCTACTACAAGCACTCAAAGAAGCACAACAGGAGAATAAAAAAATAGAATGGTCAGAAGAAATGAGCACGTCATTCCAAGCATTAAAAGAGTTAATTTCAAGTGCTCCAGTGCTAGCAAATCCTGATTATGGACACGAATTTTACCTGTTCTCGCACTGCAAGGGAACACTCATGACAGCTGTTCTGACACAAAAGACGTCCCTAGGACACAAACCTTTGGCTTACTATAGTGGTACTTTAGATGCCGTGATGCAAGGCCATTTCGCGTGCGAGCAATCACTAGCTGCAGCCGCGTTCGCGATTGAGAAAAGTGCCACAATAGTAATGGGTTGTCCTGTGACATTGTTTGTGGAACATTCATTATTTGCAATCCTTGAGAGGTCAAAAAGCACACTGACAACACAGCGGGCAACAGCCTATGAGATCATATTGTCTAGCGCCAATATTCATGTGGTGCGATGCAAGACAGTGAACCCCGCAACATTCATTACAGAAGCATGCACACTAGAGGACATGCAGGACCACGATTGTGCAACTTACACAGGAGAACGAGGGGAGGGACACAGTGGTGTGTGAGAACGCTCTAAGCGAGGGGGAAGTGTACTTCGTGGATGGGTCTGCATCCATTGATGTGGACACGGGAGAAAAACATGTAGGTATGGCGGTGGTGAGGTTAGAAGACGGTGAGTATGAAACACTAGTACAGTACCGCCTCCCATCACATTACTCCGCACAAGCAGCAGAACTGATTGCGCTCATCGAAGCACTACACGCAGCACAGGGTTGCGCAGTGACAATATACACAGATTCAGCTTACATGACAACGACAGTACATGGAGGTCTAGCGAGATGGGGGCGGAGGGGATTCTGACGGGCAGATGGAACGCCAGTACAACATGCGGAATTACTGAAAGAGTTAGTTGAGGCCCTCCAAAACCCTACTGCAGTAGCAATAGTGAAGTGCCAAGCACATACATCCAACACAGACGTTGTGTCTTTGGGAAACGCGGCAGCGGACGCTGCCGCCAAGGAGGCTTCCTATTTTCAGAAATATGAAACAGGTGAGTACATGCTGCAGCACAAGACAAACGAAGAGCTCCCAGAAGGCTACAACATGATGCCTGTATCACAAATACTAGAACTACAGGAAGGAGCTAGTGCAGACAAAAAATTGATGTGGACAAAACGAGGGTGCAGCAAGTCGGCAACAGACTTACTGTGGCGACAAAACAACTCAGGGAAAGTGGTAATGCCATTTAAGTTATTGGAAATTGCGTTTCAACAACTACACTTCCCTGCACACAATACCAAACAGCACATTGCAGCAGAAATACAGGAAGAATGGTTCATGCCCTGTCTCCAGGAGCACGTATCTCGATTAGCGATGGAATGCACAACATGTCAAATATACAATTCAGGAATGACATTACGCACGCTCCGGGGAACAATTCCAAAACCCATTGGCCCATTCAGAGAGCTACATATTGATTACGCCGACATGGGGGAAAGGTGTAATGGCGCACGGTACATGATTGTGGTTGTATGCCCATTCTCAAGGTGGGTGGAAGCAGGACCGTGTGCACGACCTGATGCCAAAAGCGCTGCAAAGTTCCTATTGAGGGAAGTGTTCCCGCGCTGGGGAATTTGTGACGTGATTCGCTCAGATAATGGCACTCATTTTGTAAATGAACTTTTCAAGGAAGTAACTACATTATTGGGAATAAAACACAAGTTGTGTTCGATTTATCATCCTCAAAGTAATGGCGTAGTGGAAAAGATGAACGGACTGTTAAAGGGCAGGTTATCAAAACAATGCTTTTCATTGAAAAAGAATTGGATTTACTGTCTGCCCCTTGCGCTATTTGAACTGAGGAATCAGCCAAGCAAAGACCACCATTTGTCCCCGCACGAGATCGTGACTGGGAGGCGAATGTGCACAGCACACTCTCCACTGCGCGAACACTCAGATGCACACAGAAGCGCCGCGATATTGGGAGATGAGTTCACAGACTATTTGAAGAAATTGACAAGGGCAGCGCGCGCAATATCGAAGCAGCTCTCTCCACCTTCACTAGAGAGGAGGGAAACGTAACAGGGTCTGTCACGGAGCCTGAGCAACAGCTACAGCTGATGCCGGGCAAATTGATTTATGTCAGGAGTTTTGTTCGTCGATGGAATGCTCCACGGTTCCATGGCCCATACGAGGTAGTGTTCTGCACGCTCACGGCAGTAAAAGTGAAGGGCCTGAAGTACTGGGTACACTTGACAGATGTACGAAAAGCATATAGTAATGTGCAAGAGGAGGTACATGAGGGGGCACACACAACAGCAAACAATGCAACTGAACAGAATGTCTGAATATAAACTTGTGTGTGTGTCAGTAATGAACGTGAATGGGAAAATGACTGATAAAGTATACCTGCATTGTTTTTAAAATGTTACTGGGAAAAAAAAAAAAACGTTTTTTTTCTTTTTTGGACTTATATGTAATTAATGAGGTGATCAAATTGTGTCGTGTTTACACCCTTGTCTGTGAATACCCTTCCCTGCATCCCTACCCGCTTCCATTCCCCGTCAATATATATTGGCACTGGTAGTGCCAACGAAATGTTTACATGCATGCACTTAATGCACTTTTATATCTCGAACAGGAACTACCATGGCATCTAACGGGCAGCCTGCAACGGATAGAATTAGTAGAATGAGAGAATTACTAAATGAGGGAGCAGATATTCGTATGAGTGTGGATTATCTGTGTGCGTTACGTTGTTTTTTATAATAATGTTTGGCCTGGTTACGTATTGGTTTGTAGCGTTCATCTCTATCGAGATGAACGAGGGGGGAGGGATTAACAGCACTGGGATTAACAACACTACTGGGACTAATGCAACTGCAAGTGTCAATACGAGGGAAGGTGATTTTCTGGAATGGGACGGAACTAAACTTGTATGGGGTTACTATACTACACCATCCAATGCTGTCATGATAAAAAACAAAGAGCCACAGGGTAAAATGCAAAATAACACAGTATCCCCGCCAAAGATATCTAATTACAATGCTCACAGTCTGAACGACCGAAACCCCTCCGCCATATCCTGGTTGTATAACACCCCTACCAGCCAACCTGCCCCCATAGCTATAGACACATTGTCAACTAATAGGATGGAAGAAAATGGAAGGATGAAAGCAACATACAAAATATTACATGATGATTGGGTGAAGGGGGGCGGGAATGACAAAGGGGGGTCTATTTTGTCCCTCGCCCAGGAGGCTGGGAAGTACATGAGGAACAAGAATAACAGACGGAAAAGGGAAGCCGGGAGGAGGAAGTATGATGAGTACTATGGGTTAGGACTAGATAAAATGAAAGACCCACGACACCCCCACCAGACAAATAAGTGGTATGCAGATATGAGTGCCACAGCTAAACAAACAACAAATGAGAGCTGTTATGTCTGCTCCCTCATTCCTCATGCTTCAGGTACACCCAAAGTATTGCTACCCAAAGAGTTGCCAATTATAGATGCCCAATGTCTCCCTCATCTCACGTTATGCAGGATTAAGAACACCTTCCAGGCACATGAAGTTACTTTTAGAATGCTGCAGAACGAGAAAACTTGCTATCCAAGGACGGCAGGGGTGGTATGTCTGGAAGAACCATTTTTTGCAATACAAGGGACACTTTTTTCGGACAACAAGTGGAAGGATGAAGAAGTAATGTGCAAAGCTGAAGCACTGAGAGGTGTGGCACCAGAGAAATTGCAGTGGATAGAAGAAACATGCACACCAGTATGGAAGGAACACATTTCAAAACTAACCTGGGTAACCGCCATTGAAAAACCCTTCAAACTGCAGAACGAAATAGACTATGAACTATGTTTCAGAGGAGAGAGGAAAACCTCCATGGGAACAAACAAGAACTGTAACAAAACCCTCACCATCCCAGATCTGTGAAAAGGGACAGCGGCCCTGATGGACACGTACTGGGTATGCGGCAACCAGGCATACCTGCACCTTCCCCCGTCATGGAGTGGCAGCTGCTCAATGGCCACTCTGCACTCAGCCCTAATGGTAATACCAGAAAGCCACATCGATGGGAGCAAAAAGACACAGGAACGCATACAACAGAATGCAGGCCAGCCGACTGCGGAGTCACAAATGTATGTCCTGTCCTCCGGAAGCAAGGGAGAGGTGCTGACCCGCAACCGACGAGCATCAAACTACATATCAAAGGCATCATCAGAACTGTTGGCTCAGATCCCAGACAGATATCGATTATTCAGCTCAGCAGAAACATTCTTTGCCTCACTCATCTCAAGTGTCCAAGCAAGGGAAAACGCAAAATGGCTCCAGATAACACGTTGGGAACTGATCCAGCTGGCCAATGACACTGAAGAAGGGTTCAACGTAATAAAAGTGGAACTAAGGGCTTTACGGCTGATGACAATGCAAAACAGGTATGTCCTGGACCTGTTGACGGCGATGGATGGAGGTGTTTGCCGAAAAATTGGAAGTGCCTGTTGCACTTTCGTACCTTCCGAAGACGCAGAAAACAGCTCCCTGTCCCATGTGATCGAAGCAGTCCACAACCTGGGAGAAAAAATGGAAATGGAAGGTGGAGCAGAAGACAGTACATGGTTCGATAACATCTTCTCCTGGGTCCCCTCATGGCTTGGAACAACTGTGAAATTTTTGATGCCAGCTGTGGTGTTCCTCCTTTTAATTTTTTGCCTGTGCCAGGTGGGTCTTCGATGTTGTGCTAACGCAGTACCTAATGGTGCAATGATGATGGTGACAATGGGCAACACCCGGGGGACAATGCAAACTATGCAGGAAGTGCAGGTACAAACTGGAACTGATGATGCACCAAGATATCAACTGGTGCCTAGGTATCATGACAAGGATATCGTAGATAAAGCATGGCACACCACCATTAGGGAGCCCCGTGTATTAGAATGGTACCAGGAGGTGTGGGTAGATTTGGTGGGAGATGGCGGATGTATATACCTGACTTGTACCCCAGATGAATATGCCAGAAGAGGTGAGAGCTTACGGGGGGTGTGCAGAGCATGGATGCCCATAAAAGGCACACCTGCATGGGATGAGGCAGTAATGGACGAAGCAGAATGTAGAAGGTTGGAGGACTTAAAGTATTCGTTACTTAAGTAACGAAAGGGGGGAAATGTAGGGGAGGAGTGGTCCAAAAGACCCTCCTTGCCTGCATCCCCTCCCCAGGTGAGGGCCATGGCTCATTGGGCGTCCCCTCAGACCACCCGGGCCCAGGTGGTGGAGGGTTCACCTGCTGAAGACATTGCCCACACGTATTGAATTTAGCTAGGCCCAGAAACCATTTTGTCTATCAAAGATGGTGTGAGCTCAGCGCACTGTAGCGCGGCCCCCACCCTTGGAGAGTTTCAATTATCCCTGTCGCCGCAGCACCCTGGCAGATCCGCTGTGAGCCCGTTCCCACGAACAAGACGGACATGAACTAGCATAAGATACTAACACTGTAACATTTCACCGTCCACAGTGTATCACTGCTCCCAGAGTGACCCGGTCAGCGAGGCCTGGGTGATGGGAAGATCTGTAGAATGGTCATCCGATGAAAGCAGAAAAATACCCAAATACAAATGTCAAAAAACTACTTTTAATACGTGTATCCTTTCCATAAAACTACTTCTACTAAAGAAACCTGTAAAATTGTGTAATTATTGTAAGAAACGCATGTTTACATGAGACCAGCAATGAAGGACCCACACCCCTGCAGGGGTGTGCAAATGATAAAAGCATTCCGGGGGATTATTCTTTATATGTATCATTGAAAACCGTACACCCCGCGGTCCCGCACCATAACTGAACTAATGCTGCTAGAGTACGCAAGAAAACGAATGTAACCATACAGAGGGCTCATGTAACGGATGTGCGAGAATGCACTCGTCACGCGTGTACGTCTAAGCCCCTTATATGCCACCACCGTCACATACGGTAGCGGGTCATTTTCTATGTACTCCTCCAACTTCAATACTACCTCACTTACTGCAAATGTGTATGCATATAACTAAATACTGTAATTGTTAAAACATAGTGTACGAATAAGGTGCTCAGACTGGATATAATCGAGGCACCTCCAGCAAAGTGAAATGTATGTTTTCAAGTGATTCAAACAAATATTATAAAATGTTGTAATGATTGTGATGTTTTCACCTCTAAAAGCCGGCAACACTCGAGGAAGATACCTTTGTGAATATGTGCAAGGCCATTTCCCCTCCCACACTGCGAAGACTGCCAAACATGAAAGCAGAGGCCTGCGCCGTGCTGCTCCACCTCCCCCAACCAGACTGGAGCCACTTCAAAGATTTGTAGCCCCCTCTGCAGCACCCAAGGCTACGGCCCACCACCTGCATTATTTACAGTACAGCAGTAAACCTCTGCCTGAACACACACTTCCAAAGGCGCCCCCTCGTAAACCCCACAACCCACCCGATCATCTTAGACTTATGGCCCTGTGCAATCAGGACACCCAACACTGTGGCAACACACAGCGGCACATTTATAACCACATCTAACAAGACAGGGAGGCATGTACCGCCCGTCCCATGCCCTGAAGCTTAGCCCCTCAACCTATGGCCCCGGTCAACAGGACACTGGTAACCTTGCCCTGACGAATGACCATCAGACCCCTCACAAGGTGCATTCCTCCTGTGTTGCATTACCCTGTAGAATAACCTATTGGAAGATTTACTAAAGAAGATAATATTGTAATGACTGAATGACTGCGGTGTGCATGGCCTAGGGCAAATAAGTCAGGAAAAGACATTCATCTCTGACACTGGCCGCGAGGGCACAACAACACCGCCCGGATGAACTCAGCCAACCTGCCAGGCCCAGCCCGACCCACGAGGCCGACCAGTGATGTTTTCCAGCCAAAGCCAACCGCATCGCAGCAGCACCTATAGTTAGTCATCGCCACCCAATCCCATCTAACTTGTGCCCCCTATAGTATGTAGGTTCTTAAGACGTTTTTTGTAAATATATACGCCTGTCTTTGCTATTGTCAGACAGAGCGCTCTCAGATTTTGCAGAGTTCTTTGCATGCCCTATTCTGATTGATAAACTCCCATTTAAGCTCACCCGCACTCTGTCTTGGCTTTATTCCCGATTTGGGAGAGTCCTTCATTGTCTCTCATTGCGGGGAGGATCGTGCTGGCTGGGGACGCATGCCTTCAAATGTCACCACCATTGGAAAAGCATTAGAGACCCTCATTCAAAGCCCACATTTTTGTTTGTTTGTTTGTTTGTTTATTATTTGGTAATACTCACCAAACTCGTAGGTAGCCGGGCGCAGCAGATAAGAATACTTGAAGCTTAGTTACAACACGGATTAGATACAGTACAGTAAGGGAGATACAATTCAATAGGTTACAATAGGGTGAACAAATGATTACATAGCAACATGTAATCCATGTCATGATGATACAGTGTAGTGGGCATATTCATGAACAGGTGGATAGGAAGTCTTACAGGTGTACAAGGTTCATATGTCATTGGATCGTAACCAGTTGAAGGAGTTACGTCTGAAGCTGAGATAGGACTGATCAGTCCTGAGGTTTAGAGGTAGTGCATTCCACGGTTGTGCAGGTTTCACTGGGAAACTTCCTCCTCCTGATTTGGTTAACTTGAATATGGGTACCACTTGGCAATGAGAGGCGGCTGATCTGGATGGGCGGGTCGAGGTTTTTCTAACCAGTCTTTCTGTGAGATAGGGGGAGCGGCATTTTTTAGGCATTTGAAGGTGAGAGATATGGTTTTAAGCTATCGCTTATTTTTAACCAATGGTGGTCTCTTCTGAACTTGGATATATGTTCTCTGTTGGTTAAGCTAAGGGCAGTTCTCAAGGCATTATTTTGAAGCATTTGTAATTTGTTGATAATATATTTGTTGGCTACTAGATACAGAGTGTTGCAATAATCTAGCTTTGATAGTATTAGAGCATTAGCTAGGGTGATGAAACTTGCTTCCGATAAGTATGGACGGCAGGCCCTGATGAGTTTACCTGTGTAGGCCGTAGGGGACGCTAGGGAGTTAACCTGTGTTATCAGTGATAAGGTGGAGTTGAGGTAAAAACCTAGAGTTTTTACCTCATTTACTGTTTTTATTATATTTCCATCTATATTGAATGAGGCATAGTTAGGACTGAGTTCTTTTTAAGTTGGCTGTGGAGCCAAGGATCAGGATCTCTGTTTTTTTGTCATTCAGGCAGAGGCCATGGAATGCCTTCCATGCCTGAATGAGGAGGTATATTTCATTCACCAAAGAATGTGTCCTTATCAAAATTGCCCGAAAGGGGAATGAGGATCTGGGTGTCATCTGCATAATTAGTGTAGGTGACACCCAGTCTGTCCAATTTATCAAAATCATTGGAAGCTCTTATTTTAAAGCTCTTATTCTAATGACAATAGTTTTGGCTTAAAGGAAGCGCTTTCAGCGCCACCTATTAGCCCACACTAAATACAGCACGATATACCTAGCATATATTTTCAAATCAATATTGAAAACATGCACATGCATATGAATCGCAAATATTTGAATGAAATCCATCAAAACTAAACAATTTCTTTTATGTAAAGTTAACCTTGTAGATGTTACTACTTTATGTGGTTGCTGTTTCTGAGTGAGATTTTCAATGTATGTACAAGCTACCCTAACATTTCTCATACCCGTCTCCCTAATTAATGGTAAGCATCACCCTCTCCTCATACCTTGGTGTATGGAGCAGAACAAAATAAACCGCAACGTATCATCCCTATGTACTAATGTGCATATACAGCACGTAGACCAATACCTATTTGCAACATATCATCCCTATGTACTAATGTGCATATACAGCAGGTAGATCAATACTCATTCGCAACGTATCATCCCTATGTACTAATGTGCATATACAGCAGGCAGATCAATACTCATTCGCAACGTATCATCCCAATGTACTAATGTGCATATAAAGCACGTAGTCCAATATTCATTTGCAACGTATCATCCCTATGTACTAATGTGCATATACAGCACGTAGACCAATACACATTCACAATGTATCATCCCTATGTACTAATGTGCATATACAGCAGGTAGACCAATACTCATTCGCAACGTATCATCCCTAGGTACTAATGTGCATATACAGCACGTAGATCAATACTCATTCACAACGTATCATCCCTATGTACTAATGTGCATATACAGCAGGTAGACCAATACTCATTCGCAACGTATCATCCCTAGGTACTAATGTGCATATACAGCACGTAGATCAATACTCATTCGCAACGTATCATCCCTATGTACTAATGTGCATATACAGCAGGTAGACCAATACTCATTTGCAACGTATCATCCCTAGGTACTAATGTGCATTTACAGCACGTAGATCAATACTCATTCGCAACGTATCATCCCTATGTACTAATGTGCATATACAGCAGGTAGACCAATACTCATTCGCAACGTATCATCCCTATGTACTAATGTGCATATACAGCAGGTAGACCAATACTCATTCGCAACGTATCATCCCTATGTACTAATGTGCATATACAGCACGTAGACCAATATTCATTCGCAACGTATCATCCCTATGTACTATTGTGCATATACAGCACGTAGACCAATACTCATTCGCAACGTATCATCCTTATGTACTAATGTGCACATATAGCAGGTAGATCAATACTCATTCGCAACGTATCATCCCTATGTACTAATGTGCATATACAGCAGGCAGATCAATACTCATTCGCAACGTATCATCCCTATGTACTAATGTGCATATACAGCACGTAGACCAATATTCATTTGCAACGTATCATCCCTATCAGGTCACCGTGATAACCTGGGTATCACTGGTCAAGCTCTGGCGTGGCTGACCTCCTTCCTCCCCAATCGACCCTCCCAGGTCCAACTGGGTTCATTCCTCTCTGACATCTTCTTCTCTACCTGTGGTGTCCCCCAGGGATCTAACCTCTCCCCCTGGCTGTTCAACCAGTATCTGGCACTTCTTGCTCACTGCATCGCCGCTCTCTGTCCCAACTTTCAGTGCTATGCGCATGATACCCAGCTCATTTTCAGGCTACCCTTGGCCTCCTCTTCCCCTTCCCTCATCTCTGACTGTCTTTCTGCTATCCAGGAATGGTGTGCCGCCAACGACCTCTGCCTTAATGCCAGTAAGACTGAGATTCTACTTATCGGCACACCCACTCCCTCCTTCCCTGCAGCTCTCTGGCCGGCCTCCCTTGGCCCTCTTCCTGCTCCTACCTGCAAGGCAAAAAACCTCGGGGTCATCTTTGACTCCACACTCTCTTTCTCTCCTCACATATCTGACGTCTCTAAGAAGTCACACTACCAGCTACACCTCCTCAGAGGTATCCTTCCTTTCCTCTCCTTCCCCCAGAAGCTCACTGTCTCCAGAGCTCTGGTTCTCTCGAAGCTGGACTACTGTAACAGCGTCTATCTAAATCTTCCTGCCTCTACTCTCCGCCCTTTGCAACTGATCCAGAACAGGACTGCGAGACTTGTCCTTGGCCTCAAGCCCAGGGACCGTATCTCTCCAGGACTGAAATCGCTACACTGGCTCCCAGTGGCTGCGAGGATTAAGTTCAAAACCCTCTGCATTGTCCACAAGGCCTTCTGGGGCCTTGGGCCAAAATACCTTCAACTCTCTCTTCCTAAATATCTTCCTTCTCGAGCTCTTCGCTCATCCACCTCCAACGACCTCAGGGTCAGCCGCTTCTCCAAGCAACGAGCTGGGGGTAGATCTCTCTGCGCAGCAGGGGCCTCCCTCTGGAACAGCCTTCCTGCCTCCCTGAAACTTGAGGAGAACCATCTCCGGTTCCGGAAGCACCTCAAAACCTTCCTCTTTGCCTACGCTTTCTCTCCCTCTCTCCCCTGATAAAATCACTGAACTTGAACTGAATCTGCAACTGGGCCACTCACCGATCTCGGTCCTTGGCCCAGCCACTCTTCCCTGCACTGCCTACCTGCACTACGGGACTGTCTGTATTGTACAGCCCCTTCTCCCGGCACTTACCTTCCACTTGCCACCAGCTGGCCCTTTTATTTATCTTGTATTCTACTAACCATGTACTGCACTTTCCCCTCTCCCCTTCCCCTTGCACTTTTCCCAGTCCCCCTACCCTTGCACTTGCGCGATCTGTATGACACCTGGCCTAGTAGGATCGTTGTCTGTCTCCCCTTGTTCCCCCCCCTGCCTCGTCGCGCCTTGAAACACTTGTGTATAGGCGCGTTACAAATGCCATATCATATCATATGTACTAATGTGCATATACAGCACGTAGACCAATACTCATTCGCAAAGTATCATCCCTATGTACTAATGTGCATATGCAGCAGGTAGACCAATACTCATTCGCAACGTATCATCCCTATGTACTAATGTGCATATACAGCAGGTAGATCAATACTCATTCGCAACGTATCATCCCTATGTACTAATGTGCATATACAGCAGGTAGATCAATACTCATTCGCAATGTATCATCCCTATGTACTAATGTGCATATACAGCAGGTAGATCAATACTCATTCGCAACGTATCATCCCTATGTACTAATGTGCATATACAGCACGTAGACCAATACTCATTCGCAACGTATCATCCCTATGTACTAATGTGCATATACAGCAGGTAGATCAATACTCATTCGCAACGTATCATCCCTATGTACTAATGTGCATATACAGCAGGTAGATAAATACTCATTTGGTCTTGATTTCACCTGGTTGGATCTTAATGGGTGCATTCCTAACCTTGCTTTTGTATGAATAGATCTATCTGATTCTCTAGTAAATAAATCCAAATACACTATGGCACTCTCCACCATATGCCCTTAGTGTACTTTTTAAAATTAAATATTCCAGCAATCAATAGACCTCTTTTCAAATGTTAATCATAATATCATGCTAGCATCTGTCAGAACAGTGACTTGCTTACAATGCTATGTTTAGAGACCCAATTCCATCAAAGCATTTTCATTCAATCAATTTACTTTATTCGACATGTCATACAGCATATAAATTCAATAAAGTACACTGGAAAGGTGGCAATTGAAAAACCATCAAGCTACGAAGTTAAAAGTCTGAAATGTACAGATTAACATGTGCATCAGTTTCAGCAGGCCGACACAATCCTATGGAGCCATGCTGTATGTAAATATTTGGCAACTCCCCAAATAATCACAGCAGTAGACGTAGACTTACATAAGGTAAATGCTCCTGCTGTGGTTTGTATACCATGATTAATAAATAAGGGCTTTACATAAATAGATCTCAAATCACATTAGTCTGGTCAAAAGAGAAAGCTGCATAGAGTCTGATATTTATACATGACCAACATAGGTCTCCATCTACAGCGTTCCAGCTCTTTTTACGATATGACAGAGGTAAGATGTCTATTTTAACCAGACATAAAGGGATATGCGCGCACCCGAGAAGCCCCGTAAAGTCCCGCTTTACCGCGGGTGACTTTGAGCAGCTGTCTACGCTTTTTGGATACGGCACTTCTGTTAAGGCTTGCTTGGACTGCAAATCCCAGCAGGCTAAGTGCTACATGCCTACGGAGGAGGGGCTATTTATACGAGGTTGCGCGCGCACCACGTGCGCACCCGAGAAGCCCTGTAAAGTCCCGCTTTGCCGCGGGTGACTTTGAGAAGCTGTCTATGCTTTTTGGATACAGCACTTCTGTTAAGGCTTGCTTGGACTGCAAATCCCAGCAGCCCTCAAAAGAAGATATAATTATTAACTTTAATCTCAACTAGACGTTGATACAATCTTGTTTTGTTTTGTTTAGGCTAAGTGCTACACGTCTACGAAGGAGGGGCTATTTATACGAGGTTGCGCGCGCACCGCGCCCGTGCACCCGATAAACCCGGTAAAGTCCCGCTTTGCCACGGGTGACTTTGAGCAGCTGTCTACGCTTTTTGGATACTGCGCTTCTGTTAAGGCTTGCTTGGACTGCAAATCCCAGCAGGTGAACAGCCCTCAAAAGAAGATATCATTATTAACTTTAAGCTCAACTAGACGTTGATACAATCTTGTTTTGTTTTGTTTAGGCTAAGTGCTACACGCCTACGGAGGAGGGGTTATTTATATGAGGTTGCGCACGCTCCGCGCGCGCGCACCCGAGAAGCCCCGTAAAGTCCCGCTTTGCCGCGGGTGACTTTGAGCAGCTGTCTACGCTTTTTGGATACGGCGCTTCTGTTAAGGATTGCTTGGACTGCAAATCCCAGCAGGTGAACAGCCCTCAAAAGAAGATATAATTATTAACTTTAAGCTCAACTAGACGTTGATACAATCTTGTTTTGTTTTGTTTAGGCTAAGTGCTACACGCCTACGGAGGAGGGGCTATTTATACGAGGTTGCACACGCACGGCGCGCGCGCACCCGAGAAACCGTAAAGTCCCGCTTTGCCGCTTAGCCGCGGTAAGCATAGCATAGCGAGGACTCTTTTTTTATATTATATTATATTATTCTTTCTGTACTTACCTTTCTTTTGTCCTTCTGTGGAACTCCTAGTCTGTTGCACCATATAATTAGTGTGGTGGAGTGTAAGTTTTATTTTATATACAGTCCTCCAAATTGTGTGGAAAGTCAGGTTACAAAATGTATACCTTATGCACGGATATGCCGTGCACGGGTCACTTGCGTGCCCTTTTTCCTATATCTAAAGACAGTCCTGTCCATACGCCAAAATCGGCTCGCCCCTTGGTAAAAGGAGCATATTGGGACAAACGGCCGACGAAAAAACAGACACGCTCGGATACTGCAACTGGTGACTTACGAGATTTTGGGTTTGCTCCATTGCATACCCTTGGACCTCTGATAACCGTGCCGGAGCTGGCAAATTTAAGTGTATTGAATGTAGAGGCTCAACCTCTTCTATACAACCAAGATGGGGCTCAACAACCTTTAATGAGCTTACCAACTGCTTTGGAACTGAACATGGGCAACGAAGCAGTCAAACAATTATGTAATATTCCTTTGTCGGATACTATGCTGTTGCAAAATGCTCGCTCTGGAAATGTTGGGACAATGATGAATAAGTTTGAATTGAATAATATTATAGATGATGCGGTCATTGACCTGGAAACATCAGACCCTTGTATCTCCGCCAAGGAAGATGATTCTGATCTTTCCAAATCACTGACATTATTTCAAAATGGAAACATTTCAGAATCTGAAACATCTATATCTTTTATCCCGCCAACTCCTAGGAGACCAATTAGAAATGATTCGGCTTCAACTCTGGGTGCTCAGACCAAGAAAGCTCCCTCAATAACTTTGGAAAAAATAAATATGGCTCTAATGTCACTTGCCAAATTGGTTGAAGATTTGAACTCAAAGGTAAATTCAATCCATACCAAATTAGAAAATATGGCGGGTTGGCAAAATTCTTGTGGTGATTTCTTGGCGCAGAGACAAGCGTCTGATGAGAAAGAAGTGGCAATTGTAACAAAACAATATGCAGAGATCCTACTGATGTACACAAGTTTAACTGGAAAACTGGATTTGTAGTGGAGATTACAGACAGTCGATAAAAAAATACACTGCTCTAAAACTGTGGTTCCTTGTGTTGAAGGAATTATATGTGCGCCATCTCTAGGAACCGTAGCGGTTCCAACTATGGCCATGCAGTCATCTTCTGCGGAATTGTCATCTGTGGATCGCGAGGATGTGCCACTTAAGTTAATAAATGTAAAGTCTTGCAAAGAAGCTTATACAATTTTTGCAAAAAACAACAAATCCAAAAATCGTGATCATATTGTAAATACAAAGAAATCTAAAAACCAAAAATCTAAAGGTGTGACCTCAAGTGGCCAAACAAGACAGTTTTTTAAATCTCTGTCCAAACCAGTGAGAGGCTCTATGGTGGTAGCGAATGCTATATCTAAAAAATATATAAATCAGACTCAAGAAAGAGAAAGAAACGTAAAAAATGGAGCGAGTATTGCCGCACAGGTTTTATCACATTCACCGCTAGACGAGCTGGTACAGGCAGCAGAGGAATTGGAAAATAGTCTGGAAATTGTGCCGCCTAAAACTCAATCTGACTGCATTCGTAAAACTAAACCAACGAATAATGATAAAGAATCTGAATGTATACCTAATAGAAAAGAACTCAGGAAAGCGGTAGATGAATACATGAGTCAATTCCATGCAGTCCCGATTCTGACTCATCCGCTAACGCAACTGACTATTTCAAATCTGAAAAAGTCACAATTGGAGACAGAAGCAAAAGTAAATCCTGCAAGGCACCCAACTACTTTTGAATTCAAGGCATTGAATAAAGAACTGCCTGAAAGTTCAAAATTGCCCGATACTCAGGACAATGTGCAAAATAACATCTTAAGCACTATTAAAGACTGTCTAGTAGCTTTAACTATGGAACAGAACTCACTTAGATCTGCTATGAAAACTCTCATAAGCAATATATCTGACTCTACCATTGCTGCTGATGAGAAAGCGAACTCTAAGAATGTTTCATTTAAAACACCAGTTGAAGAAAAGAACTGTGATGTGCCAACAGATATTAGTTGTTACAAAAAAGAGGCAAGCTCTAAAAAGAACTGCAAGAGAAATAATCAGCCTAAATTGTACTCAGTATTTCTCAGCTGCCTGGGTAGGTCTTTTCCATCTTACATTATGAATGGAACGAGTATCTTACAGCTATTTTCTGACATTTCAAACCTGGAAGATCTTAATTCAGGAGATATCCAGCAGGTAGAATTTCCGGACGATAATGATCTAACTATATCGTGCCTGTGGATGAAATCGCGTATTATTTTTAATACAATTTGGTCTGCAAGATCTGCTCTCTATGACTTGGGATTTATATTAATCCCAACGACAAAAGAGAGCCTCCCAAACGAGATCCCACAGCAGTTGGGAGATCATTGTGAGTGTGATGAGGGTAGCATTGCCCTTTCCTGTCAATGCAAAAAATCCTAACTAGGTCCAAGTGATCTATGTCCTCCCACTCACAAAATAGCAATTGTGAATTGGAACACTAGAGGCCACAAACACTTATTGAATAATTCCAACTGTGTCTTTAAAGGTTATGATCTAGTATTATTACAGGAAACATGGCTAAGTGTTCCTTTATCGTGGGATAATCATCATGTTCACCTAGTTCCTGCTGTAAAAGGCCAAAAAGGAAGACAAATGTCTGGTCTTGTAACTATCTCCAATATAACTACCTCAAGCAATAGTACAGACTTCCACCTTTGTTAATGATCTTAATGAATTAATGGAAAAAATCATGATTATGCCTAACATTGAGCATATTATCTTGGCCGTTGATCTGAATATTCATCTTTTATCTCCGACTAAGAAGAGAAATTCGTAACGGGCCACTCTGTGGCTTGACTTTGTGAAGACTTGGGATTTAATAATGCTAAATGGAGCTGTGGAAACTGATAATCCTCCATCTCATACTTGGATAAGTGGATCCCAAAAAGCTATGATAGATTATGTATATGTGGATAGAGAATTGTTTGCTAAAATTACTAAGTTCTCTATATTGCCAACCATTTCTAGTGATCATTTGATGCTGATGGTTGAAGTTGTGATTCCTTCTCAAAACATCTACCGGCCTCAACAAAAAAACGTTGAGAAACTTATCAATAAACCCTCAACAGAACAGATTACAAATTGTCTAGTCCTGCGTTAGAAGCTTTTGCTTGTAGTATAGTAGAAGACCGACATCTCTTAGAGCAAGGATTTGCTCCACCGTAGTACTATGATAAAATGTATCTATTTGCATCGTACTCTCTATATGGTATCAATAAGTCGAATTACCCTCGTGCTCACGCTTTTGATCAATCTCTTAGATTGAGGAAGGTGTTATTTCGGCAACAAAAGAAACAGATACTATCTCTTCCAGTACAATATCGGGAGTTGTCCCTACGTAAAGTAAAAACTAAGTACAAAAATTGGATGCGAGCGCACAAGGCAACAATGTATCAAAATGATGGCGAACTGTGGCTCTGGGCAACCAAAAATAAAAATACCTCCCAATTGTGGAAGTTGATTAATGTGGGGTCAGCTCGCTCTCAGATGATGTCACAACTCAATGGTGTTTCTGAAAAGAGCTGGATTGATTATTTACAAACATCTATGCGCCTCCACAAAATAACTTTGTACAATTCTCCACTGATTTGGCTAGCACTGTCTTCTCCCTTAAATTCGATGAAGAAGATGTTCTATTTTGTATAAATAAGGCCAGCTCTTCTAGAGCTCCCGGCCCAGATGGCTTATCAAATTTTGTCTTGAAACAGAACCCGGTGCCGTGGGCTTCAATTTTATGTGCTGTTTTTCAAGCTATACAGATAAAACAGAGTGTTCCCCCTTCATGGTGTAAAGCTATAACAGTGCCAATATATAAAAAAGGTGACCGAACAAATCCTGCAAGCTATCGCCCGATAGCTCTCCTTGATGCCCCAGGGAAGATCTATAGTAGGATCTTATTAAGAGATATTAACATCTTGGTGAACTCTGAGAACTGTCGTGATCCCTTTCAAACAGGATTTGTGGCGGGTCTTGCCACTGCTATCAATATAACCACACTAAATTCAATTAAAGAGATTTATGTGCTGAAAAATCAACCTCTCTACTTAGCGTATGTAGACATCCGAGTTGCCTTTGACTCTGTGGACCGTCAGTTACTTCTACAAAAACTTACAAGATTTGGTTGCCCTCCGTCACTCGTATCAATAATAAATCTGCTCCATTCAAACACATCGATGCAGGTCAAAATGAATCTGGATGGGCTACTTTCTGAAACTATTCATACTGAACGCAGCCTGAAGCAAGGCTGTATTCTTGCATCCACTCGATTTAATTTGTTTATATTTGATCTGGGGCTTGAATTTGTGGAAGTAACGAACGATGCGCCTAAACTTGGCAACCAGATTATTGCATGGCTTCTTTATGCAGATGACTTGGTCCTCATATCGCAGACGCCGAGTGGTCTCCAGAATATGCTCAATAAACTTGACCTTTATGTCGTCCAAAATAACCTAACTCTAAATTTAGAAAAAACTCAAATTATGGAGTTGGGGAAAAAACAAAGGAAGCAAAGGAAACATTATGATTGGTTTCTGAATAATCAGAAACTGCTTGTTGTCAATGATTATAAATATATTGGTGTCACATTTAGCAACTCTTCCGCAAATAAGCCTCAACAAAATAACTTAAATGATAAATTGACTACTCTAATCTCCCAAGCTAAGATCCTTCAATATAAATATGGTAAATTTTCATGTGCGCACATTCTCACATTTTACCAGCAAAAAGCAATTCCTATTATGATATACGGGGCGGAGGCGTAGGTACCGCAAAATTTTTGCTATTGGAATAAAATCAAAGCTAAGTTTTGGAAAAAAGTATTCATTCTTCCTAACTCGGTCCCAATTGCTCTCCTTCGTTTTGAGTTGGGTTTGTTATCCATACATATGCAAGTATCATGGAAGAGGTGTTGTCTTTTCCGAAAGTGTGCTTTGGGTCTAGACAAGATCAATTTGCTTTCAGTGTTAGAAAACTATCTAATGCGCTCTGAGCACCCTTTCCCGCTGAAATGGAGAACTGCCGTACTATCAGTCATGGCTGAAGCTAACATTTCATTAGATCTCTTGCTTACCAATCCAACTAAAGCTAAACTTAAGTTATATCAACTGGATTGGCATCTCACTCAACGAAGTTGTCTCGATAGAGATCGTTTTGGACATAAAAAATTTCAGCAAACAGCTGATTACTTACTGAAATGCCCTTCTCCTAATCTAAGAAACCAGATATTAACATTTCGGTTGAACCTATGGCCCACAAACCAAATATTATTGAGAAGAGGTCTAATTAAAGTGGAAAATTTGTACTGTCACTTTTGTAAAGAACCAGAAATCAAAGAAACTTTAAGACATATACTAATTGAGTGTCCTGCTTTGAGAAAACAGAGAGAAGCTGTTATTAACATATTGACACGATCACATCTCATAACTCGGACAAATGATGAATTATGGCACGAGTTATTTGCGACTCCCAAAATCTCATTGAGAATAGCTACTATTCGATTTTTAAATACAGTACTATATACAGATTGTAGCGAGATTTAGTCTCTATGGTTGCTAAGTTTGTATGTATTCTTAATAGAAATCTTGGATTTTCTCAAATTTTATAAATTGTAATGAAGTGTGCGTGGGGTTAGCTCATGTTGCATGTGGTCTACTCTATATATCTCTTTGTTTTAATGAAAGGAATGGAGTAGCTAAATAATCCAGAAAGCATTGTGTTACTTTTGTTTTTATGGTTTCACTCTGCTTTTTTTTATATTTTGATATTTGACAATGCTACCAATGTTATGATAACATGTGACTGTTTGTATGTTTAATATGGTTGTTTTGAAAGGTTAATTAACCAACCCAAAAAAAAAAGGGATATGGAAACTGAGGGCAAATGTGATCGAGTTACTCCTCACAACCAATGTTAGTTTTACGTAGCCAATATTCACGAGACAATGGGCATCATTAGGAATGTGGCGGTAAGGCGAAAACGGTGCCGGTAGTGCTACCGGCACAGTTGTTACCATACCGCCACATTACGAGTTCTGCGTGCGGGTGCCGCTCTGCATGCCTGATCAGACCAGGTGTGCAGAGTGGCACCCGCGAGCAGAACTCTTGATTGCAACAGCACCATTAAAAATGGCGTCGGTGCAACCATGCTCCCCACCCCGATTCTGCCCTGTGGGGCAGAACGGGGATCAGGAGCCCAGCCATACCGGCACCCGCGAATGGGCAATTGCCGGCCCATTCAACTCGTAATGGGCTGGTAATGGCCCATTCGCCGGTGCCGGTAGCAAGTTTTGCGGTAGCCGTGCCCTTATTAAGGGCAAGGCTACCGCCAAACTCGTAATGAGGCCCAATGAAGTCGTAAGACACTAGTCAGTGAAGCGGGACAACACCAAGATATTGTATGCGCTCTTGACTTGTATCTTGGAATTGCTGTTTATGCAAGATGGGTTGTCCCAAAGTACTCGAAGATGAAGATCACTACGCAAAGTCTTAACATGCCTGCACCAGGGTAGGTTGGTGCTACCATCTTGCGCCAAAACATTTGAAATAGCCTACCTGAATTTAGCTAACTGGTGGGAAAACCAAACTCTTTTTCAATATAACAATGGTTTTAGAAAAATATTGTTTATATATCTTTTAAGTTAAGTTCTAGTCTGAATAGTGTGGTAGGCGTACCCCTAGGGAGAGCTAGAGGTTTTTCATGAAAATAGGTTAGAGTTACCCCCAAAATTCAGCACCAAACATTGTTGCTATTCACGCTTGTAAGTTATAAACCCTGAGGGAAGGGCTAATTGCACCATTCCTAGACCTATGTGCAAATCTAACTGGCGCATTACATGACCTTTCAAGTATCAAATATGATTCATTCAGTTGATCATTCTACTAGCATTTACATTCAAATCCGATGCCCCGATAGTCCTAACTGAAGACTTGTTTGATAACCGTCCCCTCAGAATTGACTATCGGGCTTGTTATAAGTTTGCTGGTCTCCTGGCGGTAAATCCACCAGGATACCGTCAAACTGTATTACCGTTATGGCCCAGTGGAATGTCCAATGGATTACACGTGCCGGTGTAACTCCCCATTCCATGGAGTCCCGTAGGACTCCTTAGGGAGTTTGTCGGTATTAAAGGCGCCTGTAATACCGGATATTTTTGCTGGTAAGATGGTGGTGGTCATTCCGCCACCACACCGGCAAACTTGTAGTTGGCAGGTGCGGTAAAGTGCCGGTATACATTAATACCAGCACGTTAATTCCACACCGGACAACTTATAATGAGGCCCTATGACTCTGGGAAATTTCCTCTCCTCTGCATATGAAATACAATGAATTTGGTTTTATGCTGGTTTATTTTCAGGCCGTTAGCAGGACAGAAGTCACTAAACCGCCTTAATTGATCTCTCAATCCTTTCAGTGTTTTTGAGATCAGAACCGCATCATCTGCGAAGAGGAGCATCAGTATTTATCAATACCCGGTTCACAATTCAATCAATTACAGCATTCATAAATATACAGAAGAGTAGTGGTGCTAATACACACCCATGGCATACTCCCTTCTGTACGGGAAATTAGCTGGTGCCCTTGCCAGAGAGACTCCAGCAGACAACCTCTTCATTGTTGTTATAGAGGATTACAGTTGCTTTCAAAAGTGACACTGGCACACCCATGTTCATGAGTCTATCCCAAAGAAAGATGCTGGCATATTCTTATGTGTTCTTTGAAAAGTCTCACTTTACAAAAGTTCACACATTGATTCACAATGGAGAAGCGATGAATACACAGATGGGACATAAACATGTAGAGGAAAGATGGATCATTGGAAGAGGACAGTACAGAATGGCAAAGGATGTGTACATATCATCAAGAACAGACACAAAATAAGCTATACATTTATTTCAATATTCAGGAGGGTCTGGGAAGAGGAGTGTTTATTTGTATGTATCACATTTATATAGTGAGGGAACAATGCGCTTGGATAAGAAACAACTTCAAAGTGAAGGTACAGTAATAGGCATCTGAGCTGGCTGTGATATGGCTTAGTATCATATCCCAAAAAGGCAATTGCTCGAACATATTATGCTTTTTGCTTGTACTAACTAGGTCCTCTGACGCATTACAGCATTAGAACACCAGAAACCTGCCATTACCCTTGTACTTACCTGCAGCTTAGTAGCTTATGAGACACTGAGAACATGCAGGATGCTAGGAAGAGTGGGAGTGAGCACTTTATCTTTGAGCGCCATTTCTTGGATTATTCTCTACAACAGACATAGCCATCTGCTGTTAATGTTAGGCGTTAAGATTTAATTTTCAACCAGCTCCTGTTCCTATGTCTTGCACTGTTCATTCCTAAGCATCAATCATCCATCGTTGAGGAGAGCACAATTTCAAAACGACATGTTGGACTTTCAAAACCAGACAACATCCTTTAAGTTTTCTTTATTTTGGGGGCCTCTACATAAATAGGTTACATTGTGCTTCAAGATAAACAAAACAAACCTGGATATCTTCTATCACCAACTAGTCCCACTTCAAGCTTTCTTAAAGTCGAGACATACTGGTTCAAGGCACACAGGACCAATTGGCTTGGGAAATAATTTGATATTCAAAATGGCATTATCTCCTCTTGTTCCTAGTTCGGTCTAAATTCTCTTTAAGAAAAAGGAAAAAGGTCACAAATCACCTTTCTTCTCCAGTCGAATATTTGTAACGTCTCTCCAGGTCTCTCCCTGGCATCACTGACTGCCTTGTGTTGCTTCTCACAACTGTCATTAAGTATTTCATGGACAGGGCAACTTCTCCTGCTTTGATTGTCAAGTGGCTTTTGTCCTTGGTTTTAGGTCTTTGCTTATGTTTGAATTAATCTGGCAGCCCAGATGCCAGGTTCTACCAACGGAGGGATCACCAATGAGGTTTCACTGGTTCTTGGCTTAGAGGTTCTGGTGGCTGTGTGATGAACCCTGCAGAGTCCTCACAAAAACCCTACCTAATGTCTCCTCCCAACTGGTCAGAGAAAGGCAGACGCTTCCTGATCCCGACACTGGTGGCAGTATTAGCCAGGAGGATCACCTTGGAGGAGAAGGGCCCCAGGCGAACAGGAGGACTTCATGGAATGAGATGCAGTATTTGTCTTCCTCAAAGAAGGGAATATCCTTGATACTGGAATATGTAATGGCTTGCTGTCAGAGAGAGCTTTTATTTTACTCAAAGTGACTGTTACCATGTATTATCAATTTAATGGATTTTGTGATCCACTGTATGTCACTCGGTGCCTATTTCACAGTGCTATTGTTGGGAATAAGTATGGTAAGGGATTAAGAGTAAGACTCACACACAGTGGCATGTTAAGTGTTGATTGCACACTTTTATTTATCACAAAATAATAAGAGGGTCGGAGAAATCATATCTATCCTGTATCCTAGGATACAGGTTTCCCTGTCTCAACGAACCTAAGGAACATCTGTGTCAGAATGTTAAACAAAAGAGCGTCCTCCGTCCTGTGACCAAACCCCTAAACTGACCCTTGCACACTAAACTCTGTAAGCTAGGTGCGTGTACAGAGTGCAAAATATAAAGTTTTAAGGTGTCGAAAACGGAGGAATAAAGTCCCACCAGGAAAGGGGTCTTCCCTTCCCCTAGATTTCTTCTGGTAGTTTGAATGTCATGTTATCAATCTTCAAGGAGAAGGACTTTTTGCTCGAGTCTCCTTTATATGCACAGTTCTTTTAAATATTCAATAGATCCCACTCTGTATCTCAATTAACCTTAAAGGGGTATGGTTCTTCCCTATTACTTTGACTGTTCCTCTTTTTACCCCTGGTGTACTCGCCTGCCAGGGTATTGGGACTTTATCAATGATCCTTAAAACAGGTACGGGTCTTCCCTTTTGTATTCGTTCTCACTGTTCCATGGTTTTAGGTTTACTTCCCTTCTCAATCCTGCTTTACTCTCCTGCCAGGATATCACAGTTCTCTTTCTTGGGTGCGGGCCATGACTCGCACGGTGCCTTTTTTTCTCTCCTGCCAGGATATCACAATTACGTTTCTTGGGTGTTGCTCCCAGACTCGTGTTGGGAAGGAAGCAAACCCATCCCACCTACCCTAGGCACGTTAGGGTGAGGCGAGTCCCAATGGAAGAACTATAATAGTCCAAGAGGCAGGGGGGGGGGGTTTAAAGGTCCCAACACGATTATAATATTGTACGCAATTTAGATGTTTAGACATATTGCGTGTATATAAGCAGACGCCACTTTGCAGATATTAAGAAGCCATAGTCGAAGCATAGGGCCTGCACAGCCATGCAGTATTTAGTGTGTCAGACACAGGCTGCAAGCCTGAAGCAGAAATCTGAATAGGCCCAAGCACTGATGAGAGAGGCCCACGCTGCCAACTTCCACAGAAACCCTACTTGGTTTTACAATTGTTGCCAATATGTTTGTTCTGAGAAAGAATGCAGGGCCATGAGACAGTGCTGGGCGCCATGGTGTACTGCTATCACACAAAGGCCAAAGCAGGCCAAAGCAGGCCTGCAAACCCCACCCAGCCAACCACGAGTTACGGCCCCTACAACGGCCCCAGTCGCAAGACCCCTGAATTACAAGATACCAGTTGACGCCGGACCACCGACCATAAAACAATGCACCATAAAAGATCTAAGAGCATGTTTGTTCCACCTTTATTTCATAATGACATGATTTGTAATGTGAGGTACAGGGAGGGATAAATTATAGTTCAAACGCGAGGGTGGAAGCCTTGAAAGCCTAAAGATGCGATCGGGATGAGTGAAGTGTGTGTGGGCTAGTGTAACCTCAAGACTCCTCCTGTGCTAGTCTTTGAGCATTCCAGGTGCACTAGATAATGATAGAATAGCACTATTTACAAATGTAGCTAATTGCTCCTTTGTCCTTGGTTCCCTGGAGACGATGAGCCGAGCAGACCCCATGTGATGGAAGACGATCGGACTGGGCTGGGACCATAGGCCTGGCATCCCATATGGAGCAGGCCTGCCATGTATAAGGTTCGCACCAACCAGTCACACTGGTTTGAACTATATGTAATGACGTCTATGAGTCTGTATCGATTTTTAAACTTCCTGCTTGCACCCTTTTTACAAGAACGTTCCATGGCAGCAGAGTTCTTTGCTGACGCACCTATTTTTGTAGAAAGAAAAAGTTTCTTGGCCCTTTTTTCCCTAGCGGGTTGGATTTTTATGGTATGAACGTTTAGGTGTGTTCCTTTAATTGTTGACACTGACGTGATCTGAGCGCCCCCATGCCTGCGGAGGTGTCCAGGCCACTTTTACGGAGGGGCCGCACCCACCTAGCTCGACCAGTCCTGAAAAACAAACATTCCCGAGTGGTTTTACAGAAGCTGTCTTTGCAGAATTCCTGTCTGCTCTTTGGAGCAGGGAGCGGCTTCGAGGAGAGTGCAGGCTGTTGTTATTGGGACCCTGTGATGGAGGAGTTTGGGCGAACACGCGCACGTGTGTATACACTTGCAAGTGATAACAAGTAGGAACGGGTGTATGGGATGGTGTGAAGGGTGTGAGCACGTGGAAAGTGAGATTGTTGGAGTGGTATGGATGGGGTTTGTTGTATTATTAACTCTTCAATGAGAATATTAAGGAAAGGAGTATGGAATTGTAGGAAGCCTTCCTGAGTGAGGGGAGAAGGTGGTACCACGTATATTTTGTAACGGAGGAGAAAAAACAAATAGGAGCCCCGTTTATTTAGTGGGCTCGTAAATAGTAGTTTTTTTATTTTAGATTGTTATTTTAGCTTGTTTTGATTGTGTTTTTATTGTGTAGGGTGGAGGGGCATTGTGTAAATAATAGTGTGCTTTGAGTGTGTGGAGTGTGAAAGGGGTGAGGTATGCGTGATGAAAAAGGGGAGGGAGAAGAGCGTTTGTGATTTCTTTTCTTTTTTTTGTTGGGAGGGAGGGGATGAAGGACTGACTTTTTTGATCTTTTTGACGGGTAGCGGGCGCAGTCGCTAGCAAAGGCCTAGAGATAGTGAGGCACACAGACCATTTAAATGGGAGGAGAAACGCCCATAGAATACATGTATAAGTCCCTACCAGTATATCATGACAGAATTGAGAAGGCAGAAACAAGAGGATGGGGGATGTCCGCTCAAGGCCAGAGCAGGGATCCCATAAAAATGGAATTTTAGAACACACACCCATATTATTAACAGCCAAATATAAGGGACAACAGTTGCGAAAGAGGAAAGAGATATTAGACTTTTGGAAAAGTTCAAAGATACCGAAGATCTTGTGAGAGGAGGAGCGCAAACTGAGAGTAGGGGCGACGGTACAGGAAAGGAGGAAGGGGGAACATACCCATTAGTATCTCGTCCCGCAGTAGGTTACACCTAACCGACCTTTGTGCATACCACAGCGACAGCCACACCTCCCCCATTTGCGTCCCCTCCGGAAGTCCCAGCACATGCTGATGTCAATAAAAGGGACTTAGAAGTAGCACTGGCAGCGGCACAAACATAATTGACTAGATTGTGGGTGGCTCAGAGTGAAGTGAAAACCGATAAAACAGCAGAGCAAGGATCAGATGGGTGGAATGCAGGAGACATTTTGTTCAGAATAGATAGCAGAGCCATCATAAACGTGCACATAGAAATGGAAAGAGAATGGGGGAAGCGGGCGAACAGCCTAGGGTACGAGAAGTGAGGCACACGCCGAGGAGAGGGAGATGGGTGGAGTACAATTGATGAGTACGAAGATGAGGATAAAAAGGCAGAGCAAGCGCTTGAACAAACTCCCCGGGTGGAGAGTTTGTGGGAGGGCAGGCTAAGGAGCAGGTTTGGCCGGATGGCAGTGGCAAGGAAATAGGGAAGGGGAAAAAGGGTTGACGGGAATAGGGCAAAGATGCAGATGCCCCTTATGCATAAGGGGTCTGGCAGGCGGCACCATGTGCCATGGGCGTAGATGGATAAAAACAATTTAATAAAGGCGCTGCCAGTGGGCGCGGGTAAGTAAATCTATGCATTTGAAAAACAGACAGCCGGTGTACCCCAGGCCGTCGCCGACATAAAAAGTTTATTGGTAGCCACTATTGGAGACCAGGCTTGGGATGTGTGGGTAAAAGCAGGGTACCCGGGAGTGAATTTAGGAAACGATGCACATGATGGAGCATCGTTAAACAAAATCCGGGCACAAATATGGGACACGCTGCGTCGAGCGATCCCTGACTCATCTGACCTACAATCGATAATGCAATGTACGATGACGAAGACCCCTCTCAGTTTATTCTTAAAGTTCTGGAGATGTGGAGAGCGGAGACAGGCAGCTAGTGGAACCAGTCAATACTCTTTTTCTACTTTATTGTTTAAAAGAGCCTGCGCAAAGAAGTGCAGAAGGTACTAGACAAAATCATGGGCATTGAGGGAAAGGGGTGGCCCGAAAATACAGATCATCATAGTACACCATTGCAAAAGGATAAAGGAGCGTGACAAGGAAACGGCCCAGAGGCGGCAAGCAGAGGAAGCAAAACAAGTACAAAACAAGTTAGTTAAAATCACTGTGTAGGCATCAGTATCGCCGCCGGGGCAGACAAAGGTGGCATGAGCCATCCAAAAGCTTGAAAATGCTAGAATAGCTGTGGTTTGGTTGGTAGGAGGTGTGAGAAACCTGAATGCATCTTCCTAACTAGTCCCTGAGGATCTGTCATCCAGGAACCAGCCTTTGTTATTGGATCCTGTTCCTGGGGGTGGACCAGTGAGGGAGGATCACCTGGAGGGGGGTACTCGGGGAGTGGAAGTGGGACACCAACAGGTGAGACGCAGTATCCCCCTTCTTTCAACACCTTTTGTCCACCCTACCACATAGGACATTCAGAACACTGCCCCATGCCCTTTTCCAACACAAACACTTTCACACACCACGAAATACACTGGACTAACACCAGAGCCGTTTACCTAACATGTCCCAATACAAGGGTCAGGCAAAGTCAGGCAATTGACCAAAATCACACACACACCTGACTGCCCTTTCCCTACCCCGCAGGTATAAAAGGTGGAGCACGAGAGCACACTACAAGCAAGACAGGACGCAAAGCGAGACAGCTATCCCAGTACGGCAATTCAAGAGGAGGAGAAAGGCGGCGAGAACCGAGGAATGAAGCAACCTTGTCCTTTTCGACACAGACCCGTGAAAAATCCAGCCAAGAAATAGTAAGGCCACGAACAATAACCAACACGTGTTGCAGCAGATGCCAATGGTACACAGAGCATGCCTCTGCTGATAAGCAGGACAGAGGAGACGCCTGTTACCGTGGTACAGTCCTTGACACCAGATATAAGAAACGCCAAGCGGTTCAACACAGCCGATGAGTCGAAGGGAGAGCCGATAAGAAATCAAACTGTGTTGAGCAAAAGTCGCAAAGTAGCAACTTAAGGGAAGTTCAAAGAACTGTTAACATAAAGGGAAAACAGGCTGCAAAGGGGTCAGGCGCCACGTGGGTGCTCACTAGAGACTCTGGTTAATCCCGCATTTGTTGGAACTACTGATACCAGAAGGCCTTAGGAGGGCCACAAGGGAACGGTCAAAGTGGTGATGCAGGGGTCTAGCAAAATCCTCTGCACATTCGAAAGTCTTTGACCGACAAACCATTGAAAGCTACAGCAGACAAATCCTGTGTTATGAGAAAAGAGAAGGAACTGTATGTTTGTCAAGAGTGAACCCGACAGAGGGATGTCAACAGTTTTTTGTCTAAAAAGACATTAAGATTTGTGATTCCACAGGTACAAGTGCTTCAAGCAGAAGCTAACAGTCGAGAGGGGTCTGAGCCCGGAAGAAGAGGATGCAGGGGTGAAAAGCTATCACCCAATGACATTTGGAATAAAAGCCTTTGTGAACCCGATAGAGGGAGGCTGACATTTGAGAGGGGCATGCGCACAGAAGAGGGGGACTCAAGGGTGAAGAACCATCACCCTAAATACAACTTAAAAGGAACTTCTCATTTATTATCTTTTAATAAACCAGCTCCTCGAAGGCATGAGACTTTTGAGAGAAAAGAGACTTGGCCATAGAGGCTCCTGAAAGCTGAGAACGGGACTATTGTCTCATGCTGGAAAAGCTTGAGAGTGTGCTGTGCTCAAAGGTCCCACCTTGTCCCGTGCTCAAACGTGGGGAAGGGAGACCCCGGCTACTGCATCCTGAAATATTATTTGAGAACACTTCTTTCTTTCTTATGAATCCTATCCCACACTCTTATTGTATTTAGTTGTAAGGTTTGGCAATAGGATTTTTTAGTATAGGGCCTTTTTGATTTGACAAGACGCCACAAGGACTGCCTTATTTTTCATTTGATGGTCGAAGCTTGCTCCCATCTTAGATTTAGGTTTAGATTACGAGTTTTTCCAAACTGCACATTCAGTTTAATAAACACCCTTGAACTGTGATCACTTGTGTCTGTCTTTACTGTTGGCACCATGAGTTCCTTACGGAGGGAAAGGACAGTGGGGCGGGGGTCCACAGTACCATGGCCCACAGTGGCAACCAGAAGGACAGCAGCGAGGAAGAGGTGGATTTTGAGGAGCAAGGGGAGGGGACTTTGGGGGAGGATGGCCCAGGAGGGTTGGGGTGAATGGGGCCGTCACAATGCTGGAACTGTGGGACATGGGGGCATTTTGCGAGGCAATGTAGGAGCAGACCAGGGATGGGGTATAACTAAGGCCCAGGGTTGGCACTCAGAATGACGTCTATATGCTACGAGGTACACCATACATACACAGTTACCCCCTGCGCAGTAGCAGCAAGCAGTACAATACACACCCCAACACTCACTGCAACAGGGAGGTGACACAACCTCATTCAACGGAACATCAAATGGTACGGTCAGCCTTATTAGAGGCGCAGCTGTTGTGGGGGGAAACCTATCCTGATTAGGAGAGGCCACAGAGAACTCTTGCGTGTCCGGTCTTGTCAATGACCCTCAACCCTGATGAGGAACCCTTGGTGGGGGCAGAGATAGGAAATAACCAATTCATTTTTATGGTTGATTCGGGTCCATTAAAATCATGCATCAGTGAGGGGGACTTCCCATTATCAGGCAAAACTCTTGACATGCAGGGCTTCTCTGGGGCTATTTCTACAGTTCCGTACACAACAGATCTGGATGTAAAGGTGGCTGGGAAGGTGGTGCACGCTCCCTTATTGTATTCAGGAACCTTTCCTGCCAACTTGCTGGGCAGGGATCTGCTCAGCAAGTTGAATATGACAATTCTGTTCACAGATCAAGGCATTGTTTGTGCCACGCCAGGAATGTGTGCAATAAGAGCAATAGTGGCGATGCATGCAATGGCAGGGGAGGTGGTGGTCCGGGGATACCCGTAGACCCAGACATGCTTATCTATGGAATAACAGTACTTGTGGAAGCGGTGCCACAGATTGCAAAGAACTGTTGGAGGGTGCCGACAGATTTTATTTTTCACTCAGTAGTGTCCCTGGAATTGGTGGCGGGCACAATCATGTCCCTAGACCTGCCAGGGTTGTTGGCATCAGCGGAGAGAGTGGTTGTACTAGGAACAGACAGGCACAGGTGCGAGTGGCGTACAGTGCTTTGCATTGACCCCACTGTACCTCTTAAGGAAGTGATAGATGCAGAATTGTTTGAGAATAATGAAAGTGACAGAAAAGATTCTAGAGATTTGTATTCCCTGTGAGATTATGGTGCAATATCGAAAGAAAAGTGCAATGCCCCCTGATGGCTGTTGTGGGCCGCACCCTTTCATTGAACAAGACTTAGGATATGTACCTGAGCAGTTGTGGACAACCAACCCACATGATGGGCTCTTAAAAGAGGCCACCCCAGTACAGATAACGCTAAGGCAGAAGCAGTGCTACCCCTGGTGAAACAGTACCCACTATCAAGAGAGGCAGAGGAGGGAAATAGAGACACAATACTGGCCCTGCTCAATCAAGAGATAATACGCCTAACTGGGTAACACAGCGATCTACCCTGTGAAAAAGGAAACAGAGGGCAATTGGAAAATGATCCAGGATTCATGCGTCCTAGATTATGTGGTACAGGAGTTTCCTGTGGTCACCAACCCTGTCACCATTCTATCTAGTATCCCCAAGGAGGCGACCTACTTTACAGTGGTTGGTCTAAAGAACCCCTTCTCTTCGATACCTCTGCATCCCGATTCACAATATCTGACCATGTTAACCCATGGCTGAAAGCACTACGAACATACTCGTTTGCCTCAGGCGTACTGCGAGAACCCAAGCCTTTTCAACAGAATATTACACGGCAATCTAGGAAACATCCAAATGCCCAGTACGATCATCCAGTACGTGGATGGCCTACTTATCTGTAGCGATAATGAGCAACACGGCCGGAGGGACTCCATCACACTATTGCAGTTACTAGCCCGGAAGGAGTACAAGGTTGACAAAGCCAAACTACAGTACTGCCAACAGGAAGTGCTGTTTTAGCCCAGTTAAAATCAACAAACAGCAAAATAATAATACCAGACAGAGCAGCGTATGTGCAGGCACCCCCCCAGCCCATAACAGTAAAAGACATGCAGAAATTCTTAGGGCTATGCAACTACTGCAGGGCATGGATTTTGGACTGTGCAGCATATACTAGGCTGCCCCTGCAGGCCCTCAAGGAAGCATAAAAAGGCAATCACAAACTCGAATGGACAGCAGACATGATCAAAAATGTTAATGACTTAATGGAAGTGACATCTACAGCCCCAGTGCTTGCCACCCCAGACTATACACAGGAATTTTATATTTTCTCACATTCTAATGTTAAAGGACATTTGTACCGCACAATATCACCACCGGAGTGGTCCCCTGTCGCTCTGGCGGCTCTGAAAGAGGGAGGGATGGTGAGTTAGAGGGAGGAGGCTGGAAAAGTGCAAGAGTGCAGTGATGTGCTGTTGGCAGCCTCAGCCCGGTGGGTCCGTCGGCTGGGCCTGGGGTGTATGCGGCCGGTAGTCTTCGTGTACTGATGTGCGAGTCTATGTGTGTTTATTGTTTTGTTGTTGCAGTGCAGTGAAGTTTGTGCGGTTTGTTGTGCTGGAGATTTATGGTTGTGTTTGTTTTGGAGTTTGTGAGGTGTATGAAGAGGAGGAAATTGTTAGTGGTATTGGTTAGTTGGCATCTCTATCCTGAATTGACCAAAAGGGCTCGTGTAATCTCACCTGATGGGGTGCTTGGGCACCTAGTGCCTCTGAAGGTCTGTGCCAGTTTTGCATTCGAGGCCCCTTGAACATCTTGCTGCCTCCTCCGCCCGCTCCATCACCAACCTTGCATGTTCCTCACCCCCACCCACATGGCTAGTGCACCTGCCAGTGTCCATACCTCAGTTAGTGTGGTGATTGGTGGTATCTCACCAGTTCCACAACCCAGCAGTACCTACCTAGTTGTAGCTAAATGGGCGGTTGGGGATGGTAAGGATTGGCTCGGGTTGTTGCCTCCATCTCCATGAGACTCGCATGTGAACCACTCTGTCCGGCGTCACCCCTCCCAGTGCCCTGAGTGCTTCTCAGTCGGTTCTGGGAGCTTGTCAATGGGCAAGCGTTCGTTGTCAGAAAAGTTCCACAATTGTAATGGAGTGTTCCGTCACTTTGTACGTGGAGCATTCAGTGTTCAGCCTTTTAGAGAGGTCAAAATCTAGCCTGACCACACAGAGAGCTTCAGCATTTGAAATGATCCTCTGAAGCCCAAACATCTAGGTTGTACGGTGCAGAACAGTGAACCCTGCCACCTTTTTGACAGAGGTGTGTACAGAAGTGGATTTAGCAGTGTATGACTGTGTCACGTATGACGGGCAGGAAGATGACATTCCTAAGGCAAGGGATATGAGTCCAGAAATTACCCTACCAAAGCATAGAAGGTATATTATGTTCCCGAAAACCAATCGCATCATATGCCCTACATCGCCAACACAGAATCGTCAGCATAACCAGAGAGCGTCCATTTTGTGTCCTAGATCTGCCATTTGCTTTCTTTGCCCTTCTGTTAAACGCTTTGCAAAATGTATTTTATTTCATAAAGCTCATGCACGGAGCAAGGCCACAGTTTACATGTTGAGAGACCAGCCCAGACAGAAATGCCAGGCAGTAGAGAAATACATTGTTTTCCTCCCTCACAAGTCATTGAAGACGAGCAGAGAGTCATTTAATCACGAGGCCAGGTGCCGGCCGGTCTTGCTGAAACTGTAGAAACAGGCCGTTAAAGCATGAATTATACTTCTCCTAGCAGCCCCCCTTCGGTGCCCTCCTTAGATCAGGCTGACCCCTAGTTCACGAATAGAAACCAGAAGATAACATACTTTGGAACGTGTCTCTCCAATGAACACAGTTTCCTCGCTAAACAAGTGCCTTGTGTTCTTCATAACAAAGAACTATGTCTGCTTACCGCAAATTGCAACTGTTGCTATAACAAGTAATATAGATTGAATAAGAAACATGTCATAATGTGTCATATTTGTCATAATTGTCAATTACCGAACCCTAGCTCAAGAAGATACATTATGGGTGGTTTTGATGTGTCACAAAGAGATCGTACGATTGTCTTTTTGTATATATGATACTGTTATAGAATGTTTGCTCTCTTGCGTCTCACGAGGTCTGGGTGACACACCTTGCGAGATGTTAGACCCAGTCGGCCGACTGAGAATATTTGCTTTGCAATAAACCCTAGTACTTGGAAATCGATCCTCGCGTCCGTCGTATCACTTGGTGTATGGTGATTGTGCCTTGTTTCCATGCGCGAGGGTCTTCAGGGCCTAGCAGGGAGAGTCCATTGGAGGAGGGGGAGGTTCTCTTTGTTGACGGGTCAGCAACAATTGACCAAGGGACGGCCAGAGAGATTCGGACGCCGCAGTAGTGCGCCTCGAGGGAGGAGAATATGAGACACTTTTTATGAAAAGATTTCTGATGCATTACTCATCCCAAGCAGCAGAACTCATAGCACTCATTAAGGTGCTGCGGGCGTTGCAAGGATGCCACATGGCCATTTATTCCGACTCGGTATACGTCACTACAACAGTGCATGCCGGTCTGCCGCAGTGGAAAAGGAGGGGTTTCCAGGGAGCAGACTGTTCCCCAGTACAGCATGCCGCTCTGCTAGACATATTGATTTCCGCATTGTCCCAGCCCTCTTTAGTGGCGGTCAGTAAGTGTGCCGCCCATACCAATAACACAGACGTAATTTCACTGGGGAACGCCGCAGACGCGGCGGCCAAATTTGCAGCTTATCTCCCGGTATCCACACTTGCTGAATATGTTGTAACCACGCCCTCAACTAATCAACAGAACACCCCATATACAGCAATGCCTATTGTACAGCTTATAGAACTACTAGACTTATGGCGGCAGGAATGCACTAGCAAGGCAGTATTGCTGTATGAACTGTTAACAATAGCTTTTGATCAGCTACACCACCCCTCCCACAGTTGAAAGCAAGACACTCCGGCCGACATACAGGACGATTGGTTTGTGCCCAATCTCCAGGCGCACCTCACTAGCATGATCATACACTACACCACATGCCAAACTTTCAGCACAGACATGATGGTCCAAATTTATGGGGCATGTTGCCCAGCCCTATTTGGCATTCCTCGAGCTACACATAGGCTGCGTGAACCTGGGGGAAAGATGCAATGGATCCCGATATTTAATTGCTGTGGTCTACCATTGTGGTCTACCATTTTTCACAGTGGTTTGAAGCTGGACCTTGTGCACATCCGAATGACAAATGTGCAGCCAAATTCTTGGTTCATGAAGTTTTCCCCCGATGGTGCATGTGCGATATGTTAAGGTCCGATAACTGCATTCAATGGGCTCTTTACGGAGATCACAGCACTACCTGGTATTAAGCACTGGCTGTGTTCAATTTATCACCCCCAGGTCAACAGCGTTGTGGTGAGGATCAATGGGCTTCTCAAAAAGCAAACTATCTAAGCTTTGCACCAAAGAAATGGGTGCATTGCTTACCATTGGCGCTCTTCAGTTTATGCACACAACCCAGCAAAGACCATCATTTATCACCCCATGACGTGGTTGATGGTCGGCGCATAAACACACCCATATCCCTAGTCAGTAGGGTATCTGCTGCTCATAAGGCAGCAGCAGTTTTAGGTGAAGAATTCAAAGAGTAGTTGACAACACTAATACGTGCAATTAAATGCATCTCCTGACAGATTGCACCGCCCTGCAAGAGGACACACTGAACACTGTAAACACGACAGCAACAGACTCCCCGCCTGCCGAACCGCTGCTGCCTGGAGAATTTAGCTTGGTGTAATAGGCCACCGTCCTGTCATGTATCCAGGTTCATGACGGTGACCTGTTGTGTTATTTCTTGTAGCCAGACTTTTTCATCCTGTTCTGGCCATTCCCCTCTGACAAATAGCTTGTGCAGAAGGTGCTCCTTAGCCATATCGATTTCTACTACGGTCATTTTGGACATGTTCTTTCTTTATTAATTGATTTATTTATGGAAGGGTAACCTGCATTCGATTGCTTTCTGTCTATTTTGGGGTTGATTTAGTTTTAATTTTTAGACACAGGCCTGGTACTTAGAGTATTTGCTTTTTTGGGGGGTAGGAGGGTGCTTGTAACACAGTATTCCAACCACACAAAGTAGCACTACCTTGCAGGTTAGTCTGCTGTGTTAGACTGCCACGGGTGGTAACCAAACTCAATCTCGGACTCGAGCCCCCAAATTTATTAAGGATTTCAATCAGACAACACACGTCTTTGTCTCGGCCTAGTATGCGGCGCACAACTGAAATGCTTATCTCTTTATATTATATAGATTCAATATTGAGATGGTACACCGCTCATATCACACCCCCTTTTCAAATACACCGGGTCACAATGGACCATGAACTAGGCTGGTTGGTAAAATACAATATTTATTTATTTTAAAATTCAAAAGAAATCATACACTTTTTAATATGGGGAATCAATCACCAATGTGGTGATAATTAAAATGAGAATGTGAGTAATGCACAAGGTTTACCCTTCTAGTAGAACATATACACAGCACAGCGGAATAGGAGCACTTTGTGATTTAGGAAAGATAGCATTTCCCCCTGCAATGTTCCCTTAACCCACAAAAAATCAATTCTGAGTGGATAAACAGAAGCAGCAGGTAATCAGGAATAAGAAAGAGGAAACGGAATCCAAATCTGGCCTTTTAAACCCCTTGCAATGTTATGAAATAACACTCGGAAATGGACAAATAAATAATGAATGTGTGTTAAAAACCTAGATGTAAATATAATTCCTCACTAAAGCAACAATGCAAAGACACTAATAAGCACAACAAATGGATTACCAAGAGCATACAGTTCGAAAATTAGTGGAAAGTTTAAAACAGATTGCAGAAAAATGACACGTGTAAAAGTTGCATTTTTTCAATTCCCGCCTTAAATTACCCAAACGGTTTTTAATAAAAATGGGTGAAATACACTGATTTGGAGTGCGGTTGGGCTGGGGGGTAGAGGTATATCCCAGGGATATTCTAGAAGTGAAACTAGATCTCTAGCTATGAAACTGGATGAGTTATGCAAGATCTAAAAAAGTGCACTTTGAGTAAAATGAAGGTGTGAAATAGGAAAGGAAATCAGTTGTGACGAGAATAGTTTTACTCTAAACTAGGGTATTCAGGCTAGACCACCGAAGATGACACAGTAAGATCCAGGGTTGATTTGCAACTTCAACCCTGTCACCCCAGTGCCCGACCCTGGTGGAAACCAGTCCGATCACTCGAAATATGACTAATGGCATAGGATTATACAAGACAAAATTGAAAAGAGAGATGGCGCTAGCACTAGAAATCAAGGGCAGAGTTGCAGGGATAATTCTGACAGTTTTAAAAGTTACCAGGATAAGGATAGGATAGCTTAGAGAGTGGGATAAGGACAACGACAAGACGAGGTATACTATGGCTTTCTATGGGGTGGTGATTGATACTTCCAGTCCACTTTTAGTTTTGGGATTTTTGGACTGTCAATAGGGTCTGGTCACAACACGGTGGTGCGCCTGGCAAACAGCTGAGCAGTTCTGGTCACCGGATGGCACTTCTGGACTGGCAATACTGGTCACTGGATACTAAAGATCAGCTGGGTGGCAGAATTTTAGCGGGCATGCAGTGAGGGGGCAGTAAGTCAGGCTGGTTCAGGATGCAAAATGTACCACAGCTTTCCCCTTTTTAATGGGAGATTAGTGGGTTTTCAGAATTGAGGCGTTGTTGGGATAGGATCAGCACTGCTTGGGTTCTGCAGTGGGCCCCGGAGTAGAGTCAGCAATTCTTTGGCCTTGTAGTTGGGATCTGGAATCTGGATGATTAATGTACCAGGAACGCAGCGCAGGAACTTCAGGAAGAGTGTCTCCTAAAGTCTTGTCAGGGACTCTGATTTATAATGCATAGTGACATCATCAAAGTATATGGCTGGGGCAGGCTTAACAAAACATGCCTCTAACAACTAGATTGGACACGGGTAATAGTCTCTGCCTCGCTCTCAGCTGGTTGGATTTCCAGAAAACGATGTCAGATTTATGATTTGAGTTTTACAATGTCCAAAACCTCCCACAATTACTTTACCTAAAATCCATTTTTGCCCTAAATGGCATCTTCATACAGTGGAAACATCTAAACACTTACATAAGCAGGTTACATATTTTATGCAGCACATAGCAGTCCAATCCTCCAGTTTGTGAGACCTTGTTTCGCCCTTCTACCAGTTTTTTGCGCTTTTTAATGGGATTTATATTACTCAAAATTCTATAACTTTATAAATGGGTGTGGATGTTCAGAAGGGATGTATGTACAAAACTTTGCATTTGCAACATGGATGCTTTTCTTGTAATCCGCATTACTTAGCCATTTCTGTCCCCAAAGTGTCAGTGAATTCTACCATGTCTTCAAAGAAAGCCCATAAAATCACTTCTAAACTGCGAAATTGTTATCTTCTTACAAGGTCTTTCTGCAGAGATAAAAGTATTTAAAGTTTATTTATGAATTGGTCTCTGGAAGCAAATGGCAATCCTTTGTCACTGGACCAACTTTTTTTCCTCTCTTCAGCAGCCACCAACTGTCACTTATTCCAGAGCAAGGTGGGGGGTTACAGCTTGATTGAAGGTTTATTTCCCCTCCCTACTTATCACTTCCCTGTACTGGAAGTTTCATTGTCAGTGGGTTCAGCCCAGACTAAATTCTTTCCAGCCTAGTAATTATCAGTGGGGTGTGGCTCCCTTCCTAGGGGGAAGCTTTACCTCTGCCAACCGGAATAACCTGTTTTTGACAGCTTGCAAATCCAGCCAAGGCGGTTTAAAACTTTATTTTCTCATATTTGGTCCTGAATTAAAACAAGCCTATGGAATAAAATAGCCCATGTGTGTATTATCACCAGCAACAAAACCCCTTCACATGGCTAGGTAATGGCAGGCTTTCATTCAACAGTTTACTTTTTAAACAGGTATTTTTCTCCTTTAGTTTAGCAACGCCCATTTTCTACACGTGGTGCACAGCTGGCATTTCTTTTTACATTTGTTTTTGCATCTTAATCAGGTTCCCACTCTGTCCTACAGCCATGGTTATTTTCCTGAGTGCAGGGGTTTTGTCTGAAGCACAGATGTACAGAAACCGATATGGCTCAGATAGCTGGAGTCTCTTTTGAACTACCGAGCTTTGATATATTTGTAAAGAAATGAACAGTTTTTCCAGTGCAGGAAAAGTGAAGCTCCTTGTTGATTTTTCTCAAAGTTGGTTTGACAGGGCCTGTCATTCAGAAATCATGCCTGGTTTGGCTGAAGCACAATGAGATATCCTGGGCATGACAGGGCCTTATTGATCACAGTGGTTTAAGAAAGAACAGACGGAATTAGCATCATAGCAGCATTTTATTTTAAAGGTGAAAACGTTTCTTTTTTTCAATGGGGATTTTGGGGTTTTCAGCAAAGCAGTGCTGCCTTTTCAATTTTGTATATGTCAGAACACACTGGCACGCTATTTCAGTGTGTCCCCTTGTTCCATCCTGCCCAATGTATGCTTGGCAAGAAGGTGCAGTCATCTTTCTTTTGCTGCAAAACGCAGGCTTGAGGCCATGGCGCTCACAGGAGCCAGCACAACCATTTAGCTGTTTCTGCACAAATGCAGCTTTGTGATGTGGGCAAATACTGTTGAGTGGGTCAATATATCCCACAATGGCCCCTACGAAGTGGTGTTTTCAAACCCCCCCCTCGCTGTAAAAGTGAAGGGGCTTCATTATTGGATCCACCTATCTGATGTCCGCAGGGCACCCCCAAACAGTACACAATTGTCTTAAAGGCACCGAGCATGTACCCCATCACTAGACATTGGCTAAAATTGCACATTTCCTCTCAACCCATATCTCATTTGTGCGCACATACAAATGTTTAAACGTAAACATTTTATAAAATGTCTTTCTCTCTTTCTTGTTACATACTGTTTCTCTTCCTTTCTCTCTTGTTCTTTATCCTTCTTTCTACTTCTTCTCTTTGCCCTTCTTTCCTCCTTGATTTTTTCTTTCCTTTATGTGCATTCTTATATCCTTATAGGAGAGAAGACGATGGAACCAGCATCATTAGATACATCTATATATGTTAGAAAATATTATAGCTATCAAAATGTTCCTAGATGCTCATATTCGCAAATGTGTGGCATGCATTTTAGTGCAGCAGTATTTACCATTTTAATGTTCATATTAGGGAGTCATTGGAGAACATCTTTTATATGGGGACATCATATAAAAGAGGGGGATTTGGGAGTACATACACAAACATCACCAACATCACTGTAAATATGTATATATAAACTGGACTATTGCAATGCCATCCTAGCTGGGACCGCAACCAAAAACATCAACAAACTCCAATTGCTCCAAAATAACGCTCTCAGAGCTGTTTGGGACATTAAATGCTCCGATCACATCTCACAAATCAGTTGGGAGGCTTATTTGCTCCCCATCAAAGCATGTATTGACTAAAAACTCCTTACTATCACCTATTGCTGCTTACACAACACTGACACCCCACCTCATGAACCGTATCACCAAGAAACACAACACACACACTCTTCGCTCCTCCACCACCATCTGCCCTGCACATACCTAGATTTGCCAAAAAGAGAGCCGGGGGCTCCTGCTTTACCACCATTGCTACCACACTCTGGAACGCCCTCCCTCAGCATAGCCAAAACAAAGCCAGTTACACACTCTTCCGAAAGAAAGTAAAAACCTTACTATTGAACAAATATGTATAACTATCTCAGCCGACTGTCCACATTGGAACATCACCTACTATCTATGCTGAAATGTAACCCTGTAACGCACTAATTACTGCCTTCCTAGCGCTGTGATACCTCTGGGTCTGGGCACTTGCAACAAATACAATAAATAAATACATAAATAATAATAGTAAAGTGTGTAATAACAGTTATAGCAGACCAACAAGTATGAGCAAGAGTATGATATTAGAACATGTTTTTCCATTTGTTTTTAAAAGTATTTTATTTTTCATAACATAAGCACTTGTGATGATATTAGCAGTGGAAGTGTTGTGAGTAATTCCTTGGGAACACATAAAAGAATGAAATGGCAAGCACGAAAGGCCAAGTACGATGCATACCATGGGAAAGGCGTTAATGCTATTGAAGATGTACTACACCATGAGATGACCCACAGGTGGTACATGTATATGAGTGCGGTAGGGAGACAAACAGCAAATGGCAGCTGTTACGTGTGTTCACTAATCCTACATGTGTAAGGGGTACCCAAGGTATTAGTACCACAGTAAGTACCAAACATAGAGGCACAGTGCCTGGTTCATCCTGTGCTATGTAGGGTTAAAGCACCTTCCAGTCACACAGAGTACGACTAGAGCTCATCGATACAGACCCCCTGCAATGTAACGATAATCCAAGAGACATTAAATGCCTGCAGCAACTGTATTTGGTGATCCAAGGACTTTGACATGAATTGCAGCGATCAAAAAACCAGTGAAAGTGCACAGAGAAGAAACATACTAACTTTGCTTCCACAGTGAAGGAACTATTTTTATCGGCTCTAATGGACGATGCAACAGGACCCTACTGATTCCAGACCTGAAAAAGCGCACAGCAGCTATAATAATAATAATAATATGGCATTTATATAGCGCTACGCTATGATGGATTACTACTGGGTCTGTGGCCAACTAGTGTATTTGCACCTCCCACCATCATTGATGGGCTACTGGTCGTTGGTCACACTGCAATCAGCACTATTAGTAATCGCAGAACACTTATAAGGGGGGGCCAATACCTGACACAGCCCAACCATTTCTCCTGCATTCGAAGAACAGAACATGTTACCGCCACCAGAATTTCGCATCATACCCGGAAAAGGGCAATACGAGAAACTGCAGAGGAAGAAGAGATCAAACAACCTATCTAGAGACTCAGCTGTATTGCTCGTTGAAATCCCTGAAGAATATAGACTGTTCAGCTCAGCTGTAGGGGTGTCACGGTATTAGTTTTATGACGGTACAATAACCTTCTTGCCAAATGACGGTATATCATGGTTATCGTGGTATAGCAAGTGGAGTTAACTAATCTTAACAAATATTTTCTAAAAGGTCATAAATTGTCAGATTTATCATTACAAACAAAACCAGGCACCCAGGGCCAGAATTGGGCTTTTCAACATACTTTCCACTGAAATGCCACCCCTTGCTTCCACCAAACACACGTGTGGAGAGGAGGAGGGGGGCCCTGCTGCGACTGGCAAAGCGAACTGAATAGCTTTTCTTAGGTTGTCATTTAGGCTTTTAGCTCCCCCACTGGCTACTGGTGAAGATGAACATGTTGCCATCTTGATAACCTGCATGCCACAGATTAATGGAGTCTGATGGTAGTATACGCTTGTGCGCGTACACACACACATGCACACGCACTCTCTCTTTACGTTGCAGCCTTAGTTACTTCCGGGCCAAAAGGTGTTTAGTAATCACGGACATGTTACCCTTTGGTATGGCAGCAGGTAATACCCACAGAGATGAGTAAATTTCGTAGTGTGACTTATTATATGTAAATTCAATGATAGAACCAGGGAAATCCCCCATTGTCATATGTTTAGAAAACATTATCCATTATAAATATATAAACCCCAAAGCCGCCAACCCAAAAGTCCCGGGAGGATAGCTCAGCGGCAACGTGCGTGCATTGGAAGCAAGACCACGAAGCAACACAGGTTCGATCCCCGGGTCCGCGCTTAAAAACCTCTGGGTGTTTAAGCGCGTTATAAATACGCAACTAAGACAAAAATCAATTTCTTTAACAGCGCCTCGATGCCCGCGGGCTGTGTGAGCGCTTTAAAAGAAAAATGTAAATAAAAAAAAAAAAGTAAACCCTTTTCCTTCTTAGCACTGTATTTATTCTTCCTATTGCTAACATACTGATTTTGTGTCAGTCACGTGTGGTTTATGGAATGGCATTAAAAACTGCTCAAACTGAAACTACTTGGCAGACGGCACATCCAACAGTGCCTTACCAAGACTGCGCAGCACTTGCTTACTGCAGCCTTTCCAAATCAGATTGAAAAGCACACTTAACGGTATGAACGGTATACCGGTATAAACAATGTGACGGTTATTATTGTTCAATTAAGTGGTTCACGGTATCTTTAACGGTATACCGTAATACCGTTACATCCCTACTCAGCTGAGACCTTCTTTGCCTCCCTTTTGATTCCCGGCGTACAAGCAGGGGCCAATGCAAAATGGCTTCAAATTGTACGCTGGGAGCTGGTCCAGTTGGCAAATGACACTGAGCATGGGTTCAACGTCATAAAGGTCGAGCTGCATGCTGTAAGGGAGGCCTGGTATCACAGGTATGACACTGACACAAAGGCTACAATTTGCAAAACTTTTATTGAAGTTTCAATGGGGTTGGAGAAACTCCTACTTTTCCCTATAGATGATAACAAGACAGAGCTCATCATTCTGGGCACCACCCTTAACTTAAACAAACTTGACCACCAATACGCTAGCTTTATCATAGATGGCAACTTGAGCAATATGGCCAAGGAAGTTAAAACACTGGGGTTTTACCTCGACGCTACCCTCTCCTTCCACAAACAGGTCAGCTCCATGGCCTCTTCTACAGCTTACACCTGTAAACTAATTAGAGAAGCCAAACCCTTCCTCTCAACTCAAAGCTCTATTACCCTAGCTAGAGCCCTCATCCTATCCAAACTGGACTATTGTAATGCCCTTTATGTCGGAGCCAACAAATAATATATAGCAAAATCCAAATTCTGCAAAATAATGCTCTCAGAGCAGCTCTAAGCATCAAGAAAAGAACATATCACCAACACCAGGAGAGCCAACAATTGGCTTACTACTGACAAAATCCTGCTGAGGATAGCCTCACTCACGCATAAATGCCTCAATAATGCAGCCCCACGCTACCTTATAGACAGATTCACGAGATACACCCATAACATACCCACTAGAACAGCGAACTCCAACCTACTCACAATACCCAGATTCAAACAATCTAAAACTGGAGGGACCAGCTTCCAGGTGAAAGCGGCTCAATACCGGAACTCCCTGCCTCCATCACTAAGAACAACACAAACCTCCCCTCACTTCTGACGCAACTATATCCACTGAGTAAAGGAAAATGACTGGTAATAACCGATTCGGGCCTCCCATGTACATTTTGTTTATGGTTGTTATTGCACCTCCCTTGTACCTGCACTTTTATTCCTTGTATAATTTGTAAACTTTGTACAGCAATGTAACCAAGCTGAGAATATCCTTGTTGCCCTCGTGCCCTGATACCCTCGGGTCTGGAGCGCACTACAAATGAATAAAACAAACAAACAAAGAAACTATATCGAAGATGGGAGTAGTCTCGACCATCAAATAATAAATATGACAGTCTTAGTCAGTCTCGGTCAAATCAAAATGGCCTATGCAAACAAAATCTAAGGCCTGCCCTATATCTTGTACAAAAAGTGTGAAAAGGAGAATATGTATGGAAAGGAAAATCAGTGTTCGAATATGAAGAATAAATGTGACTGAGTCAGCTCTCCTCCCCACGTTGGACAGCACGTGGTAAGACGGTACCTGTAGGCAAGATGACACACTCTGGCTTAGGATCTCAACACAAAGGCATTTCACGACATGGATTGAGGCCTGCCTGGCCTTCCATGTTAAAGTAACTTTCCAACTTTCAAAACACAGTTCACAAAACAGTTCACCTTGGGCCATCTCTGTCGGGCTCGGACCTGACAGACACAAGTGACCACAGTTCAAGTGTGTTTATTGAACTTCAAAATTGTTTTGATAACCTAACTAAATCTACTGATGGAAGCAAGCTACGACCATCAAATAATAATTGTGCAGTCTTAGTGGTACCTGTGTCCAAGTAAAAGGGCCTATACTAAAAAAAAAACAATCCTTACCTGTAAACCTGTAAATACAAATAGTGTGGGTAACGATGATATATAAAGAAAGAAGTGTTCAAAATGATATGCCAGGTTGTTCAGGCCATTGGCCTCCCTTCCCCACGTTTTCAGCACAGGATAAGGAGGTTCTCTGGCTTCTTTCGCACGAGGAAACAGTTCAAATCTTTAGCATCAGAGCCTTCAATGCGCGAGTCACCTTGCATTAAAAAGTCTCTTTGCTCAAGAGGACCTGATGCAATTAACCAAACAAGTTCTTCTTCTTCTTCCATTTGCACAAGTATTCAGTTCGGGTGGTACACAATTCACCTCGGATCCCCCTCAGCCGGGCTCAGATCCCTTTTTCACAATATTTGTCACCTTATATCCCCCTCATCCGGGCAGGGTGGGATAAAGGTGTTGTTAGAGGGAAGGGGATACCATGTCTCGCCATCCGTTGTCCCACTTCCACTCCCCGAAGACCCCTCATACAGGTGATCCTCCCGCACTCGTCCTTCCCCAGGAACTGGATCCAAAAGCTATGGCCGTGTCCTTGCCACCTGGATGACAGATCACTGGGGACTAGCGGGCGAGACAACTTGTGGTTTCTCACACCTCTTAAAGCAAAAGTACAGTTCACCAAAATGTTCACACCATTCCCCCTCCGCCTGGCTCAGACCTTTCAAAGCAAACGTTCAAACCGGTCTCCCTCGATCGGGCTCAGACCTTTCACAGCAAAACAAAACACTTGCAGGGATCCCCTTCCCCTAACTTATTATACCTTCCCCCCCCCCCTCAGTCGGGCTTGGACCGTTTCCTGATGTTGAAGACTTTTGAATGTGCGTGGCTTATTTTCTACTGACCTCCGCAGGACCACTTTGACCATCCAGGTCTCAATTCACACTCCTATGTTATTTGCCCCAGTGCTTCCTGGTCTGGGTAGTTCACTGTATTATGCACCAAAGTTCAACATTAACCTTTCTCTTTCCCCTCGCCTCGGGGTCAATTATTTTAATCACCTCGCTTTGTTCATTCACTTTATCGCTACAAACGTTTCACCTTTCACAGAGACTTTCGAATGGACTACTTCCTTTCACCGGACCACTTTGTTACTCAGTATTACTGACCTTCCAGCTATTGTTACTTCAAAGTTCATTTGCAGTTCTGCCTTTCTTCGCGTCTCATCCATACGCATGCAGTCTTGGATTGTGCGATATATTGTTGCTACTTCAATCATTCTTTAGCACATACCGGTCTCTCACGTTGCTTGCCAATTCACCGGCTGTGTGAGTTCCTTTCTTGTTTTCCAGTTTGCAAGTCAAGGTTAGTACCACAGGCTTAGCCTCGCCTCCCTGACTCGGTCATTCAACCGGGAGGGTCGCTGGCATCCTTGAAACACAATGCAGCCTTCTTGTTTGTGATTCGGCCTTCTCCACGTGTCTTGCAAAGCCTTTTGGAGGCAACAACCTCCTGCACTCCTGGGCTTCAGCACCCGTGGCTCTCGTCCCTCCACTAGAAGGCAAGAAATCACTACAAAACTGGACCACCGAAAGAAATATCTGATGCTAAACTGAAAATGATCAAACTAAGCTGAAGGGTTAACCTAAAGCAGACGCAACCCACATAACCCTCAACAAAGCCTAGTAATAACTCTCTAACACTCTGCATACCCAACAACCAACACAGACCTTCAACACAAAACACACAAAGTACAGACAATTCTACCAACTCTCCACAACACCCAATACGCACATGAAACACCCACATATAACCACACATAAAACATCACACAATGCCAATCGACTAAAACCATACCAGCAAGCAGAACATCAAAGCTCACCTGCACGTGTCCCTCCCAACCCTGCTATTAAACCACCCCAACTCCTTTCCTTTTCAGATCCGCCAGAGCACCTGGAGACCATGAAAAATGGCAGCAGTGCACGGTAGAAGTCACAATAACATAACATAATGTAGTAACATCCTTGGATATGAGAGTATGGCCATGGTATACGAAAACATTATACTGGGCACTGGCAGGGTGTGACCTGTGACTTGAATGGTGTTTGGGAATGCGAGTTGGACCTACGGTGGGGTTTATACCACTGTCGGCTGAACGCCCAGCGGGGGTTGGTACATGCCCTTACGATGCTTTCTCAAACTGGATGAGTAATGAGGATACATCAAAGCTTTGAATACAGATTCGGACAAGCCCACAATAACATCACAACCCGAGTCTTACCTACTTACCAATATTGAGACTACAGTTGTTACATTTCCTGAGCCTTCCCATATATCAGATTGGACTTGCTATTTATTACATTCTGTTCTTTTCACCAGGCAGAGAAACAATATGATATCCAAAATGATCAATTCATATAAAGCATGGCCCGGAACCACAGTGGTAACAGCCTGGCGAGAACTTGGTACCAATGTCAGTTTGGTATCAGACACAGTCAACCTACACCTAGATGGCGCCTGGGTATTGTGAGTTAAAGGACCATGATGTTAGTTTGAGGAAGAATAGAGAACTCCTAATACATTTAGAGTGCTATTTACTGACCATTTTAGACTCCACAAATGGTAATCGATAGTAAAAGTGTACTCAAATACCACATATGCACAGAGACAGTCTTCAGGAGATCTGGATAATCGAACGTGCAGAGTAATTCAGCGGTGCACTCTCCAGGGATGGATCTAGGATAGTTTATGAAGTACATGCAGGTATACAACCAAAGGCTTTAGTACAATACAGTGTCAACATTGGAAAGAACTGGCTATCGATATTTGGTATTAAATGCAAAAGTGCCACAGTATTATTCACTATTCCCCTGTCTGCTTTCCAGGTCACAACTCACTACTGTGACGAATCATAGCATCAGGTCACTTCTCCCCAGGGGGCGGGGCCCATTCCTGCGAGGCCACTACCCAATATAGGAGAAGGGAGATATTCTTTGGGTTTTTCCCCTATTGAAATAGTGAACTGTTCTATGAACTTATATGATCTAGAAACTGTCAAAGTTGACTGGAACTGGGTTCCATTTGATAATGTCCCCGCAGAAATGTCACCATACAAGAATGGCGCCTTTTTTCGCGGCGACATAATCATATGGAACCTGCAGGGGACACCCCCGCAACCCGCACTGTTTTTGAAATGGAGCAGGGGACACCCCCTAAACCCCCGCTCCCATTTACCCCATATATTGTCCCCATAAATAATGTCACCTATGCCGTTTCCCGGCGACTATATGTATGGCGACTTTATTTATGGGGACAATATTGCCTGATAGCCTGGAACTGTGGTTGGCCAGGAGAAGGGAGAGATTCTCCTGGTTATTTCCCCTATTGCAAAATTGAACTGTTGTATGAACATGGCGAATACGCACTTAGGGCAGACTTTCTTTATTAACAGAGGAAGAGAAGTATTCTCCTGGTGTATCACATGTTTATGTTTTGTTATTAGTGGCAGGGCTAGGGTAGGAGTTTGGACAGTGGACGGCTATATTGTTCAAGACTTTCATCCTGACGCCATGTGCCCCTTTTTTTACTTTGGTTTGGTTAAGTAAATCCCTGATAGGGAAAGGTAGGCTCTTTCTTTATTATTTAAATAAACATAACATGTTAAAATGCACATCTGTGTCCGTCTCCTCAATCCAGCACGCCGCACTACCCAAACTGCACATGAGAGGCTGGAATCCGGTTGGAACAAGAGGAAGAAGAGCTATTTGGAGGATGACAGAAAAGGAAAGTAGTTGATGAAATATGGAATGGGGCAAAAACTACTCTTGCAACTTGGGATATTTACAAAGGGGCACATTTAAATGGCTGAATAGACAAACTAGAAAAGGTCACTCTGCTTTTATCTGGGGCAGTGCTTTCAAGCAGTAAGGCACATGGGCAGGATGTAGCTGGGAATGGGTGACCCATCACAAAGTATGGGTGATGAAGCTGCCGGACAGTACCTCCCGATACCTAGTCTCTGCCCTGGGATGACCCCAGATTTGTGGTTTAGCATTGGCTCAAATTGGGAAGTATGGCCTTTGCAGTACCCATAGTTGCAATTTTTAAACTGGATAAAGGACAGATAATACTGGTTGGAAATAGTGTGTGTTGGGAAGGAGAAGGATCGAGATATGCTCTGGTAGGAAGGCAGCTGTTTGGAGGGCAAGATAAGTGCGTAGAATAGGTTGCAGCACCAGAAACAGATGTGTATTTTACAACTCATACAGAGTCAAGATGATACACTGTCTTCTGGCCATCTATAGAAAGAAGAATGGTAAAGATGTATGTTGAATTTATGAAGGGCTGGCCCAGGTTAATGCCACACAGGTTTGAAGGGCTTGATAAGGTAAAGAAAGTCATTAGGAAGATAAAAGATGTAACAAGGAGCATGCAGGTTTTAGAGACAATATGTAATGAGGAGAAATGCATGTTCGAAGTTGCACATCGTAAAGCTACTCTATGTACTTCAATGGATGTCCTATGCGTGGTAAAACAGGAAGTGTCTGAACAACCTTACATTACCTCCACTGTGTATCTCACACTTTTTTCATGTATCTTGGCCGGGGCAATATAGTATTAAAGACTGTGCTGTACCTGGGAAAAATCTGTGGCAATTAAAACAGGATCCTCCAGCTCACCTGCCTTTAGGTCAACCCCCCGACACCTGTACATTTGTTTTGTTGTAAATTGAACAGGAAACATTAATGCTGAAACAAGAAATGGGACAATTGTTGAGACATGGTAAAAATGCAATGGAAATGTGATGTTGCTGTTCAAAATGAAAATTTAGAAGGTTGCAACTTATTGTGATAGGGCCATTGATCCAGCCCTGTGAGGCGGGCCGTGTCATTCAAGAGTGTCACCCCCCTTGAAAGCAAGGTAAGCCATTGGTAGGGTATGTGGCCAATCTAGACAGGCGGTGGGATATATAAGAAGAAGCTTGGGGTGGGATGCAGTTGGGTGAGGACCGGCAGCAGAGGACGAAATCCAAGAGACCAGAGGAGGCAAGAGCGGGTGGAGTGCTGAGGTGATTGTTAAGGAGGAGGTCTGTGGAGTGTTTGTGTGAGAGAGGGAGATAGTGTCAGTATTATAGGTAGAGTAGGAGTAGTGGTAGAGGTGGTGATAGTAACTGGGAGTAACGAAGTAAAGTAGGCAGTGGGAGTAGTGCGTAAAGGAGATAGTTGGTAGTGGGAACTAGGATTATGCATGGCACCTTATCCTTGGGTGTTCCTGGGGGAGAGAGGTGAGCAGGGCACACGCAATGGAGGTCCGATGAGAGGAAGATAGTGGTAGTAGAGAGGTAGTGGCGGAATAGGAACAGTAGTAGTGGTAAAGCGGGAAGAGCGACATTGAGTGGGAGAGTAGGAGTAGATATTGGTGTAGACGGAAGTTTAACTAGAGTACCAGTAACAGGTAGGGACAGTACAGTAAGAAGATGACGGGAAAGGAATAACGGAGGAAGGAGGATAGTTGGAGAAAGAAGCACTAGCAAGAATACAAGTGTGAAAGGAATTAAGATCGAAGGGTGGAGGTGGAAAGGCGGAGGGAAAGATTGGAGGCCAGTAACGCAGTGAGAGGACAACAGCAGAAGAGATAAGTACAGTGAAGGGTCAGGTATGAAAGGATGAAAAAGGTGTGAACGTGATACTGGGCAAAAGAAGGCACCATTCCCTACTCCCTGAGTTCTAACCGATGACAGGAGAGGAAATGTTAGAAGTTCCCTAGGGAGTCAGGTAGCCATCGTCTCAGGGAAAACACCTAAAGTGTAGAGAAGAAGAAAGACAGATAGGTGTTACCGATCTGAGAGTACTAACCAACCTGATGGAGACGTCTGAGCTAGGGTGGTGGGAACCAGACCCAGGGAAGTAAAGAGCAAAAAAGGCCAGCTCTACCACCAAAGCTCCCAGACCCATTAGACCCCAAAGAACCATGCAAATCGACAATTCTGAGGTCATTGATAAACACAGTTGAAATTAACTCTAAGAATCAGCATGGTTATACGTGGCGGGCCACCCCGAAAGGATACACTAGCTTATCCAAATTTGAGGGTAGAATTCCCTGTGGAATAAAAAAAAACAGTGAATTGTGCATGAAACGTGGAGGGGTTAGTAAAAGGAAGAGTTTGTTTAGTTGGGCAGTAAGTGCAAAAGCAGGGTCTGTGGACGGTGACAGCCCCCGGTGAAGAGGGAAGGGCCATGACGTGGTTATACAGGAGATATCACATGCACTAACTTGTTTGCAAAGTGTGGGTATAAGTAGATCTCGGGGTGAAAAATTATATCATTATTGATGGATACCCATGTCTTTGGTTACATCACATTGAACTTAGCATCATAAAATCATAAGCGTTTATTATTTTTCTTTAAATCACAGTGACCATTAGCTAGGGTATTCCCCATCTATTGGACACGGCTAATGCTTGCTCTCAGGTGCCCCGGAAAGAACATGCGCTGTAAAGAGTTCTGAGATCAGCTCCTTTTGAGACTTGTGAGGCAACTGGGTGTAGGCCACTCAGCCAACAACTTTGGACTTAGCCGATTCTTGCTGGTTGCAACAATAGTTCACTATTTCTTAGCGGATGGGTGGTGGTTTGCCGAAGGCGGAAACCGGAAGTCGTCAGACAGGAATGATGGACTTGCATGGAGAACAACACGTGACTACCTGTGATGCGCTCGACTGAGTAGACGAATGCCGATCGAGCACACGTGCCTATTGTTCTAATGTGGGTGGGAAAGGTTCACCAGATATGTTGTTATAGCTGTGGGGTCAGACCACTGGGATGCTATAATGGCAGGTGAGTTGGAAGGTGGGTTGGCTTGGCCTGGGTGGTTGGGCATAGTGTGATGAGGTATGTTTGTTGGCTTGCAAGTTAAATAAATTGAATACAATTGGTCCATTCCTCATCAAGCCATTTAGTCATCTTGTTTTATTTTTTTCAATAATGTGTTACTGCTAACTGCCACAAGTTCATTAGTTTAGGATGTTAGGGAAAGTTACAGCTTTACCACAACCCACATTTCATTTCATACTATAATCCTGAAACTTAAATAAAAAATGTCTTAGAGCGGACTTGCTAGCTGTTTTATCTATGATTGTCAAGATGGTCGCCTTTTTTTCTTTTGCTACTTGACATACTTTGAAGGTACTGTGATGAATCTGAGGTGATCATCCCAAAATCCTTGGCCTGGATCTCTTCTCATGGGTCCAGGCAAAGGCAGCCGCTATGCCTGATCCTGGCCCTGGGCGTGAGGAGGAGAGGGGAGGGGGGGTGGATGGAGGGTATTATGCGGTAGGATCACATGGAAGGGTACTCATGTCAGGAGAAATGGGAGACAGTCTTCATTGCTTATTGAAAATGTTACGATTTTGACCAAAAAACAAACAAGAACATTGTGGACTTCAAGTCCCATAAGTCCCACTGTGAGATACCAGAAGGTGTCTCACCCACTAGTCCCCGAGGGTCTCTCCCTCAGGTGGCCATTGCACAGCCATCGCCTTTGGATACAGACCCTGGGAGTGGACTAGTACAGGAGGATCACATGGGTGAGGGGTCTTCGTGAGTGGGACATCTGATGGCGAGGCGCGGTAACCCCCTCCCTGTAACACCTTTACCCCATCCTACCCGGTAAGATATTTAGGAACTCTACCCCCCCCTCCCTTTGCATTCACGAACACTTTCACACAGACAGCCCGCACTGAGAGAAAACAGACTCACGCCAGAGAATTGTACCAGACATGTCCCACTACAATGGTCAGGCAAGGTAAGAATTATTGTTAATCACTCACACTGACTTCCATTAAACTTCCCCACACGGATAAAAGGCGGAGCACGAGAACACACTCTGAGCGAGGTAAAGCACACAAAGGAACAGTATTTTCCCGACAGCAGATGAATGAGGGAAGAAAGACGGCAATCCAAGAAGGGTGCACAAAGGAGGGAGATGCCCTTGACCTTTTCGGTGAGAAACCATTGCTTTCCAAAACCTTTTAGATTAGAAAGCGTAAGGCCAGGAAAACAGACTGAAGAATCCTGTATTGTATGTTGGAGATACCCAGGGCCCTCCTGCACAGCTCACGGAGTCGGGGAGAACAGCAGTCGCTGTGGTACCATCCTTGGCTCCAAGATCAAAGCATTGCCAGAGAGATCAACACAGCCAGTGAGTTGAGGAGACCGATGCAAGACATCTCTGTGAGATATCCAGCCAAGAAGTGACAGAAACGAAAGTGGAAGATTTGTAAGAAAAGTGTTAAGTGAATCAAAGTGGTCCTGCGACGGTTTAAGCAAACCCATTGCACATTTGAAAGTGTTTGATTTCTGATATGAAGAGAAACATGTAGAAAGTGAGAATACATTTCTGTATTCCCAATGAAGGAGACCAATTGTGAACATTGTGCTAAAGGGGTCTGAGCCCGAACGAGGGAGACCAATTGTGAACATTGTGGTAAAAAGGAGTCCGAGCCTGAAAGAGGGAGACCCATGATCAACACTGGAAGCAAGAACTTGTGAATGTGAAAATCCTGATATGAAAGGCACTTAGGTGCTTGTTTGTTACGACAGGCCCTCTGCAGCAAGAGACTGTTATTGTGAAAAGGGCTTTGGCAGAAGGCCCTGTTACCTATGCTTTGAACTGTATCCTCGTGGCAGAGAAGTCAGAGTGTGTGCGAAGCTCAAACGTGCCACCTTACCCAGTGCTGATAAAATGGGGAAGGGAAGCCAAATGCTGAAACTATCCTGACATATTATTTCTTGAACACTTTTCTTTTTGAATACACTATTGTCCCGCACAATTTGTATTTAGAAGTAAGGATTGGCAATAGGTTTACTAGTATAAAATACTATACAATACTATATAAGCTCCTACATCCAACAAAACTACCAACATCCCCAAATTTGTATTTAATGGCGTCTCAGAATCAGAAGTCATAGACATTCTGAAATACCTGAAACCATCAATCTGCAAAGGTGATGCGTGCCCTCCTAAGTTAATCAAGGAATGCGCTGAACCACTTGCTCCTCTCATCACTGCATTCATTAATGCCTCCTTCAAAACATGCTCTGTTCCCGACAGCCTCAAAGAAGCCTGTGTTCGCCCTCTTCTAAAAAAAACAACACTAGACCCTACCCAGCCTAACAACTACAGACCCATAACAACAGTCCCTTTCCTTCACAAAAAATTAGACAAAGTGCCACACAGCCAAATCCAACACTTCCTCAAAACCAATTCTATCCTAGGAAACAGACAGTCTGGCTTCCGTAAAGGTCATGGTACAGAGACGGCTCTACTAAAAAAACAAATAACTAAAATCCTGGACACAGGCAAACCCGCCCTCCTCCTCCTCCTTGACCTCTCAGCAGCGTTCAACCTTGTGCACCATAAAACCCTCATAACACACCTCACCCACTCAGCACATTTCTCTGACCACGCCACTTCATGGATTACATCCTTTCTAGAAGGTAGGCCCATGAAAGTCTTCTCAAACACATCGAACGCATCACCTACGATAATACACTGCGGTGTCCCGCAAAGCTCATGTACAGCCCCTACGCTGTATAACCTCTTTACAAAGCCCCTATTCGATAAACTTGATGCACTTGGGATCACATTCACCAATTATGCTGTCGATACCCAAGTGCTTCCCCTAACAGGCTCCTATCACACAGACGCTCTAGCTCTAAAACAAATATACGCCACCATTCAAGCATGGATGGCCACAAATGGCCTATGCCTTAATGGGGATAAGACAGAGATCCTTATTCTTGGCCAAAAGTATACACTCAATAAGTTAGATAGTCGCCACGCCAACTTTAACATACACAATTGCACCATCCCAGTCCTTTCTTCAGTGAAAACACTAGAGGTACACATTGACACATCATTGTCCATGAACAAACAAGTCAGCGCGATTGTCTCTGCCTCTGCACAAAGCACCAAATTAATTAACGCCATCAAATCCTTCTTAACCAAAGAAAACTGTCTCTCAATTGCAAGAGCGACAATAGGCGCTAAACTTGATTACTGTAACGTACTCCTAGAAGGTACCTCTGTAAAAAATTTAAGCAGACTTCAGGTCACCCAAAATAATGCACTAAGAGCAGCCTTAAGCATCTCGAAAAAAGAGCACTTCTCACAAGCAAGACAATCCGCTCACTAGCTCCCTGTCAAAAAGCGTATCACCTTCAAGGTTCTCACTACAACCCACAAATGCCTCCATAGCACAGCGCCGCCTTATCTCTCTGACACTCTCCACAGACCCAATACAATCAGACCCACAAGATTATGTTACACTAACCAGCTCACTGTACCACGAATCAACAAGGCTACCGCGGGCGTCTTAGGATTCCCGTACATAGTTCCCAGACTCTGGAATAAACTCCCCCCCTGCCCTAAGAGCAGAAAGCTCACTCACAGCCTTTAGAAAAAATCTCAAAACATCCCTCTTCAACGAATACACCACCACTCCTTTGCCAGACAACTACACAATGCAAATGTTTTTTCTTTAATCTTGCATGTCTGTGTTTATATGTGTAACTATGTTTTTGCTATTGCTGTAACCAGCGCCACAATGCCTTTGGGCTGTTTTGTGCGCATAACAAATATGAATAAATAAATAAATAAATAAATAATGCCATTTTATTTTGACAGAGACTCGGCTAGGACTGTGTTATTATTATTTGATGGTCGTAGCTTTCTCCCATCCTTAGATTGAAGCTTAGATAGGCATTCAACCAACCCATTGAAGTTCAATAAACACCCTTGAACTGTGATCCCTTGTGTCGGCCTTCACTGTTGATTCCATGCCTTCCTTACAGTACTGAGACGAGGAAGAGGGTCCCTGAGTTACTATGGTGAGCGGTCTAGTTGTTTTAATAACCAACACCTGAACGAAAAAGAAGCACAAGGGAGAAGCCAAAGCTGAAGTTGCTGTTGCGAGGGCAGCCGGTTGCTGTGCAGAATACGTGGCAGAGGTTAGGACTCCTGATGTATGCAGAGGAACCACAGTGGGAAGAGTTACTGAATTTAGCCAGCCTGTGAGAGAGATAATGCTCTTAGTACTGAGAGGAGGAAGAGGGATCCAGAGTTAGTAAACTATCGTGAGGGGTCATGTTGTGGTAATGACCAACACCTGAACGGGACCTTTAAAACATTAAATGCCTTTCAGGTGTAGTTGAGGAAGAATCAGCAGGGAGAAGCCGAAGCTGAAGTTGCCTTTGTGACGGCAGCAAGACGCTGAGTAGGTAGCAGATGTTAGGACTCCTGATGTATGCAAAGGACATACAGTGGGAAGCGTTATAGAATCTAGCTAGACCGTGAGAGAGAGCTCTCTAAACGCCATGAACTGCTCCGGTAACGGATTCACGGGTGCAGAGAGCTGCAGACGCACCACTGAAGGTCAGCACGAGTGGCAGCAGACCGACCAGAGCTGTCAAAGGCAGAGGCGGTCCCGAAGAGTGATGCAGGAGGTATACCGGCGAGTCAGAAGGAGACGCCAGGGCATACCAGTGAGTTGGCCTGAAGCAGGTGACCCTGTGGCGCTCCGAGGGAGATCGCTAGGTAGTAATAACCATATTGAATACAAAACAATTTAATTCAGTTAGACTGAGCGCAACTCTCCTACTGAGGAATTCCAGATAAGGGAACATTGTAACCTGCATTGTCAGCAAACAAAAGGTTGCACAGTTTGGAGATAAACATTGCAGCAGCAAAGACTTCCTTGTAAAAGGGAACAAAGGGGAGAGAACTGTAACCTGCATTGCCTATGGCAAACAGACCAACAAGATAAGCATTGTTGTTTTGTGAATTATCCAGAGAAGCAGTTCTTGGTTCAAATCTCCCCATTGATGATTCTAGTGCGGAGAGTTTGGAAAAAGCTTACCACAGAGTACAAGTTGTAGTAGTAGTAGATGTTTTATCCTGGCAGGCGAGTAAACCAGGAGAGGGACAAATTGGATTAGTCATGGCAGGCGAGTGTACCAGGAAGATGATGATTTAAAGTACTTTGGTTGTGGTAAAAGGTTGTGGTGTAAACGAAGTTTCAAGTCCACCACCTTGCTTTGATGAACTGTTGCATAACCTAAAGTGTTTATTTTAAATGAGCCATCTTGACTAAAGTATTTCCTATAAAATATTATAATATATAAAACCTATTTCCATTAGTATGTACTAATAAGTGATTGGCCTGTGGAGAAAAGAACACGTGCTTTTGATTTCTGAATTACATTTTTTGTTTACCAAGCAGGAGATTGTAGAAGTGTTAAGAATTGCTTTGAACTGTGATGAAAACTTTGGAAGTGATAAAGTTACTTTAGCCATTGAAAGGATATATTGAATGTAAAATACTTTATATCCTACATTGAGTGGAACTTTGTTACTGAACCAAACTTTCTTGAAACTGAAGTTTGTTCCAGTGAATCCTGAATGGATCCAGGGTAATGTAATCCACCCTGATCATAAAGATTAATGGTTACCATTTTGAGTTTGAATTTATGTTATTTTGTGGAGTTTAAAAACTGCCAAACAATTCCTATATAATGTTGTTGTGTGAGGGTCAGTTACCTTTTGGGCACTAGGTCATTTTTCTTTAGCCTTAGTTGGTCAGGTAGGGATATCCTGGTTAGGTTATGGAAAGATGTGCATTTGTCTCACCCCTTTTTATCTAAATAAAATGGCACCTTGTGAGAAAGCTATGTCTGTGTGTATGTCTTGCATTTCTGACCCCTCAAAGTACATAGTCCATTTTATGTTTACCCAAGAATAGTAAGGCAACGGCTTTAATAATATCATTTGAAATCGTTTACAATGACATGTCTATTAATTCACGTGTCTTTCTTATTGTATTATTCTAATGAAACGTTCAGCCTCATTGTTCCGAAATTAAAATCTCAATAAGAATAAAATTACAGGAGCTGTATTTTATTATTACATCATTCACAGGATCCAGTCTGGCCCCCAGATCTGAGGAATATGAGGCACACCCAAGAAATTCAGTCCTTGAAGACTTACAATCCCTGTGCGCATATGGAATAGCCATGTATGGACCACATATGGAATAGCTCGACGTTAGTGGAACGAATAATAAAGGAAGTAGAGTTGGTCTCAGACTTAGCATTTGTTAATTTAAGAGTAAATGAAATGGCTCGAGGAGAATCACGGCTTGGTCAACAAAATCTGTGTGCACTGGAATTCATTATTTACTGTACAGAGGTTTCCTAGATAAATGCAATAAAGTGGTCTTAAATTATGCTTCAAGTTAAAGTTCAGTTTTACAATTTAAAGTATATGCCGAAGAGTGTAATTTGCAGAAGGCTTTACAGTACATAATGAATAAAATCTGCCTTAAAGGCGAACTCTCTAACCCTAAAACACTCAAATACACGCCCTACACCCAACCTCTGTTTAGGTACCAGTGAGAAGAAACATACCTGCATTTATTCAAGACTTAGAGCTCTCAGAAGAAGCATCTGTGAAGCTGATATGATCGAACTATGACCCACCTACAAAGAACCAAACATTATAAATTAGTGGCGTATATAGATTGCAAACAGCCATCTTGAGCAGTTACCTCTCTGTGCTGTGTCAAAGTATTCCCACAGCTCATTTTTATACTTCTGAGTGACAGGGGAATGCATGATGGCAGCAGGGAAATATGGGTTGGGTCGCGGTCATTACAAAGCAGTGCCGGACGTGTGGCAGGGTAGACGATGTGGCACTAGCAATGGATCATAAGAGAAGACGCGTGTTACTGACTCTTTACTCTCCTTCTCTCAGCACAGGCAAAGTTCTTATTTGACACATCTGAATAACTGTAATGTGCATGCTGAGCTGCAAGATGCAGCTTCATGCCACTGTTGCCATGCATGCCAATATGACCAGTCACTTCAGATGCTCATGAAGTCCTATTTTCTTTCTTTGACGGTAATAAAACAAATGACTTGCTGAGCAACCACTGATTGCCACGGGCATGTTGGCAGACTCGAGTCACTGGGTAAACAAACCCTGAATGACATGGGCCATGGTGGCATGTCTGTGTCATTGGATGAGCAACCCCTCAATGAACTAGACCACGTTGGCACACGTGTGCCACTGGGCAAGCATGTCCGGAATGACATGGCGCAGGATGGCATACATGAATCACTTGATGAGCAACCCCTTAATGACATGGGCGACAGTGGCATGTGTAAGTCAGTGGGTGACCAACTCTTGAATGACACTAGAATGACATGGGTGACAATGGTATGCATGAGTCACTGTAAAGACTAGATGGGTTATCTGTACTTCAGCCCCCGATATGGTGGAGGAAAGGCACAAAACACCCCAGCCAAGGCTCTCAATTGGTCGTGGTGAGCAGCCAAGGCTGAGACTTCAGGAGGTGATGCAGGCTGGTTCTTAAGTACAGTTAATCCCCAACAGAAGGCTGCCCTGGGAAGGTCAGGTATGACATATTTCAAAAAAGTGCAACGAGCTCTAGCAAATTCGGGGGCCTTTCCACTCACCTGGGAACAATCACAAGAAGCATGGACTTCCCCAATAAAACCACAGATGGTCCTTCCACCCCACAGCCATTCAGGGGAAGGGACAGAGTCACAGCCTCACAGGACTTTGGGAAACAAGGGGTAAAGATAACAGAAACCACAAGGCTACAATGGCCATCTTGCCTTCATCTAGGAATCCATTGATTCTTATGTCAGGGCCTGGGTGTCCAAAAAAATGGAGGACACCCAGAGCCACTGTCAAGTCAGCTTGTAGCTGCCACCAGCCCATATCCTGCTCTGTGGCCAACACAAAGGTGCCCCGAAACATACTCTAGGGTTACAAGGCTGTACCCGCACCCATGGGTGCCATAAGGGTATCCCATGGGTGTTGTTCACCAAAAGGAAATTGAAGAGCTGCACTGCCAGAAGTCCAGGCTGGAACCCAGTGGCAGAAAACATACAGAAAACACAAGCAGAGAAGTGGTAGGACAAGGACTAGGAGGCCATGTCCCTCCATAAGGCAAACTGCATGGACAACCCGAGGGGTTACCCCAGGAGTATCCATGTCAACCAGATAGTTGGCTTCACCCATCTTGGAAATTATCCAGAAGTCCACTTATCTACCAAGGCTCTATGCCTGTTGGGCTTCATCACATGGATCTCATTGCTAGGAGTCCAATCCACTTATTATGCCGTAAGGTAATGCCAATACTTGTTAAATTCTTGGCTGGCCCCAAGATTTGCTGATGCTTGGCCCATCATCTGTGCGATCCTCCTCCTGAGCCTAGCACAGTCACCCCCTTGCTTTGCAGGATCCGGAGGTGTGACTACCAAACCTTCTCTGATAAAGGCAAGAGCCCCCCCCTCACTGGATGTCCAAAGAGAAGCTCAAAGGAGCTGAAACCAACACCCTCTTGAGGCACCTTCCTGTAGACAAACAGCAGGCATGGCAGTAGGTGATCCCATTTCCTCCATAGGGGCTCTTCCAAAGCACCAACATGCCTTTGAGAGTTTGGTTTCTGGATCTTAGGAGGAGAGTGTTTAGATATATTCCAATGAGGCTACTTCATGGACTCCTCAGCCTTCTGAAAGGTCCCTTTTTCTCTGTCCTTGTCCTTCCCAATGGGTGACATCCTTTGGAAGACCCACTTGTCAGCTAACTTGGCCAACTTAAAGGGGTCCAAGATATTCTGGTCAGCAATGTACCGACACAGCTCTGGTGAAAAAGTCTCCAAAAAATGTTTTTAAAAAAAGAGGTGAGACAATTCAACAAAAGACTTCACTTTGTAACCCTCAATCCATCCCATCGTATTCATATGTGCAGCACTCATCAAATCCACCCAAGACATATTCTCCTTCTTCGTATAATCCCTGAACCTCTTCAGGTACTGGGTAGTTGTCTTGCCAAACTTGGCAATCAAAGCAGCTTTCATACACTCATACTGGCCCCTCTCACCAACTTCAGAATGCAGTCATAACCAGCCTGAGGTACTCTACCTAACAAACACTTAGCCCAGTCCTGTTGGTCAACATTATTGATTTCACAAACCAATTCAAATGCTTCAAACCAGTGGAAGATATCTGAACCCTCCACATACATAACAACTAAATCTTTCAGTAACTTAGTGGTAGAAAACCTGACACTCAACTGGTCTAGCTGACATCTCCACCTTAGCCTTCTCCAGCTGGAGGCTTTGATATTCAGTATTTGTGTCTTTGAGGTCAAGATCTCTTTCCTTGAGTAGCACTTGCTGTGCCAAGTCCTCTTTCAACTCTGCTTCAGTATCTAACTTTGTGTATTCAAAGGCTAATTTAATTCTCAATAACTTAGGTTTCAGTGCACTCCCCTAAGACACAATGCTCGGCTTTGGATTTGAAGCGGCAGGAGAGGTGGCAATCCCATCAATAGCATCTGTGACATCACCAGGAGCTGGGTCCCCAACAGAGCCTTCCACATTCTCATCATGTGTAGCACAACCTGCCTGGTAATACACAAGAGTATCTGTAAACTCTGCCCTAGACGTATCCTCAAAGTCTATTCCTCTCCCTCAGAAGCACTCTGGAGAGTTTCTAAGCTCATCCTTGTCAGTTTACCACTTCCAATAGGTTCCATTGTTTGTAGTGAAGTTATAACAGTATACACTACTAAAGCCTTAAATTACCAAAGTGTGGATATTTTGTAGTAGCAAGATTAAACACTGAATTTTAAAACCTGAGATCCACCGCTCTGGAATAAGTGCAAAGACTGGGGGTGTTATCTGTACTTCTGCCCCCTATATGATGGGGTAAAGGCACAGAACACCCCAGCCAAGGCTCTCAATTAGTAGAACATGGTGGGCAGCAAAGGCTGAAACTTCAGGAGGTGATGCAGGATGGCTCTTAAATACAGTGAATCCCCAAGCCCCCACAAAGGAATGGCCACACACTATGTTAGTTGATAACACAGCTGCTCTATATAAAATAAGGTTCAGATAAATATTTACATATAAATAACACACGTCGTACTTTGGCAACACTATATACACTCTATGTGATACCACGTAATGCATACATTCAGTAAAAAGGAAGAAAGGGAGGTTAGTTTCAGAACGTCGGCAGTATACTTTCTTTAAACTCAAATCATAATACTGTATAATGATCCCCCCACATGGGCAACCAGTAAAGGAATAGTTAGGGAGTAACTTATCTTGTTCTTTTACAGCCCAGTCCAAAGAATGTCAATAATGCTCTGCTTTTTTTTTATAGGTTATGCTACCCCAATGTACTGGAGATGACAAAAGAGAACAAGATCCAAGATGAATCTGGAACCCCTGGACGACTCCTGAGGCTGGAAAACGCTCTTGCTCGTCACAGTAGCTTTGGTGCCTTGGCAGGCGAAGTCGCAGAGTTTCAGTGATCAGAAGTGATGGCAAGGATGTCCCTTGAAGTATTTTTCTGCGACTTGGAACTTTCACAGCTCACGGTGTCAAGCAGCACTATGCCAGGGTACCCCCTCTTCTGGGCGATACACAGCAGTGTGGCTTCCAGTGGTCACGAACGCTCCTCCAGACCCTCAGCGACACTACTGGACTTCTTGGGCATAAGATGTCCAAGCACTCTTCTTCAGGACTAGAGAAGAGCCCTTATCTGGATGGCAGGCACACAGGACTGGCTTCCAAAGTACTTCTAATGAAGAGCAGCATTTTGCAAGATGTTCTCTCGTAGCTCGAGAAGAGGACTCCTAGCCAGGTCCTCTCTTGATTCTGTCTTGGGGTCGGCAAAGTATAGTCTTTGGATTTCGTGAAGAGATGAAGCTGCAGACTTCTAATTCCAACTGGACCCAAGATACTGACTTCGGTTTTGACTTGAGCTCCAGACAAGAAAAGATTAGTGAGTTTAGGGACCCTGGTTATACACATTCGTTCCCCATTCACTCAGACTGAGGCTCAGTCAACTAATCACACCCAAAGCCATTCATGCAGACAGTCAACCAATCAGGCACACAGGCACTGTGGATTTGAGTAAGCACCCAGCCTTTCAGAGCACACTGCATCCATACCAGTTTCAGTCAGGGCTGGCCCAGGCTTTATGTCACACAACTAAACCCAAACAACCACAACAGAATGTGAGTTGACTCCCAACTCCATTAATACAGGTACCACCACAAGGGTGTACCCACAGCACACGGTCACTGGGAAGGCTCCAGCCAGTCTGGCATAGACTTCCCCACAAGACTATATATGCTCCTTCCACCCCACAGCCACTCAGGGGAAGGGGCAGAGTCACAGCTTCCCAGGACTCTGGGAAACAAGGGGTAACGGCAATAGAAATTATGAGGCTACAGTGGCCATCTTGCCTTTGTCCAGGAATCCATTGATTCCTATGACAGGCCCCGGGCGTCCAAAAAACGGATGACACTCACAGTCACTGTCAAGTCAGCATGTAGCTGTCACCAGCCCATACCCTGCTCTGTGAGCAACACACAGGGGCCCAATAACATACACTAGATGTACAAGGCTGTACCCCCACGCATGGATGTGTCATGCACAGGTATTCTCTCTGGAAAAGGTGGAAATTGCGCCTTTAATATCTTCTTTCCCTTCCCAACATGGAGGATCAATATGCCATTATTCCGATGCTACTCCTCCAGTCTAGTTGTTTTCCAATATAGCCGCCATGAATCCTCCTTTAAAAACACTCCATGAACAATAAGCGGTGCGTTACTGCGAATCCCATTGCTATCAGGAAATGTTGTCGGAATATCCTGAATCCATGCCTCAGTAACTGCCGATTCTTTCTTTCTTCCATCTCTCTCCCTTGAGTCTATTCTCTCCCTGCTCTCCTTCCTTATAGAACTGTAATGGTAATTGCCGTCCAAGCATTTCCAGAATACTGTTATACTCGGCGTGCTTCTTGCACACGCCACTCTCCGCATTGTAATTGTTTAGCCGCACTGTTCATTCTCACTTTGCGCTGTATGAAAACAACGCAGTGCGAAGCAAAAAACATTGTCCATGTGTATTCTCACACGCAACTTTTGGAAGTCAGTGCTGAAATGGAAACCTTTCTATCTGCTCGCGAGCCTTGCCATCAGCCCGCAGAGCTTGTGGAAAGTATCCGTTATTCAAGCACCAATACATCTACTAACGGATGTTTTCTCATTCGTTCCACGTTATTGCTATCTTGAAACTGTGGAAGACCATCTACAGAAATCCTAATGATTCCTCGTGACAAACACTATAAAGGATCTCTCTGCTCAGATGTCACCATAAGTGCACTACCTTGCACGCCTCTAATCTGCCCTTTCTTCCAATTACGCAACATGTGCCTCATTCTACAGTTCAACTAGTACGCAACTCGTGCATCATACTGCATTCTCAACTACAAACTAATCACGCTTCACAGCTGATGAGTGGAAGAAAATCACGAGGGTAAGCATGCCACTTCTAAAGTTTCCATAATCTGCTTTATGTTTCATTGACTCTATTCTCCTCTGTAAACAGTTCCTCTTCTAAAATACCTATTTATTCATTTGTTTCCTCTTCTGGGATTCTGAACTATCATAGAAGACTAACTCCTGCACTACTCGGACATAATTGGAGGCTGATCTCAGAAGTTCCCTGATCATCCTTCTGCACTTCAGTCCAGCTCATCTCTCTTTATATCCATAACGGGTTTCTTCCCCAAGAGGGTTTCCCCAGTTTTACCCCTTCCTCTGTCACATATATCAGGAGCGAGGGTGGAATTCGGAAAGCGACCCATATCGTCTCGTGGTACCTGCATCCATCAGGTAAGGGTTCAGTGAACCACCCTATAGTTACCTCATAGACAGTAAAACATAACAGAAGGTAACGCCTGACCAAAATATTTATCAACAGGTACAACAACTCATGCTAAGGATGCAAAATTTCACCACTGAACTGAAGTACAAAACCTCAAGGCGGAAAACGCTGTCCTAACACAATTAGTAGCACATCCCCCACCACAATTTGACATTCTTCTAGGGGCTGTGCCCGGAGGCAAACTCAATGGCAATCCTAAAAAACAAAGAGCATATCTAGATTTGTGTGTAGTTCAATTCGCATTTAAGCCTGCCTACTTTCCCACAGATCGTTCCAAAGTGGGACACATGATTTTGCAATTAGCTGGAGCAGCCCTGGCATGGGCCACTCTGTTGGTAACCACCACCAACCCCATATTGGACTCCTATCCCGGTTTTACTAATAGCTTTCATGCTATGTTTGGGAGACAAGAGGTAGTCATATCCGCACAAGAACCTCTATTAGATTTCATACAAGGTTCCATAGACACATTGTCGTTCATCGCCCAATTTAAACAAAAGTCTCATGAAACTGCATGGTAAGACAATGCCTTAATCACTCTCCTTATACGAGGACTAAACGAGGAGTTGAAGGATGAAATATCTCGAATGCCTCATCCAGGAAACCTTGCAGAAATGATCACTATCGTGTTACAACTTGATTATCACTTACAGAACGCCATGCAGAGAAAAGAAGAACATGAGTTCCTCGCCTTCCAGAGAATACCCAGTTTAGTCCTAAATCACACAAGGAGACGAAGCAGTGCAAATAGGTGCCGCCCGCTGTACTTTAACATCAGAAGAAAGAACAAGAAGACGCAACCTCGGTGTCAGGATTAGGACAGTCCAGTTGTGTCTCCTCAGCAGTTCCCAGGTTGTGTCGTCTGGTAGCCAGGCATTCATACAAGCTGTCGCATGTTCTGTGTCCCTGAAATCTGCTATTTCCAAACGCTCCCAGCCACAAGGGCATTACAGTTGGGGGTTTCCATGGTGATTATGGCATCCTTTACACACCCACTGCAACGTGCTCCGTGCGAGGGGCGGAGTCAGGAAGGCTCACGGGAGAGCTACTTAGGCTTCCGGTTTCCAAGCTCCTTCTGATTCGGAAAGAATAGCGGCTTGGTTTCTTGTGCTAATCTTGTTACCTACCTTGTTATTCCGATCCTTGCTTAAGTCAACGGTACTCCTCTTGTCCAGCCCCTTTGTACCTCGACCCTTGTGAATACCTGAAACGAACCTCAGAACGCTTACGGACTCTGTACATTCCCGTTGCTTTTGCCATTGTCTTTGCCCGCACGGAAAACGAACCTTGGAACGCTTATGGACCTGGCTCATTCTTGTTGGTTTTGCCGTTGTCTGCACCTGCACAGCCTCGACCCAGACCACATCCACGGATTGCTCACCACCTTCCTGTTTTGTCTCCTGAAATCCCCCGCTCAACGCTGACTCAGACAATTCCCTAGATTGATTTTGGGCTTTGGACTACATTCCGTCTTGCATCCCAAGTGTATTTCTGCCAAACACTGCGCACAGACTAGAGACTTTCACCCCTGGTGCTTGTTGTCGCTAGGCGTCCTCGTTCCGTCATGACAGGTGGTTATCTGGAACTAGAGACTCGGCCACTAACCATTGTAGGCGTCCTCGTGCCGTTGTGGTTAGGTCCAGTTTGGTGGAATACACTGGCTGCATCTCCTGGACTTCAAGTCAACTGTTTTTCATATACGGTAAGTCTCCTCTCTGTATACCAGATACTGCATCCCACATATTTAACCCATATTATAGCAGTGTGCTCTGTCTCATATGTGTCATGACAGATGGCTGTGTGTTACCTATAGAGGCAACATCCCTTACCTAGAGAAGAAACCATTTCTGTACAGGTTAGAACTGGTGTTTTTCGGTCTTGATCCATATTGTTTAAAACCAGTACATTCAAGTGACCGTGTTCTTTTGTTCCATTACAGTTCCTGGGTTTCGTGCAGTGTTCTAACTTCCGATTAATTGACTCCTCTGCATGTGTGTTCCATTCAGAGGGGTACATTGGTAGGAACTACCAGGATTCTGACATAATGAGAAGCCTCACATTGACACGAACAAAACCCTGGCTACCATAATGCAAATGGTGGCGGAACTATATGCTGACATGGCTCCACGCACCGTCGAATAGACGAGTTACAGGCTAGTGCCCATTCCGCAGGTGCTTTGGCACCTCCTCCAGCGATAGCATCCGGGTCGGCTGAACCTGTACCACCACAGGCAGCGGCTTTTTTTTAATTTGTATATGGTTTAACAAAACCTTTACAAAAATACATTTTCATAAAAAGGAGAAAGAAATAGAAAAACAAAAATAAAAAAAATGAAAAATTTACCAACAACTCAATTATTTACATTTGAAAAATGTTTTAAATTAAAAGTCAATTTAGATTAAGATCAGCTTAGTTCAATTTCATTTACAGCAGTTACCTAATATTCAATTAATGTTATAATGCCACACACTTTGGTTAGAAACTTAACAATCGCCAATTTTAGCGGTATAGATTTTCCATGTAGCATTTCAATCCATAGGGCATCCAGGTCAACATTCTCAGGATTAAACACACATTTTACAACAGTCTCAATACGTTGAGGGCGAATCACCTCACAATCTATTAAATGATGTCTCAAAGTCTCCATTTCTAAAGGGTTTTTACAAAAACGACAGGGAATACATTTGTTCTAAGTCCTACTCTGATTCCACCTGTCATTAAAACATTAAAACGGAAGCGCATATACTTAATACGCAGTCAGGAAATTTTGTAAGATACAAAGCCGGATTTCCCAAAAGTTTCCCATGTAGGACTAAATGATGATATAACTTTGATGCTCGTACGCTATCTGTTTTTATCCAGTCCATATTTTGAAGTGCTATTTTTGCCTTATTAGGATTTAGCATCAAATTACAAAATGAGGAACCTATGTTTAACAATATTTGCCGGCAATCGAGATGAAGAGTAGTTAACCATTCCCCATCTTCAAGCCTATATCTGACATTAAACGGTTCTGATTGGAGCCAGACACATTTCTGTACAATGTGAGCCTTCTCCATTTTACCTCACATACTATTGATTGGAGTCCTAATTCGTATTGCAGGGCAGCTAGTGGTACACATTTCAGAAGCAATAGATAATCTTTCTCCAAATTTTGGATTCTAAGTTGTTAAGAACAAGCTCAGAAAAAAATGGTAATAGTTCTAGTCCATATACAATTTTGGGAATTATTTATTGCTTATAGTATCTTATAAGAGGGGTTAAAGAGTACCTGCAGTACTTATTTGCTACCTTTTTCAGTTGTGGTACTCTTTCCAGCATGCTACTCCTATACAGACAGATTTTTTTTGTATCAAAAATAGGAAAATCCCAATAACGCATAGACCTAGTACGCGTTAAAATTTCTTTTTGGACTCTTTTTTTCTGATGTGTCAAACACAGTATTACCGATTTTTCCTCATTTATTGTAAGTCCATTTTCTTTTGTGTATTTTTCAAATGCTGAGAGTTTCCGTTGGAGACCTATAGGTGTACCATCTATTAGTACAAAGTCACTTGCATATGAGCACCAATTTATCATTATTCCCTCTATGTTAGGTGAAATTAAGGATGCTTTGAAACCCTGCGTGAATCTGATACGTAGAGATTAAACAGTGTTGGCCCAAATAGACAACCCTGACGTAATCCATTAGAGGATTTTATTGGGCAGGATAGCAGTCCCTCTGAATTTAACCTCACCTGCACTATTGATCCTCCATGCAGATGATTTAAAATTGCCAGTATCCCTGAGGGTGGTCCCAGATATTGAAGCTTAGTCCATAACAGTATTCTGTCAACCTTGTCAAAGGCAAGGGAAAGGTCGATCGCAGCTATGTATGTTGGAATGGCTGCTGTTTTACATGCCTTTTCCAATTGAAGGCCGAAGATCAAACCTCCAATTTGGGTACCCATCCCCTTACAAAATCCAAATTGATTTTTGGAAAGAATGTTATTTGAATCTGCCCAAGCTACAATGTTTTTAAGAATTAATCCTGCAAAGATTGTAGATTCTGGGGCCATAATTCCTATGGGCCTGTAGTTTAATGGAGATTGTCTATCTCCCTTCTTATAGGTGGGCACTATGTAGCAGAGGTATGTGTCTTCTCAGCCTTATATCTGAAAAAAGCAAGTAGAGAGCTTTTGCCCAGGTTTCCGGATTAGCCCTAAGATTTACATTGGACAAACCATTTGGTCCACAAGCCCTAGATGGATTCGAGATTTGTATTTGTGTTTCTATCTCTGAGATAGTAAAGTCACATTCCCACAGATAATCTCCAATTTCTAAAAGTTATTTCGGGAATGCGTATTTCTCTGCATATAGGGAATGGAAATGGGAGGTCCAGGTCACCTCTGAAATACTATTTGATAAAAAATGTCCCTGTTGAGACTCTAATTTATTAATTAATAACCAACATTGTCTTCCCGAGGTGTCTTTCAATCATAGCTTCACTGTCAGCTTGTAACATTGCCCCCTTGGTGATCTTAGCCAATTTGTCCACGCCTGTTTTTCTCTATTGACATTTTACAATTTATGTTCTTTATTTCCTCTGCTTCTTAGAATTGATCTGATTTTTCTCATGTCTTACTAGAGGATCAAAAACATGTTGTCTTTTGGGCTTGCTTACTTTATAGTGTGAGATATTAAAAGAATTAGATAGCATTGAGTCCAGGTACTCTGGAAATGTGGCAACAGAGAATATTAATGTTCTTTTTGCCCATGAGTTCTCTTGCTGGTCTTTAGCAAGTAATGCTTTAGATTTTTCCACGTTTCCCTCGTGCCATCTAATTCGGTTTCCTTGGGAATTTAGAGTTAGTACCTTTCCCATAATGCCCATTCCCTCTTTCCATTGATGTCCCTCCTTCTCCACTTGCAGAAATTTATGAGCGCTCAAGTTGGAGTCCATCACCTCAAAATGTTTACAGTGGTCAAACAGATTTGTTGACATAAACATATGATCTATACAGGAACTTTTTAGGACTGATGTCCATGTAACCTCCATCGTGATGGTGTTCATAGACAGGGAATTTATGTGATGCAGCCCCAATTATTCTAAAAATTGCTTCCAGCTGTATCCGTAGATTTTTTTCCTTGTGCTACCTAATGGGGTTCCTTCTATTTTTTGGTTTAATGTTTTACTTCAAAGTGAAATTGCCCCATTGTTTTTTGCTTGACCACTGCTATGATTAATCTCGGCATTCAGATCTCCCTCTACAAAGACTTCTAACTATCTAAATTTCAACATCACTCTTAAGAGGAATTCATTTATCTTTGTTATGAGTTCTAACAGTTCTCCAAGAGGATTCCAAAGGTTGTTTATTGCCAATACCCTTAATGGATCATGTTCTAATTTAAAATCCAGGATTACTGCCAAAGCTCCATTTGTGATATCCACGGATTCTACTATTTTTATTCCTTCTTCATTTTTAACTGCAATGGATAGACCTCCTGATGGTCTTCCCCGATTTCCTATATTTGCATACTGATGTATAGTTTCATATCTGTCAATTTGAAAATGTGATGTCATCCAGGATTCTTGGGTACATATTATCTTACATTCTTTAGGTTTTTCACACAAACCTTCTGAGGTTTGTAGGTTTCTATGGCCTCTGGAGTTCCATGACAAAAATGTACTTATGTTGTGGCCAATTTTAGTGTTAGGGTTTTTGTTGCAGTGACTTAATTTGGGAGATAGATTCCCTTAGCGATAATGCTAACCATTTCCACCCCTTATCATCCTCCCCTTAGAAATCAGATCTCTTGTTGTTCAACTCCATTAAAATTATTGTGTGGCTCCTGTTTATATGACCACGCAGTTTCCTCTGGCCCCCCCAGAACGGTTTCATGGCGACCCTAAAGTATATCGCACCTTTTTGAACCAATGTAGGCTACACTTCTTTTGTCGCCATAATGCGTTTCCCGACTCTACAACTAAGGCAACTTTTGTCTTGTCCCATCTGAGGGGAACAGCTGCAGCATGGGCAAACCCTTTATTCAAGGCAGGTAGTCCTTTGTTAATGGATTGTGATTCCTTGCTTGAAGCTATGAGCCGCGTCTTTGATACGCGATATAAGACGCAGGTCACAGAGTTAGAATTACTAGATTTTCAACTCCTCGCCTACGTAGCCAAGTTCAACCAGCTTGTTGCCGAGACTGGTTGGCCTGAAGATAAGAAGGTGTCCTTGTTTTAGAGGGGTTTATCAGAAACCTTGAAAAGACACGTTAGCCACGGTTACTGTGGTCCAGACTGCTTTTCATGAGCTCTTGGATCTCGTACTACAGATCGATGATAGAAGGCAAGAAAGGAAGGGAGAAAAAAGGAGTCCTTTACCGATTCCCGTCACTCCATCAACCCCTAACAATGGCAATGCTGAACCAATGCAAATCGGCGCGGTTAGAGGGCCTTTAACCCCCCGAAGAACGGGAAAGGCGACAGACCGCTAATTTATGTTTCTATTGCAGCTCCTCAGGACATCTGCTGAAAGCATGAAGAAACCCAAGAAATCTGGAACTGAAGCGCTTGGCAGTAGATGGAGTTCAGCTGCCGAGTACCATGTACCTGGACTCCTTTCTAGCAACACCTCTCACAATCAAAGCCACTTTCCGGCTTCCGTCTGGTTTTTCCTGAGACAGGGAAGCTGTACTGGACTCAGATGCTACCAGAAATTCTGTGGACAACACCTATGCCCATGAAAACAGCATCCTGAGTTAGTCATCGCCGTGGACGGTACCACGCTGCTGTCCGGTCTGGTAACAAAACATACAGTATATCTGGACATGAACATAAATGCGGGGCATACAGAGTCCATTTGTTTTGACGTTATAGCCGCACCACAGTTTAAGTTGATATTGGGTTTACCCTGGTTGAAACTGCACAACCCGTTTATCGACTGGAAGTCTGGTGAGGTATTCTTCTCTTCAGAATACTGCAAAACAAGTTGTTTAGGGTTGACAAACTTGACTAAAAATCATTGTTGGCCATTACTTAGCATATATGATAGTTTATTTATATAGCGCCTATACACAATGTGTTTCAAAACGCTTCAAGGCAAGTGAGGGAACAAGGAAAAATACAATTACATGCTTACAGGCCATGAACAGTAAGGATGTGAAATTAACTATCATACTCGGCCTGACAACATTTCAGATAGTGCAAGAGCTAAGACATAGATAAGGAAGGGAGGGGGAGAGGGCAGGAAGGAAATGGAAACAGACAGGCGACTCCCGTACTAGGCCTGATGACATTTCTAGTAGAGCCAGAGAAAAACAAAATTTGAGGGAGAGGTGTACAGAAAGGGAGGGGGAGGAACAAAACAAGCGACTATTGTACTAGGCCTGATGACATTTCAGATAGTGGTGGGGGGACGAACAAGTAAGGGGAGGGAGAGAGGGGAGGAGACAGACGAGTTTGCTATCATACTAGGTCCAGGGACAATTCGGATAGAGTAAGTGCATAGAAGAAAGTAAGAAAGTAAGGGTAGGTGGGGAAGAGAAACGAAAAGGGAGAAAGGGAGAGAAGGGAAAAGAGAGTAAGCAGTCAAAAAAGAGTGGAGAAGCAAGAGGGGAGAGCAAATACAAATGCAGAAGTCTGTAGTAACACATAATGTTGCAAGCCAGGATACAAGATGAAGATGCGAACAGCATGATTCAGGGCCAACATGAGTACAAGATGCAAAGGAAGGCCAGCATGATTGTTGAGAAAGGGTGACGCACCGTGAATCAACAAACTCCATAAAAGTTAAATCCAGCATTATCGACAAGACGGTGATGGTGAAACCAGAATGTATCAGGACAGGCTCCTGCAGAAGTAGGCTGGAGGGGGGAGGAAGAGCTGGGTAGAAGAATCAAGCCAAACAGGCAACACCTGTGTGCAAGAAGTGTGGGGGCACAAGGGAACATCACGGGGGACCAGAGGGGATGGGGGTGGCCTGTGGGGACAGAGGGAGTAAACACATGCTCCTACCATAGGGGATCTTACCTCTGTTTCGTTGTCTAAAGAATATTAGGCTTTTTGGGACGTTTTTGATGTCAAGGGGGCGACGTAGTACATCCTCATAGGCCCTATGATTGCCCTATTGATTTAGTACTGGGGCAAAGATCCCTTCAGGCTGTGTGTACTCCTTGACAGTGAAGGAGGATGCAATACTGAAGGAGTACATCGACAAGGCCTTGAGTACGGGCTTATTCACCTTTCTAGTTTCCCAGCGGCCTCTCCCATGTTCTTTGTTCCTAAGAAGGAGGGGGATTCCGTCCATGTATCGACTACCGTGTACTCAAAGCGGTTACAATACGTAACAAATACCACATACCATGGATATCCGCTCTTCTGGATCAACTAGGTTCCTCCAAGATATTCACTAAACTGGATTTGAGGGGGGCCTATAATCTAGTCAGAATGCGTCAAGGTGACGAATGGAAGACCACATTCAAGACCAGGTATGGGTTGTTTGAATATTGCGTGATGACATTCGGCTTGTGCAACACCCCAGCTACGTTTCAACACTTCATTAACGACGTGTTTGGGGACATGCTGGACAGTTTTCTTGTTGTATATCTTGATGATAGATGAGTTCTTCCAAAGTAAAGGCAATCCTAGACTGGCCGGTACCGACTAACTTGAAAGCATTGCAGTCGTTTCACGGCTTTGCAGATTTCTATAGATGCTCCTCTTACCTCTCTTATGAGTTCTAAGAAAGCCTTCATTTGGGACCACGCAGCTCAGGAAGCATTTGACGTACTCAAAGCTGCGTTCACGACTGCCCCTGTTCTGCTACATCCGAACCTTGCACTACCCTATGTTGTGGAGGCGGATGCCTCCGACGTGGCTGTTGGGGCAATCCTCTCCCAGAAATGTGGGGATACTAACGACCTACATCCAGTGGCGTTTCACTCCAGAAAACTGACACCCTACGAAGTCAACTACACTATCACCAAGAGGGAATTACTTGCAGTGCGGGATGCCTTTCTTGTGTGGAGACACCATCTCCTGGGAACGGCCCTACCAGTACAGGTCTACACGATTCATCACAATCTTTTGGCCTTACAATTGGTGAAGTGTACCACTGCCCGCCATGCTCATTGTAACAAGTTTTTCTCGATGTACCATTTTGTTATCACCTATCGGCCCGGTTCAAGACACTCGAAAGCGGATGCGTTGTCACGCATCCATGGTTCATCTACTCGTGCCGATAGTGGCAGTCCTCTCTTACTCCCCCATCAAGTGGTCTGTGGTTGCACCATGCAACCTCTTTTGCGTGCTTAGCTACTGAAGTGGGTACGTCTGCATCCACAAGTGGTCAAGGACAACGGTCTGGATGTTGTCCAGGGCCTTCCTTATCATCATGGTTTGATCTACCTTCCTGACATTACCTCTTGCAGAACCGTCATACAGTGGTGTCATGATTCCAAGTTTGCGGCACACCCGGGCGGCAGGAAAACACTTGTCCTATTACGTCGCTGGTGGCCATCCATGAGTAAGGACGTACCCGAATACATAACGGCATGTGCTCTCTGCGCCCAATGCAAGAGTACATCTACTAAACCCATGGGGCTCTTGCACCCATTACCCATCCCTGAATAACCATAGGTCATGTTATCTATGGATTTCATAGTGGAATTAACCGAAACTAACGGCTATGATGCCATTTGGGTGGTGATTGATTCCATTTCCAAGATGGCCTTGTTCGTACCTTGTAAAGGTCTTCCCACTGCTCCCGTCTTGGTGGATCTGTTTTTAAGACATGTCTTCAGGTTCTACCACACATTATCATTTCGGATCGAGGATTTACTTCTCATTTCTGGAGGGCTCTCACACATTCCTTGAGTATTGATGAGCGATTCTCAAGCGCTTATCATTCGCAGACGGATGGCCAAACTGAACATCTGAATGCTACTCTCGAACAGTTCCTGCGTTGCCTTGTTCTTCAACACCACGATACCTGGTTGTCAGTCTCAGTCATGGCAGAGTTCTCCTATAATAACTCAATACATACTTCCACTGGCTCTTCACCCACCTAAAGAGATCCTTTCAAGAATGGAGACACCTGCTGATAGGAACCTAATACCCGATAGAAGTCCGGACCGATCATCACAATCTGAGAGTCCTACAACACAGTAGACAGGCCAGATGGGGGCACTTCTTTTCTTCTTACCGGACCAATTTTACCTTTGTTCCAGGAAAGACTAATTTGATGGCTGATGCCCTCCCTCGCAAACCTAGTCACCCTAAAACCACCTTTGTCAGAGAACATTTCTTTCTGGACTACACTTTTGTATTTCTAGTGACTGATTAATTGACCATGCTCCAAAAAGCTACACCCTCCTTAGATTCAGAAATCATCAAAGACAAGGACAAACTATGTCTATCATCCGAAGACGGTCTATATTTTCATAACACCAGGTTGTATCTTGCAACAGAAGAATTGAGAAAAGAAGCCCTTTGCATGAACCATGACACAGTGTTAGTGATAGCTACACTTCAACGGATTAACAGAAATTTCTGGTAGCCTAAACTCTCTCAAGATGTACACGACTATGTGACCTCCTGTATCGTCTGTTGCCAAACCAAGACCTCTCACAAACACCCTTATGGTCTATTGGTTCAACCTCCCATTCCTACCAAACTCTGGCAACAAATCTCTACTGACTTCATAGTTGATCTTCCTCCCTCTCAGGGTCACACAGCAATCATGGTCACTGTAGATCCGGTTACAAAATTAGCACATTTTGTAGCCATCCCCAGGAAACCTATTGCTGCACAAATGACCACGTTATTCCTTCAGTCCATCTTTGCCAAACATGGTCTCCCTGATACCATCATATGAAACCGCGGGTTTCAATATACTTCCCGATTTTGGACACTTGTTTGCAAAACATTAGGCATACAATGCGCATTAAGTTCAGGGATTCATCCCCAAACTAATGGACAAACCGAAAGGTTAAACCAAATCCTTGAGCAATATTTACATTGTTTTGTTTCAGCTCTTCAGGACAATTGGAAGGATTTCTTACCTTTGGCAGAATTTGCTTACAACAATTCCCATCACAATTCCATCAACAGTCCTTTTTTTTGCACCTATGGTTATCACCCTTCCAGTATACTCACTGTCACTCTGTCCTACTCCCCTAGTCCTACGATTGACACCTGATGGATTCCATCAAAAAGGGACATACCGAAGCCTTATCCGCTCTCACCCATTCCAAGGAACTGCAAAAGAAACAGGCAGACAAGAAAAGGACTACAGAACCTTTATTACGTATCGGTGATAAGGTGTGGTTAGCCTCAGAATTTCTGCCTTGCCACTTAGTCCCTTCCAAATTATCCCCAAGGTACTTTGGACCATTTGCCGTTTCGGCCGTAATCGGTCCAGGGGCATATCGGATAAAACTCCCCAACTCACTGAACCGGATACATCCGGTATTTCACATCTCACAACTCAAACCCCATGTCCATGATCGTTTCGACAGAAAAACAGTTACTTCTCCACCACCGGTCAATACACAGTCAGGCCCAGAATACGAAGTCGCAGGGATTTGTGATTCTCGTTACTACCAAGGCCGCCTACAGTATCTCATCGACTGGAAGGGATATTAAAGATATTAAAGTGATCACACTTGGGAACCAGCTTCTCATGTACATGCCCCAGCTTGTGTAAGACGTTTACATAGATCACGTCCTTGGAAACCTGGACCATATCCCCCACAATGCCGGCATACTGTCAGGCACAGATATTCTCTCTGGAAAAGGTGGAAATTGCGCCTTTAATATCTTCTTACCCTTCCCAACATGGAGGATCACTATGCCATTATTCTGGAAAAGGTGGAAATTGCGCCTTTAATATCTTCTATCCCTTCCCAACATGGAGGATCACTATGCCATTATTTTGATCCTACTACTCTAGTCTAGTTGTTTTCCAATATGGCCACCAGGAATCCTTTAAAAACACCCCATGAACATTAAGTGGCGCGTTACTTCGAATCCCATTGCTCTCAGGAAATGCTGTCAGAATAGGCTGATTCTTTCTTTCTTCCATGTCTCTCCATTCTCACCTCCCTTGTGTGTTTTCTCTCCCTGCTATCCTTCCTTATAGAACTCTAACGGTAATTGCCATCCGATAATTTCCAGAATACTGTTATACTCGCCGTGGTTCTCGCACACCCCACTCTCCGCATTGTAATTCTTTAGCTGCATTGTTATTTGTCACTTTGCGCTGTGTGATTTCATTTGCCGTGTCGTTTTTATACATGTAGAGCCAAAAACATTGGCCGTGTGTATTCTCACACGCGACTTTTGGAAGTCAGTGCTAAAATGGAAAACTTTCCATCGCTCGCGCCACCTGCCATCAGCCCGCCGAGCTTGTGGAAAGTATCTGTTATTCAAACACCAATAAATCTACTAACTGATGTTTTCTCATTCGTTCCACGTTATTGCTAGCTTGAAACTGAAGAAATCTACAGAAATCCTAGGGATTCCTCGTGATCAACACTATAAAGGATCTCTCTGCACAGATGTCACCATAAGTGCACTACCTTGCACTCCTCTAATCTGCCCTTTCATCCAATTACACAACATGTGCCTCATTCTACAGTTCAACTAGCGCGCAACTCGAGCACCATACTGCATTATCAACTACAAACTCTACTCATGCTTCACAGCTGATGAGTGGAAGAAAATCACTAGGGTAAGCATGCCACTTCTAAAGTTTCCATAATCTGCTTTATGTTTCCTTTATGTTTCCTTGACTCTGTTCTCCTCTGTAAACAGTTCCTCTTCTAAAATACCCTTTTATTCATTTGTTTTCTCTTCTGGGATTCTGAACAATCACAGAAGACTAACTCATGCACTACTCAGACAAAATTGGAGGCTGATCTCAGAAGTTCCCTGATCATCCTTCGGCACTTCAGTCCAGCTCATCTCTCTTTACATCCATAACGGGTTTCTTCCCCAGGAGGGTTTCCCCAGTTTTTCCCCTTTCCCTGTCACCATATATCAGGGACACGGGTGGAATTCGGAAAGCTCCCCATATCGTCTTGTGGTACTTGCATCCATCAGGTAATGGTTCAGTGAACAACCCTATAATTACCTCATAGACAGTAAGACATAACAGGATGCCATAAGGGTATCCCATGGGTGTTGTTCACCAAAAGGAAAACTTAACAGCTGTGCTGCCAAAGGTCTAGACTGGACCTCAATGGCAGAAAACATACAGAAAGCACACGCAGAGAAGTGGTAGGACAAGGACTGGGAGGCCCTAACCCTCCATAAGGCATTTGCAGCATCACAGGGACCAACCCGTGAATGACATGGCCATAGTGACACTGGGTGATCAACTCTTGATTGGCATGGGCCATAATGGTATCACATGGGCCATAGCGGCATGTATGAGTCAGTGGGTGATCAAGTCTAGAATGACATGGGCAATTGTGGCATGTTTGAGTCACAGTGATCAACTCTTGAATGACATGGGCCATAATGGTATGACATGGGCGCAGTGCTGTCCCCAAGACTTCCAGCGACTGGTGTGAGATTTTTCAGTGCGCCCCCTCCCACCACAAAAGCAGAACAGCAGGGGGTTCAGTTACGTTGTTCGGCTGATACTTGTTGCCAAGTATCAGCCGAACAACGGAACTGAACCCCCTGCTGTTCTAGTCAAGCATGTTTGCGGGGTGATTCTTTAATAGGCGCTGGCCGTGTCAGGACGGTTGTTAAGTTTACATGATACTGAGTGGAGCCTCCAGCTCAGTGTCATGTAAACCGGAGGCGAGTCATCCTTTGTTTACTGTGCCGGGGGGCGCCCTTGTGCGGCTGCTCCCCCTAAGCGCTCCTTGAGCAGGAGCCTCATGGGCCTTAGTGGGAACTACGAGTCACTGGGTGATCAACTCTTGAATGACATGCGCCATATCAACTCTTGAATGACATGGGCGATAGTGGCATGCATGAGTCACTGGGTGATCAACTCTTGAATGACATGGGCCATAGTGGCATGCATGAGTCAATGGGTGATCAACTCTTGAATGACATGGGGGACAGTGGCATGTATGATGCATGAGTCACTGGGTGATCAACTCTTGAATGACATGGGGACAGTGGCATGTATGAATCAGTAGGAGATCAGCTCTTGAATGACATGGGGGACAGTGGAATGTATGAATCAGTGGGAGATCAGCTCTTGAATGACATGGGGATAGTGGCATGTATGATGCATGAGTCACTGGGTAATCAACTCTTGAATGACATGGGAGACAGTGGCATGTATGGGTCACAGGGATCAGCTCTTGAATGACATGGGGGACAGTAGCATGTATGCGTGACGGGGATCAGCTCTTGAATGACATGGGGGACAGTAACATGTATGGGTCAAAGGGATCAACTCTTGAATGACATGGGGGGCAGTGGCATGTATGATGCATGAACTCTTGAATGACATGGGGGACAGTGGCATGTATGATGCATGAACTCTTGAATGACACGGGGGACAGTGGCATGTATGATGCATGAACTCTTGAAAGACATGTGGACTGTGGCATGTATGATGCATGAACTCTTGAATGACCTGGCGGCAGTGGCCTGTACGATGTATGAGTCACTGGGTAATCAACTCTTGAATGGCATGGGGGACAGTGGCATGTATGGGTCACAGGGATCAACTCTTGAATAACATGGGGGACAGTAGCATGTATGGGTGATGGGGATCAGCTCTTGAATGACATGGTGGACAGTAGCATGTATGGGTCACAGGGATCAACTATTGGATGACATGGGGGCAGTAGTATGTATGATGCATGAACTCTTGAATGACATGGAGGGCAGTGGCATGTATGGTGCATGACCTCTTGAATAACATGGGGACAGTGGCATGTATGATGCATGAACTCTTGAATTACATTGGGGACAGTGGTATGTATGATGCATGAACTCTTGAATGACATGGGGGACAGTGGCATGTATGATGCATGAACTCTTGAATGACATGGGGGCCATTGGCATGTATGATGCATGAGTCACTGGGTAATCAACTCTTGAATGACATGGGGGACAGTGGCACGTATGGGTCACAGGGATCAACTCTAGAATGACATGGGGGACAGTGGCATGTATGAATCAGTGGGAGATCAGCTCTTGAATGGCATGGGGGACAGTGGCATGTATGATGTGATATGATATGGCATTTGTAACACACCTATTATACACAAGTGTTTCAAGGCGCAACGAGGCAGGGGGGGGACACAGGGAAGACAGACAACGATCCTACTAGGCCAAGTGTCATTCAGATCGCGCAAGTGCATGGGTAGAGGGGAAGGGAAAGTGCAAGGGGAAAGGGAGAGGGGAAAGTGCAGTACAGGGGTAGTAGAATAAGATAAATAATAAGGGCCAGCTGGTGGCAAGTGCAAGGTAAGTGCAGACAAGTGCTGGGAAGGGGGCTGTAGGGATACAGAGACAGACCCGCAGTGCAGGGGTTGCCAGGGAGGCAGTGCAAGGGGAGAGTGGCTGGGCCAAGGACCGAGATCGGTGAGAGTGGCCCAGTTGCAGATTCAGTGCAGTTTAAGTCAGGAATTTAGCAGGGAAGAGGGGGAGAGAAAGCAGAAGCAAAGAGGAAGGTTTTGAGGTGCTTCCGGAACTGGAGATGGTTCTCCTCAAGTTTCAGCGAGGCAGGAAGGCTGTTCCAGAGGGAGGCCCCTGCTGCAGAGAGAAATCTACCTGCAACTCGTTGCTTGGAGAAGCGGCTGACCCTGAGGGAGTTGGAGGCGGAAGAGCGAAGAGCTCGAGAAGGAAGATATTTAGGAAGAGAGAGTTGAATGTATTTTGGCCCCAGAAGGACTTGTGGACAATGCAGAGGGTTTTGAACTTAATCCTCGCAGCCACTGGGAGCCAGTGCAGAGATTTCAGTCCTGGAGAGATACGGTCCCTGGGATTGAGGCCAAGGACAAGTCTCGCAGTCCTGTTCTGGATGAGTTGCACAGGGCGGAGAGTAGAGGCAGGCAGATTTAGATAGAGGTTGTTACAGTAGTCCAGCTTAGAGAGAACCAGGGCTCTGGAGACAGTGAGCTTCTGGGGAAAGGAGAGGAAAGGAAGAATACCTCTAAGGAGGTACAGCTGGTAGTGTGACTTCTCAGAGACGTCAGATATGTGAGGAGAGAAGGAGAGTGTGGAGTTGAAGATGACCCCGAGGTTTTTTGCCTTGCAGGTAGGATCAGGAAGTGGACCAAGAGAGGCCAGCCAGAGAGCTGCAGGGAAGGAGGGAGTGGGTGTGCCGATGAGTAGAATCTCAGCCTTACTGGCATTAAGGCAGAGGTCATTGGCGGCACACCATTCCTGGATAGCAGACAGACAGTCAGAGATGAGGGAAGGAGAGGAGGAGGCCGAGGGTAGCCTGAAAATGAGCTGGGCGTCATCCACATAGCACTGAAAGTTGAGGCAGAGAGCGGCGATGCGGTGGGCAAGAAGTGCCAGATACTGGTTGAACAGCCAGGGAGAGAGGTTACATCCCTGGGGGACACCACAGGTAGAGAAAAAGATGTCAGAGAGGAAGGACCCCAGTTGGACCTGGGAGAGTCGATTGGAGAGGAAAGAGGTCAGCCACGCCAGAGCCTGACCAGTGATACCCAGGTTATCACGGAGACAGTTGAGCAGGATGGCATGGTTGACAGTATCAAATGCAGAAGAGAGATCGAGCAAAATGAGAACACACGGAGTGTTAGAGTCAAGGTTGGAGAGCAGGTCTTCACGGATGTTCAGGAGAGCAGTTTCCGTGCTTCTGGCAGCTCTGAAGCCAGACTGATGGTCATGAAGACTACCAACAGATTCAGCATGGAGATTAAGCTGGGAGATGGCAAGTTTCTCCAGGAGCTTGCCCAGGAAGGGAGTGATGGAGATTGGGCGATAGTAAGCCGGGCAGGAGGGGTCGGAAGAGGGTTTCTTAAGAAGAGGGTCACAAGGGAGTGCTTATGGGGGGATGGGAAGACTCCAGAGGCGAAGGAGTGATTGCAGAAGTCAGCCAAGGCAGGAGCTAGGGAGTCGATGTGGTCCTTGATAGTTTTGGAGGAACAGGGGTGAATCTTCTTTGACGAGACTTTCATAGATCGGACTTGTCTGGAAACCTCGTCAGCAGAGAAAAGGGGAAAGTGTTATAAATAGCGTCTCGAGAACGCTGTGTACCTGTTCGTCCAGTTGGGTTCCTTGATTATGAGGCCAGGCTGTCAGATGATCCGAGGAGACGTAAATGATGACGCGGGGAACCAGCCCAACACCAGCCCGAATGAAAACCGGATTGGAGATGAACCAGCTCCCAACGCCACGGTTGGCTCACCCCTGATTTGCGTGGCGTCAGGACAGTGCAAGCACTGGCAGGGGGAGCCTCTGAGTAGTAGGTTCAAGGTCCACTGGAGGCAGGTAGATCCCGACAGTAACTGAAGATATCAGGAGACCAGAAGCAAAACAGGACCTCAGGAGCGATGACTAGGCAGCAAAGTGGAGCAGGCTGATGTAACTGAATGAACAAGGAACCAGACGAAGCCAAGGGATTCAGAGCCAGATGGGATCGGGAAGGACTGAACCCGGCAGGCAGGGAGGAGGGACAGAGACCAGAACAAGGAGGGCCAGAGGGAATTCAGAACCTGGAAGGTAGCAGGGTGGAGGGAGCGAGGAGGAAAGGGTACGGAACAGGGGATCCCCAGGCAGAACAAGGACAGGAGGGAGATAACAGGAAACCAGAAAGGTAATGCTAGGACGGTGAAAACACGATCCGTACAAACCGCGTTGAGACGCGGTTTGGAAAAGGATCAGGGCGCCTTAAGTAGGCCCACCAGCACCTGAGAGGCTTGCAACGCAAGCTGTGCTGTTTCCCAGGCATGAGCTACCCATAACGAGGCTTGAGCCGCAGATCTCCCCGCATCGAACAACCTGCGCACCGCGCATGCGCGGAGAGCGGACGCCCGCGCATGCGCGGAACAGAGCGCACAGGAGACCCGGAAGCGCCCGAGACCCAGGACAACCCCGGACACCGAAGCCGAAAGCGGGGATACATCCTCCAGGACGGGGAACGCCGTAGCGAGCAAGGAGATCCCAGGACAGGCGGCGTGACAGAAAGGCAGAGAGGGAGGGAGGAGGGGTGGCTGCAGAAGGGCCAGAGGAAGAGCAGGGAATAGAGGGAGGGAGGTGATAGGAGGAGAGGACAGGATGTCCTGAGTTTTTGAAATGAAGTGAGAGGCCAGTGCCGTGCAGAGGGTCTGGGAGGGGACAGGAGAGATAGAGACTGCAGCAGGGTTGGCCAGTTCCTTACAGATTTTAAAGAGTTCAGCCAAATTATTACATGCCGCAGAGATGCGGGCTTTGGTAAGGGCTCTCTTCTTGGTGAGAACGGAGAGCGGGTATTGCCTTTGGAGCAGGCGGCAGGCCAGTTTGTCAGAGGATGAACATGAAGCACGCCATTTCCTCTCTACCACCCTGCACTTGCATTTTAGGGTAACGAGATCCGAGTCATACCAGGAGTTACATTTGGCTTTGGGCTTCAGGCGGGTTCACATGACAGGGGCAAGGATATCAAGAGTATCAGATATAGCAGAGTGGAGAGGGCTGTGTCAGGGTGGGAGTCAGCCGAAGGGGGCGGGGGTGATGAGAAGGTGGCGGCAAAAGCCTCAACTGACACGCGCTTCATGGGTCGGATGACCGAGAAGGAGGGTGGCAGTGATGTAGGGGGCTTTACCTGAGGGGTAGGGAAGGTGAGGTGGGAGGATAGGAGAAAGTGATCAAACCAGGAGAGAAGAGTGGAGAGGGGGACAGAGAGGGGAAGGTCAGAAGAGATCAGAGAATCAGGAGTGTGCCCTGCAGAATGAGTCGGCCCAGATGGGAGAAAAGAGAGTTAGAGAGAGTCGCAGAGGTCGCGAAAGTGTCCACATGTCTATGGTGCATGAACTCTTGAATGACATGGGGGACAGTGGCATGTATGATGCATGAACTCTTGAATGACATGGGGACAGTGGCATGGGGGGCAGTGGCATGTATGATGCATGAACTCTTGGATAGCATGGGGGACAGCGGCATGGGGACAGTGGCATGTATGATGCATGAACTCTTGAATGGCATGGGGGACAGTGGCATATATGATGCATGAGGTCTTGAATGACATGGGGGCAGTGGCATGCATGATGCATGAACTCTTGAATGACATCGATGCATGAACTCTTGAATGACATGGGGCAGTGGCATGTACGATGCATGAACTCTTGAATGACATGGGGGACATTGGCATGTATGATGCATGAACTCTTGAATGACATGGATGCATGAACTCTTGAATGACATGGGGGCAGTGGTATGGGGCAGTAGCATGTATGATGCATGAACTCTTGAATGGCATGGGGGGCAGTGGCATGTATGGTGCATGAACTCTTGAATGGCATGGGGGACAGTGGCATGTATGATGCATGAGCTCTTGAATGACATGGGGGGCAGTGGCATGCATGATGCATGAACTCTTGAATGACATGGATGCATGAACTCGTGAATGTCAAGAGCTCATGCATCATACATGCCACTGCCCCCCATGTCATTCAAGAGTTCATGCATCATACATGCCACTGTCCCCCATGTCATTCAAGAGTTCATGCATCATACATGCCACTGTCCCCCATGTCATTCAAGAGTTCATGCATCATACATGCCACTGTCCCCCATGTCATGCACTCTTGAATGACATGGGGGAAGTGGCATGCATGGATGCATGAACTCTTGAATGTCAAGAGCTCATGCATCATACATGCCACTGCCCCCATGTCATTCAAGAGCTCATGCATCATACATGCCACTGCCCCCATGTCATTCAAGAGTTCATGCATCATACATGCCACTGCCCCCATGGCATGAACTCTTGAATGGCATGGGGGCAGTGGCATGTATGATGCATGAGCTCTTGAATGACATGGGGGCAGTGGCATGCATGATGCATGAACTCTTGAATGACATGGGGGCAGTGGCATGTGTGATGCATGAGCTCTTGAATGACATGGGGGACAGTGGCATGTATGATGCATGAACTCTTGAATGACATGGGGGCAGTGGCATGCATGATGCATGAACTCTTGAATGCCATGGGGCAGTGGCATGTATGATGCATGAACTCGAATGACATGGGGGCAGTGGCATGCATGATGCATGAACTCTTGAATGATATGAATGCATGAACTCTTTAATGACATGGGGCAGTTGCATGTATGATGCATGCATTATTGAATGACATGGGGGCAGTGGCATGTATGATGCATGAGCTCTTGAATGACATCGGGGACAGAGGCATGTATGATGCATGAACTCTTGAATGACATGGGGGACAGTGGCATGTATGATGCATGAGCTCTTGAATGACATGGGGGACAGTGGCATGTATGATGCATGAGCTCTTGAATGACATGGGGCAGTGGCATGTATGATGTATGAGCTCTTGAATGACATGGGGCAGTGGCATGTCTGATGCATGAGCTCTTGAATGACGTGGGGGCAGTGGTATGGGGCAGTAGCATGTATGATGCATGAACTCTTGAATGGCATGGGGCAGTGGCATGTATGATGCATGAACTGGAATGACATGGGGACAGTGGCATGGGGGCAGTGGCATGTATGATGCATGAGCTCTTGAATGACATGGGGCAGTGGCATGTCTGATGCATGAGCTCTTGAATGACATGAGGGACAGTGGCATGTATGATGCATGAACCCTTGAATGACATGGGGCAGTGGTATGGGGCAGTAGCATGTATGATGCATGAACTCTTGAATGGCATGGGGCAGTGGCATGTATGATGCATGAACTGGAATGACATGGGGACACTGGCATGGGGGCAGTGGCATGAATGATGCATGAACTCTTGAATGACATGGATGCATGAACTCTTGAATGACATGGGGCAGTGGCATGTATGATGCATGAACTCGAATGACATGGGTCAGTGGCATGCATGATGCATGAACTCTTGAATGACATGGATGCATGAACTCGAATGACATGGGGCAGTGGCATGTATGATGCATGAACTCGAATGACATGGGGCAGTGGCATGCATGATGCATGAACTCGAATGACATGGGGCAGTGGCATGTATGATGCATGAACGCGAATGACATGGGGCAGTGGCATGTATGATGCATGAACTCGAATGACATGGGGCAGTGGCATACATAATGCATGAACTCTTGAATGACATGGATGCATGAACTCTTGAATGGCATGGGGCAGTGGCAGGTATGATGCATGAACTCGAATGACATGTGGCAGTGACATGCATGATGCATGAACTCTTGAATGACATGGATGCAAGAACTCGAATGACATGGGGCAGTGGCATGTATGATGCATGAACTCGAATGACATGGGGCAGTGGCATGTATAATGCATGAACTCGAATGACATGGGGAAGTGGCATGCATGAACTCTCGAATGACGTGGGGCAGTGGCATGCATGATGCATGAACTCTTGAATGACATGGATGCATGAACTCGAATGACATGGGGCAGTGGCATGTATGATGCATGAACTCGAATGACATGGGGGCAGTGGCATGCATGATGCATGAACTCTTGAATGACATGGATGCATGAACTCGAATGACATGGGGCGGTGGCATGTATGATGCATGAACTCGAATGACATGGGGCAGTGGCATGTATGATGCATGAACTCGAATGACATGGGGCAGTGGCATGTATGATGCATGAACTCGAATGACATGGGGCAGTGGCATGCATGATGCATGAACTGTTGAATGACATGGGGCAGTGGCATGTATGATGCATGAACTCGAATGACATGGGGCAGTGGCATGTATGATGCATGAACTCTTGAATGACATGGATGCATGAACTCGAATGACATGGGGCAGTGGCATGCATGATGCATGAACTCTTGAATGACATGGGGGCAGTGGCATGCATGATGCATGAACTCTTGAATGACATGGGGGCAGTGGCATGTATGATGCATGAGCTGGAATGACATGGGGCAGTGGCATGTATGATGCATGAACTCTTGAATGACATGGATGCATGAACTCGAATGACATGGGGCAGTGGCATGCATGATGCATGAACTCGAATGACATGGGGCAGTGGCATGTATGATGCATGAGCTGGAATGACATGGGGCAGTGGCATGCATGATGCATGAACTCTTGAATGACATGGGGCAGTGGCATGTATGATGCATGAACTCGAATGACATGGGGCAGTGGCATGTATGATGCATGAACTCTTGAATGACATGGATGCATGAACTCGAATGACATGGGGCAGTGGCATGCATGATGCATGAACTCTTGAATGACATGGAGGCAGTGGCATGCATGATGCATGAACTCTTGAATGACATGGGGGCAGTGGCATGTATGATGCATGAGCTGGAATGACATGGGGCAGTGGCATGCATGATGCATGAACTCTTGAATGACATGGGGCAGTGGCATGCATGATGCATGAACTCTTGAATGACATGGGGCAGTGGCATGTATGATGCATGAACTCTTGAATGACATGGATGCATGAACTCGAATGACATGGGGCAGTGGCATGCATGATGCATGAACTCTTGAATGACATGGGGGCAGTGGCATGCATGATGCATGAACTCTTGAATGACATGGGGCAGTGGTATGCATGATGCATGAACTCTTGAATGACATGGGGGCAGTGGCATGATGTATGAATTATGGGGAGATCAACTCTGGAGAGCATTGACAAGTGCAGAATTAGGTCAAAAGATGACTGGAATAGTGCAACACGGGAGGTGCACGAGATGACGCTTACCGGAAGCGAGGAGGGGGAGGGGCACTCATGAGGTCACAGTGAGAAGCAACAGGTCAGCGCCGGGCGTCCCGCGGCTCACATGACGTCACGGCCATGTTCAGCAACGCTCTGTCGGCCCCCACGTGACATCCGCACCACGTGACCATCGCGCGAAGGGGAGGGCGGGGCCGATATGCGCGTGGGCATAGAGCGCGGCATCCGCGGGTGGTCCCCTATGGAGTGCCCATCCGAGAAGCGCACCGTAACATCTGCACGTGACGGTGGGCGCGTAGCGTCATACGTCATCACGTGGGCAGTCGGGAAGTCGACGGCGCCGCCATTGCTGGCTGACTGGTTGCTAGATCCGTTCCTCTAATAGGAAGTAGTCCACGGCGTTTGGAAGTGGCGGGTAGTTGGCGGAGCTGGGGACAGGGTGTGAGCTGGTGGGGGGCGTTTGTTTGCTGTAGGGTAGCTGTTGGTGTGGATTGGTGGGGTGTGGTAGTTTGCAGTAGGGTGGCTGGTGGTGTTGAATTGGGGGTAGTGGTTGTTTGTGGTTTGGTGGCTGGAGGTTGTGTGGAAGTGTGGGTGTCGCTCGGGTTGGTCGCGGTGGGTGAGCGGTGGCACGCGGTGCCTCGCCTGAAGCGCATGTGTAGGCGTACGGGCCGGGGTCTCGCAGGTCTGCGCGCCGGTCTCCGGGGCTCACTGGGTGGTGATTTGAGTGGTGGGGTGGCTGGTGGTGTTGGATTGGGGGGGTGCTTGTTTGTGGTTGGGTAGCTGGTGGTTTGTGTGGAAGTCTGGCCTGTGTGTTGATCGGCGGGGTTGGTGCACATCATCCTTTAGGATGGGGAAGCGCCTGCGTGGGTCTGCCCATGCATTCAATAATTAAGAGGAAGAAGAGCTGGCTGACTGCCCGCCGTGCCCGGGACAGAGAGGAGGTGGATTAAGACTCTTTACTAAAGAGCACCTCTCAACTCACACGCTCCTGGCTGCTGTCACCCGCCAAGCCTCCCACATGCCCATAGGATTCAATGGGCTTTCACCCGCTAAATAGAAAATCGGGTGTTTTTACCCGGCCAGAGGCCGAGCCACGCTCTTTCAGCTGCTGCGCGTGCTTAATGCTGTCCAAGGGAGGCAGTCTCGCCCTAAAAACAGACGTTTCCACAGTGGGATCACCATCCATCATAGCCTTTAAATATATATGTCTACAATAAAAGGGTTACCTAACAAATATAACTTTGCTTTGAAGTAGTTACAATCAAAACTGGAAGGGGGGGGTATGATGCTCACAGCCTGCGAGCTTGAGGTGTGCCGGGAATGGCAGGTGGGGCCTGCAGATGGGCAGCATTTCCCAGCGCAATAACAGGATACCACACTTGTACTCTGGTGTCAGATCGGGGAATGCCTTGGCGGGCTTTCTCGCTCCCTTTTATTTACTTTGCTTCACGTGATCTGGCCAGACCCTGTCAGTCACAGATCACATGGACATTACATCCCTCTCCAACTGGACCGACAAGCAACGTGAACAGTAAGACATTTAAACATTTTGACGGTTGCTGGGAGGTGACTGTCTCGTGCGCTCTCGCTCACATGCATTTGTAGATGCCATTTTATGTTATTTTGCATTTGTATAGCGCCTTATATATCATTGGTGTTATGTCTTCGACTGATGTGCGCATGCACGTTGGTAATAAAGATGGTCCGTGTGGCAGATGCCGCCGGGACCCTGGAACGTACAAACGTGTGTGTATATGAGTCTCATTGCATGCATGCGCACAAACGCTAGTACAGGGCGGCCCGAGGCACGGGAAGCCCCCATCACATTGGTGACGAGGATGGGATACAGGAAGAGAAACGCTTGGCACGTAGAAACGTGTCGTTATGGGTATTTTTCTTCACGTGCGTTACAAATCTCACACGGGTGATGGTGGCCATTTTGTTTTGGATGTTGAAGGCGGTTGCGGCCCGCGAGGGTGCGCTGCCTAGACATTGAGGTAAACAACCCCTCAATTTTTGGGGCACCCTACAATTTTCTTCAAGAGGGAGGATTGCACTTTCACCTGAGCCAACAGGTTGTGGGAGAGGAGCAAACATCTCACATCGTCACAGCAACTTTGCCCAAGAGATCAGGTGCATTGAATCTGAGTGCAGCCAGGTTTGCGGCCTCTAACACGGACTGAGGTGCCTGTGCGACCTGTGAACATGACAGCGATGGAGACGCTCCGGCGGCTGCTAGAGTGGTGAGAAGGCAGCATGGATCTCTACAACCAGTGCAAGAATTTGATACCTCGGGCCCACCGTCAAAACTGGGTCAGAGATGGCTTCTATGGATCAAGAAACTTGACATGTTTTTCGCTGCCACTGAGGAGACAGACGATGATGCCAAAGTGGGCACGCTGCTAAACTCGGCGGGCACAGAGGTACTTATCAGGACTGACTCTATGGGCTACGGGACTTGCTAGGTGATCAGCTATATCTTCGTCTTCACTCGATTGATAACCCTCCCCAATCTCTTCCTCCTCACCTGAATAGTCCGGTTTCTACCGGCGGGTAAGTCCAATGTACGGCTTCTTCTTTTTTAGAAGGTATGGTCTACCTCGGAAAGAAGCCACCGTGACTCCCAGACAGAGAAAACCCACGGTGACTCCCCTCCGCGACAGCCAGAGGGGAAAAAGCCACTGGAACGGCAAAAAACCCCTAGATCATATATAGTCGTGAAGGTTGTGGAAGTCGTCGGCTCTGTAGTAGGTAGAATGGTCCTTCGCCGAAAATCCAGGAAATAGTATGGTCGGCGTGATTCCGTTAATCAAGGGAAAATGATTTGGGCGGTTTCCAAGAGGGTACCCCTCGGGGTGGAAGACAAGAGAGAACGGAAAATCCGGGAGATAGAGAATCCTAGAGCGAAGAAAACTCAGCAGAAAATCAGCACGGGAACAAAACACAGGAGAAGGCACACAGGATCCAAAGAAGGGGGGGGCTCTTAGGGAACGGAAGGAGGAGAAGAAACAGGAAGAGTAAGGAAGACGTGATAGCAAGGCAGACTATCAGAATGGAATACTAGCGCAAGCAACAGGGTGAGGAATGAACACAGTTGCAACGCGCCGAGCCGCCGGCAGCCGAGTGAGAAATACAAACGGCGGCGGCCATCTTGAAAACAACTAGACCGAGTCTGGTAGGTGAGGAGGAACGTAATGGAACATTTTAATGGCGTCCTTGTTTCCACCTTCGCCACAAACGCCAGTCGCCGGCGGCAGTGACAGTATGCCCCCTCCGAAGGCTTCTCCCTCCCGGCCTTTCTGGATGTAGTCGGTGGAACTTGTGTAACAGTTGAGGAGAGTGAATATGGAACTGCGGTTCCCAGGTGTCTTCTGAGGAGGGATAACCTTTCCAATGTACGAGATACTCAAGACGTCCCCGATGATAACGGGAGTCCCGTATCTGAGATACGTCATATTCATCAGAAGCTGGAACTGGCAACGTCCACAGCTTGTGGGATGCTTGTTTCCGAGTATCTGGCACAAAGGGGCGTAAGAGAGATGAGTGAAACACGGGATGAATCCGTCTGAGACCCTCTGGCAACTTTAGGCGGAAGGCCACAGATTTATCTTAGAAGTTATCTCAAAGGGTCCGATGTAGCGGGGTGACAGCTTAGAAGGCCGAACCCATCGAGGAAGGAACTTGGTGGACAGCATAACCTTAGAACCCTTGTCCCAGGCAGGAACTTGACTCCGGTGTTTGTTGGTTTGCTCTTTGTAACGACTGCTAGCCTTAGAGAGGCTCTGATGGGCTGTGGCGTGGGCCTCCTTGATCTGCACAAGGGTGTTCTCCAAAGAAGGGATGTTAGTTTCCTTCCAGAAACTCGGAACTATGGACTGCGGGTTGTATCCGTAGGTATAAAAGAATGGGCTAATTCCTGTAGCCGTGTGGACAGCGTTATTATATGCAAACTGCTGTGGGAAGCAGGTCCACCCAATTGTCCTGCTGTTTATTGATGAAACACCTTAAGTATTGTTCTAAGGTACCGTTTAACCTCTCGGTTTGTCTATTTGTTTGGGGGTGAAACCCCGACGAAAGAGCTCTCTCAGCGCCCAATGATTTGCACAATGCTGACCAGAATCTGGAGGTATACTGGCTCCCCCTGTCTGAAATTATTTTTTTGAGGAAGTCCATGTAACCTAAATATGTCCTTGAGGAATACGTCAGCCATGATCGAGGCGGACGGGATCTTTGTCAATGGAGAGAAATGTGCAAGTTTCGAGAAGGCGTCTACGGTTACCATAATGCAGGTACAGCCTCGGGAAACCGGTAACTCCACAATAAAATCCGTAGAAATACACTTCCAGGGACCAGGTGGAACCGGTTCTTGTTGTAGCAGCCCCATAGGTTTCGAGGTGGTATATTTGCTTTGTAGACACACCATACAGGATTGGACATAGGCTTGAGTGTCGGCCTTCATGTTGGGCCAAATGAAAGCTCTTTGGAGAAGTTCCAGAGTTCCCCGTACTCCTCGATGACCTGCAGTCTTGGAATCGTGGCACCACTGAGTGACTCGTCTTCTGAGATTATTGGAAGGAATAAACAGTCTTCCACGGATAAAGTGCAACCCGTCCTTAGTGGTGACTGGTTGATTCCCCATATTGAGAGTAGGTTCTTGGAGGCAGGCTCCTCTTACTTCTTCCAAGAAGTTAGACACTGTAGATATGATCCGGGTACGAGGAAACATAAACTCCTTTCTGTACGGGAAGATAACATCGTATCTGCGGGAGAGAGCATCGGCAACTAGATTTTGAGAGCCAGGGATGAATGTGATGACAAAATCAAACTGGGCGAAAAAATGAGCCCATCTGGCCTGACGGGTGTTATAACACTCTTGCTGCTTGAGTATTTGCAGATTTTTATGGTCTGTTCTTATCTGGAAAGGGTGTAGGCTCCCTTGGAGCAAATGCCTCCATTCCACACAAGCCAACTTCATAGCAATTAATTCCTTCTCTATGACTGAGTAGTTGCGTTGGCTAGGATTTAAAGTCTTTGAGAAGTAAGCCACCGGATGTTCTAATTCCTTGACTCTCTGAAGAAGAACAGCACCTACGGCTGCTGCAGAAGCGTCAGTTTCCAGAATAAAGGGTAGTAATTGATCTGGTTGTTTCAAGATGGGAGCTGAACAGAACTTGTGTTTTAAGCTGAGGAAGCTTTCTTCAGCCTCATTTGACCAGAGGAACGGACCTGTGGATTTCTTGAGAAGGGATGTAATAGGAAGAGTGAGTAAGGAAAAACTCGGAATGAACTTCCTATAGAAATTCGCCAGCCCCAGAAAACGTTGAATATCCTTAACTGAAGAAGGCGACGGCCATGACAAGATGGCATCTACCTTCCTTGGGTCCATAGTAACCCCTTTGTCGGATAGGATGAATCCCAAGTAAGACAATGAGGATTGAGCAAATGCACATTTCTCAGGTTTTACCAGAAGACTGTGATGTTGTAGTCTGTGCAGAACTTCCTTGACATGTCGAGTATGTTCCTCCTGGCTCCGTGAAAAGACTAAAATGTCATCCAGGTAAACCACGGTGTTAAGGTTCAGAAGGTCGGAAAACAATCGGTCCATGAATCTCTGGAAAATGGATGGTGCATTGACTAGGCCAAACGGCATGACTTGGTATTCAAACAACCCATAGGGAGTGCGAAATGCCGTCTTCCACTCATCTCCTGTTCTTATGCGGAGTAGATGATACGCATTCCGTAGATCAAGTTTAGTAAACACAACAGAACCTTGGACAGCCTCTAGAATCTCTGATATGATAGGCATAGGGTATCGATCTTTTATGGTCACTCTGTTTAACCCCCGATAGTCGATACAGGGCCGCAACTCCTTGGTGTCCCGTTTGGGTATGAAAAACAGAGAGGCCCCAGCGGGGGATTTGGAAGGTCTTATGAGTCCATTTGCTAAATTATCATTAAGGTAACATCGGAGTACAGCCTTCTCCGATACAGAGAGGGAATACATCTTCCCAAAGGGGACCAATGCTTGTGGCACTAGGTCGATACCACAATCCTCTGGGCGATGTGGAGGAAGTTTAATGGGGGTCTGCTCCTGAAAGACCTCATTGTATTCTGAAAGACATTCCGGTATGCAATGGATGGAACTGCTTTCAACAGCAGACATGGTCTTAACAGTTGCGAATGTTGGTTCTGGAAGACATTCTCGTAGGCAAAAAGTGGAATGGAAACTTAGAAGATTCTTAGACCAATCCACCGTTGGGTTGTTTTTCCTGAGCCACCCAATTCCTAAGATGACAGGGAAGTGGGCCGCCCGGATAATGTCGAACTTTATGATTTCAGAATGCTGGTGAATGGACACCTGAATCTCCTCAGTGGTGTGAGTAATGAGTCCTGAACATAGGGGTGTACCGTCCACTCCTTCAACCTTTTGGTCCTCCTTTTTTTCGATCCTTAGCAGACCCACCTTATCAGCCCAAAAGGTGTCAAGGAAGTTTCCAGCCGCCCCACAATCCAGTAGAGCCTGCGTCTCTACCTCTCTCTTCCGGAAGCGGAGTTTTATGGCAATCACCATGAGACGCACATCTTCACTCATCTGAGATGAGGCCACAGGAAGTGTAGTGTAGGAACAAGGTGTAGCCCCTCGATAGTCTGTTCCACTGATTATCGAGGGCGTTCGTTTCCCGATCTCCTTGGGGGCACATCGGGACAGTCTCTCAACAGATGGGTGGCGGCTCCACAATATAAACAAAGGTTCCCTTCACGTCTCCTCTTCTTTTCTTCGGCAGTCAACGGAGATCTGGTGCTTCCGACCTGCATGGGTTCATCTCTGGCGGGACGCGATCCATGTGAGGAGGAGGCGGGGGGTATATCCAAGAAAGAATGTGGACCTCGAACCTTTTTCCGTTCGTTTCTTCGTTCCGTCAGGCGGAAATCTATTCTTAGAACTGCAGTTTGAAGATCTAAAAAGGTTTCTGGGCGCGGGATCCGGGCAAGCTCATCCTTGAGATCTTCTCGCAAGCCCCGGCGGAATATGGCATACTGGGCCTGCTCTTGCCAACCTGCCTCTGCAGCGAGTTTCTTGAAAGTGGAGATATAGGATAGTAAGTCGGTACTCCCTTGACGCACATCCAGCAAGTCTTCGCTAGCCACATGTGAGCTTTCGGCTCGCAAAAAGGTGTGATGCAGTAGTTCCTTAAAGGCTGCATAGTCCTGCAGAACTGGGTCAGATAGGGATACCAATGGAGTAGCCCATGCCAAGGTGTTTCCCGTTATGTGCGTGATCATGAAACCCACCTTGGAATGATCTGTGGAAAAGGCGTTTCTGCGGAAGGTGAAATGAATATTACAGGCTTCCAGGAATTCCTTAACCTTTCTTTCCGAGCCGTCGAATTTACCTGACACCAGGGGTAGTGGGGGTAAATCAGTTGTCTGTTGTTCTCTTGCAGCTACTCTTTGCTGGAGCGCCACGTTGTCGGCTTTTAGTGTTTGGACTTCTACGTTGAGGGTTGGGACAGCTGTCACCAGCTCTTGCAGTTGTTGTGGCGTAGCCATGTCTTCTTTCAGGCGTTGCAAACTATCAGGACTGACTCTATGGGCTACGGGACTTGCTAGGTGATCAGCTATATCTTCGTCTTCACTCGATTGATAACCCTCCCCAATCTCTTCCTCCTCACCTGAATAGTCCGGTTTCTTCCGGCGGGTAAGTCCAATGTACGGCTTCTTCTTTTTTAGAAGGTATGGTCTACCTCGGAAAGAAGCCACCGTGACTCCCAGACAGAGAAAACCCACGGTGACTCCCCTCCGCGACAGCCAGAGGGGAAAAAGCCACTGGAACGGCAAAAAACCCTAGATCATATATAGTCGTGAAGGTTGTGGAAGTCGTCGGCTCTGTAGTAGGTAGAATGGTCCTTCGCCGAAAATCCAGGAAATAGTAAGGTCGGCGTGATTCCGTTAATCAAGGGAAAATGATTTGGGCGGTTTCCAAGAGGGTACCCCTCGGGGTGGAAGACAAGAGAGAACGGAAAATCCGGGAGATAGAGAATCCTAGAGCGAAGAAAACTCAGCAGAAAATCAGCACGGGAACAAAACACAGGAGAAGGCACACAGGATCCAAAGAAGGGGGGGGCTCTTAGGGAACGGAAGGAGGAGAAGAAACAGGAAGAGTAAGGAAGACGTGATAGCAAGGCAGACTATCAGAATGGAATACTAGCGCAAGCAACAGGGTGAGGAATGAACACAGTTGCAACGCGCCGAGCCGCCGGCAGCCGAGTGAGAAATACAAACGGCGGCGGCCATCTTGAAAACAACTAGACCGAGTCTGGTAGGTGAGGAGGAACGTAATGGAACATTTTAATGGCGTCCTTGTTTCCACCTTCGCCACAAACGCCAGTCGCCGGCGGCAGTGACAGTACTGCACATTTACGAATCTCTTTCCTTACCCGTAGTGAACTATGATGCTGTCAAAATCGCGCTGAAGGATCATTTCATCCCCCTATCCAACGTTGACTTTGACAGGTTTGTCATGTGCGGGGAGAACCAGCGTGAAGAGGAGTCGTTAGATCAGTTTTGTGCACGTTTGAGACAGCTAGCCACCACGTGCAGATGGACGGATGCAGAGTTAATGATCCGCCATCAACTGATTCAGGGTTGCAGTTCAGGCAAGCTGAGGAGGCAGGTCCTGAAGGATCCTGGCATGTCGCTGGCGCAGATTTTGGACAGTGGAAAGGTGTACGAACATGCCGAAAGTAGAGGAGCTAAGATGGATGCGGCCACACGCCCAGGCAAGCATGAGGACGCTTTTGCTGTTAGGAAACAACCCCAGACGAAGCCCAGGTGGAGTCAGAAGAGGCAGGAATCAACAACACCGCAAGGTAGCCCCACCATTTGCCAGTATTGTGGGTATGACTTGCCACATTCGGAAGACAGTCCAGCTAAGAAGAGAGTCTGCGGAAGATGCAATACGCCAGGGCACTATGCCAGGATGTGCAGAGCTGCTGCCCCGGTGGCCACGCAGAGAGGGCCCGCTAGGCTGGGCGGCGGGTTCAGGAAACAACACAGTGTTGCTGCCGTCGAGCAGGATGTCCAAAGACTTAACATCGCGTAAGAGGAGGAGGAAGATGAAGAAGTATTTTTCATCTCAAAGTTGGCTACCGGGACCAAGAAGCGCAGACAACCAACGTGCATTGTAGACATTCAAGGGGTCCCTACACAGGTGCTAATAGATACAGGAGCCTCAGTGTGCATACTGCCCACTGAGCATTATGAGGCCATACTAGGCCCCCCTCTGTTGGACAAATCAAGAGCAAAAATGTTCACTTTCGGTGGTGATGATCCCCTACCCATCAAAGGGGTCTTTATAGCCCCTGTAGCCCGAGGGGACAAAGTGATAAAAGCAAGGGTTTTCATCACTGATGTCAGCCCACGGTCGCTGTTGAGTTGTGCGGCCTCGGAAGCATTGGACCTGGTTCACTTTGCGCCTCCGATCTACCAAAGGGACGTCGAGTCACTTCTGGAGAGGTTTGAGAGTACCTTTCAGGGGATTGGCCGACTGAAAGCAGAGCCAGTGCAACTACACATAGTTGATATGATCCGCCCCACGGCGCTGAAGCACTGACAAATTCCTTTTCACCTCAGGTCACAGGTTGAAGTCAAACTCAAAGCGCTAACCAGCATGGACATTATTGAAAGGGTGGAGGGGCCGACTCTGTGGGTCTCGCCAATCGTGGTGGTGCCCAAACCCAAACAACCAGGCAAGGTACGCATCTGCGTGGACATGCAGCTGCCCAATGCAGTCATTAAGCGTGAACGCCACCTGACCCCCACGATAGACGATATCATCAGCGAACTGCAGGGGGCCAAGGTATTCTCCAAACTGGATCTAAGGGCAGGGTATCACCAACTAGAACTGCATGCAGACTCGAGGTACATTACCACCTTTACCATGCACGAGGGTCTGTACCAATTCAAATGCCTCAGCTTTGGGATATCCTCTGCCACATAGGTCTTTCAGAATTCCATCAGGGGCGCTCTGGCGGGCATAAGGGGAGTAGTCAATATGAGTGACGATATTCTGGTTTTCGCCACATCACATGCCAAGCATATGAAGCGCCTAGAGGCGACCTTGCAGAGATTCAAAGACCTTGGACGCACCTTGCATCATGAAAAATGCTAGTTCTTCAAGGACCACATTGGGTTCTTTGGGTTTGTGTTTCACGAGAATGGTGTATCCCCGGATCCGGAGAAAGTCAGAGACATCCGCCAGGCCGCAAGCCCCCAGTCGCCGACAGAAGTCCACAGCTTTCTGGGGATGGTGAACTATTGTGGCCGATTCATCCAGGGTCTGGCATCCCTCTCTGAACCCCTTCGGACCCTCATGAAAAATGACGCTGTTTGGGTCTGGGGCACGAGAGAGCAAGAAGCGTCCAATTCCATCAAGAAGGCGCTGTCCGATCAGGACACAGTGGCGTATTTTGATCCCTCAGCCGAATCTGAGATCTATCGTGGATGCGAGTCCCGTAGGCCTAGGGGCTGTCCTAATGCAGGAAGATGCGAGAGGCGAAATGGTACCCATCGCATATGCAAGCAAAGCCCTCACAGAAACTGAAAGACCCTACTCACAGATTGAGAGGGAGGCCCTGACCATCCTGTGGGGCTGCAGGCATTTTAGGCTGTATATTCTTGGGAAACCCGTAACTATCATAACGGATCACAAGCCACTTCTTCCGATCCTTGCGGACGTGTCGTCTAAACCACCTCCCAGAATTGAGCAGTGGATGCTCGCCCTCATTGAATATGGGGTCAAGTTAGTGTACCGGCCAGGAACAAACAATCCTGTGGCCTATTTGTCCCGCCACCCCAATGAGGAAAGAGGACAGGGCCAGGGGGAAGTAGTAGAATTCCAAGATTTTATCCACAATGTTGTGGAATGTGCCATGCCGGTGACGTTGGACAGAATGGTAGTGGCAAAAGAATCTGCGAACGACGAGGTGTTCAAAATCATCCAAACTGCAATTCGGAGCGGGGAGTGGAGAGACGTCCTGCAAAACAATACAAGGAGAGAACATAGAGCCCAGAGGGACCTTCAGGCATTATGGAAGGTCCGTGAGGAACTCTCAATGCCGGAGGATGGTTTGCTGATAAGAGGGCGGCAAATTGTAGTTCCACAATCACTGAGGTCTTGAGTCCTGGAGCTGGCACACCGGACATCAGGGCGTGGCCAAAACAAAGGCGAGGCTGCGACCAAAATATGGTTCCCCGATCTGGAGGGCCTCGTTGAGTATCATGTGAAAAGATGTTTGTCGTGCCAAGCTGCGAGCCCCCTAGAAAGGGCACTGTCGATTAAGTCAATGGAACGGATTGAAAAGCCGTGGAGTACGGTCCACGCAGAGTTTGGATCCACAGCAAGGGGTATGTACTTTTTAGTGGTAGTGGACCAGTGGTCGAGGTACCCAGAGGTGGAACTTGTGGACTCAACAGCCAGCGACCATACCATCCTGGCCTTAGAAAAAATGTTCGCCACGCATGGCTTCCCTGAAATATTCTGCTCCGACAATGGGTCACCTTTCACTGGGAACCTATTTGCTCAATATCTGAGAGAAAAAGGAATACTGCACCGGAAGGTGTCGCCACTCTGGCATAGCGGCGAACAGTGGAGGGGAACTAAAGAGGACTCTTCGAGTTTCTCAGAGAGTACCGAACGACACCCCACCAGTCCACCGGAGTGACACAGCAGAGGCTCCATTTGGGCGCTGCCTGAGAGGGCTCCTCCCCGAAGTGGAATGGCGTGAGCCGGGTATTATAGACAATGTCAAAGTGAGGAAAGACTGAGAAGGGCACAACGCGAAGGAGACCGAAAGGAGAAGAATGCAAGTTAAGGAGATAGTGGTAGGAGACCCGGTGCTGGTACGAAACCGCGGGCCAGCAGGAAAGCTGTCATTGCCCTACGAACCACAACCGTGGGCCGTCACCCATGTTAAGGGATCCATGGTTACCGCGGCAAATGCAAGAGGAACTATCACCCGCAACCAATCCTTTTTCCAAAAAATTGACAATCGGCCCTGCAATATCGACCCCACAGTGCCTGCACGACCAGAGGAGGAGGATGGAGTCCCTGAAGATGACCTGCCCATGGATCAGACGCCAGCAGTTGGGACCCCACCACCTATCCCGCAGGGGGAACGGAGGTACCCTGCGTGACAATGCCGCGCTATACCGGTTTGACTCAAGGACTACGTCCTAGACTCTGGAGACTGAACGGGTGACTGTTCCAGGCTAATGATCCACAGTTGCAAGTGTTAACACTGTTTTCTGAGTATGGTTTAGTTGTAAGTTATTGCACTATTTTGTTTAAAGAACAAAAGGGATATTATGTCTTCGACTGATGTGCGAATGCGCAAGACTTGTTCTGGCCACGCATGCGCGTTGGTAATAAAGATGGTCCGTGTGAGAAAGCGCTGGTAGGTTGAATGCCCTCTGGAACCGCAGTTCAAGTCAGTAGAGAGAGTGTTGTAGTATGGTGCATGGGCGCACCGGATATGTGTACAGCTGGTGTGGTTGTTGCATGAAATCAGTTGGATGTGTTTAGTCTGGATGGTGTACACCCAGACTGAGTTCTGGCTGCGTTAGGCCTGAGGAGACACCAAAGCTAGCCAGTATGTGCTCAGCTAGCTGTGTTTTTATTAGGATGATGAGGAGTTTGTGGGGTCATGTTAGTATCAGAACAGCTAGACCGAATGTGTCATAGTATAGCTGTGTTCTAGTTGAAAGATGGTGTATAGGAGAGAGCAGTGCTCCAGATAAGATTTTGAGGTGGGAGTATTTTACGCATGCTTTTTCAAATTAGAGAGTAAATGCAATATCAAGAGAGTAAAAATTCGTTTTCTCCTCTGCAAGAGAGTAAAACGTATCCAACACATACTATCGAACAGTATATTTTAAAGCGCAATATGCAGAGAGGTGATGAAAGTCTTTCTTGAAAGTAACAGCTTCAAAGTTTTACTGCGTTTGTTCCAAGTAAATTTTTCTGAACAAATACAGTAAAACTTTAACGCTGCCAGTTTCGGGGAAAGGCTTCCCTCGCCTCTCTGCCTAACAAAATGCAAGTGCGCACATCCAGGGGTGCACCTAGGCTAAAATTTAGGTGGGGGCTAACCCTTCAAATGTTGGGAGGGGACCAACTTCTGAGACGGTGGAGGAGTGTCAAACTTACTTGTGTAGGGGCATCTAACTACATTACTCATTGTAATGAGACTATTCCAGTGCAGCTTCAATGTTACAATCAGTCAACTCTCTCAATTTAAGTCTGAAACACCCACTTCTTGCAGATCCTGAAGGTCCTAGAAAGTGTGAAAATGGCAGATGGAGTGCAATGAAAGATTCAATATCATAGCATAACAGGACATTGCAGAGTGTGGGGCAGTTCTCTGGACGGCCCAAGCAACTTCAGTGGCTGGGAGCAACAGGGGTGAAAATGTAACGTTGGTTCTACCACAGTCCGCTATGCTCGAATCTCTGGTGCACTGACTGGCTGGTGAGACTGTCTGCCTGCCAAATCCAGTGTTATGAGACTGGGGGAGGGCCAGTGCAGCAATAATGCAATTCTATACGCCCCATATAAAATTGCATTATTGCTGCACTGTGATGTGCCTGTGTTTAACAGTTAACTGCTCACACACGTTTACTGGAAGATTGGCTCTTCCTATAGGAAAGAGGGGCTCGGAGAAACTGTCACACACTGGCTGAATCCACCTGTTATCTATGGACAAGCGTCTGCATCACCTGGACGTCACACAGTGGCTGAATCCATCCGTTATTGATGTTAAAGCATCTGCATCACCTGGACGTCACACACTGGCTGAATCCACCTGTTATTGATGTTCAAGCGTCTGCATCACCTGGACGTCACACAGTGGCTGAATCCACCTGTTATTGATGTTCAAGCGTCTGCATCACCTGGACGTCACACAGTGGCTGAATCCACCTGTTATTGATGTTCAAACGTCTGCATCACCTGGACGTCACACAGTGGCTGAATCCACCTGTTATTGATGTTCAAGCGTCTGCATCACCTGGACGATTTGCAGATTCCACTTTTGAGGCTGCTAGGTCAGACTCTCTGTAGTTACCCGACCTTTGAAGAGATTTACTGCACTGTTAAAGTCAGCTGTAAATGCACAGGATTGTGTGACTAATTGTGCTGCGCGGTGTTGCAGAGCTATGAATGGGTTTGCTATGGTCACACTTAGCTGTCTGGTTAAAGGCCCTGCTTCTATCAGTGAAGATGGATAAATCATATTCAACTCAATGTTAATGATAAAGGCTATTTATACTGTGCACTATCACGACTGGAGTGGTCCCCTGGCGCTCTGGCGGATCTGAATGGAAAAAGGGTAGGGCGGGTTAGTAGGCTTGAGTGTGAAAAGTGCAAGAGAGCAGTGATTTGCTGTTAGGAGCTTCAGTTCGGTTAATACCGTTCGCTGTGCTGTGACATCACACAGGTCCCACCACCCAGAAGCTGTATTTCCACAGTCTGCTAGAGACAGCACTAATATGTGAGGGACATGGACGATTGCGCAGGCTACATTAGCCGCTGCAGAGCCCTGTCATTTATTCCATAGCTCTAAACATGCGTAGTGTTCTCCTTAAACGGACGATAGTCCATGAAGAACACTTTGAGAGTTATGTCTGCTTGGGGGATGATCCCGTTAAAGAGTACCCGAAAGAGTACCCGATAGATTGGGCTTTTGTCGAAGCAAAATTAACATACCACATCCAAAATAAAAACATGTTATGTCCCTTCTCCATGGATCGAACATGAGTGGTAGCAATTAACCCCGTTCAGATTCAGCCAAATAAATCAAGGGCCATGCATGACATTGTTGGTACTTCCGTTTCAGGCCGGTGCCCGTCCCCAATCAAACTCACCAGACAGAACCTGTGAGTTTTGAAGAATTGATTTAAAAAAGCAACCACTTGCAGGGATTCCTGTGCTAAGCACATGCCCTTTCCACCATGCCCAAAAGTGTGAGTCCTACTCCTATTACAGTAATATAGCACAGCAGTTCACACAACGTAGCAGGACGATTTGGCGCGGCCAGTTCAGCGCGGGCCGATTCGCTGCGACCGCTTCGGCGCAGGAGACATTTGGGCACGCCCAGTTCGGCACTGGGACGTTTCGCCGCAGGGATCTTTTGGCACAAGGGAAACAATTGAAAGGTTGATCTTTTTTTTCAAGGATAATAAAAATTAAAACAAATAAAGAGCCGTTTCTGTGTACAATGAACACGTTTGCTGCTGCAAATATGCCACCCGGAGTCACTGCTTTCCGCGGAAATGCTGACTCGATCTATGCCTGCATTTCACCCCTACGCCACAATTAGACTGGCCCAATACTCGTACCATGTATGTCTGACACGTGTCGCATTACTCATTCTTGGATCATTGCGATTGCTTTTCCATTTGTAAAAGTACAGCAACCTTCCTGCACAATGCACATTATGACGAGACAAAGGAAACGGGATTGGCCACACATGAACCGTGAACATAATTGGATATTTCATCTTTGAGCAATTATGGTGTAAGAGAGGGGTCATTATCCAGTTGATGTTGTGCATTCGGTGATCATGCAGGTTTCTTAAATCTTTTAAAGCACGAGTATGCAGAGGGAAATAGATTACTCTACCCCCGCACGCAGGGTGCCTAGGGCTGGGCACGAGGGGCCGAGAGGCCGGCCCTGGGCCCTGCTCTGTAATTACAGATCATTAAATGGTCTCATCAGGTGTCCTCACCACTCTGCAATGTGCCTCGCCCCCAGGAATGCGAGGCGCCAGCCCCCGCACTGAGGAGCCGGCTGTGCGGCCACTGACAAGCGAGCACAAATACCAGAGGTTAACAGGGTTAATTTCCCCATATTGACATACGTAACAGGGTTAATTTCCCCTCTTAGACACGTTCCAGCGTCTGTCTGGAAGGTGTCCCAGTCCCTCCCGCCCCCACCTCAGGTCCCATTTTAAGCATTTATTCAAATAGCTATAATGTGCCAACAAGACAGCTCAGACGGATAAGGCACATTTTACAGAAAACTCAGGTCACAAGTTCAGCTTGCTGCAAAAGAGCCGTCTGCGTGGTCATGCCTCTGCTGTAAAGCGCTCCATCTTCAAATAACAAATACATAGCACAGTGTGTTAATGTGTCTGCTGCCAGTTACAATCCTAGTAAGATAGCTGCGTGGGTGTAGCCCTTTGGTAAAGATGCCTGTGTAACCTGCAGGTCACATGTTGTTCCTAATGCACTAAAGCAGTCCAATCAGGAAATGGGCCAGTCCAGAGCTCTGTCTACAGTTTGTGGAGTTTAGGCTCCAGTTACAGTTAGACATCTCAGGGGAGTCCAATAGCTATGACTAACCTGCAGTAGGTCTCACGAAACTTGTGAAGCCAGATAGCTCAGCAGGTACATGTCCATGCATCCGAGTTCTGTATAGAGCTCAAGGGAATTCCTGGCAGTGCTGACGCCATTTTACAAAGTTGCAAAGCACATTGAGTAAGCGCCAAGCGACAGTGCTGGGGTGCTGTGCACTGTCTTTAGTTTACTGTAGGCCAGTAAACAGCATCTGCCTGTGGGTCCCGTGCTGGATGAGGCACCTATTGCGATTGGCTAACATTGGGCTCCAAGGATCCATCTTAATCCTGACCTGCTGACGCTGCCTAGGCTATTTCACTAGCGGTACCCACATTTATTCAAAGCACCTCGATCCTAAGACGCTCCACACCTGGCTATTCCAACAGTGGGACCTGCACAGAGCTCACTTGATGCACCCCGGTCCAGCCGTATCTCTCAACACCCCTTCCCAGTCAGAAGCATTGCTGCGAGCACTGCATTCTGTCTGCAACCTCCTCAAAGCGCCAGAGGCATGGTGCCGCCCCTACACACAGGGCTCTATCTATGTTCCTTACCCAGGACTATCTCCACCCCTGTCCATTAAAAACCTGTGAACCACACAGGGATCGCATCAGTCTACATCATCCATGACATACCCCAGTCTTCTCTATTCCAACAGATAGAGAAGGGGCAAGGGGAGGTGACCACAGAAGGGCCAGAGGAATAGAGGGGAGTAGATGGAGGAGGAGGAGAGGAAGAGAGAGAGAGAGGATGATGCCCTGAGTTTTAGAGATGAAATGAGAAGCCAGGGGCATGCAGAGGGCCTGGGAGGGGACAGGAAAGCTAGAGACTACAGCAGGATTGGCCAGCTCCTTGCAGATTTTAAAGAATTCGGCCGAGTTGTTGGATGCCGCAGAGATGCGGGCTTGGATGAATACTCTCTTCTTGGTGCAGACAGAGAGCCGGTATTGCCTTTGGAGCAGGCAGCAGGCCAGTTTGTCAGAGGATGTACAGGAAGCACGCCATTTCCTCTCAGCCACCCTGTTGATAGACGCCATGAATCGTTATGTATCACCATTGGCCTGGGGCCAGTATGGTGTAATATGGTTGCGACGGATTCCGATGTCGTTGATGAAGCGTTGGAACTCTTTACTCGTGAATGGCGGCTCATTGTCACTCTTTATCGATGATAGCATGCCATGGACTGCAAACATCTTCTCCAGCGCTGTCGTGACAGAGGCTGCGTCTGTCGAGTTGACCGGACCATCTTTGGGGTACCTTGTATATTCATCTACTGCCACCAGGAGTTAGGCCTCGTTGCGATAGTGCAAACGTCTATGCTCACTGTGTCCCAGCAACACTCACTTCTCGGGGGACAGGGCATGGGCTCTGGCCATCCTGGTCTGCGTTCATGACTTTCACTTGTATTTGCGGCATCCACACTTACGATTTGAGGAACGCCTATGTCTTTACGATGCCCTGGTGCCCTTGGTGTGCAAGCTGGAGCGTTCTCTCGTGGAGGTTGGTGGCCAATATGATGCAGTGTCCTTTAAGGATCAAGCCTTCCAGAGACACAGACAGCTTGTGCCGTATTCCAAACAGGGATTGCATCATCTCCTGCGCATGGGGTGTACGGAGAGCAACAGCGGAGAGGAACGTTTTAAGCCCCCCAGAGAGTAATGCTTCTTTGGTCTTTTGGAGGCAAGGGTCCTTGTCTGTTTCTTCCACGATTTCATGTAGCTTCATGGCCTTCAGTTTGGCACAGGCGATGATCTGGTATACGTGCTCTTCTGTCTCCGTGGCCGCTTCGTTTTCTGTTGCTGTGGCTGGTTGGGGTTGTCGGGTCAAGAAGTCTGCAGGGTTGTCTGCTCCTGCACAGTACTGTACTTCAAGGTCGAATTGCTATAGCTGCAGCATCCAGCGTTCAATTCTGGCTAGGGGGTGTGGTGCTGACCCCTTGAATATTGGTACCAGGAGTTTGTAGTCTGTTAGGACTGTCACAGGGTGGCCCAGGATATATACGGGAAAGTATCTGCACTCCCATATTATGGTTAGGGCCTTTTTTTCTATGTACGCGTATTTTCTGTCTGTGGGAGTGAGGGCTCAGCTGGCGAATGCAATGGGTCCCGTCTCGGTCGGTCTGGGTAAGGAATGCCCCGAGGCCAACCGGACTGGCGTCCACTTTTAGTTCTGTCTTTCTGGACGTGTCAAAGAATGCCATGGTGGCGTCGCTGGACAGTGAGTCCTTTATCGTTTGGAAAGCTGTCTCTTGGGTTGCTCCCCACTCCCATGTCGTTTTTGCTTTTGTGAGCTCCCGCAGGGGGGTGGCAATAGTGGCTTGTCAGAGATAAACAGTCTGCAGTATGTTGCCATACCTACATGCCTAGTAAACTAGGGACTACGGTGGCGCTGGTGGGGGCTCTGGCATTTTTGATGTCTTCTACTTTTCCAGGGCCTGGGAGACACCTTTCTCATTGAAGACATATCTGAAAAAGCTTAATGTAGATTCCCCAAATTTGCATTTCTCTTCATGGAGCGTTAACCCTGACTCTTCCAGCTGCTGTAGTGTGGCAGCCAGTCGGTCGTTGTGTTCATTTTTGGTTTTGCCATACACCAAGATGTCATTGCTGACATTTGTGACTCCAGGGAGGTCCTGCAATACTTTTCGTATTTCGTGTTGGAACACCTCCGCTGTGGACGAAATTCCAAAATGTAGCCGACGATATCTTGATTCTTTTGCCAGGCGGATCTGGTGATACCATGACCTTAAGTCCAGCTTGCTAAAGACGGTGGCACCTGTCAGGTCCACAATTAGTTAATCTACTGTTGGCATTGTGTCTTTCCTGCCCAATTGCCACATTTGGCAGACGCATATCAATGCATGTCAGCACCGCTTGGGGCTGCTTGGGCTTCACAGTCCCGACCATGGGGAAAACCCAGGATGCAGTGCCTGTAGTCTTCTCGATTATTCGAAGGTTCCTCGAGCTTGTTCAGTTCTGTCTCCACTGCCGCCCTCATGTGGAAGTGGACAGCCCTCGGTGCAACTGTGGGGTTGATGTGGAGCTTTACTGTCATCCCTTTTAGCCATCCAATGCCCTGGAATAGCTTCCTGTGCTTGGCTAGCAGGTGATCAATTTCTCTTGAGTTCATAGCGAAAATGAACAGGATTACTTCCAATCTCTCTGCGGTTGGGCAGCTAAGTAGCGTTTCGATTCCTGCATCCACCACGTAGATGCAGGTTCTGCAACTCTTCTCTCTGTGTGCAAGGGTGGTCTTGAAGTATTCCACTACTGGGAGGGGCTTTTTGCACCCATATGCAAATAGTTGCACAGTCTTCCGCCACAGGGGTGGCCTGGGGTCTAGTTTGTCGAACCGTTTGGTCAGCATGACATTCACTGTTGCTCCTGTGTCGATCATCATCATCACCAGGGTGTCTCCTATGGTGATGGTGCAGCTGCGATGTGATCTGCTGTCGTTGTTGGGTCTGCCGCGGGGCCGCTTGACAGCTGAGATCATGTGGGCTTTTTCATGCCTTGGTCTGCAGTGCCGGTTCATGTGGTTTGGAGACTGTTCTCTGCTTGGCTGATCGTCATCGCTGCTGGTGCTATCTGTGTCTTCTCCCTCAATTGCTCGGGCCGTCCTCTCCGGGTGTCACAGGTCCGGTCGGGTTGTCTCCGCTAGCAGCAATCTGGTTGTCTGGGGCGGAAGGTTTGTGCATTCCTGGGCCTTGTGTCACTCCTCCAGTCTTGAGCTCTCCCCTGGGTATGGACCTCCAGAGTTTTTCGGAGGAGAGTCCATGTATGACCTGTTGGCTCACTGCAAACCCGTTGTCCGGGAAGTTACAGCTGATGGGCAATTCCCGCAGCCGGCCATGGAAGTCATTCATGCTCTCTTGTGGGCGTTGTCTGGTTTGGCTAATTTTGAACTGCTCAAAGTCTGGGCTTACCTGAGACTTGATTTTCCTCGTGAGGGCGATCTTCACTGTCTCATAGTCATCTTCTGCGCCTTGGTTCGGGAGTGTGTTGAATAACCTAAGGGCCATGGTGCCAAGGTTAAGCATAAGGAATGTCCTTTTCTTCTCCTCTGCGATAATGTCACCTGCCTTAATGCTCAGCTCAAATTGCTGGATCCAGAGCTCCCAGCGGAACCCTGCACGGGGGCCAAAAGGTTGAAATGGCAGTGTGACTTGCCGTTGCGGGTGGGGGCTGCAGCCGGAGTGTGTTCGCTCCTCCCTCCTCATCGCCAGAGTGATGCTCACGGCCAGCAGGTCCTGTGAGCTTGTGTTGTGGCGGGAATGGCAGGCGGTGTCTGCAGATGGCGCGCGCCGCACAGCGCAATAACATGACACAACACATGTATTCTGGTGTCAGAACGGAGAATGCCTAGGCATGCTTTCTCGCTCCCTTTTATTTGTTTTGTTTGTTAGTTTGAATTTTTATAATGCTCACCAGACCCAAAGGTATCACGGTGCAATAGGCATCAAGTAGGTTTTCAGCTTCGGTTACATTGCTGTGTAGTCACAAATGCATACAGTATATACAGGATATGTACAAGCATTAGGCCATATAGAAGAAAGATGCAGAGAAGTCAAATATACAAAATATACAGAATATTGAGGAAGTAAAGCAAAGGAGATGGGTAGGGTGGGGAGGTGAGGAGCAGAAGTGTATGATGCTTTGCTTTACTTTGCTTCACATGACCTGTCCTGACCCTGTCAGTCACAGATCCCGTGCACATCACAGGAGGGAAGTGTGCCAAACTTTACAATTCTTCTAATTTAGCTTAAATTATTTCTATATACATTTGTTAAATTATTTTATGATTTGTGTACGTTATAAAACACCTCTTTAAATCTTGAGTTTTTTTTTTAAAGCCAAACATTAACACATTTGATTAGTCCCAACTACACCTGGAAAAATGTCAGTTCCCCTTAGTTTACGACTGGCCTGGAATCCTGGCTTCAGCTCTTGAGTAAAGTGAGTGATCCGGGGATAGTTTATTTATCTCACTGTGCCTGCACGAGTTCTATTTCGAAACACGCAGGTCCTGTTTTGACATCAAATAGAGTATGTCTTACTAATTAAATGGAACAAATGTGTGGAGGTGATTGTTTTTTTATTGTGAACAAAATAACAGTATTAGTAGGTGCAATGTTAAAAACAATGTATGTAAATAGGGTCTATGTAGAGCGCTTTGATTAAAAGTGCTCAATAAGGGGGGCGTGGCTCGGAGCCGCCACGGACAGCATGGCTTCTTAAGAGCTCCTGTCTGGCCCAATGCGCCGCACCTAATCACGCTGCTCTGAGGCCCCGTTAGGTGCCACAATGTAAATATATGATGTTGGAAGCTCCCCTGCAGCTATCGTTCAAGTGGGCTCCCATATCAAGGCCAATTTACCAGGTTTTTTACTCTTTCATCATGCAGAACCCACCAGTCCCCAAGATGGCCCCGCCACGCTTTGCAGCACGGAGGAGCCGCAATAAGAAAATCTAACGAGCGTTGCTGCAATACAACTACTAACGCCGAATGCTTCTAGCACTCTCTCCAGCAGAATAGCGGACATATCAGCCTCACAGATCTAGCAGGCATCTCTCATTCGGACATCGATCGGCCAGTGGCTTACCTCCTGGGACCGCAGAAGAACACAGAGTCGGAAGCGTAGAGCTGCGGAAGTGACTGTGAATCGCGGCCCCGCTGCTTCCTACCTCCGGCCTGCATCCGGCGGGGAGCCCCTGTTCAGCCTCCAAGGCCGCCGTGGGGGATCAGCGGAGCGACGTGCAAGGCCTTGCGACGTGCAAGGCCTTGCCTGGAGCCTCACAGCCTCAGACTATCAACGGGCCCCTCCAACCTGGATGCGGAAAGCTTCTGCATTCCGGGGATGGGGGCGAGACACGCGCCTCGTCTACCCCAGGACCCTGCCAGAGTGAGTCCAGCACACAGAAGCGCTCACTATCCGGGACGAGCTGCAGCTGAATCACACCACATGGGGGCAACTAGGCAAAACGTGCCCCCACCCAATCAATCACCTGCAACTTGAGCACTGGGGTATCCACAGCCATGAAGCTTAAACCCGGAGGGGGGGGGACCCTCCCGGAGCAGAGGAATCGCCCAGCACTTGCCACCAGCAATCGCCAGAATCCACATCAGCTCCAGTGATATGAGGTGAGGAGCCGGGAGGGGAAAGCTGCCTGTGCTGACTCGTGTGGGGCCCCGAAGTTGATGCCCGCAAGCAAATTCACCCCAGTACCAAGTTACAATTGCCATCAGATCCCGTTTGACCCTAAGCCTATGCCAACATATCCTCCTTATAATTCAATCACTTCACCACTACCCAAGAGTCACCAAGGAGCATACTGTGATACGGCTTAGCCGGCAATAGCTAAATCGAGGGTGTAGAAGATTAGCGCCAGCCCCTGAGCAACCTAGCACACGAAGTAGAAGCAGAAATATCTAGACAGAAGCTAGGCCATATAGATCCACCAACGGCAAAATGTCTAAAAGCGGGAAGACAGCCAAACAAACAGACATTGCCGCCCTCATGGCTAACTCAGCCATCGAAAGGTCTAGAAAGATGGATCTGCCGGAGAATATTACTCCCACCTCGGTAGTGCCAGAGCACAACCCATCACAAGTGGCCACTAAGGCCGATCTTCACGACCTATTGTCTGCACTTACTAGGGAAATCCAAAAAAGCACTGAAGAAGTCACTAAGAAAATCAACTCCTTGGACAAAAGGGTGGGGGAAGTAGAACACCGAACTACCGAACTGGAATCCGAGGTCTGCGACCAAAGATTTGAAAATGAACATGACAGGGACAGAATAGCTGCTATTGAGGCAAGATGCAACATTCTGGAAGCAAAACAAGAGGATTTAGAAAACCTTTCACAAAGGAACAACATCCGTATTCGGGGGATTTCATCCTCTATCCCAGATGCAGACCTGAAATCCTATGTATCGGATCTTTTTCGATTCATAATTACCCTCCCGGATGACTCACCCTTGGAGTTAGACCGGGTGCACAGAACGATCCCGAGGAAAACATCCACGTTCCCCCTGGATGTTTTGGCGAGGATACTTTTTTCAAATAAAGGAGGATATAATGCGTGAAGCAAGGCAGATGTGCCAAATCACCTTCCAGGGATCTACAATATCATTCATTATACCAGGACTTGGCGAACTCAACTCTCCAAAAACTGAAAATTATGCGGCCACTAACAGTGTGGCTACGCGAAAAGAAAATCCCATACCACTGGGGATTCCCTACCTCAGCGAGATTTATATGGGAGGGATCCCAAAGACAAATTCAATCACTAGAAGAAGCGGAGAAACGTATGGACCAGAGGAGAGCAGAAGGGGATTCCGAATCCAAAGAAACAAACCACCCCCGCCAGGACAAATCTCTGGGGGGAGAATGGACAAAAACAAGCAGACGGCGCAGACTCCGAGGTCCCCTAAGAAAGACAGCGACATGGGTTGAGTACCCTTCGATGGCGCCAGTGAACTCTGGCCCTCGGTCCTCAAGCAGCTGCCACTCAGGATCGATAACAAGGCAACCTCAGAGAGAAAATTACACACCAGCATTCAAACAAAGTGGGAGCATTGACTAAGCTCCACCAAATTTCATTTCAGCGGCCCAGATGGCCAACAGCAAGCGCATTGGTGCCACCAGTTTCCCAGTGGCAGTAGGAGGACGTTTCTCCTACCAGTTCAACGTTGAGAGGGGGTGGTGGAAGGGGGGGGTTTAAAAGGACAAACCTAAAGTTTGGGACTCCAATCATCTCAAGCTACGTCCTTTCAAACAGCATTACAACATGCAATAACAACAACAAGAAATATACCATTCCAACACAGCTACAGAGCCCGCTTATCAATTTCACAGATCCAGGTGGGGGACGAAATATGAGGCATCCTCAACACAAAATATTAGGTGATGGCTGATACAAGCGATATAAGAATCCTAATCTGGAACGTTCAAGGCATGAACTCACCAAGAAAGCGCAGATCAGTGGAACACCGGCTGGATCAATTATCCGGAGACATTGTGCTACTCCAAGAAACCCACCTGCTACAGGACGATGAACACCGCATAAGATTCAATAGATATAAGAAAGCCTATTTCACCACAGCGGGGAAGAAGAAAAGAGGGGTAGCGATATTATTAAGGGACAAAGTCCACTGTCAAAGATCGCAATAAGAATCGATTCAGAGGGCCGCTTTCTCTTACTTAAAGGCCTTTTCGAAGAACCTCCTATCACAATCGTCACAATCTATAGCCCCAACACATCCCAAACCAGCTTCATCGTGGACCTCATTCCAACCATCTTAGCTTTTCGCGAAGGTTACTTGATCATCGGTGGGGATTTTAACTCCATGCCAAACCCGCAAGTGGACAAGACTCTCCCCCCCACCAACGCAGACTTCACACAAGCTCTATCCCTAGCTAAATTGTTCAGAGAAACAGAGACCGTCGATGCCTGGAGGCTATTTAATGACAATTCACGAGACTACACGCACTATTCCAATGTTCACAAAGGATACTCAAGAATAGACTTTATTCTAATTTCCGGAGTGTTGTTCCCATGCTTAAACAATGCAGAAATTCATACCTGCATGATCTCTGATCACGCTCCAGTCTCTGCGAATTTAGCTATATCAGGCCAAAGAAACCCTATCCGGAGGTATTGGAAATTAAACGACTCCCTACTACTAGACAAAAGCATCAGAACAGAAGTGGAGACCACAATATCCAACTACTTCAAAGAGAGCACTACGGAGACACCTCTCCCATCAACGTCATCTGGGATGCAATGAAAGCGGTAGTCAGTGGCTCACTGATTGGTGCAGGAGCGGAACAGAGAAGAATATCAAACATCGCAATGACTAAACTGGAAAAAGAAGTGGTCCAACTAGAAGCGGAACTGAAAGTGCGCTACACCAGAAAAGCAGAGAGATCTCTGAGAAAGACTAAAATAGCGCTAGAAATGATTTGCGCTGACCGAACAGCCAAATCATTAGCATATACAAAACAGTTCTATGACAGCAAAGGGAACAAATCAAATAAAGTACTAATGCAGAAGCTAAAAAGATCCACGGCCGAAACAACATTCTTAAACTACGAGGTGAAGATGGGAAGCTGCACTACTCCGAGACAGATAAAATCAATGAACTCTGAGGCATCATAAATCTATAATGTCCGGAGATCCTACGGTTCTAGACAAGCTGCTGGAATACCTGAGTGCTATATCCCCCCCAAAGCCCAACCCAGCTGGAATCCCTGGAAGCCCCCATCAATATTGAAGAAATTATCAAATCCATCAAATCCCTCAAATCTACTGCTCCTGGACCAGATGGCCTCTCTGCAAACTTTTATAAAAAAATATGCCAGAATTTTAGCACCTCAGATGGTCGCCTTATTTAACTCCTTCCTGTCCGCAAGATCGGTCACTAGATCAATGGCCGAGTCGATCACAGTCCTGCTACATAAGCCCGGTAAGGATTCCGAATTACCTGACTCTTACCACCCGATATCACTCCTGAACAATGATGGCAAGATCTTTGCCAAAGTACCAGCCAGGAGACTGGGGACGGTTCTCCCATTTTTAATTAACCGAGATCAAACGGGATTTATCCCGGGAAGAGGGACTCACGACAATATTAGGCGAACAATAAATATAATTGAAAGCGCCCACAAAATGAAGGTAGGGATGGCCATGATCTCATTAGATGCCCACAAAGCCTTCGACCGGGTAGACTGGGGATACATTCGAACGGTTCTTGAACATTTTGGCTTTTGCCCCAATTTTACAACTTGGGTGATGGCTAATTATCAAGTTCCCACAACACAACCGTGGGTCAATGGCACCAGGTCGGGACATATACACATATCCAGGGGCACTAGACAGGGTTCCCACTCTCACCCCTGGTTTTTGCCTTGTCTATGGAGCCTTTTGCTGCTAGAATTAGACAGAACGGGAATATAAAGGGGATAATGGTGGGAGACCAAGAATACAAAATCGCGTTATACGCAGATGATGTGTTAATCACAGCATCAAATTTAGCAACGTCCCTGGGAGCACTATTGAAAGAAATTAGTGAATTCGGTGCCCTATCAGGATTTAGGGTGAACCTGACCAAGTCCTCAGCTTTAGCCATCAATCTTTCGACACAAGAAAGAGATTCTCTAGCCCCCCTGTCACCAATCCCATGGGCTAAGGGTGCAATTGAATATCTTGGGATCCAAATCACAAAAGACCCAGTGCGGTTGTACTCAAGCAACAGCCCACAACTAATCTGCGACCTGCAAAACAACCTTAAAAGGTGGAAACAGCAGGACATTTCTTGGTTCGGGCGAATTACCGCCATAAAAATGAACCTAATTCCCAGATGGCTGTACCACTGCACAGCACTACCAATCCATATCCTGGGCCTGGCCCTAAAAGCTCTACAAAAGAAAATACTAGAATTTGTCTGGGTAGGGAAAAAATGAATTATGGTGAGGGGGAAAACACAGGGAGGGCAGGGAGTACCAGACTTGGTTAGATACACCCTAGCCGCTCAAATATCACACGCATTCTCCTGGGTGCAAGAAACAGATCCCCCGAAATGGATACAAATTGAAGAATTCTGGTGTCCGGTCCCATTATCTGATCTCCCACACCTACCAAACATAAAGCCACAGGCAAATAGCGGTCCCCTTTCAGCCACGACTGTTACGGTCCATTGCTGGAAAGCTGCAGTTCGGAAATGGGGCATACGTAGTGACTTGGGACCCTTGACCCCTGTCTGGAATAATCCTGACTTCTCACCGGGAAGGCCCCTGCTTGACTTTCAATCCTGGATAGAGGGTGGGCTGGGTAAAACTAGCGATTTTTTAGAAGAGGGCTCCCCCATCTCATTCGAGAGATACAAAATAAAATTTGGAGTTGGGGAACGGGAAAGATTCCGCTATGCCCAAATCAGGCACTGGATGTCCCACAGGATAACCCGAGAAAAATGCTCTAAAGAACTGACAGCGCTGGAGCTCTCTTTAACAACACCAACCAGAAGGGGTAGGACCTTGATTATCTATAGCCTCCTAGACAGGTCAGACCCCGCAAAAAAGAAAGATACATGCTAGAGTGGGAAAAGGACCTAGGGCGAGAAATAGAGGGGGAAGAGTGGGGGAATATATGGGCCAGATTGCACAAAAGCTCTCCATGCATTACGAACAGGGAAGGGGGATATAAACTTTGCTATAGATACTATATCGCCCCAGCCCAAATTCAACAGACCAACCCGGATATCCCTGGAACCTGCTGGCATGGTTGCCCAGTCCCCGGATCATTATTTCACATGGTATGGACCTCCCCAAAGGCAGAGGCATATTGGAGAGAAATTTTAAAACACATTAAAGAAATCTCCGGTCTCTCCATACCTTGGGGCCGGGAATTGTTCTATTGGGCGAAACAGGAGACGGCGCATTTCCGATCTCAGGGCATATACCCCGCCTATGCACGCACCCACTTCTAGCGGCAAAAATCGCAATGGCCTGATTGTGGAAAGACCAAAACAGTCCTTCGATAGCTTTATGGTGGTCCAAATGTTGGGACATAGCAGTGGCCGAGAAAATCACGGCAATATGAGCAGGTTCCCTGAACAGAACCCTGAACATATGGGACCCATTCATGGACTATGCGGCTAAATTCCCAGCCCTCACAAAGAGGCCTCCACTCACCAGATGGCTCCAATGTAGCCCGCTTTATTGAATACTGGACCTCACTCAAAACACGTCAAAGACAGGGTTCACACCCGTTCATGAACAGAATGGACCATGGATAACGAAGTCCATCAACAGTCCCCTCAACCTACAAACATTTCGAGAGACACTCTACCGTGAAACAACTCATAATTAATGCATTGTTGTGATTGTTGTATTGCTTTGAAAAATCCAATAAAATGTTGATATTGAAAAGTGCTTAATAAAATAACACTTTATTAGAATGTGTGTTAAAGATGGCAAATAATCTCAGAGTTTTTGTTTTAGAAATGTATGCAGGAAGAGTGGTGTCCTGCAGCAGCCTCTCTTGTAATTTTGGTGCATCCAAGCAGTACCAGCAGTAGGCAGCAAGTATTACCGTGGGCCACAATGAGACTTCCACTCTGGGCATTGTTGGAGGCGGAGCTACCTTGAGCTGCACCCAGTGAAAACCGTCAAATTCGGCGCAGAGAGCGGAGCGGAGTTGGAGTGGTATATTGTGGTCTCAGTCTTTACACTTTGGGCATTGCTGGAGGCGGAGCTACCTTGAGCTGCATACAGTGAAAACCTCGAATTCAGCGTGAAGCGCTGCGCAGTGGGCCGAGTGGTCTGTTGTGGTCTGTAGGGGTCCGGTGACCAGGTTGCTCGCTTCCTTGTCCAGTAATATTGTGGTAAGCCTGTCTGGGACTGAGCTAGACTAACACCCTTTTTTGACCTTGGTGGAAAGTGCACAGGGGAGGGTTTGAGCAAAAGCACTATGCTGGGTGTCAATATCTCATAAAGGGACGAGAGTATCAATCCCCTCTTCCGAACCACAGAAGCCGAATAGATCGACCCTCCCACCGTGGTTGGCACGGGTACCTGAATGTTTAACAAATACGGGAGACCACGTGGCAGCCAATGGGGGCGAAGACGGAGTTAGAGAAAAGGGATGGAATGACAAAGGAAAGGTAGGGTAAAGAAAACATGCACCTCAACACAGCAAAAATGAATAATACCTTACACCTGAAAACCCCCTGCCTCACTTATCATATAACTATACTCAGCACACTATACGTGTCATCTTAATGCCTGTCACACATAGCATACCCAAAAGATTGCATATTCAGAAGACTCACTAAACATACGAAGGTTAGAGGTCATAACTTGATTAACACAACACCAACAACCTGCTCCTACTACACAGAATGGCATAAGCAGAATGGCACACACAAGGGAATTCCCTGTGATGACATAAACATAGACACATGTCCCTGATGGGCAAGCATAAGCCGCGACACATGAACATAATACAATACATGTAACACAAAGCTTTCTCCATAACCATCATGCATGATATATGGCAATGAACTGGCCTCTAGAGTTCCTTTTTATGACTCAATGGTGAACCAGTCCTTTATTTGGCCATAGCCCTAAATCTGCCCCCAAGGAGGGCTACAAGGGGTGATCCCCCTTTCCACTTGGTGTGGGAGGGGGAGGGCCACCGCAAATAAATCCCAGTCCCCCCACCCCCATACCCGTTCGATTTTTTTATTTATTTTTATTTTTGCACCCCTTCCCTGGGGTTAGACAATCAGCCATCTGCCCCCAGGGTTGTGCACATATGTGCCCCCATGCCTTGGGGGCCGGGGGGCAGAGGGCTGCTTACTTGAAGCAGCCTCCCTTCTCCCCACGTAACAAATGTTTCCATGGTGGTCCAGTGGGTTGCTGGTCACGGATCGAGCGCTCTGCAAAACAGAGTGCCTGAAAGGACGAGCTATCTCGTCCTTGGCAACAGGGAGGGAATCCCGAGGACGAGATAGCTCGTCCTTGGCACTAATGAGGTTAACTAAAACTGAAAGACAAGAGAAGGCAACCGCACTTATGCTTATATTGCGGAAAATCAGGCCACTTACTCAAAGAATGTCCAGTGAAACCACCGAGGAGAACTGCTGGAGCCACGGAGAAGGAAGATAATAACAAGGAGTCGGAAAACTACCAAGCCCGGCAAGCGTAGAGGTCCGCTTGTCGAGCGAGAAGGATGAGCCACAGACTTCACACTTTGCATTAACAGTAATTTTGATCAATCACCAACAACCATCTCGGATGCAGGCTGTCGAAGCATACATAGACAGCGGAGCAGTTGGGAATTATGTAGACCAATATCTGGCAGCAGAGATGGGCTTCCCTTATGCTCTAAGTCGACTACCGAAAAAGTTACTACTGTTGATGGGACAGAAATAGCTTCCGGACCAGTAACCCAATGTACAGCAGCACTAACCCTACTGTGCCAGGATGGACACCGAGAATCTATTGCATTCAATCTCATCAAAGCTCCTCATTTTCGACTAATCTTAGGGATGCCATGGTTGGTAGCTCACAACCCTCTAATAGATTGGCGTACCAAGAAGGTGGCCTTTTCTGATATTTGTGCTCGCACCTGTTATTTCCAAGAAAAGGGGAAAACAGACTTATGTACATCTGCTACTCCCAGTACGGCGACGATTGTACTAGGTGTGACTAGTACTCTACCAAATGAATACCAAGATTTTCAAGACGTGTTCTAGAAAGAACAAGCAAATACTCTACCACCGCACAGGCCCTACGATTGTCAGATCGACCTCATATCTGTTCCGCAAATCCCTTGTGGCCGAATCTATGCACTTACTGAACCAGAAAACCTCCATTTGAAATCTTATCTTGATCAGTATCTGGCAAATGGATTTATCCGCCCGTCTAAATCACCGGCAGCCAGTCCCTTATTCTTCGTACCTAAGAAGGAAGGAGATCTGAGGACTTGCATCGACTATCGCGCATTAAATCAGATCACAGTAAAAAAACGTTCTACACTGCCCCTTATTCACGAATTATTGGATCAAGTCAAAGAGGCCCAAATCTATACCAAAGTGGACCTTAGGGGGGCACACCATCTTGTTCGAGTGAAGAAAGGAGACGAATGGAAAACCGCCTATTGTACCAAATATGGCTTGTATAAATAACAGGTAATGCCTTTTGGACTTTGCAACGCTCCCGCTGCATTCCAGTACTTTATGAATGATGTTTTGCGGGAGTTCATCGACGTTTGCGCCCTGGTTTACATTGATGACATCTTAGTGTATTCTGCTACAAAAGAAGACCATGTCAGGCATGTCCGCTCCATCCTTACTAAACTCTGCCAACATAAACTGTATGCTAAACTTGAAAAATGCTCTTTTCATGTCACCGAAGTGGAGTCCCTCGGTTTTATCCTCACACCAAAAGGTATCCGAATGGATAGGCACAAGGTAGATGCCATTCTTAACTGGCCGTCACCAACTTCATTTAAAGGAATCCAGAGTATGTTGGGCTTTGCAAACTTTTACCGCCGATTCATCCCAGATTTTTCCCAAATAGTGCATCCAATTACATCACTATTGAGAGAAAACAATAAAAAGTTCCATTGGACCGAAGAAGCAGAGAAGAACTTAAGATAAAATTCACTTCTGCTCCAGTTCTACGGCATCCTCGCCCACACCTCCCTTATATAGTTGAAACAGATGCCTCTAGCATGGCTATGGGAGCTGATCTCTCGCAAAGGGACCCAGGAACTGGCCAATTACACCCTGTGGCCTTCTGGTCACGAAAATTCTCACCTCCCGAACTCGACTATGCTATCACAGACAAAGAACTCTTGGCTATAAAATCAGCTTTCAAGGCATGGCGACACTATCTCCTTGGTGCTAGACATACTGTCACAGTCATAACTGATCATTGAAACCTGCAATACCTAAAAACAGCAAAGGCTCAATCATCCAGTCAACTGCGGTGGGCTCTTTTCTTCGCTGAATATGACTATGTGATCACCTACTGGCCAGGAGTGCAAAACGGAAAGGCTGACGCCTTGTCCCGCATGGGTGTTGATGAAAAGGTGTACATAACTCCTGATCCAGTAGCCATCATTCCAGAAGACAAACTCCTGGGTTTTACGACAACATTGACACAGGGTGAACTCCAAAACAAGCTCCAACTCTTAATGGATCCCACTTTCTCACAAGAGTGGTGTACTCAAGGAGAACATTACACCATTAAAGACCAGTTACCATATTTTAGGAACCGTCTATACTTGCCAAGTAAAGATTTACCAGAGTAGGTTATTTCGGGTTATCACAACTCCCTGATTGAAGGTCATCCTGGAATTGCCAAAACTCTAGCTAAATTAAAACAAAACTATTGGTGGCCCACATGGCGTAAAGACATCATACAATGTAACCGATCTTGCGGTGTGTGTGCACAAAACAAGTCCCAAAAGCAGAAACCATGGCACACACTGTCCCTTGATTTCATTACAGATCTGCCTCCCAGTCAAGGATTCAACACCATTTTAGTAGTTGTAGACTTGTTCTCTAAAATGACACACTTTATTCATTCATTTTAAGCTTCCAAATGCATCCAATTTAGCAAAAGTATTTCTGGAGGAAATCGTACGGATACATGGCTTTCCATCAGTCTTGATCTCAGATCGAGAGGTGCATTTTACATCAAGTGGAAAGAAATTGGAAGGACTTGTTATGGATAGCTGAATATGCCTATAATAATTCATTACACACTAGCACTGGACAAACCCCTTTCTACACTATATATGTTAGACATCCACGTACTTCAGAATTGGATCTCCCAAAGAAGCAGCGGAACATTTACTCCAAGCCAAGAACAGACAGAAGAAATTTGCTGACCAACATCGTAGTAAAGCCCCCGACTATCAAATTGGAGACAAGGTCTAGTTAGCATCAAAATATGTGCCCATAAAAGGGACTCTGACCTTTCGTGTGTGATATCTGGGACCTTATTCTATTGAATCCATAATAAATCCAGTGGCAGTTAAATTAGCCCTACCACCCACTATGCAGATTCATCATGTGTTTCACGTATCACTCCTAAAACCGGTACAACCCGGTACTCGGGTTACAACACCACCAAAACCAGTATTAGTTGACAGAGAACCAGAGTTTGAAGTAAAGGATATCCTAGACTCAAAATACACCAGATCCAAACTGTACTACTTAGTTGATTCGAAGGGATACGGCCCTCAAGACAGATCATGGGAACCTAGTGAATACATCCCTGCACCTCGCTTAATTAAAAGGTTCCATCAGAATTACCCAGCCAAACCAGGGCCAGGCAGAAGTGCCACCGTGAGAGGGGCCTTGGGGGGGAGTGCTGTCATGACCCTTACCCCTGGCCCTCACTGGCAAGTCAGCCTTCCAGTTAGGGCCAGGTCAAAGGCCTTAAAACCTCATCCAAGACTATCTTGGAGGCAGTCGTGGCGCCTTTGACGCCAGGCGCATAACCATCATGAAGACCAACATTAGAATGGGACTATTTAACTTGGGGGGGGGGGGTTCAGCCAACATGGAGGCACACACATAGCTCAGTTACAAGCAACTGGGCTATGCGGTCTAGTCTTTTGGGTGTGGCAGGCCTGGGACTATTTTACCTGGACTACCTTACCTGAGACTTTTTAAACCACACCCAAACAGCAGAACATGCTTTGCGTTATTCTGCTGTGGGCAGCATAACGCTCACTGTGTCCAGTTCTTTGATGCCAGTTTACCTGAAACCAAGGACCTGCAGAGAGAGAAAGAACACTACATAACTTACCTAGAACAGTATCCTGTCTTCAATCCATCGCCGACTTCAGTTCCACTCACCTGAAAGTACGAACTCCATCATCCGGCACTGCATGCATCCTGGAATACCATAACCTGGAAAGAGTAGAATTAAAGACAGCATTAGTAAGGGTTTACTCACGTTTCCTTCCGAATGAAGAAAGCCACACAATTCTTACCTGGGTAGTCATCTCCTGGTCAGTATCATTGCTGGAACATTACAGCGCTCGGAGAGGAACATCGCAACCTGCAAGGAGAGAAAAGAGAGGTTAGCAATATAAAAGGCGAAACAGCGCTGAGCATCGCACATTATTCACCGGATAGCATTGCGCACACCGCGCTTTCGCCTACCAGCCCATGCTCATCTTCAAACTGCATGACAACTCCAAAATACTTTTCCATACCTAAAAGGAAAGAAGCAAGACATTATTATTCGAACTAAGAGGAACATAAGAACTGCATATAAAGACTGTAAAGCAGCAAAGTTACGGAGTCGCAGCAGGCATGAATTCCCACAGGGGGGCTTGCACCAGTGAAGTAACTTGGTCGCTGCTCGCCCCCCACATCTACGCGCCCCTGCCACGAGGAGCAGGACAGAGAATCCACCTTCTACAATATTAAGACCCATCTTTAACCAGAGGCCTTACCAAGGGAGCGGGAGAGGGTTCGAGAGTGCAAATCATCCAACTAGGGCTGGGTGGCATCCTCGTGGATACCAGGTGAGCGTAACAATCTTCTGCAATTGACACCAGTGAAAGGCCAACCTATTTTTAAAAGCTTAGGACACAAACTCTGCCGTAAAAGTGTTGGCAGCATAGGAAATGTCAACCTTTGGCAACATTTCCAATACAGAGAATTAACAGAAAACATGCTTCAATCTGCAGACCTCACTTACGCCAACATTTTAAAAAGTATTAGAGTTGGTGTACTATCTAAAGAAGCACAAGCAATATTGAAAACCTGGCACATCCATGCACTTTATGGCGATAACGCATGTGTTACTGATGTTATGGAACAATTAGTGCCAAAAATGTCAATTGTATGGCCTTAATTCCAACTCTTGCAAGCTGTTCCAAATTCAATGAAACAATGTTAAAAAAAGAAATGCAACCAATAATTGAAATTTGCTCCACGGACAAACTGGACGTACATGGTATGACACTACCCATGTGTCAACAAGCCACAAATTATATCTCCAACACAGCTGGGTTGGAGAAAATATTAAAATGACCCTTAAACTGTAGAGTAATGCTTAAACGTAACCTTGACGTGGAGCAAGGACTAGTTAATGGAACACTGGGTACAGTTGTTGTCTTTCAAACATACCGAAGTGACAACAACATTCAGTTTGTCAATATTCTCTTTGACAAACTTTCAGAAGTAAAATGGATAGGGCACTCAAGAGCTCTATTCCTTCTCTTCAAAGATATTTATATACGCAGAGAACAATTTTCTCTAACTCTTGCATATGCAGTCACCATTCATGAATCCCAAGGTCTTACCCTAGACAAAGCATTGATAGATATTGGTAACACAGTCTTTAAAGAAGGCATGAGCTACGTAGCACTATCACGCTTACGTACGGTTTATAGTCATAATCTCGAATTTACAAATCTCGAAAAAAAAAATTACGAATTTTTTTTTAGGACTTTTATTTTTCGAAATAGGGGGGGTTCACCCACCCAACCACTTTATTTTTATTTGTTTTTTTACTGATTTTTATTTGTATATACTAGAGCCCAAAAAAATATAGAAAAAAAAAAATCTTTCTCGAGATTTGTAAATTCGAGATTATGACTGACCACCCTTACGTACACTTGACGGTCTATTTCTAATTAACTTTGATACAAGTAAAGTGAACGCTGATATTCCTTAGACTATACACCCCCCCCCAATCTAAAATTTGTTCTGTTCCACAGAAAGGAAAATGTTGTAAAAGAAAAGTAATTCAAACTGAAATGCAACAGGATTGGACTGCAAATCCTCCAAAGAGAGTAACAGAAGCTAAAACTTCATCAATTACCACAAGCAACAGACACTCTGAAAAAATTACTTGGACACAGAACTATCTGGTCCATTCAAATTTTCAAATGTAACTGGATTAAGTTGCTATGCAAATGTTGCAATGAATATTCTATTTCAATTGCCACCAATTGTTGAGAACATTTACTTACACAGTACAGACCAATTGTGTTTGCAAATGTTAGCCCTTCATAGAAACACAACAAACAATCCTGACAACACATATAGTGTTCACGGAATAAGTCAAGAATTGTACCACTGTGCTGCAACGGTGAAATTCACTATAAAATCACAAGAATTTCTAATGTACTTACTACAAGTACTGGAAAACAAAAACATACCTATAAATGAAATCTTCCAGATTTCATACATGTGGAAACATACATGCACTCTCTACAACAATGTGACACAGGAACAAATCCCTAATGAGCGCTTCGTGTATGTATCCATACCCAAGTGTGAATCCATTCCATTTCAGCAACTGGTACAAAATGCAAACCATGGCAGATTATGTACTACCTGCAATTCAGATAATCGCTCCACCTTACTAATGCAAACACATAGTAACTATGCAATACTAATGCTTCTACGTTACAATGCAGATGGTACCAAAACAACTGCAAGCTGACTGGATTCACACACAGTCAAGTATCACTTGGTAAGAAAACCTTCACAACGATAGGCATAATCTACCACGCAGGAGCCACAACCAATGCAGGTCACTACACTGCATATATTAAAAAGAACTGTGGATGGTTCGAATGTAATGATAGTACCATTACTCTAAGACAGAGATTAAAAACGATTATTTAATCTTCTTAAAACCAAAATTTAATAACTAATCTGTACTTCAACATTAACTAAAATTCAATTAAAAAACTATAAACAGTTGGAATACGCCAACAGGTATCTAACTGGCCCAAGATACTATAACAACCAAACAGATAAATGAATACCACTAAATTGGAATAAAAAATAGACTGTTAGAATACGCCAACAGGTATGTAACTGCTTCCGAAATCTGCAACAAGCCAACAGATGGAACATAAACCAGAAACAGCAAGTGAACACTGAAAGGAAACAAACAAATAGACTGTAGCATAACAAAAAAAGTTTTTTTTAATCCGACAAGGATTTGTTTTTCCTACAGACCCAATGATTTGAAAAACAAACACAGAAACTGAGCGAAATGCACAGTACACTGATTTGTAAACCAAATATGAGGGTCCAAAAAAAGCTGAAATGTCTATTATTCAATGTAATAAGTCTTTATAAAATACACACACTAACATGCTCTTTTCTTTTATCACAGAATTTGAAAAAGAATATTTCCTCCAGGCACCAAAGTCATGTAAAAAATATATTGAATCTCAACAAATCAAACAGTTAGTATAATTTCAAACATTTGATAGATATTCAAATCTATAAATGTGATCTATGGCTGTGATATGGTTTCGGTGGTTGTGGCCAGGGCCTAGAGTCATGGGTGTATAGCCTACGGCCTGCGGCCACGCACCCAAGAACTCTAAGCCCTGGCCACAACCACCGCAGCATATCACAACCACAACCACTGCACCATATCACACCCATGCTACCTTATAACTTCAGTACTTATAACTTCGGTCTTGTGGGCATGGCCTTTGGCCATGCACCCAAGACGCTAGGTTGTACACACAACCACTGCGCCAGATCACACCCATGCTGACTTATAACTTCAGTGCTTATGCCTTCGGCCATACACCCAAGACTCTACGTCTTGGCCATAGCCACCACAGTATATCAAAACCATGGTGGCTTATAACTTCACTGCTTATAGCATATCACACCCATAGTGGCTTATAACTTCAGTACTTATAACGTTGGTCTTGGGTGCATGACCCCAAGACTCTAGGTCCTGGCCACAACCACTGCAGAATATCACACCCATTGAGGCTTATAACTTAAGTACTTATAACTTTGGTCTTGGGTGCATGGCTTTCGGCTATGCACCCAAGACTCTAGGTCCTGGACACAACCACCACAGTATATCAAACTCATGGTGGCTTATAACTTCACTCCTTATAGCATATCACACCCATTGTGGTTTATACCTTCAGTATTTATAACTTTGGTCTTGGGTGAATGGCCTTCGGCCCTCCCTACAACCACCTGATAGATATTCAATACTATGGGTGTATCAATGGCTGTGATATGCTGCGGTGGTTGTGGCCAGGGCCTAGAGTCTTGGGTATATGGCCTACGGCCTACAGGCTGTGGCCATGCACCCAAGACTCTAGGGCTTGGCCACAACCACCGCAGCATATCACACCCGTGGTGGCTTCTAACTCATTATTACACCCATAGAATCAAACATTTTAACTGCGGCATATACTCAATTTGCACCCAAGACTCTAGGCCCTTCCCACAACCACCTGACCGATATGCAATTCTATGGGTGTGTTCTATGGTTGTGATATGCTGCAGTGGTTGTGGCCAGGGTGTAGAATCTTGGGTGTATGGCCTACAGCCTGCGGCCATGCACCCAAAACTCTACGTCCTGCCCACAACCACTGCAGTATATGAAACCCATGGTGGCTTATAACTTCAGTGCTTATAACTGTTCCTGGGTGCATGGCCTTCGCCCAGGCACCCAAGACTCTAGGTCCTGGCCACAACCACCACAGCATATCACAACCACTCCATCATATCACACCCATGCTACCTAATAACTTCAGTGCTTATAACGTTCGTCTTGGGTGCATGTCCTTCGGCTATGCACCCAAGACTCTAGCCCTGCCCACAACCACCTGATAGATATTCGATTCTATGGGTATGATATGCTGCGGTGGTTGTGGCCAGGGCCTAGAGTCTTGGGTGTATGGCCGTAGATATTCGATTCTATGGGTGTGATCTAAGGGTGTATCATGCTGCGGTGGTTGTGGCCAGGGCCTAGAGTCTTGGGTGTATGGCCTGCGGCCATGTACCCAAGACTCTAGGCCCTGGCCACAACAACCGCAGCATATCACACCCATGGTGGCTTATAACTCAGTACCACACCCATAGAATCAAACATTTTAACAGCACAATATACTCAATTTGCACCCAACACTCTACACCCTGCCCACAACCACCTGATACATATTCGATTCTATGGGTGTGATATGCTGCGGTGGTTGTGGCCAGGGCCTAGAGTTTTGGGTGTATGGCCTACAGCCTATGGCCTGTGGCTATGCACCCAAGACTCTAGGACTGGCCACAACCGCCCCACCATACCACACCCATGGTGGCTTATAACTCAGTATCACATCCATAGAATCAAAAAGTTTAACTGCAGCATATACTCAATTTTAATGTCCGCTGACGACACGCCTGTCCTTAAAACAGTTTCAACTTGCCTGCGCACAGCACGGACGGAAATACTATCCTTAGGACACCCCTCATTTTCAGTAATTACGGACAGCGCGGGTATGGCGAATACATCAGTAGCACCTGCCATCTAAACAAATACAGTATTTCACCCATCTCTTACTCCCTGAACCTCCCCAAGCACTCTGACACACCAAAACACTCCCCAAAACTGCATTTCACCTCTCTTCGCCGCTGCGCTGTCGGTGGATCCAAGATGACGGGCGCATCCGAACAATCTGATGAACATCACGCCTCACTCCAGCCAATCGACGGACACGTTGCGTGTCCGCAGTCATGACGCAAGCCCATTAGCCAATCGGTGTCCTGCCCGCAGAACGAACAGGAAAGTGTCTCAGCGGAGCAGACATAGATATCACTAATTTTTTTAGACCTACTTTTTGATCGTTTCAAAGAAAACTACTAGACAGATTTTCACCAAATTTACGAAAGCACGCTTTCGGGACCAGGCCCCTGCCGCAAATTTGGTGAAAATCCGTCTACCGGTTTTGGCTGTAGACATGCGCAAAGTTTTTCCCCCATTCAGTCTATAGGGAAAAAAGTTTTGGGACCCCCCCCTATAACTTTTCCACCCCTGGACCAAACCTCACCAAACTTTGCAAATAAATTCAGAGTGGGCTATGCATTTTTTGCAAAGTTTGGTTAGGATTCGTCCAGGGATAGCAGAGTTATAAGCCACCCAAAAAGTGCTCTTCCTATGGAAACAGCAACTTAACCATAACTACAACTACTGTAATACAAATATATATATATATATTATTGTGGGTTACCCATTGCTGGAGGAGTGTGTGTGATAATGCAAGTACTACTGGGAGTGTATTGGGGGAGGGTATTATATGGGAGGTTCTATAAAGGGGGGGAAGTGGGGGAGGTAGGATTATATATTATCCAAACAAAACAATACATACAAATGTTAATAACACGAGTGGAGTTACATACATTAGTACTAATGTGAACACTAATAATAATAATGGAAATTCTTTAAATGACTCGGATATGCAGGTTAAGTCTGTAAAGGAAGCAGGGAATAGGTCATTTACAGTAAGGAGGGGGCTGCCTGACACTATGAAAAGGTATAATGTTATTTCTGACGGTACTACTGGAGCGGCCATAGTAGAATAAAAAGAGAAGACGAAAGTATGACACGCATCGGGCTTTGATGTAATCAAGGATATTCATCAACCCGAACTCTGCAATTCCTGGTACTCTCAGTGGAGCTGTTATGTGTGTTCACTCATTCCGCATGCGTCAGGGGCTCCCAAGGTGTTAGTACCGCAAGCAGTCCCAATTATAGAGGCACAATGCCTGGTTCATTTTGCACAATGCAGAATAGAAGGAACGTTCCAGGCACATAGTGTGGAACTGCAAATGATGGGCCCAGATTTTGTAAAATGTTCCGACGATCCAGGAAACATCAAGTGTGTGGAGTTACCTTATCTGATGGTGAAGGGAAGAAGGTATGTCAATAATAACTGGCATGACAGCCTACTACCTTGTATGGCAGAATGGCTGGTAACATATAGCAAGGAAAGAATAGCACAAGTGGTCAACCTCTGTGCGTGAATCTGGACAGAGCATGTCACATAGCTAACATGGATTGCAACGTTGGAAAAGCCGGTGTAAGCGCACAAGGAAGAAGAATAAAAGCTCTGTTTCCGCAGCAAGGTTACAGTCTTGGTCGGCTCAAACGAACATTGTAATAAGACACTCTTGATTGCAGACATGAAGAAGGGATTGGCAGCACTGATGGATGACTACTGGATCTGTGGCTGACAAGCTTACTTGCACCTCCGAGCTTCATGGAGGGCTGTTGTTTGCTGGCCACATTGCATTCAGCGCTATAAGTAATCCCAGAAGAGCACCTGAAGGGGGAGTGCTGCCTGCAGACGTGCCAACAAGATTCCTCACAGTACAACCTGTGGATAAGAGCTTGGTGCCCACGCAAGAGCCTCACATCCGGCTAGGGAAAGAACAGTTCCAGCAACCGCAGAGGATGAAAAGATTGAATTACATTTCTAAAGACTCTTCCACATTGCTTGCTGAAATACCAGAAGAATAGAAACTTTTTAGTTCAGCAGAATCCTTTTTTGCCTCTTTACTGTTGCCAGGCGTTTAGACTGCAGCCAATGCAGAGCATGAGTGTTAAGCAACAACAACACTTACTTGCCACCTTGGGACGGCGTTGCATGGGTGGCCCGGCTCGGTGCCAGCAGAGGTGTGGGATTCCTTCAGGGTCTGCGGCGTCAGGCCGAGGCTCGCTGGTGACGTCTGCGGCTCAACGCCGCACAGCAGTGCTGACATCACAGCGCTTAAGGCAGCGTTGTGAATGGAGGCTGCCATGGCGCTTGTGGTCCTGATGGACATCCCAACGTCCTGGCCGCTCACGTGACCACATGCGTAGCATTACAAACTGTGCATACACGTGGGTCATGTGATGTGTGCAGGGCCAATCAGGAGCAATTCCAAGCAATCACGTGACCGGAAAACACAAAATAAAAGCAACACCCACTTCAAGTCATACGCTTCTCAGCTGTTTTCACGGCGTGTTGCCAACTACTGCTCCTGAGCTACGATCCGGCTACCTTGTGTTTTGGACCTTGCTTTTTGGATTTTTTGGACTGATTTGGATTGCCCTTTTGTATTGGAATCCTGGTATTGTGTTCTCAACAGTTTTTGGACTCTGGACTTGGTTATTGGACTGATTGTTTTACCCTTGGATTTGGTGAACTGGGACATTTTGGATATTGGCCTTTCAGGAACCACAGCATCTGCCACCCCTACTTTGTACTCCAGAATTTACAAACCACAGGTGGTCCCTGGTTGAATCTTTCCATCTTTTGGAGAGGGACATCTAGGTATTCAAGTCCACATCGGTCTTCCCGCAGGTAGGAGGTTACAGTCCTTAGAGTGTTACATTTGTTGTACTGGCGGTATTGTCTTGTCTAACCCTATCCCTTTCTTGCAGCCACCTAGGATCCGTTTTCCTGTCCCCACCACCTGTGGTCTTAATAATCATTCAGCGAGTGGTTATCTACCTCTCTGACTGGTACTTGGGAACTCAGATTGTGACAGACTGAGAAGCCTCCTTCCGCTTAGTTATGGATACCTCTGCAGGGGATCCGGTGGCTGCTTTGGTCCAGGCTATCACGGTCCATCGGGCAGATATGACCACTGCTACTGCGGCTATACACCAGCGTTTAGACGCTATTCAAAGCAAGAGGCATGCTCTTCCACCTGATGAGGAATTTGCTGCCCAGCCAGAACCTCCTGCCGAAGTAGCAAACCCTGCTCCGGTATATGTGCCAACCCTGTTTCCTCTGGCAGACCCCCGAGAAAATCCAGGTTCACCTCCGAAAATTCTGCACCTTCCTAAGCCAATGCAAGTTACATTTCTTATGCAGACCACAGGCCTTTCCTGACTCTACAACCAAAGCTGCCTTTACGTTATCTCACCTAAGCGGGATACCCGCCACCTGGGCCAACCCACTTCTTGAAAATGATAGTCCTGTTCTTTATGATTTTGATCAACTAGTAGCCGAAATGACACAGGTGTTTGATACTCGTCATAAGGCCCAAACCAGAGACCTGGAGCTACTAGAATTAACACAAGGGAAATCCTCATTAACCAAGTACATCACATGTTTTAACCAGTTGTCTGTAGAGACTTCATGGCCTGAGGATAAGAAGTCTGTCGTGTTTTACCGGGGGCTTAGTGACCAAATGAAAGACGCCCTTGCTGATGTTCCAGCATTACCCACTAAATACATCAAATTAGTGGACCTTGCACTCCAGGTTGATGCCCAAGACGCAGAAAGTAAGACAGAAAATAAAAAGACCACCCCACTGTTCTTTACGTCAACTCCTTCTTCGGATACCAGTGAACCCATGCAAGTAGGGGGGTACATGCAGTCCAATATCTCCCGCAGAACGAGAACGCTGTAGACAAGTCAATGCTTGTTTCTACTGCGGAACCCTTGGTCATTTTGTGAAGGAGTGTCCCAGAAGACCCAAGTTGAAGACCTTGGGTTTTCAGAAGGCTCGTCCCTAGGACAAGGGGTGTTGACAGGCCATTCAGTACAGTCACATACACCCCCAGCGTTACCAGAGACCTCTAGATCCCTGAACCTACAAGCATATCTGTGTCCCTCAGGAGACATCAGACATTCTGTTCAATTAGTCATCGACTCAGGGGCTACAGGGAACTATATTGATATATCATTAGCCACTTCCTTGAATCTACCTCTACAGAATAAAGATACCCCGAACCCGTACAAGCTGTAGATGGTTTTCCTCTTGTCTCTGGTCCCATTAGGCAACAGACCACTCCCTTAAATCTGATACTACAGGACAATCACCAAGAAACCATCTCTTTTGATCTAATTACCACCCCACAATACGGTTTGATTCTTGGTATCCCATGGTTACAGACCCATAATCCTGTCATAAACTGGGTTTCAGGTCCCGTTGTCTTTAATTCTCCGTTTTGTCATGAACATTGCATATGCAATTCCGACACTACAAATCCTGCACAGGCTCTGGGAGCAATTGCTCGTTTAACACTACACGAACCTCCAACCATGGAAAACGAATCTATGGGACACATAATTGGGCTTGTCACAACTGAACTGCCGACCGAGTACCATGATTTTTTGGCAGTGGTTCATAAGAAATCAGCAGAACACTTTCCCCCACATCGTCCATATGACTGCCAAATCGATTTGGTCCCAGGAGCTCCAATCCCATGTGGACACATATACTCCCTGTCCCCATCGGAGGAGGTAGTCTTGAAGGAATACCTACACCATTCACTACAGTTGGGGCACATCACCCAATCCCAATCCCCCGCGGCCAGTCCTATATTCTTTGTGCCCAAGAGGGAAGGGGTTCTACGCCCTTGCATAGACTATAGGCGGTTAAACCAGATTACTATAAAAAAAACGGTATCTGATTCCTCTTATTTCACCATTGTTAGATCACCTGACCCATGCTACAATATTCACCAAATTAGACCTCAGAGGCGCCTACAATCTGATACGTATCAGAAAGGGTGATGAATGAAAAACGGCTTTTTGTACCCGGTATGGCTTATTCGAATATACTGTTATGCCATTCGGGTTATGTAATGCCCCTGTCACCTTTCACAAGTTTATGAATTAGGTTTTCCATGATATAATGGATACATATGTAGTGGTATATCTCGATGACATACTCATTTTCTCCCAGTCACTTCAAGAACACATTACATGTGTGGGAAGTCCTCCATAGACTCTGTTCCAACAGTCTCTACGCCAAACTTGAAAAATGCCTGTTCCATGCACAAGAAGTCGATTTTCTAGGTTTCCATATCACTCCTGGAGGACTGACTATGAATACTACAAAGTTCTGGGCTGTCCTAAATTGGCCAGTTCCTAAAACCATTAAAGAGTTACAGTCCTTCCTTGGATTTGCCAACTTCTATAGGCGTTTTATCGCAGGGTTTCAGCCATCGCTGCTCCCTTAACAAAACTCACGAGTCCCAATGTCCCGTTCATCTGGTCCTCACAACAACAGGAGGCTTTTCTAACCCTTAAAATGGCATTTACCACGGCTCCAATTCTGCAACATCCCAACCCCGATTTGCCATATGTGCTCGAGGTGGACGCCTCCTCATACGCATTAGGAGCCGTCTTGTCCCAATCCTGTACCAGGCACTGGTTTGTTGCATCCAGTTGCCTTCCATTCTCGGAAGTTTACACAAGCAGAGAGCCATTATACCGTCACTGAAAAAGAATTAATGGCAGTAAAGGACGCCTTTCAGACCTGGAGACACCATTTACTCGGGGCGAAACACCAAGTTGTGGTATACACAGACCACCGTAATCTCCAGGATCTTGCCAGACTTAAGTGTACTTATAGTCGGCAGGTCCGGTGGCATCTGTTTTTTTCCACTTACGACTTCATAATAAAACATCGCCCAGGTAATGTCTATGGTAAAGCAGATGCTCTTTCTCGTATACCTCGGGGTAAAGGCACTTTCTATCTTCCCTGAAACACTCTTAGAAAACAAACATGTTTGTGTACCCCTTCTATTGATCTCTTAGCTATGCTCTATCAATGGGTCTCCACACATCACGAACAGCTGCAAGAATGGGATATCACCATACACGACGGTTTACCGTTTATTCAGAATAAGCTATACCTTCCTACACCTGATACACGTTCAATAGCTCTGGAGTGGTCCCACCATACTGCCATTAATGGACACCCGGGACAAACATGCACAGTGGCTTTACTCTGCATTTGGTGCTGGTGGCCACCAATGCACAAAGACACGGTCTCGTATGTGGCTTCATGTTCAGTGTGCGCTCAATGCAAGAACTCAAAGACACGCCCATCTGGCCTGTTACAACCGTTAACACAACCAATCCGACCATGGCACACCATTACCATGGATTTCGTTACAGACATGTCTAAAGTGGGAGGATTCAACACCATATGGGTTGTAGTCGACTCATTCACAAAAATGGCTCCTTTTGTCCCCTGTACTGGTATTCCTACAGCATCAACTCTAGCAGATCTGTTTTTTCGCCACATATTTTGTTTCTTTGGCCTACCCACGGTCATTATATCGGATCGGGGGACAATTCACTTCTCGATTCTGGAGATCACTCACATGTTAGGCATCGATTCCCGATACTCTTCTTCATATCATCCGGGGACAGACAGAACGTGTTAATCCATGGAGCAGTATTTCCGCTGTCTTTCCTTACAAGACCAAAATACCTGGCATCCGATTCTGCATGTGGCCGAGTTTGCCTATAATAATGCACCCCACACATCCACAGGTTTTCCTCCCTTTTACTGTCTATACGGACAACATCCTCGTGTCCTCCCATTCCTGGATCCATCAAAGACACACCTGCCTGCCGTCGACTCATGCATTAGGGACATGAAAGCAATCCATACCCAAACACTGTTACACCTCAAAGAGTCTCAAGTACGAACACAACGGGCAGCTAACAGGAAACGTACAGATGTGGCTGAATACTCTGTGGGGGATAGACAATGGCTCTCCACCAGACATTTGTTGCAAATTACTACCCCGCTTTGTTGGACCATACCGTATCATGAAAGTCCTCAGTCCTGTGGCTTATAGGGTGTCTGTACCTAGTACATGGCATATCCATCCAGTCTTCTATACTTCCCTTCTCAAACCATGCCCTTCCAACATGCGTATAGTCCTACCCCCTTCTCCCGTTCTTAAGGGTTCGGATGAGGAATATGAGGTTAGTGCCATCCTTGGGTCACGTATCATCAGGGGACGTCTATACTCCCTGATAGACTGGTTGGGGTATGGTCCGGAGGAGAGGTCCTGGGAACTAGCTAGCGATGTCCGTGCTCCTCTATTGGTCTCCCGTTTTCACAAGTAATTCCCTGGTAGTCCACGGGGACATGGACCTTTGAGGATGGGCTCTGTCATGCAACAACACTTACTTCCCACCTTGGGACGTCGTCGCATGGGTTGCCCGGCTCAGCACCAGCAGAGGTGTGGGATGGCTTCAGGGTCCGCAGCGTCGGGCCGAGGCTCGCTGGTGACGTCTGTGGCTCAACGCCACACAGCAGTGCTGACATCACAGCACTTAAGGCAGCGTTGTGGGTGGAGGCTGCCATGGCGCTTGTGGTCCCGATGGACATCCTGGCGTCCTGCCCGCTCACGTGACCACGCGCGTAGCATTACAAACTACGAATACGCGCGGGTCATGTGATGTGTGCAGGGCCAATCAGGAGCAGTTCCAAGCAATCACATGACCAGGAAACACAAAATAAAAGCAACACCCACTTCAAGTCATACGCTTCTCAGCTGTTTTCACGGCGTGTTGCCTACTACTGCTCCTGAGCTATGATCTGGTTACCTTGTGTTTTGGACGTTTCTTTTTTGATTTTTTGGACTGATTTGGATTGCCCTTCTGTATTGGAATCCTGGTATTGTGTTCTCAATGGTTTTTGGACTCTGGACTTGGTGATTGGACCGATTCTGTTTTACCCTTGGATTTGGTGAACTGGGACATTTTGGATATTGGCCTTTCATGAAACACAGCATCTGCCACCCCTACATTGTACTCCAGAATTTACAAACCACAGGTGATCCCTGGTTGAATCTTTCCATCTCTCGGGGAGAGACATCTAGGTATTCAAGTCCACATCGGTCTTCCCGCAGGTAGGAGGTTACAGTCCTTAGAGTGTTACATTTGTTGTACTGGTGGTATTGTCTTGTCTAACCCTATCCCTTTCTTGCAGCCACCTGGGATCCGTGTTCCTGTCCTCACCACCTGTGGTCTCAATAATCGGTCAGCGAGTGGTTATCTACCTCTCTGACTGGTACTTGGGAACGGAGGTATACCTAACTTCGTGGAACTCAGATCGTGACAGTGAGTTGGGAACTAGTCCAGCTTGTGAATGACACATAGAATGGATTTAACGGGATCAAGGTTGAGTTGAGGGCGTTAAGACTTATGACAATGTAGAACAGATACGTGCTGTGCATGTTGACAGGAAAGGAGGGCGGGGTTTGAAAAAAATGTGACAATTCCTGTTGCATGCTCGTACCTCCAGAAGGCGGGGAAAATGCTTCATTATCCCACATCATTGCAGCTGTCCATAGCCTAGGTGTTCCTATGAAGGAGGGAGGATTTCAGGACAATGAACGGCTGAATATGACTTTTAACTGGGCCCCATCGTGGCTAGGAGCAATCGTGAAGATGGTAATGCCCATCATTGTGTTGATCCTGGTAATGTTTTGCATGTGTCAGCTGGTTCTTCCATGCTGTACCACTGTGGCACCTGATAGCGCAAGGATGATGGTATCAATTGGAGTTTCAAAAGCACCTTGCGAAACAAAAAATATTGAAGTATAAACCGATGTCCCACAAGGTGGCCCTGAAATATTCCCCATCCCGTATGGAGATGAAGTTGATCCTCTATACCATACTATTATTTCCCCACCCCCTGACCCAGAAAATTACACAAAGGTTTGGGTGGACCTGGCGGGGAGGAGGAATGCCTTTACATGACCTGTTCACCCAAAGAGTATGCGCGTAGGCGGGATAGTTTTCCATCAGTGTGCAGGGTGTGGGTGCCAGTAAAAAGGAATAAGCCATATGTGATGTAGAAACTGGGGAGTGGGAGCGCAGAACCATTTCAGAATTTGTTACTGTAGAAGTAGCGAATGAGGGGAATGTTGGGAAGGGGCAGACACCCCCCTGCTCCCCAGGAACTTTAAAGTAAGGCGACATGCTGAGGCATTGTGATGATTCGGGGAAAGGGGTCTGTGAAAGGCTCACCTTCCCGTTCAGCAGGATCCTATGATGATATAGGCAGTTTTAGTGTATTCATATGGTGTGGCCCAAGAAGCACGCAGCATTGCTATTTTGCGTAGATATTAATATTCCTAAGTGTACGCGAAGGCTTGCGCAGTAAGCACGGTAGAGGCGGCATTACATGCACTAGGCCCAAATCCACAAGGACAAAGACATTTCCAGTCATGCCCGAGCGCCCCCATGAGGACAGTTTGCACCCTCACCCACCACACTGTTTCTTCATTGTTCTTGAAGTGTTGCAAAGATATGTCTTTCACGCAAGAGGAATGTGCCCCACAAGGGCACGATCAGAGGCCGGCACCTGGTGTGCATGTTATTTCACTTTGGCCAAAGTATGAACCGGGCCATTCCAAGTGACCACATATAACTGACTGAAACCTAAGATCGCCGTATTCCATGACACCAGGTGCCTTTGACCACCAAGTCCTGAATTGTTCAAAGAAGTTGGGCTGGGTGTATTGTTGAAGCGAAAATCGTGTGATTTGTATTGCAAGGTGCTGGGACGGAAATGTATGTGTGAATGTTAGAGTACCTTGCAACCTCCTGTGTGTTCATCTTAAGGGCTGCAAACTGCAGAGTATGAGTGATAAACAAGCTGTATAGTAGGAGTATAATTCATTTGTTTTCTGACCTTCGACGTGAGAAGAAGATGAGCCCTGTAGCGCCCACGTGATGTAAGACGGACGGACTGGGGTTGGGACCAATAAATTGTCAGTCATCCCATATGGATAAGGTCAGCACCTGTATAGGGCCCATCCAATCATCCGTGTAGGTTTTCACTGTATGTATGCCGTCACTTATGACTATGTTTTGCTTTTAAAGTTTCTGCTTGTACCTTTCTTTGGCAGAACATTCTTGGCAGCAGAGTCCTTTGCTGTTGCTCTCATCTGCACATGGGATTAAACTTGTTAACCTTACAGGATCGACGTGGGCCTTTTTTCCCTAGCGGGTAGTATTATCTCTGATGCAAGCGTTCAGGGGCTCGTGATGGTATAAAGCCTAATGAACTCTGCCTAAAGAAATCTAAGGGAAGTCTGTGTCTATAAGTCAAAACCAAGAGTCTGTTTCAGAAACCTATGCTTGTTCTCACAACTACAACAAAACAAGTGGGGAACTGTTCTCCACCGAATAGAAGTGCTCCAAAGAAAATGTTCAATAATTGGTAATTTAAGTTCTTCTAAATGTCTCTGTCTCAATACAGTTCCAAAGTAGTCTTATGGTAATAAGGACTGATCAAGTTCTGAGGTTATCTTCTTCTGCAGATTCACAAATATCACAGTTCACATCAATTGCCGGTCTCTGGGTTCCCTTCCCCAAGTTCCAAAGGTAACGATGAATATTCTCCAAGTTTGGTCCTTAGGGTTTCCTTCCCCAACATTTACTTTAATAGTTCACTTGTTTCTTCCGCTGATCTACTTGACCCTCACTTTGGTTAACTTCACGAATGATTCACTTCTTTGCTGCCTTCCACCTTTTGTGTTTTCTGTTCTAGGCACAGTTGTCAGGCCACACGGTCCACCCATCACAGGCCACGCAACCAGCAACCACATGTGCTTTGAGTCTTGATGTTGGAAATGTTTGTACTAGGAAACTTTCTGGTCTAGCCGCAGGTTCAGACCACACGGCCCACCCATCAAAGGTTACGCAACATTACGTTTCTCAAAGCTGATGCTTAATAGAACACAAGTCAATGCTTTTATTTCCTTGTATTTTCATATGCCTTTTAAAGTGCTTTCTAACGGCGTGGCACTTGATTTCCCTAAACTGATTTTATAGTTGTTAATACTTTGTAGTTTTGTTAAAGTAGCAACTTCGACCCAGAGGCACATTCTGACAATCACCTCCCCCAAAAAGCAGCCCCCCCGGCGGATCAGACACAGGGCCGGGCGGCCCCCAAAGGTACATTCAAGACCCCGCTGTACCACTGAAGAGCCAACCCCACGAGCAGCCACAGCCTAGCCTCAGGGGCTGTGCAGCTCTGGGGGTCACAAGACCAGCCCCCGTTATCCCAACGCTGCATCCCCAGGACTCGCCCAACCAAGCATCAGCTGGACACCACTCCTGCGGCGGAGCAAGGACCTCCTCCTCTTGAATTTTGTCCAGCTCAAGCGGGAGCCACAGAAGCACAAGCGGACCCTCCTCCGAGAAGCCAAAAGGACTCAATCTCCCCCCAGGTGCCCTCCATCAACAAACTACCTGTCATGAATCACAGAGTGCGCCCCTTTTGGGCTTCTTGGTTCCTGTCACAGCGGGCTTACACTCATTAATACTCCCAACATGGCCGTCCAGCGTAATCCCTTCTCACACCATGCGCTGGACGTAGCCTTTTCTACTAATAGACCACGCCTCCCGCGGCTCCGCGCGTCTCAATGCTATTGCGAAGTAGCGACCAGACGTGTGCTCCGTAGCTCGCGGTTCTTCTCTTTTTTCTAATCCTGCTATCCCTTCCTAGTCCTCCCCCTTCTACTTACCTCCAGGATTCCTGGCTAGCGTGCTTCCACTGCCTCCTGGATTCCTGGATTCGGCGTCCCGAAAACTGAACGCATTATGGATTCGGAAGAGAATCGGGCAGCCTTCTTCAAGACCCGGTCCATCCGCAAGAAGGCATCGACCAAGGACACCAGTAAAGAACGCACTCAGGTGAGAAGGGGGGAACTCCTTGACAGTTTGAGACGCCACCCGACCGAACTTGATATTGATATGGATACTGCCGTGCAGGAACTGATGCCTAGTATGCAGGAATGATCAACTGAGGTACAGAATTTAAAGGCGGAGAACGCCGCTCTCTAACAGTTGGTCCTATCCCGGGATTCTGCTACAAAAGAAAGTGTCTTACTGGGCGGCATCGTGGACAAATACGACGACTCAGCAAAGACCCTTCGTACATTCCTAGATTCGTGCTTGGTCCACTTTACCTTCAAGCCCTATTATTTTTCGACCCCCAGGACCAAGGTGGGTTTTATAATCTCTCACCTTTCCGGGAATGCCTTAACTTGGGCTACTCCCCTCGTTAACTCTAGTGATGCCCTCTTGGACGACTATGATGGGTTTATACAGGCCCTTAAAACATGTTTGACCGCCCTGAGCAGGTTTACAGTGCCCAGGAACGCCTGTTAGACTTTCAGCAAGGTTCCCAGGATATGCTCACGTATGTGACCCGATTTAAACAGTTGGCTAAGGAAGCTGACTGGTCCGCTGAGGCGAGCTTTACGCTGTTCAGGAGAGGATTAAAAAGAGATTAAGGATGAGCTGGCCAGAGTGGCACGACCAAGCTCGTTCCAGGCACTAATGGATCTTGCCATGCGAATTGACTTCCGTATCCAGGAAAGGAAGACAGAAAAGAAAAGAACCAGGGGAATGTCTCCCAAGGCGTCATTTGAGAGTACCGTCAGAACGGACACCAACCCAAGACCAGTCACTGAACCAGAGCCCATGCAGATTGGGGCCTTTCGTGGACCCATATCCCCACAAGAGAGAATGAGAAGAATTCATACGGGCTTGTGCATGTATTGTGCCTCGGATAAGCATTTGGTTAGGGAATGCCCACTAGCACACCCTCGGCGTTCGGGAAACGCCAGCTACCGATCCTAGATGGAGCAGAGCTTCGGTAGAGAGATGTTTGCTCCACATCAATTCCATCCTTGAACTCTCCTGGACAAAACAATTTGGTGATATTACAGGCCTTTCTATCACCCTCCAAGAATAAGACCTATTCCATTTTGGCCCTGGTATACTGCGAAGCTATGGGGATATTCATCGGTCAAGAATGGGTTACTAAACATCCAATTCTGTACGAGCCACGAAGCACCATGCAACCTGTAGAAGCTATTGACGGAAGACCCCTCGCATCAGGGCCCATAAGCCTGCAGACCAAAGAGATCCAGCTTTCAATAAATCACCATCAGGAGCTGATTAGGTTTGACATCATTAAGTCAGCTCATTACCCCATGGTTTTGGGTATGCCCTGGCTACAGAAACACAATCCATATATCAACTGGACAGCGGGTTCTCTATTCCTAGGCTCAGAGTTTTGCATGTCTCACTGCCTATCCCTGGAACCTCCGTTAACAAACCCAAAGGAACCAACAAGGGAACAACAGACATCACTCATGGTGTCTAATGTCATACACGTTCCTGAGGCCTATCATCAAGGATATGCTTATGTGTTTTCAACTGCCATAGTCCAGGCCTTACCCCCACACAGACCTGAAGACTGCGCAATAGATACAGAACCCTCCGTAGTGATTCCCTTCGGCAGGATGTTCATCCTTTCCGAACCCAAGAAAAAGGCCCTAAGAGATTACCTGGATACCAACCTTGAAAGTGGCACCATAAAACCTTCAAAATCTCCTGCTGGTGCTTCCCTATTCTTTGTTCCCAAGAAGGATACCAAGGAACTCAGACCCTGCCTCGATTATCGCGGCCTAAACCAATGCACCCTCAAGGACCGGTACCCGTTACCCTTGATTTCGGACATCCTGGAAGCCGTGAGAGGCGCGGTAATATTCACCAAGTTGGATCTCAGGGGCGCCTATCATTTGATTCGTGTCCGGGAAGGGGTCGAATGGAAAACCGCCTTCAGAACACCCTTTGGCCATTATGAATATCTAGTCATGCCCTTTGGACTAGCTAATGCCCCGGCAATTTTCCAACGCTTTATGGACAGGGTGTTTTCTGACATGTTGTTTCTCTTCGTCATTGTATATCTGGATGACATATTGATCTTCTCCAAGGACCCTATACAACATGAAGAGCACGTGAAGGCAGTCTTGCAGAGACTTAGAGAACACAAACTCCTAGCCAAACCCGAAAAATGTTTGTTCCATGTAACCTCCGTTCATTACCTTGGATTTATCCTTAGCCCAGAAGGAATCAGCATGGATCCTTCAAAGGTAAAGGCCATACTGACCTGGCCTGCTCCTGCTTCCGTGAAACAAGTTCAGTCATTCCTGGGCCTTGCCAATTTCTACCACAAGTTCATATCTAACTTCTCCGAGATAGTACAACCGATTGTTGCTCTCCTGAAGAAAGACACTCCCTTCCAAGATCATATCGGATTGTGGACCTCAATACATCTCACAATTCTGGAAAATGCTCCGTCAATGCTTAGGAATCCAACGTGCCCTTTCTTCAGGATATCACCCTCAAACCAACAGAGCCACAGAACGTGTCAATCAAACCCTGGAACAGTATCTTCGATGCTTTGCCACCAAGGTTCAGGATGACTGGTCCCTCCTGATACCCGTGGCTGAATTTGCCTACAACAATTCCGACCATTCGGCACTTAAGACCAGCCCCTTTTATTGCAGTCAAGGTTTCCATTCATGGGTCCATCCTTCTGTTCTTCCTCAACCTACACCAGTACCTACAGTTGACTCCTGGATCGAAACCCTTGTCAATATACATAAGGATGCCAAGGAATTCTTGGAGAAGGCCAGAACACAGACCAAGAGATATGCAGATTCCAAAAGAAGACCAGGCCCTTCTTATGCAATCGGTGACCAGGTCTGGTTGTCCTCAAAATTACTACCCCGACATCTACGGCCAAGTAAATTGCCCCTCGATATTATGGACCATTTCCCATCAAAGAAGTTATAAATCCCGTTTCTTATCGGATCAAATTGCCAGACTCCTGGAAGAAAATACACCCAGTCTTTCACACATCTTTGCTGAAACCCTACTATCCATCCTCCCGGAAACCCTGCAAACCTCCTCCTATACTGGCCGACAACCAATTGGAATACGAGGTGTCCCAGATTTGTGATTCCAGGTATAGAAGGGGCCAGCTTCAATATCTGGTTGAATGGAAAGGATATCCCCCTAGTGAAAGAACCTGGGAGCCTATGTCAAACATCAAGGCCCCTCGACTGCTCAGAAGATTTCATCTCATTCACCCGGGCAAACTTGGAGGGAAAGGTCTTCGGAGGAGGCATGCTGTCATGAATCACAGAGTGCGCCCCTTTTGGGCTTCTTCGTCCCTGTCACAGCGGGCTTACACTCATTAATACTCCCAACATGGCCGTCCAGCGTAATCCCTTCTCGCATCATGCGCTGGACGTAGCCTTTTCTACTAATAGACCACGCCTTCCGCGGCTCCGCGCGTCTCAATGCTATTGCGAAGTAGCGACCAGACGTGTGCTCTGTAGCTCGCGGTTCTTCTCCTTTTTCTAATCCTGCTATCCCTTCCTAGTCCTCCCCCTTCTACTTACCTCTGGGATTCCTGGCTAGCGTGCTTCCACTGCCTCCTGGATTCCTGGATTCGGCGTCCCGGAAACTGAACGCATTCTGGATTCAGAAGAGAATCGGGCAGCCTTCTTCAAGACCCGGTCCATCCGCAAGAAGGCATCGACCAAGGACACCAGTAAAGAACGGACTCAGGTGAGAAGGGGGGAACTCCTTGACACTACCAGCCCTCGGGCAGCCACAGCCAAGCCTCAGCCAAGCCTTGGGGGCCGTACAGCTCCGGGGGTCACAAGTCCAGCCCCCCGGAATCTCGACCCTGCATCTCCAGTGCGTGCCCCCACCAAGCCTCAGCTAACCACCCCGCCTGCTGCGGATCAAGGATCCCCTCCTCTTGAATTTCACCCAGGTCAAAGTGGAAACGACAGGAGCACAAGAAGACCCTCCTCTGAGGTGCCACAGTGACTCAACCTCCCCCAGGTGCCCTACATCAGTGAACTACTAGCCCTCGGGCGCCCACAGCCATGACTTGGGGGCTGGTGCAGCTCCAAGGGTCCTAGGACTAGCCCCCCGGGATCCCAACCTTACATCCTCAGGGCACGCCTGGACGGCTTTCCAACAACGAAACAAGAATCTCTCCCCTCAAAGTGGGCCCAGTTCAAACCACAAGGGCATAAGTGGACCCTCCCCCGAGGCGCCACAGGAACTCTGACTCCGCCCAACATGGCCAAGACACTGAAAGCCACAAAGCAGACGGACATCTCAGCCCTGTTATCAACGCCGAGCACAGACAAAGCCAAGAAAGTGGACCGGTCCGAGACATTAGCGGCACGCACACACGCTGAGGCGGACCCGATCCCTATGGTGCAGGCAGTGACCAAATCAGATCTGCAGGAGCTGCTACAGGCCCTCACAAAGGAATATCAGAAGGGCACAGAGGAGGTCATGAAAAAGATCACGGTCCTGGACAAACGAATGGGGGAACTGGAGGCAAGAACAGAAGAGGTGGAATCGACCCTGTGCGAACACAGCCACGAGATCGGGGGAAGGTGCGGACAGGATCACTGCACTCGAGGCCAGATGCGAAACCCTTGAGCTCCAACAGGAGGATGCTGATAATTGCTCCTGTCGGAACATCCGCCCGAGAGGGATCCCAATAGCGATCTCGGACGCAGAACTGGGCCCCTAGGTCAATGACCTGTTTTGATTCATCCTGACCCTCCTGGACGAGGCTCCACTCGAACTGGACAGAGTGCACTGAACTACAACTAGAGCAAATACAGCCACTCCACTCGACGTCCTAGCCAGAGTACACTTTTACAAAGTTAAGGTGTAAATCATGCGGGAAGCTAGGGACTCACCTCACCCCGCATCCTCTTCAGGGACGCCTCCATCGCCCTGTATCAGGACCTGGCCACCACCACATTAGCAAAGAAGAAGGTCCTACAACCCATCACGGACTGGCTCAGGGAGAAGAAAACTACTTATCATTGGGCATTCCCCATGGCCCTGGCTTTTACCTGGGAGGGCACCCCCCGCCTCATCGGCACTCTACAGTAGGCTGTGAAGCTCTTAAACCTGGAAACAGAAGATAACTACCACCCAAAAGCAAACCGAATGGCCTGGGCTGAGCACACCCCACGCAAAAGGACCCAGAAGGTAAGCTCCGGCCAGGTGCCCACGACACGAACCACACCCCCATACAAAGCGCAGATTACGCAATTAGCAAAGAGGCACGATGGGGTGCCAGAATATCAGACCCTGCTGTTCACAACACATCAATTGAGGCACTGTTGCCTCCGAATTAGTCGGTTGCGTTGGCCACGCCGGATACCCCATTGGTCGAAGGCTGACTCTAAAGACCGGGTTTCAGTTTGGTGGGGGAACATGGACAGGGGATCAGGAACAGGAACTTGACAATAAACAGGGAACTGGGAACCGGAGGAGAAACAGAAGAGGCAATCAAAGGAATTCCTACGCAGCACCTCCCCGGACTATGGAGACCACTAAAGAACTCACCATGGTAACATGGAACGTGCAGGGGCTGAACTCACCCAGAAAACGGAAATCCGTGGAACACAGACTGGCTCATCTGGAAGGAGAGATAGTATGAGCTTTCGACAATACCCCACAAAACTCTTCGCCTCATCGGGCCAGAGGAAAAGGGGGTTAGCAATCCTCCTCAGCCGCGCGGTGCCACTAACACGAATCTCGGTCAAACGGGACCCGGCGGGGAGATACCTTTTACTCAAGGGGCTCCTGATCGAACTCCCAGTTACGTTAGCCATAATATACGCCCCGAACACCGAACAAGGCCGCTTTCCCAGCAACATCCTCCCCATTATCACCTCTTTTACAGAAGGGCGCCTACTAACTGGAGGGGACTTTAATCTCACCCTGGACCCAAACCTCGATAAAACATTGCCACCCTCCAGGGAGGACTTTTCCCGGGTTCTGGGAATGGCGAGTTCTTGAGGGACACAGATACCATCGATGCCTGGAGACTAGCTCATAACGGAGACCGGGATTACATATTCTACTCCCACGTCCACAGGGGCTACTAAATAATAGACCTCCTACTGGTGTCCAGCGCACTCTTCCCCTGTGTGGAGGACATACAAATCAGCCGCAGAGTGATATCCGACCATGCCCAGTCATAGCCCGCCTGCAAGTGGAAGGCCTGCCGGCACCTCCGCAGAGGTCCTGGAAACTACAAGACTACATTCTAGCAGATATAGCATCCAGCAGCGAACTCCAGGACTGCCTCACAAATTACTTTAAAGAGAATGTTGCAAGGGGCACTTCCGAAGCCATGGTCTGGGACGCGATGAAGCCAGTCATTAGAGGTGTGGCCATCAGCAGCACATAAGAGGAGGGATCAACTCCAACTTTCCAAGCTGGAGGCGGAGGAATTGGAATCCTGATTCAAAAGACACCAATCCGTGAAAGTAGGCAGATAATTCAAGAAAGCAAAGGCGACGCTCGAAATGCACTTGGCAGATCAGACGGCCCGGGCCCTAGCCTATACAAAACAATACTATGTAAACAGCAACAAGGCCAACCAACTTGCTAGTGCAAAAACTGAAGAAGCTACACCCCCGGAAAAAGGATATTAACCTTACAAGACCAGAGCGGCAAGCTCTGTTGCACAGAAACAGAGAAACTGGAAATCATCACCTAACACCACATCATGTCCGGCCCCGCCAAGAGCAAAGAAGCTCAATCCCAATACCTGCGATCAACCAGACGGGCCCTTCCGCTCCCACAGCTCGACGCCCTGGAACTCCCTATCTCTACGGAAGAGGTATCAGACACAATTCGATCCCTGAAGAATACAGCCCCAGGCCCCAACGGATTAACGGCCCAGTTCTACAAAAAATACACCCACATCCTGGCCCCACACCTCGCATTGCTGTATAACTATTTCCTAACCTCCGGTCCATCCCCCCCTCAATGGAGGAGTCCCTAACGGTTTTGATCCTGAAGCCGGGGAAGAATCCAGAGCCCTGTACAGCATACAGATGATCACCATACTGAACAACGGCGCCAAAGTCTTCTCCAAAATCTTGGTGTGCAGGCTGGCGAAATTCCTCCCAGAATTGATCCACCCAGACTAAACAGGATTCATCCACAGCACCTTCGACAACATCAGGCGCACCCTAAACGTCATTGAATCAGCGGGAAGGACGGGGGAGCAGATGGCAGTCCTATCACTCGACGCGCACAAGGCATTTGACATGCTGGACTGGGGATACATAGAAGCAACTTTAAAACACCTAGGCTTCGGCACAAAGTTCCGGAAATGGACCCTTGCCAATTACCAGCACCCAACCACAATGCTGAGAATAAACAGCAACAAATCGCCCAGAATTCAGATTACCAGAGGCACGCGGCAGGGCTGCCCATTATCCCCACTCATTTTTGCTCTGTCCATGGAGCCGTTCGCCTGCAGAATCCGCCAAAACCCCCAGATAAACGGGCTGTCGGTGAGGGGGGAGGCTTACAAAATAGCCCTTTACGCTGACTGACCCTCACCAAGCCCGAAACATCCCTGGAGGCCCTGTGGAGCGAACTGGCCAACTTTGGGGCAGCCTCTGGGTTTTCTGTCAATCTTGAAAAATCAACAGCCCTCGGGATCAACACTCCAAGAGTCTTGGTCGAGACACTAGCCGCCAGTCACCCCATCCAATGGGCCAGTTCACACTTCAGCTACCTGGGTGGTCCAGATCCCAAGCAAAATAGAGAAAGCATATAGCTAAACCTCCCCCCTCTACTCAAGGAGCTGCAGTCAGACCTGACTAGGTGGCAAAAGCAAGAGGTGTCGTGGCTGGGAAGAATAACAGCAGTGAAAATGAACTTGGTGCCAACACTTCTCTACCACTGCCAAGCCCTCCCAATCTCAATCCCCAGGAAAGACCTGCAGAAGCTCCAAGCAAACACCCTGAAGTTCATCTGGGGGGGAAAGAAGCCACGAATAGCCAGGAGGGTGATGACCCGGAGTAAGGAAACGGGAGGCCTGTGGGCCCAAGAGGTGGACAGGTACTGCCTTGCGGCCCAGCTCAGTCTGGCCTTCACCTGGAAGCTAAACACTAATAGACTGCGCAGGATGAAGCTGGAGGAGGACTGGTGCAGTGGCCCCCTAGAACCACTCCCGCACATCATCAGGCCCATCGACCTCCCAAACGCGGGACTCCTATCCGCGACCAAGAATACTGTTGAAAATTGGAGGAAGGCACCTTGATGATGGAACTGCAGGAACACAATTGGCCCCCTATCTCTGATCTGGGAGAACCCGGACTTCACCCCGGGTAAGGCGCCTAACAATTTTCGACACCTGGAAGGTGGGAAGGCTGAAACATGTAGGAGACTTCTACGCAGAGGGAAACCCGCTAACATTCGAAGAATGCAAGGGCAAATTTGGGGTGCCTGAAACAGAAAGATTCCTCTACGCGCCGCTTCGACACTGGCTCTCACATGAGTCGACGAAATTGCATGGCAGCAGATAACTAATGGCATTGGGAAAAACACTTACAGAGCTACCCCCTGCACGGAAAATATCGACCCTGTACAGCCTACTGGACAGAGGAGACCCCAACAAAAAGAAAGCCTATATGGAAAGATGGAAAAAGGACATTGGCAGAGCAATCGAGAATGGGGTCACATCTGGACCAGAGTACAGAAGAGTTTGAAATGCGTCACAAATAAGGAGGGGGCACAACAAACCTGCTATAGGTGGTACCTAATCCCGGAGACCCTAAACAAGAGCAACTCCGCAATCTCCCCGCTGTGCTAGAGAGGATGTACAGACACAGGCACATTGTTCCACTTGCTATGGTCGTGCCCGATGGCCATGAAATACTGGAAAGAGATCCTGGACCTCATCAAACAGATCACCGGCCTGATGATTCCATGGGACCCAGGGATAATCCTACTAGGTAGCACAGGCGACGGGCAATTCCCGCTGACCGGCAGCTTGGCAAACCTGTGCACCCAACTCCTCACAGCGGCAAAGATCGCCATAGCTAGACTATGGAAGCATCCAGAGGGCCCCGCAGTGAAACTGTGGTGGGCCAAAAGCTGGGACATCGCAGTGGAGGAAAAAATAACTGCCGTCCGCCTGGGAAAGAGGAACAAGTTCTTCGACACCTGGGCCCCCTTCTTGGACTACGCAGAACAGTTCCTCGGTATGGCAAGGAAACCACTGTCCCTCTGCTTGCTGTCCAAATATGACTAATGTAACCCGAACCCCAAACTGAGGCCCTCACGGAACACATCCCCCCAGGCTCTGGCGACACGCAGCAGGAGCACAGATGCCCAACACACGCACCCCGAGGCACCCCAACCTCAGTCACTGAGCAGCCAGGTCCCCCTGTGTGGCCCGTTATCCCCATGACTTACAGCAGCCCTGTCCGATTTACCCCCCTGCCCCTGCTCCCACTGTCCCCCGTCACCACTTGGTTATATTCTTAATTTGTCGTGCTTCATCTCTGTATCCATTTTGCGATAACCAAACTTATGCTCATGAGATGCCTGTTTTACTGTCAAAATCAAATAAAAAGATTTGTTGAAAAAAAAGTAGAAACTTTCTCATTTAATATTTCCAGCATTGCAGCATTTACTTGGTTTCACTCTCACCATACTTTCCCGTTATTCAATATTCAAGATGTATAGCTTAACGCTGTGTGAATAATGTCTTTCAAACAATTTGGTATTCAATAGATGCAAGTTTTACTTTTACTTGAAAAGCTCATCAGCTCCTTTCATCAAGTTCGACATGCAATATTTGCAAGATTTACTTCTGCAGGCTCAGCAGACCCTTTCATCAAGTTCAGTATTCAATATTAGCAATGTTAACTTATGCGGGCACAGCAGCCCCTTTCATCAAGTTCGATATTCAATATTCACAAGGTTTTACTTATGCGTGATCAGCAGCCCTTCGAGCGTCCTTGAGTCCCCAGTCTCTAAGAGAGCATTACCGGGTTACTGCTGCTCCGCTCGGCAGCTTCCCCACTTTACACAGGAGAAGTAACCTGCCAGTTAGCCAGCTGGTTCTTTCCAGGTACGCCAGCCTTCATGCTGGGCTCGGTCTACGTTCATCATCAGCTTCTTCTCTTCCCCTTCTTTCACAAGGGTTCCTGGATCATGCTTGGTCTGTTCCGCAGGACTTCCGGGATCTTCAGTGGGCCCCTTAGAATCTCAGCTTCCAGCCCCTCAGCACGGCAGAAACTTGCATCTATTCTTGTTCTCCTCCTGCTCCACCGGCATCTCTTGCTCCCCTTCCACCTCTCTAACTTCAACATTTTATACTCTCTTTCAATAATAACAAGGTGAATCAAGGTATTCCTAATTGCCTGATGTTGTTTAAGCCCATTATTGTGACATGCCTGACCTCGCTTCTTCGTCGCAATACCCGAGTGGTGTTGGCTATAGGAAATCTGCACTGCTCCTAGTTGCCTCTTCTTCTTCTCAGTACTTAGTGGATAAAGACTAGGGAGGATAGAATGAGATTGACAATAGCCCATAAAGGCTAAGGGAGGGGAGGTCAGTATAAGAAAAAGGGGGATAGCATGTCTCACCTTCAGGTACCCTCTCTCCAATCCCCAAGAACCATCCACTCAGGTGATCCTCCCTGGCTTGTCCACCCCCAGGGGCGGAATCCAAAAGCGATGGCCTTTCCCTGACCACCTGAACAGAAGATCCTTGGGGTGTAGATGTGAGAGCCCCTTCAGGTTTTCACAGCGGCGATTCATGGTCCTTGCCAGAATTGATTGTTGTGGTATAATTGATTAATTTATTGAAGTAATAACAGAGTAAAAAGCTCTTAAGTATTGACAGTTAAAAGTGACTTGTCATTATGGGGGACACTCCCCTTCTACACATGTGCAAAACATTTCCGAGGTAAACAGCCAACATTAAGAAATATGAGCAAATGTGAAGTCATCTATCTCCTTAACTCCATCAACCCCACTAACTGCAAAGGGGACATCTGCCTGGCTCAGCTCATCAAAGACTGTGCCCCTAACCTTGCCCCTTCCTCACGGCTTTCATCAACTCTTCATTCCAGTCTGGCCATGTCCCTACTGGCATTAAGGAAGGTTGGGTATGCCCGCTCCTTAAGAAACGTTCCCTTGATCCAACGGTTCCAGGGAACTATAGACCCATTACCACCGCCCCTTTCTCATTGAAAATCCTGGACAAGACAGCTTATCTGCAAGTTCAGAAATTCCTTGAAGACAACCGGTTTCTTGGCCTTAGGCAGTCGGGATTCTGTCATCGACATGGTACCGAAACAGCCCTACTAGACCTAAAAAATCAAATGGATGATTTCAGAGACGCAGGCAAACCTGCGCTCTTTTTGCTACTTGACTTATCTGCCGCATTTGACCTTGTGGATCATAAGACTCTTTGCCACCACCATGTTAGTGCAGCCAATTTCTCCCACAGGGCATGTGCTTGGATCACCTCGTTTCTGCAGGAAAGAGCTATGAAAGTCTTCTCTGACTCAGCCTGTGCTACGCCTAGCCACATCAAATGCGGAGTCCCACAGGGCTCCTGCATTGCCCCCATTCTTTACAACCTTTTCACGAGGCTCCTGTTTAACATGTTGGACGCACTGGGCATCGCATATACCAATTATGCTGATGACACTCAGGTGCTTATACCTCTCACGGGTGATTAGAAGTCTGACATGAACACCCTCAACTACATTTACTCAACAATCCAATCCTGGATGGCAGAAAATTGGTTATGTCTTAACAGTGACAAAACTGAACTTCTGCTAATTGGATCCCCAGCCTCCCTAAGTATAGCTCCTTCCCCATTGATAACATACCTATCATGGTGTCTCTAACGGTCAAGACCCTTGGTGTCTATCTTAACTCTAATCTGACTATGAATAGACAAGTGAGTGCTATTGCCTCCTCCTCAGCATACTAATCCAAACAGCTTAACGGAGCCAGAACCTTCCTATCTCAACAAAACTGTGGATGAATTCATCACCAGGCTTCAAATTAAAGGGGCGCATTGCCAGTTCAACACATTTTCTCTAGAGGATGCCATTCGCCTTAGAGTAATAGAAGGGTGCTTCTCACCCACACTGAAAAAACAACTCCTCAAAAAGCCCCTCACCATTGAAGAGGTTAGCGAAATGGCCAGAATCCTCGAAAAAGTTGACGAACAGGCAACGCACATGACCAGCACAACAACACTTACGCATGAGAGAAGCGAGGTAATAGCAGCAATCCACACAGGTAACGCCAGAGGGGGTGAAAGGACCAGTGGACCAAACTATGCGTCGACCCCACGAATGCAAAGGCAGTGTGTTACAGGTGCGGGATGGCCTTCCCCCAATGCTGGTTCATGCCCTGCACTCACCCAAAAGTGTGGGAATTGCAACAAGCAAGGACACTTCCAAGCTGTCTGCTGAGAGGGCAGACCTTTTCCCATGCCGCAAACACCCTCGTCACCACAATACATATCATTTCCACGGGCATCTCAAAACCAATCATACCAGGTACACCCATACCAACAAGGGCCAAGGCGATACGTGAGAGTGGTGGAGGAAATCTATCCAGAAGATGAACCCCAAGATTATGAGCCACAGGATGTGGTCCCACGGATTCACAATGAATATGACGGTCCACCTCCACCACGATCAAATTACCAAAACATGTCACAAGTCAACCAGGACTATGAGGGCGAACAATGCGAGGAGCACCAAAGATACCGGTTGACATCTGTGACAAACACTTCTGCTTCCTCTTTGACTCAGGTGCCACAGTGAACATTAGGAAGGAAATGGAATTTCAACAAATCCAGAACAAACCCCCACTCATGCAGACCTTGTCCAGAATATTCCAATGGGGTGCCGACACCCCTCTGCACAGTGTTGGGTCATTCAAGAGACAACTCTTCCATGGTGGCCACTCAACTACGACCACAACTTACGTAATAAGGAGCCCAACCAAAGGGCGATGCCTGCTGAGCTACAAGACGGCCTTGTGTTTGGGCCTCATCAACATCCATGTACAGGAAGGCGACACCATCCACTCAAAAGCGCCCAGAGGCGAAACCCAAGGACACATCTACAACATGAATCAGACACCACTCATGAGTCCAACCATCACAAAAGACGTCACCCCGAAGGAATTCCCACGGCTATTCCAAGGCTTGGGCAAGATGAAGGGTCGCCCAGTAAAGCTACACATTGACCCGACAGTCCACCCGGTCCCACAGCACCCGCGCAAGGTTGGATTCCACCTCCATGCCGCAGTGTCAAACAAACTCAATCAGCTTCTGCGTGATGACATCCATGGGTCTCTGTCATGATCCCTGCCCCCAATCTGCTGAGTGAGACAACATACTGGAGCCAGGCCTCGATCACCCACATGGACCTTAAAAACCGCTCCATCCTATCTGAGACCCACTTGGAGTCAGACCTGGCGCCTGTGGCACCAGGCTCATACATAACTCTGAGGACAACTTGGCATTGGTTTCTGTAATGTACTGTGGGCAACATGGATGACCCCACATAACTCAGTTCTGTGAACTGAACTATGCAGTCTAGCCTTTTGGGTGTGGTTCAACCCAGGGATACCTGGACCCTATTTAAACCACGCTTTGCGTTACTCTTCATCTGCAGCGTGACACTCACTGTGTTTGTCCCGGTCTCCTGTAGGTCTTCGCCTTTTCCTCTGCATCCGCACACCTGCAAGAACAAGAACAGTGTTAATACTATACTTACCTTGGGGAGTATCCTGCTTCCATCCATCGCTCCTCCAGTCCTATGGGCAGCATTCACGGCGGTGTCATCTCCATTTCGGCATGCCGCATCCTAGATGAAGCGAGCGAAAGGAAAAGACATTAATACAGATACGCGTATCCCTGCTCTCTCGAAAACAACACAGAAAGAAGAAGCAAATGCTTACCTGGACTCGAGCCACTCAGGGGTAACTTCTTCCGTTCGGAGCACGCCATCGACCTGCAAAGGAAAAAAGACAGGACAGGTTATCACATAAAAGACAAGAATGCGCTACATATCGCGCTTACTCATCGCACCTTATTCTCTCAGCCGACAGCCACGCTGGGACATTTCAGCGCCTGTAGGGGACAGAGAGAGAGAGACACTGATCAGCACGAGAAAAAGCGAACAGCGCAGCGCATCGCGCTTTCACTCACCGCTTAGTGGTCGGCTCCTTAGGGTAGCACGACACCATCTCCGATCTTGCCAACACCTAAAGGAGAAAGGAAAAGTTATAAAGAGGACAATTCAACAAGAATCAACAAACCTACCTTATCAGATCCGATTGGGCCCGCACCAGTGAAGCAACTAGGTTGCATAGCGCCCACATCAACCAACGCACACCTCTGCACCGAAGAAGCAGGACGGAGAGCACACAACACCAGAAAACAAGGTGAGGAGAGGACATAGGGGAATGTTTGGCCCCCAAGGGAAGAGGGGTTAAGCATTCAGAGACAACAGAGTTTAAATCCGGAAATCCTGTGTTTTAGGCCCAGTCTCCAGTCGAGCAGATTCCGGGGAAGGGTTCGAGGTCGTGAGAAGTCCAGACAGGCTAAGTGACGTCCACATGGACACCAGGTGAGCGTTACAGAATGCAAAGCCTCACACCATAATCCACCTGGACGTCATGGAAACGTCAGAAACCGACCAGTTAGCCCAAATGTTGGGGCAGTTACGTGCCGAAGTACAGGCAGCCAGGCAGGAGACCAATACCCTGAGGAGAGAGTTGATAGTTGCTAAAGAACGCACTGATGACTTAAGCTGGCAGCTTCTCCATTCACAGGCAGGACATGTACCGTTACCTGGTAACGTGTCTTCAATACCAGTACCATCAGCCAACACTGTTCAGATCACCCTCCCTGGGGCAGTTCCTTTGGTCCCACCAGAACAATTCACGGGAGATCCCAAGAAGTATGCAACATTTATGAACCAATGCCGTCTGCATTTCCTTTGTAGGCCAGGGTCCTTCCGAATGACCAATCACGGGTGGCTTTCGTGCTATCCTATCTGAGCAGCAGTGCTGCAGACTGGTCTGTGCCCTTTGTCAATCAAGATGATCCTTTGCTACATGACTTCAGGGGTTTCCAGCAGGAGATGGAAAAACTCTTCGCTCATCGAACTCATGGACAGGCATTAGACAATGAACTTTAGTCCTTTCGTCAAGGAAACCAAGACTTACTAACATATATAGCTACCTTCAACAGGCTCGTGGTTGAAGCAGGATGGCCAGATGAGAAGAGAACCACGTTATTTCATCGGGGCCTACGAGGGGAGCTAAAAGATGTTCTCGCACAAGTGGTGGACCCCCCTAAGACTGTGCGGAATTTATTAACCTTGTTGTTCAATTGGATCATAGGGGACAAGACCGAAGAGCAGATCGAACCAGACTGGACCCTCGCCCTATGTATGTACGTTCAAATGACAATGTCTCTCAAACAACAGAGAGTTCAGGGGAACCCATGCAGATCAGAGGGGTCAGGGCCCCCTTGATTATGGCTGAAAGGGACAAGAGAAGACAACAGCAGTTATGTTTGTACTGTGGAAAGTCAGGCCATTTCCTAAGGAGTGGCCAGTGAAACCACCAAAGAGAATCGTAGGGGACACGGATAAAGACGATACCAACCAAGAATCGGAAAACTACCAAGCCCGGCAAGTGTAGGGTCCACTTGTCGAGCAAAGAAAGTGAACTACAGACCTCCCATTTTGCATTGTCTGTGGTCCTGATCAACCACCAACAACCATCTTGGATGAACGCAGTAAAATCGTACACAGACAGTGGAGCCGTTGGGAACTATATGGATCAAGATCTCGCAGCAAAGATGGGGCTTCCATTATGTCCTAAGTCAACCACAGACACTGTCAACACTGTTGATGGCACGGAAATAGCTTCTGGTCCAGTATCCCAATGCACTGCAACGTTAACCCTTCTGTGCCAGGGTGGACACCGGGAATCTATTGCTTTTGACCTCATCAAGGCGCATCAGTTTCGGTTGATTTTAGGAATGCCGTGGTTAGTAGCTCACAATTCTCTAATAGACTGGCGTGCAAAAGAGTTGGCCTTTCCCGAAAGCTGTGCTCACACTTGTTATCGCCTAGGGGAAAAGTCAAGTGATACTACTAGAACTCCTACTCATGGAACAGTGGCAACAACTCGGGAGGGATCCGGTACCTTACCAAATGACTACCAGGACTTTCAAGATGTATTTCAGAAAGAGCAAGCTAATACATTACCACCGCACAGACCATACGATTGCCAGATCGACCTGATACCCGGCGCACAGATCCCCTGTGGGAGAATCTACGCACTCACCGAACCAGAAAACCAGCATCTAAATTCCGATTTAGATCAATACCTGGCAAACAGATTCATCCACCCCTCGAAGTCACCAGCTCTATGCCAAACTCAAAAAATGCTCATTTCATCCTCACCCCAAAAGGAATTCGAATGGATGTGCACAAAGTAGATGCTATCCTAATTTGGCCATCGCCAAATTTGTTCAAGGGAGTCCAGAGCATGTTGGGTTTCGCAAACTTCTACCACCGATTCATTCCAGGGTTCTCACAAATAGTGCATTCAATCACATCATTGCTAAAGAAATGCAACAAGAAGTTTCTCTGGACAGAAGAAGCAGAAAAAGCTTTTCGGGAACTCAAGGGGAGATTCACTTCTGCCCCGATTCTACGTCATCCTCGCCCAGACCTCCCTTACGTGGTGGAGACGGACGCCTCTAGTATGGCAATGGGAGAGGTCCTCTCACAAAAAGACCCAGAAACAGGTCAATTACACCCTGTCGCCTTCTGGTCGCGTAAATTCAAACCACCTGAGCTTAATTATGCTATCACAGACAAAGAACTTCTAGCCATCAAGTCAGCCTTTAAGGCCTGGCGACATTATCTCCTAGGTGCCAGACACACGATCACCGTAATAACTGACCATCAAAATCTCCAATACCTCAAAACAGCAAAGGCTCAATCTTCGCAGCAACTACGCTGGGCTCTTTTCTTCGCTGAATATGATAACGTGATCACATTTTGCGAGTTACACAAAGAAATCCGAAGCTTGATGAGTTCCGAGCAAATTGCAAGAATGGAGTACACAAGGTGAGCATCACTCAATTAAGGACCAGCTACCCTATTTCAGGAACCATTTATTTCTGCCGAACAAATAACTACGAGAACAAGTTATGTCCGGTTATCACGATTCTTTAATTGAAGTCCATCATGGAATTGCAAAAACCCTAGCCAAGGTAAAATGAAGTTACTGGTGGCCCACGTGGCGCAAGGACATTATCCAATTCATTCTATCCTGTGGAGTGTGTGCACAAAATAAATCATCAAAACAGAAACCAGCTGGACTCCTTCAACCGTTGGATATTCCACCAGCGCTCTGGCATACGCTGTCCCTCGACTTTATTACCGACTTGCCACCCAGTCAAGTATTCAATACCATTCTAGTGGTTGTGGACCTGTTTTACAAAATGGCACACTTTATTCCTCTTAAGGGTCTCCCAAACGCACCCACTTTGGCCTAAGTGTTTCTTGAACGCATCTTACGGCTCCACGGGTTCCCTTCGGTACTGGTCTTGGATCGAGGTATTCAATTCGTGTCCAACTTCTGGAGGAAGTGCTGTTCTATGGCCCAAATCGACATCTGGTTATCCACCTGTCACCATCCCCAAACGGATGGTCAAATGGAGAGAACGAATCAAACGCTTGAGCAGTACCTCCGATGTATGCTACATCAAGCAGAAGGAAGTTGGATAGACCTGTTATGGATAGCTGAATATGCCTACAATAATTCTCTACACACCAGCACTGGGCAGACTCCCTTTTATACCATGTATGGCAGGCATCCACGCACTTCAGAGTTAGATACCCCTACGAACTTGGAAATGCCAGCAATTAAAACCTTGCACACAACCATTTCTCAAACTTTTAAAAGGGCAGTAGAACATTTACTCCAAGCTAAGAATCGTCAAAAGAAATTCACTGACCAGCGCCGAGCAAAGGCCCCCAATTACCAGGTGGGAGACACAGTCTGGTTGGCATCGAAGGATGTACCCATTAAAGGAACCCGGACATTCCACCCAAGATACCTAGGTCCATTTACCATCACTGGTATAAATCCAGTAGCAGTCAAACTAGCCTTACCATCCAACATGCAAATTCATCCTGTGTTCCACGCAGCTCTCCTGAAACCTGTTCAACCTGGAACCCGTGTTACAACACCACCAAAACCAGTAGTCATCAATGGGGAACCAGAATTTGAGGTCTAAAACATTCTAGCCTCAAAATATGTCAGATCTAATCTATACTATCTAGTGGACTGGAAAGGGTATGGCCCGCAAGACAGAACATGGGAACCTTGCAAGTACATTCATGCACTTTGTTTGCTCAGAAGATTCCATCAAAATCATCCAACCAAACCAGGGCCAGACAGAAGAACCACCATGAGAGGGGCCTTAGGGGGGAGTGCTGTCATGATCCCTGCCCCCAATCCCCTGAGACAACATACTGGAGCCAGGCCTCGATCACCCACATGGACCTTAAAAACCTCTCCATCCTATCTGAGACCCACTTGGAGTCAGACCTGGCGCATGTGGCACCAGGCTCATACATAACTCTGAGGACAACTTGGGATTATTTATTTATTTTTATTTTTGTTTTTTACATTTGTATAGTGTGCAGGCAGCCCAGGGGCATTGTGGCGCTGTTACTTGCAGCAGGCTTAGTTACATTATGCATAAGTTACAGCATTGGGTACATAGGTGTAACACATGTTATGCAGAGAAGCATACACAAATCATATATACATATGGCGGGTGTACGTAAAGAACGGGGTAGAGAATCAGGCAAATAGGGTGGTTTTCAGGGTTTTACGGAAGGTGGTGAGTGAAGGTTCAACTCGCAGGGCAGTGTGGAGGGCATTCCAGTGTAGGGCCGCTAGGTAGGGGAAGCTGGCACCCCCTGCTCTTGCTCTTTTACCATGGGTGCGGTGAGTAGGTTGGCATAGGGGGTCCTAGTTGGTCTTGAGGACATGGCCGGGTGGATCCTTTGCACCAGGTATGCTGGTGCTGCGGAGTGAATGCATTTGTGTGTGAGGTTCAAGGTTTTGAAGATGATCCCCTCTTTTATAGGGAGCCAGTGGGAGGCTCTTCTAGCAGTAGAGATATGCTCTCTTTTGGAGATGCCTTGTGCTGCGCGTAGGGCATTGTTTTGAGTAACTTGCAGTTTCTCAAGGTTTTTTGTGGAGGTCCCTAGGAAAAGAACATTTCAGTAGTCCAGCCGTGATCCAGTGATAGCCCTAGCTATCTTTGTGCAGGTGTCGTTGGAGAGGTAGAGTCTGACTGCATTGAGGAGTTTGGCCTGGTATTTCAAAAAAGGTAGCTGGCGCTCATCTCCAGAAAGAACATGGTATGATAACCTGTTCTGAGGTGAGAGTTTGCAGCACACGCTTTTTGCTCACTGTGCCTTTCACAGATGGGAAATATCCATTTGCATATCAGTCTTTGTCCCGCCCACATGGGCAGTCCAGCACCGAAATGCTATGGCAATTCCTCTCTGAACAAGAGTACCAGAAGCAACCCCATACACGTGTTTCAGCCTTGTTGGGCCTCATGAGTGAGGTGAAGCTTTGCCTCTCTGAGCACAGTGAGCAGGGAGTCCACGTCTGGTTGCCCCCAGGTAACTCAGGGTGACCAACCCCAAGTTTCTTACAAATATTTCAAAAAAGGTAGCTGGCGCTCCTCTCCATAAAGAACATGGCATGATAACCTGTTCTGAGGTGAGAGTTTGCAGCACACGCTTTTTGCTCACTGTGACTTTCACAGATGGGAAATATCCATTTGGATAGGCAGCTGAGGAGGCAATGGCGTTCACCTGTCTGGTCCGGGACAGACTTGAGTCCAGGTAGACGCCTAGGGTTTTCACTGACTCAGATACTGGAATTATGATGGAGTCAATGGTGAAGTGGCTAAACTGATCGTCACATTTTTTGAGAGTGTCGGGGGAGCCTACAAGCAGGAGTTCGGTTTTGTCTGAATTGAGAGAGAGGCTGTTGGCAGCCATCCAAGTTTGGATTGTGTTGTAGATGGTGTTGAGGGTCTTGGAGTCAGTGTCATAGTGTTACTCACCACTCCGAGTAGGCCGAAGATACAGAGATAATGACCTTGGAGATGTTGGTGGTATAAGATTCCAAACTCAGCCTTCCATCCCAGCTCCCCTGAGTACAAGACTCAGGCTTCCTCAAAGAGGGGCTCTTTTCCACAATGTACCTCTCTGCTGTTTTAGTTAGAACAGACAGAGATGTCAATTGAATAAAAGAGCGGGGAGAACACACACCGCCAATACCAATGCTGCAAAAGAATACCAAGATATTAGACAGTGTTGATATTATGCAAGTAATTAGAACAGATGAAATGATGGGACAACTACCTATATAGATATTGGAGTGGAGTTGAATTTCCCCGGGAATGATCTAAATGAAGAATAACACAAATGAGTGGAATTGAACTAATTCAGTATCGGTTCCCACTATTTCTATAGGATTGATAACCACTGACCTGAAATAAGATAGTAGAGTAAGAGGAGTCTAGGAATCTGAAGACAACGACAGGAGAAAATAAACAGGGAAGTTAGTACAGGTAAGTAACCCCGAACGGCACGAGGGACGCACTAGTGCCGGGTTGGTGCAGTTCAGGAGGGCGTTCATATGCACTTAAGAGCAATCACAGGAAAAGTCACTCAATGTCCCAGAATCCAACAGAAGAATATCCAACGAAGGCAATAGGTATGTACCTGAGTACACGAGGATAGCTGAGTAGCTGTTGAGATGATCCGGATAGAAGACGGCAATTGAAGAGCAGAGCGGTAGCTGGGAAGAACCGCCAAAGAAGGGAGCCTTATCCAGTAGAGTTCCGAGTCCAACAACCAGATGAGCACGACAGGGATAAAGGATGAGACGAGGCAATCCAAAAGTCAGGCAAAGGGTCAAAACCAGGAGTTCAGATAAGGATTTGTGTAAGGAAACACGAAGAGGAAACGGTACAAAAACCGCGTGTAGCTGGTAACGCTAATTAGCAGCAACGAGCCCCTTGGAAGACGGTGGTTTTATAGTCGTAAGAGGGGCATGGCTTCCTGTAAGTCTTCCACGTACAAGACGTGTCAGGTGACCTGGAGTGCGTAGACATTTGTACAGACGCCATGGTAGCTTGTACCTGGACCATAGAGGAGCCTGTAGAGAAGTTGTATTTTGCAAGGATGCCCGCGGGGAAGTCTGAAGTGTAACACATAGTCGCTTGTCAGGGTGACAAGGATCTGCGTGTCGTATGCGTAATTAGTGTAGGAGATCCCCATGGCGTCAAGGATGAGGAAGAGGGGGCAAGTGAATATATTGTAGAGGGTGGGAGAGAGGCACGAGCCTTGTGGTACGCCACATAGCATAATGGTTGGGGATGCAGTAGCTAGATCAGAGAAGACCTGTAGGGTCCTTCCTTGTAGGAAAGAGGTGATCCAAGCACTAACATGCGCTGAGAAATTTGCAGTGGAGGTTAGGTGGTGGCATAGGACGTTGTGATCAACAAGGTCAAACGCGGCAGAGAGATCGAGGACAAGGAGCAGGACAGGTTTGCCTAGGTCTCTAGCATCATCCATCTGTTTTTTTAGGTCCAGTAGGGCGGTCTCAGTTCCGTGTTTCGGGCGGAACCCGGATTGTCTCAAGCCTAGGAGTTGGTTATTGTTACGCTCACCTGGCTCCCACACAGGCATCGACCGGAACTGGACAGCTGCGGTCTCCACCAATGTGACGCGTAGGGCCGAGATGACAGACTGGCCCACCTAGCTTTGTTTGCTTGGCCCGTAGGAATATTCTTCTGATGGTTTGAAAAGATGAGCTCTCCATCCTGCTTTGAGCGCAGGGGCATGTTGATAACCAGTTGCTTCACTGGCTCGAAGGAATTGGTGAGTTCCAGAACAATATTGACTCCGAGATTCCCGGCAAGACGGCGTAAGTATAAAGTTAGTAAGAGTTCAAATGCCTGACTTTCACTCTTGTCCGATTCCTTGCAGGTTGCAGTTTGACCCTAATGAAGAGTTCCTCGTGGCAACCGGTAGTATTCTGGTAAGGATTTGTATTTTCCAACACAGTTCGATAAAATAATGTCAATATGTAACCTGTTGCTTTCTCCCTTATTCAGGCGCCGAGAGAAAGTATGAAGTCTCGGGGAATAATACCTCCGGCGGTAAAATCAGGTAAGTCTATTGTGGTGAGGAGGGTTTCCCTTGTTAGTCCCTTTGTTTCACCTTGCTGTCCTTTTGTTTACCCTTAGGGGCCGGGGTTCGGCGAAGATGCAGTGGAAGCTGCGCCGACCTCTGAAGAGGATTTAGTACCCCCGGTGGTAAAATCAGGTAAGTCTATGGGGTGGTAACTAATATTCCACTGTGTATTCCCTTGGCTCACCTTGCTGTTCTTGTCTTCTCCTTAGGTGCTGGAGTGCGGCGGGAACATGCAGGAGGATGCGGTGGAATGTGAAGATGCTGCGAAGGCCGGTGAGTTCAGCGCGGCGCTGCAGCAGGCGAGGCGACGCGCATAAAATAACTTCTTTCTTCCAGCTCGAAGGCGCGATGGATCTGGAATTCAGGTAAAGATCAAAGGTATTGCTCTTGTTCTAACCTTTTCTCCTTCTTTCTCCCTTTTTCTAGGAGCTCTGGATTCGAGGCGGGCGTGGCAGAAGGCTGGATGCAGACTTGCAGGCACGGTGAGCGTTACGCTGCTGGATGCAGAATAACGCAAAGCGTGTGCTGCTCTTCGGGCGTGGTTTAAATAGCCCTCCAAAGTAGTCCCAGGTGAGTATTCCTCCCCAGCCCGGCCCGAGTAAAAAAATAGTCCCTAAGTAAAGTAGTCCCTTCCAAGCCTCCTTTGGCTTGTAGCTCTTGCAGCATGGTCTGCATCAGGTAGGTTTGCAGCATGGTCTGCATCAGGTAAGTTTTAATCTATGAGCCTGGCGCCTATGGCGCCAGGACTGACTCTCCATATGAGCCTGGCGCCATAGGCGCCAGGACTGTACCCAAATAGCCCCTAGCAGGGGTTGTTGGGCTTGCTTAGGATAACTTGATGCCTGTTTCCGGGGTTGCTGGACTTGGTCTGGGTCCCCGGGGGTAGGCATCATGACAGTTGTCTTCGATGAAGTGTTGGACTTGCAGGTAGGCTGCTTTGTCCAGAATTTTAAGAAGGAAGGGGACAGTGGTAATGGGTTATAGTTGTTAGGTGAGGTGGGGTCAAGTGTGGGTTTCTTTATGAGAGGCCTGACCCATGCTTCCTTGAGGGAAGAGGCACTTTCTGTCAGGAACTGTGAATGGAAGGTCTGGAAGCGCTGGAGGCATTGAATTGCCTCGCGCGCGTTCCAGTCCTCATCCAATATGGTGGATGTTTCTTTATATTCTGGCTCCTCCCATAACCCGACGTGTTGTATCTGTTAGTCAGCGCTCCGGTTCGTGTTGTATCTACGTCCGTGTACTCATCTAGCTAGTCTCCCTTCTACTGCTATTTTGCCTTCCTTGTGTTCCTCCTGCTGGCCTCGTTTCCTGTTTGTTTCCCTAGTACTTATTTTTCTGTCTACTCGTAACTTCTACCTTTGTATTTTTTTTCTTTTCGCATTTCTGGCGGCTCCTGCCTTTTGAAGGTGACGTACTTTCTCTGACTATATTTCTTCCTTTATTTACGTTTAGCCTTACCTCTCCTCCGCTCATACCGCTTGAGCCTTTCCCTTTGTATACATGCTTATTTCCTTTCCGGTTTCCTGCCTTTATTTGCTTTATCCGTTACGAACGGTTTCTGAGGCTACGGCGCCTTTAAGTGATACGACAACCCTGCGCCTGCCGCTCATTTCGCTTACAGAGTTTTCTCCCACTCTGCAAGCATCTTTCTTTGCCTTCCTGTTTATTTTAGCAGGGTCTTTTTTCATACATGCCTTGCATCTATATCTTATTTCTTCTTGGTTCTTCCTTTATCTGTCATCTTTTGGCACTGCCTGTCCTTTCATTCCTTCTTTTCTCTGACAGTAATTTTCTATCATTCAAGTTTAGTGTGTCTCTTCTGCTTTTCCTCTCCACGTTTTTTCTTCTATACTTCCTTGTGTTACATTTAGCATTTACGCATTTGGAGTTGGATATCCCCTTAATTCTATACATCAGTATCCTGTACTTGCTCTATTGGAACTGCAGAGCTGAAACAGACTTTCTCCTATTGGAGCTGGGAATAGACTTTCATTAGATTGAGCTGAGATCAGACTTACACCCTTTTGAACCCATCTGGAAACAGGGTTTTTTTCCGCCTTTGTGCTTTTTCCCTGGAATTAGGGCTGGCTCCCTGGGGGTCCCCGCGGACAGGGTTCCTTCTCTGCCAAGGTGGCCTCCGGAGGGGCCAGACCCTATCTTCACGAAAGGAAGGTTCGAAACACCCAAGGATCAGACTTCTACAAGGAGGAGGGACCACAAGAAGACGGAGACTGTTCCTAAGGGGTCCGCCTCAGAAGATTCAGGTGAGGGGGGTGGTGGGGAGTTTCGAATCCTGACAGCATACAACGCCCAATACCCACCATGGCGTCATTAGAGCAATATGAAGAACTGGTAGCAGCAATGCAGAACCTTACTATGGAGGTCCAGGCCCTGAGAACGGAGAATATCGCCCTCCGACAACAGGTTGTGTTGCATCGGGATGACCGCGGAGACCTGCCTACAATGCCTCTCTCCTTTGGCAAATATGATGGCTACCCGGGAGGGCTGAATGACTTTCTTGATGCCTGTAAGGTGTATTTCGCCTTTCGGCCCCATGCCTATGAGACTGCCAGATCCAAGGTCGGGTTTATCATAGCCAATCTAACTGTTAACGCTCTCTCTTGGGCTAAACCGTTTGTCACCCAAAACGACCCAATTTTGGATGACTATGATCGTTTAACGGAGATGTTTAAAGAAAGATTTGACAGACCGGAAGTATTCTACTCCTCTCTAGAAGCTATCCTAGACGTCAGGCAGGGGAACACTGACATCAAACATATCTATCCCGTTTCCAGAGACTGGCAGCCACGGCAGATTGCCCAGATTCCGCTAAGCAAACTATCTCTAGATGAGGTCTTCATGAAGAGATTAAGGATGAGCTAGCTCGAGTAGCTCGACCCGCGTCTTTTCAGGAATTGGTGACGTCTCTTCAGATTGAGTATCGATTGCAAGAAAGACGTTCAGAAAGAAGAACCACCAGAGGCGTTTCTCAACCAGCCAGTCTAACCTCTCCTGCTCCTCCCACCAGAACTACCCATCCTACTGATGAACCTATGCAGATCGGGGCTGCTCGAGGACCTCTAACTCAAGAAGAAAGAGGCTGGATTATGTATGTATTGTGGCTCCTCGAAGCACCGATTAAGGGACTGTCCTGAAGTACCACCTCGAAGGCAGGGAAACTTCACCCCCCGATCTACAGCAAGGGAAGTTTCGGGGGAAGTGCCAAGCACCCTTGTAACTACTCAAGAGCAGTAAGCACTCCAGAGGAAAGCAGTTTGATGGTGTTCCGGGTCCACTTGTGGCTGACCGAGGCCGGTCCTACAGAGGTGTTTGCCATGTTAGACTGTGGAGCGGCAGGAAATTTCATTGACTCCAACTGGGCAACGGAACATCTTGTCTCTACAAAAACTAAGGCTACTCCGATCCCAGTCGAAGGGGTGGACGGGAGGCCCTTGTCTTCCAGACCCATCACCAAGGAGACCGTTCTGTTGAGGATGAGATTAGGCCATCACGAGGAGTTTCTGGTGTTTGATCAGATCCGAGCAGCCCATTTTCCTTTGGTCATTGGTATTCCCTGGTTAAGGAAGCACAACCCCCACATTGACTGGACTGCAAACAAGGTGATCTTTGATTCCATGTTCTGTAAATCACATTGTATGAACTTATCTCTGGCCTCCAACACCCAGGAGTCTTTCCGAAGCAGAACTCTGTGGCCTCTGTTCCTACTCAATATCAAGAATTCTCAGAGGTTTTCCTGGATAAGATTCCCAGACAACTCCCGTCGCACAGAGCAGAGGATTGCTGTATAGATCTGATACCTGATGCGGTGGTCCCCTTTGGAAGGATGTACCCCTTGTCTCTACCAGAAAGGAAGGCCCTGAGAGAGTACCTCGATGCAAATCTACAAAACGGGCTCCTCCAAGAGTCCAAATCTGCTTGCGGGGCTTCCTAGTTCTTCGTTCCGAAAAAAGACTCAGCAGAACTGCGCCTTTGTATTGATTACAGGGGTCTCAACAAGGTTACCATACGGGATAGATATCCCATGCCCTTGATTCGGGATCTCTTGGAGGCCGTACAAGGGGCGGTTTACTTTACCAAGCTTGACTTGAGAGGGGCTTATCACCTCTTGAGAATAAGGCAAGGGGACGAATGGAAGACGGCGTTCCGGACCCCTTTTGGTCTCTTTGAATACCGAGTGATGCCATTTGGGTTGGTAAACACACCAGCTATCTTCCAGAGATACATGGATAAGGTTTTCAGATATGCTATTTCTGGCTGTAATAGTGTATCTGGATGATATTCTCATCTTTTCCAAGACTCTGTCGGAGCACAGGTCACTTGTCAGACTAGTCTTACAGTGCCTGCAATCCCATCATCTGCTGCTTAAACCGGAAAAGTGCCTATTCGAGTCTACATCCGTGTCTTACTTGGGATTCATTTTATCCAAGGTGGGTATCGAGATGGATGCGAATAAGGTAAAGGTGATCAAAGAGTGGAAGAATCCCGTCAACATCAAGGAGCTTCAGAGCTTCCTAGGATTGGCCAATTTCTATCAGAGGTTCATCCCCAACAAGGTACTCCCTCTGACTTCTCTATTAAAAAAGGGAGTTAAATTTATATTTGGAGAGGAGCCCTAAAGGGCATTCCGTATCCTAAAGGAGTGTTTTTCTACAGCACCCATCCTGGTCCAGCCGGATCAGGCTAGGCCGTACATTCTGGAGACGGATGCTTCTATAGGGGCGGTGGGAGCAGTTCGACTTCAGATGTCAGACGATGGCTATGAACATCCTGTTGCTTACTACTCCAAGACACTTACCAGTAGCGAACACAACTATTCTGTCATTGAAAAGGAACTATTGGCTATCAAATTGGCTTGCCAAGAATGGAGACATCTTCTACAGGGAGCAACCCATCAATTTACTATTAGAACAGATCATCGTAACCTTCAGGTTTACAACAGCTAGAATGTTCTAATGCAAGACACGCCAGGTGGGTTTTTTTTCCTACAGTTTGATTTCGTGATTACCTACATACCTGGTACAGAAAATAAGAAGGCTGACGCCTTGTCAAGAAGTCTTGGGGAAGATTCTGGTTGCTACAAGGGACATGATTTGGTCTTCCCAAACCTTACGGTGTTGGCATCCAGTGTTTCTTTTCTTCAAGACCTAATTCCACAGTATCAGATGTGTACCAAGCTTCCGTTGATTGTCAACCAGGATAAGGACGGATTGTATTACTATGAAGGAGCTCTTTATATACCCACCAAGAAGCTACAGAAACAGATACTTTCCTGGTGTCATGACACACCTTTAACCGGACATTCTGGTATCAGAAAGACATATGATCTACTACGGAGGGGCTTCTGGTGGCCTACTTTAAGAGATGTATGCCAGTATGTTTCTGCTTGTTCTGTTTGTGCTTCAAACAAACACCGAACAGGAAGACCTCTAGGGTTACTGCAGCAACACTCTTTACCTGACCGTCTCTGGGAGCACATCTCTACCGATTTTATAGTATACCTCCCTCCGTCATATGGTATGACAGTAATCATGGTAACTATAGACTCATTTAGCAAATTAGCCCATTTTTCAGCTTTCAAGCAAATCCCGTCTACCTCCGAAACGGCCGCAACCTTTCTTCAGGACATTGTTCGTCTACACGGTCTATCCAGGACCATAGTGTCTGACAGGGGACCCCAATTTACATCAAAATTTTGGGCTTCTCTCTGCCAAATTCTGGGGATTCACAAGGCTCTCTCTTCAGGATATCATCTGCAGAGCAATGGACAAACCGAAAGATTATACGCCAGCCTAGAACAATATCTTAGATGCTTCTGCAATCCACAGCAAGAAGAATGGTATTGTTTCCTTCCACAAGCGGAGTTTGCCTATAATAATGCCCTCCATACCTCTATCCAGATGAGTCCTTTTTATTGTACTTACGGGTTCCATCCCAAAAACTTACCCTGGCTCAGTTCTTCTTCTACTAAGATTCCGGCTCTAGACAGAGTTTTACAGGACCTCCATGAGGTACACAAACTGGCTAAGGAAGCACACCAAGCGAGTCAACTTACACAAAAGAAATGGGCGAACAAGGGTCGTAGTGCCAATCCAAGGTGGAAGACTGGGCAATTAGTCTGGTTATCTACCAGATTCCTGCCGAGATGGGTTCATACGGGTAAGTTCTCCTCTCGCTTCCTTGGGTCTTTTCCTATTCTACAACAGATCAACCCTGTAACATACAAGCTCAGACTACCGGCATATCTCAAGAAGTTGCATCCAGTCTTCCACGTCTCCCTTCTGAAAGAACATAAGGAGGACCCTTTCAAGAGGTCTGTGTTTTTAGGGCGTGCTCAAGTCTCCCAGATAACCAAGGAATATGAGGTGTCGCATCTAGTTGATTCCAGATACCGCAAGGGACGGTTGTGCTATCTGGTTCATTGGAAGGGTTATCCGGTGGAAGAAAGGACCTGGGAACCAGTGAGCCATATACATGCCTGTTAGGCAGAAACCTGTGCAGTTCCCTCTGGGACCACTATAAAAGATTTAAGACTACAGGTTTTTGGCAGTAAACCCACTTGGTAGCAGTCTGTACCACACAGATTTACTTGGTAGCTGTGGCTGAGCAGTCAGACTTCCCTCAAGAAGAGTTAGGCAGTATACAGAGTATTCACAATAGGTCAAGAGAACACAATAGAACAAGTAAACACTGACCAGGGCTTGGTGTAAAAGAGATATAATTATTTATTTAAAACCACATCTAGAAACATACACAGGCACTAATAGTAAGCAATTCAAAAACACAGTCACTAAAAGATATACACTCCCTTAAAAGAATATTAGACAAGTCTTAAGTAAAGCCCCACTTATTTTCAGACAGCGGTGAGCGCTTAACGTAGATGGCACTCTAATAGTTCGTTTTTAAAAAGGGAGAGAAAAGCAGAGAATAAATTGAAACAGATCCCAACACTTTTACAAGAACATAACAAGAGAGGAAGGCAAAGTAAAACCGTGAATTCAGAGTCAGTAGGCCGGATCCGCTTTAAGAAGATCGAAACGAAATGTGTCCAAGGTCACACGGTCGCAGTGCACAAAAGTCTTGTAATGGTTCAAAAAGGAGTTGGACCAAAGAAAGGGACCAGTTAGAGGGTCAAGGCGGCCAGCCCAGCCCAGAAGGTTAAGGGGTTATTATTACCTTGTAGCAATCTTTAGAAAGGGAGGCCTGGCAGACACGGTACCTTAAAGTGGTGCGAACACTCCAGCGGGGGCAGTTGTTCCTGGCAGCGGATGCAAGTCGGTGCTTCGTCCGGGGGAAGAGAGGATCTCGTTGTGGAGAAAGACAGGAGTCTGTTGCACTGCCAGGGAAGAAACCAGCCGCAGAGTTTCTCAGGTACAAGGAGCGGTCCGTTGATTCGCGGTTCAGTGGTGAGTGGCTATCCAGCCGCCGGGGTGCTTGGCACGGGCAGTTCGACCACAAACCGGTCTGGGGTGCGAAGAAAGAAGGTGAAACTGGTTGTGCCCACCAGTCAGGGGAAGAAGCCTCTCCAGCTGGGAGATCTTCTCTGTCGTCGGGAAGTGGTGAGTCGGTTCCGCAGGGCTCCACCGGTGGTGTTGTCGTGGTAGGTCGGCTCAGCTTCTCCCTCGTCAGATTCTCAGGTCCTGTGGCGACTTCTGAAGTTCCAGTCCCCAAAGAACTGCTTTTATGCAGCACACCCCCATTCACTCAGCCTAGCTGTCAATCAAACATGCTAAGTGGTGAGCCGGCCGGCTCACCACTTGGGCCAATCACACAAGAGTGCGACTTGAGTTATCAAAGTAACTCAGTCCAGGGTGCCTAAACCCCCTCCCACACCCCCTGTGGTACCCAGACAGAGTGGCACCACTTTTGGAGGCTTCTGTGGAGAAGCCCGCCAAAACAGTGGAACAAAGGGCCCGACTTGGGTTGGAGTCACAGAAGAGAACACAAACGCCATTTTAGAATCGAGCCCTGGCAAAAAATACCAACCGGCGAATTAATATTAATTAAATAAACCAGCGGTATGTTCGAGGCTATGAGAATTAAATAATTAAAGTTGGTAGCCTCGAACAATGGGAAAATCCCATAGGAAAATATTTGTGGTCGAATATAACAAGTAGTTTCCACTGCCACCAGCCAAAACTCGATCAGGGGGGACGGAGTCGTGCCCCCTCGACTAACAGAGCCAGGGGCAATTGAATTGCTCGGACCAGTACGTCCACAATATGATGGTTTGTACTGGTTTTTGTTAATAATTTGGGACTAGTAAAGCCAATGGTGACTTTACATGCCCTGGGAGACAGTAGTCAGTCCCAGGGTATGGAGTCTATTGCTGGGTGTCACTATGACACCCCTGTGTTACTGCACGGAGGGTGCTGTGTAACACACATAGTAAAAACACATTAGACCCTATGGAGTAAAGGACCCCATAGCCCATAAAACACATTACCAGTCAAAGGAACACCATAAATCATGTCCAAGAGTGGGAGAAAAAGAGTCTCACTCTTGGCAGTAGGAAAAAAACACAAACTCCAGAAATCCAGTAAAGCTGCTGGGAGACTCACTAGGTGAGGAAATTCAGCCTAAAGAGAGAATTCTCCCTAACAATGCCCCACGACTAGTGCAAAGATTTCACCGACTTCTTCCGGGTAAACCCGGGGGTCCCCCGAGAAGAAGGGGGTATACTGTCAGGAACTGTGATGGAAGCTCTGGAAGCGCTGGAGGCATTGAATTGCCTCGCGCGCGCTCCAGTCCTCATCCAATATGGTGGATGTTTCTTCATATTCTGGCTCCTCCCACAACCTGATGCATTGTATCTGTTAATCAACGCTTCGGTTCGTGTTGTATCTACGTCCGTGTACTCATCTAGCTAGTCTCCCTTCTACTGCTATTTTGCCTTCCTTGTGTTCCTCCTGCTGGCCTCGTTTCCTGTTTGTTTCCCTAGTACTTATTTTTCTGTCTACTTGTAACTTCTACCTTTGTATTTTTTTTCTTTTCGCATTTCTGGCGGCTCCTGCCTTTTGAAGGTGACGTACTTTCTCTGACTATATTTCTTCCTTTATTTACGTTTAGCCTTACCTCTCCTCCGCTCATACCGCTTGGAGCCTTTCCCTTTGTATACATGCTTATTTCCTTTCCGGTTTCCTGCCTTTATTTGCTTTATCCGTTACGAACGGTTTCTGAGGCTACGGCGCCTTTAAGTGATACGACAACCCTGCGCCTGCCGCTCATTTTGCTTACAGAGTTTTCTCTCGCTCTGAGAGCATCTTTCTTTGCCTTCCTATTTTTTTAGCAGGGTCTTTTTTCATACGTGCCTTGCATCTATATCTTATTTCTTATTGGTTTTTCCTTTATCTGTCATCTTTTGGCGCTGCCTGTCCTTTCATTCCTTCTTTTCTCTGACGGTAATTTTCTTTCATTCAAGTTTACTGTGTCTATTCCCCTTTTCCTCTCCACGTTTTTTCTTCTATACTTCCTTGTGTTACATTTAGCATTTACGCATTTGGAGTTTGATATCCCCTTAATTCTATACATCAGTATCCTGTACTTGCTCTATTGGAACTGCAGAGCTGAAACAGACTTTCTCCTATTGGAGCTGGGAATAGACTTTCATCAGATTGAGCCGAGATCAAACTTGCACCCTTTGTGAACCCATCTGGAAACAGGGTTTTTTCCGCCTTTGTGCTTTTTCCCTGGAATTAGGGCTGGCCCCCTGGGGGTCCCCACGGACAGGGTTCCTTCTCTGCCACGGTGGCCTCTGGAGGGGCCAGACCCTATCTTCACGAAAGGAAGGTTCGAGCACCCAAGGATCAGACTTCTACAAGGAGGAGGGACCACAAGAAGACGGAGACTGTTCCTAAGGGGTCCGCCTCAGAAGATTCAGGTGAGGGGGTGGTGGGGAGTTTCGAATCCTGACAGCATACAACGCCCAATACCCACCATGGCGTCATTAGAGCAATATGAAGAACTGGTAGCAGCAATGCAGAACCTTACTATGGAGGTCCAGGCCCTGAGAACGGAGAATATCGCCCTCCGACAACAGGTTGTGTTGCATCGGGATGACCGCGGAGACCTGCCTACAATGCCTCTCTCCTTTGGCAAATATGATGGCTACCCGGGAGGGCTGAATGACTTTCTTGATGCCTGTAAGGTGTATTTCGCCTTTCGGCCCCATGCCTATGAGACTGCCAGATCCAAGGTCGGGTTTATCATAGCCAATCTAACTGTTAACGCTCTCTCTTGGGCTAAACCGTTTGTCACCCAAAACGACCCAATTTTGGATGACTATGATCGTTTAACGGAGATGTTTAAAGAAAGATTTGACAGACCGGAAGTATTCTACTCCTCTCTAGAAGCTATCCTAGACGTCAGGCAGGGGAACACTGACATCAAAACATATCTATCCCGTTTCCAGAGACTGGCAGCCACGGCAGATTGCCCAGATTCCGCTAAGCAAACTATCTCTAGATGAGGTCTTCATGAAGAGATTAAGGATGAGCTAGCTCGAGTAGCTCGACCCGCGTCTTTTCAGGAATTGGTGACGTCTCTTCAGATTGAGTATCGATTGCAAGAAAGACGTTCAGAAAGAAGAACCACCAGAGGCGTTTCTCAACCAGCCAGTCTAACCTCTCCTGCTCCTCCCACCAGAACTACCCATCCTACTGATGAAACTATGCAGATCGGGGCTGCTCGAGGACCTCTAACTCAAGAAGAAAGAGGCTGGATTATGTATGTATTGTGGATCCTCGAAGCACCGATTAAGGGACTGTCCTGAAGTACCACCTCGAAGGCAGGGAAACTTCACCCCCCGATCTACAGCAAGGGAAGTTTCGGGGGAAGTGCCAAGCACCCTTGTAACTACTCAAGAGCAGTAAGCACTCCAGAGGAAAGCAGTTTGATGGTGTTCCGGGTCCACTTGTGGCTGACCGAGGCCGGTCCTACAGAGGTGTTTGCCATGTTAGACTGTGGAGCGGCAGGAAATTTCATTGACTCCAACTGGGCAACGGAACATCTTGTCTCTACAAAAACTAAGGCTACTCCGATCCCAGTCGAAGGGGTGGACGGGAGGCCCTTGTCTTCCAGACCCATCACCAAGGAGACCGTTCTGTTGAGGATGAGATTAGGCAAGAAGACGGAGACTGTTCCTAAGGGGTCTGCCTCAGAAGATTCAGGTGAGGAGGAGGGGGAGGAAGTTTAGAATCCTGACACTTTCCCTGTGGTGAAGGATGCGTTTACAAAGACTGTGAGAAATGGGGCGAGGGGGTCGGCACAGTCCTTGATAATGGTGGCGGGGCAGGGTCTCCTTTGCAGTTGGAGGGTTTGATGCCTTTCATTAGGTTAATGATGTCTTTCTCCTGGATGGTTTTGAAGGAGAAGGTGGGGGAGGCATCTGAAGAGTGGGGGGGATGGGAGTGGGGAGAGGTGGGGAGAGTGAGTCTGGAGTTTTGGCTTGAAGAAGGTCTAGTTTGTTACGCATGGCAGTTTGAATGCCATCGCACCAGGCTTTGTCTTTGGTGAAGTTTTGGAGAGTGGAGGTAGGGGCTTCAAGTTCCCTGAATATGGTGAACATTTCCTTGGTATTAGATTTGGCTTTGGAAATTCTGGCTTCGAATGATTTGCTTTGGCTTGAATGATGGCTTTTTTATATTCCTTTGAGTGGGTTTTGAAGTCAAGTTTGTCTTTGTCATCTTGGGAGGTTTACCAGCGCGCAAGGGCAGAGCGTTTATCCGTACGGAGTTTGAGTAGGTCTGGGGTGAACCAGGTGTTGGTGTGGCTTGTGGGTTTGGACTTCCGAGGTTTGAGAGGAGCAATGGAGTTGATTGCTGCCGATGTATCATTGTTGTAATTTTGCGCCAGGGTTTCTGGGTCATTGGAAAAAGGAGGTCTGAAGGCAGGTCCCTGAAGGAATGGTATGAGTCTTTCTTTGGTGAGGAGACGAGCACTTCTGGTGAGGACAGGTGGCAGGGTTTGGGGAGGGTGGGGTGGAGGAGAGGTGGTGGGGATGTTGAAGGTAATGATGTGGTGGTCAGACCATGGGATGGGGGAGTTGCCTGTGATTGTGAGAGGGCAGTGGTGCTGTGCAATCCAGTCAAGTGTCCTGCCCAATGAGTGGGTAGGGTCTGTGACAGTGTTGGGGAAGCCCAGAGTTTCAAGGGCTGAGTTGAATGATTTAGAGGCAGGGTACTTGGGGTCATTTAGACCAAGGTTGACATCACCGAGGAGGATCGCTTTGGTAGATTTCTTTAGATTGTCTGCCAAAAGGTGAGTGATGGTGGATTGGAAGTCCCCTATGGGGCCGGGTGCCCGGTAGACAAGATGGAGTGTAATGGTGCAGTGGTGAGAGGTGGAGAGTTTAAGTTGGAGGTAGTCGCTGATGTCGTTTGTAGTGTTATCATTTTTTCTGATGGTGATTGAGTCTTTGGCTATGATTGCTACTCCACCACCTTTGGTAGGGTGGGCTTGCCTAATGACAGCATAGCCAGGTGGGAGAGCAAGGGAGAGCGCAGGTCCTGAGGCTTCATGCAGCCATGTTTTGGTGACCAAGAGGATGTCTAGGTTGTTGGTGGTGATGAGGTCATGGATGTCCAGGGCAATGGGAATTGACGGATCGGGCGTTAATCAAGGCACATTTGAGATTGCGGGGTTGAGGGGGGGTGGAATCGGATGGGGGCGGTAGTTTCAGGGGTCAAAGGCATGGTAACAGTGGCAGGTACATCAATACATAGAACTGTTGAGGTAGAAGAATCGGCAATAGTGGGGGTCCCATTTCCAGGGGTCACAGGCATGGTAACAGTGGCAGGTACATCAATACATAGAAATGTTGAGGTAGAAGAATTAGCAATAGTGGGGGTCCCATTTTCAGGGGTCACAGGCATGGTAACAGTGGCAGGTACATCAATACCTAGAACTGTTGAGGTAGAAGAATTGGCTATAGTGGGGGTCCCATTTTCAGGGATCACAGGCATGGTAACAGTGGCAGGTACATCAATACATAGAACTGTTGAGGTAGAAGCATTAGCAATAGCGGGGGTCCCATTTTGAGGGGTCACATGCATTAAGGTCGCGGTTTTGTAGACTTTAGATTTGACCATAGGGGGTTCCAGGGATTTAGCTGTAGTTTTTGTGTCTGCTGCCCCCGTGACAGATCTGATGGCTGTGCTGAATGATGGGTGGGGCCTTGGAGGGAGTTCATCTGGAGAGAGGTAGTACAAGCGGTTATGGTACGCGATAGCGTACCTGTGGCAGTCGATCTGGAGATAGCACTAGACCTAGAAGGTAGACGAGTATTACGTATGCTTATGGGTTAGATCTGTGTGGGACATAGAAAGTGCGTGCGCGTAGCCGATCGTGCCTGGAATCAGCTGGGAGGTGCTGCATGGGAGGTGATGCATGGATCCTCTTACCTCTACGCAATGATAGCAGGGCGGTCTCGGCGGTAGGTGACGAGCAGCGAAGAGCTGCAAAGAGGGGTGCTGGCCTTGTCTCCAGGCCATCGCTGCACGGCTTTGTCTCCCGGTGCTCCTCCCCTCCATTTAAAGCAGGAGGGGAGGGACGGGGAGCGGAGCTCAGCCAATCTGGCTTCCTCGTTGTGTTGGCAGGCATGTCGGTTGCTGCGGTGACTGTGGGGGCCATCTTGGAGGTTCCAGTGGCCTTGTGGTACCGATTAGCTGTTGTGTTTCTCGTCGGGCACTCCGGGGCACCGAAGCTGATCAGGAAATCAGCTGGGAGGGCGGCGGGTGTGCAGGGGGTCGTGTGGGCAGTCCCTCGCAGCGGAGCTGCAAAGAGGGGTGCTGGCCTTGTCTCCAGGCCTTCGCTCCGTGGCATTGGACTCTAATGTACTGTGGGCAACATGGATGCCCCCACATAACTCAGTTCTGTGAACTGAACTATGCGGTCTAGCCTTTTGGGTGTGGTTCAGGGATACATGGAGGCTATTTAAACCACGCACGGGCAGAGGAACACGCTTTGCGTTACTCTGCACCTGCCGCGTGACACCGTGTTTGTCTCGGTCTCCTGTAGGTCTTCGCCTTTTCCTCCGCATCCGCGCACCTGCAAGAACAAGAACAGTGTTAATACTATACTTACCTTGGGGAGTTTCCTGCTTCCATCCATCGCTCCTCCAGTCCTTTGGGCAGCATTCACGGTGGTATCATCTCCATCTCGGCATGCCGCATCCTAGAAGAAGCGATCGAAAGGAAAAGACATTAATACACATGCGCGTATCCCTGCTCTCTCGAAAACAACACAGCAAGAAGAAACTAACGCTTACCTGGACTTGAGCCGCTCAGGGGTAACTTCTTCAGTTCCGGAGCACGCCATCGACCTGCAAAGGAAAAAAGACAAGACAGGTTAGCACATAAAGGACAGGAAGGTGCTGTATATCGTGCTTACTCACCGCACCTTATTCTCTCAGCCGACAGCCACAATGGGACATTTCAGCGCCTGTAGGGGACAGAGAGAGAGAGAGACATTGATCAGCACGAAAAAAAGCGAACAGCGCAGCGCATCGCGCTTTCACTCACTGCTTAGGGTAGCACGACACCATCTCCGATCTCGCCAACACCTAAAGGAGAAAGGAAAAGTTATAAAGAGGACAAGAATCAACAAACCTACCTCATCAGATCCGATTGGGCCCACACCAGTGAAGCAACTAGGTTGTATAGCGCCCACATCAACCGACGCACCCCTGCACCGAAGAAGCAGGACGGAAAGCACACAACACCAGAAAACAAGGTGCGGAGAAGACATAGGGGAAGGTGTGGTCCCCAATGGAAGAGGGGTTAAGCATCCAGAGATAACAGAGTTTAAATCCGGAAATCCTGTGTTTCAGGCCCAGTCTCCAGTTGAGCAGATTCCGTGGAAGGGTTTGAGGTCGTGAGAGGTCCAGACAGGTTGAGAGGCATCCCCGTGGATACCAGGTGATCGTTACAGTCTCTCCACTCGTGATTGTCCCAAAGGAAGGAGGTTGCCTACGACTGTCGACATGAAGGTGGCCAACACAGCCATCCAAAGGGAACGTCACCCAGGACCCAAGATCGAGGACATGATTGTCCAGGTTAACAAAGCTGTCCTCTTTTCAAAAATTGACTTGTACCAAGGATACCATCAGATGATACACCATCCCGAATTGCGGGTGATCACCATGTTCGCCTCCCACGATGGATTGTTTCATTACAAACGACTAAACTTCGGAATCTCGTCAGCGGCTGAAATTTTCCATGAAACCATCAGGCAGATCATCAGACCCGTAAAGGGGACTTTGAACTAAAGCTATGACATCCTCGTATTTTGGAAAACTTGCAAAGAACATGACAAAGCCCTCTGCGCTGCCTGTGTTGCAGTGCAGGCCGCAGGCCTGACCTTAAACCTGGAGAAGTGTCATTTTAGCAAGGCCAGGCTCAAATTCTTTGGACACATTTTCTCGGCTGACAGGATGACCCCCGATCCCGACAAAGTCACCACCATCTTTAACCTCCAGAAACCCAGTCAGGCCGCCGATGTAAGATCGTTCCTGGGGATGGCAGGATACTGCGCCCAATATGTGCCTCATTTTGCCACCATTACCGAGCCTTTGAGACGCCTGTTGCAAAAAGAAGTTTCATTTGCCTGGATGGATGACTGCCAAAGCGTATTCCACACGATCAAACAAGCTCTTGCTGAAGCCTGGAAGCTTGCATATTTCAATCCCGACTGGCACACTGAAATTGTCGTGGATACCAGCCCCATCGGCCTAGGAGCCATTCTCGCACAAACCAGTGGCCCTGATACCAACCCAAGACACATAGTGGCATACACCAGCAGAGCACTGGCTCCCTCTGAATCAGCGTACTCCCAGGCAGAAAAGAAAAGCTTGGCAGCTGTCTGGGCCTGTAAACACTTTCACAACTTGGTCATCAGAAAAAAATTCACACTTATCACCTTGTTGTCCCTCTTCGGGAACCCAAGAACGAAAATGCTCCCAAGGATCGAACGATGGGGCATTCGCCTACAGGAATACCATTTTGAGATCATCCATCGACCGGGAGGCGAGAATGAAACAACCCCGCTGACCACCTGTCAAGGCACCTAAATGGCAAACCAGTCCCCAGACCTGGTGACACCGAGTATGCCAGTTATGTAACAGCCAATGCGCTGCCCCCAGCCGTCTCCATTGAGGCCATTGCTGCTGCGTCAACGGCAGACCCCACCCTTTAGCCATAGGTTCGACAGAGAACAATAAATGGAAGGACTTTCGCCAGGCTGTTCAAGGACACCATGGGGTGTGCAGAGATGAGCTTGAAAGGCTTGCTAAAATACACACCGAACTAGCTGTCCAGGACAAAGTGATCCTATTAAGGGGCTGTCAACTGGTTATCCCAGTAACACTGAGGTCTGCAATCATCAAGACCACCCATGAGGGCCCCAGAGGTGCTGACAACACCAAGCGACAACTCAGGTGCCACGTCTGGTTCCCCTTCATGGATGATATGGTCGACCGATGGGTAAAGAACTGTGTGGCGTGTCAATGCACCGCAAAAGCAGAACCCCCAGTGCCGCTCAGAGTGACCAAAATCCCAGACCACCCATGGGAAAGGGTTGCGGTAGATTTCTATGGGCCACTCGAGACGGGCGAGTACTTGTTACTCTTCATTGACGGACACTCCAGATTCCCCATCGTAAACAAAGTGAAATCCACGGCATTCGCCCATGTAGCTGCAACATTCAACAAAGTCATCAGTGAATGAGGGATCCCGCACACAAAGTCGGACAATGGTCCGCCCTTCAGTGGACAGGAGTTTGGAATATTTGCAAAACACATGGGGTTTACTCACCAAAGGATCACACCTCGCTGGCCCCAAGCCAACAGGATGGCAGAAAGATTCATGGCCTCAATTAAAAAGACAATGCATAGAGCACGAATTGAGGGTTCAGACCCCTGCCAGGCGTTGTGCCGAATGTTGAGAGACTATAGCAACACACCCCATGAAGCCACCAACAAAACCCCGGCTGAGCTCATGATGAAATACCAAGTTAGGACCAGAATCATCAATAACCCAACGACCAGGCCCAAACCCGACCATGAGGTCATCCAAAGGGACGCCGAACGAAAGGAGAAAGCCAGAACTGAAACGGACGGCAGAAGGAGAGCTCAGGCAAAGGAGTTCCAGGTTGGAGACGATGTTTGGGTCCAGCAAAACATCACCAGAAAGACAGACCCACAGTTCAAACCCGAGCCCCTACACATAATTGCTGTCAACGGAACAATGGTGACAGCAGCAAATGACTCAAAAGAGGTAACCAGGAATAGTTCTTTGTTCAAGCATGTCATGAGGGCAGAGGAGGAAAGACCTCCGCCAGTTGACCCGGACCCTGAACGCTATGATGTGCATGATGAGGAGTGGGTCACTCGCAAACTGCTGGTTCTACGTCAGTTGGTTCCTACTGAAAATACCGACAGTGGCTCAAGTCAAGAGTCACGCGGACGACCCCAAAGGTTTATCAAGAGACCTCTGAGGTTAGTGGAAGAATGTTAAGCCACGGTTAGCACAGTCCCAGTTAAGCCCTTGTAAGGACATTTGTCAGAGGGTGTTGTTGAGGCGGACTGCCTCTTTAAGGCAACAAGCTTGAGGCAATGTCACAAGCGGATGTGACTAAGGGAAAGGGAGGGGGGAGGAGGAGAAAGGGACTTGCGGTTATAGTATTAAATAAAGAAGAGCTGTTTGAAACAAGATGGTGTGTGTCTGTGATTTATATGAGGCCTAAGGGTTAACACCTTCAACGTGCGACTCTTGCTCTTTTCCGCTTGGAGATTCAGCGTTCCTTTGACGTCTGTAACTGTATTTACACTTTTTAACTTGTACCGCATCCCCTGTTGAAGGCTGGCGACAACGATAGATTTCAACACGTAAAGCTCTTGGAACTTGATTATCCATTGACTATGTATGGGGGAATAATTTCATAAGATTCTATATTCTGGAAGTATTACTACTGTCTATCTTTTGAATGTTTTCATTTTTTAGGCTGCTTTTTTGGGATTTTATGCAACTGATTTTAAGTGTATGACATATTCTTCAATTCTCTAGTACCAATAGTAGGTACATGGTGCTATATTGACTCTGTCTTTGGTCTGACCTACAAGGCTGCTCAAAGTGTGAATAACACTGCTGTACATTGACGCAATTGTATTTTGGTCTATTGCATCCTCCATTGACATTACTTACAGACAGTGAGTACATAGCCAGCTACCGCTGCACTAAGTAAAGCGCTTCCTACCATTAGCTATAATGCCTGGGAAACATTGCTTGAGGTCCAATAATAAAAAAAATATGTTAAAAAAACACCTGCCCCCAAAATACTGGCCGGTAACAGAGAACAGGCAAAAGGCAACCTAGGCAATCCTTCCAAAACACGTGTTCCGAGCTCTCCTAGTAGAGCTTGTACCACAGGGTGCGGGACTGGACTCTTATTTTGCCTCCGAATCCGTCCCCTGCTCAGCGCCATTAGTTGCCCAGCTGAGTATTTGCACAGCAGGAGACACTGTGCCATGTGAATCCATTAACAATACGGTGCACTCATATGTCTCCTTTTCTGTGATGGACAATAACCACTCCCTGCTGGCCCTGTGTTACTCGCTGCAAGACTCCTTGATCCCTGCCTGGGGGGGCTTCATGAAGGGGACAATGACATGATACCTGGGAGCTATTAAGAAATTAAAAAGGAGCTAGGAGCCAATTAAAAAAAGGAGCTAAAACATGAGTGTTTACTCGATGGGTCTGGAACTTTTCTCACTCTGCATGAAATCCATTTTGTTTTCTTTATTGGTTGGCCTTTCTGTTTTCTCAAGGTGTATACATTTCCCCTCCCTTCTTTTTCATTCTGAGGCTTCTTGGTTTAGGGTGACAGCACACACAGCGGGTGATGCATCTGGTTATAGTTGGAATTTTCTTCTATCCTGAATCTTCTGCTTTTTTTTTTAGCTCCTTTTTAATTCAGTTTTTATTTTCACCATTTTAATGTTGTAGTAATAATTGATGTATCACATCCACAGAGCTCCAACTTCCCTTGGGGTCCTGAAGAAGGCAGTGAATGTCATCTTTTGCCGAAAAGTCCTGTCTGCACAACCCTGCCACTACAAAAATCATCAGGGGTTGTCAATGTATTTGGGACGTAGACCTGGTAAGTGTATCTAGTTCTATTCATATTTTACATTTTTCATTCATGTGGTATTGGCATCTATGCACCCTGTTGAAAGTAGTCAGATAGGGCCAGCAGCAAAGGATGGTGTCTGCTTTGCTGTAATAATTGGAGTGACTCATATCTACAGCCAAAAAAATCTTTTTGTTTGAATATTCTCATGCTAACCTGTTGTATAACAAAGAAGACTTGACTCTTTGGGCCTCATTACACGGTAGGCGGTAGGGACTTAACGTTACCAGTAATGGAATACCGTTAACGTTAAATCCCCATCCAAATTATGACCTGGCACACCGTTATCTGCAGCACCGCAAAGTACGGTGCCACTAATAGCGGCCAGTCCGTGGGCGCGCGACCCTCGAGTCCGTAATTTACGCCATGCCGCTATTAGCACATCATCACAAGCCAGGCGGACGTGCCAATAGTGGCATGGAAAAGCACCCAAAACCCCTTACCGCCATCGTGAACCACCCGTTAAGAGAACTGAGCAGTGTTCCCACCTGCCACAGGTGGACACAATCAGCACAGGTGGAGGCAATGGAGACTCAGGCAGCACAAAAGGAGCACACCACACCCCTTCCGACACCAAGATGGTTCCAATACTAGCAGCATTACATGGGCTGGAGGACATGATCGCAGCGCAGCAGCAGGCAGCACAGAGGAGACGCAGGAGGAGGAGGAAGGCAAGACAGGCACAGCAAGCACCACCATGGCACCTAATCATACCACAGAGGCACCCACCAATCCCCAGGATCAGACCCAATCCATTTAACCTAACCCCAGAGCAGATACACACCCTGTACCGTCTGGACCGGGATACCATAACCAGCATTGTAGACATGATACATGACATTGTGAGCCTCATAGACATCCGAACTGCCATCCCCCCCCTCTACTCAAGGTGGTGACTGGGCTCCACTTCCTGGCCACAGGCACTTACCAGCATACGGTGAGGCAGATGCATGGCATCTCACAACCAGTATTCTCACGCACGCTGACCCAGGTACCCGCTGCCCTCCTGAAGCATGCACCTGAACACATATTCATGCCACGGACTGCCCAGGAGCTTGCAAACACCAAAGTTGGCTTCTATGCACTAGCAGGCATCCCAAGTTGCATCGGGGCAATCGACTGTACCCATGTGGAATTGGTGGTCCCACATCACAATGAAGTACTGTACCGAAACAGGAAGCAATTCCACTCCATCAATGTCCAAATGGTATGTGACGGCAACAAGATAATCACTCATTGCTGTGCCCGATTTCCTGGATCAACCCATGATTCCATGGTCCTGCGGAACTCAACTATCCCACGCTACATGGAGCGACAAGCCGGACAACCTTCGTGGCTACTTGGTGAGTAGCAGGGCCAGCACATGGCAGTGTGATTGGGGGGGGGAGGGATACATACTCAGATTGGGTGTAGCTTGTTGTCCGTTGGACAAATGCACATACAGATGTACGCCAACATCCATCTGAGTAGGCCCAAAACGTACCAGAGATTAATGGACATGCAAGTGTGAGCTACATAACAAAGATGACCATCCAGGTCTAGAAAAATCAAACATCCATCAAGATCCCACAACATTCCACACCTCAAAATACACAAGTCTCATACATGCCACCAACGTAGTCCTACAAAATGAGCGCAGCACAACAGCAATAATGCATTGGTGCCTTGAATGGATGCAAAGGGATCACCCCTAGCCATAGCATTACACCACGCACTTATAGCACAACTCAAGTGATGCCTCTCAGCATGGCAACATCAATGTTGGAATGGCAGTACACCAGCAGTGTGATACCAAATCTGCCTAGGACCAAGGAACCCCTAACACACGGCTTCAGCCAGGACATGTCCATTACTGTTGTAGGCATTGACGTGGCATGTGTATTTGCAGGGTCGCCCTTATCTTTGCACATTCCTGTCACACAGACAGTCTGCATGTATGCTGTTAATTGTGCACTTCAATCACAATACAAATTAAAAAAGCCTGAAATGAACTGGCCGCACTTGTGCAGAACAGTAAGAGGTCCCCATTTGTCCCCCCATAGAGGTGATGCTGGCGATCCCCTGGAGAGGTGGCTCCTTACCCCTGTACGGAACACACAGAACAGGCACGAAGAGGACTACAATCGTGCACATACCCATACCCCCGTCGTGATCGAGCAGACATTTGGCCTTTTGAAGACATGGTTTAGGTGCATAAGCAGGTCGGGTGGCGCTCTCCTGTATGGCCATGAGAAGGTGGCCACGATCACCATAGCATGTGTCATGCTGCACAATATGTGTATCAGACGGAATGTGCCATTGCCCCCTGACGTTGAAATGGAAGCACCTGGTGAGGATGATGATGATGGTGGTGATGAGGACGGAGGTGAAGGGGATGCAGGACATGCAAGAGGGGATGGTCAAGAGGGACGTGCTGTGAGACAACATCTGATCAACCAAATATTCTGAGTTACGTGGTTTTTTACTGTCACATGGATATGGGTATGAATGCACAGGTGTATGTTTGGAAGCACGCAATGGACCCTGTCACCAATAAAGTACACATACACAATGAAGATGTCCAAGCATGAGTTTTGATCAGACACCAGTGTATTAAGTAACGGAAAGATGAAAAAGTGCATGTCCCCAAACATTCCACCACCCTTCAACCCACCCCCCACAACAGACCCATAACACCCTTCCACCCACCCCCCACAACAGACCCATAACACCCTTTTCCCCACCCCCCACAACAGTTCATGTGTCTGCCACTATGTTTGCGTCTCCTCACACAGCCTGTCTGTACAGGCCTCCATCCTCTCCCTGGAGTGCCTTGCCGTCTTGCCGTCTCCACAATCTCCTCCCTGAGATGGGCAGCCTCCTCCACATGCTGGCCAACCAGCACAGTTAGTTCATGTTGACGCTGGCTGATGTTGGCCAGGTCGAGGGCGGTGCTGGTGGTGTGGCTGCTGTGCCCTCAGATGCATGCATGTCAGCAGGTGAAGCCACCATGGGGGACATTGAGCCTAGAATGTTGTCCTTGCCAGTGGCATCAGACCCAGGTGTCTGGAGTGGTGATGGCTCAGAGAAGAAGGGGGATGGCATTGGTTACGTTTCTATGTACATTATGCAGAATACATCAATAATACAGTTGTGGCCATTGGGACTTCATTGTTGGGGATGCAGGTGATGTGTCAGTTCAGTGCCTCATCCATGCATGGTTGTGTGTGGCACTTGTCTCTGGTGATGTGTGCATGTGTGTGTGTTTGGGTCTGACACTGACATGGGCAGGGATGGATGCATGTGTGGATGTTTGTCCATCCATGAGATGATTCTGGGCTCACATTCGGGGGGACCAGTACATTCACATAGCATCCTGTCATGTGTACACTCACCTCCATCTGAAGTGGTTGCCACGCCATGCTCCATAGTGCCGACTCCCTCAATGCATTCCACTCCGATTAGGTTCGCACAGGTCTCCTCACATTCCTTTAGTATGATGGGTGAACTGGATCCACCTGCAGTGGCTATTCTGTGGTTTTCGGCAAGGATGCTCCTCACCCGCAGTCTGAGGTCGTCCCACCTTTTCCTGCACTCACGTACATTGCGGGTGGTGGTGCCCACTGCACTAACTTTCACCGCAACTTCATCCCAGATGGCCTTTTTTTCTTATAAGTGTCTCCCGCCGCATGTCGTTGGCAAACACAACGGCAGCATTGTCAGCCAGGGTCTGGGTCAGCATGATCAGCTCCTCTGATGTAAATTTTTCTTTGCGCTGCCTGTTGGTGCTTTTTTTCAATGCCTTGGGCATGTTGAGGGTGTCCCTGATGATTTGCAACTGCAGCCTACTCCAAACAGGTCCAGGGGGCAGAGGATGGCAATGGATTGTGTTTTTAAAGATGGCCGCCGTGCTCTTTCCTGTTCCTGTTCGATGACACTATTTCCGGTTCCGCAATTTAACGGTCACCGCTAATAGCGGTGACCGCTATTTGCATGCAGCGTGAGGGTAGAGGTGCTATCTTCACTTTCGTCGAGGGTGGTAAGTGACTTTTTGGGGTCTTTAGCGGCATGGCGGTAGAGTCATTACCGGCATGGCGCTATGCTCGTGTCCGCGTACTCGTAATTGTACGCTATTAGCGCCCTCTTGCGAGGGCGGACACGTTAAGAGCGCCATGTCGGTAATTGGAGATTTTTACTGCACAACGTGTAATGAGGCCCTCTGTGTTTTGTGTATCTGAAAACAATCATGCATAGGTGTAATTGACTGAAAGATGGGTCTGCCCGCATGCAAGATGTTGTCCGGACAACAGGCTCTAGTTGAGGCTTTACCATTGTTTTGTCCTTTATTTGCTTTATCTGTATAATTTGAAATATGTTATATTCATTATGTATATGCTTGTTGAACAAATGGGCCTCCTGAATAAATAAATACATTTATTTTTTATATATTCCATTGTGTGCCATCTAACAGATTTATTTAAATATAACTTACGATAGCCACGTGCTCTAGCTAGGGTGTGGCTTTACTGAATCAGATTGTGAAGTGGTTCATTTAGGGGACTCCCCTCTGTGTGATATTCATTCTACACCGCAGCAACCTACCCGTGGTGATGTGTGGCATGTCTGCAGACAGAAGCCGGCTGCATGGGGATGGAGCATTCCCCCTTAAACCGTGGCTCATGACACCAATCTTGAATCCACGCACTACATCAGAACAGAAATATAATACAGCACATATCAAGACAAGGAACACAATTGAACAGACTTTTCACCCCTTGAGAAGTCGTTTTGGGGGTTTGCATTTGTCTGGAGGGACCTTATGTATGCTCCAGAAAAGATATGCAATATTATAGTGGTGGACTGCATGCTACACAGTATAGCCATTCACAGCTGATTATTCGAACCAGCAGATGGAGTATTGACGGTCGATGGCCTCATACAGAATGAGGAGTACGCAGTGGAAGGACAATGTACATGGTGATGCCATTGCACATTTTTTCATGTGAAACCCATGTGCGATGGCATGTCAATGGTAATGTGCTTAATGGGTATTGTGTGAATACGGTTTATTGAACACTGCGCACACATCAAGCATTCTTCAATAAATGTCTTCCCATGCACATTGGTGTCCATAACTGCTTTCCACAATGGCAGCGTTATTAGCACATGCCTCACTACTGAGTGAAATTGCAAACCACATGTGGGGGTGGATAGGTTTCTTGGTATGCCCACGATCAAACACCTCCACTGATTATGGTATGTATGTAAAAGAAATGCAGGTGTTCACCAACACCCCTCCACCTGCTCTGAACAAAACAGTTAAAAACAATACAGAACTGCTAAACTGTGCTAACTGACCAACAGTAGGATTAACCCATTGCACAATGTGTGTCCAATTATTGTCCCTTTTTACCCTGTTTTCTCCTGCATTCTCACTAGTCTATTTGGCATTGTAACCTCCTCTGCAGCATTGCACAATAGCACTGGAGCACTTTCTTCTTTGGAAACAGGCACAGCAATTCTAGCTGACAGTAGAGTGAACTCCTTTTCCTGCACTTGTATTTGTATTTTATCGAATTTATATAGCCCTTTAATCCAAAGTGCTTTACATGAGAACAAGAAAATACACAACAATCATAAAATGGCAATTGAATCCCAACTCGAAAACAGTACAAGTAACAATTTACATTATTGCTGAGGTAAGGAGGGAATTGGAAGTATGAGTGGAGGTAGAAGCAGAAGTAAGAAAGAGGGGAGGCGAGAAAGTGCGAGGTAGAAGAGAGGAAAGAATAAGACTAGATAAGAACAGGAGGTAGGCCAGAGAGGAAGGAGAGGGTAATGAAGTACAGGAGTAAGAGGTGAGGGATGAGTCGGTGGGAGAAAAAGGAGAGGAAGCTAAAGGTGTTGGGGAGGGGAATGGAAAAGATAAGATTTTAGCTTATCTTGTAACAAATCGGTGAGTGTTTGTAGGCACAATGCATTAGCCTTAACAGTGGCACAGCACATTTATATGGCCTCCTTTAAGGCATTCGTGATTTGTGCAATTTTTTTTTAAATTGCATCTCCGCACTCTTGGAGCAGTTGCCACACGATTAACCGATAAGCAGAGTTTGCACATGTCAGGCTGTATGTCATTCAGGGCCCCTGCAACAGTTACCATTTCTGCATGTGCCACCAAACTGCCCTTCGAAAGAGTACCCACTTGAGTTTTGCAATAAACACGGATTCGCTAGAGTGAAGAAGTTTGCTTTTCAGTGCAGGCAAGTAGACGCAAATCATCGTCAGGCTGCTGCCCAGATGTCGGACCACTGGGCTCCTCCAACAACGATGGTGGCTGGGTAGGAAGGACCTCTTCCTGAATGGACTGCTCCATGGGTGGATCCTCTATGAAAACCACCACATTGTGTGCATTATTTTCATCTTCAAAATACTGTTAAAGTACAATCTTGGTGTCCTCGTGTTGCACATGTGACATGTTCACATGGTTCTCGTCTTGAGGGATGCTTTTCACAGAGTCTGCAACAGCTCCAATAAGGCACCTGCACAAATGAAGACATGGAGTCATAGTGAGGCGACTCAGATCGCACCAGGGCTACTATAAAGGGAAATGAATAACAATTGTAAGCAGCACTTTCACACAAATGGGTGTGGCTACAACTTAAAGAAATGGTTTGGTCAGAAATATTATTGTCCCTATGGTTCGGCCATGTGTTTTTAACCATAAGTCGATTGATCGTACAACCATTTCCTATGCACCTTACCCGAGTTTACGTCTCTTGAACACAAGCGAAATCAGGCAGCATGGCGCGGCCATCTTGTGATAATCTTATCACTTGCAGCATCGCCCTGGGTGACCTGCGTTTGCGGCACTAAATCATATCCCCCGCCCCTGAGCCTGACATCACTAGACGCGTACCCCCATTTCACAACGCCAAAGCACGTCTCGCGTCAACGTTCTCTGCCCTTCAGCTAATGACATGTCACCATGGAAACGGCAGGAAGCCTCTTTCCTTGATAAGTATAAACAGACAGTTTCACAACACACAACAGCAGATTTTCTTTTCCATTCCTCTCACTGCATTTCTTTGAGTATTTGGGGACTTGTTTCTGTTCTCTGGTCAGCTACCTTTGTTGCTTGTAGCCCGTGTGAACAGAAACCAGTACCACCGCTATAAATAATGTTCGTTTATTTACCACACAATGGCAACAATAATTCCGAGGAGGAATTACTGGAAAGAGAAAGATGCAGAAACTATGGGGCTTTGGACAACAGTTGGGAGGACGATTCAACAGATGAAGAGCCTGGGCCTAGTCGCATGGACGGTGTTTTCACCTGGTGTACCTGCAATCGGTGCGCGCTAATGCCAACCGAGGAGGAGAACTGCTGCTGCCGAGAAAACTCAGATTGTCCTACATATCGCAACGCGATCCACAGCCGCAATGCGTTACCGAGCTGCCAGACTTCACGGCAGTCTGCCTCACACGGTCCGTGTAGAGGATTTTGATGGTGCTTATGCACGAACTTCGCGCAACAGTTCACCCTCGTAATCCCAGTAATGAGTAAGTATAGTCTGGTTGTGATGTTAGTTAGGCCACTACTATTTCATGGTTGTCCCCTGTATTCTCGTAACTTCAATATATCATTGTCATATCAGTTTAGTCTTGCAATTCTCTAGTAATAGTTGCATAAAAGTCATTCAATATTGTGCAGTTTGTAGTTAGCATTTTTCCTGGCAAAAATGCCATTGCATACAAGAATTGTCATTGACAAATAAGGTTTAATACACTTATCTTGATCATTTAAAAACAGTTTGTATCTTTCTCTTTCACAGGTGGTACCGGCTGGTGGCCTATCGTTCGTACACATGGTGGCTCCATGGGAGGCTTGGACACCGCGTTCAACGAGTAATACCCGCCCGCGTCGTTGGTGCCTTTAGACAAACTTTCCCCAGTGACAGCGGTCAGTACACAGGATTTTCCCTCGCTGAGCTGCAACCAGACCTTAACAATGTGTAGTATTTTTGTGCCATCAAAAGTGAATCAAGTGTGTTACCATTCAGCAGTGTTCCGGTGCCTTGTCTGCATGCCCCAGGCCCATCCATCCCCCCTCCACTATCAAAGGCAGTTCGCACCAGTGGATGTGCGCTGCCAAGGGGTGCTGTCAGGGGCGCGAACGGCCAAGGTGCCAAACAACATGTACACTTCAAAAGGTATGTTACGCCCAGGGGCCATTGTTCACATGGCCTCCTCAGACCCCGTGTCTCCAGGCAGGGTCCCCTTGAAGCAGGGCGCTCCCCGGCAATACACATAATACCACGACACATACACATCCTTCATTCACAAACACACCCCTTATTGTTATTCTTTATAAACCACTTGATATTTACCATGAGAACATCTTTGAGCACTACAAGTCAACTCGTGATCAAGCTACTCTGTGACCACTTCGAGGAAACTCGTCAGTGTGCTACCTGTGAACATCTCCCTATTCTCCTGCCACTAATTACTCTGCTTGCTGAATCCAACTGTTTGTTGCTCAAGGTAAGGACATGCATCCTAATCATATCTCCTTCATTTGTAAATGTATATCTATTTCCAAGTAATGTACTCACTAGTGCTATGTTAATTTGTCTTATTGCTGTTGATTTGAGTTTCTTTTTGTTATCTTATTGATATATCAATTTTTATCAGTGTCAATTGGCATCGTATTGCATCCTTCACGGTCCATGTCTATAGTGTAAGCATGTTTCCTTTTCGTGCATGATAGAACATGCAAGGGACCTGTAACATGCTCTTATTTTGAACACATCAATGAATCGTTTTTGAAATTTATCCTATAACACAGCCGCCCATGCTGCATTGGTTTTGCTGTGGTGCCCAAAAGAAAGCGTGCAATGAACAATGTATGGTCCAATTAATTCTTTCTCACATTTTTATGCAAAATAATTTTATAATAATGTTGACCTTTATTTTGCAGAATTTACAACAATGTCTGCATGTTCTATTTTCGGTCGCCCTTCGAAGACCCATGACAAATCCGAAGGCATTACAATGCATGTATTCCCTAAGACTGTTGATCGAATAAGAGAATGGGTCAGATATTGCAGATATCCACCAGAAGAGCTTGAAAGTAGAGTCAAACAAGTCTTGGAGGACAAGAGGGGTCATCGATACCGCATCTGCAGCCTGCACTTCAACCCGGATATGTACGACACATCCATGTACACAAAGAGGAATCAACTGAGAACAACTCGTAAATTGCTCTCAAACGCGATTTCGACTTTATTCGTGAAAATGACACCACAGGTGAGTCACGCTTCCAGATTTAGCTTTACGCCTGTATTTTTGGTGTTAATGGAACTTATAATACTTTCAATATTTATGTCATTGAATAACTGTTTAAATAATGACTATTTTGCTAAACATCAGTCCTTGTTTTTGAGAACCCACATAGAAAATTGATTTATGGGGGACAGATAACTATGCTATATTATGCATTTACATAAAAATAATTTTCTTGTATTCAGTCTCCAAACATGCCACTTTTTAATGTTGGAATTTCTAAATGGAATAATACTTTCCCTTTACAACTCCATGACTACCCACCGAATATGAAGCAACAAGATTCACATCCATGTCTTGCCTGGAGTCATCAACCACTTCGAGTGTGTATCAGGTAATCTTAGCTAGCGATTCTGTTCCAGACTGATTTTATGCACGGAATTCTAGATAATGTGATAATATTTACATATCGTGTAATTGTTTTACACAATGTTTCATTCGTACTTTACTTTTCATATGTACCTTTGTCGTCTTTCCAAATTGTGTGTCCATTTTCCAATATTTTCATCCTTACTAATGCAAGTACTGTGTTTCAGGGAGATGCTGGAGCGTCCTCTACAATTACATTATCCCTTGAAGTTGTTCAAGACCAGACCTTACAGTTGATCCGGAGCCAGATGTATGCGTACTTACAGTACCATCTAACGGAAGAAAGTCGTCTTATATGTGTAATACAAATGACTTATTTTAAAAGGATACTATTTTTCGTAGGGTTGTATACAAGATCCATATATTGAACAGGAGGCACGTGGATCTGAGTCGGTGGGCCAGCGTGCTGATAGTGATGTTAGAGTAAAGAAGGTTTCAAAGAAAAGAAATAAAAATAAGGTTAGCTATATACACTTTATTTTTTTGGCAATTTTTTTGTGCTGAGGTCTTTATTATATGCTTTTTTTAATGTAAATTGTACAACACTGTATGTTGGATTTACACTGAACATCCCTTTTCCTATCTGTCCTGTAGTTGCCCGATGGAGTACGGACTATGAAGACAGAGACAGTGATACAAATGACAGATGCTGCTTGCCAAACTGTTTTTCACCATGGAGGAACTTTTAACTGAGGCGCGGCATGGCATGTTCACACTCGAGATGCCTATGTCCAATGGCCAGAAAATGAATTTAATATGACCGGCAAATCCAGCAAAGTGTTTTTGGACCATTGCTACAATGCGCCTGCTCCGCCAGGTGAAAGTGAATTTATAGAAAATAGTTTTACATTACTCAATGAGTGCTTGACACAATCGACACCCGCCAAAAAAATGGCCCCCACAAAACAGTCCACATTGATGTTTTCTCCTATCCATGGTCAAGTAACAGATGTTGAAATGACAGAAACTGAAGCATGAACATTATTGACCGACGAACCAGACAAAGATATCAACTATAGTATGTCCAGTTTGGCTGATATGTCAACAACGGTTCAGTCCGAAACAACAGTGTTGCCGGATGACAATCTAATAAAAGAGGCCAAATACATAGTATTCGACAGCAGCTTGATGGAGATTATAAAAATGCTGAAATGTGTGCATTCAGTGGGAGGGGTAGTATGTGGGAAGCCATTGGTGAGCGTGACTCGTCTAACACAAGGCAGTAACCTCAAAATACACGCCAACTGTGAAAAGTTCCATAAAACATTTTCATGGTCCGCTCAACCGATGCTGGGGAAAGTGCAAGCTGGCAATTTACTGTGTGCAGCAGCTTTACTTTTCAGTGGCTCTAGTTTCACGAAGTTATCCAGTTTCTTTCAGTTTGTGGGACTCCATTTCATTTCTAAAATGCAACACTACAAATACCAATGTGATTATCTATTCCCTGTCATTAGTGAAGCTTGGAACATTGAACAATTGGCTATTCAAATTACATTCTCCGACAAACGGTTCAGGCTAGCCGGCGATGGACAGTGTGACAGCCCCGGATTTTCTGCTAAATACTGCACCTACCATTTTCAGGACATGGAAACTAAGAAAATTGTGAGTTCGGTGGTCCTGCAGGTGTCCCAATGTAAATCCTCAGTGGCCATGGAGAAACTTGGTTTTATAAAATCACTGCAATATCTACAATCGAGGGGAATGCAAATCGACCTCATAGCCACGGACAGACATGTTTCAATAGCCAAGACAATGAGAGAGCAGTATCCAAATATTACACATCAATTTGATGTATGGCATGTTGCCAAATCAATAAAAAAAATCACGGTGGCAGGGAAAAAAATTCACAATGGTCCCAGTCTTTCAGCAACCATCTTTGGTGGAGCTCCAAAACATGCGACGGGTCTGTGGAAATTCTACTGGAAAAATGGCGGTCACTAATGCACCACTGTTCAACGTTCACCACTGGGCAGAAAACCAACATTTCCACCAATGTGAACATGGACCTTTGTCGCCAGATGAGGCACAGAAGAAGAAGTGGTTGATCCCATCTTCACCTCCACACAAAGCACTTGAGAAGATTGTGTTTGATAAAACTCTATCAAGAGATCTGAAGGGACCCACAGAATTCTGCCGCACAGGAGATTTGGAGATGTTCCACAATATGTGCCTAAAGTACAGGCCAAAAATATTGCATTTCGGCAACCAAGGGATGAAATCTAGGACTTTACTAGCGGTATTAGCGCATAACGAGAATATAGGCCGGGAGCAATCTAGGACTGCAGGAAACTTAGGGATGCTTCGCTACACTATGGCCTTTACGAAAAGAAGCAAAAAATGGGCTGTCAAACCAGTATATGACAAAACGGAATTCGATTTTGTGAAAGATCTTATTGTTAATGTCATAGAGATGCATACTCATGGAATTGCGCACAAATCTGTTCAGAGCACAGATACATTGCCACAAATCATTGCCAACGTGCCATGCCCACCCAAAGCAGAGCTCGTTCAATCGTTCAAAACCCGGTTCAAATGACTACCATCTGTTTTTATTTTTCACAAAAATGTTTTTATAACCTGTACAAATAAAGTATGCAATTTGTCTTTTGAAATCTATCCTCTTAGTCCTTTTCTTAAAAGTATAATTATTATGATTGCTTTCACATTTCACAGTTTAGTCGAGGTACTGTGGGACCTTCATTTTTCATGTAAATGATCAATGGATAACAGTGTGCAAGAATCTTTAGGTTTTGGCAGTTGCCTTGCCATAAAGTTCCCCAAACAGCTGAATATATGCACATTACACAAAAGGGATTAGACCTAGGCTACAAAACATTCTAGGCACGCAAGAAGTACTGACTGTGAAAACATGCCATGGTGTAAGGGGCCATGAGATAAGCAGAGGTGGGCCTATTACTAGACACATTTCGACTCAGTTTTTGTGTTACATCGACTATAATTTGAGTGTAGGGGGGCATTCTGTTATTGGCAAGTTTTCTGTATACACCAGAGCAGCGCAACGAACAACGACCAGTGACAGCCCCCAATTTTTTCATCCTGTGCCCATGCTTCAAAAATCATGTTCTCATGGATGCGTTGACATTGGATGTTGCAAAGTAAGAAAGTATGTTCATTTTGAGTGAATGTCAACAGCTTTGAATTTTTACTTCGAAGCTGGGAGACCCACGCGTCCCGCGCACAGTATAAGGTTCTATTGTTTTTTGACCTTGAGAGGCAGGGACCATTCCGAAAGGGATTGAATTCAAAGGGGGGGGTGTAACAACGTATATGATATGATAAGGTTGCCTATTCCGAAACTGGACCTAGTTACATATAAATTAAGTTTATAAAATTTTGTTGACACAAACAGAGGAGTCTGCATTACGGTCTGCATTACACCAAGAGAATGGATATGCCGAATATAATGTAAGTTTCTCTTTAGACGATTTTATACCAGAACTAGTCGAAATACAAATAGCTGACCGTTATTGCTGGGTCACATTGTACTTGTTCTTTCTGTGTGGCATATTGCAATGAACTGATAGCCCAGCACACAACGGTTGTACTATCTACCTGGCACAAGGGCAGGCCAGCATCGAGACGCATGTAGACCACCACTCGTTTCTCCCTGGTTCTACTCTAATAACTCATTACATTGTTTGTGCACCTCAAATTGCCCCAGTTTGCGCATTACATTTAGAGCTCAACATACTCCGCTGCACTATCCTCGGAAGCAAATCGCGGAGTACTTTGATATTCCACGTTGTATTTTCTCGGTTCACATTGTGTCACCTCTGTGCTAATAAAGAAAATGATTAATTGTAATAAAGGTCGGCTACTGAGACCCATTTCTATATTTTTGTTTTGCAAACAGGTACATCGTGCCATTCTGCGATTGTCATCTATTCCAGACCCTGACCAATGGATTCTTCAACAGCCAGCTGCAGCTACATGTCAATCACTGGATCTACTTTTGGGACGACCGACAAGGTCCAATATGCCCGTACGCGGTACCAGCGATAAGGAGCAACATAACAACCTTTACGGTGGTCTAGTGCCAAGTTCATGCACCAGCTTTGCAATTCACCGTGCGACTTAAGTGCTTCATTTAGACAATACGAACACCCTGTGTACCAAAAAGGAACAGCGTGTGACTCACGATAAACATTTTCAGATTTGCGGATCGAGAGCAAAGGAAAAAAGTCCCATTTTGATCGATTATGTCAGATGCCGAATGTTATCGAAACATTTAATGTGAAATAAATGTACTTTACCAACTGTACAGTCTTGCTGTTTCTTTTTAAAGTACAGTTTCATATTCCTAATTGTGATGTGCTGTGAGACGATGTGTGTTGTTTCCGGGTTCCGCATCTAGTCGCGTAGCTGACGACTGGGCACGTTTGGCCATGCTGCCCAGTAACGTCACGGAGAGAGGCGGAGAATATAAATGATTTGGAGATGTCAGGCTCAGGGAGGGGGGTATGATTTAGTGCCGCAAACGCAGGTCACCCAGGGCAATGCGGCAAGTGATAAGATTATCACAAGATGGCTGCACCCTGCTGCCTGATTTCGCTTGTGTTCAAGGGACGTAAACTCGGGTAAGGTGCATAGGAAATGTTTGTACGATCGATCGACTTATGGTTAAAAACACATGGCTGAACCATAGGGACAAGAATATTTCTGACCGAACCATTCCTTTAATTGCCTAAAACTGGCAAATTGTCACACCTAATACACATGGGTAAACATGCCACGTACATACACGCTAACATTTTGTGACCTAAAACTCTGTAGTACTCTTACAGTTTCAAACATAGTAAGAAGCATAATGACGACATCACATTCATTTCGTCCCCTGGGCACAAGGTGATTGATACAGCATTGTCTTTTATAGCAGTGCTGTTCCATAGGTTATTTTTTTTTGCAGAGAGAAGGGTTTGGTGTGCCATAGCGGCCGAGAACACCGTGTCATGTGCTGTTACCTCATCTAAAAGGACACCCATTACAACTTCACTGAACCTGGCCATTCATTTACAGCCTCCACTTTGGCCATAAGATCTTGGGCATCCATCTTAATGCAAGGCAGTTTCCCCACTCGCAATGTAAGGGCAGCTTCCTTTGACTTCCCTGCACTCCTTTCTACTTTTCAAAGTGCCCAAAACTCTGTCCTCCAATGGGTTGTGCACCCTCCTCCACAGCTTTGATTTGCAATGCACACTCTGTGCACTTCTCTCCTTCTGCTGCCTGCACAAGAACACAAGAGCAATTACTTAACAGGACGTTAATGTTGCCCTTTTAAACCTTTGAACTGTTATGTTCCCTGTAATGGGTGCTATCTGCGCTGTGAGGGGTAAGGCCTTTGCAACTTATTTCCCCTTCTGCCGGCCTCAACGCACAGCGCGTGTGTTCTGTGGTGCTTCCTGTCAAAGTCCAGGTGCCACCGTGATCTCGGCAGCACGTTCGTAAAATTCCTATTACCTTGTTATTTTACTACAGTGCTATCGAGATTTTGCAATCCGCCCGTTCTCTAAAAGGCGGATTGCAGGCAGTGCACTAACGTGCACTGCTATGACGCTCAGGCCTACTTGAGAATAATCGTGGTGCCTGGGCGTCAGGAAAAGGCACAGTGAAGTGTGCTGATGAGCACACTCACTGTGCCTACATGAGCATTGGGCCCTCAGTGTGTAAAGAGATATGACAGCGAAGTTACTGAGAAAAGGAAACACAAAAAGGAACGCACTGCATAGGTTAGACTATATTTAACATTGCAACGTGCACCAAGTCAATGGCTAATACACATGGAGTGCTTCTATGTTCTCAGATCGCCAGTTTTTTTGCAGAGTTTTTTGCAGACTATTTTTGGCAGAAAACCCCCAGAAATGTTTTATTTAATTTGGGTGGGGGGATCTCCCCTAAACCCCTCTTCCCTATTATCTAGTCGCTATTCCACACACAGCCCTACCCCTTCTCTCATCTTACCCCCGCCACCCTGCCCTCTCCTAATTTTCGTTGAGTTTTTCCAGCTGAAAAATGTCAGCAAAATATTCTGCAAAAAAAAGACTGGCAATATAACAACGTCGTACTACATGGAACACCACCATAGCCTCGAACACTGTGTATGTGTGAGCATCTCCCTGCCGCGCTCTTGCCACTCCATGTTAAGCCAGGAGCCCAGAAGGAACAGAGGGCCAAGAATGTTCTCAAGTCTACATAACAATGATTTTCGGTTACATGTGCTTGGTATTTGCGTGCAGCTTATGCCCACCTTATCTTCTCTGCTCTTGTGGGTATGTAGCTTCTTTTTTCACTGATTCAACAGTGGATGAATGTGACAAGTAGGCATGGGTATTGGTGAAGAGAGTAGTGGGTGGGCATGGGTTTGTTTATTATTTGTAATGTGCCAAAATACCCTAAGGTAATAGGGCGCAGCAGTTCCAGGAATTTGCAAAACTTAAGTTACAGCAGTAGTGAAATATGCATACACAAAATCAACATAAAAGGCAAGAATTATATACATATATAATGAGAATAGGCAGGGTGTGTGGGCTCAGAGTACTGGAGAGCTTAATTCTTCAGCCAAAGGATGATCTTGGAAAGGAAGCTTTGGTAACGTAGGTCCATTCTGAGAGTAGGTGGGAGAGAGTTCCACAGTTTAGCTGCTTTCACTGGGAAGCTGTTTCCTCCAATCGTGGAGCGTTTGTAATTGGGGACAAGGAGGCAGTCTTTGTATGCTATTCTTGTGGGTCTCGGGGAGGTTTGTCTCTGAAATCTCTCAATCAGCATTGTTAAGGGCCTTATGGGTAAGTGAAGCAGTTTTTAAAAGAATGTTGTCAGCAACAGAGAGCCAATTGTTCTGTTGGCTGTATACTGAAATATGATCTCGTCTGGGTATGCCCAGGGCCGCTCTAAGAGCATTATTCTGGAGAGTTTGTAATTTGCAAGTGATGGCTTTAGATGATTCAAGATAGAGCGCGTTGCAGTAATCCAGTCGAGACAGAATGAGGGCTCTGGCAAGGGTTAAGCAGCTAGTGTTGGATAGAAAGGGTTTGGCTGTACGGATCAATTTACGCGTGTAGGCCGTGGAGGACGCCAACAAATTCACCTGTTTATTGAGTGAAAGTTGGAATCCAAGTAGAATCCCAGTGTTTTGACTTCATGACCCACCCTGATGCTGTTGCCATCAATCATGAACGATGAATAAGCGGGGCTTAGTTTCTTTAGACTAGCAGTAGTACCCAAGGTGATAAGTTCAATTTTATCATCATTCAGGCATAGACCATGTGTAGCCATCCATGCCTGGATGATGATGTACACCCCATTCACCAAGGCCAGATCCTTTTCATAATCTCCTGAAAGTGGAAGGAGGATCTGGGTATCATCTGCATAGTTGGTGTAGGTGATACCGGGTTGATCCAAATCATTGAAAAGGGGCTTAGCAAATATATTGTACAGTGTGGGGGAGACACAGGATCCCTGTGGAACACCACAGGTGATAGGTATAGGGTCTGCTGCATCTGTAGGCGGGAAGACCCTCATGGTTCTGCCGTTGAGGAATGATCTAATCCAAGTAATGGCCTCAGTGGAGAAGTGGGCTAATGTGTGTAAATGTGTGCATAATACAGAGTGATTGACCAAGTCGAATGCTGCAGAGAGGTCGAGGGGGAGAAGTAAGGCGGCTTGGCCGTTTTCTCGGAGTGTGTCGATCTGTGTTTTAAGGTCAATAAGAGCCGTCTCGGTCCCATGTTGGGGACGGAAGCCTGACTGTCTAGCTCCTAGTAATTGATGCTCTTCTAGGTGCTTCTGGATTTGTACATAGGCAACCTTGTCCAAGATTTTTAGAAGGAATGGTACAGTCGTTATGGGTCTGTAGTTTGTGGGAATGGCTGGGTCGAGGGTAGGTTTCTTTAGAAGAGGTAGAACCCAGGATTGTTTTGGGTTGGTGGGGATGGAACCGGTCGAAAAGGAGGCGTTGATTAACCTCGAAATGAAGGGGGAAGAGGTCGCGGGCAGCATCCTTGATGAGTTGTGCCGGGCACAGGTCTCCCTGACAGTTAGATAGTTTCAGAGACAGGATAATTTTTTCAACTTCAAGTATGGTCACTTTGGAAGAATTGAAGCGGGTGGGTATTGGGAAGGAGCGTGGTGTGTGGGCATGGGTTTTAGTGAAGAGGGTATTGGGTGGTATTGGGGAAGAGGGTGGTGTATGGATATTGGGGTGGTGGGTGGACATGGTGTAAAGACTGAAGGGGAGGTCTGTACCTCTGCTCTCTATATGGCAGAGGAGAGGCACAGAGGACCCCAGCCAAGATTTTCTATTGTTGGTAGCAATGGACGAGCAATCAAGGCCTAGCTTCTCAGGAGGTGATCCAGGCTGGTTCTTAAGTACAATGTAGTCCCCAAGCACCCACAAAGGAATGTCCACACACTGTATTAGTTAAAACACAGTCTTTATATAAGTTCAAGATTATGTACAAAATCACAATAACTCACTTTGTGCTCAGAAAATCTACGATGGCAAATATATACAGTTCTAAGTGGGACAACAATTATTATCAGATCTCATTAAAGTGCATCAACTGTACTTTGGTCAAATGTCACACAAATCACTTAATAAAGGTAACCAACAATAGATATAAGAGGAAAGCAGTTGGTTAGAACAAACGGCAGAATACTGGACTCTACCACTAGACACAGTTCTGTGAGGAGATCCCCCCCCCACCCGGGCAACCTGTAAAATAAAGAAACAAGCCCAGTCCATATATTGTTCAATAAGTCTCATTTCCTTCTACAATGTTTCTACCACCCCAATGTACCTGGAATAGCAGAGTTCTTCGAGGAGGCGTTGATGGATCCTTCTTGAGTGGCCCCCTTTAAAGCAGGAGCCACGGATCATCGATGGGCCTCGAAGAAAGTGAACTCGGCGTCGAGAACCCTCAATGGAAGTTCGGCGGCGTTGAGGCAGCAGCTTTGGTCCTGGTGGTGATCGTTGATGACGAGTCAAAGACGTCCTGCAAGGAAGAGGCGTGCGGGGCACCTCGATGTCCATAGTTCAGGACTGCAAAGGGTTTGTGAAGAACTGTGGCCCAGCAAGAGCGTCGAGTCGTCCGGCATCTCTACGGACTTTGGGTGGCGGGAAGCCCACCGGCAGACGCTTCTCGGCGCATCGACGGCCCGGCCTTCTCCAGCGGGATAAGGCGGGCGGTAGTCCAGACGGGCGCCTCCGTGAATGAAAAGTCGTAAGCAATGGAGCGTGCAGCTCCGGTCATCAATGGCACGGCCTCAAACGGTCCCCTCTTCTGGGCAACACAGCTTCAACGGGCCTCCAGTGGTTACAGCAAACCTGCAAACCCTGGTCAACGACGGTGGACGAATGTCCGTTGCTCATCTTCGTTCTCCTCGGCGGTCCCAGTCTCCGGCCGGCAGCCTGTCGATGGTCTGACTTCCAGGGAGCTTCGGCGAAGTTTAGCAGTGCTCGATGGTCCCTCGGAGCACAGGAAGAGGGCACCTAACCAGGTCCTCTCTTGGATCAGTCTCCAGGGCTCGGCGTCTTTCGGATTTCAGCGAAGGGAGACATCAGTCAACCTTCTTCTTCAGGCTCGGCTTCTTAACGATTTCTAGCAGTGAGAGGCTCCCAAATATACTAGTTGATCTCTCATTCATTCTGCTGGGTCACACTCGGGCAACCAATCACTCAGAAGGGCATTCAGAAGTCAGTCAGCCAATCAGGCATACAGTGCATTCAGGCCATTCTCCTCCCTCTCAGACACTCACAAAAAGGAATGTGTATTGGGACAAGTACCCAGCCATTCAACACTACACACTGCATGCATACCAGTTTCGGGCAGGGCTGTCTCAGTCATTGTGTCAAACACCAGAATCCAGACATCCACAACAAGAAGTGCATATTGGTCACACACTCCATTCACCCAGGTCCACCCACAGGGTGTACCCACAACATACAGTCACTGGGAAGGCTCCATCCAGTCTGGCCTGGACTTCACAACAACACTATATATATATATATATATGTATATATATATATATATATAGAACTCCCACCCAACAGCCAGTCAGGGGGAAGGAACAGAGTCGGGGCTTCCCAGGACTTTGGGAAAACAAGGTAACAGGCAATAGAAGGCAAGACCTGGGTATCCACATACAGGTGGGCCACATACAGGTGCCCAAAATCATACACTAGGGGCACAGGGTTGTACCCCCACCCAAGGGTACCATAAGGGTATCCCATAGGTCTGTACACCAAACCAAAAACAGGAAGAGCTGCACTGCCAGGAGTCCCACATGGACTCCTGGGCAGAAAACAAAGAACACAAATGAAAAAGGAGTACAGGACAAGGACAGGGGGGGCCTGTCCCTCCAATTCCTTTCCAGCATCACACGTGGGTATTGGGGAATAGGGTGCTAGGTGGACATGGGTATTGGAGAAGAGGGTGGTGGGTGGCCATGGGTATTGGAGAAGAGGGTGGTGGGTGGCCATGGGTATCGGAGAAGAGGGTGGTGGGTGGCCATGGGTATCGGAGAAGAGGGTGGACATGGGTATTGGGGAAGAAGGTGGTGGTTGGACATGGGTTTTGGGAAGTGGGTGATGTATGGGTATTGGTGAAGAAGGTGGTGCACTTATATGGGTATTGGGGAAGCAGGTGGTGAGTGGATATGGGTACTGGAGAAGTGTGTGGGCATGCATTTGTATTTATTTATTTATAAAGCACAGCCAGGCCCAGGGGCATACGGGCGCGTAAGTTTGAGTCAGGTTGCAGAATGTTAGTTACATACAGATAAGAAGATACATTAGTGATGCAGATACATACATGTTGCAGTTACATATAGTAGACAGTGGAAGCTACAGTTAAATAATATAGTATAGTATTTACAATGGATACAGTAAAGCGGGAGGTTAGGCTGTCATTGTATCCAAGTCCTGACGCTATCACTTAGTGTTGCGCTTGAATAAATGGAATGAGGGTTCAGATCTGAGGGGTGTGGGGAGTGTGTTCCATAGCTTAGAGGCCTATACAGGGAAGCTAGCTCCTCCCGAGTTATAGAGTTTGAATCTCGGTATGGACATAGTGTTTGCATATAGGTGAAGAGAGTGGTGGGTGAACATGGGTATTGAGGAAGTGGGTGGACATGGGTACTGGGGAAGAGGGTGGTGGTTGGACATGGGTATTAGGGAAGAGGGTGGTGGGTGGATGTTAGGCAGAATCACATGCAGAGTACCCTTGGGTAACACTACATGCAATTAAGACTACAAGTGCGAGTACAATTTCACCTTTGGTACAAGCCTGTACTACACAGTTATGTGGTAGCAGTGGCTGAGCAGCCAGACTTATCTCAAGAGTTGAGTGAGTAGTAGAACAAGTTAAACAAAGGACCAACAAATACAGTGATTCAAGCAAAAACGTACTCGAGGTTTCTTGGTAAAAGAATATACATTTATTTACATAGTCAGTTTGAAAACATTACACTAGCAAGAGCAGCTCGATATCATATACTAATATACTACACAACCAATAAGTTACTGAACAAGTTCAGCTCCCCTGAAGTGGGAGCAAAATGGCACTTCAGATACTTTAAAAAGGGGTAAAAAGATAAGCACAAATACTTTCATAGGCAGGGCAAATAGTTTCAGTTCACTACAACAGGCAATTCAATTCAATAGGCCTGGGCCAAAGTCAATGGTTCAGTGTCTTGGATAGGATATCACAGTTCTGGTAGTAAACGGTTAAGTCTTTGCCCATGTTCTTAGAAGTAGTTTGCCAGAAGACAAGTGATATGTCGGTTTAGGGGAGAACAAGCCTCCAAAATGGAAAAGTTTCAAAAACTTTCACTGCAGCAGAAAGGATTTCTTTACCACACTTGCACAGTACCTAAGAATGAAGAAAAGCTGTAGCTGAGGCGTTGTTCCTGGCAGTTCCTGCAGATATCGCTGTTCCTGAGATTCAGTCGTGGGGACAAGGAGGACAACGGGAGGTTCCTGCACTGCCCAGGGGAGAGGCCACAAGCTTGGCAAAACGTCGGTTTAAGATGCGAGTGAGTGCCTTAAAGGCCACAAACTGGTATCCTTCTCACTGGCTATCCGGTTTTCAACAGCACTCTGAAGAAAATTCGACCAGTGTAGAGACGGTGTCCAGATGGCTTGCGAGTTGGTTGTTCCCACCAGCTCAAGGGAAGAAGTCGTCCTTGAAGGGCTTCTCTGTCGAGGGAGTTTCAGGCAATTCGGACCTGCAGCAGGGCTTCACCGGTGGTCCAGGAGTTGCAGCAGTCCTCTTCCTTCAGCTCGTCTTCGGTTCTTTCGTTCCAGTGGTCGACTCTGCTTTCCAAGTCCCAGAGACCTGCTTTTAAGCAGTTTTCTCCCATTCATTCCAGCCTAGCTGTCACTCACCGAGCAGGGTAGCTGTCGTTGCCGGACTGTCAGCCCGCCAATCACGCCAGAGTGCATTTGGGTACCCTAGGAGACGAAGCACAGGGAGTTTCGGGCACCTCCCTCACACCCTGTCCACCCCAGACACTCAGGCAACAGAGGAGGGCTTCAGCACTGAAGCCCACCAAAGGTCAACGAACAAAGGGACCAAACCTGGTTTGGCGCACAGAGACAAACACTAGAAGGACCTTTCCTAAAAGAAACGGCGAAAAAAGTTGACCGGAGTCTGTTTTTACAGATAGGTCTTGGCTGCCATATTGGAAAACATGGCTGACCCGATTTGTAGCTACTGGTGTTCGCTGTCGGGAAAAATCGTGGTAGTTCGTTCTAAAACCACTGCCACCAGCCGTTTCAAGAGGAAAGGGTAACATTTGACTGTTACTTGAGTGTTTAGACCCAGGGGATGCTAGACAACCCCTCCAACACTCTATAGGAAGATAGTGTGTGCTGGGTCTATGACTTTCAAAAGACTAGCAAAGTCAATTTAACTTTACATGCTCTGGGAGACGGTAGTCAGTCCCAGAGAAGGTATTTAAACCTGGGGGAGTCTGAAAGACACCCCTGCGCCCTGCACTGAAGGTGCTGTGTGACACACAAGAAAAAAGATTATGCCTGTGGAGTTGTTTAAAACTCCATATCCAAAGAACACAAAAGTAAAACACACATCAAAATACATGAAAGAGTGGGAAAAAAGGCTCCCACTCTTTCCAGGTAAAAATTAAAATCCTAGAAATGCAGCAAAGTTGCTGGGGGTCTCAAAAGGTAAGGGACATGAGCACATTCTTGAGAATTCTCCCTAACACATGGGTATTGGGGAAGTGGGTGGTGTGTGGGCATGGGTATTGGAGAAGTGGGTGGTGTGTGGGCATGGGTATTGGAGAAGTGGGTGGTGTGTGGGCATGGGTATTGGGGAAGTGGGTGGTGTGTGGGCATGCGTATTGGTGAAGTGGGTGGTGTGTGGGCATAGGTATTGGAGAAGTGGGTGGTGTGTGGGCATGGGTATTGGGGAAGTGGGTGGTGTGTGGGCATGCGTATTGGTGAAGTGGGTGGTGTGTGGGCATGGGTATTGGAGAAGTGGGTGGTGTGTGGGCATGGGTATTGGGGAAGTGGGTGGTATGTGAGCATGCATATTGGTGAAGAGGGTGGTGTGTGGGCATGGGTATTGGGGAAGTGGGTGGTGTGTGGGCATGCGTATTGGTGAAGTGGGTGGTGTGTGGGCATAGGTATTGGAGAAGTGGGTGGTGTATGGGTATTGGGGAAGTGGGTGGTGTGTGGGCATGGGTATTAGAGAAGTGGGTGGTATGTGAGCATGCGTATTGGTGAAGTGGGTGGTATGTGAGCATGGGTATTGGGGAAGTGGGTGGTGTGTGGGCATGGGTATTGGAGAAGTGGGTGGTGTGTGGGCATGGGTATTGGGGAAGTGGGTGGTGTGTGGGCATGGGTATTGGGGAAGTGGGTGGTGTGTGGGCATGGGTATTGGAGAAGTGGGTGGTGTGTATGGACATGAGTATTGGAGAACTGGGTGGTATGTGAGCATGCATATTGGTGAAGTGGGTGGTGTGTGGGCATGGGTATTGGGGAAGTGGGTGGTGTGTGGGCATGAGGAAGTGGGTGGTGTGTGGGCATGGGTATTGGAGAAGTGGGTGGTGTGTGGGCATGGGTATTGGGGAAGTGGGTGGTGTGTGGGCATGGGTATTGGAGAAGTGGGTGGTATGTAAGCATGCGTATTGGTGAAGAGGGTGGTGTGTTGATATAGGTATTGGGGAAGCATGTGGTGGGTGGACATGGGCATTGGGGAAGAGGGTGGTGGGTGGGCATGGGTATTGGGAAGTGGGTGGTGAGTAGACATTGGTATTGGGGAAGAAGGTGATGGGTGGACCTGGGTATTGGGTGGACATGGGTATTGGTGTAGAGGGTGGTGTGTGGACATGGGTATTGGGCAAGTGAGTGGTATGTGGGCATACATATTGGTAAAAAGGTGGTGGGTGTGTATGTGTATTGGTGAAGAGGGTGATGTGTGGACATGGGTATTGGGGAAGCGGGTGGTGTGTGGGTATTGGTGAAGAGCGTTGTGTGTGTGGAAATGGGTATTGGGGAAGCGGGTGGTGGGTGATCATGGGAATTGGAGAAGGTGGTGGTGGGTGGACATGGGTATTGGGGAAGAGGGTGGTGGGTGGACATGGGTATTGGGGAAGTGGATGGGTATTGGGGAGGAGGGTGGTGTGTGGATATGGGTATTGGGGAAGTGGGCGGTGGTTGGACATGGGTATTGGGAAAGCAGGTGGTGTTTGGACATGGGTATTGGGGAAGCAGGTGGACATGGTTGTTAGGGAGAATTCTCACCCAAGTGCTAAATTCCCTCTACCTTAGAGCCCTCCAGCTCTTTTGCTATATTTTGGGGCTTTGAACTTTTCATTTTCAATGTCTTTCACCTTTGTGTTCTTTGGTTATGGAGTTTTAACACAACTCCATAGGCATCATCCTTTTCTTGTGTTACACAGCACCTTAAGTGCAGTGACACAGGGGTGTCTTTCAGACTTCCCAAGGTTTAAATACCTACTCTGGGACTGACTACTGTCTCCCAGAGCATGTAAAGTTAAATTGACTTTACTGGTTTCTTTAAAATGTACAGACCCAGCCCACACTATCTTCCTATAGAGTGCTGGAGGGGTTGCCTAGCTTATGCCGAGTCAAAACACTAATGTAACAGTCAAATGTTACCCTTTCCTACTTTAAATGGTTGGTGGCAGTGGTTTAGATCAAAACTACCATTATTTTGCCCGACCGCGAACAACGGTAGCTAAAAATAAGGTCAGCCATGTTTTTCAATATGGCGCCCAACACCTAGCTGTAAAAACAGACTCCGGTCAGACCTTTTTGCTATTTCTTTTAGGAAAGGTCCTTCTTGTGTTTGGCTCTGCGTGCCAAACCAGGTTTGGTCCCTTTCTTCGTTGGCCTTTGGCAGGCTTCAGTGCTGAAGACCTCCTCTGGCGCCCGAGTGTCTGGGGTGGACAGGGTGTGAGGGAGGTGCCCGAAACTCCCTGTGCTTCGTCTCCTAGGGTACCCAAATGCACTCTGGCGTGATTGGCAGGCTGACAGTCCGGCAACGACAGCTACCCTGCTCGGTGAGTGACAGCTAGACAGGATGTGAGGGAGGTGCCCAAAACTCTGTGCTTAGTCTCCTAGGAGACCAGAATGCACTCTTGCGTGATTGGCTGGCTGGCTGTCCAGAAAGGGCAGCCACCCTGCTGTGTGAGTGACAGCCAGGCTGAAATTAATGGGGGAAAACTGTTTAAAAGCAGGTCTCTGGGACTATCAAAACAGTCGACCACTGGAACGAAAGAACCAAAGACGAGCAGAATGAAGAGGACTGCTGCAACTCTTGGACGACCGGTGAAGCCCTGCTACAGGTCTGAATTGCCTGAAACTCCATCGACAGAGAAGCCCTTCAAGGTTAACTTGTTCCCTTGAGGTTTGTGGGAACAACAAACTCGTAGCCTCCTGGACACCTTCTCCCCCCTGGTCGAATTTTCTGCAGAGTGCTGTGGAAAACCGGATAGCCAGTGGGAAGGATACCAGTTTGTGGTCTTTAAGGCACTTGCACCTTAAACCAACATTTTACCAAGCTTGTGGCCTCATCCCTGGGCAGTGCAAGAACCTCCTGATGTCCTTGTCCCCATGACTGAAGCTCAGGAACAGCTCAAACTTCCAGGAACAACTGCCTCAGCTACAGCTCTTCTTCACTTTAAAGGTACTTTGCAAACACAGTCCGGAAATCTTTTCGGCCACAAAGAAAGTTTGTGAAACTTTCCCATACTTCGAAGGCTTGTCCTTCCCTAAACATTCGTCAAACTTTTCACCTAGCCAAATTCTTCTAAGATCCATGGCAACGACTTAACCATTTACTATCAGAACTGTGCTATCCTATACAAAGACTCTGAACCATTGACTTTTGCCCAGACCTATGAACTGAATTGCTGGTTGTAGTTTATTGAAACCCTTTGCCCTGTCTATGAATGTATTTGGGATGTTGATTTTAATAACCTTGTCTTTTTACCCCTTTTTAAAGTATCTGAAGTGCCATTTTGCTCCCACTTCAAAGCAGCTGAACTTGTTCAGTACTTATTGGTTGTGTATTTGTAGTGTATTAGTATATAACATTGAGCTGCTCTTGCTAGTGTAATGTTTTCAAACTGACTGTGTAAATAAATGTATATTCTTTTACCAAGAAACCTTGAGTAAAGTGTTTGTTTGAATCACTTTATTTGGTAGTCCTTTGTGTAACCTGTTCTACTGCTCACTTTACTCTTGAGATAAGCCTGGCTCCTCAGCTACTGCTACCACATAACTGTGTAGTACATGCTTGTACCAAAGGTGAACTTGTACTGACACTTGTAGTCTTAATTGCATGTAGTGTTCCCCAAGGGTACTTCAAGTGATTCTGCCTAACAAGGGCTGAGCACTTAACGTGGAGAGCTCTGTCTTGATGGCAATAGGTGCGGTCCACAGATGCTGTAGGAATGGAAATCGGTAAGTAATCCTCACATGTATATTTATCTGATCCTCTTAATTTTAGAGCCATCTGACATACATTCTAACTTGCGTGGCTCTGAGCTGACGCTGCAGGGTTCTTTTTTTAAACGTTCTTGTCCCCTACTTGATATGATAGGTTATTTATAACGCGCTTAATACCCAAAGGTTTCTAAGCGTGGACCCTTGGGGTCAAACCTGTGGTGCTCTATGTCGTCTCGCTTCCAAGGCGATCATGTTGCCCCTGAGCTATCCTCCCGAGTTTACCACAATGGTAAGCGGGGGGCACCCCCGACTCCCATTACTGCCCCCAAGGAGAGTGGATGACACCCCCACAACCCCTGTTCTGCCTGGATGTAGTAATGGGAGTCAGTATTTTGTGCTCCCCAAAGTCACAGGGACTATGGCGGCTTACAAATGAGGGCGACAGTTTTGTATATTTCCCTTTTCCAGTCCTGGCGCAGGCAGTATATCACTCAGGACACTCAATGGGTCCTCTCTGAGCCATGCCTTCTGATGTTCCAAAGTTCTAGCGGCCGTGCAGAGGGCCTTCTAGTCCTGGCACAGGTAGTATATCTATAAGGACACTCTATGGAACTGAAGACACTAGGGCACAAAGCCCAAAAACAATTTAGGACTGGACTTAGTAATTGCCAGGGAATTATTGTAATGTTGTTATAAAGTGCTTGAACTGTATTTTATGCATCTAACTACTTACCTGTTTCGCACTGGTTTTGCATCATATGCTTTTGTAACTCTCCAAAGAGTGAATGTGCATATATATGTTTTATAGTAAGTGTGTGTGACAATATTTGCCTAGATGTTTCATTTATTAGTGTGTACTTGAAATGACCAATACATTTTGTTATACTTCTACACATCACTCAGAAACCTTCGAATCAAGTCCAACAAAAAAGTTAGTATTGTTTCAGGAAACCCTTGTTCATTTAAATGCAATTCTGGCTCTAAAAAAATTATGGGGGTGCTTTTTTCTAAGAGCATCGTATATGATGTTTGCACCCTCAAACTGATTTCGTTGTTGATGGATACAAAATAATAAAAACATACTGAACCACAAATCCATCACCATTGATGGTATTAAAATCAATGTAGCCAAGGAAGTTCAGACCGTAGGCTTCTATTTAGACTCCGCTCTTAACCTTAATAAGCAAGTAAATGCCACAGCGTCAGCAACAAGTGACACTTGCAAACTAATCCATGCATGTAAACCATTTCTGACCACTGATAGCTGTACCACTACTGCACAGGCTTTACTCCTATCGAAACTAGACCACCGCAACACACTTTACCTAGGCACTAGTAAACACAACACTAATAAACTCCAAACCCTGCAAAACAACACCCTTAGAACAGCCTTAGGCATTGCCACAGGACAGCACATATCTGAACAAAGGAGATCCGCCAAATGGTTGGCCATCAATGACAGAATTAAACTTAAAACACTGAACATTACACACAACTGTCTCAATAACAAAGCACCTGCATAACTCTGAGAAATTCACTTAGCATACATCTGAACACCCCATCAGAAAGGCCCAAGCCAACAGTATCAGAATCCCTAACTTCAATCTGAAAAGAACTGGAGGCTCAAGCTTCTCAGTACTGGCAGCTCAACGATGGAACTCAATTCCGGATTCCTTAAGAGCCACACCCTCCTTCCACTCCTTCAAAACCAATGTTAAACTCTGGCTACACACCAACGACTGCTGACGCATTACCCTTTTACCGGTGTCTACGCCCCAACACACCTGTGTTGCACTTAACATACCTATGTTAATTCTCTTCTCTGTATACTTCTGCTGCTCCTATATCTTGCCTATAACTGCAAATGTAAACCCTATATATGTAACCGTAACCTGACTTGTGTTGCACATGTACATACTAATGTTAACCTTCTACTCTGCATACTACTGTTACTCCTATATGTTGCTTTAAACTGTTAATGTAAATGTAAATATAACCCAAGATGTAACTGTAACCTAAGACTTCATAAGCGCCCAGATGCCCAACGGCCAGGTGCGCTTTACAAATAAATAAACAATACAATGATTCTGAGCAAAGAAAACTAACTTTGCTGAAAATAATCACAAACTTCCTCTTTTACCAGAAACTCACTATTTTCAAGTAAAAGAATTGCAATCAATTCATTCGCCAATTTGTACAAAAAAAGTCTTACTTTAAAGCTCAAGACCTTTGGGCCGAGATTTTGGGTTTTTTTCAATACCGAGCTGAGAAACTCTATACACACATACATTTCTAAGACTGCTTCTTCAGGCACACTTGCATAACCTTGATATTCACGTTGATCAACACCAAAGTAGTGCCCAATAATAAGAGGACCTGCAGAGCAGGGACTAGCACTATGTTCTCTTGCGCGTCATAGTCCTTATTCTATGAGGACAGGGCAAACGTGTGGAGACTGGCACACCCCCGGACACCTGAGCAGGTTTCATGCAGCAATCTTGAGTCTTAAGGAAAAAAAGAAGGTCTCAACACACAATACAGGCCAGGCAAGTAATGGGCCGTAAAGCCCAACTCTCAATCATCGAACAGCGCCAAGCAAACAGTGGACCCACAACACTGCTCCCCGAAGAGGGATTGGGGGAACCACAACGCTGCTGTCCGAAGAGGAACCGGGGGAACCACAACACTGCCCCGAAGAGGAACCGGGGGAACCACAACGCTGCTGCCCGAAGAGGAACCGGGGGAACCACAACACTGCTGCCCGAAGATGAACCGGGGGAACCACAACACTGCTGCCCGAAGATGAACCGGGGGAACCACAACACTGCTGCCCGAAGATGAACCGGGGGAACCACAACACTGCCCCGAAGAGGAACCGGGGGAACCACAACGCTGCTGCCCGAAGAGGAACCGGGGGAACCACAACACTGCCCCGAAGAGGAACCGGGGGAACCACAACGCTGCTGCCCGAAGAGGAACCGGGGGAACCACAACGCTGCTGCCCGAAGAGGAACCGGGGGAACCACAACACTGCTGCCCGAAGATGAACCGGGGGAACCACAACACTGCTGCCCGAAGATGAACCGGGGGAACCACAACACTGCTGCCCGAAGAGGAACCGGGGGAACCACAACACTGCTGCCCGAAGATGAACCGGGGGAACCACAACACTGCTGCCCGAAGATGAACCGGGGGATGAACAAAAAAAGAAATGATGCAATTCCCTATTCTCTAGGATACCCCAATAATGCGGAGTGTGAAAAAGTTCATAACATTTTTGAAAAATGCAGTATATGCAAAAGCTGAAGCCGGTGACTTTAGAACCAACTGAATGTTTATCTCCAAATTTATAAAAAATAGTACTGGAACGAAAACAATTTTGGAATTCATATGCGGGTCGGCCCATTTCAGGAAAGGGGCACATGTATTTATTTATTTATTGTTGTTTGTAGTTAAAAGAAAAACATGAACTTTTACAACAAACCATAATTTTAACATATAGACAAGCACATACTTTATGAACAATACATTGAAAAACACAATACAATGCATATACTGTGTAGCAGTCATTAAAAGAGAGAGTTAAATGCATTACATAAAATAAGAGAATACATTTTCTTCTTTACATCACAACACCATTAATAGTTTATTTTATTTATTTATTTAGTACATTTGTACAGCGCACAAACAGCCCAGGGGCATCGTGGCGCTGTTACTTGTAGGGAGCTTAGCTACAGTGGGGTCAGAATTCTCGCATTTTACATTATAAGTATTATACATACTATGCATTGAAGGTCATTAGTACAGTAGACTAGTTGCATATTTGCAGAATCTCAGGGATGAAGCAAATAGTCACATAGGCCAGTTAGAGTTGATCAAACGAACAGGGTGGTTTTCATAGCTTTGCTGAAGGCAGTGAGTGAGGTTTCGGCCTGCAGGCTAGTGGGAAGGCCGTTCAGTGTAGGGAGGCAAGTTAAGGGAAGCTGGCACCCCCCCGCTCTGGCTCTTTTTACCCTGGGTACGGAGAGCATGTTTGCATAGGATGTTCTGGTAGGCCTTGTGGAAGTGGTGGGTGGATTCTTTGTAGCAGATAGGCCGGTGTGGAGAGGTGGATGCATTTATGAATGAGGGTCAGGGCTTTGAAAATAACCCTTTCCTTTATGGGGAGCCAGTGGGCTGCATTTCTGGCAGCAGTGATATGTCCTCTTCTAGAGATACCTTGTGCTGCACACAGGGCGCTATTCTGAATTACTTGCAGTTTCTCAAGATTTTTAGAGGAAGTCCCTAGGAAGAGAGCATTGCAGTAGTCCAGCCTGGAGCCAGTGACGGCTCTAGCTATGTTGGTGCAGTTCTCTTTGGAGAGAAAGGACCTGGCTGCATTAAGAAGTTTAGCATGGTAGGCTGCAGAAGAGGCAATTGCATTCACTTGGGTAGTCATGGATAGTTTAGAGTCTAGATAGACACCTATAGTTTTTACTGTGTCTGATACTGGGATTCTGATGGAATCGATGGTGAAGTGGCTGAACTGAGCGTCAAGTTTTTTGAGATTGTTAGGGGATCCTACTTGTTCTGTTTTGTCCCAGTTGAGGCAGTCTCTGTTGACAGCCATCCATGTTTGGATGGTATTGTAGATGTTGTTGAGAGTCATGGAGTCTGTGTCATAGTTGCCTGTGAGTGAGAAGGATCTGCGTGTCGACCGCGTAGTTGGTGTAGGAGATACCCATAGTGTCAAGGATGAGAAAGAGGGGTTGTGTAAAGATATTGTAAAGAGTAGGGGAGAGGCATGTGCCTTGAGGCGCTCCACAGAGCATGATGGTGGGCGAGGCAGTGGCAAGATCAGAGAAGACCTGCATGGTCCTGCCTTGCAGGAAGGAGGTGATCCATGCAGTGGCGTCAGGGGAGAAATTGACTGTGGAGGTGAGGTGATGACATAGGACGTTGTGGTCTACGAGGTCCAATGCGTCAGATAGGTCGAGGTATGGGAGCAGGACCGGCTTACCTTTGTCTCTTGCATCGTCTATCTGATTGAGGTCAAGTAGGGTGGTCCTGTCCAGTGTCTGGGGGCGAAAGCCGGATTGTCACAGTCCTCGGAGTTTGTTCTCTTCGATGAAGTGTTGTACTTGCAGGTATGCTGCTTTGTCCAGAATCTTGAGTAAGAAAGGGACGGTAGTAATGGGCCTGTAATTATTAGGTGAGGTGGGGTCAAGTGTTTTTTTTTTTTGTATGGGGCCGGACCCGTGCTTCCTTGAGGCATGAGGGGACTTTCCCTGTGGCGAAGGAAGCGTTGACAAAGGCTGTTGGGAATGGTGCGAGTGTGTCTGCACAGTCCTTGATAATTGCGGCAGGCAGGGGTAGCCCTTACAGTTATAAGGCTTAATAGTTTTCATGTGGTTAATCACGTCTTGCTCCTGGATGGCCTTGAATGAGAAGATGGGAGAAGGATCCGGAGGGGAGGGTGGGGCGGTGGTGGGAGAGCTTGGGAGCGCAGGTTTGGTGTTCATAGAGAACAAACAGCTCATATCCCACAATGTCGCAGAAGCAACAAAATAACTGGTAGCTGCACTACATGGCTATCTAACACTATAAGACATCTTAGTACCTGAACACAATTTCTTATAATTGTCATTAGGAAAATCGCACAATATATAATGGATACAAATGCAAATGTGAAGAACCTAAGACAGGTTTAATAGAATGCATAGATGTCTTCCATACATAATACATCGCTATAAATCATTCTTTCAGATGAAGTATTTAAACATATATGCCAGAAGTGTATTGATGCAATATATTATGTAGTTATGTACGAAGCGACTATACAAACATCTGTATAAAATGATTAGATTAGGACACGCAGTCAGTATAGGTCTAGTCGTTTCAAGATTAATATCAACATTACATGTACGACAGGTCCTTTGATCTAGGGCCAAATGCCATTGTGTGCCATGGGTTGCTCTCACTGGCAATTGATTCAGGCACATAAGTAGCCTAAATCTGTGTACTAATCAGATACTGTTGAGGGCTACAATACTTATGCATTATCCCTTCTAGAAAAACACACTTGTGCAATTTTCCCATGCGTTTGAAATTATCGGTCCAATCTTTCATTTGAGATATGTGTAGGAAAGCTCTCTTGATCCCACCATATCGCCCACATTTGGAGTGATCTAATGACCAGTTCAGGGAAGAATATGACTCCATGCATTGTTTGTCATATATTTCTATGACCTTGTCTTGCTCTAAATTAAAGAATCCTTTTCCCATGATCCCAAGCATATTGCTAGGTTGATGGAATCTAGCTTTCAGAGGAAGCAGGTCTTTTTGGTACTGTACAATGGCCTTTATAGAAGTAAAGCCACATTCTACTCTGAAATATTGAATAGGGTAAGACACAGGAAGGCTAAATATCGACCGCCAAAAATAGCCTTCAACTTTGGCTAGCCAAGATAAATTGGTGAGAGTGAGGGCTTTGAGGCCATAGACAATTACTGGTATAAACCATTGGCGGCAGATCAACAGGATTCCCTTAAACGTATATCTTCAAGTAACGTTTTCATGCCCATATGATCACAAGATCATCAGCGTATAATAACACCGAGATCTTAGTGGTCTTAAATCTGATAGGGCAATGCACATGTTTTTCAAGGCGCTGGATTAAATCTGCAATGTACAGGTTAAACAAAAGGGCCGCCAGCAGGCATCCCTATTTAACACCCTAGTTGGTTTTAATGGGGCCAGTTAGCCTATCATTGTTGTCAAGACGTACCCGGCACACTGAAGGGGCACATTGAAAAACATCCGGTGCGAGACCTTATTGCTCGGTTCGCTTTTCAAGACAGATTCTGAAAAAGACATCTGGGCAGACCAGCAGACCTTAATTGAGCATGTGTGCACCTTTAGTGTGTGTACTAGGACATCTATTCAGCATCTGGAACCTTATGAAGGACATTTGAAAAAGAGGTACGTTTTTGTAAAAAGTGACTCCTTGTCAAATGGGGCACTAGTGGCACATTTGCCAAAATGTCACTAATTCCCATATCAAGACTAAGTTCCCAGATGCTACATAAATCTAAGCAATAAGCCCCGACGGGAGGGGCATTACCGGGTCAGGTAATGCGCTGTGCCCAAGTTACAGGCCCTAGCAAAGACCCCTTGCGGGTTGTAAACATTACATGTGAGATTGTCTCTGAAAAAATTGCAACCCCAGTATCTTTTTCCAAAGAAGTTTGGGTAATAATACACATGAGGTGCACTAAAACATCAACAAAAAATACCCAACCATCGGAAATCATTGTGAATGCTGCCTGCCATGCAAACTCTATTTGAACATGGTGAAAATTGCCCGAGGGAGGACTGCCTGCACGTAAGTTAAAACTTAAGCAGCCCCCTCCGGGCAATCTACCCAAAAAGAGCTCCAATAAATTGTTTCTGTATGTTAACATAGGAGTGGCTTTCTGGCTTCTTGCTTAACTGCTCAATTGTTGTCAGGCAGGCCCAAGTGTGCCACTTCAACTGCAACATTCGTGCTGAATGAAGAATCCGGTAGGATCAGCCCCCTGCCCTGCCTAGGCCACATCCTGCACCCTTACCTGTCGCTGAAACCACCCCATCAAGGCCAAATACCCGCTCAGGACCGCTCGCGCCGACTTAATTAGCATCCAAAATGTCGGGCGCGATTCGGCCTGAGAACGAGGCTGAGCTTCATTGGCGTTGCTAGGCAACGTATGTTTCTTTTGATTTAAACCTAAACATCCAGTGGCAGGCGGAAGAGCCGGCGGCCACGCACAAGGCCAAGCCATGTTTGCCCCTGATACAGTGCATCCGGCATGGAGAGGACAGGAGCCCCCCCAACAACTGCACAGCAGCTTTGTGTGCCACTTCGACTGCAACGTTCGTGCTGAACGAAGAATCTGGTAGGATCAGCCCCCTGCCCTGCATGGGCCACACCCTGCACCTTTACCTGCCTCTGAAACCACCCCATCAAGGCCAAATACCCGCTCAGGACCGCTCGAGCTGACTTAATTAGCATTCAAAATGTCGGACACGATGCGGCCTGAGAACAAGGCTGAGCTTTGTTGGCGTTGCTAGGCAACATATGTTTCTTTTGATTTAAACCTAAACATCCGGCAGTTACGCACAAGGCCACTATAAGGCCAAGCCCTGTTTGCCCCCGTTTGCCCCCGTTTGCACCAGGGCGCACTGACTAGAGCTCTCCTCGAACTGAACACTCTCCTACTATACAACGCTTCTCATGAAATAATTCCAAGCGTCAACGGACTCATCATGCACTACTCATAAGTGAGTACGGACAATCGTTAATAACAAGCGAATGACTAATGTATATTTACACCAAAGATATGGTCACTTCGTAAGACAAATGCACTTAATTGACTTCCCTTGGCACTACTCCACCACTGCTAGCATAATCCACTGAGTTGTAGTGCTCCTATGCCCGATTAGTCCCCACCTTGCCTCGTCAGCCCAGAACACATATATGAATTAGACTATATATTTCTGTACTTGTCCAGTGATCACATGCCACCTAGCCCAATCCCAAACCCCACATAATCGCATGTTAATCCCTGACTACTCTGTACTAGTGCCAGTTCTGCATCAATGCATGTATGTGTAGGATTGCATGCCAATACTCGAGTACTCAGTACCAATACTAGACTTGTTTTAATCTGGACTAGCCTATTTGGAATGTATTTAGCCTATGCCAGTCTTGACTATTTTGTTTTATACTAGCCCTGCCCAGTCTCCTATGTATTTGACTTCTACATTACACGCTATTATTTGACTTAGCCTTGCCTGCTGTGCCATCTAGTCCTGTGACAGATTCAGCTACACTGTGCTACCAGCCCTGCGATATCCCAATCAACATATTCTATTGTATTATCTAGCCAAGGCTACCTTGCTTAGATCTATCCAGCTCCACCAACTTGGCCCGCATCATCGCCTCCACTGTCACCTAGATTATCTTCCTAGCATGGCGTCCGCAGTCCTTTTCGCCTTAGGTATACTAATCACTATCTACACCTTACTGGGCCCTGCTAGTCACTACACTTGCGCACATCTGAGCCCGACCTGCCTAACTATGACCACAGCTGTGATCAGGCTTGCCACTCAGCCCTACCTTTCTACAAAAAGCCAAGCCATCTCCTATACCTGCAACACCAGGAACTCCAGACTTAGATCAAGGCTTGACCAACTATTTGAACTCCCGGCCAGACTCTCACCCAGCTCGAACGCCATTCTTAACCACTACCCGAATCAATATGCCACCAACTCCAACCCCCATAATAATCAGCCCCCATCAAGGACTCTATGGAGCAGAGCACAGCGCCTCAACCCAAGACCTCTGACCCCATACACCAGACTGCAAACACAGACCCACATATACCACCGCTTAAGGGAGCCTTATTAAACACCAGGTCGTTAGTAGCACAAGCCACAGAAGAACAAGTTACGCTCTTACCTGGTAACGTTCTTCCGATGGGATGGTCCGACGACGTATATCAATATCTTTGACAGTAATCACCACAGCAGTGCTGCTTCGGAAAATTTTTGGCGTCTGCGTCCTACATCGATGACGTCGATGCGCCGTCCTCGAGGACCTCCTCCGACGGCCGACTTCACCCGATGTGATAAGTAGGACACACAACGCCCGTAGCCTCAGTTGTAGTTTTTTCCCCCAGAACGTGTGCCGCCAGTCTTCTGCCAGTCAGACACACAAGGCGTTGCGGAAACGTAAGCTACAATCGCATAAGAAATTCTGCAGCGGGGAAGGTAGGGAGGGAGCGATATGGAATACGTCGTCGGACCATCCCATCGAAAGAACATTACCAGGTAAGAGAGTAACTTGTTCTTCGAGGGGATTGGGTCCTCCGACGCATTCCATATCTTTGACAGACTCCCAAAGCAGTACCAAAGCAAGGAGGTGGGAAAAGAATTTAGAACACAAATTTAGCATGCCCAATCAAATTGCGGAATAAAGGACTGCCTTGCCAAAGGCCAGATCCTGTCCTTGGATGGAATCGAGGGAGTAGTGACGTACAAAAGTATGTACAGATTCCCAGGTGGCTGCATCACAGATGTTACGAATAGCAACACCACTCTGTAGGGCAGTAGATGCAGCCATAGATGTAGAATGGGCCCGCAAGCCAGCCGGTGGGTCCTTACCCCCCCAAGCAGTAACACTCGGAGATAGCCAAAATAATCCAACGAGACAAAGTCTGTTTCATCACAGCTTGTCCCAAACGCTTTACAGCGTAACCAATGAAGAGTTGATCGTCCACTCTGACCCGGGACATGCGTGAAATATAAAAGCTCAACGCTCTCCTAGGATCAAGCCTATGGAGCCTCTCCTCTTCCTTACCAGGATGCAGAGGAGGATAGAATGCCGGATATACAACCTTCTGGCCCAAATGAAATTCCGAAACCACCTTCGGAAGAAAGGACGGACGAACTCGAAGGACAACCCTGTCCTTATGAAACACAGTGAAGGGTGGATAAACTGAAAGTGCCTGTAACTCACTCACTCTGCGAGCGGAAGTAACCGCAACCAAAAACACAGTTTTAAGAGTCAACAGTCTCAAAGGGCATGAATGCAAAGGCTCAAACGGAGCACCCATAAGAACAAGGTTCAAATCCCAACCAGGCACCAGAAAAGGTGACGAGGGAACACATTAGTGAGCCCTTTCAAAAACTGAGAAATTAAAGGAATCTTAAAATAGGAACATTCTACAGACGAGCGCTTAAATATGGACAGCACGGCCAGGTAACCTTTAATGGTACCCACTTGCAAGCCCCTGTGGGCCAAAGAAAGCAAAAAAGACAGAACCATGGGAATGTCACATTCAAAAGGATCCACATTCTTAACTCTGCACCAGTCGCAGAATTTACGCCAACGGCTACATACAGAGACTTTGTTGCCGGCCGTCTGGCCGAGAGCAACACCTCCAACACATCTTCAGGGAGGTCCCAATCCTTATACCTCAACCTTTCAGAAGCCAAGCGTGAAGGTTCAGGGATCTGACCTCTGGATGGAGAATCTGACCCCCCTCCCGTGAGAGCGGATCGTCTCGGTAGGGAAGACGACGTGGAGGGCAGATGGACAAGTCGAGAAGGTCCGGGTACCACATCCTCCGGGCACACGCCGGAGCAATGAGGATCATCCGGGAACCGAACCTCCATAACCTCTGCAGTAATTGCGGGATGACGGGGACTGGAGGAAACGTGTACAGCAGTGGGAATGACCACTCCACCACAAACGCGTCTCCTAAGGCTCCTTTTGGAGGAAATTCCCGCGAGCAGAAACTTTCGCACTTCTGGTTGACACTGGAGGCGAAGAGATCCACTTGAGGGGTCCCCCAAAGGGCAAAGATCTCCAGGAGAATCTCCTGAGCCAGCTCCCACTCGTGAGAGATCGTGCTCTGCCTGCTCAGTGCGTCCGACGTCTCGTTGTCGTCTCCGGCCAGATGAACAGCCGAGATTGAAACTTCCTGCTGGATGGCCCAGAACTCGAGCTGCATCGCCTCCCTGCACAGAGGAAGTGACCCTGCCCCCCCTTTTTGTTGAGGTAGTGCATGGCCACCGTGTTGTCTGTCAGGATCAGGACACTCTTTCCTCGCACAGTTGGCAGAAAAGCCTTCAGGGCTAGCCTGACGGCCCTCAGCTCCAACATATTGATATGGAGTCTGGACTCTGACGGAGACCAACGACCGCTGACTGTCGACTCGTTGGCATGAGCTCCCCATCCCGTGAGGGATGCGTCCGTCACGATCGTCACCTCCGGCCAGGGAAGCCTTTGACGGCTCACCACAGAAGGTCCTGGGTGACCGAGGGCGGCACCTGAACAGGGTCCGACATCCTGCCGGAAGATTGCGACCACTGCATCTTGAGTGCCCACTGCAAAGATCTCATCCGCAGACAAGCCTCTGGCACCAGAGGAATGCAGGATGCCATGAGGCCGAGCAACCTCAAGAACTCGAACGCCGGGAGTGTCTGGGCAAGTTGAAACTTGTGCACCATCTGCTGAACGTGAAGAGCCCTCACCTGGGGGGGAAAACACAGCCCCAGGGATGTGTCGAGCACTGCTCCGATGTACTGGAGCCGCTGTGTTGGCGTCAAATGGGACTTCTTTAAATTGAGGGAGAAGCCCAGCTTGTGAAGGGAGTGGCAGGTGACGGACAGATGATCCAGGACTTGCTCGGGAGGGCTCCCCCTGATCAACCAATTATCCAGGTAGGGGTAGACGTGAATCCCCCCTTTCCTGAGATGCGCTGCCACCACCACGAGCTTGGTGAAAACCCTTTGGGCGGAGGTCAATCCGAATGGCAGGACCCGAAACTGAAAGTGCGAGTCGCCAACCGCGAACCTCAGGTACTTCTTGTGCTTGGGATGGATCGGCACATGGAAGTAAGCGTCCTTGAGGTCGAGAGACACCAACCAGTCCTGAAGTTGAAGGGCCTGGAGGACTTGAGAGAGAGTAACCATCTTGAACTTGTCCTTCCGTAGGAGTTTGTTCAAACCGCGCAAGTCCATGATGGGTCTCAATCCCCCGTCTTTCTTCGAAATCAAAAAATAAGGGGAATACCATCCCTTGTTCCTCTCCACTACAGGCACCAGTTCTATGGCGCCTTTCTCCAGCAGGGCTTGAATTTCCTGCGCAAGGGGCGGATCCGGACTCTTCAAAGAGAGGTTCCCAGGTGGATTGTCGTGAGGCCTATGCCGGAAAGGAAGACAGTAGCCGTGGGTTATGATCTCCAGAACCCACACATCTGAAGTAATGGCACGCCATTCTACAAGATGCTGCACCAGCCTTCCCCCAACCGGCGAACCATGGGACATGGCCTCATGACTGAGTGGTAGCGGCTGCGTCGTTGCCTGAGGGCAAAGAGGCAACTGCCCGAGCGGCTTTGGCACCTCGAGTACCCTGTTTTCCACCTCTGGTACTCCTACGGTGGCCTCTTTGACTGACAGCTCCTCTCGCTTTACTGAAGGATGAGTAATAACGAAAGGAACCTCCCCCCTCCATTGTTGTCCCCTATGACGAAAAGGCGGAGGTTGTCGAACTGCAGTGCCCAACACCTTCGCTGCAGCTTTGGAGGTCTGCAACCTCTCAAGACTCTCGTCAGCCTTGCTGCCAAAAAGATGTTCACCGTCAAAGGGCATGTTGAGGAGCCGGGACTGCACATCAGGAGCGAACCCCGACTTCTGCAACCACACAAACCTGCGTATTCCGGTGCTCGCCGCCATGGACCGGCTGACATAATCTGCCATGTCCAAACCCCACTGAACGGCCTCACACATGGCATCCTTGCCATCCTGGACCATAGCAAGGAAACCATCCCGTTCGTCCCCTTCAGGAATATGTTCAGCCGCTAATGCAACACAGTGTGTGTGTGAAACGAGACAAGGCACATACAGAGTTGGCCGTCTGAAGCGCCATACCCCCTGAAGAAAACACTTTCTTCGCCCAGCCATCAAAATGTTTGTCGTCCCTATCCGGAGGGATGGTAGGATACGACGCCTGCTTTGCTGGGGCCTTAGCCGCCTGTATTACCAAACTCTCCGGAGTTGAGTGCCTGGACAAGTAGCAGGGGTCGCTACTGGCTGGATGGTATTTTCGCGAATAAAATACTGCCGGTGAGAATCTCCAGAGCAGTCCAAGCCGCCACCACCCTTCTATGTACATATGAAATGGCAGTACCGGGTCAGTGGGGGGACCAAGATCGAGGATGTCCGTAAGATCATCCTGAACAAACTCCCCTGGGGGAGCCGACCATCCCAAGTACTCGGTGACCCGAGACATAAGGCGCCGGTACGAGGAATCGGCATGAGTGCCAGGCTGAGGCCTACAAAACTCCACCTCCGGAGAGGTGTCCAGTCCACTGGCATCATGCAGTGACCGCCTCAGGTCTTCAAATTGGCTATGGCCCGAGAGAAGCTCATCTGGCACCATAACCGGAACCAAGCACTCATCAGAGCCCTCATCAACCTCTGAAATGTACTCCAGGCGGTGAGAGGAAGACACCTGGGGACCAAAGCTATGCCTGACCTTAGCCAGAGCCTTTCTAGGGGCTTCCCCCGTGCCACGGGGCCCCTCCAACACCACCGCCTCGAAAGGCGCCGAAGGAATCGGCGTTGAATGAAACGCCGTCGACGTCAGCCGCAGCGCCGCCAGCATCGATGGCGTCGACACATGCCTCGAAGCCAGAGCGCCGAGCGTGTCCTTCGATGACCTAGGCGCCGACAGCGTCGAAGATCCCCTCGGAGGCGGAGCCTCGAGAGATGCCGTCGACGACCTCGGTGCCACAGGCGTCGACGTCTTCCTCTTAGACTGCACAGGATCACGCGGTCTGAAGCGCGTCGAGGACCGGGAACGAGCATGGCGAGAACGGTTACCCTTGTCCGAGCGGGAACTCTCCCGCCAACCGTGCCGACCACCCGAGCCCGAAGGCGTGCGAGCGGTGTCTCTCGACCGATCACGACCGACCCCACTCGGGGGTGCGGTCGGACCAGTGCCCTGCGATTTGTGAATCGCTAACATCTTCTTCCCGAAGGAAGCCCATTCCTCCGGTGACGCTTGCATGGTAGAATAAAGCGACCCGCCGACCGGCGGAGTCCTCGGAAGAGGACTGGGAGGCAACCGATGCCGGCGTTTCCGGGAATGCCTCAAAGAGGCAGAGGAGTGGCGAGACCGACTCCTGGAAGGAGACCCACTGGACCTCCGACGACGACGCGGAGAGTCGTCTCTCGAATCATCCGTCGAAAGCCCTGCAGACCTCGACTTCCGGGGCTTAGACACCCTACCTACCGACAACTTCTTGCGCTCCCGCAAGGCCTTGGCCGTGAGCGACTGGCAGTCGACACAGTCCTCCGTGTCGTGGGCCTCCCCGAGGCACCAGAGGCAGGCGTCGTGCGAGTCCGTTACCGACATCTTGGACCCACAGTCATCGCATTTTTTGAAGCTCAGACGCGGGGTTGAAGACGAGGTAGACATCGTCACGAACAGGCTTTTTCACAAAACCGAACAGGTTCAAAGAACCGAGAAGATTACAACAGAAACTCCAAAGAGTCGAGTCGTACCGAGATTCACGAAGCGAACACGTTCGCGGAAAAAAAACAGAACTGAGGCTACGGGCGTCGTGTGTCCTACTTATCACATCGGGTGACGTCAGCCGTCGGAGGAGGTCCTCGGGGACGGCGCATCGACTTCATCGACGTAGGACGCAGAACATTTTCTGAAGCAGCACAGCTGTGGTGATTACTGTCAAAGATATGGAATACGTTGGAGAACCCAATCCCCTCGAAATTGCAGATCTATCGACCACCTGGTCCTGTCGGATCATTCGAGGAGGACATCTCCTCCATGCTCTCTAATAACCTCAAAAACTCATCAAAAGTTCTACTTCTTGGTGACTTCAACCTAGGATTCAATGATCCCCTTGATAAACCTGCCTTGAACATCGCCACCGTCATAACCGAACTTGGCCTACTCCAAAAAGTCTCTTCACCCACCCACAATAAAGGAAGATTATTAGACTGGGTAGCTGACTACAATTGTCATCATCACCTCCATCTCCCCTTTAACTTGGTCAGACCCCTCCATTGTGTCCTATGCACTTACCACCACCAGACCTCTCCCCAACAAGATCCCTTCCGCCCCACCCACCTTAACTAGAAGCAAAAAGATCACCACCACCGATAGGCTCATCCCAGCCATCCTCCCCACTCTTAACTCCCTTCCAGACAGTTCTGACCCAGGTTCTCTGGTCGATGAGTACAACAAAATCATGGTAACATCACTAGATACAATTGCCCCACTCAAAGCAAACCTAAAACTCACCTGAATAAATGGTTCACCCCACACCTCAAAGAGCCAAGACAAAATAAAAACTTGTGAGGCCGCCTGGCGACTACTACCCTCAGAAGTCAACAAAACCAAACTCATCAAGATTTCCACCGTCTACAAAAAAGAAATCTGCCTGGCCAAAAAAGACTTACAACACCCGAATCTCCCAAGCTAACTCTAGTATGAAGGAGTTATTCACCATTCTTAAAGAGATAGAAACCCCTATCTTGAACCCAGACACTTGCACAAAAGACAAAAAGCTGGTGCTCCGGTATCCAACATGCACTTACTAATAAAATAAACACCCTCATACTCAAAATAGCCCAAAAGAAAGCATCCTTAAGCACGCCCATTAGCTCACCGCCACACAACATTCCCCCTACCATCCTCACACAGTCTAACTCTGAGCTACCGCCCACACCCAACTCACCACCTACTCGCTTCAAATTCTCTAAAATATCCATCCCTTGAAGTTGAAAAAATTATACTTTCACTTAAACCCTCCAATTGTCAGGGTGACCCCTGCCCACCCCAGCTGATCAAGGATGCAGCAAGGGGCCTAGCCCCCTTTGTTTCCAAGATCATCAACGCTTCATTTGCATCCGGCAGTATCCCCGCCAACGTCAAAGAATCTTGGGTGCTCCCCTTACTACTAAAAAAAACAATTAAGAACTCTCAACCCCTCAATACCTACTAATTACCGGCCTATCACAACTGTACCCTTTCTATTAAAAATTCTCGATAAGGTCGCCTACATTCAAATCCAGAAATACTTGGAACTTCACCACCTCCTAGGAGAACGCCAATCTGGCTACCGACCACAACACAGCACTCAGACGGCCTTCCTAGACCTTAAGACCCAAATTGATGAAATAAGGGACAAGGGGAAAACTACCCTCCTCCTTCTCTTCGACCACTCGGATGCATTCGACCTTGTCGACCACAAGGTCTTATGCAGCCACCTAGACTCAGCTGCTCACTTCTCTAGGGAGGAAATAATCTAGATTGAGTCCTTCCTTAGTGAAGGGACCATGCAAGTTTTGTTCGCCATCAGCAGCTGCAGACCCTATCCCCTTCACCTGCGGAGTCCCCCCTGGATCTTGTGTCTCTCCTACGCTATACAACATATTCACTAAGCCCCTTTTCGATAATTTGTACAGTCTTGGTATCACCTACACTAACCATACAGATGATACACAGATTCTCCTCCCACTTTCAGGGGATTACCAGAAGGATTTGGCCTTGGTGAATAGGGTGTATCTCATCATCCAGGCATGGAGGGCTAATCATGGTCTATGCCTGAATGATGACAAAACAGAGCTCATCATCCTACGCACCCCCCACCAACCTCAAGAAACTACGGGCTCAATACATTTCCTTCATAATTGATGGCAACCTTATCAAAGTGGCCAACGAGGTTAAAACTCTAGGTTTCTACCTCGACTCAACCCTCTGCTTCTCCAAACAAGTTAACACGCTGGTTTCCACTACCGGATACACGTGTGAACTCATCAGAACTGGAAAACCCTTCCTCTCAAACAGTTGCATCACCCTGGCCAGAGCCCTTATTCTATCCAGTCTTGGTTATTGCAACGGTCTCTATATTCGTTCAAATAAAGCAATCATCAGGAAACTCCAAACACTCCAAAACAACGCCCTTAGAGCGGCCATTCGATTGGCCAGGAGAGACCACATCTCGGAAATCGGCACCAAAACAACTGGCTCTCTACCAATGATAAAATCAAATTGAAAATAGCATCACTCACCCATAAATCCTTGAACAACGCTGCCCCAGCTATATCGCGGAAAGATTCCATCAAATGACCTCCACCAGACCGTCCAGATTAGCCATAGCGACTCTCTCCTCATCCCTAGATTTAAACTTTCCAAGGTAGGCGGTAATAGCTTCCCCATTAAAGCGGCCCAGCTCTGGAATTCCTTGCCACCAGCAATCCGAGAAGATCAGCCGTATCAGAACTTCAGATCCATATGTACCATCTGGCTCAAATCCTCATATCTAATATAAGCATTTGTCCACAAGCTGTAATATTCCTCAAGTAGACAGCAAACAGGTATAACTTCTGTCTCCTGTAACCATCCTATGTATTGTATGAATGTAGTTGTGTACCTGTGAACATTCTATGTATATCTGTACCTGTTTTGTTTTATTATCTATTATGCAACTAAGCTGAGAACCTACATGTATCCTTTGTGCCCCGATACCCTCGGGTCTGAAGCACGTTACAGATGAATAAATAAAACAAACAAATAACCCAACCCCTTAGGAACCAGGCCGCTAAGTTCAGTGTCACAGATGACTTCAGAAATCCACAAAGATAGTAGAATTAAGGTGTTTTTATAAACGTTTAAAGAACTGGTCTGGTACAAATAAAACTAGGGTGGGGTCCCTACAGCTCTCAAGACATCCCTCAGCGTTTACTCCATCCTATCGAAGGCGTCCTGAATCCCCAAATCTCCCCTCTAAAGCAAAGTAACCCCTAGTATCCAAGTCTTTCTCATCTTGACTGGGAAACCTAAAACCTGTGTCCTTTCTATATATTTCCCTAGGGACGTCCCTCAGGGAGTTCTGCTGGACTGTCTGATGTCAGCTGGATTATTTCTTCCAGTCTCTCCCATTCTCACTTCCTCTCTCAAACTCTATCTCTATTGCTCCATCTATGCAGCTCTCCCCTATGTGATCGTCCACATCTTTATAGATGGACCCATTTCTTTGTGCTCTCTCGTCATCCCCCTTGCTTATCTGCTCCTCTCATTTGCCTTTCCCCACTTCCGCTCCCCTCGCACTACCTGCACATCTCGCCTCTCCCTTCCCTCTCAATAACTGCAACCTTCTTTGCTCATCTCTCTACCTTAATAACCGCTCTACTCCAGTTTTCTGATCTTACACATTGTTCATCTCTGTATCCAAACTACTTTCTTCCCTTGATCTGCCCCCCCACACTAGTGCTGCTATCACCTTGCATTCTCCCCCATTCTCCGGCGACATCCTCCGTAGCTTACTCTCATACCCGCTCTAAATCCCCCTGGACTTTTACACCCTTTCTATCTCTCAACTTTCTATCACTCACATTTTACACCACACTACACTCAGCTGGCACCGCTGTCTCCTACACACAATACCTCACCTGTACTCTTAGAACACTGCAAGTCTCCACAACTCTCCACTCCGTCTGCCATTTACCTGTTCGCTTGATCTACTACCTGACTAAAATCCAAACAACTTTCAAACTCCTCTGCTCTTGTTGGGCTTTTATAACACAACCTTTCCCCTTCCAACACTCCTCCTAGCTCCCACTGGACGCATGCTCACCTTGGCAAATCTCTGGCTAAGCTATCCTTGGAAGGTTTCAAAAAATCTTTAAGACTCACTGCCTTTCCATTCTCCATTTGCATGGTAGCAGCCATGTACTATGTTCTGAATTCCATTCCTATGTTTCCAAACGTGATTTTCTTGGTTGCGTCCCGGTGCATTATGGTGGTTGCTGTTTAGAAAAAAACAAAAAAGAACTCCTGCCAGTCGGAGAACCTTAAACGATGGGGACCTCCCGCAGGGGCAGGAAGAAGGGACTTAACATCCAGAGGGAGGCTGGGAGGGCAATAAACCGTACTGCTCCCATGAGGCATGTCATGTATGATCGAACTGTGTATTGTTGTAACCTGCCTGTTTAAAATAAACATTTAAAAAAAAGAACTCCTGCCAGAAAATCCAGCATATAATGACCAACATGCATTCAAACACTGGGGAAGACTAACCTCAACACTCTATGCAGCAAAGCTGCCAGTCAGAGTGTGCTAAATCACGCTTCCAGGTTTGTACACCAATAATAGGCACCCACCAGCATGACCACTTGACCGAAAACAAGTTGGCTAAGGGAGGCACATTTACAAGCACAGTTTTACACATCTCCTGAAAGCTAGGCAGCAGCACACACATTTCTTTAAAAATCACAGCAATGCCATTAAATACCCCTTTAGACACAAGTAATTTGCTTAAGAGATGTATTGGCGCTCACAATCTAATACCACAGGAAATGGGTGAAGCCGAAAGAAGCAGAAAGTGCCGCTTGGGTGCAACACAGCATTCTAATCCACCATCCTGAGAAGCAGCAGCAGCAGGATGCTGGTCCATCCTGCATGTTCTTTAACAAAGGAGATGGAAGGAAATGTTAAAGGGATTGAGATGGAGATGGCTTTGCCGCGTGCAAATCCTTAATTACTTATAGATCTAGCAGACGTGCTCATACAACTGAGCACAGCCAATACTATTGGTTGGCAAACGTACTGGGACCACAACTCCCATAAGCACCAGCGCTCCTTTTAGTGAAACGTCAGGCGCTTCAGCACCGGCTCTTCAGAAGCCAAGCCGGTCTTGCGCCGGATCTCGGCGTCCATGGCGTCCAGTGCAGGGAACGCTGCCCGTAAGTACCCCACCTTGCATTATATAAACACAGTCTCAGTATGGGGCTTCTTCCCGTGGACAAGCTGATCCTCGACATTCACAAACATCAATGTTTGAATAAAGCTATATCGGCAGCACTTACTGTCACTGACAGCAAGGACAAACAGACCTCAAAAGAAGAAGGTCTGGCAATAAAAAGACACCAAAAAAATAACAGGCTATTGCCGGATCAGAACTCCAACATAGCCTGTGTAAGCAAGCATAAACTGGAGCTTAAGGTTTGTTTACTTAACACCTGCTCTTTAAATAAACATGCCCAATGTATCCATGACAGGATAATTGAGGAAGGCATCGACATTTTCTGCATTACCGAACCCTGGTCCAAAGAGCCGATAGACCCGACTTGCGACATTGCGGCTCCCAAATGCTAAGTTATACACTATGTCAATAGAGAATCCGGCCAAGGTGGAGGTGTGGCAGGCATCGTAAGAAGCTCCATACACCTGTTCCCAGGCAAATCAACATGTAACGGCAGCGAAATTCTTCATCTAAAATACTCACCGACAGCAAACAGCTGTTTAACCTGATTGTAGTTTACAGACCACCCACTACTAACCCCCGACTTTAATGAAGATTTCACACATCTCCTCAAAGGTCCAAATTCCGCCACATTGGTTGCCGGTATCTCAACTGATGGTAGGGCAACTCTAAAGATAAATACGCAATCAATCTAGAAATCTTACTAAAAAATATAGACTTCAAAGTCACTAATCAAGAACCCACAATGGAAAACGGGCACCAACTAGACTGGGTTGTGACCAACATCCTAGAATCACATGAATACAAGACAGATCCCTGTATCTGGTTCGACCACTTTTCTTTTTATTTGTTTAGTTGAGAAACAACTTTTCAAATATCGTACGAAATTAAAAAAAAGGATTCATACAATTCAAGCTCAAGTTATGATATGAGGTTAAAAAACAAAGACATTTAAACAAAGAATATAGAGAATAAAATTATGCCTATTTAAACAAAACTTCCACAAATAAAATCATTTGACGGATGACTAAAATAAAGAAAAATTAATATAATATATTGAATATATTTAGTCTGAATACGTTCCTTAGAATCACGGGTTTGAATTTATGCCTACATATACAGTGTTCTTTTTTTGCACCTCTTGGAAACTAATCCAAAATTGATTATTCTACAATCATTTCAAGCTAACCTGTTTCATCAAGCTCAATTTCTGTCAATGTGGCTTCTAGAAAGTGAACTATGGCAATTATTACTGCCAGTCTCGGGCTTGAAAAGATTAGATGCCATATTTCCTCATGGTCTAACATAGTATTCAGATCAAAGACATGATGAAAGAATTTTTTACGAAATGATCTCAAGCCAGTACACAACACAATCAAATGCTGTAAAGTTTCACTGTGTTGTTCGTCTGGGCAGTAACGACAATACTTTTGATCTGGAGAAATGTGTCTTCTCTTGTTTAATACTTCTCGAATGTGCCATAGGTTAAACATTAAGCGCATGTATCGCCTTATGATATGGGGTGATGGACATTTAATAAGATATTCAGCCGTTACTCTATATTTTTTCCTCCCAAAGGGAGTTCCATCAAAATCTTTGGATGAATCACAGGCTGTTGAGTGTTTTATCCAATCCCTTTGAAAGAGTTTGATTTTTGCTCGTGATGGGTTATTGATTAAAAGGTCTAGATCTATGGAGGCATCATCCATGGCATTAAATGTAATTTTACTCCAATTGCTTGAAAATTGACTGGTAGAAGCCAAAAGATGGCATGCAACGATACTTAAGATGTTGGACATTTGTACCCCATTTGTACCCCCATTAAACATTTGCGAAGCAGCAAGCACATTTTCCACAGAACCTGTGAATATAAAGACAGTGAGCCCAGCTCAAAACGCATCATGGGTAGGGGAGTAGACTTAGGTAAGTACAAGACCCGTTTCCAAAATGTGGACTCCATCTTATCCCAACTCCTCTCGAGGTCCAGGGAAAAATGCCTCCATACCATAAGTCAAAATTTGCTGTTACTTTTTCATTTGGTAAACACGTAAGTACGTGTTTGAGTGAATATTTACCAAATTTGTGTGCAAATAATTTAGCTTTTGAAGTGAGAGCCTGTAATTTACATTGTAATTCCCACTTGCGAGATATGTAGTTATTGGAATCAGACAGAAGAACCCCTAGATATTTTTATTGCGGAACTACTATGAGGTCTCCGTTTTGCAGCCGCCATCTATATGCCTTACGTCCCACCTTGACACTGTTTTTACATACCACCACTTGTGATTTTCTGATGTTTATTAACAAGTTGTTTTCCCTCGCATAGATGTCGAGCTTAAGAAACATGTATTACAATCCTGTCAGTGTCTGAGACAACATCCCCAAATCATCCGCATATAAAAGAGGTATAATTTTCTGATTTCCCAATTTGGGGGCAACGCAAGCTATATTAGTGAAGATCTCACCAATGTCTAGTATATAAAAACTGAAAAGAAATGACGCTAGTGTGCACCCCTGTTTCACGCCCCTTTTGATGTGTATTGGGGCTGAAAGGGCGCCATCAATCGCACTTGCATAGTTGTCTCTAAATGGAGTGCCATCACTAGTGTCAATATCGATGATGGGCATTTGTGTTTTCTTAGTTTTTCATATAGCAAAACCCCATCAACCGAGTCAAAATCAGCCTGAAAGTCTATAAAAGGCAAGTATAGCAATTGACATTGGGCAGCATATTGCATTTTAATCATATTTAGACATAAAATGTTAGGTACTGTTCCTATACCTGCAACAAATCCCGATTGAAATGGATGTTTTAGACGATTTTGTGTAATCGAAACATTCAGTTCCCTTAATAGTAGTCTTCCATAAATCTTACCTGGCACATCCAAGAGTGAGGTGGGCCAATAACTACATGGAGATTGCCGATCGCCCTTCTTAAATATTGGCAACACTATAGAGTGAGTCCAGGTCTTTAGGAGCACTTGGGCAACATTTATAGCTGAAAAGATATTAAACAGTATGGAGGCCCAAATATCGGGAAGTACTTTTAGAGTTTGATTAGACAACCCATCATGGCCAGCTGCCCTCAAACTGCTTGCTGACTTTGAGACATAGGATGTCATCTTTATCAAACTTGAGATGGACATTTTTCATGAATTTAAGGGAGTCTAGGCTAATGCTTCCTTTGGGTACAGAGTATAGCTTGCCAAATTACTGGATCAATTTTTGTTCATTCACGGCGCTAGATTGAATGGCCGTCTGAGAACCTACTTATGTCCGATTGATTACATTCCCCATTTTTGCTGCGTTTTTGGTGGGCAAAATTCTCAACATGTTGGCACCATTGTTCTGGTACATTTGGGCTTCATGTTTCAACCAATTTACATAATTGGTACGAATCTTTCTGAGAAGAATTGTCTTCAGGTCACGAGGATGTTGCGCAACTTGCCTCAATTCGGCACGGTATAGAGTCTCTCTTTTTTACAGCCTGATAGAATAATTTTTGATGTTGGAATAGCTGCATTGTGTTACTATACTCTATTCCTAAATACCCCATTTTACCATCATTCTTATTATGTGAATTAGCGAGGTATTGATCAAAATGCTGCAACACTTCCTCCGACCATCAGAGTCGATTCAACCCAGGATTGACAAGTAGATGAACACCCTGAGACTCATTTGTCTCCGCTGGGCTTTGAGTTTCACCCCTCCATTTCATTGCCAAGATATTATGATCGCTCCACTCAGAGTTTTGCACCTCAAAGCCCAGAACATACAATAGTAAGTTGTTATTGACATATATGTAATCAATTACTGAATGACTCTGGCCTCTTTTCCACGTTGAGTGGGGCGGTATATCCATTTTAAAACTACTATTCAACATGTAAAGGTTTCGAGACTTAGTGAACATATTCCACCGCTGTATTCTAGCCCCACTCAATTTGGCAGATTCATCAAAACAATTAATGTTCTCATCACCAGCTATAATCAAGTATTTCACCATAGGATCAAAATTAACCAAATTCAATACCTTGACCAGATCTCTGTAAAAATCATCAACTGAGTTTCAATATATATTTAAAATGGCATACCCACAACTTTGCACCTTCACCTTGGCCAACATCATATGGTTATTTGGCATAGCCCACAATTCGGATAAAAGCTCTTTCCTTATTTTGATGGCAATTAGGAGACCACAGACCAGAAGTAGGTCTACCAGTTAGAGGTTTGCATGCTGGATTCAGATAGATGTCAAGTCCATCCCATACCGGGGTGGAAGTGAGCCACGTCTCCTGGAGTAAAAACTAGGTCGGCTTCTCTATCGCTGTTGAGTAGGTGACTAAAACCGCTTGTGTTCCAACTCAGCAACGAAAACTCTGTATTTGACACTGACAGTGAATTGATTTTGGTTGATCTACGTTCCCCTTTGCACCACCCTGCCCGTTGGCTGTCTCTTGTTTACAATATTCAGTGTGCTACTTGTGGCATGCATTGACTCAACTTTGAGGTCAAAACCCATCTCGTATAAACTTTCTTTAAATATTGAACAACCCGTGAGTTCAACCACAATCTGACTGAGTTTAGATCGCTGGTGTTATGGAATTCAACAAATTCAATGTCAGAAGAGTTAACGTCCTTCAGCTGCACAACATCAGAAAAGATGGCCATTAAGGATCTTCTATTAAGGTTATATTGCACACATGGGGAGGGTCCACAGGCCCGGACCAAGGATTACTTCGCCAATCGTTTGGACACCTGTATTTTTGTAGGTACAGGGTGCTCTGTTTTTCCAAACTTTACTTGATCTCAAACTGGAGACAGTTTATTTTTTGTTGTTCTAAAGTTTTTAGGGCTGTTTCAAGTCGATGCAGAACTGCAGCCACTATGCTTGACCCATCACCATTTGGCTCAGCAGTCCCAGCTTTCACACCCTGTTCTTCAGGTGTGACGAGAGTCGGTTTGCTGATCTGCTCAGAGGCTAACACGGGCAGTTCCGGGGTCAATGTTACAGCCAGGCGCCCCATCACTTTTTTTTTTTTTGGTCAAGCCTATTTTTAGGATTAGCCCATGGTTCTGCATGGCTTTGCTTGGGACCACTTTCAATTAAAACGTCTCGAGCTAAAGATGGCTCGTTTACCCCACCAAAGGTTATGGGCTACGTTATCATGTGTCATATAAGCATCCACGGGCTTGCAAATTTCCTGTCTGTGATTATTTATTGCTGCATTATCCCCGTCCACTGATAGGTCAATGCCTGGGACTCTTGCGCATTTAGTATTCTTGGATTCCCACACTTTCAAGCAATCTGCTGCGATAGCCTCTCTCACCTCTTCTACTAGAGCATCTAAGGGAGAGTAATCCATGCTTGTTCATACTATTGGTGACTTTTCCCTCATTGTCTCTAATTAGCAATTGCTGCTTATATTTGTTTGATAGCCTGTGAAGCAGTTATGGCACTTTTCTTTGGCATGGTGAGTGCTTTAAAGAACTGCTTTGATTTAGACCCGGCTAAACTTTTTCCTGTCTTTTGATTAGTTTGCCGGGGGGGGGGGGGTATTTTTAGGATCTCTCACACCGCCTGAATTGAAAATGGTGTACGCTTTTTAAGCAGCAATATCACTGAACAGCCGTGAATTGTTTTTCGTGGCTATAAGCTTGCTGGAAGATTCCTCTGCTGGTTTCCCCATATCATAGATTACAGACTCAATACATGGGATTACCCGGATAGGTTGTTCCAAACTTAACATGGGTTGAGTCTTACTCAGAGCCAATGTTTGACAGGCCACCGTTGCCAGTAGCACTTTCGGTTTGCAAATGGACACAGGCTGAGGGATTTGCTGCTCAATAACTGCCCAGTGTTTTGCCATATTTGCATATTTTCGAGCAAGTTAGCATGTTTGCTTAATTTGCCCTCTATGGTCTCAATCTATTTGCCTATGGATTGCATAGACATATTCATGGCTTGCAGTGTGATCTCCAATAACCTATAATTATGTGTGTCCACAATGGGCATGTTAGTATTTAAAGGCAAACCTTGCAGTCTTCTAGGTGTCGGAAGAATGAATGAAACACTGGGTTCTGAACTAGTGTGGGCGTCATCCGGAGTTTCAAACATCATGGGTGACACTGACAGATTGTCAGGTAGGGTTTGTGCCGAGAAGTCAGAGCCCTCAGGATCTAAGTCAATAATTGCCACATCGATAGGTGACACCGAGGCGACTCCGATGTTGAATTGTTTTGCAGTGGGTGGCACTGCATTTAACATGGTGCTATCAGATGGTGATTCATCACCTATTATATTTCTGAATTCAGGTGAGAATTGTAAGTGAGCCGTTACAGCCGCTCTGGGAACTGCTAGTAATATGGCCTGATGGCCTTGAGGTAATACTTTAATCCCATTCCCAGAATTTATACTCAATTTTGGCGGAAGCAGGTTCATAGTTTCTTTCATGGCCATTGCACTCCCATCCCTTAACAAAGGATTATTAACAGCATTTATGTCACATGCGTCCTTATAGAACGCACAGATATCTTTATATTTACCGCCATTAGAGGTGCTAAGTAGAGCCCTGCGAGAGCCCTTCCTCAGCGGTGTAGAACATGGGATACTGGAGGCCCGTTGGCGACTGACAGAAGCCGCCCAGTATTTTCCACCTTGGACCGCTGCATTGCCAATATTTGCAGGCATGTCAGGTTTAAGAGTGCGCGGGTACATGGTTTTCACTGCGCCCACGCCTGAGAACCGCGAAACACCCCTCGGACCCCGCCGCGTGGCAACCGCGGCAAAGAGGTACCTCGCAGTTACTTCTGTTGGAACACACTAACAGTTGTAGTAGTATAATGAAGCAGAATAAAAACAGTAACAACTCGCCCCCCCCCCCTGCCCTACCCAGCACTAAACAGCCACGTAAACAGCCCTTTCACAAACAGGACTTCTACAAAGAGCGTGCGTGCTGCTGTTAATAAGTGGTTTGTGGGTAAAGGGGGAAAGCTATGAGCACTTAGAAAAAAAAACGGAAAGTCCAGCAACAAAGCACAAAGCACCATAGCAAGTCCTGTAGCTGGTTTCCACTCGAGCAATAGCCACGTAAACAGCCCTTTCACAAACCGGGCTTCCACAAGAGCTCCCGTTGCTAGGTTCCAAATAGACCACTTTAGTGTAACCTTCTCAATTATCCCACCATCACCCTGAGATAAAATCCTACCTGCCAATCAAAGTAACACAACAGAATTTCAAAAATATAAACAGAGAACAGCTCTAATCTTGCCTAACTGACACTAAGGAAAACATCAAAGAAAAGGATTCCTGTGATAACATAATGACCAACCTACTTCACCACCTCAAAGAATTGGTAGACCCGAATGCCCCTCTTCAATCTAAAACCCTCAGATCCAACACCAAATTACACTTGTGGTTCACTAGCAGCCTAACGCAACAAAAAAGGACAAAGACAAAATTAGAAAACTAATGGGAAAAAACCCACTATAGAGAATAAGGAGAAATGGAAGAACAATGAGAAAAGCTACAAGAAGGTGATAATTGAGGCAAAAAAGAACTACTATAACAATCAAATTACTTCAGCAGACAACGTTACCGGAAAACTTTTAACATCCTGAAATCCATTGAGAAACCCAGGGCAATCTCCCCCTTTCAACTGCCACTCAACAGGAGTGTGATAATACACCAAATGCTTTTTTCCCGAAAATCTCCAAAGCTAGAGATCAAAATCACGAAATCCCAAACAAACAAGTTAAAAAGATTCAACCCTCCCCTCAGAAGAGACCACTGACAACATAAACACCTTCAAATTTTCGTACATCATCCACGAGGACATGATAAAAACCTTTGCCTCCATGAAACCAACTACTTGCGCCGAAAACATTCCTCCAAAAATGATACTGGAGCATCCAGACATCCTCGCCCCAATACTAACGAAAATCATGAATACGTCTTTTAGGGACTAGATAGTCCCCCAGGACATAGAAAGAGGACCCTCTGGTGAAGAAACCAAGCTTGGATCCAAGAGACACTAGCAATCTTAGGCCAGTCATAAATTGTAATTTCATCCTGAAGATTATGGACAAGATAGCCACATCACAACTTAATGCTCATGTAGAAGCATCTGAATCCCTTCATTCCCAACTGTCTAGATTCAGACCCGCACACAGCACTGAGACTGCTATGCTAGATCTCCAAACTAAAATACTAAGCATCATGGATAGGGGGAAAGCAGGACTTCTCATTCTACTCGGCTATAGTGCAGCATTCGATCTGCTGGACCACAACCTGCTCGAAACCGCGCTGGGAAAAACAGCGAACTGCTCGGTAGAAGCAATAGGTTGGATAATGTCATTTCTGAAGTCTAGGACCTCTCGGGTCCATTGGGGACATACATCTTCTATTGAAAAGGAAATTCTCTGTGGCGTCCCACAAGGAGCCAGTGTATCTCCATTATTATTTAGTTTGTGCCCAAGATTCCTCTGCAATGTACTAGGTCACATGAACACCTTTTTCACCAACTATACTGACGACATTCAGCTGGTGATCGAACTTAGAGGGGACCATAAGAAAGATAATGAACAATTGCGTAAGGTCTACTCCATTATTGAACTGTGGATGGACACAAACTGGATGTACCTAAACGGTAAGAAGACCGAGTTAATGATATTCGGATCCCATCAGGCCAGAGCCACTCTCTCGCCAGAATACTGCTCATTCCAGATAGAAAACACCCAAATCATGGTATTGAACAAAGTCAAAACTCAGGCATGAAGCTGGAAGCATTTCTGGGCGCTGAGGCTCAGACCCAATGCATAAAAAAAATGTGCATATTGACTTCTCAAAGCCATTAGGCCGTACCTATTGGAGGGCAATTGTGCTACTGTGGAAAGGGTGACTATTCTATCCCGCCTTGACTACGGCAATGCATTGATGTTAGGGTCTAATAAAAAATGCCTCCAAGTCTACCAGATCATACAAAATAACGCTGTAAGGATCATTAAGAACAAAACCAAATTTGACCACATCAATGACTCCAGAAAAGAGCTACATTGGCTCAAAATTGAAAATAGAATCCAGTTCAAGGCCCTTACCCAAGCTCAAAGAAGCATCCACGGGAAAGCACCAGAGTACTTAAAAACTAAAATACATCCATAAGCACCCAACCGCATGCTTAGATCAGACCAAGGTAGGATCACAGTGGCTACCCACAAGCGTAAAATGAGCCTAGGGAAATACTTCCCCATTATTACGGCAGGGCTATGGAATAACCTTCCCGCCAACATAAGAAAGGAAGTCGACTATCTGCGTTTTGACAAACTAGTGAAGACCCACATCTTCTACTCGCTCCCTTTATGTTCTCTCAGTAATCTTACTGTCATGTCTTGTACCGTGTTCCTTGTTTGTCCCCTGTGTCCATGTTTCTGCGCCCCGAGACTTGTGAGTTACCGGCGCAATAGAAATAAATGAATATAAATAAAAAAGAGGAACAGTAAAAAATAGGAGTAAGGAAGAGGTTACACTCCCATGCTTCCTAAATGTCCTTCAACTACAAGCAGCTACTGCAGAGTTCCATATCACCAATGTCTCAAACTCCAATGCGGACAGCGATACTGCAGGCGTTCAACCAAGGCACAGTCTGACACACACACAATGCTCCAGAGTCACCAGCTTAGATTTTATTGTACAATACTGAGGACTGAAAGAGTCTCCTGCACAGAACATTGAAAATAAACTTATTTACAGGGGTGAAAATCAAGATATTCATTCAATATACATTACAAAGCAAAAACCAAAAAAGCAAATGTAAACAACAGATTTTTTTGCTACACTGACACTGGTACAGAGCCGTTGCCTCTAAATTGCAGATGGTGGCAGGCATTTTCAATAACGGTACAGAACTTTGAAAGGTGGCATTTCTCTTTCCATTTTACATGCTCTGCGCGGACTTTGTGAACTTGGGGACATTGATGAGATCTGAAAAGCTGATCAGTGCTTTGAAGTGTTTCTTTTATGTGAAGAGAATGTGGCAAATTGATAATAAATCTTTACCTTTCCATTAAATAAGGTCTTTTGCCAAACTCTAGACTTCAAATTGATTTACTCCGAAGCAAAGTACAAATAAAAACAAACATGCAGACCTATTTGGGTTTCAGGTAAATGTCTGGAAGGAAAGATTCTTTTTCTCGATAACCTATGTTAAACTATGCTGTCCTATGGAAGCTCCCGAAACCATCACTGCAGTAGCGAAGGCACGGGAATGTTTGAGCCTGGACCAGCAAGAAGCAAAGAACAACCTGTGGACATGATCTCAGAACCTATGAATTCAAACCTGAAGGCAGAGCCAACCAGATGGCACGTGCCAGGTTTCGCAGGCTATCAGCAAAGCATTCCAGGGAAGAGACCTACAGTCAATGCATTGCCTTCCATGCTACCAGGGGGCTGGACAGCAGCAGAGGTCTGTGAGCTACAGTCAATAGATTGCCTTCCATGCTACCAGGGGGCTGGACAGCAGCAGAGGTCTGTGAGCTATACTGGAACTCTACCATGACACAGAGTGGGCACTGGCAGGATGGCAATGGATGCAGGGTTGCCAAGCAGGTAGGGGAAGCCCCTTGGAACGCGTCCTAGATCAAAAGTAGAAGAGCCTCCTTCACTATTCATTACCAGACTTCTGTCCATCCAAGAGCTAAGGAGCCAGGATGCATTAGGCCCACAAATTCCAGATGGGGCAACCACTGATGCACGCTTTTATGGAAAACGCAAAGACACAGCAGAAGAGACCAGAGCCTTCACGTGAGCACTTTTATGGGGTCCCAATGTCAGGGAGCTTCTCTTGTGCCACACACATACTTCCCCTCTATGTACATTTCTCCTCTATTACTACACAGGTTTGGCTTCTATCCAGCTCGTGTCATTTAGTAAAAGTCTGCTTTCAAAATGCTTTTCTGGAAGCAACACAGCCTCGCCCACATTCATGAGCTCGATATTCTGTCGGCGTTATGGACTGTACATTAGTTACCTTTCTCTATGTATGGTGGACATGAACAAACTTCATCCTTAAGCAAAGGGTGTCAATGCGCATGCCTAGTGATTTAGGAGCGTGAACATTTATATTAAACTACCTCTGGATAGTGCACATATAATTGGATTTTCTAAACTGTTTCTCTATTAAAAAAAGGGGGTTGAATCAAACTTACTACTTTCAGTAAAAAATGACACCTTCTATTGTAGTTCGCTTTTCCAAGAGTATTGATTTTTGCACAACAGGTCAGGCATGGTGTTCTTGTTGAAAATGAATGTACCATTAACTACGTTCTTCTCACAAATTTTCTTGGTTCCTGAAATCCCCGTCATATTAGCAATAACAACCTAAACATGAAGGCCTTTAAATGTGTATTGGATGTTGAGGGCTTCTCCATGGTAAGTGCTTAAAAGGTAAATGTTTGTCCTTGAATCTTTCTATGCATTATGAGCGAGGCACTGCAACAGGTTTACTGCACCTCTAACCTGGACATTCCTGCATGAACAAGCAGTCTTCCCAGAGTCACTGCCTGCATGCAGACTTCCCACACTGCGGATCCTTTTGTGCAAAAATATCGCAGAGCTGAGTGCAAACCGTTCACAAATTCAGTGCACAAGTACAGGGTCTCTCAGATAAAGGTCTCTGGCACAGTGCAGGGAAGTCCATATTGCTGAATTACTATTCACGCATCCTGAGAGCAGAGCTACTGAAGAAGCTTAGAAGACTGTACAGGTCACGAGTAGCTGCTGAAGCTTTCAGACAGTGCGGGAGTATGGCATTGAAGCAATTCAGACGTCAGGCTCCTTGCAAGATTTGCCAGATGCTCCGACTCTTTGTGCATGCAGGCTTTTCAATCAAGTCCCAGTCTTCCGCACAAGGGTTCATTTCAGTTCATGGCTTTATGCTGCAAAAATCAGTTAATGAAAATATTAGTGCATACAATAATGGGTCACAATGCATAGTGACGAATATCAATTCAGATACAAAATATCTGATGTATTAATACACTTTCTTTAGAATAAGAGAGTAACTACCTGTGCCCATGTGGCCAGTGAGATCTAGAAAAAAAGTGGTTGATAAAAATTACCTGAAAGCTGTTGCTCCAAAAAAGTAGCGTTTGTATTAGCAACTGAAATACTCTTACAGACATGTCTAGGGGTTGTGATGCATTCACAAACCGCACAGTTCATACTATAAACAGACAGATCAACCCTCCCACCACAACATCACATTAACATACAATTGACTTGTGAAAAACTAATTACAAGTCGAGGATCACTAATTGTCACAGCTGCACTGGAAGCATGAGTGTCAGGTTACGCCACTAATTTCAGGAGGCCAGAATTGAGAACATTTAGAAGGGTCTCTTCGGGCTCAACTAGAAGCCTGATCAACCATGGCAGAAGTAGCATCACCTGGCGCCCAGCTGGCCAGATGTTTAACCCTCTAGGTACCCTTCATCACAGCACTGGCGGTGCACTGTACACGCATTACCGCCCTATATGCTAAATTAGAATCGCTGACTTCTAAGCACAGTTGCACTAAGGATAAAGCCTGGTGGTCGCTGGGACCCAACCCTAACAATCATTCACTGGCTGCTGAAGATATTTTTAGGGCTACAAAAACAAAGCTACACATGGTAGATGTGGTTTGATGTTTCCACAGGCCTCCAACTTAACAGAAAACTCTCACCAAAAGGTCCTGCCAAGATTCACCTTTTACAATGTGGGGTTAAATAACCGTCTCAACTGATCTAACCGGAAGGCCAAGACAGGCCAGACTTCAAAAACTCCCACACTGCAAATGGGCCTTGGAGTGCAGACTGTGTATTTCTGCAAGTAACACAAGGAAATGTTACAGATAAATGAAAATGCCACCTAAATGGTCAAGAACTGGAACTCAAAAGGCCTACCTTTTGTTACAAAGTGAAAGGTCAAACTGAAAACTCTGCCTTTTAGTCGCATTCGCAACAGAAAATTAAAGGCACATTCTTCATGAAAAGCAGGGTTCTCAAATACTGAAACTAAAACAGCCTTGCATGTGCATTTTGCAGCTCTAAAAACTGACAGAGAAAATAGTTTCTTGCTAAAATAAATATATCAGGGAAAAGACCTGGCGTATGTTGGTGAGATAACAAATGGAATTTAGACACCCGACACACCTAGTGTAAAGGGTATTTTGGTATCAATCAAATGGTTTTGTAGGTCTGTTAGATTTAAATTTAGGTTATGATTTAAGGTGCCGGGGAGAAAAGAACCCTGGCATATGGGTTGTGAATACAATAGAAACAAAATAAGTTCCCTATTTGGGAACTCCCGTCCCCTGCACACCATCTATGGCTAGATAAGCCCAGTAATTTTAGAATCTCAATCCACAAATGATATTCAACAGTAATGAAATAGTCACATAACATTCTATGTAAAACTATGTCCCGTTAAATGAAAATTGTATTAGAGATAAACATTAATTAAAACTTCACAGAAGGTTTTCAATTTTTCTCAAAACAATTTATTGTTCCATGCAGGTATGCCCAACGCGTTTCAAGATCAACTCTCAAAATCTATAAATGCAAAATAAATGCAAAAAAAAAATTCAGACATATCTGTCAGTTGACTTGTGTACCGTAAGTTAAAAAAGGTTGAGCAAATGAACATATCAAAGTACATTTGTGAATATATCGGTGAGTCTAGTTAATTTAGATTTCAATCAATACTGGAACACAAATAGTCTCTTATTAGAGTCATCCTGTGTAATTTGGAAAAATAACAAAAGATTTTGTAGAACTTCTAATGGGACGGATGTACATAATCATAAAAATGCACATATTCCTGTTGGATATATTTTACACTTGAATCTTTTAGAAACATTTCAACCAGAATAGCATATAGTATGGAATACAACATCAGGTTGTATATACTGTGGGTGGTAAAAAAGAAAACCAAGTCATAAAAGCATACCCTGTGCTCATCTTGCTGTGAAGATATCCAGTTTAGGTACATCCAAATGTAGGGCAGTTGTGACTCCAAATATCATAAGGTATAGGCGAATTATTGAAACACCTATGGAAACCATGAGATGTATACATGTAAAGGATAGTCCAAGAGAGTGGAAGAAAGTGTATAAGGAAGTCAAAAGAGCACTTCCTATCATGAAATCCTGTTCACAAACAGTTATGGATGCCCCGGATGGGGAAAATGGAGAGAAGATATAGTCCCTGACTGTGGGTCTTAAAGCAGTCAAGATGCACAAAATAAGGCTGGCGACCTAGGAAAAAGTAGCGCCAAAAAGATGAATAAGTAAATAACCTCAATAGTAGGTGGTTATAAAATGGATTTAGAAGCTGTAAGCAATCCAAAGAAAGACTTACTAAAAATGGGAACAGGAAGAATCCAAGAAAGCCGTTTGCATCGCTGTGTATTCTATTGTCCGAAATGGCGGCTTATACATGCGTCAAAGGTATGAATGACGTCACGTATGTCAATACCAGTAATGGCGGCTTGTGTAAACACATCGCCGACGTAACTAACGTCACAATTGGAAACACCATGTAGTAATGGCGGAATTTATGTGATGAGTGGCATCAATGGCCCGATCTATGAATGGTCATGAAGAGAATAGAGAATATCACTGTAGGTATAAATGGATACGTCCTCAAAAAGAAGTAGGACAAGAATGATAATAGTCCAGTGATTAATATGCTGGTGAAATGCCATGTATTAAGATGAATAATATGCTTCACATGCAAAGTACCTGCAATGGAATGAAAAGGCTTTCTCTTTTGTGGGCAATATTAAAGGCTTTATTCTCTTGAAAGACGGGACTGCAGGTACTATTCAGAAGGACCTCCCCCATTACAGAGTCGCTTCATTGTTATCTGAAAGTCATTATCCCAGAGTCTCTTGGATCCCAGGAAAGGAATGGCTTTGAGTTCTGATCCCTGAGCAAGTTGCTAGGCAGGACTGACTCTTGCGTCCAAGAGGTTAAAGGGGAACACGTGGCCTGGACAGATAAGGATCACTCTTAATTTCCACCTGGCAGGCTGGCTTAATGACTTAATTGCAGGCCAGAACGTGTGGTTTCAGGGACATTTCATCAAGAATCAGAAATGAAACAGATGGGCCAGGAACTGGAATAAATATGTACCATGCAGAAAATGCCCATAGGAGTGAATGCAGCCTCATACTTTGATTTTCTCAGCCACGATAAGTCACATCGAGTCCAGTCCAATGTCATATTAAAGCCAATGAGCCTGTTATGTAGATGTCATTGGTATTTGAGTGTTTAGTGACCATGTAACCATCTTAAATGTGATTCTAGCTTCCCCAAAAGGATACAGAAGCAGAAATGTGGTGATCTGGTGGCGTATGTAATTGGATAGTTCTGTCGAAAATTGTATATTTATAACTATTGTAGCTTTTGTGTAAACTGTGAAAAACTGCTATTCGCGCATGACATACAGTGTGAACACAGAAGTCGTTTAATTTATTCATTTATATGTTGCGCAGTGGACCCTGGGGTATCAGGGCGATGGGGTACGGATAATGCGAAGCTTAGTTAACAGGTTACATGGTTATACACAGTGGGGATAATAATTACATTGTCGTGCACAGAATAGGCATAACGAGGTACACAGGAGTGCTATACAACTAAACAAAAAGAGCAAATACACAAAAATAAACAGGGGTGTGTGCATAATCCGTTAGTTATTGTTCGACTTGAAACCTCTAATATTTGGCCACAATTAACTGTACTAAAAAAAATATATGTTATTTTCTTTATTTGAAAATGCCAGGTTGTTGACTTTTTCAGTGCACAAACTGACATAAAAAAAATGTGTCATTGACAGTAGGGATACCTCTTCACCTCACTCCCATCAGGGAACTCCCTGGACCTATAGCACAGAGTGCCTGGACTCTGGGGGGGATAGAGAGAAGAAACAAGTTACTTACCTGTTGTTCTCCAGCATGGGTCTGGCAGGGATTCACATGCTCATGAATATTCCTTGTCGTCAGGTTGGGAATCCTCGTTAAAGAAAAAAATCAGTTTGTTTCATTTCTGAACCGTCTAATCTCCTAACAACCAATCACTGGTCTCTGGGTCATAATGCCGTAGCCAATGACTGCCATCTACTAAAGCCCCTCCTCTGGCAGCCATCTTCAAATTTGGTAGCACATAAAGTGGCAGTAGTTCCAAGAGAAGAGCCGCAGAGGGTTAGGCGGGAGGGTTTGCATGTAAATCCATGCCAGACACATGCTGGAGAACAGTTACAGGGAAGTAACTTGTTCCTTCTCCAGCATGGGGTCCGGCATGGATTCACATGCTCATGAATAAAGAATACATAACAGTACACACATGCATCTCTTACCTCCTCATCAGGCTCACCTTCAAGCCAACCGGTTGCACAGCACTGCTTGGCCGACTCTGGACTCCTCCCTGGTTTCACTGTTGACGCAGTAGAATCTTGTGAAGGTGTGCGTCGACCTCCACGTCGCAGCCCTGCAGATGTCCAGCAGGGGCACACCAGACAGGAACGCCGAAGTTGCAGCTATCGCTCTGGTCGAATGGGCTCTCGGACGGCCAGGCAACGGTCGGTTCGCCAACCAGTGAGAATGGGTGATGCAGCCGGAGAGCCACCTGGAAATGGAAGCCTTGGAGAGGGCCTACCCATGGTTCACGGGGCCAAAGTTCACAAAGTTGCAACGTCTTCCAGAAATTCTTTGTGCGGTCCACATAGAACTTAAGTGCTCTAGCCACATCTAGCAAGTGCAAAGTCCTCACAGCCGGCGACAAAGATGTCGAAATAAAACACAGGAAACTCCAAGGGCTCCTTTAGATGAAAGTCTGACGGTACCTTGCGCATGAAGGAGGGGTGTGTCCGTAGCACTATCCTCGTCTCGTGGAATGTCAAGTAAGGTGGTTTACATGAAAGGGCCTGGATCTCTCCCACTCGTCGTGTGGAGGTGATGGCCACACTAAAAACTGGTTTTCCACGACTCATAAGCATAGTCAACACTACATTGAGTTCCCACGCCGGGACTGGAGCCTTCACCGGCAGGAACGAACAGAACAGTCCTTCAAGGTTTGACCATAACGGCAACCATCCCAGGGATCTGGTATAGCAGGAGAAAGCCGCCAGATGAACTTTGATGGAGGCATGAGCCAGTTCAGCCTTGGTCAACAACAGCAAAATCTGTGCCTCCTGAAAGATGTGAGCGAACTCCCCACCACCGTATCGCTCAACGGAAGCTCTCGTCAAGCATGATCTTGTCCTGGAAGCTTCCTGACACTTGTACACAACAGTCGTCAAGGAACTCCTGTAGCGGATGCAACCGCAGCCTGCATAGTCGGATGAGGTAGATACAGGTCATCATGCCGAACAGAGACTTGATGGTCCTCACCGTGGAGACCTTCATTGCCAAAAGCCGTTGCACCTTGCCCAAGATGGGCGCTATCCTTTCCTCCGATGGACACCAGGCATGACACCGTGTTGAGTCGGGATCCCAGAAACAGCGCGTCCTGCGATACAGTCAAGCAGGACTTTGCATAGTTCACCAAGAACCCCAGATCCATCTGAAGGCGGATGGTCCTCGCTGTGTGTTCGACAGCGATGTCCTTTTAGTTGGCCCGAATGAGCCAGTCGTCTAGGTAAGGGCAGACATTGATCCCTTGTAGACGCAGCTGCGCTGCCACAGGATCCAGGGAAGGGCCTTGAATTGGTAATGTTGCCCTTGAACCACGAAGCACAGAAACTTGCGGTGCCCCTTGTGGATGGGGATGTGGAAGTAAGCATCCTCCAAATCCAGCGATGACAGAAAGTCCCCTTCTTCACGCACGTGCTGAAGCGTCACCATCCAGAATTTACGGAGGTCTAGGATGGGCCTCCAGCAGCCGGTCTTTTTCACGAGGAAGTAACGAGAGTACACTCTGGAGCCTCTTTGGAACGAGCTCTATCGTGCCCTCTTTTAGCATGGCCCACACCTGCAGCAGCAGCTGAGGGACGTGGTTTTCCTGCCACGTTGGGCTGTGTTTATAGAAAAAAAGACTGTAGCCTGTTGCGCTAAGTGCGGGTATGTGAAAACTCTGAAGGGAAGCCTCCGTCGTAGAATCAAGGGAGACTGCCGCCGCTGGAGGTTACAAGGCTCGCTTACGTGGCCCGCTCTGTGTATACACGGAGGGGGCTGTGGCAGAGCCGATCCATTAGCCGCCGCTGGAGAGGAGCAGCTTTGGCGGCGTGTCATTCCCCTCAGAAGCCGAGTATCCAACAGCTGATGGAGGTATGAGTCATTGCACGCGGCAGCCGTAAGCAAATGGATGTCACGTGTGAAACTGACAGAAGGCATGCTACGAACGGTGAGGCCGTGAGAGACGGAGAGAGAGAGAGTCGAAAATTAAAGTCCAGAATGCAATAAACACATTGCTGGAGTGAAAAGAGGTGCGTTACTTAAGTCAAGAGAGTTAAAGCAAGTGAAGTTAAAATAAGTTATGAGGTAGCAAAGGTTATGTGATACAAAAGGGAAGAAACAACCGAGAACAGAGCCTGAAAGACATTACAAGCCTGCACAAGGGAAGTACCTAATTAAGACTGTGGGGTCTTGAAAGCCAAGCCAGAAAGAAGGAGTGTTAATAAATGGCAGAACGCTGATGAGACCGACCCCAGCATAAAAGAATGTGCTGTCTGAAACACTACTGGTGGGACAGTTTTCCCTGTAAGAAGGTGAAAGATGCCTTTTTGATTGTGGACTGTGGTTATCCCCAATACAGGAAGCCTGCCTCACGCAAGGAGCTATAACAGTGAATTTGGACTGTTTATAGAAGTTAAAGAAAATAAAACCTATATTTTGAAATATACCGAGTGTGCAGTCTAGCCCACCACAAAATCTTGAAATTTTTTGGCAGCGGTGGGATAAGACAGGACACCATTGAGGCCTTAATTAAAATCCTAAGTGAGGGTCAACATCAACTGCAGCAGGCCCTACAATTACACAGCCAACAGGCTCAGGCGGACCGCCAGGCATTTCAACAGGCCTTACAGGCTCACCAAGGCCAGTTGTTTGATGCAACTAACTCAAGGAGGCATTCGCAGGTTCCTGCTTCCGTTCTTCATAAATTCACTTCTGGCGAAGATCCTGCGCATTTTCTTGTGAACTTTGAGCGGGTCGCAAGAAACGCACAGTGGCCGGCAGATAGATGGTGCCACTACATCGCTCCCCTGATGACCGGGGAAATGCAGAGTGCCTATCAAGCTACAAATCCAACGGGAGATACGAAAAGAGTGGTGCTTGATAGATTGGGACATAATGAAGAGGCTTATAGGATCAAGTTTAGAGATACCAAACTGCAAAATGATGAGACTCCATGTCAACTGTACTACAGAGTGAAGGAGCTGGGGGATAAGTGGCTGCAGACGGTCACTACTACGACCCAAGAAATGGCTGAAAAGATTGTGCTCGAGCAGTTTGTAGAAGCGCTTCCGCTACCCATACAAGGCTGGGTTAGACAACACCATCGCCCTAGTTTAATGGAAGCGGTTAATATTGCATCAGCCTATCAAAAGGCCGGTCAAGGCAGAATGGTATCTTATACTAGCACATCCAAAATGGTCAATGGTCCCTTGGCCTTAGTAAGCAGATCTGCGAATATACAGAGATGGCCAAATTCTATGATCCGACGATTGGATTGGGAAGGTACTAGATCCCGCCAGGTTCCCCAGTGGCTAGGCCACCCAGCATGAGCTCCAGAGGTCCACAGTGCTTTGAATGTGGGGAATGGGGCCATTTAGCACAACTCTGCCACAAACGAAGCAAGACGGAACCAATGGATGTTGGAACCTTCGAGATTTCTAAGTCGGGTGACGTGTCGGGGGCTGCTCAACTCACAAAATATCCATATGTATACACCTGCGATGCAGAGGTGGATGAGTGCCAGACCCGAGCGATGATCGACTCCGGAAGTCTACAAACAGCAGTCAGCTCAGATCTGGTAGGTAATGTGCCCGAGCCAAATAAAAGCATTCCAATACGGTGTGTGCATGGGGATGTGAAAAGTTACCCAACTAAGGAGATACAGATAAAGGTGGCAGGAGAACAAATAGATGTAAGGGCTGCCGTGATGCCTGTGTTGCCGGAACCCCTCCTGGTCGGATCAGATGTACCATTCTTCCACGTCTAATACAAAACAGAAAACAACTGGTTGGAAAGCTCTCCCATGCATGACCAGGAAATTGCGACACCGCCCATACAAGAGAGGAAGAGCCGGGCAGATAGACGAAGGGTAAAGTGAGAATGGGGTGAACAGAACATGTTCCCAATCACAGTAGATGAACAGCGAGATAGTTTCCGAATGGCTCAGGAGCTGGACCCTGTGTTGAAACATGTACGAACATCCGTTGGGGGAAAAACAAAGCGGGAAGGGGCCCTATTTCATCAAAGACCATGGCTTGTATTACAGAATTATGCAAGGTCCTAGAGAGGAAACAGTTAGACAGCTTTTGGTACCCAGTAAATATTATAGGGCTGTACTGGAAGTAGCTCACCTACAGGTAGGAGAAGGACACTTGGGAGCAGAGAAAACTATGCAAAAGATATTGGCAAGATTATTTTGGCCTGGGCTATATGGTCAAGTAGCCAGGTTCTGTCAGCAGTGTTGAGTGTGTCAGAAAAAGAATAGAGCCAACATCCTGAAAGTTCTGTTGCAGCCCATGCCGCTAATACTTGAGCCATTTCACCGTATCGGCATGGACATAGTTGGATCGCTTGATCCCACTAGTCGTGGACACATCTACTGGTGATAGTGGATTACGCTACACGATATCCCGAGGCGTTTCCATTGAAATCCACTAACGCTCAGCAAATCTGTGATGTGTTAGTCCTTTTCATAGCCCACGTGGGTATTCCTAGAGAAATTGTGACCGATCGAGGCACCAATTTCATGACCTCAATACTTAAACAGGTGTGTGAAACCCTGCCTATCGAGCAACTAAAAATCGCCGTTTATCACCCTCAAACGGATGGGTTTGTCGAGAGATACAACCAAACTATCAAGCAAATGTTGAGGAAAACAACCACTCCTGGAGAGAGGAACTGGGATAGGCTGCTGCTCTGGATATTGATGACGCTACGTAACACACCACAGTCGTCGACTGGGTTTGCGCCATTAAACTTCTCTTCGTTAGACCAGTGCGAACCCTGTTAGACATATTAAAGGAGGGATGGGAGGAACAGCCCAACCAAGAGATTACTCTCACTGAATATGCTTCCCAGTTGAAGGAAAGAGTAGAGAAACTACAATCAGTGGCCCGAGACAATCTACTACAAGCCCAAGGAAGACCGGAACAATATTACAAACACTCCCGGATGCAGAGTTTTCAGGAGGGTGACCAGGTGTTAGTTATTCTGCCAACCACTGAGAACAAGATGTTTGAGCTTGTTTATTTGTATAGCGCAGGAAAGAGATCCAGCCCTCAGGCATCTGAGCGCTGTTCATACATGAGTGAGATTATACATACAGGCATTAGGCATGATAAAGCATATACATATAAAACAGTAATAATGAGCATATTCAGTAATACAGAATTTACAGATATACATACGGGCAATAGACAATATCTAGCTTTACATATATACACAATGGGCTGTCTATGTACAGTGAATTTAGGCATTCCTGGGGAGGTCTTGTTCTCTCAACCATTTTTTTTGCTTTTTTGAAGAAGGGTAGGGTTGCTGGTTCCTCGCCCAGGGCAGTGGGTAGAGCATTCCATTTTTTTAGCTGCTAAAACAGGAAAACTATTCCCTCTTGCGCGTTGTAGCTTAAAGCGATGGATAATGACACAGTGTGCTTGGGCTGATCTAGAAGGTCTGGTGGTGGCCGTTCTGTTAATGTTGTTGGAGAGGTAGGTAGGTAGGTGCTTCGTTGGCAAAGCATGTATGTGTAAGGGATAGTGTTTTAAGATCGATTCTTTGCTTGAGGTTGAGCCACTGTATGTCTTGACTGGCTGCGGAGATGTGTTGGTTCCTTGGTAAATTTAGAGCTGCTCTGACTGCGTTATTTTGCATGACTTGCAATTTGTTGAGGTTGTATTGGGATGTGCAGAGATATAGTGCGCTGCAATAGTCGAGCATTGAAAGTACTAATGCTCTGGCTAGTGTGATGCAGTTCTGCGTTGTGAGGTAAGGTCGGCAAGCCGTAATAAGTTTGCATGTGTGGGCTGTGGATGATGCCATAGCATTGATTTGTCTATTTAATGTTAGTGCCGAATCGATGTAGAAGCCCAGTGTTTTCACTGCTTTCACGACTTTGATTAAGTTACCATCTATGGTGAATGAGTTGAAGATAGATCCTAGTTTGTGGAGTTTGGATGGGGATCCTAGAAGGAGTAGCTCCGTCTTATCGTCATTTAAGCACAATCCATGTGTCGCCATCCAGGCTTGTATTATGCTATAGATATTATTGAGGGTCTTACTGTCTATAGCGTGATCGCCAGTGATAGGTACAAGTATCTGGGTATCGTCTGCATAGTTCGTATATAAAGACTCCCAGATCATCAAGTCTATCAAAACGTGGCTTTGTGAACACATTATAGAGTGGGCGAAACGCAGGATCCCTGGGGAACCCCACACGTGACTGGATGCCCTAACCTCAGACTTCGGGCGAGGCTACCCCGTCTTTATGAGCCTAGGCTTACTAAAGTCATTAGTACGAGCTGCCACCATAAGGACCGAGACACTAATTTATCCACAGCCCATGCCCACAAGCCCTACCTTTATAACCGCTCGCCATCCACTACTACTCATAATACAGTGCCTTCATGCCATAACTCTGATGACCACATTAGGAATCTTAAAACTACTACCATTTCTGGATTCCCAATTAATTCAAGGTCCCTGGTGGCTCACGCCACAGAAATAGCTGGTCTACTAGAATCCTACAACTTCGATTTCTTGGCTATCACTGAATCATGGCTTCATGATGCAGCGTGACCAGCCCTTATGCTTGCCATCCCAGATAACTTCCACATCCTAAGAATGGAGAGACCTAATGCTAAAGGGGGCGGTTTAACCATTATAGCCAAAACAAGCCTCGAACTAAGACTCTGTACCTCCCAACCCCTTAAATCTTGTGAACTACTCACGGCCAAGTTACCTCTATCTAGTAACCGGACCCTAACCATCCATTTACTGTACAGACCACCAGGCCCCATTGGCACATTCGAAGACTATTTGTCTAGCCTGCTTTCTAACAATACTAAAGACTCATCACAGAAACTAGTACTAGGTGACTAACTTCGGTTGTAATGATCCTGAGGATAAACAAGCACAATCTGCAGCAGCCATTCTAGCTGAGCACGGCTTCACCCAAAAATCCACAACCCTACCCATATCAAAGGTAAAACCCTTGATTGGGTCGCCGACTTAAACTGTTCATCTACTATTCTGAACATAGCCCTGCAACGTTGCACAGACCACTACTGGATAAACTTCACTCTAACCTTAGACAAATCTATGCCTAAAGCCATGGCTATGGCACCTCCATTACTTACAAGATGCAAAAGAAATATCACAGTCGACAAGTTATTGCCGCTCCTCCTGCCCTCGCTTGACTCTACGCATATGAATGCTGACCCTATCACAGTCGACAAGTTATTGCCGCTCCGCCTGCCCTCGCTTGACTACGCATATGAATGCTGACCCTATCACAGTCGACAAGTTATTGCCGCTCCTCCTGCTCTCGCTTGACTCTACGCATATGAATGCTGACCCTATCACAGTCGACAAGTTATTGCCACTCCTCCTGCCCTCGCTTGACTCTACGCATATGAATGCTGACCCTATCACAGTCGACAAGTTATTGCCACTCCTCCTGCCCTCGCTTGACTCTACGCATATGAATGCTGGCCCTATGACAGTCGACAAGTTATTGCCGCTCCTCCTGCTCTCGCTTGACTCTACGCATATGAATGCTGACCCTATCACAGTCAACAAGTTATTGCCGCTCCTCCTGCCCTCGCTTGACTCTACGCATATGAATGCTGACCCTATCACAGTCGACAAGTTATTGCCGCTCCGCCTGCCCTCGCTTGACTACGCATATGAATGCTGACCCTATCACAGTCGACAAGTTATTGCCGCTCCTCCTGCTCTCGCTTGACTCTACGCATATGAATGCTGACCCTATCACAGTCGACAAGTTATTGCCACTCCTCCTGCCCTCGCTTGACGCTACGCATATGAATGCTGACCCTATCACAGTCGACAAGTTATTGCCACTCCTCCTGCCCTCGCTTGACTCTACGCATATGAATGCTGGCCCTATGACAGTCGACAAGTTATTGCCGCTCCTCCTGCTCTCGCTTGACTCTACGCATATGAATGCTGACCCTATCACAGTCAACAAGTTATTGCCGCTCCTCCTGCCCTCGCTTGACTCTATGCATATGAATGCTGACCCAAATCTTAGAGTGGATATCTATAATAACACTATGACTAAAGCCCTAGAAACTATTGCACCAGCCAAACTTCGCAAAAGTAAACCAATGGCCAACTTGAATACTTGGTTCACTCCACAACTCGAAGAGCCAAGACTCCAAAACAAAGTTACAAGCAATTTGGCGGCCCACCCCTACTGAGGGCAACAAAACGCAACTAAATGTGTTAGCTAAAAAATATAAGAAAGAAATAATTAATAGCAAAAAAATATGTTTAATGAAAGAATTGCAAAAGCAAACTAACAGTAAGGAGCTTTTCGTGATCCTCGGAGAGCTAGAATCACCCATACCTCCTGCAGACAATATCCTGAAAGACGAACAATGGTGCACGGACATACAAAATGTACTGACTAATAAAATAGCCTCCCTCCAAACAAAAATTGAGAAAAAGAAAGCCTCATTGACACCAACAGCGACCGCTGCCACCCTACCACCTAAAGGTCCTAACTCTCTTATTCCTTTCAGCTTCACTAATGTGTTGATCCTGGAAACTGAGAAAATTATACTGTCCCTGAAGCCGTCCAACTGTAAAGGTGATAAATGCCCTTCCCAAATAGTCAAAGATGCAGCTAGAGATCTAGCCCCATTTATAACCAAACTTATAAATGCATCATTCAAAACGAGCTGTGTCCCTCTGAGAGTTTAAACGAATCGTGGGTTCTTCCTCTCTTGAAGAAACAGACACTTGACCCATCTATCCCTACAAACTACCATACAATTTCTTCTCAAAACAATCGACCGGGTAGCATACCTTCAGAACCAGGGCTACCTTGAACCAAACTCGGGCTTCAGACCCCAACACTGCACCGAGACAGCATTAATTGACCTTAAGACGCAAATTGATGAGCTAAAAGACATGGGTAAAATGGCGATGCTACTACTCTTGGACTTGTCGGCCACTTTCGACTTGGTGGATCATGCAGTGTTATGCAAACACTTAGCAACAGCGGTTCACTTCTCTAGTAACGCCATAGCCTGGGTTCAATCATTTCTAGCTAATAGAACTATGCGAGTATTCTCTTCCTCTGCCTCAGCGGACCCGATCCATACTACCTGTGGCATCCCTCAAGGATCATGTGTCTCACCCACCATGTATAAAATCTTCACCAAGCCCTTATTTGACAAATTGGACAGACGGTGTCACCTACACTAATTATGCAGATGGCACCCAGATCCTCATTCCCCTTTCGGGCAATTTCGACAGCGATACGCCTTGGTGAACGAGATATACACTCTCATTCAGGCATGGATGGCGACCCATGGCTTTTGCCTGAACTATGAGAAAACAGATCATGATCCTTGGCACCAAAGCTAATCTAAACAAACTATCCCCAAATGATGCCTCATTTAACATAGATGGAAACACAATCAAAACAGTAAATGAGGTAAAAACACTGGGATTCTATTTGGATTCCACCTTAACCCTAAGGAAGCAGGTAAATACGTTAACCTCCTCGACGGCATACACAGGTAAACTCATCAGAGCATGCCGACCGTATCCATCTGAAGCAAGCTGTATCACCTTGGCCAATGCCCTTATTTTATCACCTTGAACACAAAATTGTGTGGACAATATATTACTCCATATATACAACCAAGAGTTTCCTTTCTTTTGTCTACCAAGCAAACGAGGTGTGGTGCTGCACCTCAACCCTAACCTGTGATCTTGCCGCAACACTAGCAACCGAGGAACCCCATTACCGGAGCTCAGCGAGGTTGGTTTCGACCTAGAGTCTGCTCTTTTTTTACCTCGTCTCAAACACTAGAGAACCACCACTGCTCCAGCTCTTGGAAATATACCAAAGAAAATACCCAATATCAGGATGGCAGATTACATGAGGTCAAGAAATGAAGATATCAGAGCATTGTTTGCCCGAAGGGGCTTCACGGACAATGCTTCCAAAGACTCAAACCCACAAGAGGATCTCAAACAAAAGTTTGAGACTAGAAAAACTCTCGAAAAGAAATCAATACGTTCTAGGAGAAAACTACAATGCAAGAATATACGGAACAAAAGAAAATACCAAGAGGTCTAGGAATACTCATATTCCCAGACTTTGATGACCCGCTAGATTCAGATTTAGCTGACAATTGGGAAACCAACCTTATACAGGGCTCAACGATAACGATTGACCTGCTAATAGAACACGCCAAACGCAAACATGCAAGAGATGTTATTCTCATTGAAGAATTAAAGAGAGAAATTGAAGACTATGATGCACCAAAAGCAACCAAAGAGAAACATTGCCAAACCATGTACAGAATACTTAAAACCCACCAGGACGAAGTCAAAATGAGAAAATTACACACATTTTTCAGAAATGACAAAGACTACAGAGAAGATAGGGTCTTCACATATTAAGCAAAATATAACCAGAACAAACCAAAATCAAAAGGAAAGTACGCCAAACAGCTCACCAGGAAGCTCTGAAATAGACAGCGACCAGGAAGAAGCAGTGGGAACAAGCGAAAAGGCTACAGATGAACAATCAACTAAGCTTTCTTTTTTGGCGCAAATAATAAGGCACAAGAAAGCAAGTCACAACAAACCCCAAATAAAGAAAACTGTGCGATTCGCGGTACCACTAACGGATACAAGAACCCAACCAGAAGAGAGAGTGGCGGAAGACCTAGTTCTCTTGCGTTTTCTGCCAGAGGAAGAAATGGAACAAAGGCAGACAAGATCACAGTCGCAAAAGATTATGGGACAGGGGAACAACAACATTTCGTCATGAACTTATCCGACAAAGAATTGACACCAGTTGAGATCGAAGTACTCAACAAAGGTCTCTCTTTCTCGCCTTCCAGTAACAACAACTTTGTAGATATACAAACTGACATCTTTAAATTTACTCAACGACTCAAATTGACCAAATTCTTTGACACAAAACCAAAAATATACAAACCACAAGAAGAATTACCAGTACCAAGCGCAATTACAATAGGGGACCTAGAAGATATTCACCTATTAAGCACATCAGAAGAGGATACCATAAGTAAAAAAGACTGCATGAGAGAGCTTGGAATGAATAACGTGGCAATGAACATCCCGGACCTCAAAAGAAAATCTAAATTTACACCCCAACATTTCGCTGAGAACTATATAGACACATTCCAAAGGCAGTCACCAATGACTTTCACAGGCTAGAAGACCAGAGATACCACAAACAAGAAAACAAAGTCTCTCCAGGACTGCATTCAATACCCTAAAACAACTACAGAGTGAAGAGAACATCATAATAAAGGGGGCAGATATAGGTGGGAACATTGTTATTATGAACAAAGTGGACTATATCAGAATGACACAAAACCACCTAAGGACACCAGGTAGCTATGAACACCTAGGCACCAACCCTCAACAAAGAATCCTAATAGAACATCGAGAACTACTGAAACATTATCAAACCAAAGGACTCATCACGGACGAGGAACATGATTTCCTTAAAACAGACTTCCCAATCATGCCCACCTTATACTTCCTGCCAAAGGTACACAAACAATTTGATGAAATCCCAGAAGGACGACCAATTATGAGTGGAAGAGGAGGCCTAACAGAAACACTTGCAAGATACATTAACGTCATCCAACCACTGGTCACGGAGATACCAACATACCTCAGAGACTCCATGCACACCTTGGCCATACTCTCCCAAATAGAATGGGAGCCGAAATTTTTATTGCCCATTCTAGATGTCAAAGCCTTGTATGCGTCCATCAACCATGAACTAGCTATCAGCAGCCTGGGGTATCTACTCACCAATGAATCAGCATCGCATCTGGAACAAGCAGAAATGACTATGGAATTTCTCAAATTCTCATTGAGTAACAACATATTTGTCTTCAAAGGCGAGTATTATAAACAAACAAGGGGGATTGCAATGGGATCAGGCTATGCCCCAGCATTGGCCAACTACTTCATCTATGCATATTAACAGCAACATGCTATGCGAGAGGCAAGATTCACGAACCTAATCTTCCAATGGTTACGTTATATAGATAATGTCATACTCATATGGGGAGGGACATCAGAGGAACTTAAACAACAATATGTTGACTACCTGAACCGAAACAACTATGGAATAGAACTAACCAGTCACATGAGCCCTGACCAAATTGATTCCTTGGACCTAAGAATCACAATCCAAGAAAACAAAATCATCACAAAAACCTTCAGGAAACTAACAGAGGTCAGTTACCACAGGAAAAGGGTAATTCAGAATATTCCACAAGGCAAATACCTCAGATCCAAAAGGAACTGCAACACCCAAGAACTCTTCAAAGAAGAATGTGACCTCCTAGATAGAAGATTCAGGAACAGAGGTTACTCCAACATAAACCTCACAGAAGCCAAATTAAAAACATTGGCTATACCAAGAGAAACACTACTGATCCCGAAAAAGAAACGCATAGGTACAGAAACTCATGTTAGATTCGTGACCAGATTCAACATGGACAGCTACAAAAGCCAAAGAAAACTAGCTAAACACTGGAACCTATTACTGATGGATTAGCACATTAGACCATGCCTGAAACCATATCCAAGCCTGTCTTTTAGCAGGGCCCCAACATTACGCAACATACTGAGCCGATCATTCCTATCACAAAAAAATATCACGGCAAAAGACTGGCTCAGCAAACAGACACCAATTGAATTCACAAAATGTGGCACATGCTCCATGTGTAAATATGCAAAGCCAACCAAATGGGCAACTTTTAGAGGCTGTCCACCGTTCAAAATAACCAAACACCTAAACTGTAAAAGCAAATATGTGATTTATGCCTTAATCTGTGTATGTGACAAAATCTACATAGGGAGTACTATCCCTATGGAGGTTCGGATCAGAATAAGAGAGCATGTTAACAACATCCACTCACAGGACCCGAAACTGCCCCTGGCCAATCACAGGCAGAAAAACCACCAAATACAATTCATCGGACTACGAACGGTGAAGATGGGTGCAAGAGGAGGAAACCGAATGCTCAAACTAAGACAAGAAGAAGCAAGAATCATATGTCATTATAGATGTGTGAAAAATGGTTTAAACAGTGAACATGACTTCAATGTGTTTCTATGAAATTGAAATCCCCCCCTCCTTCTAACTGAACCCTCCACCCCATCAAAATCCAACCTTGAACCACACGAGGTACTCGGCACCACTGTGCACAACGCATAGAGTTAGATCAGCCACGGAAGCACCACCAGCTGTACCATGAGACTTCAGTATCATGAGACCCTCAGCCCCGTCCAACCACCAGTCAGCCACGGGCTACATCACCAACTTTTCATCAGCCTTTTAACGCCCCCCACCCCCAACACCCCCGGGTCACCTGGCCACCGACCAGAGGACACTACTAGAGCCGCTACCAGCAGTGCAGGACACTGTCCCAGTAAGCACGCCTCCAATCAGTGCCCAACGTTATAATCAAACCTACAGCTAAGGCACCACCTGTTGCCTCATGGGACACTAGCCGCTTCTCCCAATGTCTAACAACTATGTGCCTAACCACTACATCCTCAGCAACCCAGTGCCCCCCGTCCCCACCAGGCTCACTAGACCAAGGGACATCACCTAGAGCTTCACCTAGAGTACAATAAACTCGCACACGGAAGCACCAGCTCAATCCAATTGCTATAGACTACTGCTCCCTTAGCTTGCAATCACCATTGCACCTGGGGTGCTCCCTACCACCCCTGATCCCCCACGCTTGCTACCCCCAAATAGAGTGCGTGCTCACATGGGTACAACACTTCCCAAAAGCACCTCTCAGCACACCAGTGCACAGATGCCGACAAAGAGCCCATTATAAATTTCACGCATGTGCAGAGAGAAACGATGCAACATCCTTGCCTCTCGCACATGCCCCTCTTTTTTCATGTTCTCTTCATGTCTTTCATGCTCAGCCGTGAATAAATTGACAAGCTTGTACATGCCTAAACCGCACGCGGACCGAGATCCCCTAATTAGGTTCCTCTCCTTGTCCCAGTGCATATATTGCACTACATTTCCCAGCAAACACTAGGCAGCAACCCGATGCGGGCAAACCTCATTCCAAGCCGCTAGCTGCCACACGCATGCGCGGAAAGACTCGGAGCACTATTCACTTCCCGCGCATGCGTACACATGCCAGCACGTACAGCACTTAACCAGCTGACTAGCAGGACCATTGCAAGTAGCCGAACACGGAAAGGAAGGATCTCCTGAACCTCCAGGTAGCGTGGACAGACTCGCCGGAGACCACACGCTCCCCAGGGCAACAACAAAAAACCCTCCCCCTCACCATAACTCTCTCCAGTCACTTACCAGCTACCTCGTATTAACACTGCACCCTGAGCGAGCCAGCACGCTCAAAGGTGCAACAGGAGACACGGGCACTACTGGCCATTAGATAAGTAGGTTTTCACTTGGGCTGGCACCCCACACTCCGCCAAGTCGTCATAATGCAGGACCCACACGCATGCCCCATGGCCAACCACGAGTCATGGGACCGACCCCACGTGGAACCACCCTTTGCACGGTTCCACACGTGGAATAGCAATCATGTATTCCATCAGACCTGTCCAAATGCAGGGCACCTTAGCAAGGCTCACAATGAGCAACAGAAACTAGGCCTAAAACGGGTCCAGACCTACTGGGCCAAGCATTTCAGACCGGGCAACAACACCCGAGAAGGGCCACCAGCCTGTAGGACCGGGCACCACTACCACACTCACACGGGCACGATAGCAGGCATCACCGCGAGAAGTCTAACAAACTACCCCAAATACTCACCCTAGGAACCTTTTCGTTCTCATTACACGGCCCAACAAGAGCCTCTGTACATACAGAAGCAATTGTAACCAGAACCCCATTGGGGGCGCCAGACCGAGCTACCTAGGTAAGAACTAGACACCACCCACATGATTCTCAATTAAACCTGGTTCCTTAGCTAACCTCTGCCTCTCCTTTCTCTCCGTTTCCTTCCCATCCCACAAACACAATGGGATCTATATGTATACATGTATATATGTGTAAATACTTGACAAACCATCACAACCCACTTTTCACTGCACACTATGCACAAATGCCATGTATAACTGGTCACTTGGTTAATACACTAAACACCAACTGTCACTAAAAATGATCTTGAACATTTATCAGCCTTGAGAAGGACCTACGGGTCGAAACACGTGTCGGCTGACCACATGGGGCAATAAGAACCCCTTTTGTACCAACCTATGGTGTTGATAATCTAAGAAAATAAACAAACCAGGTTACAAATCTAGCACCTTGAACACAAAACCGTGTGGACAATATATTATTCCATATATACAACCAAGAGAAGGTATCCAGGTTTCCTTTCTTTCGTCTACCAACCAAACGAGGTGTGGTGCTGCACCTCAACCCTAACCTGTGATCTTGCCGCAACACTAGCAACCGAGGAACCCCATTACCGGAGCTCAGCGAGTTTGGTTCCGACCTAGAGCCAGCACCTTTTTTCCCTTATTTTATCTAAGCTCAATTACTGCAATGAGCTCTACTTAGGAGCTAACAATTACATCCTCAATAAACTGCAGATACTGCAAAACAATGCTCTGAGAACAGCCTTGAACCTCCCCAACAGAGAGCATATCTCGAACACCAGAAGAGACCATCAATGGTTAAAAATTAGTGACAGAATACTACTCAAAACTATATCACTCACCCACAAATGTCTTAACGATGCATCTTCACCATACCCGGTGAACAGAATAAATAGAAAAACATCCACCCGACCGCCTAGAGCCATGAACTCACACTGTCTAGAGATACCAAGGTATAAGCTTACTAAAGCTGGAGGAAGTAGTTTTCCAGTCAAAGCTGCTCAATACCGGAATGCCCTCCCTTTGAATCTCAGATTGAACCAATCCTACACCAGCTTTAGAAGTAAATCACTAATCTGGCTTAGGTCTATTGACAGGTAACGTCCTCCAGCTTACTTATCTACCTCATCTATACTCAGGAAACCACTGTCAGTCTACGGTGCTCTTCTATACCAGCACCTGTACCCATACCCTTCCCCTCGCCTTCTGGTTATTATTATTGTAATTATCTTGTCCTGTATTGTATTTATTTCATGTTGTAACCAAGCTTAAAGTATTTTTTGCTGCGCCCAGCTACCTACGGGTTTTGTGTGCATTACTAAATAAACAGACAATAAAAAAATTAAAAAGCAGAGGTTACAGGATGTCAGATAACCTGGCCACCCTCTGTCTTTTGGGCCCAGGTACCTGCTCATCCTGCCACCCTCCCGCACTGCCTCCGGGCCACCCCTTGCACTGGGGTCTGTATCTGTACCCATACAGCCCCCCTTTTTCTTCCTGCACTTATCAGACCTACCCTGCCTGCTGCCTTAAACCTAGCACTTGCAAATTGCTGGCTGCATTACCACTGTTTGTTGCCTTTATTATTTATTGTTATTTATCCGTTTCTCCTCTGCTTCGCACTTTCCACCTCTCCCCCTTCCATGCACTTTTCCCCTCCCCAATCTCCCAAGCACTTGCGCGTTCTCAATGTCACTGGGCCTAGTAAGATCGCTGTTTTGTTCTCCCCGGTTCCCCTCCCTTGCCTTGTCGCGCTCTGAAACACTTGTGTATGAGCGCGATAGAAATAAAATATCAATCAATTAATCAAAAAAGAACCCACATAAAGGAAGAGGTCAACAAGATGCTTGATCGTGGGGTAATAGAGCCATCTACCAGTCCATGGTCTAGTCCAGTTGTACTAGTGCCAAAGGCAGGATCCAAATAGTTGCGATTCTGTGTGGACTATAGAGCTCTTAAAACAGTCACAGAGACTGATGGACATCCTTTACCAAAGACAGATGAGCTGGTGGACAAACTTGGTTCAGCCAAGTACCTCAGTACATTTGATCTCACTTCAAGCTATTGGCAAATAGCAATGACAGACCATGCCAAGGAGAAAACTGCATTCTCAACCCCAGCAGGCCTCTACCAGTTTAAGGTAATGCCTTTTGGACTAATGAATGCACCTGCAACATTCCAAAGGATGGTTAACCAGGTTCTGAATGGGATGGAGGACTTCTGCCTAGCAAAGTACAAGCTGTACAAAACTGGGCCACCCCTACTACTCAAACCCAGGTGAGAACCTTCCTAGGCCTCACTGGTTACTATAGGAACTTCATAGAGAACTATGGGACCATAGCCTCTCCCTTGAATGTGATCTCCCCACCCAAATTTCATAAAAAGGTCAGATAGAATGAGGAGTGCACTCAATCATTTGAAGGACTTAAGAAAGCCCTTTGTCAAGCTCCAGTCCTAAGAGCTCCTGACTACAACCAAACCTTCATTGTGCAGACAGATGCTTCAAATACAGGTATAGGTGCAGTTCTGAGTCAGCTGGATGAGAAAGGTAGGTAGCACCCCATTTGCTTCCTCAGCAGGAAGCTGAAGGAACCTGAGACAAGGTGGGCAACCATTGAAAGAGAATGTTTTTGCTATTGCGTGGTCACTGAAGAAGTTTAGATCATACTTGTATGGATCTACCTTTGTGATTCAGACTGACCACCAAACCTTGAGATGGTTGATGTAAATGAAAGGGGAAAACCCTAAACTATTCAGATGCTCCATCAGCCTGCAAGGGTTTTATTTGACCATTTAACACAGGTCTGGGTGCCACCAGCAAAATGCTGATGTCTCTCCAGGATGTTTGACCGACTGGAGTAAGGAGATTCATCCAGGAGTGGATTAAATCCTCCTGTCCCTTAGTCTGGGGGAGGGGGAAGGGGACGAGTGTTAGGGAGAATTCTCAAGAATGTGCTAATTTCCCTTACCTTTTGAGACCCCCAGCAACTTTGCTGGATTTCTAGGATTTTAATTTTTACCTGGAAAGAGTGCAAGTCTTTTTTTCCCCACTCTTTCATGTATTTTGATGTGTGTTTAACCTATGTGTTCTTTGGATATGGAGTTTTAAACCTCCTCCATAGGCATCATCTTTTTCTTGTGTGTCACACAGCACCTTCAGTGCAGTGGCACAGGGATGTCTTTCAGACTTCCCAAGGTTTAAATACCTTCTGTGGGACGGACTACTGTCTCCCAGAGCATATAAAGTTAAATTGGCGATACTAGCCTCTTTAAATTTACAGACACAGCACACACTATCTTCCTATAGAATGCTGGAGGGGTTGCCTAGCATCCCCTGAGTCTAAACACTCATGTAACTGCCAAATGTTACCCGTTCCCTCTTGAAATGGTTGGTGGCAGTGGTTAAGAACAAACTACTATGATTTTTCCCGACCGCGAACACCGGTAGCTACAAATCGGGGCAGCCATGTTTTTTAATATGGTGCCCAAGACCGATCAGTAAAAACAGACTCCGGTCAACTTTTTTCGCTGTTTCTTTTTGGAAAGGTCCTTCTAGTGTTTGTCTCTGCGTGCCAAACCAGGTTGGGTCCCTTTGTTCGGTGGCCTTTGGCGGGCTTCAGTGCTGAATCCCTCCTCTGGCGTCTGTGTGTCTGGGGTGGACAGGATGTGAGGGAGGTGCCCGAAACTCCCTGTGCTTAGTCTCCTAGGAGAAATGAATGCACTCTGATGTGATTGGCCGGCTGGCTGTCCAGCAAGGACAGCCACTCTGCTGGGTGAGTGACATCTAGGCTGGAATGAATGGGCGAAAACTGCTTTAAAGCAGGCCAATGGGACTTGGAAAGCAGAGTCGACCACTGGAACGAAAGAACCGAAGATGAGCTGAAGGATGACGACTGCTGCAACTCCTGGTCCACCGGTGAAGCCCTGCTGCAGGTCCGAATTGCCTGAAACTCCATCGACAGAGAAGCCCTTCAAGGTTAACTTCTTCCCTTGAGTTTGATGGGAACAACCAACTCGCAAGTCACCTGGACACCGTCTCTATACTGGTCGAATTTTCTTCAGAGTGCTGTTGAAAACCGGATAGCCAGTGTGGTCTTTAAGGAACTAACACCTAAAACCGACGTTTTGCCAAGCTTGTGGCCTCTTCCCTGGGCAGTGCAGGAACCTCCCGACGTCCTCATTCTTGTCCCCACGACTGAAGCTCAGGAACAGCGAGATCTGCAGGAACTGCCATGAACAACGGCCTCAGCTAAAGCTCTTCTTCATTTAAAAGGTACTGTGCAAGTGCGGTCAAGAAATCCTTTCTGCCACGGTGAAAGTTTTTGAAACTTTCCCCACTTTGAAGGCTTGTCCTTCCCTAAACCGACATAACTTTTCATCTGACCAGGGGTGGGGGGCGTGGCCTGGTGCTCATGGAGTGAAGAGGTGTTGGCTTGCAGCTCTGGCCGTGATCCTACAAACAGATCCTGAACTGGTGGTCAAGTAATACTACCAAAGCTACAAAGCTCTTCCGAGGGAGGATAAAGCGATTCTCTGAGCAACCGGCGAAAATTCGGGCGAAATCGGACCCGAAACAGTAGTTAATCTCCCCGATTTAATCCCCCCCCCAGGGCTACCCAAAATGGTGGACGGGGCCTGGTGCCAGAGCTGAGAAAAGAGGAAGGGCCCTCTCGCAACAGCTCTGCCCAGCGCAAAGCTACATAGGAGCCATCTGAAATAACTGCAGGATCGAGTGCACAACAACCGGTGCTGGCTGTGTGACCCGGGACATCGGTCTGGCGGATACAGCGGAGCACAATCACTGCTTCTGCACACTGTACGAAAACGGCACGCTCTGATCGGTGAAACCCAGAGCACAGGGCGAGCGGCTGCGGCCCCGGCGATGGGGAGAGACCAGGTACGAGTGTCGTTGCTAAGCGGAAGGAGTGCCTAGGCTCCTGGGAGAACTAAACTGTCCGACTAGATAACGGTGCTCCACAGGAAGCGAGGGGACTGCGGTGCGCCTCCCCCCGCCAGTGAGATATGGCACCGAGGAGGGAGACATGACGGTGCGGGGACCCCAGCGCCGTGCTGCCAACATTCTGCGGTGACTGGGCCCGCAGTCGCGCGGCCTGTCGTAACTTCTAGCCCTGAGGTGGGACGCATGACTGCGTGGATCAGCTGCACGACGTGTAGGAGCCTAGGGGGAACAGCAGCCTGATATCTGGCGTGTTACGCCAATATCACTCAGACAAGCAGGCGAGCAGCCACCATACCCCCAACAGCCCTGTCAGCTCGTACCTACCTTGGCGAGTAGCTATTCCCGAAACCCTAAGAATTGCAGCGCGACAACCAGAGTTATGCACGTGGGCACAAGCACAACTTAATGCAAGCAACTTTGGGTACAACGCACCAACCCTCGGGGGGGAAGCCAAGTGCAGGGTGAGACGATTGCGTGGGACATCGGGAGAATTGAGAAGCTCCCGATAGGGCCAACACTTGAACTATCGGCAATAACAAACCGGACCTAAATACTTATACGCTGGCCCAGCTCACAGAACTATCATTGGTACAGAGTGCACTGTAAACGATGCAATTACAAACCCGGGGGTAACCCCTCCAGTAGCTCTACTGTGGCGCAGGGCTGGGGAAAGAACCAGGGATCCGGTGCACTGCCTGCTACATAACTGGTTGACATAGATGGGTGCATGAACTGAAGCCCAACCAGCACCACGCGGTTTGCGCGTGATTTTAACAAACGGGCAAGTTGGGTACTACAAGTGAGACCAAGAACCGGAGCGTACCATATACCCCGATTACACGCAACGTGAAGTAAATGCTACTCTACCCGTCCAGGCTGAAGGTGAAACTTAAGGGACAAGCTATATTCCTGGAAACTCCGGCCGCCGCCACCATGTGTATGGAGCACATCAACCTGGCGGATGATGTGGAAACAGCCAGCTGAAATACTCTGGAGTTGTGACAGTGGCGGGCGAAGAAGGACGCCATCACCCTTGGCCAATAACGAAGGTGTACAACACTGAAGTGACATTCCACTGGAACAATATGAAACAATGGAACGGCCGCAGGGCATGCTTGGCCTCCCCAACTGAGCCCAAAGTCCTACCCACAAAATCGATTAGTGCAGGCCTGTTGCTAGCACGAGAATACTCGCGCCTCAACCCCAGGATGGGGCCAGACAGTGTAGGGGTGCCTGAGTGCTGCAAGTGGAATGCAGATGCTGAGCGCAACTGTTTGGTTTATGTTTTTTGTTACGCCTGTTACACTGTCTTCGTACCAAGGAAACACGATGAGGTAAGTGTTGTGAACCCTAGTGGACAATGGGACGAGAAGGGGCATGACTGGGCCGGCCTGAATCCAAGGCAAGCTTATGGGAAACAGCGAGCTGAGCACAGGAGCGAGCCAATAAGGGTGTACAAGCCCAACAATGTTGAAATCGCTTAGGATACTGACATGGAATGTGAGGGGGATGGGCACGTATTTGCATAGAAATCGCATCAAGTCATTCTTACCAAGGAAAAAAGTGTCAATAGCCCTGCTACAAGAAACCCACCTCACAGCAGAGTCCATGGCTAAACTGAAGGTATGCTGGAAAGGGCAGGGACAGGGTGCGCCATACTCCAAATATGCAAGAGGGGCATACACATGGGTGAATTCAGGAGGTGCCCTTCCAACTACTGGGAACAGAGGCAGACAGCGAGGGTAGATATTTAATCTGGGGTGTCCTAGAATAGACCAAAATTTGCATAGTTAACTCTTACTTCCCCAACCATGGAATACCTGCACATCTCAAAAAACTATGCGCTAGAGTAACACATCACTGGGATGGCTTTTTCATATTGGGGTGGGGGGGTGATTTCAATTGCGTGAAAGAAGTAGTTCTAGACAGATCGAGCATGAGCAACACCAAATTAACACAACCTCTGAGACACAACAACAATGGAACATTTAGACCTAGTGGACATCTGGCGAGAAATGCACCCCACTGAGTGATGCTACTCACACTACTCATCTCCTCACAATTTGTACACCAGTATAGACTATTTTTTCATAGATGGGGACCAGATGCCACAAATAGAATCTGCACAGTACCTGGGCAGGTCGATATCTGACCACTCCCCCCTACTGATACATTGGACGACCAAAGGCCCTAGACCCCCCTATACCACTGTGGCGAATGCCCACCGAAGCCCTCACGGACCCGATTTTCAGAGAAGATCTTGGGGACAAACTTGCTGAATTCGTACACATTAATCAGGGCACTGTGAGGCGATGGAACACGCTGTGGGAAACACTGAAAGTGGTAACCAGAGGGGAAACAATAGCGGGAGCCGGTGGCATCCGGAGAATGTTGAAAGCGAAGTTGGAAACTAAGGAAGAGGAAATTAGACAACTGGAAAATAATACCCGGGAACCAGGGAGGAGGAGACAAAACTGAGGGAAGAAAGAAATGACTGACAAGAGGCATGGGAGAGACTAAGTTAGACTACGCAGCATGCACTTCCAGGGCGCACATAGAGGCAGACAAATCAGGCAGACTATTGGCATGGCTGTGCAAGCGGGAACACCCGAAGCACGTCACAACTAGCCTTAGGGATGAAGATGGGATGACACAGAACACAAGCTTCAATCAATGACACCTTTGCAGCCTTCTGCTCTAACCTATATGCCCACAGTACCCCAGTGTTGGAAACAGATATCCGAGACACACTGGAGGAGATAGGTCTCCTAAAATTGAGCAAAACGCAGCGAGAAGCACTAGATGAGGCTATCACCAGTGAGGATGTGACAGAAGCCATCCGATCCCTGGCTACTTGTAAAACCCTGGTAGCGATGGACTCCCACCGGAGTTCTACAAAGCCTATGAGCCGACCCTGACCCCACTATTGCATGAAGTATTTAAAGAAGTGTATGAGACAGGCACGCTACCGGCGAGCATGAGTTAAACACTGATAGTTCTGATACTCAAGCCAAATAAGCCTACAGACGATTGTGATTCCCATCGCCCTCTGGCAATGTTAAATTATGACAGTAAAATACTGACCACCATACTGGCTAAGAGACTAGCCAGAGTGATAGGGGACCTAATACATGAGGACCAGAACGGATTTGTCCCAGGCACCAACACAACGGCTAATCTGAGGAGACTCCAACACATTATGGCACAAACCTCAGAGAGCGAGGAACACATGGCGATACTGTCACTGGATGCTATCAAAGCATTTGATTCCATATACTGGGAATGGCTAATCGAAGTACTGAGGGAGTTCGGGTTTGGAGGGGGCTGTCAGATGGGTCAAGGTACTATGCCACACCCCAACGGCTAGCGTGAAGACTGGGAGATTAGTGTCAAAGGCTTGGGCAATTCAAAGGGGCACCAGACAAGGCTGCCCACTCTCACCCATGCTATACATCCTTGGACTAGAACCGGCTTCGATATATTTCAGGAAACAGTTTTGATTCGGGGATAAAGGTAGGAGGGAGATATAACAATCTCACTGTACGCTAATCGTGTGCTTCTATACCTGAAAGACCCACATATAAATGTTCCGCTGATGTTAGTGGTACTAGATAACTATGCAAGGATCTCAGGGATACGGTTCAGCAGACAAAAGTCCAGTGCTTTTGCGTTAGCAGGATTGAGGGAGGTGAGCGCCATGCACCTACCAGAGGTGGGGATAAGCTGGCAACCAGTTGAGTTCAGATACTTGGGGAGTCAACATTAACCAAACCCCAGAGCTCACTCACAAACACAACACAATCGTAGTAACACAAGGTCTACGTTACTTGATGAAATTCTGGTGCAAACTACTGCTATCAATGATGGGCAGAGCAGCCGAGGTTTCTGTAATACTTTCAAAATATATGCCACTACATTAGGCCTGCATTCTTTAGAAAACTTGATGCACTGGTTCAGGGAATTCTTGTGGGGCCCGACCAGTCATAAGATAGTACTAGCCACACTGACACTCCCGTACACGGTGGGGGATATACAACTACCTGATTTAGAATGATACTACCTGGCGGCGCAACTTAGCCATGTCACCAAAAGGCTACCAGGCGAGACCACAACCCAAACTGGCCTCCTCCAACGGTTGGTTGCGCCGGCACACCTTAAAGTAATCCTATGGAACCCACCTACGGGCCTCCCAGACACTCTCATGATTGTCACCTTGGGCAGATGCGTGTGGAACAGGGCCAGATCGCTACTTCAACTACAGCATCCATACTCACCGGACATCCCGATACTAGTGGATGTTTGCAAGGCGCCTGCCGACCTTCCCTTAGTGAGGTGCTGGGAAAGGGTAGGATTATACACCTGGGGAGACATGTACGAAGAGGGAGCATTCAGGGACTTTGACACACTGCATACACAAGAAGGGCTGGATTAAGCATGTAGCCAAAAAGAAATGGGTCAAACGGCCAGAAGAGCAGACGCAGAATCCCCTACTCAAGGAGATGTACGACTTAAATGATGGCTGGAGGCCGGTCTGCCGGCTATATGGTCAAATAATAGATAGGCCCAACCCCCGTAGCGCCACATTATAGGAGAAATGGGAGATAGACTTTGCCGCCACTATTACTGAAAAGGAATGGGGGAGGCACCCGAAAGAAGTGTCCAGAAACACCAGGTTCAGGCAGATTCAACGGCATGTCCTGCATAGGACTTAGATGATCCCCCTCAGGGTAGCTGGCTTTAGCAAACAAACAAGTTCAACATGCCCCTGGGGTGGTGGCGAAGAGGCTGGCTTGATCCACATGTTCTGGGTGTGCTGCAGGATACAATGTTCTGGGAGTGCTGCAGGATACAGACTTTCTGGGGTCAAATAGAAAGTACCGCAGAAAAGCAGGTGTGAACAGATACAATTGGTCCCCGAAGGAATGCCTTTTAGGCACATACCCCCGACTGAGTAAACAGACACATGGTGAAATTGATGGATCTGGTGTGCATATTAGCAAAGATGGCAATTGCAATGGCGTGGAAAAAACCTAGAGGCCCGAGGTATGAGAGGTTGCGAAGCGAACTAGAACGCTGGGCCACAGCGGAAACCGCAGCCTGGGGCACAGGAATGAATAGAACTGATGCGGATATCAGCGTCACGTTTGAGGCATGTAGAGCGCTAAAAAAAAACATGTTCCTCCCAGCGGACGATAAACCTCCCTGAAAGTCCAAGCTAAATACGGCAAAGAGGTGACGAAGCATAAAAAAGTACTCTAAAAAGCTCTCCTGATATGAACCCCCCCAACCCACGAAAGATATCACGACACTTGCAACAACCCCCTACAAGGTCACGCTGGACCCTACTTTGGGAAAGAAGACAGTCTCTGTTTGTTGCATTTACATGTTCAACTTGTTGTTACGCTACAGTATCATGACTGATAACTGCAATAAAATGTAAATCACGATTGAATGTTTGTACAGCAAAGATGCAAATAAAAATATTTTTTTAAAAATAATAACTTTGTCTGTCCAACTACTTCTAAAAACCGTGACAAAGAGTTAACCGTTTACTACCAGAACTGTGCTATCCTATCCAAGACTCAATTGGCTTTGGCCCAGGCCTATTGAATTGAATTGGTTGTAGTGAACTGATACCATTTGCCCTACACCGCTAAAAGTATTTGTACTTTGATTATTTTAACCTGGTCTTTTTACCCCTTTTTAACGTAACTGAAGTGCCATTGTGCTCCCACTTCAGGGGACTGTGTAAATAAATGTATATTCTTTTACCAAGAAACCTTGAGTGTTTGTTTGAACCACTGTGATTGCTGCCCCTTTGTGTAACCTCTTGTACTACTCACTTTACTCTTGAGATACGTCTGGCTGCTCAGCCACTGCTACTACATTACTGTGTAGTACAGTCTTGTACTACAGGGCTCGGGAGGATAGCTCAGCGGCAACGTGCTTGCCTTGGAAGCAAGACGACACAGAGCAACAGGTGCGATACCTGGGTCTGTGCTTAGAAACCTTTGGGTATTAAGCGCGATATAAAAAAAAAACAATCATATGATACCAAAGGTGAAATTGTACTTAAACTTGTAGTCTTTGTGTGTAGTGTTCCCAAAGGGTACTGCATGTGATTCTGCCTAACAGCCGCCCTCGTCGGGGGAGGGTGAACTTTCCTCTTCTTGGCCGGTGGTTCTCCCTTCGGCACCGGCGTCGCGGGAGGGGCCGCCAATGCAACAGGCATCCTTGTCTGGATCTCCGAGATGAAACATCATCTGGGTGGAAATATTAGAAGAGGGCTGGAGATTCCCATTCCCGGGGAGAACAGAAAACCGAGGCTGTGATATTTCCCTGGAGCCACAGAGGGATGATTGCTGTGGGATCCCATTGACTGAAGTACTGGCCAAAATCCTGTTTTCCCCCAAAAGCAAAGCCCTGCTCAGTCTCCATGAGTGCCAAGCCCAGAGATTTCCAAAAGTAAGTAGATTGTCCAATCAAACTTCATTAACCTATTTCTGTTCATTAGTGGGTTCCCTTTCACTAGTGTGTTTGGGGTGGGGGGGAATTATTTAGCCTCTTAGTATATTTGACTGTATATCAATTTAATTGTCTGTATATAATGTATGATACTGTACAGCAATGTAACCCAAGCTGAACAACCCTCTTGATGCCTATTGCGCCCTGATACCCCTGGGTCTGGCGCGCATTACAAATATTAAAAATTACAAATTAAAGAAATTACAAATTAACTCCCAAATGGAATGACACAGGAGGGAGCTTGGAAGAATTAGAAACGTTCCCCCTCCCTCAGAGGGAATACTATTATAGTCACTTAAAGTAATTGGGGTATCCTTGCTACCAGAAATTTCACGAGATCCCTAACTGTCAACATTCCCAAACACAGGCCTTTAACCGAAAAGCGTCTGAAAAACGAAATTAATAACTGTCCCCATTTTTAAGCCTGGCATTTCAGTAGAGGGGTGCTGTACCTGACTGACTGTCTGGTTTTGGGGTCAGGGTACAAAAAGTGTTTTCTCAAGGTTAAATTGAATAAAGCCTCAGATGAGAAGAAGAGCACTGCATACGAACAGTGGGTTCAAGTAAGAGGTGTGAAGCATCGCTGAGAGCGCAGCACCAGTCTACATTCATTTTTACACATGATCAAGTTGAACCAAACTGCTAGCCTTTGTTAGTGTGCAGGGAAGTAAAAATGCACAGCACTGCATGTGTGAATTGATGTTGCTCATGGACCAGTGTTGATCATCATTCAGATTGTGATCCGCATAAAGTAAAGCTTGTCATGTTGCCAGGCTCTAATAAAAGTTGAATCCCAGGCTAGGTGTTTTTTTGAATATACAGGTTGAGGGGCTAAAGGATTGTGATTTGTGTTTCCCAAACCAACCCGTGTTATCCATTTATGTAAAAAAAAAAAATTAAAAAATGTAATTGTGTGCCACAGAGAAGCAAGAGTGTCACCATTAGTGCAAAATGTATCAAACCTATACATTAAATAAATATACTTTCTTTCTGTACATCGGCCTGGTTCTCGGCTCATCATTGGCACAGGATGAGGGATCCACAGGGCTCTATACAAGTCGTAAGAGCGGCGTATTTGGGTCCTCAATTAAGGGTATATTGTGGGCTCTCTGAAGTGGGGTGGGGAGGAACTCCCTATGTTGAGTGTGGTCTCCCAATATGATGTTACGACAGGAATGGTTGAATCATTCCTTCTGCCTCGTTGGCAATGGCCATTCTTTCGCGCTGGGCCGGACGACACTGAGCCATTCTCAGACATTAACCCTAAATTGACAGATATGCCAATGGCTTAGTCTGCAGAGAGGCTGTGGGATTCCTTGAAGAGGACGTACAGTGAAGAACACAGTGGCAGTATTTGTATTTTTTGTATGTGCTATATAGCGCAAACCCACCCGTGGAGCAACGGAGAGCTGTCCATGAATTACAGAGAACAAGCTGGATCCATTTAAATGAAATTGCAGAGCAATGGTAATCTGGGGACAGTGGATCCTAAGCCACGCATACAAATTCCATAAAAAGCAGTGTCATTCTCTGAACTAAAGGAGTGGACTTGATTGCAACCGGGACGGAATTCCAGTAGCTGGGGCATAGTGAGACGAGTACTGTTTTCTGGACTTCTCCTTGCTTGGCAGCTTTATTTCCAGTCTTGTGAAGGTCTAGCGCCTTGAAGTGTGCGCTGCCAGAGTTAGTAGGTGTGGCAGCGGGTAGGTAGGTGGTAGCCTTGTATGTGATGCAGGCGATTTAGAATAGAACCCTGGCGGGTGATACGTAGCCCATGTAGCTCAGGCAAAATGCAGGTGATGTGGTCAAGTTTCATAAAACTCTTTAGCATGATGGACCACCATGAGAGGGGGGCAGGTGTTCAACGGGAAGCTCGAGCGGGCATTTCCCCCATCAATGTGTGAAATCACAGCCCATACGTGGTCGGGTGGGTTAATCTTGCAGAGCAGTGTGGACTGAATAACCAGCCGTCTGGATCCTTTAGTGAATATGCTTTTGGAAGGAGATACAGTCTATGATGAACGGGACATTTGGCAGAAGAGACGAATTGAGGAGTGAACCCACCCAGGTTCATGCCCTTCAGCCATCCTTCGTAGATTTCTTGGCTGTGCTAATATTTATGCATGCTTGTCATCCACACTGATTGGCAAGGCTTTTCCGGATGCATTTGATGCTGTAGGAGTTTTGCAGGAACCGTCATGTGAGGCACACTCATCTCATTGGATCGGCCAACAATAGAGTGTAATGAAGAAGCAATAACATTAACTGAGGCGTTCCTGCGGGCCTCTGCTGGCATCCCGCGATCTGGGGTACAGACGTCTTCACATGGGACAGGTGTTCAAGGAAGTCATCACTGTTTTCCTAGCATCTCAAATCCATGCTGTGGTACTTGTACAGCAAATGTGGTGCGGAAGGTGTATGTAAGAGTCTTGGCAATGAAGCCTTCCCATAGGCCTGGCTTCTTAGTGACCCAAGGTATTGCACCTGCTGTGGATTTGCTCATTATGCCCCTGCTGTAGTAGTTACACAAGGATCTGGACTCCTTGAAGCCGCCAGTGTATATGATGGTTGCAATAACACTGCCACACACACCAACTTTCTTTCCATACTAAAATGTCACCACTATATCCGAATCCTACGGTTCTATAATAGACCTTTACATTAAAACCTTAAACCTCTAATTGTCAAAGTGCTGTTAGGGCTGTTAGGAAGATTTTTCATTTTAGAGCTCTATTCCTCCCACCTTAGAGACCACTAGCTCTTTTTGCTAGACTTAGGACTTTTTAATTTTAACCCTGGGGGCAGTGAGACCTTTCTCACTCTCTTATGTGTTTTTACCTGATTTGGATTTTGTGTTTCCTCTGTTTTAGGGGTTTGACAAACTACATAGGCATCTACTTTTTGTATGGTGACACACCTCACCTTCAGTGCAGTGTCACAGAGAAATCTCTATAGATTTCTTATAAGGTTTAAATACCTTTTCTTGTGTGAACTACAGTTCCCAAGAATATAAAGTGAAATGTACCCTTACCTTTTCTCTTTCTAGGTCCAGTACACACCATCTTATGTGGAGTGCAGGGGGGGGGGGGTAGGTTACCTAGTAGCCCCTTATCCTACATTATCATGTAACATGTGTATGTTACCCTCACTACTTTAAATGGCTGGTGGCAGTGGTTTAATTCTTCCTACCATTGTGCTTTTCTACCCCAAGCTGAAACCTCAGGTGCAGTACAGCACCCATGGGTAACCATTTTGTCAAAATGGCCCAGTCTTCTTTTTTCACCATTTTCTGTTTCTGAGGTCTTGAGGTTTACTCTGTGCGTTATAACAGGTTTGAGCTCTTTAATTGTCTTGCCTTTGGCGGGCTTCAAACCTGAAGCCCGCCCCTGGCTCCAGTGTGTCTGTGTCATGTACGGGCGTATGTGCACTATCAAGACACAGGGTGGTAGCCCTTTAAGAACTCTGCAGACAGGTGCCTGGAAGTTGGCCTGGCAACGCTGGCGTCCTCTCTATTCCTCCTACATCCGACGCAGAGCAACGCGCAGCGTTGTCACATGATCTGTCCTTCTTAAGCACCTCCCTCACTCTGCCCGGTGCTTCTGATTGTGAATTAGTGGCGTTATGAACTTTTGTTTTGTGATATTCTTGTACTTTGTTCCCTGTTGCTGTTTCCCCTTCCCCTTCCCCTTTTGACTTCAAAGACTTCTTGGCTCCTCGACCCGGGCCGCTTCTTGGAACTGCTTTTGGAACGTTTGTGCCTTGGTTTTTGCTTCGACTCGTGTTTTGACCTGGGACCGCTATCGGATCTCCTCTTGCCTTTTCCCCATTGAACTACGCTACCTTGGCGGCCTCCGGACCTCGGCTGCCTGCTGCACCGCTTCATCTTTTCTCCGTTGGATTGCTTGTGGACTTGTGCTTTGGGATCGTGTGCTCCTCTTTTGGACTATTGGGACTTGCTGAACTTGGGACTTCCTTGTTTGTTCAGTACACGGACTAGAGACTTCCAGTGTGTACTTAGGCGTCCTCGTGCCGTCAGGACAGGTTCCTGGTTAGGCGTCCTCGTGCCGTCGGGACAGGTTCCTGGTTAGGCGTCCTCGTGCCGTCGGGACAGGTTCCTGGTTAGGCGTCCTCGTGCCGTCGGGACAGGTTCCTGGTTAGGCGTCCTCGTGCCGTCGGGACAGGTTCCTGGTTAGGCGTCCTCGTGCCGTCGGGACAGGTTCCTGGTTAGGCGTCCTCGTGCCGTCGGGACAGGTTCCTGGTTAGGCGTCCTTGTGCCGTCGGGACAGGTTCCTGGTTAGGCGTCCTCGTGCCGTCGGGACAGGTTCCTGGTTAGGCGTCCTCGTGCCGTCGGGACAGGTTGCTGGATTTCTCTCCTTTTGGATTGTTGCATTGGACCTTCCTGTTTCCCGCTGCAGGGATTCTGTCCTGGTAAAGGAAAGGAAAAAGTACGGTAAGCCATTACTAGATTCATTGAAATTACGTGTATAGGAAGGGGAGGAGGGGCTTAAGACCACTATTGAGAAACCAAGCAGTAAGGGAACACACTATTGTGACTGCCTCTTTGTCTGGGCAATTGGCTCTGTTCTCATCTAGAAGTAGGTTGTACCCTGCTATTCGTGTTGTGTTGATAAACCCACTTCACTTGCAGGTCCAGCGCCTACACCATTCGTGTTTTCATCAGGTTTTCACCCGTACCTTCTCCTCTGGCATTTGGCATCATCCGCAGACCTGAGACTCCATTGGCATCCTTTCTTTTCTCCGATTGACCGCTCTGGTTACTTGTTTTAACCGAACCAGAGGGGTGCATCAGGAAGAATTCTTCAGCTACACTACGTGGGCAACCTGAAACCTGACAGTCTGGAAGGACAGGATGTGAGGGAGGGTCCCGAAACTCCCCTGTCTTTTGTCTCTAGGAATGCCTGAATGCAACTGTTCCAGATTGGCTTGACAGCCACCCTGCTGTGTGATTGACAGCCTAGGCTGTGCATGAGTGGGAGAAACCTGCTTAAAAGGCGAGGGTTTTGGGACTAAAGGCAGAGTCGACAACTGGGAGAAACACCCAACGAAGAAACTGTGAACAAAGCTTGCTGCATCCTCCTGGACCTTTGAATTGCCCAGTGAAGCACTGCTGCTGTGCTGACCTCCTTTTTCACCTCAACAGAGAAGCTCTGGACGGAACAACTTCTCCCCTTTGGTTAGTGGGGCCAACTAACCCTGAGACGAACTCCACTGGACCACCATCACAGACTGGCTGTGCTTCTTCGTTGCTGTCAGAGCCTAATGCCAGGGGTTGAGTGTCCGTAGTCGACTGCAAAGTCTGCCGCGGAACGAATCCAGCTAGAAGCTCCAGGAGACTTAAGGACCATCCAGAAGCAGGACCTTCAGATCCAGAGGCCCCTCACCAGAATTCAGGACCGAGGGTGCAAAGAGCCCAACCGGTGTCCGAGATCCGCAACGGTGCTGTTTGCTAAGCGCTGAAACCGCAAAGTGCCGCTGAACCAAAAAGAGCCCGTAACTGCCGACGACCTCCCAAGTACCACTGCAGGAGCCCTCATGATGTCCTCCCTCTTGTCCCCACGACTGTGGCTCAGGAACAAGCTCAGGAACATAGGGTCTGCACTGCTATAGCAAGACAGAATCCAGTTGGACCACTCTTCTTCAAACCAGAGGTATTGTTTAGGCTTGGGGTACTTGCCTCATTGCCTTTTAGCCGCCCTCTTCTCAGTTGAGACTTGCAGTGGCTTACCTTTTAGAGTTGATTTCCACTCTCTTCTTACAGGCTTAACAGCTTGTGACCCTACAAGTGATTCTTCCAAAAACTCCCTCACTTTGCGCAAGACTTTGATCTAGGAAGTACATCAGACCCATAGACTGTGTCCCAAATTACTTCAGCTGTCCTGGCTCCCTGAAGACTCTTCTAGTGCATGGACTTTGATATTGTTTGTCCCTCATAGGTGGTAGCTTGTTGTATACTGCTACTGCTGGGAAAGGCTTATCTAGATTTCATTTGAAGAACAAGTTACCGACCAACTGGTAACATTCTTTCAACTGGATGTTCCTCCAACGTATTCTACATCTTTGACTTGTAATGTGCACAGCTGTGGACATGTCAAAGATGTGGAATACGTTGGAGGACACAATCCATTCGAAGATTTAGTTGTCCTCACATTTACAGAGAAACTGTTTAACCTTTTCCTTCCTTAAACCTTTCTATTCTGCAACCTCAGAATCTGAAAGTTCACTAGTTTGATATATAAATGCCATTACTATCCTTGTGATTGAAGTCACCTCAGGGTGTAGAAATTGTGTAAGAAGCATATCCAAAGATTATCCACCAACGTGTTTTGATTCTGAAAAGTTATTTTAAAGTGTATTTACACTGTTACAGCGAATTGCATTTTAAAGAACACTTATTGAAAAATGGAGGTTAACTAAAATAATTATTCATAACTGAAAACTTGAGTGCAAGTGTTACAGCTCAAATCAGTCACACTACCATACAGGCCTATACCAAAATGTGGGTTACCTAATACCAAGCAGATAAGTGTTGTGTAGTCTCACATAGTGTGGTTGCACCAATTCTTACCCAACAATGGCCGATGTCATTCTTTTTAATGCTATATATCCAATAGTTTGGATGTTTGCCTTAGATTGTTCAATTAGCAAATAATGAGCCCGCTAGTCGGAGTTGAGGATGGTATAATTCTTTTTAGTATCATGCGTAGTCTAAGATTCTAGTGCCGGGTTAAAATAGTCTTATTTGGCAAGCAGCCCGACAGTTTTTCTTTGTAGATTGTATGATATTGTACAGTTCTCACTTCCCTCTAAAATGTACTAGATATCTCCGCTCACTGCGCCAAAAGAGAATGCTTGCTCCCACGACGTCGAGCCCTCACAATCACTTAAATGTGACATTCTGAAGGGTAAATGTGCCCTGGTGCAAGAGGTCTACTGAAGTCTTTGAGTAATGAATTTCAGGAGCTTACTCTCGACTTGTATTCTCAACATGATTTGGCGGCTGAAAGATATATTTAGTTGCTTACCTTTTTCCGCACATCACATGTGCATGACAAAGACACTATCACGATGAAGAACCAGCCTTCTCATCTTTGAATTCCCCTTGATCCTCCGAGCAGTGCAAATCACCTTCCTTCTCAGTCGTCACAACTATCGAAGTCCTCTGAAACTCTCCTCCTGTGAACATAATAATTACAATGACAAACTCTGAGAATGGGAAGATTTTGGAAGGTTACCAACACCCTTTCTCGCCATGCAAACAGACAATGCGATTTACGAACAACCAAACTATTGAGCCACTCAACCCATGATCCATTTCATTCAATGTATATATCTTTGCTCTGTATACAGGATACTTTAGAGCAGGGTGATAGATTTCAAGTTGCAATCTACTAGCTAGCCATAAAAAGTCACTTGCCACCTCATTTATATACATATAACAAAAAGCACACCATTTCCTACTCGGCAAAACCTCATTATCACCGGCCAGTGGCTGGTAGAGAGTCCACCTTTTATGCCCTGCTTTAGTGTGTGTAGAAAAAGAAATGGTAAGGGTTGGAGACGAGGATGTGTATAGAGAAGAAGGGAATGGCAACAATTTATCAAAAGCACTTGCATGCAATATTCATCACAATATGCAGTACACCCTCCCAGCAAATTGACCTACACGATCACCAGCCTAACACACCCAGAAGCATACCCATCGAACCAGCCACACATCTTTTGCTCAGCTATGCAATCACCTACAACCTAGCTAAAATCACAAAAAAGAACTCACCTATACAATAGGGATGTAACGGTATAACGGTATACCGTTAAAGATACCGTGAAACACTTAATTGAACAATAATAACCGTCACATTGTTTATACCGTTATACCGTTCATACCGTTAAGTGTGCTTTTCAACCTGATTTGGAAAGGCTGCAGTAAGCAATTGCTGTGCAGTCTTGGTTTTGCACTGTTGGATGTGCCTTCTGCCAAGTAGTTTCAGTTGGAGCAGTTTTTAATGCCATTCCATAAACCACACGTGCCTGACACAAAAGCAATATGTTAGCAATAGGAAGAATAGATACAGTGCCAAGAAGGAAAAGGGTTTACTTTGGGGTGGCGGCTTTGGGGTTTATATATTTATAATGGATAATATTCTCTAAACATATGGCAATGGGGGATTTTGCTGGTTCTATCATTGAATTTACATATAATAAGTCACACTGCGAAATTCACTCATCTCTGTGGGTATTCCCTGCTGCCATACCAAAGGGTAACATGTCAGTGATTACTGAACACCTTTTGGCCTGCAAGTAAACTAAAGGCTGTAACGTAAAGAGAGAGTGCGTGCGTGTGTGTATGTGAGTGTGTATGCGCACAAGCGTATACTACCATCACCCTCCTTTGATCTGTGGCATGCAGATTGTCAAGATGGCAACATGTTCATCTTCACCAGTAGCCAGTGGGGGAGCAAAAAGCCTAAATGGCCACTTAAGAAAAGCTATTCAGTTTGGTTTGCCAGTTGCAGCAGGCCTCCACCCCACCCACTCCTCTCCACACGTGTGTTTGTGTTTGGTGGAAGCAAGGCATTTCAGTGGAAAGTATGTTGAAAAGCCCAATTCTGGCCCTGGGTGCCTGGTTTTGTTTGTGATGATACATCTGTCAATGTATGACCTTTTAGAAAATATTTGTTAAGATTAGTTAACTCCACCTGCTATACCGCGATAACCATGATATACCATCATTTGGCAAGAAGGTTATCGTACCGTCATAAAACGAATACCGTGACACCTCTACTATACAACCATAAATATAAACACACCCAGAAGCTTCCCCATCTAACTAGCGTAGCTTTGCATCATCCACAGCTTGCCAGAGCCTGCCAGAATACCCTACTGGGGAGCCTATGCTACACATCAGAGCCTGCCAGAATACCCTACTGGGGAGCCTATGCTACACATCAGAGCCTGCCAGAATACCCTACTGGGGAGCCTATGCTACACATCAGAGCCTGCCAGAATAACCTACTGGGGAGCCTATGCTACACATCAGAGCCTGCCAGAATACCCTACTGGGGAGCCTATGCTACACATCAGAGCCTGCCAGAATACCCTACTGGGGGGCCTATGCTACACATCAGAGCCTGCCAGAATACCCTACTGGGGGGCCTATGCTACACATCAGAGCCTGCCAGAATACCCTACCCGGGGGCCTATGCTACACATCAGAGCCAGCCAGAATACCCTACTGGGGAGCCTATGCTACACATCAGAGCCTGCCAGAATACCCTACTGGGGAGCCTATGCTACACATCAGAGCCTGCCAGAATACCCTACTGGGTAGCCTATGCTACACATCAGAGCCTGCCAGAATACCCTACTGGGGGGCCTATGCTACACATCAGAGCCTGCCAGAATACCCTACTGAGGAGCCTATGCTACACATCAGAGCCTGCCAGAATACCCTACTGGGGAGCCTATGCTACACATCAGAGCCTGCCAGAATACCCTACTGGGGGGCCTAAGCTACACATCAGAGCCTGCCAGAATACCCTACTGGGGAGCCTATGCTACACATCAGCGCCTGCCAGAATACCCTACTGGGGAGCCTATGCTACACATCAGAGCCTGCCAGAATACCCTACTGGAGAGCCTATGCTACACATCAGAGCCTGCCAGAATACCCTACTGGGGAGCCTATGCTACACATCAGAGCCTGCCAGAATACCCTACTGGAGAGCCTATGCTACACATCAGAGCCTGCCAGAATACCCTACCCGGGGGCCTATGCTACACATCAGCGCCTGCCAGAATACCCTACCCGGGGGCCTATGCTACACATCAGCGCCTGCCAGAATACCCTACCCGGGGGCCTATGCTACACATCAGAGCCTGCCAGAATACCCTACTGGGGAGCCTATGCTACACATCAGAGCCTGCCAGAATACCCTACTGGGGGGCCTATGCTACACATCAGCGCCTGCCAGAATACCCTACTGGGGGGCCTATGCTACACATCAGAGCCTGCCAGAATACCCTACTGGGGAGCCTATGCTACACATCAGAGCCTGCCAGAATACCCTACTGGGGAGCCTATGCTACACATCAGAGCCTGCCAGAATACCCTACTGGGGGGCCTAAGCTACACATCAGAGCCTGCCAGAATACCCTACTGGGGGGCCTATGCTACACATCAGAGCCTGCCAGAATACCCTACTGGGGAGCCTATGCTACACATCAGAGCCTGCCAGAATACCCTACTGGGGAGCCTATGCTACACACCAGAGCCTGCCAGAATACCCTACTGGGGGGCCTATGCTACACATCAGAGCCTGCCAGAATACCCTACTGGGGGGCCCTATGCTACACATCAGAGCCTGCCAGAATACCCTACTGGGGGGCCTATGCTACACATCAGAGCCTGCCAGAATACCCTACTGGGGGGCCTATGCTACACATCAGCGCCTGCCAGAATACCCTACTGGGGGGCCTATGCTACACATCAGAGCCTGCCAGAATACCCTACTGGGGGGCCTATGCTACACATCAGTGCCTGCCAGAATACCCTACTGGGGGGCCTATGCTACACATCAGAGCCTGCCAGAATACCCTACTGGGGAGCCTATGCTACACATCAGAGCCTGCCAGAAAACCCTACTGGGGAGCCTATGCTACACATCAGAGCCTGCCAGAATACCCTACTGGGGAGCCTATGCTACACACCAGAGCCTGCCAGAATACCCTACTGGGGGGCCTATGCTACACATCAGAGCCTGCCAGAATACCCTACTGAGGGGGCTATGCTACACATCAGCGCCTGCCAGAATACCCTACTGGGGGGCCTATGCTACACATCAGAGCCCGCCAGAATACCCTACTGGGGGGCCTATGCTACACATCAGTGCCTGCCAGAATACCCTACTGGGGGGCCTATGCTACACATCAGGGCCTGCCAGAATACCCTACTGGGGGGCCTATGCTACACATCAGGGCCTGCCAGAATACCCTACTGGGGGGCCTATGCTACACACCAGAGCCTGCCAGAATACCCTACTGGGGGGCCTATGCTACACACCAGAGCCTGCCAGAATACCCTACTGGGGGGCCTATGCTACACATCAGCGCCTGCCAGAATACCCTACTGGGGGGCCTATGCTACACATCAGAGCCTGCCAGAATACCCTACTGGGGGGCCTATGCTACACATCAGCGCCTGCCAGAATACCCTACTGGGGGGCCTATGCTACACACCAGAGCCTGCCAGAATAGCCTACTGGGGAGCCTATGCTAAACATCAGAGCCTGCCAGAATACCCTACTGGGGGGCCTATGCTACACATCAGAGCCTGCCAGAATACCCTACTGGGGGGCCTATGCTACACATCAGCGCCTGCCAGAATACCCTACTGGGGAGCCTATGCTACACATCAGAGCCTGCCAGAATACCCTACTGGGGAGCCTATGCTACACACCAGAGCCTGCCAGAATACCCTACTGGGGAGCCTATGCTACACATCAGAGCCTGCCAGAATACCCTACTGGGGAGCCTATGCTACACATCAGAGCCTGCCGGAATACCCTACTGGGGAGCCTATGCTACACACCAGAGCCTGCCGGAATACCCTACTGGGGAGCCTATGCTACACATCAGAGCCTGCCGGAATACCCTACTGGGGGGCCTATGCTACACATCAGAGCCTGCCAGAATACCCTACTGGGGAGCCTATGCTACACATCAGAGCCTGCCAGAATACCCTACTGGGGAGCCTATGCTACACATCAGAGCCTGCCAGAATACCCTACTGGGGAGCCTATGCTACACATCAGAGCCTGCCAGAATACCCTACTGGGGAGCCTATGCTACACATCAGAGCCTGCCAGAATACCGTACTGGGGAGCCTATGCTACACATCAGAGCCTGCCAGAATACCCTACTGGAGAGCTTTGCAGCAGAGAGTAGTGTTGCACCTGATCTAAAGCGCAAGAGAGCTTGCTCTCGCACTTTAATGCAAGAGAACCCTCCAACCATGAATGACTGATAGGGTTGTTAGTAAGAAAATTGTTGTGTACCTACCCACAACACAGCTATACTTCGTAGACTTGTGCAAATGGTTAATATCCGATCTCATCAAAACTTCTGAAGCAGAGCATCACTAAAACAAGCAGTTACACTTGCAGTACAGCGGCTCTTTATGCGCATTACATAGGAACACACACATTGGTTTAGCTCTTATGCATATAATATTCTCTTGTAGAGTTCATATGAGCATTAAAAATAGTATAGTGAACAAATCTGTGAATCCCAGTATTAGTACTAATGGGCTTGAACATAATCCTGGCATACACTTCCTATTCACTTCTGGGACCCTAATCCTACAGGCAATTAAACTAAGAATATAGTCACACGAGGGTGGTCAGGAAAGATGAGCCAGGAGTCATGGGATATTATTTCAGCCATTGTAAAACCCATCAAATGGAAGGGGATAAACTACCACATTCCATGGCTCCATAGCAATGCTCTAAAAGCAATGACATTTCATGGATAACAATACATGTAAGACAACAGCAATCCACCCGCTGGATTCTCTTCTCCCATTCACTAATATCATTGCGGGGTCACTTATCCTGGCCAGAGGGGAGGCACAGGTGTTATGTGAGCTGTAACCAGTCTTGCACCAAACATCAGTGAATAGTTAAGAAGCCCACCTGGCAAATGTTAGCATGCCCCACACTATGATTAAATTAAACAAATTTGAAAAATTAGCAAACTCCTTAAGTGCTAAGGATGAGTTTGCTCGTCCTTTTTGAATGGAGTTGCAAAATAGCCTGGCACCTAAGAGGGTTAAAGGCTATTCTTTATTTATTGGTCACTTATTAGGCGCTTATACAATTAGCAAAAACTGTTTCAAAGCGCCGACAGGGGAAGGTAGAATATTACAATAAAGATAAATAATTGAATACTACAAACAAATAATGAGAATAAAAGGGAGGGGAGGTATTCCTACTATGCCTTGTGAGTGTTCAGAACATGCAAGGGCAGAGGGGAGGGGGGTAAGTGATAGCTGCTGCGGTGCTCATGGAGAAGTGCTCGCGTGAAGCGCTTAAGAAAAGAACAACGTAAGTGCAAGCTCCTGTGGGAGCATAAATAATTGCAGTAAAAAATAGACAGCAACTCGGATGAGAGTGTGGGGGCTCTGGGCCCCGAGGATACATAATGGCCCTGCACATCAGTCAGGCTACTGTATGATTAGCATGGAAGAAAGGAGGAGAATGAGGAAGTAAAGAGAAAGGTCTTGAGGCTTTTCCAGAACTTAAGACGGTCCTGCTCAAGATGCAGAGGGAGAGGGAGGCTATTCCACAGAAGGGAGCCTGTTGAGGAAAGTGATCGACCAACAGCTCTCCGTTTAGCAAACCACTTCACACGCAGGGAGTTGGTACCAGAGAAACACAGGGGTCGAGAAGGGGAGTATTTGGCCAGGAAACGTTGAAGATTGAATGGTCCCTGTCCCCAGATAGCCTTGTGGATGATACAGAGGGATTTGAATGTAACCCGTGCTGAGACCGGGAGCCATTGAAGGCTTCGTAGGGCAGGAGAAATGCAGTACCTGGGCTTGAGATCAAGGATACGTCTTGCCGCCCTATCCTGGGTTAGCTGGAGAGGTCGCAGGGTGGACGAAGGAAGATTGAAGAGGCTATTGCAATAGTCTAGCCTGGAGAGGTCCAGAGTACGGGTAACATTTAGTGTCTTGGGGAAGGTGAGGAAGGGTAGAGTTCCTTTGAGAAGGAAGAGCTGAAAGTGGGACTTCTTGACTATGTCCTGAATATGAGCGATGAAGGAAAGGGAGGAATCGAACTCAGATTCCTGGCTTCAGAGGTGGTAGGAGACCATGGAGGAAGGGCATAGTGAAGGGAAGTAGTAGGGTGCAGGGTCCCAATAGGGAGAATCTCTGTTTTGCTGGCATTGAGGCAGAGGTCATTAGCAGTGCACCAGGCCTGGATGACGACATTGAGGCAGTCGGGGATGAAGGAAGGTGCAAGGGCGTCAGTAGGAGGTTTGAAGAAGAGTTGTGTGTTGTCAGCGTAGCTGGAGAGGTAGGATGGGGCCGAGGGGGGAGGGAGGCTGGGTTGGAAGAGTGTGCAACAAGGCTGTTCAGTATGTCCTGGCTTTTGAAAGTGAAGTGAGAGGGGAGTGCTTTGCAAAGCTCCTGGGAAGGAGTAGGATCAGAAGATGCTGCGGACGGGTTGCCAAGTTCCCTGCAGATTTGGAAGAGTTCCGCCGTGTTGTTGGACGCATTGGACACTCGTGCCTGAATGTGGGCTCTTTTTATGGCACAGATGGAGAGTCTGTAGTGTCTCTGGATCAGACGGCAGGCCAGTTTGCCAGAGGGTGAGCCTGAACTGTGCCACTTCTGTTTAGCAGCGCTGCACTAACGTTTCTGGTCTGAAAGGCCGGAGTCGCTTGGAGGCAGGTTTCAGGCGGATCCTAATGAATGGGGCAACGATGTCAAGGGTGTTGGTAAAGGAAAGATAGAGGTTGCTGAGGGCAGAATCAGTGGTAGAGTCTGGGTTGGGTGGGCAAGGGGGAATGAAGGTGGAAGAGTAGGCGGCAGCTGACACTCGTTTCATCGGATGAATGTTTGTGAACGAGGTTGGCAGAGCTTTATGAGGAGTTGTCACAGGGCCATAGGGACCCAGATGAGAGGTGAGCAGAGAGTGGTCAGACCAGGAGAGGGGGGTGACCAGGGGAGAAGCGAGAGTGAGGTTGGAGTGGATGATGGTGTCTAGCGTGTGTCCAGCAGAATTGGGCAGGGCCAGAGGGAAGAATGGAGAGGGATAGGGAGGAGCAGAGATCAGTGAAGAGGGTAGTTGCTGCTAGGCAGAAACCTGTGCAGTTCCCTTAGGGACCACTGCAAAAGGCTTAATACTACAGGTGTTGGCAGCAAACCCAATTGGTAGCAGTCTGTACCACCCAGATTTACCTGGTAGCTGTGGCTGAGCAGTCAGACTTCTCTCAAGAAGAAGAGTTAGGCAGTTTATAGAGTATACACATTAGGTACCAAAATACAGTAGCACAAGCAAACACTGACCAGAGCTTTGGTATAAAAGTATATCATTATTTATTTAAAAACACACACTTGTAAAAATACACTCACACTAATATGGCAAGCAAGTTCAAAACACAGTCACTATCAATATATATACATCCCTGATTACTTATTGAACAAGTCTTAGTTAAAACACCACTTATTTGCAGACAGAGGTGAGCGCTTAACCTAAAATGGCACTCCAATAAGTTACTTAAAAAGGGAGGGAAAAGGCAGAATTCGGGAAAGCTCACAATACCAACACTTTTAAAAGAACCACAGCAAGGCAAGGAAGGCAGAGTCTACTGTAGAGCAAGAAAGTTCATAGGCCAGGCCCACTCTTGGAGAGAGCAAGGCGGAATGTGTCCAAGATCACACAGTTGAATTATACTTTCAGGAGACTTTGTCGATAGTTCAAAAAGGAGTTGGATCAGTTCAGCAAAAGTTAGTTAAGAGGTCCCAGGTCACCCCAGGATAGAGAGTCAAGGATTTACGTGACACCTTGAACAGTCTGTTGCAAGGGAGACCAGGCGGGACACAGTACCTGAAATGATGAGAAGGCTCCAGCGGGGGCAGTTGTTCCTGGCAGGGGTTGCAAGTCGGTGCTTCGTCCAGGGGAAGAGGAGATCTCGACGTGGAGGAAAGCTGGAGGTCGTTGCATTGCCAGGGAAGAAACCAGCCGCTGAGTTTCTCGGGTAAAAGGTACTACCCTTTTATTTGCGGTAGTGGTGAAGCGTGTCTACCCGGCCGCCGGGGTGCTTGGCACGGGCGATTCGACCACGAGACGATCCAGGAAGGCGAAAAAGAGGGCAAACTGGTTATCCCCACCAGTTCAAAGGAAGAAGACTCTACGGGATGAAGATCTTCTCTGTCGTCGGGAAGTGGTGAGGCGGTTCAGCAGGGCTCCACCGGTGGTTTCGTCGTTGCAGGTCGGCTCAGATTTTCCCTCTTCGGATTCTTTAGGTCCTGTGGCGACTTCTGAAGTTCCAGTCCCGAAAGCCCTGCTTTTATGCGGAAAACCTCCATTCATCAGTACTAGCCGTTAATCAAACATGCTAAGTGGTGAGCCTGGCGGCACACTACTGGGCAATCACACAAGAGTGCGACTTGAGTTGCTGAGGCAACTCAGTCCAGGGTGCCTAAACCCCCCCCTCCCACACATCCTGTAGACCCAGACAGAGTGGCACCACTTTGGAGGGCTTCTGTGTAGAAGCCTGCCAAGAAGTGGAACAAAGGGCTCGACTTGGGTTAGAGTTACAAAAGCGAACACAGACGCCATTTTGGCACCGAGTTCTGGCAAAAAATACTAACCGGCGAATTAATATTAATTTAATAAACCAGCGTTATGTTTGAGGCTATGCTAAAAAGTGGTAGCCTTGAACAATGGGAAAATCCCATAGGAATATATTCACGGTCGAATATAAAAAGTAGTATCCACTGCCACCAGCGGGAGAATAAACTACATGTCCCACGGTGTCCCCCGGCATGCAATAATCAAACATTATTACCAAGGCCCTTGATGGCCTTTCAAGTTGCGAATGTTTCTTATTAAAAATGTCTATGACTTGGGGGGCGCACAAAATGGCAGCCATTCTGTAGAGCTCCACTCCGGCCGATAATCCTCTTGTCAAAAGATCCTATTTGGAGCCACCCAACTGCATAAATCCACATGATATATGGGTGTGAAGAGTTGTAGACGACCTGGCCGCAAAATCGCACCAATCTAGCTACTAAAGACCAAAATATTCATCCTAAGAAGCTGCAGCGGTGGGGAGAGGCAACGAGAGCCAGCTGCGAGATTCAGGGAAATTCCACTCTGTGCCTCAGCGCTGCTGGGCCGCGAGGGAGGAGGGGCCTGCGCCACTAATGTCAAACGTGCTGCCCACCCCACATTACAACAGCCCTTGGACGGTCGTGTGTTTCCCAACTCCTGAGCCGCAGAACCCGGGACAGACGGGGTTAGTCCACGCTGCGGAGCGAAGATACTCTGACCAGACCCTGTGGAGCACAGCCGTGCTGCGATATAAGGGAGAGCTGCAAAAACGAACATCGAAACGAAACTTGCTGCCCGAATCAAGGAGCAGTGTCATACCTGTGGGTTCGCCTCCCTGGCCTGGACTGTTGGGGCCGACAAGACCCCGAGGTAGGTGTGCGGCCCCTCAGCAGTTGGCATCCTTTGGAATTGGACAGGATCCCCTTACTCCCCCGCGCAACAAGCTCCAGCCGGAGCTCGGAAGGGGTGGCAAGACGCATGGACTGCTTAGAGGATCGGGCACCCGGTGGGTTAGTCTCCCCTGATGTTGGGGAGAGACCCGCCGGCTGATACCCGGCTTGGCACCTCCAGTGGTGCGGGGACGTGGCCTTGCGAGGTAGACACTGCGTGCCACACCAGGGACCCAGACCGGCTCGCTGCGCTGTCTCCACGTTGGATTTGGGGAGGACATACGCAGTAGCCATGCAACATATGCCCGGGGGCACTGTAGAATGTTGAAACCAAAGCACAGACCTTATGGATAACCCCGCACTATGAGCTTGTACCTGGACATTCGCTGAGACTCTGAAGATCCCGAACTATCCCTAGTTCGTACAGGGACCAAAACGGCAGCCTATGCGCGACCCCACCTCCCTCACTCCCGCTACTCCGGTCCACAATACAAATGCACGCCATCGCGAAGTGCCACAATAATATTCAGCAGCGATGCGCCGTTCTTGAAGAGGGGGGGGGGGAGACCAGATGGAACGACAGAACGCCGCCGCCGCCGCCACTAAGGTGAAAGCACTGCAGTTCTGTTGACCGCACCATTAGCTGTATAAAAGGTTCAACTGGCATATTACCACCGGACTGCCCGATTTACAAGGGGAAAAGGCAGACACGACCTAGTGTGTATCCCAGTGGATAACGGAGGACGCTGTCGTACGTGGAAGAGCACAATCCCTTCCAGGTGACAGGTGGCCTTTGTGAAGAATGACTGTATTGAAAACATTACAGGTTGAAGTGCTATATGAAGTTATGCTAGTTGGGAACCATAATTTACACCAACTATAAACAATGACATGTGATGCTGAACATTCCCTATTGATACACTATAGCATGCAGTGCACCGATATGCAAGCAGTTTGAGAGACATCTGTGGAAAACACAGCAATAATCAAACGAGGAACCGCACAACCTGCTCCTGAGAAACACGAGGACTCACACACTGAATGGGCCTCTGCCCACACCTTAATCCTTGAGGGCCCGACGAGACAGCACGACTCTATGGCTGCGTAGTGGTGTCCCACGGATGCCGCGCTGATTACTGGCTTGGTTTCTCTGGCCCAGCGCCTGGCAGTGGTCACACACAGACGCTGCGCTCCCGACACAATCTATCCCTGCAAATTCATCCCTCCACGGGGAAAGGACGCCACGAGGACAAATCTCCACCCAAGTACCTCACCACACAAATACCTCTAGGTTAACCATAAAGTTAAAACATACATTGAAATCTACTACGTGGACTTACCCAACGTCTGTAATTGCCTGGCCCCATTGTGTGTACTTGCTTGCACCAGCCACACCGGAGGATGAGAGACATCTATACTTCATCTTTTCGGTGATGAAAAGGGGAGCCAGCTCCAAGAAAAAGAACACTGGACCTATGGACTCCTTCACAAGCAGCCAAACCCCAGCCATCCTGCAACGACCTCCAGCGACATCCTCCGAAAAACTCCAGATATGATCAACAGTGGATTCATGTCAGTCAACGTGAAACTGGATGATACGGTTGCCACTATTGTTTCGTTAAAGTCTTGCGTGGACAAGGAAAGTGCACGAGTGACACAGGCTGAGGCAAGGATCAGCACCAATGAAGATTCGATTGGACAAACACTCATGATATTACTCTATCAAAGGGTGAGATGACCAAACTGCGTGGCAAATGTGATACCTGGAATCCAGGTCCCCGCAGAATAACATCCGTATGGTGGGCGTGGCGAAGCCCTCCTGCAAGGGTCCAGTGGAAACACTCTTGAAATCACTGTTCGGTGACGAAGCCTTCTCAAACCACTTTTTTGGTAGAGAGGGCCCACCGCACGCTGGCCCAGGCGCCCAAAACCCAGAGCTCTCACCCCCCGCACCATAGTCGCTAAACTACTGAACTCTCTGCCTGGCAAGGGAGATGGGGCCCCTCCGCCATGAGGTCAACTGCATTCACATCTATCCGGATTTTGCTGAGGAAGTACAAGCTCAAAGAAGATCTTACGACCAAGTCAAGAAACAACTCCGCCTGCGACTGGTCCCGTATGCATTGATTTTTCCGGCGAAGTTGTGGATATAACATGGGGGCTGTGCACACTTTTTCGAACATCCTACAGAAGCCACGGACTAACAGATGCTACAATCCCACATCGGCCACGTGGACAAAAACCAGACCAAATAGACTCGTGCAGCCTGTTATGGACAGGAAAGACCCGGCCGATCCTTTTAATGTTTGCAATCTGAAAAGAAGGTGTTTGGGTGGCACTGATCTGTACCTGTTTTCATAGGCGGGACAGGCTGCATCCAGCTGTGGCATTGTGTGCCACAACATATGCACCTCCCAAGTGTTCTATAAGTTGATGATGATACCCTTTTTCATGTTTGGGTTGATGGTGCGGGATGGGGGAGAATATGGAGACTGTTTACCCCCAGCACTAGGCTGGGGCTTGTTAAAAGTTTAAAATCACAGAGTTATGTCGCCATAGGCGATGTCCGATCAACTTTTACACATCATAACACAAGAAATAGTATCGTGATAAATGGCACGGAAAGCACATATTGACAGAGGGTTGATTGTCAAATTGCTCTCCTGGAATGTGCGGGTGCTCAAAAAACCCGGTTAAAGCCAGGAAGGTTGCTGAGTATATAACAAGGCATAGCCCACATATACTACTATATGTAACACAGAGTATTCTGCCCAATCTAGAGGAGTCCTTACCCTGATTCCCCTGTCATTGGGTTTCCGATACTTCAACAGTAAAATAGATGTCCAAGGCAGATTTGTGTTGGTATGGGGGAGGTGGCTGGCCGTTCGATGGTAATAGTTAACACCTATGGGCCGAACATTGATGGTCCAGAATTTTACTGCACGATTTGATTCAAAGCATCACTGGCCTCTGCAGACATTTTTAAAGCCTGCTAATTCTGTTACTCACCACTCCGAATAGGTCAAAGATGCGGAGAACACGACCTTGGAGATGTTGGTAGCATAGAATTCCGAATTCAGCCTTCCATCCCAGCTCCCCTGAGTACAAGACTCAGGCTTCCTCAAAGAGGGGCTCTTTTCCACAATGTACCTCTCTGCTGTTTCAGTAGAACAGACAGAGATGTCAATTGAATAAAAGAGCGGGGAGAACACACACCGCCAATACCAATGCTGCAAAAGAATACCAAGATATTAGACAGTGTTGATTGGACAACTACCTATATGGATATTGGAGTGGAATTGCGTTTCCCCGGGATAATCAACAAAGAATAACACGAATGAGTGGAATAAATCTAAATCAGTATTGTTTCACACTTTAGCTATAGAATTGATAACAACTGACCTGAGTAAAGATAAATGGAGTAGGAGGAGTCCAGGATTGAAACAGGAGTTCAGAATTCTGAAGACAACGACAGGAGAAAATAACAGACAATAGATATGTACCTGAGTACACGAATATGGTTGAGTAGTTGTTGAGATGATCCGGATGAAAACAGCCAAAATTGATGTGCGGAGCGGTAACCAGGGAAGAACCGCAAGACACAGAAGAGAGCCGTATCCAGAAGCGTTCCTAGTCCAACAACCAGACGATCACAACAAGAACAAGGGAGGAGACGAAGCAATCCAATTTCAGGCAAAATGTCAAAACCAGGAATTCAGATAAGGATTCGTGTAGGGATACACGAAGAAGAAACGGATGAAACCGCGTGTAGCTGGTAACGCTAATTAGCAGCAACGAGCCCCTTGGAAGACAGTGGTTTTATAGTCGTAAGAGGGGCGTGGATTGCTGTACGTCTTCCACGTACAAGGCGTGTCAGGTGACCTGGAGTACGTCGACGTTTGTACAGACGCCATGGTAGCTTGTACCTGGACAAAAGAGGAGCCTGTAAAGAAGATGTACTCTGCAAGGATGCCGACGGGGAAGTCTGAAGTGTAACAGCATCCTCCCCCAAAGACACCGGCAACCCCCTGGCGGAATGGAAGCTCCTGAGAAGAACCGGACAATGCAAATTGGAGAGTGGCTCCCAAGTACGGTCCTCAGGCCCGTACCCCTTCCAATCCACGAGGTAGGACAACGTACCCCTAGACACCCTGCAGTCCAGGATACGCGAGACCTCATATTCCTCCTCACCATCCACCAAGATCGGCGAAGGACGAGTAGGCAGACGGGTCCCAGCGATGAAAGGCTTGATCAAGGAGACGTGAAAGACTGGGTGTATGCGCCATGATCGCGGCAAAGAAAGCTTAACTGCCACGGGATTGATGACATCAGTAATGACATAGGGTCCCACAAATTTAGGCAGAAGTGAGCGTTTACCTGCAATTCACAAATTGCGGGACGATAACCACACTTTCATGCCACTGCGATAGACTGGAGCAGGTGATCGATGCACATCGGCATACTTCTTGGCACGATCTTGAGCTCGGAGTAAATGGCAGCGTACATCCCGATGAATCTTATCGATATCTCTGATGCAATCCTTTGCTGCAGGATTAATGGCCGGTAATACCGGATCAAGTGGAAGTGTTCTAGGATGACCACCATACAGGGCGAAAAAAGGAGAAAATCCAGTTGATGTATGCATAGAGTTGTTATATGCAAATTCTGCATAAGGCAAAGAAGTAAACCAAGACTTTTGGTACTGAAGGCATAAACAGCGTAGATACTGTTCGATGGTAGCATTAGTTCTCTCAGTTTGCCCATCCGTTTGAGGATGGTAAGCTGAGGAATACCTGTCTTCAATACCCAAAGAAGCTGTAAGAGCCTTCCAGAATCGTGACGTAAATTGGGTGCCACGATCGGAAACAATGACCGAGGGTAACCCAAAGAAACGAAACACATTTGTCAAGAACAGTTTTGCCAATTCAGGAGCTGCAGGTAAACCAGAACAAGGTATGAACAATGCGTATTTAGTGAAGTAATCAACGATTACCCAAATAGTGTCATAACCCTGAACGTCAGGAAGTTCCACAATGAAATCCATAGACAGCATCTGCCAAGGTTTGTACGGCACAGGAAGAGGTTGTAACAATCCAACTGGTTTGGCTCTAGAAGTTTTACACTGAGTGCATATGGAACAAGTCAAAATGTAATCCTTTACATCACGAACCATAGAAGGCCACCAGGCCCAACGCCGTAAGGCTTCAAGAGTTTTTTGACTTCCTGGATGTGCAGCAATCAAGGAATCGTGAGACCACTGAAGAGTTAAGTCTCTAGCTTGACCTGATGGTATATAGACGCGCCCTTGAATGAATGGCATACCCTGAATGATTTCCAGATTGAGGTCACTGATCTCTTTAGGATGTTTTAAAACCCAATCAAGGATAATTGAACGCAAAGAGGGCTGAACCGAACAACCACAAACAACCTTATTTGGTAGAAGAGGAAGAGCTTCGATCTGTTGAGACTGGCCATCCGCATGTAAACGCGAGAGAGTATCAGCCGAAACTTGAGCTTTAGCAGGACGGTATGTAATAACAAATTGGTATTGTGAAAAGAATAAATGCCACCGTGCCTGTCTAGCTGTAAGACATTTCATAGACTTGAAGGCTAAGAGTCTGCGGTGATCAGAGTATACAGTTACAAGGTGTTTAGCCCCCAAAAGATGATGCCTCCATTCCAAGAATGCATCTCTGATGGCTAAAAGTTCGCGTTCTGTGATGGAATAATTCTTTTCGTAAGCTGTCAATTTACGAGAAAAATAGGCAACAGGATGAATCTCTCCCGAATGCGGACAGGTTTGAGACAATACCGCCCCAATGGCATAACCTGAAGCATCAGCTTCCATAAAAAAAGGAAGTTCGGGATCAGGATGTTTGAGGACAGGAGCGGAAGTGAAGGCAGATTTTAATTGATCAAAGGCTCCCTGAGCTTCTGAAGACCATACAAATGGTACTTTGACACTTGTCAGAGAGGTAAGTGGTGCAGATATTTCAGAAAACCCATTGATGAAGCATCTATAGAAGTTTGCAAATCCCAGGAATGATTGTAATGATTTGACTGAATTAGGCACAGGCCATTCCAAGATCGCACTTATTTTGGAATGACTCATGCGCACACCATTGTTAGTAAGATCATATCCCAGAAATTCCACCTTTGAGGCATGAAATATGCACTTTTCGGCTTTAACGAACAATCTATGTTCTCTCAGACGTTGGAGTACTATCTTGACGTGTTTTTCGTGGTCTTCCTGGTTTTGAGAATAAATCAAAATGTCATCCAGGTAGACAACAACAAATTGATCAAGAATGTCGTAAAACAGATCGTTCATGAAAGCTTGAAAGGTGGCCGGGGCATTACATAAGCCAAAAGGCATGACAAGATATTCAAATAGGCCATAACGTGTTTTAAATGCGGTCTTCCATTCGTCCCCCTCTCTCATGCGGACGAGATTGTAAGCTCCTCTAAGATCGAGCTTAGTGAATATTTTGGAAGAACCCAACTGGTCAAGAAGGACAGAAATCAGAGGAAGAGGATACTGGTTTTTAATGGTTGCTGCATTCAAAGCACGATAATCTATACAAGGACGTAGATCCCCTTCCTTCTTAGGGACAAAGAAAAGTGGTGATGAAATAGGTGATTTGGAAGAACGAATAAATCCCATGGACAAAGCCTTGTCTATGTAATCTTTAAGAACTTCGTCTTCTTTGAGAGTGAGAGAGTACACTCTGCCAGATGGTATTTTTACTCCCGGAATTAGGTCTATTGGACAATCATAAGCTCTATGTGGAGGTAGAGTCTCCGCCATCCCTTTGTCAAAAACATCTGAGTAATCTGTATAATGTGAAGGTATCTCTCAGATTTAGGGGGTTCTTTGTTAAGGTTAATACCAGGATTCTCCCTCTCTTCCTTCTCACCTGTTTCTTGTTCCTCAGATGAGCTCTCAGTAGATATCGTCCTTCTATTTCTCCAAGTTCCCTCTTCTCTCTCCTTGTAGGTTTTGGGACGAACTCGTCTGGAGGCCACCTTGCCAGTTCGCAGATTGCTCGGCAGTGGGACCCTCAGGGAGTCCGCCCCTAATTCCAGGGAAAAAGGCGTATGCCGGAAAAAACCCTGGCGTGATGGTTAACTGCTGCGGGATGGAATGCAGGAGAGCGTAGAACGTGATTCCCAAAAGACTCTTCCAAGAATCAAACAAAGCGAAGCGAAATCCAGGCACAACAAGGCGGAAGGTGAGTGAATGCAGCTGAGTGGAAGCAGGATTCGTACACGAAGGGAAGCGGGAAACGAGAGTTGTAGTACATGGACCAGAGAAGAGAAGCATAGAGCGGGGACGGAAGACAAAACAAGGTAAGCAAGCAAGGTAAGGCGGAGGAATGCGGGAGACAGATCCCCAGCGGGGAAACAGCTGGAGGGCAGAGAAATACTCACACGGAGCGCGAAGGAAGGAACTTCAGCGTGTTAACCCGAAGCGGAAACTGAGAGTTGCAACGCACCAGCGTAGCTGTTCGGTGCGTAGATAACGTTGAGCCTCAGGGGGCGTGGCACGGCAGTCCGGACACTAGACCGCAGTGTATGGTTCCGTTAGTGTTTCCTCCATCGATTCCACAGTTTCCAGGACGGACGCGTCGTGACAGTATAACCTCTTCTCCTCTGGACTCCTCCGGGTTTCCCTGGATAGTTTCTATGGAAGAGACGTAGTAGTCGAGGTGCACTGAGGTTTCTTGCAGGTTCCCAGGACCTTTCGGTCCAAGGGTATCCCTTCCAAAGTATGAGGTACTGGAGAACCCCGTGTCTGTAACGAGAGTCCAAGATTTGAGAGACTTCATATTCGGGATCTTCTTCTAAGTTTGGGATGCATTTCTTGATCGGTCTTTGATATGGATCTTTTTTGTAAGCCTTGAGAAGGGACACGTGAAACACTGGATGGATCCTTCGTAAGAAAGAGGGTAGCTTAAGTCGAAAAGCTACTGGATTGATCTGCTGTTCAATGATGTATGGGCCAATATACCTTGGAGTGAATTTTCCTGGACGTATACGCCTTGGTAAGCATTTTGTGGATAACCAAACCTTATCTCCAGGCTTCCAGATCGGATTTGCTTGTCGCTTTCTGTCGGCCCATTTCTTATAGGATTGACGGCTAGCTGTTAATGTTTCCTGAGCTCTCAAGTGGGTTTGTTTGAGAGTATTCAACAATTGGTCTACAGTAGGTATGTTAGTGGTTGGAATCACTGACTGTGGGATATGTCGAGGTTCCTATCCATAAGTACATTTGAAAGGGCTCATACCAATCGCGAAGTGCCACAATAATATTCAGCAGCGATGCGCCGTTCTTGAAGAGGGGGGGGAAGAGACCAGATGGAACGACAGAACGCCGCCGCCGCCACTATGGTGAAAGCACTGCAGTTCTGTTGACCGCACCATTAGCTGTATAAAAGGTTCAACTGGCGTATTACCACCGGACTGCCCGATTTACAAGGGGAAAAGGCAGACACGACCTAGTGTGTATCCCAGTGGATAACGGAGGACGCTGTCGTACGTGGAAGAGCACAATCCCTTCCAGGTGACAGGTGGCCTTTGTGAAGAATGACTGTATGGAACACATTACAGGTTGAAGTGCTATATGAAGTTATGCTAGTTGGGAACCATAATTTACACCAACTATAAACAATGACATGTGATGCTGAACATTCCCTATTGATACACTATAGCATGCAGTGCACCGATATGCAAGCAGTTTGAGAGACATCTGTGGAAAACACAGCAATAATCAAACGAGGAACCGCACAACCTGCTCCTGAGAAACACGAGGACTCACACACTGAATGGGCCTCTGCCCACACCTTAATCCTTGAGGGCCCGACGAGACAGCACGACTCTATGGCTGCGTAGTGGTGTCCCACGGATGCCGCGCTGATTACTGGCTTGGTTTCTCTGGCCCAGCGCCTGGCAGTGGTCACACACAGACGCTGCGCTCCCGACACAATCTATCCCTGCAAATTCATCCCTCCACGGGGAAAGGACGTCACGAGGACAAATCTCCACCCAAGTACCTCACCACACAAATACCTCTAGGTTAACCATAAAGTTAAAACATACATTGAAATTTACTACGTGGACTTACCCAACGTCTGTAATTGCCTGGCCCCGTTGTGTGTACTTGCTTGCGCCAGCCACACCGGAGGATGAGAGACATCTATACTTCATCTTTTCGGTGATGAAAAGGGGAGCCAGCTCCAAGAAAAAGAAGACTGGACCTATGGACTCCTTCACAAGAAGCCAAACCCCAGCCATCCTGCAACCACCACCGGCTGACCCTCCGGCGACATCCTCCGAAAAACTCCAGATATGATCAACAGTGGATTCATGTCAGTCAACGTGAAACTGGATGATACGGTCGCCACTATTGTTTCGTTAAAGTCTTGCGTGGACAAGGAAAGTGCACGAGTGACAGAGGCTGAGGCAAGGATCAGCACCAATGAAGATTCGATTGGACAAACACTCATGATATTACTCTATCAAAGGGTGAGATGACCAAACTGCGTGGCAAATGTGATACCTGGAATCCAGGTCCCCGCAGAATAACATCCGTATGGTGGGCGTGGCGAAGCCCTCCTGCAAGGGTCCAGTGGAAACACTCTTGAAATCACTGTTCGGTGACGACGCCTTCTCAAACCACTTTTTTGGTAGAGAGAGCCCACCGCACGCTGGCCCAGGCGCCCAAAACCCAGAGCTCTCACCCCCCCGCACCATAGTCGCTAAACTACTGAACTCTCTGCCTGGCAAGGGAGATGGGGCCCCTCCGCCATGACGTCAACTGCATTCACATCTATCCGGATTTTGCTGAGGGAGTACAAGCTCAAAGAAGATCTTACGACCAAGTCAAGAAACAACTCCGCCTGCGACTGGTCCCGTATGCATTGATTTTTCCGGCGAAGTTGTGGATATAACATGGGGGCTGTGCACACTTTTTCGAACATCCTACAGAAGCCATGGACTAACAGATGCTACAATCCCACGTCTGCCACGTGGACAAAAACCAGACCAAATAGACTCCTGCAGCCTGTTATGGACAGGAAAGACCCGGCCGATTAATTACGCTGAACAAAACATCCTTTTAATGTTTGCAATCTGAAAAGAAGGTGTTTGGGTGGCACTGATCTGTACCTGTTTTCATAGGCGGGACAGGCTGCATCCAGCTGTGGCATTGTGTGCCACAACATATGCACCTCCCAAGTGTTCTATAAGTTGATGATGATACCCTTTTTCATGTTTGGGTTGATGGTGCGGGATGGGGGAGAATATGGAGACTGTTTACCCCCAGCACTAGGCTGGGGCTTGTTAAAAGTTTAAAATCACAGAGTTATGTCGCCACAGGCGATGTCCGATCAACTTTTACACATCATAACACAAGAAATAGTATCGTGATAAATGGCACGGAAAGCACATATTGACAGAGGGTTGATTGTCAAATTGCTCTCCTGGAATGTGCGGGTGCTCAAAAAACCCGGTTAAAGCCAGGAAGGTTGCTGAGTATATAACAAGGCATAGCCCACATATACTACTATATGTAACACAGAGTATTCTGCCCAATCTAGAGGAGTCCTTACCCTGATTCCCCTGTCATTGGGTTTCCGATACTTCAACAGTAAAATAGATGTCCAAGGCAGATTTGTGTTGGTATGGGGGAGGTGGCTGGCCGTTCGATGGTAATAGTTAACACCTATGGGCCGAACATTGATGGTCCAGAATTTTACTGCACGATTTGATTCAAAGCATCACTGGCCTCTGCAGACATTTTTAAAGCCTGCTAATTCTGTTACTCACCACTCCGAATAGGTCAAAGATGCGGAGAACACGACCTTGGAGATGTTGGTAGCATAGAATTCCGAATTCAGCCTTCCATCCCAGCTCCCCTGAGTACAAGACTCAGGCTTCCTCAAAGAGGGGCTCTTTTCCACAATGTACCTCTCTGCTGTTTCAGTAGAACAGACAGAGATGTCAATTGAATAAAAGAGCGGGGAGAACACACACCGCCAATACCAATGCTGCAAAAGAATACCAAGATATTAGACAGTGTTGATGTGTTGATTGGACAACTACCTATATGGATATTGGAGTGGAATTGCGTTTCCCCGGGATAATCAACAAAGAATAACACAAATGAGTGGAATAAATCTAAATCAGTATTGTTTCACACTTTAGCTATAGAATTGATAACAACTGACCTGAGTAAAGATAAATGGAGTAGGAGGAGTCCAGGATTGAAACAGGAGTTCAGAATTCTGAAGACAACGACAGGAGAAAATAACAAACAGGGAAGTTAGTATAGGTAAGTAACCCCGGACGGCACGAGGGACGCACTAGGGTCGGGTTGGTGCAGATCAGGAAAGCGTTCATATGCACTGAAGAGTAATCTCACAGGAAAGTCACTCAATGTCCCAGAATCCAATAGAAAACAATGTCCATGGAAGACAATAGATATGTACCCGAGTACACGAATATGGTTGAGTAGTTGTTGAGATGATCCGGATGAAAACAGCCAAAATTGATGTGCGGAGCGGTAACCAGGGAAGAACCGCAAGACACAGAAGAGAGCCGTATCCAGAAGCGTTCCTAGTCCAACAACCAGACGATCACAACAAGAACAAGGGAGGAGACGAAGCAATCCAATTTCAGGCAAAATGTCAAAACCAGGAATTCAGATAAGGATACGTGTAGGGATACACGAAGAAGAAACGGATGAAACCGCGTGTAGCTGGTAAAGCTAATTAGCAGCAACGAGCCCCTTGGAAGACAGTGGTTTTATAGTCTTAAGAGGGGCGTGGCTTGCTGTACGACTTCCACGTACAAGGCGTGTCAGGTGACCTGGAGTACGTCGACGTTTGTACAGACGCCATGGTAGCTTGTACCTGGACAAAAGAGGAGCCTGTAAAGAAGATGTACTCTGCAAGGATGCCGACGGGGAAGTCTGAAGTGTAACAGCATCCTCCCCCAAAGACACCGGCAACCCCCTGGCGGAATGGAAGCTCCTGAGAAGAACCGGACAATGCAAATTGGAGAGTGGCTCCCAAGTACGGTCCTCAGGCCCGTACCCCTTCCAATCCACGAGGTAGAACAACGTACCCCTAGACACCCTGCAGTCCAGGATACGCGAGACCTCATATTCCTCCTCACCATCCACCAAGATCGGCGAAGGACGAGTAGGCAGACGGGTCCCAGCGATGAAAGGCTTGATCAAGGAGACGTGAAAGACTGGGTGTATGCGCCATGATCGCGGCAAAGAAAGCTTAACTGCCACGGGATTGATGACATCAGTAATGACATAGGGTCCCACAAATTTAGGCAGAAGTGAGCGTTTACCTGCAATTCGCAAATTGCGGGACGATAACCACACTTTCATGCCACTGCGATAGACTGGAGCAGGTGATCGATGCACATCGGCATACTTCTTGGCACGATCTTGAGCTCGGAGTAAATGGCAGCGTACATCCCGATGAATCTTATCGATATCTCTGATGCAATCCTTTGCTGCAGGATTAATGGCCGGTAATACCGGATCAAGTGGAAGTGTTCTAGGATGACCACCATACAGGGCGAAAAAAGGAGAAAATCCAGTTGATGTATGCATAGAGTTGTTATATGCAAATTCTGCATAAGGCAAAGAAGTAAACCAAGACTTTTGGTACTGAAGGCATAAACAGCGTAGATACTGTTCGATGGTAGCATTAGTTCTCTCAGTTTGCCCATCCGTTTGAGGATGGTAAGCTGAGGAATACCTGTCTTCAATACCCAAAGAAGCTGTAAGAGCCTTCCAGAATCGTGACGTAAATTGGGTGCCACGATCGGAAACAATGACCGAGGGTAACCCAAAGAAACGAAACACATTTGTCAAGAACAGTTTTGCCAATTCAGGAGCTGCAGGTAAACCAGAACAAGGTATGAACAATGCGTATTTAGTGAAGTAATCAACGATTACCCAAATAGTGTCATAACCCTGAACGTCAGGAAGTTCCACAATGAAATCCATAGACAGCATCTGCCAATGTTTGTACGGCACAGGAAGAGGTTGTAACAATCCAACTGGTTTGGCTCTAGAAGTTTTACACTGAGTGCATATGGAACAAGTCAAAATGTAATCCTTTACATCACGAACCATAGAAGGCCACCAGGCCCAACGCCGTAAGGCTTCAAGAGTTTTTTGACTTCCTGGATGTGCAGCAATCAAGGAATCGTGAGACCACTGAAGAGTTAAGTCTCTAGCTTGACCTGATGGTATATAGACGCGCCCTTGAATGAATGGCATACCCTGAATGATTTCCAGATTGAGGTCACTGATCTCTTTTGGATGTTTTAAAACCCAATCAAGGATAATTGAACGCAAAGAGGGCTGAACCGAACAACCACAAACAACCTTATTTGGTAGAAGAGGAAGAGCTTCGATCTGTTGAGACTGGCCATCCGCATGTAAACGCGAGAGAGTATCAGCCGAAACTTGAGCTTTAGCGGGACGGTATGTAATAACAAATTGGTATTGTGAAAAGAATAAATGCCACCGTGCCTGTCTAGCTGTAAGACATTTCATAGACTTGAAGGCTAAGAGTCTGCGGTGATCAGAGTATACAGTTACAAGGTGTTTAGCCCCCAAAAGATGATGCCTCCATTCCAAGAATGCATCTCTGATGGCTAAAAGTTCGCGTTCTGTGATGGAATAATTATTTTCGTAAGCTGTCAATTTATGAAAAAAATAGGCAACAGGATGAATCTCTCCCGAATGCGGACAGGTTTGAGACAATACCGCCCCAATGGCATAACCTGAAGCATCAGCTTCCACAAAAAAAGGAAGTTCGGGATCAGGATGTTTGAGGACAGGAGCGGAAGTGAAGGCAGATTTTAATTGATCAAAGGCTCCCTGAGCTTCTGAAGACCATACAAATGGTACTTTGACACTTGTCAGAGAGGTAAGTGGTGCAGATATTTCAGAAAACCCATTGATGAAGCGTCTATAGAAGTTTGCAAATCCCAGGAATGATTGTAATGATTTGACTGAATTAGGCACAGGCCATTCCAAGATCGCACTTATTTTGGATTGACTCATGCGCACACCATTGTTAGTAAGATCATATCCCAGAAATTCCACCTTTGAGGCATGAAATATGCACTTTTCGGCTTTAACGAACAATCTATGTTCTCTCAGACGTTGGAGTACTATCTTGACGTGTTTTTCGTGGTCTTCCTGGTTTTGAGAATAAATCAAAATGTCATCCAGGTAGACAACAACAAATTGATCAAGAATGTCGTAAAACAGATCGTTCATGAAAGCTTGAAAGGTGGCCGGGGCATTACATAAGCCAAAAGGCATGACAAGATATTCAAATAGGCCATAACGTGTTTTAAATGCGGTCTTCCATTCGTCCCCCTCTCTCATGCGGACGAGATTGTAAGCTCCTCTAAGATCGAGCTTAGTGAATATTTTGGAAGAACCCAACTGGTCAAGAAGGACAGAAATCAGAGGAAGAGGATACTGGTTTTTAATGGTTGCTGCATTCAAAGCACGATAATCTATACAAGGACGTAGATCCCCTTCCTTCTTAGGGACAAAGAAAAGTGGTGATGAAATAGGTGATTTGGAAGAACGAATAAATCCCATGGACAAAGCCTTGTCTATGTAATCTTTAAGAACTTCGTCTTCTTTGAGAGTGAGAGAGTACACTCTGCCAGATGGTATTTTTACTCCCGGAATTAGGTCTATTGGACAATCATAAGCTCTATGTGGAGGTAGAGTCTCCGCCATCCCTTTGTCAAAAACATCTGAGTAATCTGTATAATGTGAAGGTATCTCTCAGATTTAGGGGGTTCTTTGTTAAGGTTAATACCAGGATTCTCCCTCTCTTCCTTCTCACCTGTTTCTTGTTCCTCAGATGAGCTCTCAGTAGATATCGTCCTTCTATTTCTCCAAGTTCCCTCTTCTCTCTCCTTGTAGGTTTTGGGACGAACTCGTCTGGAGGCCACCTTGCCAGTTCGCAGATTGCTCGGCAGTGGGACCCTCAGGGAGTCCGCCCCTAATTCCAGGGAAAAAGGCGTATGCCGGAAAAAACCCTGGCGTGATGGTTAACTGCTGCGGGATGGAATGCAGGAGAGCGTAGAACGTGATTCCCAAAAGACTCTTCCAAGAATCAAACAAAGCGAAGCGAAATCCAGGCACAACAAGGCGGAAGGTGAGTGAATGCAGCTGAGTGGAAGCAGGATTCGTACACGAAGGGAAGCGGGAAACGAAAGTTGTAGTACATGGACCAGAGAAGAGAAGCATAGAGCGGGGACGGAAGACAAAACAAGGTAAGCAAGCAAGGTAAGGCGGAGGAATGCGGGAGACAGATCCCCAGCGGGGAAACAGCTGGAGGGCAGAGAAATACTCACACGGAGCGCGAAGGAAGGAACTTCAGCGTGTTAACCTGAAGCGGAAACTGAGAGTTGCAACGCACCAGCGTAGCTGTTCGGTGCGTAGATAACGTTGAGCCTCAGGGGGCGTGGCACGGCAGTCCGGACACTAGACCGCAGTGTATGGTTCCGTTAGTGTTTCCTCCATCGATTCCACAGTTTCCAGGACGGACGCGTCGTGACAGTATAACCTCTTCTCCTCTGGACTCCTCCGGGTTTCCCTGGATGGTTTCTATGGAAGAGACGTAGTAGTCGAGGTGCACTGAGGTTTCTTGCAGGTTCCCAGGACCTTTCGGTCCAAGGGTATCCCTTCCAAAGTATGAGGTACTGGAGAACCCCGTGTCTGTAACGAGAGTCCAAGATTTGAGAGACTTCATATTCGGGATCTTCTTCTAAGTTTGGGATGCATTTCTTGATCGGTCTTTGATATGGATCTTTTTTGTAAGCCTTGAGAAGGGACACGTGAAACACTGGATGGATCCTTCGTAAGAAAGAGGGTAGCTTAAGTCGAAAAGCTACTGGATTGATCTGCTGTTCAATGATGTATGGGCCAATATACCTTGGAGTGAATTTTCCTGGACGTATACGCCTTGGTAAGCATTTTGTGGATAACCAAACCTTATCTCCAGGCTTCCAGATCGGATTTGCTTGTCGCTTTCTGTCGGCCCATTTCTTATAGGATTGACGGCTAGCTGTTAATGTTTCCTGAGCTCTCAAGTGGGTTTGTTTGAGAGTATTCAACAATTGGTCTACAGTAGGTATGTTAGTGGTTGGAATCACTGACTGTGGGATATGTCGAGGTTCGTATCCATAAGTACATTTGAAAGGGCTCATACCAATCGCCGAATGTACTGTATTATTATAGGAGAACTCGGCTATGGATAGAAGTTGGCTCCAGTTATCCTGTGTCTGGTTGCAGTAACATCTGAGGTATTGTTCCAGGGTAGCGTTTAGTCGTTCGGTTTGTCCATTGCTCTCGGGATGGAATCCGGAAGACAATGCCCTTTGGATCTGTACTTGTTTACACAACGAGGACCAAAATTTTGAGGTGAACTGAGTCCCTCGATCCGAGACTATTGTATGTGGTAGACCATGTAGTTTGACTATGTCTTTCAGAAATACTTTTGCAGTCTTAGTAGCAGATGGAGTACCCTGGAGGGGGGAAAAATGAGCAAGTTTACTAAATGAGTCCACTACAACCATGATGGCTGTGAATTCTTCTGAAGGAGTTAAGTCCACGATAAGATCCATGGATATATGCTGCCAGGGACCCGCAGGTAATGTATCCTGTTGAGCACACGTGGGACAAGAAGATACATAGGCATAGACATCCTTGACCATTGTCGGCCACCAAAGGTTTCTCTTTAGTAGGTGTAGTGTGGCTGCTCGACCCTTATGTCCTGCTGTGGGTAGATCGTGACACCAGGCTAGTGCTTGAGACTGTAGACCGGTATTTGGTAAGAACAGCTGGTCGTCTTTAAACAAGTATTCACCCTTCTTGGTTAAGGATGGAAAACGTGTGACTATGGATCTTGTTTGGGCTTCTAACACTTGTTGTAAAAAGGTGTTGACTGTTGCTATGAATTTCTTCCCTTGTAGTAACTGTTCGTGATTGGAGTATGAACCCGATTCTTCCCCAAAACTTCGGGAGAGGGCATCCGCTAGGTGATTCTCCTTTCCTGGTAAGTAAGTTAGTTCGAAATCATATTGAGCGAAGAAGTATGCCCACCTGGCATGGCGGGAATTTCGACATTCCATACTCTTGAGTACACTAAGATTCCGGTGATCAGTTCGTACTTGGAACGGGAAGTTCGCTCCTTGTAAAAGGTGTCTCCATTCTTCACATGCCTGTCTGATGGCCAACAGTTCCTTTTCTACTACAGAGTAATTCTTTTCATTCGGGGAGAGTGTCCTAGAATAATAAGCAACAGGATGCTCCAGTTGATCTTCCTTCATTTGGAGGAGAGCAGCTCCAATCGCTCCTTGTGAGGCATCTGTCTCTACAATAAAAGGTAAGGGTGATCAGGTTGCCTGAGGATGGGTGCGGAAATGAAAGCCTCCTTGAGATGTTTGAAAGCCATATCAGCCTCTGTATTCCAGGAAAATCGTGTGCCTTTCTTTAGTAAGGCTGTGATGGGTAGGACAATGTTGGAAAAACCCGGGATAAATTTACGGTAAAAATTTGTAAGTCCTAGGAACCTCTGTATATCTTTTACAGAGTTTGGAGTGGTCCAGTATTGGATGGCTGAGGTCTTGTTGGGATCCATTTCTACCCTTCCTTCTGACAGGATAAATCCCAGATAAGGGACTGTAACAGCCTCAAACAAACATTTTTCTGGTTTGGCTAGCAGATGATGAATACTGAGCCTTCGAAGTAACTCTGATACCTGCTGACGATGTTGTGTAAGGGTTGATGAAAATACCAAAATGTCATCCAGATAGACCACTACTGAATTGAACAAAAGATCACAGAAAATCTTATCCATAAATCTCTGGAATTGAGCTGGAGCATTCACCAACCCAAAAGGCATCACTTTGTACTCGTAATGACCCAAGGGAGTCCGGAAAGCGGTCTTCCATTCGTCTCCTTTTCGTACCCTCAAGAGATGATACGCTCCTCTTAGGTCTAACTTAGTAAACCACTTGGCTCCTTGCACTGCTTCCATTATATCTTTAATCAAGGGCATGGGGTACCGATCCCGAATGGTCAAGCTATTAAGACCCCTTTAGTCAATACAAGGTCGGAGCTCCTTGGTGCCTTTCTTGGGGATAAAAAAGAAAGATGCTCCGGCTGACGAGGTGGATTCTTGTATAAGACCATTTTGAATATTGGTGTCCAAATCTCTTAGAGCTTCCCTTTCAGGCAGAGACAATGGAAACATACGTCCAAAAGGAACTACAGCATCCGGTACCAGATCGATCTTACAATCCTCATTGCGACTTGGTGGTAAAGGTCTGGGTTGAACGTCTGCAAACACATCAGCATAATCTTGATAGTGTCTTGGTATGGTGTTGATACTTCTTACAGAGAGAGTAGACGCTTGAGGACATAATTGTTCCTCATTGGATAGGCAGGATCGAAGACATCGTTCAGAGCGGAATTCCACTACATTGGCTGTCCAGTCAATGCCAGGATTATGCCTTCTTAACCATGGGATGCCTAGGATAATAGGAAAGTGCCCTCCTCTTATGAGATCGAACACCATTATTTCCTGATGTAATTTCATCTTTACTCCCAGTTCTTGAGTCTCCTGCCTGATAAGGCCCGAGGACAAAGGGGTACCATCCACCCCTTCTACAGGGATTGGGATAGGTTTCGCTCTTCTGGGGATAGCATGATCTAGAGCCCATTGATCGTCCATGAAGTTCCCAGCCGCTCCACAATCCAACATGGCCAGACATTCTACAGAGTGTCCTCCTTTCCATTCTAGAACCACAGGTAAAACCATCAACTGATGTGAGGCATTTGGTACTTGGGGTGTATTAGTAATACAGGGATCTGCCGTTTGAACCCCTTCCTTGTCCCTGTTCAGGGTCGGGGTCTTTCGTTTCCCGATCTCCTGGGAGGTACATGCGGACAATCTCGCAGTAGGTGTTTCTCAGAACCACAATACATACATAAGTTCAAGTCTTTACGTCTCTTTCTCTCTATTACAGTTAGAGGCCCTCGTGCAGTTCCGACCTGCATGGGTTCTTCTGTTTGTCGCACGGTTCTTTCAGGTGTTGTAGGAATAAAGAAGAAGGATGAGGAGGGTGATATTCCAGACTTGTATCTTTGTCTTTCAGTGCGTCTCTCGGCCATGCGGTACTCTATCTGAAGAGCCAGAGTAACCAGTTCCTGGAAGGTCTCTGGTCTAGCGACCCTCGAGAGTTCATCTTTAAGTTCATCTAGTAAACCCCGTCTGAAGAGGGTCCGTTTGGCAGAATCCGGCCATCCTGTTTCCGCTGCAATCCTTTGAAAGGTTGACAAGTACGTCTGTACGTCTTGAGAACCCTGTTTAATATCCACTAGGTTCTCATATGAGGAGAATAGAACTTCGGGTCTTTCGAATCTTGTGTGGAACAGTTGAACAAAGGCTCCATAATCAGCTAGAATTGGGTCGGCGTTAGTCACCAACGGAGTTGCCCAAGCAAGGGCATTACCTCCTAGATTGGAGATAAGAAAACCGACTTTGGCTCTGTCAGATACAAACATCCGAGGGCGAAAGGTAAAGTAAACCCGACAGGCATCAAGAAATTCTTTCATTCCTTTGGGATTTCCTTCGTACTTGCCACATGGCAAGGGCATAGGGGGAAGGTCATCTCGTACGTCCTCCCTTTGTGTAACTTGTAGGCGTAGAGCAGCATTATCCGCCTTTAATGCATTATTATCGACCTTTACTGCCTGCAGTTCGGCTGTAATTCCCTGAATAGCATTGACAAGTTCCTGATATGGCTCCAAACTGGCCATCCTTGGGCGTTGCAATCTCTCAGATTTAGGGGGTTCTTTGTTAAGGTTAATACCAGGATTCTCCCTCTCTTCCTTCTCACCTGTTTCTTGTTCCTCAGATGAGCTCTCAGTAGATATCGTCCTCCTATTTCTCCAAGTTCCCTCTTCTCTCTCCTTGTAGGTTTTGGGACAAACTCGTCTGGAGGCCACCTTGCCAGTTCGCAGATTGCTCGGCAGTGGGACCCTCAGGGAGTCCGCCCCTAATTCCAGGGAAAAAGGCGTATGCCGGAAAAAACCCTGGCGTGATGGTTAACTGCTGCGGGATGGAATGCAGGAGAGCGTAGAACGTGATTCCCAAAAGACTCTTCCAAGAATCAAACAAAGCGAAGCGAAATCCAGGCACAACAAGGCGGAAGGTGAGTGAATGCAGCTGAGTGGAAGCAGGATTCGTACACGAAGGGAAGCGGGAAACGAGAGTTGTAGTACATGGACCAGAGAAGAGAAGCATAGAGCGGGGACGGAAGACAAAACAAGGTAAGCAAGCAAGGTAAGGCGGAGGAATGCGGGAGACAGATCCCCAGCGGGGAAACAGCTGGAGGGCAGAGAAATACTCACACGGAGCGCGAAGGAAGGAACTTCAGCGTGTTAACCCGAAGCGGAAACTGAGGGTTGCAACGCACCGGCGTAGCTGTTCGGTGCGTAGATAACGTTGAGCCTCAGGGGGCGTGGCACGGCAGTCCGGACACTAGACCGCAGTGTATGGTTCCGTTAGTGTTTCCTCCATCGATTCCACAGTTTCCAGGACGGACGCGTCGTGACAGTATCACAGAGGATACATTTTTAGAGACAGCTCCGATATGCAAAGTAGGTGAAACTAGCGCCCTGACTGGACTATCATGGGTAATACAGAGTAATGTAGTACATCGAGTATTGCACATATTGGAAGGGAACTGAATCTGAGATGTCGACCAGTCGATGGCAGGATTATGAAGTTTCAACCATGGAATGCCCAGAATGACTTTGTAAGCGGTGCTTTAATGATATCAAATGATATGTCTTCAGTATGGCCTTCGTCAGTACTCATATGGAGTGGAACTGTTTGGTGAGTTACCATTCCAGAGACAAGAAGTGAACCATCCACTGCGTTAACTGTTTCAGGGATAGTTTTGCGAACTAATGGTATTTTTGACATGGTGGCAAAACATTGATCAACATAATTACCTGTTGCACCTGAATCGATCACAGCTGTAGTCTGGAACGAAACACCATGATCTAAAGAAAATGTAACAGGTAGGCGAACTAAATGACTCGGATTCTGTACTGTAGAGTCCAAGGGTGAGTTTCCCGACATAGGGACTCTGTCTACTGTCGGGATTTGGCGTTTCCCGCCTTTCTTTTAGGTTTTTTGGTACACTCAGGTAACAAGTGATCAGAGGCCCCACAATACATGCAGAGATTGTGTGACCGACGATATTCTCGTTGAGCAGGGGTAAGCGGTCCCCTAATCACCCCAATCTGCATAGGCTCAGGCGCAGGAGATGATGAAGATGAGGCCTCCGCTGCAACCGAGCTGAACAATGCTGTTTTCTTTTCGCCGCGTCTTTCAGACTTACGAGCATCAATCTGAAGGACTAAATCTAGTAGTTCCCCGAATGCTGCGGGAACCACAGGAACAGTGGAGAGAATGTCCTTTAGTTCATATGAGAGGCCTTGATAGAAGACAGCTGTCTTCTTTTCTTCAGGCCAGTCAGTCTCTGCTGCCAACTGATTGAATCGAGCCAAATAAACCAATAAATAATTGTTTCCTTGTCGATGTTTTAAGAGTTCCAGATCAGTAGCTTGAGTGGTATAACATGTATCAAATACTTTACTCATCATAGCAAGAAGGGCATCACAATTGTACAGAACATGACTATTAGATTCCAACAACGGGTTAGCCCATGCGGCTGCAGTGCCTCCCAAATGAGAAAATAAAAGCCGCTTTGGTTGTAGATGTGGGAAATGAGGTGGGGCGAGACAGAAAATGTAATTTGCATTGATTGATGAAAGTTCTGTATTGTTTAGGGTCGCCTAGGAAGCGTTCAGGAGGAGCTAGCGGGAACTGGGTTGTAAGCATGATCGGATTTGATTCCTGCTGTGGAGGTGGAAACCCTGAACCGGATGCTGTAGCTCCGGCACCAGCCATCTGTGACGCTGGTGTGGTAACCAAAGACTGAATGGCGTCCATGCATTGGCGCAGGGCTTCTTGTGCATTGGTTAAGTCGGTACGTAGATCCGTGACCATTTACACGATTTGATTCAAAGCATCACTGGCCTCTGCAGACATTTTTAAAGCCTGCTAATTCTGTTACTCACCACTCCGAATAGGTCAAAGATGCGGAGAACACGACCTTGGAGATGTTGGTAGCATAGAATTCCGAATTCAGCCTTCCATCCCAGCTCCCCTGAGTACAAGACTCAGGCTTCCTCAAAGAGGGGCTCTTTTCCACAATGTACACCTCTCTGCTGTTTCAGTAGAACAGACAGAGATGTCAATTGAATAAAAGAGCGGGGAGAACACACACCGCCAATACCAATGCTGCAAAAGAATACCAAGATATTAGACAGTGTTGATGTGTTGATGTTAAACAAATGATTAGAACAGTAAATGATTGGACAACTACCTATATGGATATTGGAGTGGAATTGCGTTTCCCCGGGATAATCAACAAAGAATAACACAAATGAGTGGAATAAATCTAAATCAGTATCGTTTCCCACTTTAGCTATAGAATTGATAACAACTGACCTGAGTAAAGATAAATGGAGTAGGAGGAGTCCAGGATTGAAACAGGAGTTCAGAATTCTGAAGACAACGACAGGAGAAAATAACAAACAGGAAAGTTAGTATAGGTAAGTAACCCCGGACGGCACGAGGGACGCACTAGGTTCGGGTTGGTGCAGATCAGGAAAGCGTTCATATGCACTGAAGAGTAATCTCACAGGAAAGTCACTCAATGTCCCAGAATCCAATAGACAACAATGTCCATGGAAGACAATAGATATGTACCTGAGTACACGAATATGTTTGAGTAGTTGTTGAGATGATCCGGATGAAAACAGCCAAAATTGATGTGCGGAGCGGTAACCAGGGAAGAACCGCAAGACACAGAAGAGAGCCGTATCCAGAAGCGTTCCTAGTCCAACAACCAGACGATCACAACAAGAACAAGGGAGGAGACGAAGCAATCCAATTTCAGGCAAAAAGTCAAAACCAGGTTTTCAGATAAGGATTCGTGTAGGGATACGAAAGAAGAAACGGATGAAACCGCGTGTAGCTGGTAACGCTAATTAGCAGCAACGAGCCCCTTGGAAGACGGTGGTTTTATAGTCGTAAGAGGGGCGTGGCTTGCTGTACGTCTTCCACGTACAAGGCGTGTCAGGTGACCTGGAGTACGTCGACGTTTGTACAGACGCCATGGTAGCTTGTACCTGGACCATAGAGGAGCCTGTAAAGAAGATGTATACTGCAAGGATGCCGACGGTGAAGTCTGAAGTGTAACAGGGAGTCAGGGGGAGACTTCAACACGATCCTTGATGTATCACTTGACCGATCCTCCGTAACTCCCCGTGGGCTCACAAAGGCTGCGGCCACCATAGGACAGAATGACGCAAGCATCCCTGATAGACACGTGGCGCACACTTCACCCGCTTGAGAGACGGTACACATACTACTCATCTGTCCACGACTTGGAGGCCCGTATAGACTATCGGCTCATTAGCTCGGCCCTCTCAGATGCGGTATCTGCTTGCGAGATTCACCCCTGCACACTCTCAGAACACTCCCTGGTCACACCACGTGCTAAGCGCTGGAGGATGCCCTCAGCCATAGTTAGAGACCCCCATGTATGCGAGTCACTCCACACGGAGATAGATGAATTCTTTGATTTGAATGAGGGTTCAGCGAGTACTCACTCTACTTTGTGGGAGGCATTTAAGGTGTGGGTGCGAGGTATCATGGCAAAGACTACTGGGCTGTTGACAGCAGTCAGGAAAGAATTGGGAACGGTGGAGGGTAAGCTAGCAATGCTTGAAATAGATTATAGTGTTACACACAGTAAAGAGATCCTTTCCTATATCCACAAGGCCCTTAATCAACTGGCAGATAGAGAGGTCCTGTACATGGCGACCCCTGCCTGAGCCTCAGATATGGCAAAAGTAACAAGGCAGGTAAAATCCTGGCCAACATGCTAAAAGCGGAGGGCTACCGGAACCCTATCGCCAGCATTCAGACTACACCGGGGGTATGTGGTTAACCGGGAAGAAGACATTAATGCCACATGTGTTGAATTTTACAAGACCCTATCTTCCAACCGAGACATCAAATCCATAGAAGAGATAATTGACTACCTGCAGGAGCTCGATCTCCCAGCACTTACCCCGGGAACTCAGATTGCACTAGATTCGCCCATCACACTTTAAGAAATCATTGCCGCTATAAAGGCATTAACATTCGGCAGGGCTCCTGGCTCAGATGGCCTAGGAGCTGAACTATACAAGGAGTTCCATGACAGGCTAGCCCCTATTCTTCGGAACGTGTGGGTGGAGGCAATGGAGCGCGGCACACTCCCTGAATCGATGCGCAAGGCTGTGATCACTGTGCTCCTTAAGCCCCGGCGCCCGCACATGACAAGTCCTCATATAGACCCCTCTCTCTGATCACTACGGACGACAAAATGTTTGCCAAAACCTACCACACATGCCCACCTTGGTCCACCCTGACCAGACAGGCTTTATTCCCACCCGATCCACGGACCTAAACCTGCGCTGACTTTTCGGAGTAATGGCACAGATCAACCCGAAAGCTAACACAGTTATAGTTATTGCAGCTTTAGATGCAGAGAAGGCTTTCGATTCAGTGTCTTGGTCCTACTTATTCGCAGTGCTCGAGCGTTTCGGCCTGGGACAGTACTTTCTTAAATGTGTCCGGTTACTTTACACTAACCCGGTAGCGAAAGTCCTCACTAATCATACTATGTCTTCTCTCTTTTCCCTGGGCAGGAGTACCAGGCAGGGTTGTCCTTTCTCTCCCAATTTGTTTGCTCTCACGATTGAAACCATGGCAGAATTCGTCCGGAAAAACCATGTACATAGGGGTATCAGAATGACATGACCCCACAGATAATATATCTCTATACTGACGATACTTTGCTTTATGTCCGGGACCTGAAAACTAACCTGGAACCTATTATGGCAGATATCCATGTGTTCGCCGAATACTCCGAATATAGGATCAATGCCTCCAAGTCTGAGCTGTTTCCACTAACCCCAGCCACAAGTCTGAGCTGTTTCCACTAACCCCAGCCACACATGACCTGTCCGACATAAGTGGGTTTAAGTGGTCCCCCACAGTGGGTCCGCTATTTGAGAGCTGTTGTATCCAACGATAAAAGCACATTATATACGGACAATCATGAAGAACTCCTGCAGACACTAACAACTAAATGAAATTTGTGGACCAAACTCCTATCTTTCTGTATGGCCGAGTGGCAACATTCCCATTTGGCCTGGTAACGCTTTCTTCATGAAACTTCAGTCGCTCGCCACCTCGTTCGTGTGGGGTGAGAAGACCGCCAGGATGAAGTGGGCCAAACTAGTGGAGCCGTTCTCGAGCGGTGTCATTGCAGCACCAGACTTCGAACTATATTACTTAGTGGCTCAGGCGCAATTCGCCAAGCACTGGTTTGATCCTGATGACACAGCTACACATATCCCCATTGAGAAATACGCTGCCTCGCCCTCTGATGTTCGATCGATCATCTTTGGCTATAATCACAAAGATTCTTGAGAGCTTGACCCGGTGAGCACTATTGATTGATTGATATTTTATTTCTATCGCACTCGTACACAAGTGTTTCAGAGCGCGAAAAGGCAAGGGAGGGGAACAGGGGAGAACAAAACAGCGATCTTACTAGGCCCAGTGACATTGAGAACGCGCAAGTGTATGGGAGAGGGGGGAGGGGGAAAAGTGCATGGAAGGGGGAGAGGTGGAAAGTGCGAAGCAGAGGAGAAACAGATAAATAACAATAAATAAATAATAAAGGCAACAAACAGTGGTAATGCATCCAGCAATTTGCAAGTGCTAGGTTTAAGGCAGCAGACCGGGTAGGTCTGATAAGTGCGGGAAGAAAAAGGGGGGGCTGTATGGGTACAGATACAGACCCCAGTGCAAGGGGTGGCCCGGAGGCAGTGCGGGAGGGTGGCAGGATGAGCAGGTACCTGGGCCCAAAAGACAGAGTGGCCAGGTGCACGGTGCCAAGAGAGAACAGATCAGCAGGGGAGAGGGGGAGCGAAGGCAGAAGAAAAGAGGAGGGTCTTGAGGTGCTTCCGGAACCGGAGATGGTTCTCCTCATGTTTTAGAGTGGCAGGAAGGCTTTTCCAGAGGGAGGCCCCAGCTGAAGACAGATCTACCCCCAGCTCGTTTCTTTGACCATGTACATGCATGGTCAAAAATCCATTGGAGTAACGGTCCCTTACGATTGTTATTTTGCTTATACCGCGCCAAAGCCCGTAGGCATCCAGGCGCCGAGAGACAGATACAATGACCGAAGCTGCTTGCAGGAGTTCATACTAATTGAAGAGATGCGTTTTCAATTGTTTCCGGAACGCAAAAAGATCCTTTGTCTTACGCAGGGGTGCCGGTAGAGCATTCCATGCCTTGGCTCCTTGGGTGTGATCGTTTCACCCGGTGTTGAACTAATAAGAAGTCTTCGGCTGACCTAAGATTTCTTTTGGGCTGATAGATACTAACACCCTTCAGATAAGCTGGTGCATGCCCAAACATGCATTTGTGGCAGATAATTAGCAGTTTAAACTGGATTCTGGCTTCCACGGGAAGCCAATGCAGTTGTTTTCTAGCTGCGGTAGTAGGTTATGAACGTTTCATTTGAAAGATGATGCGGATGACTTTATTCTGAACTTTTTGTAGTTCTATCAGCTTTGCGTGCCCCACCTAGGAGCGCATTACAGTAGTCCACACGTGGCAGAATAACGGCTCTCACAAGATTAGTACGATTTTCGACAGAAACAAGTGGGGCGACCTGCCTAAGCACTTTGAGATGATATTTGGTGCTCATAGTGATGGCTGCGACATGGGCTTCACAATCTAGGCTATTTTCCATGAATGTACCCAAGGTTTTTACTTTCTGCACAACCTTAGTTTAGTTTATTCATTTGTATTGCGCGCCAGACCCGAGGGTAAGAGGGTGCAGGAGGACACAAGATTATTCTCAGCTTAGTTACAGTGCTGTACAGTAGTTACAGTGAGTACATTGGTTGGAACAGTTACAATAGAGGCAGAGATATACAATTAAAAAAAATATATACATATTTACATGGTTTACAGTGGCATGGTAGGTTAGGCAGTCAATTAGCAGTCATTGTGTTTTATCCACTGGATGTAGTTATGTCTAAAGTGGGTGTAGGGTTGAGGAGTCCTTAATGAGGGCGGTAGGGAGTTCCAATGTTGGGCTGCTTTCACAGTCTAATTTTGATAATACAAGGGCTCTGGCTAGAGTGATACAGCTCTGTGAGGATAGGTAGGGTTTGGCTGCTCTTATAAGCTTACATGTGTAGGCCGTGGATGATGCCATGGAGCTGACCCGTTTGTGGAAGGAGAGGGAGGAGTCAATGTATATGCCTAATGTTTTCACTTCTTTGGCTACCTTGATAGAGTTCCCGTCAATGATGAAGCTGGTATATTTGTGGTCTAATTTGGTGACGTTGGGGGTGGAACCGAGGATGATCAGTTTGGTTTTGTCATCATTCAGGCATAGACTATGAGAAGCCATCCATGCCTGGATGAGGAGGTACACCCTGTTCACCAAGGCCAAATCATGGTTGTAATCTCCCGTCAACGGGATGAGGATCTGGGTATCATCAGCATAGTTTGTGTAGGTGATACCCAGGCCATCGAGATCGTCAAACAGGGGCTTCGTGAACACGTTGTACAGTGTGGGGGAGACACAAGACCCCCCGAGGGATTCCACAGTTGATTGGGATGGGGTCGGCGGCGGCTGAGGTGGAGAAGACGCGCATAGATCTGTTACTTAGGAATGACTCGATCCAACCGATGGCTTCTTGGGAGAAGTGGGCAGCTGAGTCCAGGTGATTGCATAGAATTTTGTGATCTACTAGATCGAATGCTGTCGAGAGGTCCAGGAGAAGCAGTAGAGAAATTTTCCCCATTATCTCTCAGGGTGTCAATTTACGCCTTTAGATCGATAATGGCTGTTTCTGTCCCATGTTGGGGTCTAAAGCCTGATTGCCGAATACCCATGAGATGGTTTTGTTCAAGGTATTTTTGTATTTGTTGGTATGCTGTCTTGGCTAATATTTTGAGCAGGAAAGGCACGGTAGCAATAGGCCTGTAGTTGGTGGGTATAGATGGGTCAATAGAGGGTTTTTTGAGAAGAGGGAGGACCCAGGACTCTTCGAGGTTGCTAGGGATGGTGCCTGAGGAAAAGGAGGCGTTGATAAGTTTGGTGATGAATGGTGAGAGGTCTCTTGTCGCATCTTTAATGATTTGTGAAGGGCAGTTGTCACCCTTGCAGTTTGATGGTTTGAGGCTGAGAATGATTTTTCGACTTCTAGGGTGGAGACTTTGGAGAAGCTGAAGCGGGTAAGTGGGTTGGGCAAAGGGTGTTGGGGTGTGGGTAGCGGGGCAGTGTTAAGAGGAGTTTGTCAATTTAGTTATGAATTATTTCTTTTTGTTAATTTTAATTTGGAGGTCTGCTACTTTGTTAGACAGGGCATTTGGACACTAGTGCACCATTGTTTGTTTTTTACGCATGTATCTGGGATTAAAACAGGTGTTTCCAATTCTTTAATGATATATGATATGATATATGATATGGCATTTAAAGCGCGCCTATACACAAGTGTTTCAAGGCGCGAGAATGATAGTGAATAATTCTTTGGTACTAGAATTGGCTTGTGTTAGTCTCTGGTTGTAGGACTCTTGTTTGGCGGCTATAATTTCTATCTTGTAGGTGGAAGCTATTTTATTGAGAATCAACTTGTTGTCTGTGGGAAATTGTCTCCAGGATTGTTCCTTTTAGTGTTTCTCGAGTCTAAGGGCTTTAAGGTGCGAGGAGGACCAGGAGTTCAGGTGTTTTTTTCGGCTTGCATTTTCTAAATTTTAGCGGTGCAATAGAGTCAAGGGCTAAGCTCATGATTTGGTTGTAGCCTTCTACAAGGTCATGAGGGGTGGAGGTAGCTGGGAGTTGATTTAGAGTTGGTAAAATGAGTGGGATTAGTTTTTCCACTGCAATATTTTTCTTAATTCTCGTAGGGATAGCTGAAGCTAGCACATTATTGGTGATAGGGATTGAGGCTTCGAGGGCAAAGGAAATGAGATGGTGGTCAGACCAAGGTTGAGGGGAGTTGGCTGAAATGGAGGCCACACAGTTATGGTCTGCTACCCAGTCGAGGGTTCTCCCTTTGTTATGGGTAGGGGTGAACACTTTTGTTAAAGCCTAGTTCTGACAGTGTATTGTTGATGATGGTAGCCTGGGGGTCTTTGGGGTCTTTTAGGCCTAAGTTGAAGTCACCTAGGAGGAGGCACTGGGAGGTGTTTTTTAGGTTATTGGTAATGATAGTAATGAGGTCTTCCTCGAAAGAACCTAAGGGTCCAGGCGGGCTGTAGAGTAAGTGAATGGATATGGTTTGGGAATTAGCGGTAGGCAGCTTAGCTGTGAGTGATTCACAGGATGGGAGGTGGTTCGAGGAGTCAAGTCTAATGTTGAGGCGTGTTTTGGCAATTATGGCCAGGCCACCACCTCTAGATTCTGTTCTATCCGCTCGGATAATGGTGTAGTTGTCGGGAATGGCTAGTGAAAGGGCTGGGACTGCGGCTGCGTGGAGCCAGGACTCGGTAATGGCTATGAAGTCTAGATCTTCTGCTAGAATGAGGTCTGCTAAGACTGTGGCAGGGGCTACTATAGAGCGTGCATTGATTAAAGCGCCTCTTATGGGCGAGACAGTGCTTTTGGTATGAGTAGGATTAGAGTCTGTGTTGTGCCCTTTATGCTTGGTCAAGGCGTTAGTTGGGTTATGCTTGGGTCTTTCCAAGGGATAGTTGTTGAGCGTGGTCGTATGCATAGTTAGGGAATGGTTAGTCAGTATAGACTGGGTGGTGTCTCTAGCTCGAGGCTCATATAATTTGGGTAGCCTGGTGCGTAGTCTGGTATTTCTCACAGGGAGGCTGCATGGTTTGGAAGAGTAGAGCAGAGTGGTTATGAGGTGGGGCACACTGGAAGGTATTGGAATGGTGCCTATGGGGGCCACGCCAGAGGTAAAACGTAGTACGGTGGAGGAATTGATCAGGTGGAGAAGGACTCTCAGCAGATGCCTGGTAAGTACATTCTGTTGGTTAACAGCGGGGTGTAGAAGTCAGGATGAGTATGCAGCAATCAAATACTAGATACCGCATAGATAGCTAAATGCGCCAATCAAGATACGATATCAAAATACAGTGGCATGATGCTTGATATAGCTTCCGTCTATCTTGAAGCCTGAATATTCCAGCCCAGCTGAGTTTGTGCCTAACGGGGGCCAAATAGCATAAGTTCACTCTTTGAGGCATTCAGGCAGAGCCACTGCTTTATCAATTGGTACACCATATCCACCATGCGTTGGACAGCATCATGATCACCAGTGATATTGAGAACCAACTGAAAATCATCAGCGTAGTTCCAAAAGGAAATCTGGGAAGCTTCTAATACACCACAGAGAGGGAGAATGTTAATGTTAAACAATAGTGGTGATAGACATGCTCCCTGGGGTACACCACAGGTTATAAATTGTGATTTAGAGGCGCTATCCCCCCAATACACCTGTGACCGTCGACCCTCCAGGAATGATCTCAACCATGCTATGGCATTGACGGAGAGGTCCCCAACAGTCTGCATTCTATCAAGTAGAATTTTGTGATCACGCAAGTCAAAGGCCGCTGATAAGTCTAACAGCATCAGCATCCCCAACTTACTTTCTTCTAATTTGGAGAACATGAAAGTCTATAGGTCCAAAAGAGCACTCTGAGTTCCATGGTGACTTCTGAATCCCAACTGTTTGGCGTGTAATATGCCAGCCATCTGTACATAACCCTGTAATTGGATGGTTGCTACCTTATCTATGAGTTTAAGAAAGAACAGGATATTTGTAACTGGTCTTAGATTAGCTGCGTCGGTATGATCTAATCCTGCTTTTTTCGTAGGGGTGGGACTGCAACATTCTTTATCGACTGGAGGATAACACCTGACCAAAAAGAGGCGTTAGAAAATCGAGGAAGGGCACAAACAGTTCTTTATGTTCCAAAATATGTTTGGATGAGAGCAGTTCACCAGGGCAATTAGTAGGATGCATCATTTTAAGAATATTTATGATTTCAACTACAGTAGATTCCCTGAATGTAAAGCCTGTTGCTAATATTGATGCGGTGGCAGTTTTAGGTATAAAATCCGGCTGAAAATTAGTCAGACTTGTGCCTGTATGAGATGTCTCAGTAAGCACCGAAGTGGATTTTACTATGGGGTTTGGGGATGCCGATGCTTCTTGCTCGATTTTGTCTTGTGCTTTTGAAAATTTGTTTGCAAAAGCTTTCTGTACCCGATCACAGTCTTCGGCTGTGGGTTTCATGGGAGGACTGCAAGCAGTGGGTTTTTCCCAAGATCTAAAAAGGCGAAAAAGTTCCTTTGATCTCCACCTGAATTAATTTGATTATTATAAAAGGTTTTCTTAGCCTCAATAATTTCGGATTTATACTGCTTCTCTTTACGTTTCCAATCCGACAGGTTGGTAGCAGAACTATCTTTGCACCAGGTGTGTTCGGCCTGCCTTTTGTTGGCTCCAAGTTCTGCCAGGGAGGGAGAGAACCATCTATGGCGGTTAGGTAGATCTCTAACCAGTTTGTCTTTTGTAGGGGCAGATTTATCAAGCATTTCAGTGGTCTCCCTATTGTAATTATCTATAAGCATCTCAGGGTCATCGGTGTCATTAGTTATGGGCATCAATGTATGCATATAGTCAACTAAAATAGGGGTGGTAATATTTTTTAGATAACAAGCTCTAGCTGATGCATAGGAGCATGCTCCAGAAATCCCATTGTGGGACTACCCTGGCATTACACCCACGTTTGATAAAGCCCTGCAGGTGTTGTGGGACCCGACCAAACAACTTAAGATGCGGGATATGTTCCCTGGGGGTACATATGTAGAACTGAAGGATTTTGTGGACACGGTGGGAGGTGGGCAACTTAAACAATTCCAATACCACTGTATGAAAGCCGCATATGCTGTTAAGTGGCCAACATTCCCTATGGATCCTCCTACCCATGAATGCACAAGGGCTATAGCGGCAACCAAGGGGCGGAGAAAAGGGGTCTTGTTGTATACGCTAGTTCAATCACACTCAATCTATGCCAATACCATAAAGGAGACCTGGGAATGAGATTTGGGAACCAATTTACAAGTATATACATACTGTATGTACATACATAATATACAAGTAATAAAAACAAACAAACAAACAAACTTGAGCGAGGGACAGTAGGCCTCATTAAGAGTCTGGCAGTAGCCGAGCCGGAAAAACCCTCAGGCTGCCGCTGGACCCGGAATTAATTTCCACCTCTGGACTTGCAGGATTTACTGAGGCATTACAGCCCTGTTGGTCCGGTAATTCCGGAGGCAGAATAATGTTAGACCCCATTCCCATGGAGTCCCACAGGACTCCATGGGGATGGGGACCATGGAAACTCTGGCACCCTAATTAACGGTGTCAGTGTTTCCATTTCCGTCTGCAGGCGGGTGGCGTTACTCCCGCCAGGTCAGACCAGGTGGGAGTGACACCACTGGTCTGCAGAACTCTTAATCTGCCGGTCCGGAGACAACAGTGGTGGCGGGTTTACCGCCACCGGTGTTTCCGGTCCGGCAGGGTCATAATGAGTCCCAATGGCTTAGATACGGTCACAACTCACTAGATCCGTATCCCTGAACTCTGGACTGCGATTAATTCAATTTAAAATACTTAACCAGCTACACTACACACCTGCTAAGTTAACAAAGTTTGTGGAGGGTTGCACGGGGAAATGTTTAAAGTGTGATGCATCGAATGCAGACGCCTACCACATGCACTGGACGGCCCCTCGGTAGCGAGATGTTGGGGTGAGGTCGCAGATATCCTTGAGGAAATTACATCAATCCCTGCATCCCCATCACCCTTGAAATACCTGTTTGGGGACATTGGCAAGGTGGCGGAGACGGTGCGGAACCTGATTCCCATAGACTTTGGAAGGTAACGCTAGCTCGAAATTCTAGGAATAGAGGTTCCTCTTAACAGAGGAGACATTTGTTTCTCTTTCTCCACAGCCAGCTCTACAACCAGGGAGTTTGAGACGGGGTTCCTGCACTGTGACCACATGCATTGGAGCTAAGGGGACGATAAATGGCACCCCCGACCTAACCTTTCTGGAGCGCATGTATGCCTTTGCGACCCATTCCTGGGTGGCTTTAGGATGGACTGCCATGAGCCTTTGTTGTCCTAATCCACGTTCAGGCAACAAACATAGTGCAGGTGTGGATCTGCGACACAAAAAGGCTTAAACCCAAAGTGTCTTGGATAACAGAGAAAACAGACGAGCTGGAAAATTATGAAAAAACAAGCAGTCTCAGATGTGGTACCACACCACTTGCGTTTGCACACGGGGCATCAGAAAGGATACCCCCTCATGGCTGTTCCTAGATGTGCACATCCAGTCTGCACCGGGTGCTACTTTAGAGTAACAGCAACACACTGCAAACGTCTCCCATCTCTGCAGAACTTCGATCCCTCAAAGGATCAGAACCTGTGATCTAGGGGTTGGAAGTGTCATCGGTGGATACGTAGGTCTGGGTCGGAAAATGTGAGAGGTGAAAATGGAAGTAGCCCCCCCCCCCCCACATCCTAAACTGCAATCAGAACACCTCCTCTGTGTACAGCTGGGTGAAGCAGAGCTCCAATATCTGAGCAGCTCCTGCTGGTTCGGTAGGTTTTCTGTTGAGGATTTCCTTTTGAACTTTACTCATGGTTTATGGTGGTTGAAAATGTAAAAACAAAAACGAAGCTATGAAAAGGAAGTGCATGGTAAAGTCTGGGCTTTGGACAAATACGAATGTGAAGTATTTTTCTTTGGACTAATATTCCAGTGATGCACTTTAGGTACTCCGTGACCAAGGCATTATAATCAGAGACACCTAACAAAGAAGGTCTCTATTCATGCATCTTGTGTGGTTGTTGTTGTTGTTGTCCAATTGAAGTTGTATATTGGACTCATTCAAAAGTACACAATTGTTTTCAAATCTAAATGTACAATGGGAGCTTGATATGATCTATGTTTCTCGTCCTTCTGTAGCCATTTGCCAAACAGTACTTAGCACTATGAGTAGTAAGCACTAGCTACTTTGGTAGGACGTATATCAGATTTTTTATGTTAGTTTTACACAGTTGGTTTTAACATGTGTAGGATTTTTTATTAAAATTGCATAATTGATTGTATTGTCAAATGAAGTCGGGTTGTATTTTCCTTAGACTTCGATTCCATACTGTCCCCCAATTATTGTTGAGTGTGATTTTTCTAGCGATCTAGTGAAGTGCATGCTCACACCTACTCCAGGTGCAGGAGCCCCAATTTTGCTAAAGTCTAAAATGTGCCTGAAATGAGGTACATCTGAACAGCTATTTATAAAAAAATATTCTACAGTTATGAATCGGTTGAAAATAAAGGAACCTATTACAAAACATGTAATTCTAACAATTGATTCAAGAATGCCAACAAGCTTTGTGAGAATCTCTACACTAGTGTGCATTACCCAAGAGCTCCTGCAGCATGTCAGCAAATTCTTCATTGATTGGCTGGCTCTCCTCTAAGCAGACTAGTTCTTCAGTCAATGGTTGGCTGTCTTCCAGCCTGTCGGATTCATGTATTGCTTGGTTGGCATCCGGGGTAACCGTTTCTTCAGTAACGGATCGTATTCCCTCTGGCTGACTAGATTCTTCTTTTGATTTGAGGTTATCATTGCAAGAGGATTCTTCGGCCATTGGCTGGTACTCTTCAACCTGGCTTGCCTCTTCATGTAAAGTCCTATCATCGTCCTGGAGGGCCATGTCCTCGGTCATTACTTGGTTGGTCTCCAGGAGGCCTGATTCTTCCATCACAGCTTGCATTTCAACCACTTGACAACACTGTTCAACAACAGGTTTGTTCATTTTCTGGTGGCACAGTCCTTCACTCAATGGTTGGATTTCCACCAGATGAGTAAACTGTCTAGTAAAGGGTGCATTCAGCTTGCCCATTTCTTCTGTTATTGAATGGCTCTCCTCAATCTGGAATGACTCTCCTCTCACAGGCGGATTCTCCATCAACGGGGCACATTGCTCCATCGGTTGGCTCTCTTCCACCTGGAATGACTCTTCACACAATGGCAGGTTCTTCTCTGTTTGGCACAATTCTTCCATCATTGGCTGGATCGCCTCCATCTGCAAAGACTGTTCCCTCACTGGCTGGTTCATCTCAGACTGGCCCAATTCGTCCATTATTGGCTGGCTCACCTCCATATGCAAAGACCCTTCGCTCACTGTCTGGTTCATCTCGGACTGCCCCAATTCGTCCATTATTGGCTGGCTCACCTCCATATGCAAAGACCCTTCGCTCACTGGCTGGTTCATCTCCGAGTGACCCAATTCTTCCACCATTGGCTGGCTCTCTTCCAACTGAAACGATTCTTCATAAACTAACATATTCTCTTCAGGCTGGATCAATTCTTCCCCGATTGGTTGGCCATCATCTAGTTTAAATGTTTCTTCACACACGGTCTGGCTATTCTCTGGCAAGATCAATTCTTCCATCATTGGTTGGCTCTCCTCTACCTGCACCGGCACTTGGCTCGCTGACAGATTCTCCTCAGGCTGGTTCTGTTCTTTTGTCATGGACTGGCTCTCCTTTATCTGAGTTGTTTCTCCACTTATCGGCTCATCCTCCTTTAAACAGACTGAATCATCCACAACGGGTTGGATCGCAACCAACTGGAAAGACTCTTCAATTAGGATTTGCTTCATCTCCAGATGAGGCATTTCTTCACTCATTGGTTGGTCTTCTGACAAATGGAACAATTCATCAATCACTGCTCTGTTCCCTTTTTGCTGGTACGCTTCTTCAGTTACTGGTTGATTCCGCTCAAGCTGTTTCAATTGTTCGATCAGAGGTTTCATCTGCTTCATTTCACACAATTGTTCTCCTGTTGGTTCATTCACGTTGTTATGGTGTGACAATTCAATTGTTGGTTGGTTGTGCTCCATTTGGGATAACTCTTCACTTACCAACTTTTTCTTCTCAACTTGACACAATACATCCATTGCCGATTGCTTCCCGTCCAGGTGGCACCATTCTTCACTGGTTGGCTGATTGTCTTCCAACTGGCATGATTGTTCTATTAATGATGGATTTTTCTCTACATTGTCCCATCCTGCACTCATTGTTTGCTCCGCCTCGTGCTTGCATGCTTCTGTTGCGGTTTGTATTACCTCCAGCTGGCTCAGCTTTAGCATACGTTGTGCCTCCTCTTCTTGGCACGATTCATCGCTTATTGGTGGATTCGTTTCCAGCTGGTGGGATACTTCAATCACTGGTTGTGTGTCTTGACATATTGCTTGGTTCCCTTCCATCTGGGTCAGTTTTTCCATTGTCGTTTGGTCCTCGTCCACTTGGAAGTGCTCTACTATTTTGTTTCTCTCTGGCTGGGCCAGACCTTGAATACCTGACTCGTCTTTTGCTTGATATGCTAAATGTTCAGGCCCTGAGTAGTTGGCCTTTAGCTGGCTCAAGTCTTCCATTATAGGCTGGTACTCCTCATGCTGGACCAATTCTTTATTCATTGACTCCGTCTCCTCCTGATGGTCCGATAAAGCACTTATTGGTGGACTTTCCTCTAGTTGTGCCGCATTTCTAACTAGTTCCTCCTTCTCCATTAGATGGATCGATTTGACAATGGTTATTTGATTCCCCTCCAACCGGCACCATTCTTCATTTGTTAACTGGAACCCCTCCAACTTGCAGGTTTTTTCCATTCCTGGTTCGCTGCCCTCCAGGAAGCACCATTCTTCACGTGTTGCCTGGTTTCCCTCTTGATCACATGATTCTTCTTTGGCCGTTTCACTCCCCCCAAACGAGCACCATTCTTCACTCACTGGTTGGGGCCCCTTTAGTTGGCTCAATTCTTCTACCAAAGGTTGGGTGTCCTTAAGATTGTGCAAATCTTCATTTGTTGGTCGGGTATTTTCCAGCGGATGGAGCTCTCTAGTTCTTGGCTGGGATTGCCCCCATTTTGCTGAATCTTCTCTTACTGCTTGCGTTTCTTCCAGTGGATTCATTTCATCTACTGACGCTTGGCTATGCTCCAACATGCTCACTTCTTCATGCATTGGTTGGTGTTCCTCAAGGTGGCCCGGTTGTTCCATGGACAGCGGACCACTCTCCGGCTGGTGCCACTTTACACTGGTTTCTGAATTCTGCTCTAGTTCACTTGCTACTTTTTTTGATTGATCCACTGCAATCTGACACCATACTTCACCAACTGGTTGGTTCTCTTCTAGCGGACACAACTCTTCAATTGGTGGCTCATTCTCCTCACCGATTGGTCGGTGTTCTGACAGGTGGGCAAAATCACTGCTTAAAGGTTGAATCACATGCAGCTGGTTTGGCTCTTCCATTGCCGATTGGATGATCACCAATTGATACAATTCTTTGCCAACTGGATAGTTGTGTGTAAGATCTACTAGGTCTACATTCATTGTTTGGACTCCCTCTGACTGGTCAGATTCTTCCATCTGACACAATTCTTTACTCAGAAACCGGTGATCCCCCAGCTGGATAAGGTGTCCTATCATGGGTTGGAGTTCTTCCATGCTGTGTAACTGTTCATGAATTGAGGGGGCCCTCTCCACCTGCTGTAATACTGGACTCTTTGGTTGAATGTCTTGCAGCTGAGCTAAAGCATCCATTGACTGGACTCCCTCTGGCTGCTCAGATTCTTTACTCAGAAACCGGTGATCCCCCAGCTGGATAAGGTGTCCTATCATGGGTTGGAGTTCTTCCATGCTGTGTAACTGTTCATGTATTGAGGGGGCCCTCTCCACCTGCTGCAATACTGGACTCTTTGGTTGAACGTCTTGCAGCTGAGCTAAAGCACCCATTGTTTGTTGTTTTACATCAATCTGTTTAAGTTGTAAAATTGTGAGTTGCTTTTCCTCTGGCTGACACAATGTTGCACTTGCTGGTTGGGTTGGCTCCAGCTTGTTTAAGTCTTTATTTAATGGGTGTTTTCCAATCATCTGGCTCAGCTCATCATCGGTTGGTGGGTTATCCTCCAAGTGTTGCGATTCTTTTTTCTGTCGACTCTCTATCAGGTGCTGGTAGTCTTTCCTTCCTGGTGGGCTCTCCTCCCGGTGGGGCAATACGGCATGTACAGGCTGGTTCTGGTTCAGATCGCCTGAATCCCCACTTACTGATCGAGTCCTTTCCAGCTGGTGCAATTCCTCATCCATTGGAATATTCGTATCCATCTGGCTTGAGTCATCATCACTCATGGACTCATTCTCCTCCAGGAATTCCGATTCCTCACTAGAGATTTCTTGCACCTCTAGTTGCTTTAGCAGATGTGAAACCTGAGAACGCAATTGTTTCTCCCGTATCACTGCATCCTGTATACTTTCAAGCAACTTTTCTTGCCTTTCCAGAGATTTCTCCAAGGCCGACTTCAAAGTTTTGGGGCTACTGGCGCAATAATAGCTGTGTTCCTAAAACAATGAAAAAGAAAAAAAAAAAAGATTAGCTTATTGATATTCTTTTTCAAGGATACTATTTTGTCAGAGCATAGTCTAATCTCTGAATCACAGAGTTAACCGATGATCATTTTCATAACTTTAAGACCATTCACATTTCCATGTCTATAACGAGATGAGTGCAATTTTTCTTGAGATAGTCATTCAAAAAGGCAGTGGTAGTCGGTGTGCCTAAACAACTGGGAGGGTTCATTTCTATCCATCTGTTAGGAATGCTTGCTTTAAAGAACATAAGCATGTGGCTTTATGCATGTAAAGCGGGCAAGCTTGCTTTTTTATACAGGCATAGGGGTTCTTTTTTGCCATAGGCTGGGTTACAGGCATCACTGAATATATAATGGCCTTTTATTTAGATTTTCTCCCAAAAAAACTGCATATATAGTAATTACACAGGATTAGTGTTGATAAGATAATCCGAACGCATTTCATCTAACTTATCACACATTACAAATAAAGGACACAATCCAGAGCAATAAATTCTACTAGTGACACAAAACCCAATTGATTTATAGCAACTCAATGGAATACACAAACCAGAGAAAAAACAAACCACAAGAACATCCCCATACACAACCCAACCCCCCCGACTAAACTAACATACATATTTGATAATTAAACTCTCTAATCTACACTCATCCATACATATCCTTGAACGGCCCCCATAATTACAGATACATTTCTTCCCGATTCTGTCTTTGAGGCATATGTTTTTCAAAATGTGAATGTTTGCCTGACGGATAACCAGCCCTCTACAAGTGGTTTTGTTCTAGTTTTCCACACACTCGGAATTTGCTTGGTTGTCACAAGAAGAGCTTTGTCAATCCAGCATGAATACTCACAAGCAATATCACACCTACCCTTGGATGACAGTAGGATCACTGCCAACGAAGTTTGTGGGAAAGAAACGCCCCAGATTGTATCTAGTCTTTCAAACACATCCTTCCAAATGTGAACCACTCTAGTGCAATTCTGCAATTCCACAGCATGTGCAGTAATGAGCCTCTCCACCGTCAACAGCCCCAACACGCATCAGTATCTATCATGCGCTAACATGCCCAACTCATTCATTCGTGCTGGCGTCCAATAGAGACGCCCTAAGATCATTTGGTGAATGTAACGTAAATTTAAATCCATCTTGGCTAGAACAGCCACTTTCCAAAGGCCTTCCCATTCCTTTACTGATACATTCCTACCGATCTCACCCACCAGGCGTGCCTTAATGTCTCCCAGCAGTTAAGCAAGGGGGCTTGCACTGGCATGGTTTTAAGAAAGGTTGAAACCAATCGGGGTGGCGTACCAAATAATTCACAGATCTCAGGCCTCTCCAACATAGGTGCATTCAGCATCCGTTGTCTTTCAAACAACACATTCTCCAAGGTCCTGCATCTCCCAAATTCCCTCTTACTCAGACCAGATTTCTCCATAAGCCCAACAAAGGGTCTCATTCTCCTTTGCTGCCAGATGTCCCCAATTTTCAGGATTCCTTTATTAAGCCAGCTGCACCAATTCAACATCCTATTCTCTATCTGAAACCCCGGGTTATACCAGATAAATGCCTCATTATACATGAATAGATTCTGTCCACATCCCAAAATCCATGTCAATGTGGTTTTCGAAGCAACAATAGTTTGTAGTTTTGCTGATTGCTTGGGCATTTTCCCCAAAAGGTCATGTTCTTGATTGGACTGGGAGTGGGAATCTCAATTGAGATTATCACCACTCCATGTATCTGGTCTGACCACTCGTTTGTCTCTTGCTTATTGAAGCTCCCAGGCAAAGTAAGTAGGGTGCATGAACCTGTGCGCCTAGTCAACGTCTGGAATTATAAGAATATAACTGCTCCTGTTCTGACCACTTACATTCAGAAATGAATGACGATAACGGATGTCCCAGAGACGCTCATCAACAGTGTAAATAAGGACACCACAGATATGCTTCATCAACATGCCCCACTCAAGGCTAAATCAGTTAGAGATTTACCCCAATCGGCACCAATGTTTTTCTACAGCCTTAGCGGAACTTCAAACTAATAAAAGGCAGGGGGAACGTAAGGGGCGTAAAGCTAATTCCGAAAAGAACTTGCAGGCTTGGAAACTGTTAGACAGGACATATAAAAACAAGATCACTGAAGCTAAAAAGACCTTCTACAATGACAAGACGAAAGACTTCGGAAAAACCCATAGTTTCCATTCCACTCATTAAACCCACCAGTGACGACACAATAAAGTGGAGAAAGCCTTTGCGGATAAACTGCAGAAAACGCAACATAAAATAGCTGAAGAACTTCCAATTTACCCTCCAAAAATTACCTCCTCTCATAAGCAGAGCACTTTTAGGGTAACCAGTACAAATTCTTACTCAGGTTTGTCTACTTCTGTATCCGAAATCCACCCCAAGCAAGATCAAGGTATTGGTTTCAGGGTCAAAGAATTGAACATGGCAGAGATGCATGATATACTTAAAACCATGCATCCTACCAACTGTCCTGGAGAATTGCTCCCATCCAAAATCATACTGGAACATAAAGAACTATTTGTTCCTTTCCTGTGTAGGAATCTGAACTCCTCCTTCCGAACAGGTCTTATCCCTCAATCCATTAAGAGTGTAGCAGTGACACCACTGGTAAAAAAAAAAGCAGGATTGACCCTTCAGACGCCGCTAACCTCAGACCCATTACCAACACCTTATTTTTTCTTAAACTCGTCGATAAAATGGCCAAGGTGCAGCTCCGATCCCATGTTTATACTGCGGGTATTCTACATGAAAATCAGTATGGGCTTAGGAGCTTTCACGGCATGGAGAGTGCCCTCCTTGATATCTAGAACATAGCAAGTCTGGGAAGCTGATGTTACTGGATCGATCAGCAGCCTTTGACTTGCGTAGACCATAAAATTCTGCTCAAACGCATGGCTACGGTCGGAGGACTCTCGATAGAGGCAATTACATGGCTCAAATCCTTTTTGGAGGGCCTCCTCTCGCGAGTTTACTGGGGTGACAGTGCCTCTGAGGTTGAAACCATCACATGCGGAGTACCACAGGGGGCCTGCCTCTCCCCTCTGTTATTCAACATTTACATCCTACCCTTGTGTAATGAGCTGGAATCTATGGATATCTTTTTCTGCAATTAAGCAGATGATTTTCAACTGGTTCTGGAAGTCACTGGGGATTATGAAAAAGACCTGTTGTCGGACACAACTTATTTGCTCATAAAAAGATGAATGTCTACAAATTGGCTGTGTCTGAATGCGGCCAAGACAGAGCTTATGCTGTTGGGCCCAAGACTCTCTAGAATCGGTCTAAGTCAGAAGTACTCCAACTTTGTTGTTGATGGCAGTCAAATAAAGGTTGTGCCTAAAGTTAAGACTCTTTGCACTTACATGGAGGAAAACCTAGACGGTAATGCCCACGTAGCTGCCATCACAAAAAGAAACTTCTCAAGGTGCTTCGACAGGTTGCACCCCTGATTTCGATAGAAAATCGATCCTCCCACGTGTGGATTACTGTAATGTCCTACTGGGAGGTGCTAACAGGTCAGATATCCAAGAGCTGCAAAAAATTCAGAACTCCGCCCCACGCATCATCTTTCAGATGAAACGGTCTGAACCAACTACTGCAGCAAGGAAAAAACTACATTGGCTACCTGTGCCAGCTCCTGTCCAATTCAGCTGCTAAAGATTTGCCATAAATGTATCTTTGGGACGCTCCAGCCTACCTGAAAACTCAAGTAAGTACATATCATCCTCAAAGAAAGTTGGCATCTGCTGAGAGTTTTTTCCTGAAACAGCACCAGGTTAAACTTGCCAGGGGCCTTGGGCGGGCCCTTCACGTTCAGGGGGCAAGAGCCTGGAATGATTTGCCACCATGTGTTAGAAAAACTGAAAATCTTCTTGAATTTAGAAAGCAGTTAGAACCAGTGCCCTTCAACCAGTATGATTGATTATTCCCATCAGCTTGAGCCTCATACTCCCGTCTCTCGACGCCTGGAACAAAAGAATACAAACCACTTAAATTATAAGGCAGTAGTCTGCCCCTTTCTAACAATACCCACAATGGCTCTGATGCCCCTTCCTCCATAAAGTAGTAGGCAGATTTTTTTTTCTACAAAAATCCTCTGTGATAATTCTCGAGTATTGGGTGACCAAAACGCCCCCTCCCAAACATCATGCGTCATAATGTAACGAGGAATCCTTGGCCTCTTTCCCGTACCCCATAAGAATTCCTGAAATATTCTCTCAAAACGCTTAAGCGCCATTTCCGAAAATCCCAAAGGAAGTGATTGCATAACATAGTACTTTGGGCAACAGCATCATTTTAATTGCATTCACTTTTGCCCAAACATCCAAGGTAACGCGCTCCCATTTATGAGTGTCCCTTAGAAAGACCTCTATCAACTTACCAACATTGTGTTGCGAATAAGATCAATCCCCGGATATTTCCCACTCCGATTTGCCCATTGACAATTCCAATCTGCAAGTTCATTTCTTAGAGGGGTATCTTTAATTGAAAAAAAACGTTTTCTCCCACCCCCCCAATTGATTTTATGCGCTGAAAGTAGTCCCACCTATGCAAACAGATGCTTCAAAAGAGCACCTCCTTCCTCTGGATTTGCCAGAATTCTGGTCACATGATCTGAACAGGCAAGCACCTTAACCTCCCTGCCCCCCACACAAACCCCGGAGGCCTTGTTTCTGCCTGATATAAGCTGATAGTGGTTCCAGTGCTAAATTAAATAGGAAGGTGTATAACTGGCAACCTTGCCTCGTGCCTCTGTATAGGTGAAATGACAATGAAAGTTCGTCATTAACCCACATTCTAGCAGTAATAACAGACTGCAATGTACCAACAGAGCTCAAGAATAATGGGCCAAACCCCATTTCGAGTACAGTATAGTTTAAAAAAGATCCAATTCACACGATCAAAAGCCTTTGCAGCATCCAAGAAAATTAATAGCATTTCCCCAACTACAGCTCCAGCAGGCCCATAATATCTATTAGTACCCCGGCGAGAGACAATCAGAATGAAACAAGCATTCTGATTGGCTCTCGCCAGGTCCATACCCGGCCGGGAATCCCTCCGTCGGGATTCCACTGCCTTTTTCCCCGGCGAGGGGCGTGGCAACCCCTCAGCCTATGGGGGGGCTCGAAGCGGGGCCTCCCCGTGGCTGAGAGGCTGCCTTCGGCCCCCGCCGGGGACTCGGGTAAGTATTTTTCTTTTTCTCCCTTCCCTCTCCTCCCTCCCACCCGCCCCCCCAACTTACCCTCTTGTTTCTGCATCCCCGGAGGGGGACGAGGGAAGTCTCCAGCCGTGTGGAGACTCGGAGCGGGGCCATCCCCGCTCCGCGCCTCCACACGGCTGGGGGCTTTCCTCGTCCCCCGCTGGGGACGCAGGTACATTTTTTTTTCCCCCTCCCACTCCCACCCTCCCAACCCCGCTTACCTTTTTCTTGATCCTTTTGTGGGAGCGGACGCGCTGGGAACACGTGTTCCCAGCGCGTCCGCTCCCGATGACCGCCATGGAAAGGGAAAACGGACTCCGTTTTCCCTTTTCATGGCGGCGGCTATTTTCTTGGCCGTTTCTTTTTTTCTGTCCCGAAACGCCGCAACGTTTCGGGACAGAAAACAATTGCTTTTAGTATCCCGGTCACGGAAATATTGCAGGCCGTGATACTTATAGCAATATGACCCTCGCGGCGGCGGCATTACTGACTCTGGTAACTATGGGCCCCGGGGCATTACCTGAGTCGGTAATGCCCCCGCCGCTCGGGTCATATTGCTTAATTAACCCATTTCTCAGCCTCTGAAACCCACTTGAGATTGATCAATTAATTCACATAAATGTTTATTCAGTACCTTTAATATTTTTACGTCAACATTGAGGAGCGACATTGGCGATAATTACTACATTTAGTAGCGTCTTTTCCTGGCTTAGGTATTAAACTGATAATTGCCTCCTTCATTGAAGGACTTAGAGTCCCATCGGTCAGAAAGTGATTACATAAATCACAGAGTTCCGGTGGCAGTCTGGATCCAAATGATCTATGGAACTCTACTGGTAACCCATCCATGCCCGCAGATTTTCCAATATTGAGTTGATTTATGGCCATTACGATTTCAGGTACAGTAATCGGAGCATCCAACGAGCATCTTACCTTCCTCAGACAAACAAGCGACATCTATTTTATCAAAATAATTAGCTAATTCTGATGCCTGTGGGAAAAGCTCCTCTGGATAGAGGGAAGCATAGACTGATTGAAAACTCACATTTCCTTCTTTTTTAAAACTATTCCTCCTGATCCATTATCTATCCTTTGAACATATGATCTCTCCGTCAGCCCTTTTGATCTGTTCGCTAGGAGTCGACCCCCTTGTTACCCTTCCTCCCAGAATCTTTGCTTCATAAAAAAAAGCCCTTTTCTTTAGTGCTAGCCTAACACCAACTCTAACTGTATTTTATCATCCCTAGTCTTTGACAGGGCATATTTTCTTTGCAAATCACCAAGTTCTGACTCAATTTGCGTTAATTGTTACCCTACCAACTTCCTTGCCTGGGAAGTCCAATTCGTTAACTCACCTTAACAGAATCCCAAACAATCAAACTATCAGTCGACCCCTTGTTCTCACTGAAATAAGATTCATACGTGTATCTGCCGGCGTCTGGCTTGGGCGGCATGCAAAAGGTATATTCAATGTCATAGTTCCTAACCAGATTAAGTGAACCATCGAGGTTTCATGTGCATGACGTTCATACACTTTTTTGTTAAATAGTTTATTTCACCATTAATACATTTCATATTTGGTGCAATGCTGCCACCTGCACACAGTGAAACGTGTATTTGCCATTTACTGCAAAAACATTTCTTTGCAGTAAATGGCAAACTGCGTGTTCCTACATTTGAGCCCTGCTGAATGTCGGTTTTTGCCACATTAAGTATGTGCCCACTAGATCCAAGCAAGCAACCGACTTTGACCAGGGCCTCCACAACGATCTTCAGATCCATGGAAAAGCAGAGGAATCTACGTCATCGGCATACAAATGCAACGCAGAATCATGGTTGTTGTTGAGGTCCATGGAAAAATATACTAAGCACAAGGTGTAATGAACTCATGGTGGCAACAGTAAAGACAGACAGACAGACAAGTGATCACACTTCAAGGGTGTTTATTAAACTGTATAGGTAGGTTGGACAAACGCCTAATCTAAACCTAAATCTAAGATGGGAGCATGCTACGACCATCTAATAATAAGGCAATTCTAGTGGCGCCTTGTCAAATAAAAGGGCCTATACTAGAAAACCGATTTCCAATCCTTACAACCAAATACAAAAGAGTGTGGGATAATGTTCATAAGAAAGAAAGTGTTCACAAATGATAAGTCAGGAGGAGGTAGCCGGGGTCTCCTGTCCCCACATTTTGAGAACAGGACAAGGTAGGATTCCAGAGCACAGCACACACTTGAGCTTTCTCAACACGAGCCAACAGTTCCGCTCTCAGCTATGAGGGCCTTCGGTGGTTAAGTCTCTTTTCTACAAAAAAGTCTCTTGCCTTTGAGGAGCTGATGTGTTTCAAAATGATAAACAAAGAGTTCTTTTCTATATGCTTGCTAACTGAGGCGTTCTCACCCTTGGATTCACCTCTTCTGGGCTCAGATCCACAAAAAGTTCCTTGCAATATCGGGACCTTCGATGTTTAAATCTCTCGCTTCGGAGGGCTGGATATATTCAAAATTACCAACAAAAGTTCCTTTCTGATTGCATTTAGAGTGATGATGCTTCACCCCGGTATCCCCCTCTTCTGGGCTCAGACACCTCTCAAATGTCAGCCTCTCTCCGTCGGGTTCACTATGGCTTGTATTCAAAAGATTTCACTGGTCATATTCACCTGTCGTTTGGTGATGGTTTGTCACCCCTGGACCCCCTCTTCCAGGCTCAGACCAGTCTTGCAGATCAGCCTCCCTCCGTCGGGTTCGTTGCAGCTTCTCAACACAATCTCATCTGTAACATTCACAAATCTTAATGTCTTTTAAACAGTTCACTGTGGACATCCCTCTGCTGGGTTCACTCTTGTCAACACACTGTACATTGGGACTTCGCCCAGACTTCGCCCACCTGATCATCGGCATTCCTCTGTCGGATTCACTCTTGTCAATTTTGCTAATCACACAATTCTTTGAACAGTTCTTCTATGCAGTATTCACTTCTCTCAGCTTTACATTCATCTGCCGATCGAAGACTTTCGACGGTACGGAGGATTTTGCTAGATCCTCCATGACCACTTTGACCCCCTTGTGGCGCCTTTCCCAAGGCCTTCTAGTGACCGTAGTTTCAACAATATGGTAATCACCCAGAGTTTCCCGAGTGAGCACCCACGTGGTGCTGGACTCCTCTGTAGCTTGTTTTCCCCTCTCACATTAACAGTTCTTTGTACTTTCTTGAATTAGCTGCTTGCTACTTTTGGTAAACACAGTTCGGTTTCTTATCGGCTCTCCCCTCGTCTCACCAGCTGTGATGAACCGCTTGGCTTTTCTAGTCTCTGGAGTCCAGGCCAGTACCACAGTTGCAAGCGTCTCTCCCCGGCATGGTTATCTGCGGAGGAGGGCCGTGAGTACCGTTCACATCTGCTGCAACACACGCTGGCTATTGTTTGCGATTTTACGATTCCTTTGGCTAAGGTTTCACGGGCCTGGGTCGGAAAGGGCTCGTCACTCCCTCAGTTCTCGCCGTCTTTCTCCTCCTCCTGAACTGCTGTGCTGGGTTAGCTACCTCGCTGTGCGGTCTGCCTTGCTCGTACTGTGCTCTCATGCTCCACCTTTTATCCCTGTGGGGAAGGGAAAGGGCTGTCGGGTGTGTGTGTGATTCTGGTCAATTGCCTGACTTTGCCTGACCCTTGTGTTGGGACATGTCAGGTAGACTGTTCCGGTGTTTGTCCGTCGTCTTTGGTGGCGTGCAAAAATGTTTGCGACGGAAAAAGAGGAGTGTGGGGGATAGAGTGTTTGAGTATCTCATGTGGTAGGATGGGAAAAAGGTGTTCTAATAAGGGGGATACCGCGTCTCACCTGTCGGTGTCCCACTTCCAACTCCCTAAAGACTCCCCCAACCACCCCATCCAGGTGATCCTCCCTCACTGGTCCACCCCCAGGAACTGGACCCAATACTGATAGCCATGTCCTGGCCACCTGGATGACAGATCCCCAGGGATTTGTGAGATACCTTCAGGTTTCTCACAGAGGGGAGGCAAGGATGAACCCTGCAGGACACCACAGGCTAAAAGAGAACGCGCTCAATTTCCCTCTGCTCACGTTGCAAAAACAAAAAAATATATAAACAAAAATAAGAGGGTGGCGTATGTTTGTGGCGGGATTGGGAAGGGCAGAGAAGTGGGTAAACATGAGTGTTTGTGGGTCTGTGTAAGTGTCTGGTGGGGTGTTGGGGTGAATGCTTCGATGCAGCGGGGTAAGATAGGAGGACCTTGAGGTTAAAACACCTGCTTTTTACAAAATCCTGCACGCGTGGGAGAGGGTGAGTGGGGGCGATTGGAGGGATCTGCTTCCCTGGGTGTTGAGGGCCAGGTGGGTGAACACCCCAGAGATGTCATATTTCCACAATTGAAGGCAGCAAAAAATCATCCAGGGGAGAAAAAAAAATTAAAATCCGTTTTTGTTAGCCCTTTAATATGCAGAAATATCACATAGAACTGATTGTGGCGTCCCATTCTACAGAGAGGTCCATCATCACAAGGAGTGAGTGGGCTCCTCCATCTGTCATCTGCAGAAAAATGTGCATGGCCGCCATCTGTCCCACGCTTTGACCAGAAATCAGACTAGTGGCAATCTAGGAGATTATGGACCTCTACACACCTCTAGAACTGGAAGGTGGCCACCATCTCCAGGATCTTGGCCAACAAGGGCAGGCACACTATAGGTCGGGAATTCCTGAGCAATGTCGCATCAAATGAAGGCTTCTTCAGTAACAGGTTGAGAGTAGATGGTTACAACAACACTGGAACTACACCCTGAGGGTTACAAAATCAGTTCCCATACAACAGGTCCCCACACATAACCGCACCCCTTTATCTCGCCTGATACCACTTGTCATCCTAGTCTTTCAATCCTACCCAAAAAAACATTGTAACTTTTGTTTCACCTCCTCTTATCAACCTTTGAACCTTGTAAGGCCCAGCAATGAACACACATTCTAATAAATAAATATTAGTATGCAGCCTTTGGCTCTCCAGGTTTCTTGGACTACTATTACCATCAGCCCTAGCCAGCATAGTCAAAGGCTTGTGATCATTGGAGTCATAGTCAAAAACATCTGTTGAAGACGCCCGCCATAGAAGGTGGCTCACGTGCACGCCTGCCATAGAAGGTGGCTCACGTGCATGCCTGCCACAGAAGGTGGCTCACGTGCACGCCTGCCACAGAAGGTGGCTCACATGCACGCCTGCCACAGAAGGTGGCTTATGTGCACATTTTCCACAGAAGGCAGCTTATGTGCACATCTTCCACAGAAGGTAGCTAATGTGCACATCTTCCACAGAAGGTAGCTAATGTGCACGCCTAGCTAATGTGCACGCCTGCCACAGAAAAACAAGTTACTTACCAACTGGTAACCTTCTTTCGACTGGATGTTCCTCCAACGGATTCCACATATTTTACATGTAATGTCCACAGCTGTGCACTTCGGAAACTTTTTCGGCAGAGGTCGTCCTGCATCGACAACACGTCTGGTCTATGTCCCTCGAAGGCCTCCATCGAGGGCGACGTCACCGGATGTTATAAATAGGGCGAAAGGTGCCCGTAGCCTCAGTTTAAGGTTTTTCCCTCAGAACGTGCAGCACCAGTCTCATGCCTGCTTGATTGCACTTAGCCTTGCGGAAACTGAAGCTGCAATCGCATAGGAAATTCTCCAGAGGGGCAGGCTGGGAGGGCGATGTGCAATACGTTGGAGGAACATCCAGTCAAAAGAACGTTACCAGTTGGTACGTAACTTGTTCTTCGAATGGATTGTGTCCTCCAACGTATTCCACATCTTTGACAGACTCCCAAAGCAGTACCAGTAAATGGAGGAGGGAAAAGAATTTAGAGTACCCAATTAGATTGCGGAATAAAGAACCGCCTTCCCAAATGCCATGTCCTGACCATGGATTGTTTCCAGGGAATAAGGTTTAACAAATGTATGGATTGAAGCCCATGTAGCGGCATCGCAAATATTCCTAATAGGAACACCCCGCTGAAGGGCAGTGGAAGTAGCCACGCCCCTAGTGGTTTGAGCTCGCAACCCTTCAGGAGGGTCCTTATCCACCAATCGGTAAAGTAATGGTGAGGATAATCCACCTGGAAAAGGTCAGTTTGGTAACATCCTGGCCCAATCGGTGGCCAGCATATCCCACAAAGAGTTGATCGTCCACTCTTACCCCGGACATCCTAGAAATGTAAAAGCTCAGAGCTCTCCTAGGAACTAGGAACTAACCAATGGAGTCGCTCCTCTTCCTTATCAGGATAAAGAGGAGGGTAGAAAGATGGAAGAATCACCTTTTGACTTGAATGATATTCAAAAACTACCTTAGGTAGACAAGAGGGGCGTACCCACAGTACAACCCTGTCCTTGTGAAACACAGTAAAGGGTGGCTTAGATGAAAGTACCTGCAATTCACTCACTCTGCGAGCGAAAGTAACCGCAACCAAGAACACAGTCTTGAAGGACAGTAATCTCAAAGGACAAGAGTGCAAGGGTTCAACCGGAGCACCCATGAGAAATTCAAATCCCAAACCAGCACCATGAAAAGAGACGGCGGGAATCCTTTAAGGAACTGAGAAATCGAAGGAATCTTAAAGTAAGGACAATCTTTAGATGAGCGCTTAAAGATAGACAGCACCGCCAGATAACCCTTAATGGTACCCACTTGAAGGCCCCTGTGGGCCAAAGAAAGCAAGAAAGACAAAACCATAGGAATGGAGCAATGAAAAGGATCAACATTGTGATCCCTGCACCAGTCGCAGAATTTAAGCCAACTGCAACAGTACAGGGATTTTGTTGCAGGCTGCCTCACCGGAAGAAACACCTCCAACACACCATCCGGGAGGTCCCAATTCTTATACCTCAACCTTTCAGATACCAAGCGTGAAGGTTGAGAGTTTTGACCTCTGGATGGAGAACCTGACCCCCATACCCCCCAGAACCCTCTACCCTCCCTCACGCGAGAGCAGATCCTCTCGGTAGGGAAGACGCGTGGAGGGCAGATGGACATTTCTAGAAGGTCCGGGTACCACGCTCTCCTCGCCCAATCTGGAGCAATGAGGATCATGTGGGAACCGAACCTCCGTAACACTTGAGGAATGAGAGTCTGGACTGGAGGAAACACGGAAAGCAGTGGGAATGACCAATCCACCACAAACGCGTCTCCTAAGGCTCCTCTTGGAGGAAATTCGCTTGAGCAGAATCTCTCGCACCGCCTGTTGACACTGGTGGAAAGAGATCCACTTGCGGGGTTCCACAAAAGGGCGAAGATCTCCTGAAGGTCTTCCTGAGCCAACTCCCACTCATGGGAGACTGCACTCTGCCTGCTCAGAGCGTCCGCAGCCGTATTTTCATCTCCTGCCAGATAAACTGACGAGATCGAGATTTCCTGCTGGATGGCCCAGAACCAGAGCTGCATTGCCTCTCTGCACAACGGAAGTGACCCTACCACCCCCCCTTTTATGTTGAGGTAATGCATGGCCACTGTGTTGTCCGTCATGATCAGGACACTTCCCCCGTACAGAAGGCAGAAAAGCCTTCAAGGCTATCCTGATGGCCCTCAGCTCTAACTGATTGTTGTGGAGTCTGTAGTCCGACGGAGACCAACAACAAGTTGTTGGCATGAGCGCCCTATCCTGTGAGGGAAGCGTCCGTCACTACCGTCACCTTCGGCCACGGTTGCCAAAATGGTTCTCCCCATCAGGTTCCCGTTGTTGGCCCACCACAGAAGATCCTGGGAGACCAAGAGTGGAATCTGAACGGGATCCGTCATCTTGCCAGAGAACTGTGACCACTGCATCTTGAGAACCCATTGCAGGGATCGCATGCGCAACCTGGCCTCCGGCACGAGAAAAATGCCAGATGCCATGAGGCCGAGCAACCTTAAGAATTTGAAAGCAGGGAGACTCTGGGCATGTCGAAACTTTACCACCATCTGCACAATGTGATGTGCCCGTACCTTGGGAATCGAACACTTCCCCAAGGACATGTCTAACACAGCCCCAATCTGCTGAAGCTGTTGGGAAGGTGTCAGATGAGACTTCTTGAAATTCAGGGAGAAGCCCAGCCTGTGGAGGGTGCGGCAGGTGAGACCGAGATGATGCAGCACTTGCTCGGCAAAGCATGCCCAGATCAACCAATCGTCCAGGTAGGGATAGAAGTGAATCCCCCCCCACCCTCTTGCCTGAGGTACGCTGCCACCACCACCATTAGCTTGGCGAAGACCCTCAGGGGGAGGTCAATCCGAACAGCCCCGAAACTGAAATTGCGAGTCACCAGCCGCAAACCTCAAGTACTTTCTGTGCGCGGAATGAATGGGCACATTAAAGTAAGCATCCTAGAGGTCCAGAGACACCAACCAATCCTGAAGTTGAAGGGCCGGAAACTCTTGAGAAAGAGTGACCATCTTGAACTTGTCCTTCCTGAGAAGTTTGTTCAACCAATGTAAGTCCATGATGGGTCTCAATCCCCAGTCTTTCTTTGGGATCAAAAAGATAAGGGGAATACCATCCCTTGTTCCTCTCCGCCACAGGCACTAGTTCTATAGCGTCTTTCTCCAGCAGGCTTAAGATTCCCTGCGCAAGGAGCGGATCCGGAATCTTCAAAGAGTTTCCCCGGTGGATTGTTGTGAGGCCGCTGAAGGAAGGGAAGGCAGTAGCCGTGGGCTATGGTATCCAGAACCCACGCATCTGAAGTAATGGGATGCCAGTTTAAGATGCTGAGACAGTCTGCCCCCAACCGGCGAACCATGGGACATGGCCTCATGACTGTTTGAAAGCGGCTGCATCTGTGCCTGAAGGCAAAGAGGCAGCTGCCAGAGCGGCTTTGGCACCACGATTTCCCCGACAACCACAGGTACTTTTTCGCTGGCCCTTTTGACTTGCGGCCCACTTGTTCTACCAAAGGAGGATTAGTAACAAAAAGAACCTCCCCTCGACTGCTGTCTCCTAGTTAAAAGGCAGAGATTGACGCACCGCAGTGCTTAAAGATTTCGCTGCAGCTTTTGAGGTCTGCAACCTCTCAAGGCTCTCATCAGTCTTGCTGCCAAACAAATGTGCGCCATCAAAAGGCATGTTCAGAAGACGGGCCTGCACATCCGGAGCAAACCCCGACTTCCGCAACCACGCAATCTGCGTATAACGGTGCTCGCAGCCATGGACCGGCTAACACTGCCGGCCGTATCCAAACCCGACTGAATGGATTCACAAATGGCATCCTTGCCGTCCTGCAAGAGAGCAAGCAACCCATCCCTTTCTTCCCCCCAGGAACATGCTCAGCCACTAAAGAAACAATTCCACAGTCTGTGTGAAAACCTTGCCACGGCACACGTGGGGTTGGCCGATTTAAAGGCCATGCTCCCAGCAGAAAATACCTTATTTACTTATTACATTTTATAGCGCACATACAGCCCAAAGGCATCGTGGCACTGTTACTTGTGGCATACTTCGTTACATAAAGGTTACATACATGCAATGGAGGCAGGTTACAGATAATCCAATAGCGGGTACATAATGAGTAATTAGTCATTCAGAAATTAGCTATGTTTAGGGGAGGTTGATGCGTTCCAGGGGAGGGTATGGGTTAGGTTTAGTTGGAGTATGGTTTTAATCGCTTTTAGCAATGCTAGGTGAGAGACTTCTGCTCGCAGGGGTGGTGGTAGGGCATTCCAATGTAGTGCAGCTAGGTATGGGAAGCTTGCCCCACCTGCTCTGGCTCTCTTGACTCTAGGGGTCATGAGCAAGTTTATGTATGGAGTTCTGGTAGGCCTGGTGGATCTGGTGGGGTGCATCCTACCAAAGAGATAGGGTGGAGCGGTGAGATGGCTGCATTTGTGTGTGATGGCAAGTGCTTCAAATACAACTCTTTCTCTTACTGGGAGCCAATATGCCTGTTTTCTAGCCTCCGTGATGTGCTCTTTCTTGGGTATTCCAGTGGCTGCTCTAAGAGCGCTGTTTTGTACCGTTTGAAGTACCTTCCGGGCCCAACCGTCGAAGCGCTTTTTGTCCCTATCTGGAGGGATGGTAGGGTACCCCTGTTAGGCAGAATCTTGTGCAGTGCCCTTAGGGACCAATACACACAATTAAGACTACAGGTGGCAATACAAGTTTTACCTTTGGTACAAGCCTGCACTACTATGTTAAAGTGGTAGCAGTAGCGGAGCAGCCAGGCTTATCTCAAGAGTATATGAGCAGTAGCAGAGATTACACAAAGGGACCACAAATACTGTGACTCAAGCAAACACTGACTCAAGGTTTCAGGTAAAAAATATAACTACATTTATTTTTAAACCGTTTGTTGTCAACACGACACTTCTATTAATTCAAAATCACACGTAAAATACACTACAACCAACCAATTCACTGTAGTACACTAACTCAAGGTAAGTACCCTATGTTTTAATGGACCGGTGTTCTGAAACAAAAGACGTTACCGGGAATACACTTGCGATCAATTTTTGACAGTAATGACAGTTCGGTCTTACTAAAGAAACGCGTATCCGCGGCAAGAAATGTTACCGGGGCAAAAACACACTTAGCACCTGAGTTAACCAGAGAGAGTTGGTGACAAAAATCATAGGCAATACTTTTGTCAAGGCAGACAGAATCAGAGGACACTCGTTGACAGAAATTCAAGTGTCAATAGGCCAAAGCCAGTGTCAAGTGGAACCGGGTTCCTGTTGTAGAGGATCACACAGTCTGACAGTTCACGATTCAACGTAGCCAGGAGTACTTAGATATTGTCAACAGAGAAAGCAAAAGTTATAAGAAGGAGGGAAGACAAGGGAACTGCACAGGATTCTGCCTAATAAAGCCGCCTGCCTCGAGGTGGCCGTAGCCACCTGAACCACCAAACTCTCGAGAGTGGGGCGAGTAGCTAAATAGCTGGGGTCGCTAACGGAAGTGCAGTATTTCTTGGTCAAAGACTTATTAAACAGCCGGAAGAGATTCCGGGGACTGCCAAGCAGCTGCCACCATTTTCTGTAAGGTAAGATGAAATAGCAAAACCGGGTCAGAGGATGGACCTTGATCTAAGATGTCCGTTAGATCATCCTCCACACGGTCGTCAGGAGGACTGGACCAGCCCAGATACTCCGAGATCCGTGCCATGAGCCTCCTGAATGAATGCTCCGCATGAGCCCAGGGCTCAGGTCTACCGAATTCCACTCCCGGGGAAGTGTCCAACCCACTGGCATCACTGGCATCACAGAGGTCTGCCTCAACTCCTCCAACTGACGGTCTCCAGAAAAATGTGGAGCTTCATCAAGTTCACGACGGCCCTCAAACTCAGACCTTTCCTCCTCTTCATAAATGTCAGCCAGAAGGAGTTGAAACCCAGGTCTGGCGACAAAAGAGGGCCTGCAGTCCAAAACTGGCCTCACAGACTTCGCCGAAGCCTTCCTTGGAGGATCCACGATATGCGGGTACTGCAAAGGCACATTTCGAGAAAATATCCTGAAGGCTCCGACGACTGATCGCCGAAGGCGTTGACATCGACACAGGTGCTGACGGCGCCATGGGCTGGTACGATGGTAAAGCGTTGCCGTCCGAGTCGGACGGGCACGGCGCCGACTGAGTCGACGCCGGCATCAAGGCCTCAGTAGGTAACTGCGGTCTCGCTGGGGATGAGGACCGGTACCTAGAGACACCTCTCTTGTGACTCTTCGAATCCTTGTCCATACAGGACCTCGAAGGCTCTCGATGCGAGTCACGTTGTGGACCAAAGCCCGAAGACGTTCGAGCCACGGTACGAGACCGATCCTGGCCAGCTTTGTGAGAAGGCACGCCCGGAACCCGTGCCATGCACGCTAACATCGTTTCTTTAAACGCAGCCCATTCCTCCGGAGTCGAGGCACCCTCCTCCGAGGACGACGGCAGGGAAGGCGACCGGTGACCACGCTTCCTAGAGTGCCGGGACGAGGAAGAAGAATGGCGGGAACCACTCCAGAACCGAGATCCCCGGGACTCCTTCCGAAACGTGGAGTCTCCCCTCGAGTCATCGGTGGAAACCCCCTTGGACTTAGATGTTGATTTTTGGGACGTAACCGGCTTAGAGCCCCTACCTACCTACCTGGAGCTTCCCCTTCCGCTCCTGCAAGGCATTGGCAGTCAGCGACTGGCATTTTCGAACAGTTGTCTGTGTCGTGCAACTCGCCCAGGCACAACAAACAAATACGGTGGGGGGGGGCGGTGATCGACAGTTTCGACTTGCAGTCCTGGCAGGTCTTGAAGCCAGACCGCGGAGACAGAGGGGTCGAAGAGAAAGACATCGTAATCGATGAACACACGAGGCGTGCCGAGTTCTACGAAGTAACACGTTTGCGGAAAAAAAAGAACTGAGGCTACGTCCTATTTATAACATCCGGTGACGTCGCCCTCGACTGAGGCCTTCGAGGGACATCGACGCAGGAAGCCCTCTTCCGAAAAAGTTTCCGAAGTGCACAGCTGTGGACATTACATGTCAAAGATGTGGAATACGTTGGAGGACACAATCCATTCGAAGGTAGCTTACGTGCACGTCTTCCACAGAAGGGAGTAGTTTCTTACCTGTAACTCCATTTCTCCAGCGTTGGTATCTTTCATGGATTCACATGCTTAGAATATTCCCCGTCGTCAGACTGGGAACCCTCGGTACACATATATAGTCGTTTCCTATAGGAAAAAACTTCCGACACTTGTGTGTCCTATCCACATCTACGTCCTCTCTGGGGCCGTTCACGCATGCCCCGTAGGACGTAGCGGTATAAAAGCCCCGCCCCCGCGGGTCCCGTCAGATTTCGGCCCCTCCAAAGTAGAAAGGGGAACCTGCTTATGCATATATCTTGCACATTGCATTCCGGGGAGGCTGGTGGGCGCATGTGAATCCATGAAAGATACCAACGCTGGAGAAATGGAGTTACAGGTAAGAAACTACTCCCTTCTCCAGCATTGCTTTCATGGATTCACATGCTTAGAATAGATTGTATAGCAGTATCCTAAAAGAAGGAGGTGAGAATGCAATGTAACATACACCACCAAAAACACCCCAAAACCTAATATATATAGGCACGTAGGCAGCAACATATTTTCCGATATATACATATTCATAATACATACATATATATACATATATTGCTCAGAACAGACACACTAAAGAACCAGAATAGGCAAGGCAAAAAACAAAAGCTTAACCGTTTTTTGGCTTACCTCATTGAAACAGATGGCGCAGAACTGCCCTTCCCATCTGTACCTCATCCGCGTGCTGCCTTTCCAGGCAGTAATGGCGTGTAAACGTGTGTGGGACAGACCATGCCGCCGCCTGGCAGATGTCTGTCAGAGGAATTCCTGCCCATAGAGCCGCAGAGGAGGCTGTCGATCTCGTGGAATGGGCTCTAGGGCGTCCTTGTAGGGGTCTCCCAGCCTTGGAGTGACTAAAAGTAATTGCCGAAGAGACCCAACGAGCCAGGCCTTGCTTGGAGATTGCCCTTCCTCTAGTCGACGGACCGTAGGCAATGAACAACTGTCTGGTAGTTCTGATATCTTGCGTCCTTTGCAGGTAAAATTTTAACGCCCTTTTGACGTCCAGAGTATGAAGGGCTTTTTCCGCCGCCGACGACGGGGACGCAAAGAAAGTAGGAAGGACCAGGGTCGAGTGCTTGTGATAGACTGTCGGTACTTTCGGGATGAAAGTAGGGTTAGTTGATAAAATTACTTTGTCCTTAAAGAATTTCATATATGGAGGATCTATGACCAATGCCTGTAATTCTGACATTCTTCTAGCCGATGTAATGGCAATTAAGAAAGCCAGTTTTCAAGATAGGAACTGCATGGATGAAGAGGACATTGGCTCAAATGGAGGCTTCATTAAGGCAGCCAACACCACATTTAAACTCCTCGACGGTGGGAACCGTTTCGTAGGGGGGAAAGTTCTAAAGAGACCCCTCATGAAATGTTTCACCAGCCTGTCACTGAATAATGGTGAAGACTGTCTCCTCCTCGTAAATCTTGAAATGGCCGCCAAGTGCACTTTGATGGACGACGATGATAGCCCACTCTCAGCTAGGTGAAGAAGATACGGAAGAATTTGCTCAGGGGTTACTTCTAAAGGCTGAATTTCGTGTTGTGTTTGACACCACGTACAGAACCTTCGCCATTTGCATATGTATGATTTGTTAGTCGAAGGGGCTCTAGCCGCCTGCAGAATTCTCCGGCAATCCGACGAGACTTTCAAGCTGCCGAACTCTGAAAAGTCAGGAGCCATGCTGTTAAGTTGAGGCTGTCCGGATTGTGGTGCCACACCGTTCCCTTGTCCCTGGACAGTAGGTTCGGCACTTTCTGGAGAGTTATAGGCTGTTCCAACGACAGATGTAGGAGGTCGGAAAACCATGGTTGTCTCGGCCAATACGGTGCCACTAGAATGACCCGGCATTTGTACCTGCGAATCCCCTGGATTGTCCTCCGTATAAGGGGGAGCGGAGGAAAAGCGTACAGGAATTTGTCCGTCCAAGGAAACAAGAACGCTTCCCCCAGGGATCCTTTTTGAGGCCATCTGCTCGCGAACTGTTCGCATTTCCTGTTTTCTTTTGTTGCGAAGAGGTCGATTGATGGGGTCCCCCACCTTTCGAAGATTATTTGTAGCTGACCGGTGTCCAGCTCCCACTCGTGTATTTGAGCCATTGTCCTGCTCAGGGAATCCGCTTGCACATTCTTCACACCCGGGAGATGGTAAGCCACTAAGGATATGTTGTGTTTCAACGCCCAGTGCCAGATCTTTTGAGCTTCCGCCGAAAGGGTCCTGGATCTGGTGCTGCCTTGCTTTATCAAGTAGAACATGGCTGTCGTGTTGTCTGTCAGCACTCTTACTTTTGATCCTTTGATATGTGGAAGGAATGATTTCAAGGCCCATCTCACTGCCCTCAGTTCCAGCACGTTGATGCGTAGGTGCGATTCGGTCGAAGACCATCTGCCCTGGGTTTGATGATCGTTCATGTGTGCTCCCCAGCCCGTCAGGGAGGCGTCCGTGATGATGGAGTTCTGAAATTCCGGCTCTTGTAGAGGAACCCCTCTGTCCAGGTTGTGAAAGATTTTCCACCATTGGAGGGATCTGATGACGCCCTCGTCGTCGACGGTTATCCTGTCTGACCACCGGCCCGTGGCCTGCTTCCATCTGTCCGACAGGAACTCCTGTAGAGGCCTCATGAACAATCGGCAGTTTGCTACTAGGTGGATGCACGAAGCCATGGAACCCAGGATTGCCACATTTTCTCACGGAAAATGTGCTCTGTAGGCGAAGTCGACTCGTCAGTTGTTCGATCTTCAATATTCTGTCTAGGGACAGTTTCACTATTCCCGAGTGGGTTTCGAATTGAGCTCCCAAGAACTTCAAGCTCCTTGAGGGCTTTAGAGAACACTTTTCGAAGTTCACTGCGAACCCCAGTCGTTGCAGAAGTTGTAAGGTGGCTTGTACGCTGTCGTTGGTCGACGCTGGGGAGGATCCCCTCACAAGCCAGTCGTCGAGGTACAGGTATACATGATGCCCTCCCTTTCGCAGCCAGGCTGCCACAGGTGCCAAACATTTCGTAAACGTTCTTGGGGAGGACTTTAGACCAAATGGGAGCACTGCAAATTGGTAGTGTGTCTGACCTACCATGAACCTCAGAAACCTCCTGTGTTTTTGACACACCGGAATGTGGAAGTACGCGTCCTGTAGATCTAGTGACGCCAAAAAATCGTCCCTTTGGACGGATCTGATCACCTCCTGCAGTGTAAGCATTTTGAATTTTTGACTCTGTAGGGTCTTGTTGAGGTCTCGCAGGTCGAGAATAGGGCGCCATTTTCCGTTTGGCTTCTTTACCACAAAACACCGTGAGTATACCCCTAGGCCTTTCTGCGATGCAGGGACTAATTCGATGGCGCCTTTCTGTAACATGAGTGTTACTTCCTGCCGCAAGATGTTTAGATGTGGCTGGGATAGGTGTATTGGTGGACATTTTGGAGGTTTGCATTTGAACAGTAGGGAGTGTCCGTACCTCACAGTGTCCAAAACCCACTGATCTGTTGCGATGGTCTCCCATTCCTCGATGCAGCTTGACACTCTTCCTCCCAGAACGGTACGCTTCCCGTCATTGTTGGTCTTTCTGTTTGCTCGTCGACGACGAATAAGTTGGTCGTCTCTTGGAAGACTGGAAGTTTCTGCGCCGGCTTGAGGTCTGAGAGGCGCGTCTATATCCTTGGGAAGGATACGCTGATCTACCAAAAGATCTATCCCTGGTTGCTGAGAATCTTGAGTTTCCAGATGCTCCTCTAAAGGGACGAAAAGAACGAAAGGGCTTACCACTCTGGAGAGAACCCAACGAGCTTGCTGTATCTGAGTCCTCCTTCATGCCCTTCAAGGCCTCGTCCACCTTTTCTCCGAAAAGAAGATCACCTTCGAAGGGCATGTCCAAAACTTTATACTGTACTTCGGGTCTGAAGTTGGTGCACTTAAGCCAAGCCTGGCGTCTTAGAACAACTCCGTTATTTATTTGTTTAAAACCCGAATCTGCCAGGTCCACCGCTATGTTAATAGCATGATTAGATGCTTCTTCGCCTTCTCGAATCAGGGACATCGCCGTTCTTCTATGTTCTTCCGGGAAGTGGTCCAGGATAGGTGCCAGTCTGTGCCACATCTCCCTGTCATATCTGGCCACAATCGCCAGGGAGTTAGCTGCTTTCACCGTTGAGGCCCCCACAGAAAGAACCTTCTTACTAAACACGTCTTGGCGCCTCGCCTCATTATCTGGAGGGGTAGAGCATTTATGTTGGGCCTTTGCTTTTCTCGTCGCCGCCGACGACACCACCGAGTCCGGTGTAGGCTGAGCCGAAAGACACTTCGGTGTAGAGTCTGGTACTTTAAATTTCTTTTCAATGCGGCCTTTGACAGAAGGCTCAGAAAATGGGTGACGCATGGTCTGAACCCCTTCTTTCCAGACATGATCTAAAATGGGTATTGAGAATATTGAGCGTCTACTCCTGCCCATATGGTCAAAAAGAAAACAGTCCTTTTTCTCCTCCTGTTGGACCAGGCCAAACTCCTTGCACGCTTTTTCCATCATGGAATGAAAGGCACCTATATCGTCCGGTGGTGACGGGTGAGTGGGACTCTTTGGTGTTTCCATTTCCACATCCGACACCCAGGATGGATCCCTAGATGGTGAGAGGGATATATCTGAAGCTGACCCGTGGTCAGATAGGGAGTCCGAAAGCTCACCCTCCTCCTGGACTGCTGGAATAGTTGGAACCCCGATCGATCTGGCCGGGCGGTGTGAAGGGCCGGGCTCGTCGACGGGGGGTGTCGACGGTACAGGTGGAAGCCTTTTGTCCAGCGATTTCAGCAGCGAGTGTAAGGAGGACAGTACCTCCATGGACAGGGTCGCCTGAGAGCTTGGAGGTTGGGTAAACACCTGAGAGCAGGTTGCTCCTGATGGGAACCTGGCTCGTAGACCGAGGTCCTCCGGGCTCACAATTCTGAAGCCGTCGTCTTCTTTCGAGGCAATTGACGCTGCCTGTTCCTGTAGCAATGTGTCAGGCAACCCCATATCGAATACTTCTGGTCTCCAGGCCAGAACTTCCGTCGACGAGGACATCGTCGCCGAGGTCGTCGCTGGGTTGATGACCAGTGAAATCGACTGCGTCAGAGGCAGTGAGGACACCGACTGGATCGTCGTCGTCGATGTTGGGCCTGCAGGTGGTTTAGGCGGTCCCGCCTTCACAGCGCTCTCCCTGCGTTTATCCGAATCTCTACTCGTGGCTGATCTGTGTTGATCGCCCGAGGAGGATTTAGGCCTTTCCTTTCCTTTCTTCGACGAAGTTGACGAAGATGTCTTTCTTGCAGAGTCTTTAGAAGAGTCCTTAGAAGAGTGACTTCGTGGAACGTCCTTTTCCACAGGTCGTGACTTCTTAGCCGGAGGTTCCCACGAAGTTGAGCGTCGAGGGGCTCCTGATGTTTTCGCAGAGGCCACGCTGCGCACAGAGCCCACCTCTGACTGAGGGTACGCTCCCGCACCCTCATTTAACCAGGATACCAGCCGTCGATTTCGATCCTTCAGGGTTTTCTGGGAAAAACCTTTACATATTTCACACTGGTCTGCCGAGTGGTGAGGGTGGAGGCAATAAATACAGTCTAAATGGCCGTCCCCCTCGTAAACCTTCTTCAATCCGCACGTGGCACACGGGCGAAATAGAGGTTTTCCCGACATCCCGATAAAATTAACAAACTCACAGGAGTTCGACAATTCGAAAAATCTAGCAGTAGAGACTACGCGAGGAGATCCCACTATCTTTGGAGACGGTTGAAATCTGACGGGACCCGCGGGGGCGGGGCTTTTATACCGCTACGTCCTACGGGGCATGCGTGAACGGCCCCAGAGAGGACGTAGATGTGGATAGGACACACAAGTGTCGGAAGTTTTTTCCTATAGGAAACGACTATATATGTGTACCGAGGGTTCCCAGTCTGACGACGGGGAATATTCTAAGCATGTGAATCCATGAAAGATCCAATGCTGGAGAAGGTAGCTTACGTGCACGTCTTCCACATTGGTAGCTTACGTGCACGTCTTTCATAGAAGGTAGCTAATGTGCATGTCTTTGGCACTGACGGAGTAGCTGGCAAGTGTGGCGTAGCTGGCGTCGAAGTCTTCAGCGTCAATATCGAGGGCTTGATGGGCGTCCAGGGACTGGCGGGCATCTAAGGCACTGCAGACGAAGGTGCTGACAACCTAGACTTCTCCCAATATCTCATACGATCCTTTGATTTTTTTCAAATCACAGCCTCAGGGGCTCCCGATGCCGATCAGGCCTTTTACACCTGGGCTCGAGCATGAGCAGGTTTTTGGATGAGACCTTTCCTTTCCACCTTCTTTCGAAAACTCGGTAGGAGCATGACTTTGTTTTCCGAATATTTTTAACATTTCCGCCCTGAAGGCTTCCCATTCAGCCGGTGTTGATTTTTTTGTAGGGCAAGCAACTCTCTCAGGGGAAGCGTCAGATGACAAAGGCGACGAAGGCGACCTTTGGTGTCTTCTCTTCGAAATCTTCAAAGAAGAGTGGTGGGAACTACTCCTCGACCTAGATCGCTTGGCCATCCTCCTCCGAGGAGATTCGCCTCTTGACTCGTCATTCGAAAGCCTAGCGGGTCGTGTAGGAGATTTCTGTGGGATTTTCCTACCTTAAGTTTCCCCTTCCATTCCCTCAATGCTTTTCCCGTCATGGATTGGCACTTGGTACAATCACAGGTATCGTGGGCCTCCCCGAGGCACCACAGGCAGATACGATGCGGGTCAGTGAGAGACATTTTTGACCCGCAATCCTGGCATTTCTTGAAACCGGACTTCAGCATCGACGGTGTCGAAGAAGAAGACAATTATCGAGGTCACTAGATGAGGCCGGCGAATTTCACTCCAAGCAATCGCTGTCGCGGAAAAACGGAACTGAAGCCAACGGGCACTATCACATGTTATATATGCCTTTGATGGCATCACCCTCGACGGAGGCCTTCGAGGGACATTGACTCGATTCCATCGACGCACAGCACTCGATGCCATCGACGCACAGCGCGCTCTGCTGAATTTTTTTTCCAAAGCAGCTGAAGCTGGACAAGTGTATACGTGGGAGGACACAATCCATACGAAGGTAGCTTTTGTACACATCTTCCATAAAAGGTAGCTTATATGCACGTCTTCCATAGAAGGTAGCTTATGTGCACGTCTTCCACAGAAGGTAGCTTATGTGATTGCCTTTTGGCAACTAGTGGTGCTATTAGGTCTTCTGCGATGCAAGTTGGCTTTAACACTTTTAGAAAGTCACATATCACAAGTGGGAAAACAGGGTGCGCAGTAAAGGGTGGCTTTACAATAGGATTTAGCAGGTGGGTATTTGTGCCATTATCCAAATCATACTCTGGATGGGTAGTGGTTGGGGGTTTAGATGGCTGATCTTTTCAATGAAGAAAGATACAAAAATAATAAGGCATCATTCAGTTTGTTCTGCAAGTTAAAATGTATCATGATATGCTTTAGGAAAAAATAACAGCAGATATTAAGCAGTCTCATCTCTGCCATCAACATTACTAAACTAGCAGCATATCGCCCCCATCATCATCAACAGGCCACACTGCCTTACTCCAAATGTTTCCCTCAATGAAACCAAAGAATTGAGACCGTGAGAGGTGTGAGGATCTAGGAGTAAGAGTCGGACACAAGGGGGGGCAGGTTGATTGGCAAAAACGTTTATTAACAAAAATGGGCTGTGGAAGAAGAGTTGGAGAAATCCTAACTAGCCCCATCTCTCAGAGGAGATTCCCTGGCTCAACAAACCTAGGAAATGCAACTGTCAGAATGTCCAAAGTAAGGTTTGCAGTCCTGAGTCCAAATTCCAACCTATCCCTCACAAGCTAAACTTAATATAATGTGACAAGGACAGGGGGCGCAGGAACTGTCCTTGGGATGAGGGGTGGGGGTGGTACGGTGGGCCATAGGGAGGGCAAAGCCGTCTGCGGCCCCGGGACCCCGATAGTATCCTGCCAATGCTTTTAAACAGGAACCGGAGCAATGGGTGCATCCTCTGTTGACCCTTTGTAAGAGTATTTATCAGGAGGGTACTTTCCCAAATACTTGGAAACAATCATCATTATACACATCTACAAACAGGGCGACATGTCTGAGGCGAAGAACTTCAGACATAGCGCCCTTTTAGATGCCCCAAGCAAAATCTTTGCTTAGAGACTTCTCCCAACACAAAGTATCTCAACCTTCTTTTTAAGCATCAGGTAGTGTTTCGACCTGGTATGGGAACCTCCCTAAATGGCACCATTATCTCCCACCTCTCGGTAGCTGATAAAGAAGGGGGTGCTGGGCCCAGTCTATATAGCCTCCATAGATATGCCCAACGCTTTCGATACGGCAAATTGGGAAACCCTCTAGAGTAAACTCCTACAGTGGAAAGTGCCACTCAAAAGGGTACAGATCCTGGTACTACTGCATAGCGAAGGGTCAGGTTGACAGGGGAGGAGGGAACCTCCACTCCGGTCCTTACCTTCATGGGGATAAGGCATGGCTGTGTGGTTGCTCCAACCCTTTTCAGCCTTTATGTCTCCGATATTGCAGCCCTGTGGGAGCCGGGAACTACAAATCCGGTAAAAATGGGAAAGCTAATTCTAAACTGGTCTGCCTTTGCTGATGAGGTTATTCTCTTTGATAAGACTCTATTAAGTAATTTCTTCCTTTACGGGGAATTTGCAAAATTTAGAAGGAATCAATCGGAGCCCCTGATGTACGTGTCCTTATTTCCTTGTCTAAAGATAAAGATTAGGGGCGTATACTTGCGCTTTCGTTTGAATCAATTTGCGACTTTGGAAAGGAGGTAACAATGGGACAAGTCAGTAACCAACAGTAATAGCAGGTTTTGTAGTGCTACCGCAGTGTAAACACGACAAATCCTCCTGGCTTGACCCGCGTTTGCAGAACCGCGGCTACGTTACCTGGGTGCAGCGTTACTGACCGAGATGTTCTGGGTTAGGCTCATGCTTTTTTAAGTGTCTTCTTGGGGAAAATAGCAGAATTTTAAATCCTGGTTCATGGGTGAATTCAATTGAACAGTTTGCTGTATTTTGATGAAATGTTATTAATTCTTTGTATTAATGCATTTTTTGCCCTGTTTCTTTGTATTGTAAGATTTGAAGGCTTTTTACATCTTGTTTTGTTGAATATGATTATTTTTTGTGAAAAGCTTATTTTTGTAGGCGAAACACAAAAAAAGAATTAAAAAAATGGGACAAGGGAAATGTAATATTTGCTGCCGACCTGCAGCCCAGCTTTGCAATTCAAAACGAAAGTTCCAAAAAGGTGTAGAAAAGCAATCAAAAGTTTCTAAAAGACTCAAGGGTTTGCTTCCCTTTCATCAGAGCCTTTTCAGCTTTATCAAAAGTGATTTCAATGTTCCAGATATGTCCTTATTTAGGTTTGGCAAACCTGTCTCCCCCAGGCCCTTTGTGAGCAGACCCAGCTCCCAGGGTACTGCGATGAGGAAGAATAGCCTGGTTCTTTCTCCCAGACTGTGCAGAAGAGGCCCTGACCCTGTTCTCTAAGTGTCCCTTTCTTGGTTCACTCTCCTGCCAAGTGGGGTACTCGACAACCTTGTTTTCACCGTAGTCCTAGCTAGTTTCACTTCCACCCACAGTATTGGTCCACTCTCCTGCCAAGTAGGGTATTGAATTGATTGATTGATATTTTATTTCTATCGCGCTCGTAGACAAGTGTTTCATGACCTTGACTCACTGTCATCCTCTCTGGTGAAGGCACGCCACTAAACACTCACACCAGAAAAATTACAACCCGCTAGGGAAAAAGGCCCAAGAAACTCTTGGAAGGATAACAAATTTTATTTCTACAATAGGCGCGTCAGCAAAGAACCCTGCGGTCATGGAACGTTCTGCTCAAAAAAGGGTACAAGCAGAAGCTCAAAAGGAGACAGTGTCATAGAGAACATCATAATATACAGTGGAAACCCATGTGGCTGGTTGGTGCAACCCTATACCTGGTCGGCCTGCTCCATAGGGGATGCCCAGGGCCCAGTCAGTCCGTACGCATGTATGTACGTACATACGTCTTCCATCACGTGCGGTCTCCAGGGAACCAAGGCCAAAGAAGCAATTTGTTACATTTGCGTATAGTGCTATGCTATCATTATACAGAGCACCTGGCATGCTCAAAGACCGGCATAGGGGGAGTTTCGATGTCACACTGACCCACACCTACTTCACTCATCCTGATCGCGTCTCTTGGCTTCCAAGGCTTCCACCAGGCCTCCAAATAAGGTGCATACCAGGCCTTTTTATGCATGAAAATCTTGTAAATACGACAGCTTTATTATTTTCCTGTGTACATTTACACACAAGTTTAGAGCAGAGGGCAGTGAAAAAGTCAGGTTACTTGACAGAAACTAGAAGGCTTCTTTTGAGCCATGGATAAAAACCTCTGAAACAGAATCTATTCCTCCGAAGCCTTTCAAAAAAAGAAATTGCACACTAACAAAAGGAATGGTTTATTTCAATTCAGATTCTGCTGTGCTGCTGCTCATGGAGCAAACATATACACGAGGCATATTTATTTTCCTAGCATTTTAGGATTATAAAATGGAAAACTAAGCTGCAATTGAGAATTAATATTTTGTAACAAATCATGTTTTTCTTTCTCAGTGAAAGCAAACCAGCATTGCACAATTGTATTTTTCAGGAGTTTCTGTGCTGTGTGCATAATCATGCGAGGCAGATCATGTTTTCCCTTACAATTTAATGTATACTCCAATTATAAAAACTGTGCGTAAAATGATGACTATGCACGGTCTAGCTTACATCCATTCAACCTTGCAGTCAAAGGGGTACATTACTATTAATGGTCAGTGGCAGCAGAGTCTTTGCTCAAGGATGAGGGATTGTCATTACACCAATCACAGGTGTTCTAGCCTCTCAAATCTTCAAGACAACAATTAAAACATCCAAAACCTGACTCTACAGGAAATGCAAGCGCTGTTCAAAAACAAACAAATGAAAATTACATCTGTAATTGAAATAGAAACTCAGCAAAACATGTCCCTGTGATAATCCAGATACATGTTTAACTTTATGTAGCGCTTCATACATGGTTCGTCCAACATCTATGCATTGTGATCATTATACCTCAGTCGATACTAAGTTTACCGACCTCTCAAAGATGTTAGCCAATAAGATAGCTAGGCCGGTTGAGCAATCATTGCTGCAATCTGTCCGTGATCTGAAGGTTGCAGGTTCAAAGCCCGGCAAGACCAACTCAGCCTTTCATCCTTTCAAGGTAGATAAAGTAGTTCCGACTTCGGTTTGGTGATAATAGTGATAAATATGTTCTATGTACAGCGCTTTGCCAAAAGCGCTATATAAATAACCATTTGACCATGAGATTAGACATAGAATTTAGCATGGAGTCCTTGCCCCTCTGCACTGTTGTATCATAACATTGGCATACCATTAGGTAGTAATAGCTCCAGGAAATTAGGACTTTCATTAAACATCAAAAGACAATTTTGCTATCGCACCTCCAAACACACAATACAATTCATACTTGCTTTACTATGTAATTGGGTAGGTTTTTGTGTTTTCAATATTTAAATATATTCAGGAGAGATCAAATGGCCAGACCTTAGATGAATAATGAAAGGTGTATTCTGTCACAATGCAGAAAGCTGCCGAAAAATAATGATTTCCATACAGTTTTTGCACACAGGCGCTGAATGTCACATACATTTTATTCTCTTGCAAAGGAGAAAGGTCATTTTTACTCTCTTAAAATCACATTTACTCTCAAAGTTTAAAAATAGGGAGTAAAATACTCCCACCTCAAATCTTATCTGAAGCACTGGCTTCTACCCTCGCTTTTGCACTATAATGTATCATTCCTTATACCTCGCATTACAAATCATCTCATTATGAAATAAAGGTGAGACGACCATGCTCTTAGATCTTTTATGGTCGATTGGTTTATGGTCGGTGGTCTGCGGTCAACTGGTATCTCGGAATTTAGGAGTTTTAGGACTGGGGCAGTTGCAGGGGCTCCAACTCGTAGTTGGCTGGGTGGGTGGGATCTGGAGGCCTGCTCTAGCCTGTTTGTGATAACATGTACACCAAGTAATGTCTTGTGGCATTACAGGGCACATGCTTCCTTAGAACAAACATATTGGCAACGATTTTGAACACAAAAGGGATTCTGTGGAAGTTAGCAGCGTGGGCCTCTCTCATCAACGCTTGGGCCTGCTCAGATTTCCCCTACAGGCTTGCGGCCTGTGTCTAACACACTAAACATTGCATTGCTCTGCAGGCGCTATGCTTCAACCATGGCTACTCAATATATGCAAGAAGACGCCTACTGATATACGCACACTATGTTTAAGTGGCTGAATTGCGTATATTATGATCGTGTGGGGACCTTTGGGACGCCCGCCTGGGCTATCGGAGGTCTTCCAATGGGGCTCGCCTAACCCTAAAGCACCTAGGGGGGTGGAATAGGTTTGCTCACTTCCCTACATTCCCATCCTTTTGTTACTTCTACAGCAACTAACTCCCCCCACCACTTACGCATGCGCTCATTTTCCCTTCTCACTGCTGCTTCATATGCTGGGGTTCCCTTTTTATGGTATCCAGTCTCTGCACACGGACCGTAAGCTTTGCCCTGATTGCGCATGTTCCTCAGGGGTACGGTCATATAAAAGCATCCCCCATCGTCTGCAAGATCCACCCATACTTCCTCATAGTACTCGGGATCAGGGGGTGGGACAATGGTGGTATGACATAAGCGGGCTATTCCGTCTCCATAGGAGGATGGGGATCCTGTGAGGGGTGGTGTGGTCAGTTTGTATCTCACTATCTTTTGTATTGTGAGGTACTTTAGGAACCCCAATTGGCACCATCATTGCGCTACTAGGCCCTGCTTTGGCACAGCACTGGAGGCCCATTTGACAGGTGCAGAACAGGTCATGTTATGTCGCTTTGCATTTATATAGCGCTCTATATATCATTGGTATGATCTCAAAGCACTGGTAGGTTGATCGCCCTCTGGGAACTGCAGTACAGGTCCGTAGAGAGGTGGTGTTTTAGGGTGCACCAGTTATGTGTGCAGCTGATGCAATAGCTGTATAGTAGCTGCATCCTAGCGTTAGGTTTGGTGTTAAAGATATTATTTGGAATGTGCGCAGTCTGGTGGTGAACATCCAGACTGGGATTGGCTGCTTTAGGCCTGAAGGACGCTTATGTGAGCAACTAGGCCCGGAACGTCATCGGATACCTGCGTTTTATTAGGGTGTTGTGGTGTTCATGGGGTAGTGTATATTTATTTATTTGTTTCTGGTTATAAATAACCTTTACAAAATTAAAGTTCATAGTACAATACAATTCATTGCAAGAAACAAACGTATATACATCGAAATCAGCTTAAAACATTAAAAGCATGAAAAAAGCATTTACAGCATTGAAGCTAATTAAAAGTAAACAGAAAAAAGACAGAAGACATAAGAACTTAAAACCACAAAGATTTAAGAACTCTACATGTTTCGATGATGCTATTCATTTCACACCTATTCCACTTATTTCAAATTTTTTCCTCAGTTTACAAACATTTTCCTAAAAATCTAACTACCGCCATCTGAGGCAACTTATCTTTTGCATGCAACAATATAATAAATCTTTAAAGATAAAACAACAAAGGCACTTCCCTAGCTTACTTAACTTCATTTTGAAACAGAACGCACAGAACAATGCATATTCAATATTAAGAAACTGTTTCTGAAATGAAGTTTCTAAGAAAAGATTTTTTTAAATAAAGATTCTGAGATGGAATTTTCCTTCGATATTTACATACTTCATAACAGACCACATTCCAGTTTCAAAAACCTAACAATTGCTAGCTGCAAGGGAACTTTTTTGTCAAATAACATGTGTTTCCACACTTGATTAGGAATTACTTTAGATTCATCTGTTACAAGAGTTGCAAAATATAGTAGTCTTTTTTCTAACAATTTAGGACAATCCAATAATAGATGTCTTAGGGTTTCTTTTACATCCTGAGTATTGCAGTACCGGCACAAAATCAATGCAGCTGGCCCTTTAGTTCTTGCTGAGATAATTTCCCCAGTGAGGAGAACATTAAATCTGAATCTCATGTAGATGTTTCGGTAACCTTTGTTTGGAAATATGTATAAGTAAGGTTCCATATTTCCGAGGTCTTTATAGAAAGAAATCATATGTTCATACAATCTATATGTAGATAGATTACTAATAGTTGCTGCCCAATCTGCATTTTGTAAGAGTAGTTTTACTTTCCTAGGATTGGTTACTAACGCTGAAATTGAGGCTCCAACACTGCTTAATAACGTTAGCAATAGATCCATTAAGTTGGTCAAAAAAACAGACTTGGGATTCCCTTGTTTCAATTTACTAGACAACTCAAGATATAAGTTATTTTGGGTTTCGGTTAAGAGGCAGCGAAACAAAGACATGCATTTCCATTGAACTAGACTCTTTAATGACTGGATACCCAATTCATACCGAATTGCATGTATAGGAACACAGTTGGGTAGACAGACCATCATTTTCCTTAGGATAACTGATTCGAGTCTATTTATATAAAGTCGGCCCATTACAAATGGAATTTCGCTGCCATACAAGATCTTTGCGGTGGCTTTACACTTGTAGAATCTCAAGCATGGATTAAACGAGAAACTTCCGAATTTTAGATCCACCACCCGCAAATTGAATAGCGCATGTTTTGGCCTTAGTTAGAAAATGCGTAGCAATAGATAGATTATTGCCTTTTGCATTAACCAGAAAGCCTAGATATATCATTGAGCTTCTGATAGGGAGCTTGTTCACTCCCAAGATCCAATTTTTCAATGGTGGAATTCGTTTTCCTGTAAGGCACAGGATTAATGATTTTGTGGGATTCACTACTAAAGAATTCATTTCCATATATTTACCAAATGCTGTTAAGAGGCGCTGAAGTCCGATCGGGGACCTATCGAATAAAAGAAAGTCATCCGCATACGAACAGCAACACATTTTCTTTCCTTCCAGCATTGGTTGAAGAAATGTCGCTGGGCAAAGCGCCTGACCAATATCTGAGGTGTATAGATTATACAAGGTTGGAGCAAAAATACACCCTTGACGGAGGCCATTTGAGGTCTTAATAGGCATTGATAAGAGGCCTTTGTTGTTTAGCCTAATCTGTATGGTTGATCCTTCATGTAGATGAATCAACATGGCTAATAATTCACATGGTATCTGCATGCGTGACAACTTCACCCATAAGGTTGTTATGTTAACCAGGTCAAACGCGAGAGATAAATCCATACTTGCAAGGTATACCGGACTCGCCCCTTTTTGCCAGCCCAATTCTTGAAGGAGAGAGATTATTAGTCCGCCTGCTAAAGTTCCAATCCCCTTTCTGAATCCAAATTGTGCAAAAGAGTAAATCTTTTCTGTAGTAGCCCAAGCTTCAATTCTTTGTAAAAAGAGACTTGCAAAAATTTTGGAGTCTGAATCAAGGAGGGCTATTGGACGGTAATTGGATGGCATGGATCTATCTCCCTTTTTGTAGACTGGTATTATATAACACATGTTCCATGACAATGGAATGCATCTTGTGCGAATTATATCATTAAAGAGTAAAAAAAGCGATTTAGACCAGATATCTGGATTTCCCTTGAACAAGATATTTGATAATCCGTTGGGACCGGCAGCTCGGGACGAACTAGATCTTATTACCCTCTCTTTTATCCTGCTAATGGAGAAGTTACCAGGCCAAGGTGTTGTCTTATAGTTTTGACTCAGGGGACCAGTATCCTGTGTATCACCATATAGATGCTCAAAGTGATGTTTCCATATATGCTCATTTATTGGATTCAGATTAATGATTCTGTCTAGTGTTGAAATGTCGTCCGTTGCCATATAAGCAGTTTGTTTTGAACAGAAACTCTATTTTGAATATCTTTGCTGACATAGCGGCACTTGAGGATATCAGCTCGGACGATTTAACATTGGTAGATTTCTTTGACAACTCGAACTTACATATTGTGAGACTTTGGATGCAATCTCGTGTAATCCAAAACGCAATATGGTTAGCAAGAAAGGACCTGTTTGACCTTGGTTTTGAAGTACACTCTGAATCTAACCCAAATCCGCAGGTTGCCCGCCAACAACATTTTTTTAGTCAGTCAAAACATGCTACATATGAAAGCCATTCGTATGGGCCTAAAGAATCCAGAGCTTTTATAGGTTCTGAACATCAGCAGTAACTAGACCAAGCTCTGACAACAAGTGAATTCACACTTTTAAGTTGGAACTCCAGGGGCTTTTCTCATCTCTTGAATAATGATCTGAGTTCACTAAGCAAATACAATCTGATTATGTTACAGGAAACTTGGCTAACTAGCATGCCAATTTGGGACACACATGATGTTTTAATTAATACTGCTAGCAAGAGTTCTTGTGGCAGACCTTATGGTGGTCTTTTAACAGCCATTCAAGCGAACATTAATACCAGTCTCACTTTCTGGTCTTCACCTAATCCCTTTATGCAAATGTCACGGTTAAAATTGGATGCTACCTCGTTTGCCATTATTAATGTATATTGGAATCCGGCGGGGATAACGGACGAACGCTTTTTGGAAATGTTGAGCGATATGATCAGTCTGGTCTATATGGACAACACAGTACACAAAATTTTGATTGCTGGTGACTTAAATCTAGATTGTATAGGTGGGAAAACCTTAAACTCCCAAATTCGAATTAAGAAATGGTTACAATTTGTAAAATATCACAATCTCTATAGACTCAATGGTGCGTTCAAATCCGATATCCCTCCAGGTTCAACATGGCATAGAGGGAAGTCTTCCACCATCATAGATTATATGTACATGAATCTCAGCTGTTTCTCTGATGTAATAGACTTTGAAATTGTACAATCTGACGTGAGTGACCATAATCAACTGACGGCCAAATTTCTGTTCAATGGTGTCCCAAACTTGCAGAGAGATAAATATCAACATTCTCAATTGATCACCAATAATGCAGGTAATAAAGTAAGATGGACGGACAAAACTTTGGCCCGCTTTTACACACATTTGAATCATGAAGGTAACAAAATTCAACTGAATGTAGCAAACTCTAACATCTGCTATTCTGACATGATTCAAGCCTTTCGACCTCCTCTGGCGAGCACTGTATCTAAACCTAAGACTCGACTTCCCTCTCTTCATAACTTCAACTCTGAAGTCAGAGATCAAAAGATATTATTCAGACTTCAAAAAAGAGAAGCTATGAAATTACCTCATAGTATTCGTTTCAGTCAGTTATTAAAAATCAAAACCAGTTATAGAAACTGGATTAAATCCAGGCGTGCCACATTATACCATCTTGACAGCCAACTGTTATTGGCTACTATTCAAAGCCTGAATATTGCTAATACCTGGTCCCTGCTCAATCAAGCCACAAATGGGCCTCAGGCTATAATACAGGCCAACGAAGTCACTGAGGCGGACTGGATTTCCTATTTCTCTATTTTATATAGTATTCCAAAAGGGGGCTCTGCACCATCATCCGATAAGTTCACGACGAAGTTTCATCTAAATTTTGATTTGGATGATATTCGCCTGTTTATCAAGAAGTCCAGTCGCTCTGGTGCATGCGGCCCTGATGGTTTATCTAACAGAATGTTCAAAGACCATCCGGACATCTGGTCCAAAATACTATTTCAAATATTTTCTACCATTATTAATACGCAAACGCTCCCCCCGTCTTGGACTCACTCAATAATCATTCCCATTTTCAAGAAAGGGAACAGGAAAGACCCTACATGTTACAGACCCATAGCATTATTGGACGCTCCCGGTAAGATCTTCTCACGTATAATTTTAAGAGAGTTTCAAAAATGGACTATGCAGGCTGGACTTAATGATCCTTTTCAAGGAGGCTTTGTGGCACAAGTAGGCACTATTCCTAATATCTTCACTCTAAATACACTTCTTTCTGAGCATACTGTCCAGAAACAGATTTTATTTTTAGCCTTTGTTGACTTTAAAGTCGCTTTTGACTCAGTCGACAGATCTCTTTTATTCTCAAAATTAATTAAATACAATTGCCCCTCTTCGCTGACATCACTAATAGTTCTCCTACACACAAATACTACCATGCAGGTCAGACTTGCTTTGGGCGGCGATCTGTCGGCTAAATTCAAAACACACAGAGGATTGAAACAGGGGTGCATTTTGGCCGCCTCTATATTTAATTTTTTTATTTTTGATTTGGGCACTGCTCTTAAGCAGATAAGTAGTGACTCTCCGAGTATGGGTTTGACCAAACTCCAATATCTTCTGTATGCAGACGATTTGATTCTCATCTCAAAAACTCAAAGTGGTTTACAAAATCTCTTAAATGGTCTGGAATTGTATGTGGATGCAAACCACCTAAATATAAACATGAATAAAACACAAATAATGGTTTGCAAATGGCACACGGGAGTAAAAGTCAAACCTTTCACATGGAAATTGCATAATTTGGCCCTTGTCAAGGTTCCCACATATAAATATTTGGGGACTTTGATCATTGATACTCCTGCAAACCCCAGTCAAGATTTGGAAATTAAGGGCAAACTTCAGACTTTAGTTGCCCAGGCTAAATTGTTAATGGGCAAATTTGGCAAATTCACAACAAAACATGTAGTAACTTTCTATGTGCAGAAAGTCCTTCCAATCTTAACTTACGGGTCAGAGGCCCAGGCCCCCAAAAAAGAAATTTGGTGGGATAGATTGGAAGCATCTTTCTGGCAGCAAGTACTACATGTTCCGGCAAGTACTCCGCTGCCGTTGATTAGGTTTGAACTGGGCTCTCTTTCTATTTTTTCGTATGTTACTTGGAAATACTGTGCATTTCTTCGAAAATGTCTTCTCTCTCTTGATCGCCCAGATATCTTGGGTCAGGTGGCTGTCCATCTATTAAGCAGAGATCGATTGTTCTCCCAACAATGGTGTAAGTTAACTCTAAATGTATTAGCTGATGCATCAATCTCGCTGGAGCTTCTATTATCAAATGAAGGCAGCGCAAAAAAAAAAATTCAACAGCATGATTGGTGTACTACCCAAAAATAAATGCGTAACTTACAAAGATTTCAAACTGAATTTATTTGGTCACAAGCGTCAAATTTCCATGCTCCAAAATACGTCACAAGCTGCTTCGCTTTCGTTTAAACTTGTGGCCGACTCGAGATGTTTTGTCTCGTAGAAATTTAATCCCGAAGGCTGAAAATTACTGCCGATTTTGTAAAGTTCTAGACCAGAAAGAGACTTTGGAACATTGTATAGTGTACTGCCCTCAATTAGCAGCGACTCGTAAGCTATACTTCAAAAATCATTTGGAAGAACAAAATAGGTATATACACAAAGATCTGTGGCAATTCATCTTTTCATCACCTAAGCTAGTCATAAAGATAGCCACCATACAATTTCTGGATGCTGTATTTCCTAATGATCACAATAAGCTGTAGTCAAATTCTACTGAACATCAAAAAGAATACCAACTGAGTAGCCCAGACTGTTAAATTCATTTACTGAAATTGTTGTTTTTGTACAAGTTTACTGGTAAATAATTATGAAATGCAATTTGCTTTGTTTTCTCTTGTATGTGGAAAATTTGAAAGGTTGATTGTATTAACCAAACAAATAAATAAAAAAAAAAATAAATAAAAAATTAATGATTCGAGAGGGTTTAGAGGATTTAATAATGAGTTGCCAAAAATGCTTGGTGGAATTGTTTTTCAATGAACTCAGCATTTCCTCATTGTCTTCTTGGAGTATTTTATGTTTGTGTGATTTTGTCCAGTTCTTATAAACTTGTTTAATACCTTTAATCCCTCTTTTTTTAATCTCATCCTCTAAATTCAATTGATACACTTGTCTAAGAGCACGGCGCAGTGCAATTTTTGCTAAATAGACAGTCGAATCGTATTTATGTAGATGCTGTTTGAAACGAGGGGTTCCTATCTTTTTTGTGGAGTTCTCAATCAATGTTTTTATATATGGACCAAAGTGATCATGTGTGAACCTCGCCTTTTTTTCCTCATAAGTGGAATCTGTATAAGCTTTGCAAAAAAGGTTATTGCATTTAGAAACATTTCACGGGTGCCAACAGATCCTATTGCTCCCATTGTTTATTAGCAAATCCTGCAATCTCTCCTGATATATTGGATGTCGTGTAGAGATGCGTAGCTTCAGTTCAAGCATTTTATGGTCACTTTTAGGGGACGGGGTTAATCCAAAGCATTCAATCAAACTAAAAACCTCTGTGGAAACGTATATGTAGTCAATAGGGGAAGACTTTATCCCTGATGTCCATGTAATGTATGGAACATCCGAGTTCAGGATTAAGTGAGCCGATTGCAGACCCCAATTTTTAAAGAATGTTAGCCAACCATACATCTCCTTTTTTGTACGTGGAGTATTTCAGATTAAGATCCGGAGTTTACCCTTGATCCCCTAATGTGAGTGAGGGGATTTGATTCAGATTGGGAACTATTTGATTTTTCTCTGATAATAAGTTGGTATTCAAATCCCCCATTACTACAAATTGGATACCAGGATAGGTATAGAGGTGTTTCTCCATTATGTCTTCCATTTTAGAGATTGTTTCAAAGATGTTTAATCCTGGTGACCAGTATAGGTTCCACATTAGGATGTAGTTAGAATTTTCAAGCCTAAGGATCGCATCCAATCCCACAGGGGGAATAGTGAAAATGTCTACAATTGTGATACCCAGGCCCAGCTTTATTGCCAATAAAAGTCCCCCTTTAGGGCGGCCTAGTCTTCCTCGTGAGGCTAAAAGCTGGTGACATTCAAACCAGTCTATCTGAACAGGCAAAGTCATCCATGTTTCTTGTATGCAGATAATATTTTTTGTTCTCACATATTTGCATAATTCCTCACAGGATGACAGATGAGAGCTCCCTCTTGAATTCCAGGAGAGGATAGAGACATAATTGCTTACTGCTGGTGTTATTGTTTTAGATTTTGCAAACGGGCGATGGAGTCCCTCAAGCTCAAGGCTAACCATCTCCAGCTTGAGTCGTGCTCCTGGAGGATCTCTGACTCTTTTTTTTTTTGCTCCGTATCATCCAAGTCTCCAGATCTTAGAGCATGGGTGGATTTCAGTAATTCCGGTTGCAGGCTACCATCTCCAAAATTTAGAAGATCGAATCCCCTCTTATTAAATTCATCAAATTCCAAGAGGACATTCCGGTATACCAATTTAGAGTAGAATATAATTCTAACATGATCATAACAAGATGGATGAATAAAATCAATCCTCTTAATATCTGCAGAAGTTAGATTTGCTAGTTTGGGAATATCATTAAGAAGCTGCAGAGTTCGACTTCTGTTCATGGAAGGCTGAAAACCACACTCAAAGAGAGGGAAAAGTAGAATGCTTGGGGAATCTAAAAAACATGGAGTTCTCCATGGTATTTGTTTGAGTTCTGTATCCATGTAATGTTTAGGCTCCCTCCCTTCAGCCGCCTTCCTTTGTGTTTGAGATGTTCTGGAAGGGATATAAGGCGGCAGGTGGGAGGTGGAGGGAATGATTCCAGAGGGATGTAGGAGATAGATTCTGTATCCTTCAAGATGGAAAACTCTTCCCTAATCACATGCGGCTTTTTAGACTGGGGTGATTTAACAGTACCAGCCCAAACATTCGGAACCTGTCCTTCATGTGCAGAATTTTCCTTCACTGCATTAGCGATTGCAGTACTTATAAGCAATTTTACCTCCTTTTCAGTCAGGGAAGGAGCCAAAGGTGGATTCCTAACTTCAGTATCTTTCGTCAACTTTTGAATTTGGAGGGGCAATGAGTCCAAAATAATTTTGGGCTCCAAAGTCAATGGCTTGGGCACACCAGAAAAGAGGTTCGTTGGCAGAGGCTCCCGAGTGTGTCTCTCTTTCAAAGCTTCTAATACTGCTGCATTAATAAGAGATTTTATCTCAGTGCCACTCAGGGAAGAAGTCCCTTGATTACTGGTACCGGTGGCAATCTGCTTAAGCGGACCCTCAATACTATTTTCAGGAGTAGGAAGAACAGGAATTTCTAGATTGCTTTGCTCAAAAATTTGAGCCCCCTGCGGTGTTTTATTTGTGGAGAACTCGTTTGCTAACGGGTTCAAAACTGTAATAAAATCTGTTTTTTGAATTTTAGGCTTCGTGAAGAGTTCATAAGTCTCTTTTTGGGGTTTAGTAACTTTAGTTTTAGTTCTTTCATCTTCAATCGGCTTACTAGGTCCCCTTACAATTTTAGAAGTTAGATTCTTATGTGTCATTTCATCCGTAAGAGAATTCTTCGCGTGACTATACTCTCCTTCCTGTTCCTCCCCTTCAGCCTCTTGGTCGGAAGTCCCGGCCGGGTCTTCTGTTATTAAATTTTTCCAAGAGTTTCTAGCGATTTTGCTTCTTTTATTAAAGAAGGACGCATGTCCCTTCTTCCTGTTATTTTTGTTAGTCTGGTGATTTTTATTTTTGTTTTTATTGGGTAATTTTTTTTGTCCACACCCCTCTTCTATCGCTGTAGAATTTTTGTTCAAGGGTATAGACAATACATCAGAGGTTTTCAATGCCCCAGAATTCAATACAGGGACAAGCATGTTTTTTGGGGCAGGGTTTCCCGACTCATCCCTACTGTGAAGCAGTCCCATAGCCATCATTTTAGTAATGATTTTTGTGGGCAGAAGTTCTAAAGCTTCAATAAATCTATTCGTCTGAGCGATTTGTCTGCCTATTAGTATGCGGTTTTCCATAAATCCAGTAGAGTGGACTTTGAGTTCATGCAATATGTCCCTGGGAAGTGCACCGGTCTCTGAGGTATTACCCTGATTCAATTCATTGAAGGGATTAGAGGATTCCAGTATGTGCTGAGTAAGATCTCTCAGATCGGCATCCGCTGAAAAGAAATCAGGGGGGTTATCAAGAAAAGAGGATTCTGGCACCGTTACAACCTCCTCCCTGGTTTCCGTATCAATCAGTGAAAGAGCTGTAATATTTGTATCCGGGGCCTTAGTGGGGCCCTTTATGGAATAGATAGAAGAATGTACCATTGCATCCACGTCCAAAAGCGTTGAGTCGCTTGGTTCGGGGGGGGACAGCGGTAGCGGCATATTCATGGCCATTCTCAAAGTATTTTTCACAGGAGTAAATGTTAGAGGGGCTGACAAGATGTCCTCATACAATCTAGTTCCCAGTACGGTAGAGCTCCTCGTGGAGGGGCCAGATGCAGCCACACGAGAGTAAATATACTCAACGCTATTTCGTCTCCTGGACATCCCTAAAAAAATAAAGTATCCTGGGCTCAGGCGGATGAAAATGAGGATGGTGAAAAATGAGCCTTCGTATCTAGCCTAATACTAAATGGTTTATGGAACTAAAAAAGTAAACCTTTACTGCCCTTATAGCTGTCCGAAGACTCACACTCTAAGAGTCTTGAACCTAACTTTTTACAAATTAAGCGGGAAGGGAGAGCCTTCTTTGTTCAAATTCAGAAGCTCGAGGGAAACGGTTTTAATAAATTGTGTATGTCTGTACAACCATCCTCCCATACGGATGCACAGGTACCCTTAACATTCTTTGTTGAGCTCAGCTTTCCAGCACCCCACGGGCAAAATAAAAATCAAAACTACGGAATTATTCACACAAAAATTCACAGTAAGAAACCAATATAGGAAAAAGGCGCTATCCGAGGCTGCGTTCGTTCTCCGTCAATAGATTGCCTCAGAGGGGTGTGAGTGAGCAACATGCAGGTAACAGCATGCGCCGCGTCGCGCACCGCGAACAGCAAACAGTGCTTGTAGTGCTTCTTCGGTGCGCGGCGCGGTGCGGAGGTGCTAGGGGCTTTAACCTCCTCCAAAATAATAGACACGCCCAGAGAGGGAGGGGTAGGCACACAAGGATAGTCCTTTTAGAAAAAGAAAAAAAGAAAAGGGGGCTGTCAGGTAAATGCTCAGCAAAATGAGTGATCGTCCAGGCACGGCACAACGTGTACAATACTTAAACAACGTGCACAGTTCTTATACTAGTGCACAAACGTGTACAACAGTCACCTTTGTTTGTTTCAGGTCCAGGCACGGCGGTGCAACCTGAGTAGACGTCCTCTGCCTCTCACAGGCGCAGCACAGCAAAACGAGTAGGTCAGCAGACAATTCCAAAAAGGGCCAGAAGGAGAAAAACCGCTGCGGAGAGCTTTCCCCCAGCAAACAGTGCTTGTAGTGCTTCTTCGGAGCGCGGTGCGGTGCGCAGGTGCTAGGGGCTTTAACCTCCTCCAAAATAATAGAAACGCCCAGAGAGGGAGGGGTAGGCACACAAGGATAGTCCTTTGTTTGTTTCAGGTCCAGGCACGGCGGTGCAACCTGAGTAGACGTCCTCTGCCTCTCACAGGCGCAGCACAGCAACACGAGTAGGTCAGCAGACAATTCCAAAAAGGGCCAGAAGGAGAAAAACCGCTGCGGAGAGCTTTCCCCCAGCAAACAGTGCTTGTAGTGCTTCTTCAGTGCGTAGTGTTCGTATGTGAACAGCTAGGCCGAATTTGTCAGGGGTATAGCTGTGAACTAGTTGAGTGATGGTGTATAGTAGAGAGTAGGCATAATGATGTGATATGATATAGTTAGTCTTATTGACACACGGACACACAGTGACAGAGTGCTGGCCTTACGGTGACAGGAGGGGCATACGGATATATAGTAAGAGCATGGGGATAAGAAAGCAGAATGCACAGTGATGCGCGTTGGGCACACATGACGACGAGACGGTTGGGTAATACATTGGGATACAGAGCGACATTACGGGAATAGGATGGCAGGGAGCTCTGCGACGCACAGACACACAGAGTGAGGGGCCGGGAGTAGAGCGATGGAGGGGAAGGAACAAGTTACTTACCTGTAACTGTTGTTCTCCAGCATGGGTCTGGCATGGATTCACATGCTCATGAATATTCCCCGTCGTCAGGCTGGGAATCCTCGGTAAAGAAAAAACCAGTATCAGTTTCGTTTCTGATCTGTCTTTCGTAGTAGTAACCAATCACTGGTCTCTGCGTCATACTGACCACAGCCAATGACTGCCCTCTACCTAAGCCCCGCCTCTGGCAGCCATCTTCAGATTTGGAAGCACGTGAAGTGGCAGTATGACCAAGTGAAGAGCCGCAGAGGGGTAGGCGGGAGGGTTCGCATGTGAATCCATGCCAGACCCATGCTGGAGAACAACAGTTACAGGTAAGTAACTTTTTCCTTCTCCAGCATGGGGTCTGGCATGGATTCACATGCTCATGAATAAAGAATACATAGCAGTACCCACATGCACAACCACGGGAGGTGGCAAAGGCTCAACATTAAGCATCACATCAAACTGAACATTAAGCAATCTTACCTCCTCACCAGGCTCACCCCAGGCGAACAGGTTGCGCAGCACTGCTTGGCCGACCCTGGACTCCTCCCTGGAATCCCGATCGACGCAGTAGAATTTCGTGAAGGTGTGCGTCGACCTCCACGTAGCAGCCCTGCAAATGTCCAGCAGGGGCACACCAGATAGGAACGCCGTGGTAGCTGCGATCGCTCTGGTGGAATGTGCTCTCGGACGGCCATGCAGCGGTCGGTTTGCCAACCGGTGACAGTACATGATACAGCCGGAGAGCCATCTGGAAATGGAAGCCTTCGAGAGAGCCTTCCCCTGATTGACAGGTCCAAAGTTCACAAAGAGTTGTGACGTCTTCCGAAAACACTTCGTGCGATCCACGTAGAACTTCAGCGCTCTAGCCACATCCAGCGAGTGCAAAGTCCTCTCAGCCGGCGACGAAGGCGACGGGAAAAACACAGGCAACACCAAGGGTTCGTTGAGATGGAAGTCCGACGGCACCTTGGGCATGAAGGAGGGGTGCGTCCTGAGCACCACCCTCATGTCGTGAAAAGTCAAGTACGGGGCCTTGCAGGAAAGGGCCTGGATCTCTCCCACCCGTGGTGCGGAGGTGATGGCCACAAGAAACGCTGTTTTCCACGACAGGAACTTCAACGGGGCCGAGTGCAGAGGCTCGAACGGAGGTCCCATGAGCTTGGTCAGCACCACGTTGAGCTCCCACGCCGGGGCCGGAGCCTTCACCGGCGGGAACGATCTGAACAGTCCCTTCATGAACTCTTTCACCAGACGATGAGACCACAAGGACGTCCGCCCCGTGGTTCTAGTGTATCGGGAGATCGCAGCAAGATGAATCTTGATGGACGCGTGTGCCAGTCCAGCTTTGGCCAGCGTCAACAGGTACGGCAGTACTTGGGGAGCCGTAATCCTTAGAGGGTTAATCTTCTGTGCGTGGCACCAGACAGAGAACCTCTTCCATTTGTGTCCGTAGCATTTAAGAGTCGAGGACGCCCTGGCCTTTGCAAGAACCTCTCTGCAGTCGGCCGGTATGTCGTATCCTCCAAACTCTAGCGCTGCAGGAGCCAGGCCTGCAAGTTCAGCGACTTCGGGTCGTGGTGGAGGATGGCGCCTCCTTCCCTGGAGAGCAGATCCGCGTCCCCTGGCAGCTTGATTGACGGGGACGCTGACAAGTCCAGAAGGTCCGGGAACCATATCTGCCTCGGCCACGCAGGTGCGACGAGGATCATCCTGCACCGTGACCTCTTGAGCTGGTTGATGAGCCGGATCAGTAGTGGCAATGGAAGGAACGCGTATAGGAACAGGCCCGCCCAGGGGAACGAGAAAGCATCGCCCATGCTCCTCGGCTGGGGAAACCTGCTGGCGAACCTCGGGCACTTGGAGTTTGTCGCCGTCGCGAACAGGTCGATCTGGGGTATGCCCCACCGTCGGAAGAGGCGATCCACTAGATCCTGCCGTAGTTCCCACTCGTGACACGAGCGCAGCTCCCTGCTCAGTGAGTCGGCGATGGTGTTTTTTATCCCTGCCAGATGAAACGGCACCAGAAACATCCTTTGGGCGACGGCCCAATGTCACAGGTCCTGCGCCTCCTTGGACAGTGCTGGGGACCTGGTTCCGCCCTGTTTCCTGATGTAAAACATGGTGGTGGTGTTTTCGGTGAAGATCCTCACCACCTTGCCCTTGAGGGACGGAAGGAAGGACCTGAGGGCCCAGAACACTGCACAGAGCTCCAGGACGTTGATATGGAGGGACTTCTCCGTCGGGAGCCAAAGGCCTCTCGCGTGCAGATTTTCAGTGTGCGCTCCCCACCCTTCCAGGGAGGCATCCGTGGTCACGGTCTCCTGGTGGTCTGGGGTCTGGAAGTCCATGCCCGCCGTCAGATGCGCGCGGGTGCCCCACCACCGGATCGCTCGGCGGAAACTCTCGTCGAGTGTGATCCTCTCCTCGAAGCCGCCCGTCGTTTGGATCCAGCGCGCGTCCAGGAACTCCTGCAACGGGCGCATCCGGAGCCTGCACATGGGAATGAGGTAGATGCAAGAAGACATCATTCCGAGGAGGGACTTGATGGACCTCACCTTGGCCGCGTCGGAAACCAACATCCGCTGTACCTTGCCCAGGATGGACCTGGTCCTTTCCTCCGACGGGGAGGCCAGAAGGGACACTGTGTCGAGCTTCGCTCCCAGAAACAGTGCGTTTTGCGCGGGTACCAGGTGGGACTTGGTGTAGTTCACGGAGAATCCCAGGTCCGTGAGAAGTTGGACGGTCCTTGCCGTGTGCTCCACGGCGAGCTCCCTCGTCTTGGCTCGGATGAGCCAGTCGTCCTGGTAGGGGTAGACGTGGATCCCCTCTCGGCGCAGCTGCGCCACCACTGGTGCAAGGCACTTGGTGAATACCCTGGGTGCCGACCGTAGACCGAAGGGAAGGGCTCTGAACTGGTAGTGACGCCCTTGGACCACGAACCTGAGGAATTTTCGGTGCCCCTTTAGGATGGGAATATGGAAGTAGGCATCCTCCAAATCCAACGACGACAGGAAGTCGCCCTCCTCCAGCTGACCCAGGACGTGCTGGAGGGTGACCATCCGGAACTTCTGAGCTTTGATGAACTTGTTCAGCCGTCGTAGGTCTAGGATGGGGCGCCATCCTCCCGTCTTCTTCTTCACGAGGAAGTATCTTGAGTAAACTCCGGAGCCCCGAAGCCTCCTTGGGACGAGTTCGATGGCGCCCTTCCTTAGCATCGCCCTTACCTCCCGGAGAAGCTGAGGGACGTGAAGCTCTTTCCTGGCCACAGGGGGGACGCGCGGGCACCTTCTTTGAAACTCGAGCGTGTGGCCCTGGGCTAGGGCTTCCAGCACCCAACGGTCGGTGGAGATGGACTCCCACACGCTGACGAAGCTCGCCAGCCGGCCTCCCACCGGGGTGCTTCGGTGGGGGCCCGACCCCACGGCCGGTTCAATCCTGCTTAGAGGAGGCTTTGCCGCCTTGACCTCCTTGGCGACGACGGCGGGGTCCGCCTGACTTGCCTCGTCCCCTGTAAGCTTCTTGAGACGACGAACGGGCCGCTTGACGGTAGGTGGAAAATCTGCCGCCGGAACCTTTGGAGGCGCCCTTGCCTCCGCCGCTCCGAAAGGGCGGCCGCCGTTGCTGGAGAACCCCGAGAGCCCGGGCTGTCTCCGTGTCCGCTTTAATGGCTTGAAGGGAATCGTCCACTGTTTTCCCAAACAGGTTGTTCCCATCGAACGGCATGTCCAGGACTCTGGTCTGTACATCTTGACGGAAGTCAGTAGCCTTGAGCCATCCACGCCGCCTAAGGCACACGCCGTTGCCCAACTGGCGAAATACAGTGTCGGCGATGTCTGTCGCAATAGTGATGGCGTGGTCCGACGCCACCTCACCTTCCTGCAAGATCTCCAGGGCATCCGCCCTCTTGTCGTCCGGTAGGAAGTCCAGCAGGGGAGCCAGCTTGTACCACAGCTCCCTGTCGTACCGGGCTACGATAGCCAAGGCGTTAGCCGCCTTAATCGTCGTCGCTGCAGACGAGATGACCCTGCGCCCCATCGTGTCCAAATTCTTTCCCTCGCCGTCCGGCGGGGAAGTCGACGTGGAGGCCGCAACCCCCCCCCCCCGCTTTCTTCCTGGCCGCCGCGGAGACGACGGAGTCTGGGGTAGGCTGCGCCCGGAGGCACAAGGGGGCCGCGTCCGGGACCCGGTACTTCTTCTCGTACCGGTCCCTTCTAGCCGGCGTCGTGGATGGGTTCTTGAGGAGGGCGAGGCCCTCATCCCAAATATCGTCCAGTAGAGGTACCGCGAGGACCGTCTTCCTCTTGGCCTCGCGCCGCTGATAAAGGAAACCTTCCTTCTTCTTCTCCTCAGGGCAGAGCTGGAAGAGCTCGGATGCCCTGGCGATCATGGAGTGAAAAGATCCAATCTCGTCGGGTGGGGAAGCCCGGGTGGGAGGAGACGACGGCAGATCCTCGTCGTACACCTCGTCGTCCGTACCCGTTGCGGCCGTGTCAGTCCCCGTATCATCACCTCGAGTCGTGGACGGGGAGGAGGGCTGAACGGGGCGCGACGGCTGAAAAGGAGGTGGAGGGTGAATCCTTCTTTTCTTAGGAGGGGGGCTGCCAGAAGGGCCTGGTTCCGGGTCCCCCGACGGGAGTGGTTCCTCCACTGGTAACGGCAGTCTCATCCTTCTCTCTGAGCATAAGGACTGTATAGCCAACAAAATGGCCGCCGAGTTGTCTTGCGGCACTGGCAGAGGGGAATCCGACGGGCGGTCGATGTCGTCGTCTCCTGCGTCGGGATCCCTCCCGACGGGCTGGTCTTCTTCCACGCCAACGCCGTGGCTTAAGACCTCGAACAGTTCTTCCTCAGAGGTTGAGGCCGAATCCACGGCGACCTCCTGCCCCCCCTTTTTCTTCTCCGTCGGAGGTTTCACGGGGGTCCTGTCGATGGGCATAAAAGAGGACTCCCTCCGCGGTGGCAGGGAGACTCTGAGCCCCGAGGTCGCCACCACTGGCGTAGCCTCCACAGGCTGAGCCAGGGCCGCCGCGACTGTCTCGATAGAGGCCTTGGCCGGATGGATTAAGGCTTTCACCACCCTTGGTGCGCTCACCGCCTTCTCCTTGAGGGGGGGGGGGCACTGCCTCGCTCCCCCTCCGCCTTCGAGCTCGACCGGGGCCTCTCCAGGAGCTTCGCCGGGTGCTCGGCCTTCCTCTTACCCGACCCAGAGCATTGGCTCGTGGTTGATGGTGCCGGGGAGGGTGCGCCCTGCCTGGTGCCCGTAGAGCCCGACCGTTCGGCGCTCCCGGTGCCAGCGGACTCGCGGTGCTTGGCCTTATGTTGGACCCCCGTCGCCGGGGCGTCCTCAAAGGTCTTAGAAGACCGCTCGGATTTCTTCTTCTTCTTCTCGCCGGACGGGCTCTTCCCTTCCAGCCAGTTGATGGCGGTCCTTCATGGTCCGCTCCGACATGTTGCCGCAAAACGCACAGTCCTTCTCCACGTGCGTCTTGTCTTCATGTAGGCAGTAAAGACAAAAGGAGTGTTCGTCTTCCTTAAAGACATTCTGCAGCTGGCATCCAGGGCAGACCCTGAACAGCTTTCCGGGCGTCGAGCTTCCCTTGTCCTGGGCCATGACCGAGATGGGCCTGAGAAACTTCTGGAGTCCTCCAAAAGCGTAGCTCGACGAATCTTCACCCTTGAGGGGCGTAGACCAATCCGACACGGGTCCCCGTTGATCGGATGGAGAGTCGGTGGAGCTTGAGGCTCTTTTGACCGAAAAAAACGAAGTTTTTGAGAAAAAACGTGAAAAAATAGCACTAACGCTCGAGAGCAATAGCACGAGGATCCCAACACATGAACGTGCGGTAAAAATCTGAAGATGGCTGCCAGAGGCGGGGCTTAGGTAGAGGGCAGTCATTGGCTGTGGTCAGTATGACGCAGAGACCAGTGATTGGTTACTACTACGAAAGACAGATCAGAAACGAAACTGATACTGGTTTTTTCTTTACCGAGGATTCCCAGCCTGACGACGGGGAATATTCATGAGCATGTGAATCCATGCCAGACCCCATGCTGGAGAATAGGTAGAAACGATAACCGCATGGGGAGGAAGAAAGCCGGGTACACAGACGTGTACGATGGGCACACATGGGAACTAGAGAGTAGGGTAATTCCATTCCGTCTATTCAATCGATTCATCTAATCAATGGTCCATTAATTTCATCCATTCTATCTATTCCATCCTTTTCATCCATCCTATCCATTGCGCCCATTCCATTCCATCTGTTTCCTCCATTCCATCCAATGCGTCCCATTCCATCCAATGCGTCCCATTCCATCCAATGCGTCCAGTCGTTCCACATGCATCCATGCCATCTATTTCATCCAGTCGTTCCAAATGCGTCCAGGCCATACATTCCATCCATTCATTCATTCATTCCTTATGCGTCCATCGATTCCATCATTTCCATCCATCCATTCCATCCCTTTATTTCATCCATCCCTACCATGTGTCTATCGATTCCATCCTTTCCATCAATCCATTTGTTTCATCCATCCATCCCTACCATCAATTCCTTCCTTCCATCAATCTATTCTGTCCACTCCATCCGTCCATTCCATCAATTCTCTCGTGTCGGTCGGTTCTAGAGTTCAGTGTTCATATAAGGCTGTCTATAGTCCAGTCAGTGGGAGTGTTCATTGAAGAAACGGTGCAGAGTCGCATTGTGTATTTAGTCATTGGTTGGGTTGTCGGGGGTTCAGATGCATCTTTAAGATTGTTGTTGGTGTTATGGAAAGAGTCAGGTTTTTAGTAGTTTGCGGAATGTCATATAGTCTTGGGTGAGTCAGATGTGTGGTGGAAGCGAGTTCCACAGAGTTGGGGCCAATGTTGAGAAAGAGGATCCTCCAATCCTGATGGAGTTAGTGGTTCGGATCACTAAAAGGAGGCCAGAGCTTGATCTTAGGGTGTGGGTTTGGAGGTAAGGTTTTAATTTTTCTAGCAGTTTTTGTGGGCTAGTCTTGTGCACTGCACGATGGGTGATGCACAGGATCTTGAAAGTGGCCCTTTGTCCGACTGGGCGCCAGTGGAATGTTTTGAGCGCTAGAGAGATGTGGTCTCTAGGACCCAGGGCGGGGAGCAGTTTAGAAGTAGCGTTTTGGGCTCTTTGGAGTTTATTAAGGTGGTATGCCGGGACTCCTAGGTATAGGGAGTTGGCATAGTCCAGTCTCGACATTACAATAGACATAACTGCGGCGAGTCTGCTCGGGAAAGATGCGCCTGAGAATTTTTAGATGGTAGTGACAGCATTTAGATACGTTGTTGACCTGTGGCAAGATGGTTAGGCCAGAGTCCATAGTGCATCCTAGGTTTTTTACTGTGGCGGAGGGGTGTGGGGTTGGCCCATGGAAGGGGGCCACGGGACTGGACAAAGTAGTAGTGTTGCCGCACACCATGATTCAGTTTTAGTGAGGTTTAAGAGGAGGTGGTTTATAGTCATCCAACGGTCGATATCTAGGAAGCAGTCTGCGAGGTCAGGCTGGGAGATGGGGTCTGAGTTCTGGATTTTAAGGATGATTTGGGTATCGTCAGCATAGTTGTAGCACAATATATTGTGCAGGCGGATGATTCCAGGAAGGGTCGACATAGAGGTTGAATAGGAGAGCAGATAGACATGCGCCTTGTGGTACTCCAGTGTTAACTGAGCGAGCAGGTGAGACAAAAGGGGAGTGGATGGTTGTTTCCTATTGTTGAGGAAGGAGGCGATCCATTTAAGGGCGGTTCCACGGATTCCAAGGGAGCGGAGACACTCGAGGAGGAGTGGTTGATCGTGTCGAAAGCTGCAAATAGGTTGAGGTGAATTTGTGCAGCGCATCCAGCAGTGGTCTTTAGGTCGTCCCAGATTGAGGCCAGAGTGGTTTCGGTTCCATGTCGTGGTCTGAAGCCCGATTGGGCGTTGTCGAGGAGGTTGTTGGATTCCACAAAGGCGTTTAGTTGGGAGTATTCAGTTTGGTCAATGAGTTTTGTAAGGAATCTGGTGTTTGAGATTTGTCTGTAGCTTTTGGGGTCAAGGGATAGTTTTTTAAGAAGAGGTTTTACATGTGCGATGTTGAAGGAATCAGGAACATTTCCCGAGCTGAGGGAGTCGTTTAGGATGGTTCTTGCATGTTCTCCTGTGCAGGTGGACGAGAATATTTCTTTGAGGACTGAGGCGGGGAAGAGTTCAAGGGAGCAACCAGATGGTTTGCTAGCAGATAGAAGGTCAAGAAATTCTTCTCTAGAGATCGGTTTGAAGGAGTCAAAGGTGGGGGTTGTGGGCAGAAGAGGAGTGGGGGGTTGGAATGGTCAGTAGTTGGGGGGCAGGTGGGGACAGTTTGTTATTAAGGGCAGGCGTCCTGTCGAGAGCAGTGGTGTAGAAGTGGAGGGAGAGAGAGTCGCAGAGCGATTGTGATGGGGCAGATTGGGAGGAGGTGCAAGTGGGCTCGACGAATTGGGATATTATTCTGTGGTGTTCTTTGCTGCGGGTTTCCATAGTTGAAAATCTGATTGTTGTAGTGGGCTTTTTTTCTGGAGCTCTGCTTTGTAGTTGCAATGATGCAAGGCGAAAGTGGATCTGCTAAGACTAGTTTTTTCAGCTCGCCATTTGCGTTCGAGATTTATTTTGTTTCTTGGCATTCCTCAGATCGGGAGTAAACCATTTGGGAAAGGCCCTGATGCGTGAGGGACAGTGGCACGAGGGGGTGAGAGGAATTAGTGAATCATTGAGCCATGAGTCAAAGGAGTCGATGGTTTTGTATCTGTGAGGATCGGATGTTTTAGGGGATCTGACAAGCAGGGCTTCAGCTAAATCAGGAACGATCTTTAGTTTGTTCCAGCATTTGCGGTGAAGGTGGGCGCAGGGGGAGGGGGCAGGGGAGAGGATGGAGAATGGGACAACAAAGTGGTCGGACCAGATGAGTGGTAGGGGGGCTCTAGATGAATCCGGTCATCGGCGCCCGAATATAGCATCTATGGTGTGTCCTTTAGAGTGGGTCGGACCGTTCGAAGGGAGAGGTTGACCGCATCAAGACTGTCGACCAGGGAGTGGGTCATGGGGTTGGTGGGACTTTCCAGCCAGCTATTGAAGTCTCCAAGGAGGGTCAGGGAGGGGCGATTTACTTGAATGGTGGCTACAGAGTCACAGAGGTTGGTTGTGAAATGTCTGTCGTAACCTGGAGATCTGTATATGATTAGGAAGCAGTGGGAGAAGGTCGGAGGTAATGCGAGTTTAACAAGAAGGGATTTGCATGATGGAATGCATGACTGAGAATCGACGAGTGATACGGAGAAGTGAGATTTGAAAAGGACTGCCACGCCGCCTCCTCTTGAAGGTCTGTTGAGCGGGATGGGGGAGTAGTCGGGGGGGGGGGAGGAGGAGTTTGATGCCTCAGGAGTAACAGGGGCAAAGTCATCGGAGAACCAGGTTTCAGTGATACTAGGTCAGGTTTGTCAGAGGAGAGGAGGTCGAAGATGCAGTTTTTTGTTTTGCTACAGAGCAAGCATTAAAAAGGATGCATTTGACTTTGGAGTGGGGAGTGGTCATGGAGGTTGTTGGGGTGAGAGTAGGAGGTGCAAGGTGGAAAGTGGGGGGTGGAAAGTGGGGGGGTGGGAGGGGTGGGGCGCTCAAGGTCGGTGGGGCAGGGAGAGGATGGGTAGAGGGGAGGTAGGGTGTCAGCAGGCTTAGGTTGATGAACGGAGGGGTTAAGTCGGTCGAGCCTGGGAAGAGTAGGCAGGCAGAGAAGGATATGTGAGGGGTGAAGGTAGAGTTGGGGAGGGGAGGACGAGTGGGCAGATGGTCAGAGGGTGAAGGGGTTTTTGGGAGTGGAGACTCTCGTTTGAGTCTCAAGGGACTGGGGGAGTCTGGTGTGCGGGGAGAGAAGTCTAGAGAGAGGTGTTGGAAGCAGGGCGAGGGTAGGGGGGGGAGAGAAGATGGCGTAGATTGTGAGGCTGGGTCGAGATAGAAGAGGTGAGGAGTAGACATTCATGGAAGGGGGCCAGGCTCGTTTTCGACTTTCCAAGGGTTTCAGTGCAGACGGGGTGTGAGAGGGTGGGAGGGTCAGAGATTGATGGAGATGAAGCCTCTGTTCTTGCGAGGGCGAGACGTGCTGTTTTTAGAGAGGGGAAGGGATATGGTGGGGGGGGCATGTTGGCTAGTGTCGAGGGTGAAGTAGGGGGGCAATGGGGGAAGGAGGAGGTGGTTCTGGGCGGAAGGGTGGGCAGTTTTGTGATGGGTTAGGGGATGAAAGGAGGTGAGGGATAATCGCTGGAGGGTGGGAGGAAGGGGTGGAAGAAAGGGTCTCAGGTGTTTGGAGCACCAGCAGGCTCCTCTGCCTTGGGAGTTTGATAGGGGGTGGGGTGTTAGGGAGTTCTCGATGGAGATTAGAGGGAGGGTGGGGAGGAATGAGTTTGGGTGGGCTCTTCTGGCTTGGGAGTTCGATAGGGTGCAAGGTGTTGCGGCAAGGGGTATTACAGAGTTTTAAACTGACCCAAAAAAATAGAGATTAACTCAAAAAAAAGCAAAAAACGAGAACTCCCAACACTTGAACGTGCAGTAAAAATCTGAAGATGGCTGTCAGAGGAGGGGCTTAGGGAGATGGCAGTCATTGGCTGTGGTCAGTATGACGCAGAGATCAGTGATTGGTTGTTAGGAGAAAGACAGTTCAGAAATGAAACTATTCTTGACCGAGGATTTCCAGCCCGACGACAGGGAATATTCATGAGCATGTGAATCCATGCCAGACCCCATGCTGGAGAAGGAGGACTTCCGTTTTTTAAGAGTTTGGCATGAGGCAGATGAGAGCCATCCAGTGACGAATTGCAGTGTCCAGTGACGAATTGCAGTGAGACAGTCCGTAATCTGTTCAGAGATGGCTGGGGATAACAATATTGGAGTGTCACTAGCAAAAAAGTGACAGTGATCTAGCTCAGAGGTATAGCAGGTGAAGAGCAGAAGACCAAGGAGTCTGGGGTTTGCAAGATTTTAAAGGATCGTTTTTCCAGGTAGCAGGCGGCCCAGGCAGGAGCAGATTTGCAAAACCAAAGGTCCTGGAGAGGTCGACATATCAAAAGTGGCAGAAAGGGCCAAAAGGAGTATAGAAGAGACTTTGAAGTGGTGAGCATTAGAGAGAAAGTTGGAGATCTGCACGAGTACAGTCTTGGTGGAGTGCTTTCTATGGAACCCAGATTGAAGTGGATCTCCAAGGCCATTATCGTCCAGGTACTGGCAAAGACCACCTGCTTGAAGACTTTGAATAATGGGGAAGGAGAGAAACTGGGCGATAGTTTGCTAGGACGTTCGGGTCAGCAGGGGGTTTCTTCAATAGGGTTTAGACAGTTGCAGATTGGAAGGAGGCAGGGAAGAGGCCAACGGGGGGAGAGAGGTTAAACAGAGCAGAGAGATTAGTGCAAGTGAGTGAGACCAAGTCTTTAATTATATGGGGATGAAAGGGGTCTACAGGATGGGTAAGCACTGTGAAAGATGGGTGCTAATTCAGTAGAAGAGGTAAGGAATAAGTAGTCAAGCATAGAGGAGGTAGGGAGGAATCTTTCGGGAGGGAGAGGGAGGAGCTGTGAATGTCACCTATTCTAGAGCTTGTATAGAAAAAGTGAGCAAAGCCATTAGAGGAAAGGGAGGCTGTGATTTATATTGGCTTGGGAGGTAGGTGAAAGTTTGAAGGGGTCACTGCAAAGGGAGGAGATTAGGTATGTGAAGTAGGACGATTTAGCATAGTCCAGTGCAGAGGTAAGGGCAGCAAGGGAATTTGTGTAAACTAGGAATAGGGAAGGGGTCTGTAACTTGCGCCAGCTAGGATTTCAAATCTCTCCTGCATCTAGGGTTTCGCAGTATACAGTTCAACCCGGGTTCAGCAGAAGCAAGAGCAAAGCCCCTCCTGCACACTGCACTATCTGCCATCACTCCTCCAGGCTGCAACATCTACCTCCTCCACCTCGCAATGTACAGGTCCCCACAGGTCCCCACAGCTCCCCTGTCAGCTGTGCATCTTCCCCTTCTCATATCTATCCACCCCATGCACTGCTATCATTGGTCCCATTGTTCTCTATTTATTAAGCGCGTACGTACCAAGCTTCTGGAAGCAACAGAGCACTTAGCAAATAATAGGGGGAAGTGTCGCAGTGAGAGAAGCAGCGCAAGAAGCCAACGGGGTGAGGGAGGTGGGAAATATGGCAGCAAATGATCGACAAGGAAACAGTGTGGAACAGATCACCCAGTCATTGGGAGGGGTGCATGTGTGGATCTAGGGGTCCAGAGTATGGGAGCATAGACAGAAGTCCTTCTAGTTCTTTCCTTCCTGCACCGGTTGGGTCTTTACTTTTGGTGGCCTGTAGGCCTCCAGAGATGCTCCAGCCTCATCGATTATGCAGCAGTATTTGCTTCTACTGGTGCTCAGCTCCTCCTCATTGACCAGCGTGAACTGTTTCTGACTTCTGGTCGCATGTTCTATGGCAGCGAGGTTATAAAACTTGAGCGCAGCATCTTGGGCCACATTGCGCGCTCTCTGGTGGCGTTTGGCGAGAGGCCTGTGTTACTCGTTCTGTGCATGCTGCAGAAAAGCCTTCATTCTAGGTACCGGTAATGCCTGATGTGGGCCCTTTGCTACAACCAATGCATATTCCAGTGGGATGGCTGCATAGACATAATTCACACTAAACCGTGATGCAGCAAAAGTAAAAGGGCGTTATGCAAAGACATCACAAAGCACTGCCAGAATTCACATGATCTCCCCTGGACAACAAAACAATTAGTGCTAGTAATCCGCAGAGAAATTCTATCCAGCAAAGTGCTGCAATTTAACCACTAAGACACAGTGTGTCAACAGACATCCTGCAGAGTCATAAAAAGCATTCCCTTTAATGCATCGACAAACTCTCTGCATAGAAAAGTTGGCAGACATCGCCCAGTGTGATCATGAACTAAGAGACCCAAGTAAAGCAAAGCCCTTCAGCAGAAAAGGTATCATCCACAGTACTGGGGAGATTAGGGGGTTCAGAAGACCGATATGTATTGTCAAAATAGGGAGGGGCATCATCTTAGACTGGTAATGTGACAGAGCAAGGACGATTTATTAAATCTTGCAGAAGGTTACAAACTTCAAATAGGTCAAATGCAGAAAGAACCAGTAGGTATACAACCATAGCAAAAGATTGAAATGTTTCCTACTACCTCAAAACCTAAAGAAAACGGTTGGGCAAAGCAGTAAGTACTAAACAATTCATAGGCCAGTGCTCTGCAACCTTTGGACTACATCTCCCATCAGCTTTAGCCAGCACGGTCAATGGGAAGGGGTCATGGGGGCTGTAGTTCAAAACACCTGGAGAGCCACATGTTGGAGGACCCATCATAGGTTTATAGTGGAGGATGAAAAAAGGTTAAACACTAAGAAAAAGACTTAAAGGGGCAACTGTCGGTTAATTAAATAAAGGAAGGAAGGAGCCATTTCTATTACAACACAGAGCACTAACCTTTATGACATGCATTACTCACCGTAATAGCATTTCTGATGATTGTATCTGCTTAGATTCACATGCTGTGCATATGGTCCGACATCCAGTGGTAACCGCAGCGTATTGCATCTTGTCTTTCGGGGACCGAAAGGGGACATCGGCATAGGCGTGTCTGTAACACTATCCCCATCGTGACGTGTAGTGTACCCAAGATCCCTCATGCGCCGAGGTCCCTCCGATTCTATTTTCTCTGCCATGAGGGAGCCCCAGGCTATTGTGAGTGAGTACATCAAAAGAGAGAAAGTAGTAAGACATCTATGTTCCTTCGACCCCAAGCGGGGAGGCAGGGAGGGCGCATGTGAATCTAAGCAGACACAATCATCAGAAATGCTATTACGGTGAGTAATGCATGTCTTCTGATGCTCGTTAATCTGCTTAGAATCACATGCTGTGCATAGACTAGCGAGCAGTACCCAGAGTTGGAGGTGGGTTGTGAGAAGGAACAGTACAGAAAAGAGGTCTTACTACTGCTTGTCCCACCTGAGAATCAGATCTAGAATGAGTGTCTAGGCAATAGTGTTTTGTAAAGGTGTGTACAGAACTCCAGGTTGCTGCTTCGCAAATGGATTATAGGGGAACATTTGCAATGAATGCGATGGAAGTCCCAGTGCCCCGAGTAGAGTGTGCTCTAAGCTTGAAGGGCAGCTCTCTCTTAGCAAGAATATAACCGTGCGATGCATTTTGACAATCCACCTTGACATAGCCGATTTAGAGACAGGATCCCCTTCTCTACCAGCTGCCACTGAAACGAAAAACTGGTTGCCTTCCTCAGTGGTTTCGTTCTTTCCAGGTAAAACATGACTGCCCTGCGCACATCTAGTGTGTGTAGGCTTCTTTCGGCCATGCTGGTGGGATTCTGGAAGAAAGTGGGTAGTTCGATCGATTGGTTCACATGGAACTTCGAGATGAACTTCGGCGAAAATCTGGGATGAGTGTGCAGAACCACCTTATGCCCGTGGACTGTAACAAAAGGGTCTAGGACTGAAAGGGCCTGTAGTTCGCTAACTCTTCTAACAGAAGTGATAGCCACTAGGAAGGCCGTCTTGTAAGTAAGGTCTTTTAGACTTGCTTTATGCATTGGCTCAAAGTGAGATCCCATAGGTCTGGTTAAAACCACATTTAGATCCCATCCAGGAGCTGGGTGAGAAATGGGGGGGATGGATTCTTTTAACCCCTTCCATAAAAGTCTTAATAACCGGTATTTCCCACCACAACACACTGTTGTGACATGGTGTAGGCTGAGAGGGCACCTAGATGAACCTTTAGGGAATTGAAGACCAGTCCTGAGTCTAACAAATGGGTTAGGTACAGCACAATGTGTGTAGGTGAGCAATCGATAGGATTGACGTCCTTAGTATTACACCAGATGATAAACTGTTTCCATTTACTGGAATAGTGCGTTAGGTTTCCTAGCTTCCCTGAGTATGTCCGTGCATCTCTGAGGGAGCTATGACCTCAGGAGCCAGGCCGCTAAGTTCAGAGTTTGTGGGCATGGGTGTAGGGTCTCCCCCCCCCCCGTCCTAAGACATGTTGTACGGGCAGGGTAGTTTTACTGGGGCGTGGGGGGAGAGGGACATCGCCATTAGATGAGCGAACCAGGGTTGGGGGGCCACCAGTATCATGGTAACTGGTTCCTGGTGCATCTTGTACACTATCTTGTTGAGAAGGGGAGTCGGGGGGGAGGGGTGAGGACGGGAAGCGTTAGGAATTTCCCTGACCACGCTATCCAGAGACCGTTCCCCTTGGAGAGGTTCTGGGGGTACCTGGAGACGTAGTCTTGGCATTGGGCGTTCTCCTGAGTAGCGAACAGATCCATCTCTGGGAAGCCCCATTCTGCAAAGACATTGAAGACGATGTCTTCGTGTAGACGCCAATTGTATTCTAAGGGCAGTGGGAAATCAATGCTGAGCACGTCTGCTAGAAGATTGAGTTCCCCTGGAACGTGTTGGGACAACAGGAACATCTTGTGTTTGAGAGCCCACATCCAAATGTTTTCAGACAGCTTGGATATTTATTTGCATTTTTAAAGAGCTCACACAGCCCGCGGGCATCAAGGCGCAGTTACATTAATTTTTTGTTTTTAGTTGTGTGGTTGTTTGTCTTAGTTGCGTATTTATAACGCGCTTAAATACCCAGAGGTTTCGAAGCACAGGCCCGGGGATCAATCCTGTGTTGCTTCGTGTCGTCTTGCTTCCAAGGCAAGCACGTTGCCGCTGAGCTATCCTCCCGCGACAGCCCTGGATTGTGTGTGCCCCCCTGTTTGTTCAGGTTATACATGGCTGTGATGCTGTCTGTCAGGACGAGAACTGTCTTCCCTTGTAGTTGAGACTGAAATGCTTTTAGTGCCTTGAACACTGCTAATAGCGCAAACAGATTTATATGGTTGGATGCTACTTGTGGGGCCCACACTCCATGCGCTGTCTGCTGAAGTAGGTGAGACCCCCTGCACCGTGAGAGATGAGTCTGTCGTGAGAGTGGCATCCACTGCGGGGGTGGAGATGGTTTTCCCCTTCAAGAGGTTTTCCCTCGACCACCACTGCAGCGAGAACGAGGGCTGGCGAGACAAGTACCAGATCCTTCCATTGTCCGCTGGCCTGAAACCATTGGCTGTTCAGCCACTCATGCAAGGGACGCATGCGCAGTCGCGCGTGGGGAACTAAGTAAATGCATGACGCCATCATACTTAGCAGGCGCATAGCCTTGCGTACCGTCACTTCACGACTGGCTACATATAGAGGGATCTGAGAATGCATGTTCTGAACCCTCTCGTTGGAGGGGAAGACGAGACCCTCCCTTGTCTGAATCAGAGCACCTAGGAATTGTTTGGCTTGACTGGGGATCTAAGCTGGATTTCTGCTTGTTGGTGGAGAATCCTAGACTGAATAGTAGGTCTATTGTCTTGAGTATTTCCTAGGCATGTCTCCTAAGAGTCCCCTGTTATGAGCCAGTCATCGAGGTAAGGGTAGACAGGGACGGATAGTCTGAGCAGGTGTGCTGCTGCCATTGCCAGGACTTTCGTAAGCACCCTTGGCACCGAGGCAATGCCGAAGGGGAGTACTTTGAACTGATAAGGTTCATGATAGAGGTCAAACACTAAGTATTTTGTGCGCCGGCAACATTGAAATATGAAAGTATGCATCTTTCATGTCCAGTGTTGCCATGTAATCCCCCTGCTTCAACAGTGGAATGACTTCCTGCAGGGTTACCATATGAAACTTTTGAGGTTTGACAAATTTGTTCGCTGGGCGCAAGTCTAGTACAGGGCCCATGGTGAGGTCCTTTTTGGGTACAAGGAAGTACACTGAATAAATACCCTTATTTACCTGAAGAATAGGTACGGCTTCTATGGCCTCTTGCTTCTGGATTCTCAGATCTGGCATCAGGTGTCTTGTCTTGGGCGGTCTGAACTTTGGAGGCCGGGCGAATTCCACGCAGTACCCGTGGGCGACCGTCTTTAGAACTCAGTGGTCTGATGTAATCCCCTCCCATGCCGAAAGGAAAGATGTTAAGCGCCCCCCGACCGAGGTGACATGGGAGGGGGCCTGGATCTGTAGGTCATTTCTGACGGAAGGCTGCAGTACCCCTGGAGTTGGGGGTGCTGGATGCTTGATTTGAGTTCCAGTTTCCCGTGTTGTAGCTATTTTGGGCGGAACGGGACTGGCCTCGAAGGACCGGGGGGGGTACAACTGTGATCTGTTGTAGGGATTTAAGAGTCTCATGCTCTTTTTTGGCAGTCTCCAAAGAATCATCGATTGCTTTACCAAAGAGATTCGATTCTTCAATGGGTTTGTTTATGAGAGCAGCCTGGGTTTCCGGCTTGAACCCCGAGTTTGAGCCAAGTGTGCCATTTAAGCAGAGTGCCCTGCACCAGGGATCTTCCTGTCGTCTCCGCAGTATCCAGAGTGTTCTTTAAGACATTCTGATTGACTTGTCTGCCCTCAGCCACGATGGCGAGTAATCTGGATTTTGCGGCTTCAGGCACCTCCTGGAGACCTTGTATAAGGTTCCAATGCACATCAGCATAACTGGCATGCAAAGTGGTGTTATTCGCTATGCACATGGTAAAGGCTGCTGCCGAGGTAATACACTTACCCAAAGCATACAATCTTTTTGACTCATCAGGAGGTGCCTCTCCCGTAGCAATGGGTACTCCCGCCCGTTTCCGGGTGGTGGTGACCACTAGTGAATCGGGGGTGGCTTGGCCTTTAATATATGGAGGGTCCGTAGGCGATGGCCTAAATAATTTCCCCACCCTTGGATTGACTGCCCTGGTCTGGGCTGGTGTGACAAGAGAAGGAGCCACTCTCCTCTTAATGGAATTAAGGGGAGGGATGGCTTGACTGGAGGGGGTTTTTTCTTTAAGAATGTCCTCCACAAAATCTTGGTCAGGTATGGCTTCTTGGGTGGCGATCTGAATGTGATCGGCTGCCTTCCTTAACATTGCATTAAAGGCCATCTGATCGTCTATTGGTGACGCTTGGCGGGCCGGGGTGGAAGGAGGGGAGTCCACACATAGGACATCTGTGTCCCAATTGTGAGTAGAGTGCGCCCATGGCTCTGTGTCAACTTGGTGGGAATCCTCCCAATTGTCCGTGGCATCCGCCTGGTCATCTGCAGTATAGTCTTGTAGGAAGGTATTCTCTTCTTCCTCATCCTAAATATCTTGGTATGCGTCCATTTGAATTTCTTCCTCAGGGTGGGTAGAAATTAAATGGTCCTGAGAAGATTCTAAATTTCCAGGAAATCTTAAGGTTGACATAGAAAGAGGATCCTCACGAGGTCCCTTAGTTGTAGGGTGCTCTGACCGACACCAATCCTTTCCAGGCCGTCCATGCACCCTTCAAACTTTTCCCTGGTCCATTTAGACGAAGTAGAAGGTGGAAAATCTTAAAATTTTCTTGCCTTTGGCGCCGAGATTTCTTAGCAATAGCGCTAGACAAAGGCTACTGACCATCCTCATAGTCTTCGCGAGCATCGGGGTGCTGTGGCGCATCTTCCAACGTGTCCGCGGCACGCTCCTTGCGTTTCGGCGGTTCCTTAGGCATCAACCCCACTGCCGGTCCGATAGCACAGCGAGTAGAGCGCTCGCTTTGACATCTGTGCTGAGCCTGCTGACGTAGGTTCTAATCCCGGCAGGGCAAAACTCAGCCTTTCATCCTTCCGAGGTCGATAAATGAGCACCACACACTGTGGGTAATAAGCAGCAGCGCTCAGATACCCAAGGGTTCGTAGCGCTATATAAATGCAAAATTATTATTATTATTATCATTATTATTATTATTTATCCTTGCAATACTTTCAGCGATGTCCGGAGAATCGGGGCGTGCCGTAGGCCTAGCAGTAGAAGGGGGACTAGAGGTAGAAAGAGGCCTATCGGTAGCTTTTTCTCCTACCGGGGCCTTAGGGGGCGTCGGATGAGTGCGCTTCGCCGGCCAAATGTGGTTCTGAGGTAGCGCCCTTAGTTTTCGAAAGCCCAGTCGCAAGACGCTGCTGCGGATGCAAGATCAGAGGAACCCGCTGAAACTTTTGGTGCTCCTGTTGGCGCTTTCACCCGTTTCAACGAACCCGTCGAAATTTGAGAATGGGTTGTGTGTTTAGTGTGACTTTTATGAACACCCCTGTCGCCGGGTGTTTCCCCCGTAGTATGACTCGCGAAGGCCTGGAGGACCTAGGAGGGTCCATAGTAAGGTCAACGGCATCCGGTACGGATGCTTGGTCATCACTGGTGCCCCCCCCATCACTTTCGGCGGGTGCGGCGGTGGGGGAAGAAAATCCAGCCCGCGACATGCCCTAGGCAGCCCACCGCTTAACGTAGCGCTCCTTAACAGTTTTGGGTCGAAGGAGTCTACAAGCTGCGCACCACACTTCATCGTGGTCAAGGGGCAGACAAATATTGCACTTCTCGTGCTCGTCTTTCCACGGGTATCTGACCCTGCAAGAGAGGCAAAACCTAAATGGTGTTCTTTCCATAGCGAAAGGTAATGAAAATGATGACCAGACCTAGAGGGACCCCGACCCACTCTCCCTACTGTGTAGGCCGGCCAGAGGGCCCAGCCACGTGGAAGACTCTGCCACCGGATCTGAGGCGTCGAGGTCCACCAACGTCGAAAGTTCCCGCAGTCTTCGAAGTATCTTGAAGCACTGTCGAAGTGACTTTAGGGAAATAAACCGACAAAGTCGGTAAACAAGGATAAACAATGCATCTTATTAAGAGCTCCGCAATGGGGCGACCAGTTATCTGGGCGGAAAAAAACAATTGGAGGGACCTCGTCGTGTGAGGGATTTTGGGTACACTAAACGTCACGATAGGGATAGTGTTACAGACACGCCTATGCCGACGTCCCCTTTCGGTCCCCGAAAGACAAGATGCAATACTCTGCAGTTACCACTGGATGTCGGACCATACGCACAGCATGTGATTCTAAACAGATTAACAAGTATCAGAAAAAAAAAATACATACAACTTTGATATGTTCCACAATGCAACAGAAGTAAAAAGATGAGAAGTATGACGCTTAAAATGATAGAATTTTAAAATTTACTAGTAATTCATACCAGTTGGACAGTAACTGCAGGGCTCAAAGGCAAACCTCCAGTTACTCTAAAAGGGAAGGGTCAGTCACTTTAGCAGGGTTTCAAAAAGCTCTTGAGAGAATAATGGGTGCAAAGATATTTATCTAGCAATCTATTGGTGCGGGCGAAACATCCACCAAAGGGCTGGGTAGTCTTGGAGACCACCACACAAGGTTGAGTCCCAGAGTGAGGGAGAAACAGCAACACCTATCTGGGCAGTCTAAGGGACCCCCACGAAGGAGATTTAGTACACGGGGCAGGTTCTACAGTATGGGAGAAACAGCAACCACCTGTCTGGTGTGAGAAACCCAGGGGTATTCTCACTCCTAGATTGCCTGGATGCTCTTCTCAGGTGGCCAGGCAAAAGCCATCGCTCTTGGATCCCGACCTTGGGGGTGGAGAAGCCAGGGAGGATCACCTTGGTGCAGAGTCCTTGTGGATTGGGAGTGTGGTACCCTTAGGCGAGACATGGTATTCCCTTTTCCTATTGACAACCAACCGTCATGGGTTGCTGTAGGTCAGCGCCCCTCATTTTCCCTCATGTAAAGTACTGGGACGAAGAAGAGGCAGATCAGCATGTGTCGAAATATAAATGATAATTGGTATAGTAGAGTGCACAGTGAACCAACAGTGGTGTCTTCGAGAACACATGTTATTACGAGTGTTCAGGGATTTTTTACTTCCTTGTCCTATTCAGGCTAGTCTTCTAAACAGATTGGGCCTCATTACGAGTCCGGCGGTAACCGAGGCGGTAAAACCACCTGGTTACCGCCGGACTCATATTACCATTCCGCCTCCGTGACTCCCGGAAATACCAGGGCATTACAACCCTGGTGTCCCGGGAATTCTGGAGGCGGAATGGTGTTAATCCCCATTCCCATTGAGTCCCATAGGACTCAATGGGATCGGGGATCATGGAAACACCGGCACCATCTCGTGATGATGCTGGTGGTTCCACGTCCGTCGGCAGGCGGGCGGTGTTAAACCCGCCAGGTCAGACCTGGCGGGTTTGACGCCTCCACCTGCAGGAGTTGTGATCGCCCTGCATGGAAACAACGGTGGCGGCGGGTTTACCGGGCGATTTGTAATGAGGCCCATTGTCCGCTAGACATTTGAATCAACAATGATTTGATCAGTGTTTAACATGGGCTACAGGTCCGTCAGAGATGGTGCTCATACTTGCTGCAGGTATCCTCTCTGTATAGACATGTGATGACTTGGCATGCATTAGTAACGTTAAGGTTACTTCCACATGACTTATCGCGACAACCTTCTCTCCAAATTATTCCACACTTCCGTCGTGGTTCATTTCTCTGCATACATCGTGTATTGAAGATTAGGATCTCGCAAGCAAAATCAGGTATTAAATTACTGGGTTATTGACTCAGTGATGACATGCTTTGCTAACTATTACTCTGTCCGATTGCACGTGAATATCACAGTGTCTGCATCTCAAATCAGAGGGGATAGACACATGCAGTTGGCGATTGCATGGGTAAAAGGAGTCTCATTGAATTGCCGTCCAGGTGGTGACAAGACATAGTGGAGCACCCAACACCCTCTAACACAGGAGTGTTAGGTAAGAGAGTTACTTAGATACACATGTGGACTCAAGCAGATTGTCTATCATGGAGTGAAGTTAATTTGATTCATAAATGCTACTGCTATTTCCAGATCTTGGACACTTTCCAATTTTGAGGTTGGATTAATTTAGAATAAGCCGAAGTAGGAATCTTTGTCATCTCCTGGCAACTTTGCACCTTATGTAGGTGTCCAACACAGAGGAGTAGGCCCGGACGCATGTTGTGCTTCAAAGTTCATTCCACCAGACCATTAAGAATGTGCTATTCCAACACGATTGTCACGCCCAAATCACGCAAAGTGCGCGCCGGTGGTGCCAGCTTTCCCACTCGGGCCGCCACCCACTGGAACGCACTGCCACCCCACATCAGAATGATTGAATCCCACCAAGCCTTCCGCAAAGCTGTTAAAACCAAGCTCTTTGTATAAAACGCACCTGACGGCATTCTGTCACTGTATTATGAATATCATGCTTCACCTGAAACTATGCCTGTAATTGTGTATCCATAAGACCTCCGGTCTCATGCATACCTGCTGAATTAAGAATCCAACACCTACGTGTAACAGCGCCTCGATGCCCATGGGCTGCAAGTGCGCTATACAAATGCGAATAAATAAATAAATAAATAAAAATAAATAAATAAATTCACTAGTACACCATCGATTAGCTCTGTACACCTCTTGACATGTTGTCACGAGTGACGGTAGCTATGTTCAGAGACATTGAAAATGGAAATGCATTTGGAATAGTACATGTATAAATATTATTGACTTTTTTATATTCATCAATTCATTTGGGTCTTCGTTCCCATAGTGCGAGTTGCTCTTGAAGAAGGGGAACATATCCCCGAAACGCGTCAAGCCCACATATCGTTTTTTGCCTCCTCAGCACTTCAAATTGAATAAATATGTTTTGAACACTACAGCAGTTGATCTGTGTATTTGATATACCTTATGTAGGTTATTGAAATCTTGACTGTTCTCAGTATTTAGGTGTGCAGGGGACAGGGGCGTCCATAGATATACAGTCAAGATACTCACATGAAAACATATTATAAAAAGAGAGCACAAGTGTGGCAAAGAATACTAAGAGAAGGATATTTCTGTGATGATTGGGGAAGGGAACCCTTAAGACTTGAGACATTTACTGACTTCAGGACGGGGCCTCAAGTCTCTTTTACTTGGAACTTGGGAAAGGGAACCCCATGCATTGGTTAAAACAGGGTCACCTTGAACCTAAGAAAGGTAATTTTGAGAATTGTTGGAACCGTTTTAGACTTGGGGAAGGGAGCTGAAAGGAAGCTGGGAGCTGGAAAAGCTCAGAACTTTATGCTGAACACTGTTTCTATGTTGGTTGCCGATATCCTACACATTGTATAGATTAGATGTGAGGACAAGTATAGGTTTCCGACAGACAGATTTTTAAGTTGAACTCTGACTCAGACTTTCCTTAGTTTCATTTAGGTAGCAAAATCCCACCTTAGCATAGGACAAGTTAGACCTTACTGACATTTAAGTTAATAAAGTGTTTTATTTAGAACTTTGAATCTGTTGTCTGTGTCTTACTTCATGATGCCTACACACTAGGCAATCCTGAGGCCCCCACAGCCAAGATCTACTACACAGCCCAGGTCCCAGAGTGCGACAGAAACAGTAACCATCTGGCCCTGAAGTAATGGGCGAGGGGGTGCACGGATGAGGTCTAATACATGAGTCGAGTCCCAGAGTGCAGGAAAACCAGCAACCACCCGGCTGGGAAATCTTGGGGGCCCCACGGATGAGATCTAGTAGATGGGTCGAGACCCAGAGTGAGGGTGAAACACCAACCACCTAGTTGGGCAGTCTTGTGGACCCCCACAGAGGATATGCAGTACATGGGTCGAGTCCCAGAGTGCAGGACACTCATGGATGCCATGTGATCCATAAGCATATTACGGCTGTGGTCCAGCCAGAGAAAACAGACACCACTCTGCACCCAAAGCCAGGAAGGTCAGGATTAAGCGGCCAGTGATGGAATTGGCATTTGAGGACCCAGGGACATCTATCAGAGCATCCGGCTTCACTACAAATAGGCCAGGGGCCTTGGTTATGATGATTGGATGAGCAGAGTCTTCAGTGGTCTATGAGCCAGGACGACCGATCCAGGGAGGACAGGCGACCTAGGGCAATGAACGTTGTGAGGAAGGCCCACCAGGAGTGAAACAGAGGGCAATAGTGACCCATTAAGAGTCACAAGAGGTGCAGGAGACAAAGTGTGTCGCCAGGTAGCAAGTACAGTCGCACAATGAAGGACAGCTGCAGAAGGCAACCAGTTATGTCCCCCAAATAGCATACAGAGAGCAGCAGCAGCCACTTGAATTTCCAGGCCATCACAGCAGAGAGCAACTTCTATCTTTGCATGTATCGGCCAGAAAGACCAGGCCAGCACAGCAGAGAGCGACTTCTATCTTTGCATGTATCGGCCAGAAAGACCAGGCCAGCACAGCAGAGAGCGACTTCTATCTTTGCATGTATCGGCCAGAAAGACCAGGCCAGCACAGCAGAGAGTGACTTCTATCTTTGCATGTATCGGCCAGAAAGACCAGGCCAGCACAGCAGAGAGCGACTTCTATCTTTGCATGCATCAGCCCGAAAGATTCTCCGGGACCAAGAGAGGCTGCAAATGTTGCGATAAAGTCTGGATGTAAGAAACGGAAGAGCCCAATTAAAGATTCCGCCAGCAGCAGAGAATTCACCAATGGGATAAATCGGTATAGTCACACCCCAATTTCCAGCAGCAGCTCTTCTCTGCAGTCTTCTTGGCGAGTTCCAGAAGATCTGAGGAATGTCCAGGGTCTGCCACAGATACACATATTTACTAATGGGCTAGCCAAGCCCACCCACCAACTCATCTCATCTCATCTGTCCCAAACCTCATCTCAGGCACACCCACACAGAGGTTTGCGAAGTCTGAAGCCAAGCCAGCCCACCAACTCAGCGGTACAGCCTTCAACTTTTGGTGGCCATACAAACAGGGTGGCAAGACAAACCTCTGCTTAGGAACACTCCCCCATCTTTGGATTGGGAGGTCTGAAGACCCCAAACTGGTTCAAACCAGTCAGACATTCAAACAGAGGCCATTGTGGAAGGAGTCCCCTCAGCCCTGCATTCTGTGTAAGAAATAAAAAAGGAAATCAAATCACCATGCAGCACCCGTGCTCAGAGCCAGTGGATGATGGGCCTTGGGGTAAAATGGGCAATGCGAGGGTAAATCTCCGGTGGACCCGGAGGCTTGTCACGAGTCCGTCACGCTGCCTCGACTCCAACTAGTCTGGGGCTGGAGGCACTCTCATTTATGCGTCATTTAAAAATGTTCAACTCACCCAAGATCCCTGCACAATAATTTACATATTTGCCTCATTAGAGAAACTGATTTCAAAATCATCAGCCGTGATTTTAATCCACCTTGCTGCTCGCAGCGGGCATCTGAAACATGCAGGCTTTGCCCACACACATCCCAATAACACGAAATCGCAATCATGTCTGGCAAGTCAGAACCGGGAGATGGACAAGGAGGCATGGCTTTCACAAGTATTATTCTCTCTGAAAGAAAGTAGAGCTAGTCTTTCCTTTGGGCTGGGTAACTAATCCATACCCAATACATGTGAAAGTCAAAAAAGGCAGGATGTCAAGATGGCTAAAGTCCTCTGTCCTGAATCCCATTTGAACCTTGTGCCTTTCCAAACTTCAACCAAGACATGCTTTCGGCCATTGCCGAATATAGGGATGGCTTCTGGATCTGACCCCAACCATTGTGTCTTTTTAGCAGAGGTCCTTGCCTAAGGGAACAGTCGCAAGCGTGCAGTTCATGTTCGGCTGGAGTGTCGTCTGAGCTCAAGCCAGGTCTTGCTGTCTTTCCCTCAAACCAGTCTCTTTCTCCCCACTCCCGGGCTCCTCCCTATATCACTGCCCTATTCTGGGATTTTTTCCCTCTTTGGGTCTATGCTCATTCCTCTGGGGTTTCTTGGTTCTCTCCCCACACCAGGCGGGTCTCATTCTCTCCCCCCACTCTGGGGCTTCTTGCGGTTGTCCCCACTCTGAGATGTTGTTGGTCTCTCCCTGCTACAGGGCTTTTCTCAGCCTTTCTCTCTACTCTTGGGCGTCATGTTCTCCCCACTCCCGGGCTCCTCCCCATTTCACTGCCCTACTCTGGGATTTCTTCCTTCTTTCCCAATTAGGGTCTATGCTCATTCCTCTGGGGTTTCTTGGTTCTCTCCCCAAACCAGGCCGGTCTCAGTATCCCTCCCCACTCTGGGATTCCTATATAACTTTCCCACTCTGGGGCATATCGGGACTCTCCCTGTTGCAGGGCATTTCTCAGTCTTTCTCTCCACTCTTGGGCGTCTTGTTCTCCACTCTCCTGGGCTTGGCTCACTCTTTTGCCACACAGTGTTCTCTCCGCTCTGGGGCTCATCTGTCTTGCCCCTCTGGGTGTCTCGATTCACTTCCTGCTCTAGGGCTTTTCTCACTCTATCCACCCATTCTGGAGCATCTCGGGTCTCTTGCCACTCCCAGGTTTCTCACTCTCGCCCCACTCCGGGGCATATCGGGACTCTCCCTGTTACAGGGCATTTCTCAGTCTCTCTTGCCTTACCGCCCCATCTCCCAGTCCCTCAGAGCCGCTGCATGCACGTTTGTGACGAGAGGTGCTCCTCTGGAAGCAGATGCAGTCTGTGCAGCATACCTCTGTCTGGGACACCGTTTACACAACTCATCAGCTCAGGACTGCTTTGGCCGCCAACTCCTTTTTTTTCCTGGTCTCTTTGCATCAGAACAGGCGGATGGTTTCTATGCAGATCCTTTCTTCAGCCCTCCAATATACTCTGCTCTTGATAGTTTTTTGCGATGTGCGATGTCTCCGGTCACCCATCTGCGAGGCCCCGCTGCACTTGCAAGGTGCACACCACGCCTGCAATGACTCGTCTGGCTTTCACCCTCTCCTGCCGGCCACACTTCTTGCGTGCTGTGTCCGCCTTGAACAGAGCGGGCATCACGGATCCTGTGATTTTATCGGTCCCTTCACTGAAGTGCCTCCAGGAGAACGTTCTTTCAGTTTTTCTGCATTTTCCCAAAAGGATCGCGTATAATGTGGGTCAGAAGCCATGCCAGACATTAGAGGGGCAATTTGGTTGCCATACACCTTAGCTCCTATTTACCCCATAAAGGTGTTAGTGTCTTTGGGGGTGGGGGGTCTTGTCTGAAGTCCCTTTCTGGGGGTGTCCTGTCCCCTAAGGAGGAGTCACTTCGAAAGACCTTACTCATCCCAAAGGGAGAGGTGACAAACTCCTTGCATTCGCAACATATGGGTCACAATTCCTAAATGTTTATTTCTGTGTGTTTGGTTTCGTACATGGTATATGCTCACCAGTAAGTCTAATCTTACTGCTATTGTACAGACACCATTCATGGGCATCTGTAAATGTGTGTAGTCATTTGATCAAAATTGACATCCCTGTTCTTCAAATAAATACAAACCATCTGAAGAACCGCACGGCAGAAAATGCATTGTTGATATCGATTATAAAGCCACTCCATGAATCCAGGATGAATGAGACACTATTGCCTCAAAGTGTCACAGTCACCAATCAACAGACAGCTAGGGTGATCTAAAAGGTGTCTTGCATAGCGACGACAGTGAACGTGAAACAGTGCATGACAACATACCGGCAATACATTGCTGACGGGGACTTCTGGCTTGGGTGGAATTAGTTTCGGCTTGAGGTTCTGGGCACTCTCACTTGGTGCCTCTACAATTGCCAACGTAGAGTTCTTTGTTGTTCTCGGCCGAGGTGTTTTTTTCTGCGTAAACAAAAAAGTAAGCATTTTAGCACACAGAACATCACTTGACTGCACATCTATATCAACTCAGTGAAATACCAAATTCTTCTTAGAAGTATGTCTTAGACAACCTGGAAATCGTTACAGATCAAACTATTTAAAACAAAAATGTTTTACATCAACTAAGTTGTGTATATTGGAAGTCAACAACAAAGGTCCAACTGTAGATCCATTGTAATCGTTTTTCATAACAGGTGGAGGAAGTAGGTGCCCATAAGCTTACACGTGAAAGGCTCTCATCCATACCACCAAAATAAAGTGGTCATTACATTTTCTCTGAGACCTACTGCCACTTTGCAGGAACGTGCAATTCTAACAATTCTCAACATTATGGCCAGTAACACAATGGGGACATTCATGCCCCGTAATGGTCAGTAGGACGGGACACGTGCCATGCACAACTACAGCATTCCTCCTTTCCACAGACCATTAGTACAAGCTCTCAGGAATGCCAGTCTCTGTGTTACTACGACTCTGAAACATTAAATACCTTCACTGACAGCAAAAGCCTCCACGCTTCCAGGATTTGTTTTAGCACTTCCCAAATCCATCACACTGCCACAGGAAACCTTTTAACATAGGTTATATATTAAACTGCCCTACAGTAAACTCTTCTTTGTCCAGACACCGTGGAACTTACTTCTCTTTTTCAGCACCATTAGTTCATGCCCCATGCTTATTGAAATTCCATGCAGCCAAGGTTCCAGACTCTCTACCGCTCTCCAATGTACGTATTACTTTGTCTTACCCCGACTGTCCTTTGTTTAGGACCTTCCTTTTCTTTTCCTCTGCCCCACCCTTCCAGCCCACTTCTTCAAAGACTAGAGTCTACAAACCCTGGGCAGGGACCCAGTACACCTCTTTTCAGACAAGCCTACACGCTCACACTACTATGGTATGTATATATGTATTTAAAGGTGTTAAATGCAAGAAAAAACATGGCTGCAGGCATCTGGGCGCTACTAGAAGACCAGAAAAGGGTCATAAGAGCCTAAAAAAGGAAAGTTTTTAAAGCTTTGCGGAAGCTTAAATGGTCAGGTATCTCACGTAAACTCAGTGGAAGAGAATTCCACAAAGTGGGAGCCAAGACAGAGAAAGAGCATACTCCAAGCCTAGCCCTACAAAAGCATGAAACCACCAAGAGGTGTTTACCTGTAGTGTGAAGCCTGCGCCGGGACATAGTTGGTAAGTTTAGAGCGAAAAGACATTTCATTGTGGAAAAGCTTGAATTAAAAAATAGAGAACCATTTAGATATGTTTAAAATAATCTAATTGTAGTGTTTATCAACAAAACTATGACTGGATGCCCTTTAAAGTAGAGTCATATTGTGTGGGTCTGGTGGAAGGGGAGGGGCAGTAGGAGCTCTTGTGCTGCAGTAGATGGCACAGCATGACAGAGAAACAACATGTTTCACAATGAGAACAAAATAAAAATAAAAGGCAATTAAAAGGTTGGCAGTGGTTCTATGTTGTTAGAATGCTGGAAAAATACCCTTCTATAAGGGGACACTAAGGGCAGTTAAAATGCTTGTTCATTATTTTACTGAGCAAAATTACATTTGCGTTATTTAATTACAAAGGTATTTTTCCAGCGTCATAAGAAATATTACTCAACAGTAATGAGATTTCTGTAGCTTGTATCTGCTTAGAATCAAATGCTTTGCATTGGACGCCATCCAGTGATTGTTGTGGTGTATTACATATTGCTTTTCTGAAAACGAAAAAGGGATCTTGACAGCGTTGTACCTGTAACACTATCCCTACCATACGTGTGTGGGTACCCATTAGCCTTCACACGTAGACATCCTCAGATTGTTGGTTTTCAGACATGTGAAGAATGTGGTCTCCTGTGTGTATGCATGTATGTACCCTTCTGCGCCCGCGTGGGGGGGATGGGTGGTTTGCATGTGATTCTAAGCAGATTCAAGCTACAGAAAGAAAACTACTGGCAAGTAATATTTGTCTTCCTCAGCTTGTGAATTTGCTTAGACTCACATGATTTGCAAAGATTGGCAATCAGAATTTAAAGAAGGAAGCAGGAGAGCTGAAGGGCAGGTAGGGAATAAGTGTTCCAATATTGCTTGGCCCACCTGTGGGTCTGATTTTGATTGTGTGTCTACACAATTATGTTTTGTGAATGTACCCACTGAACTCAAGTTGCTGCTTTGCAAATGGTATCCAGTGTTACATCTGCAAAAAAAAAACAGGGTTGCCCCACTGCTTCATGTGGAGTGAGCTCTTGGTGTGCATGGTAATATGTTCGCATTGGACATTCCACCTAGCAATATATATATATATCTATATATCTCGCTCTCTCTCTCGCAACAGACACAAAACATAATTGTGTTTTTCGTATGTCCTTGGTTTTGTCAACGTAGCATATTACTGTCCTACTTGCATCTAGAGTATGTAGTAGTATTCGCCCTTTGCTCTGTGGACTTTGGAAGAAAGCTGGCAATTCAATTGCTTGCTTCAAGTGGAATTTAGTGATGAATTTATGAGGAAATCTAGGGTGTGTTCTTTGAACCACCTTTTGTGTATGGTGACGAATGGTTCTGAGACGATACAGGTTGTAGCTCACTTATCCTTCTAATGGATGTTCTAGCAATGAGGAAGGCTACCATGCATGTTATCTCTTTAAGAGAGGTTTGTATATGGGTTCAAAGGGTTGTCCCATGAGCGGAGTGTGAACTGTGTTTTAATACCATCCCGGTGGGATGTGCGTTACTGGTGGGTGTATGCGTTTAACGTCTTCAATGAATGGTTTAACTGGTACTCTCGACCACAAATGTTTTTGTTGTGATGTAGTGAATACCTCTAGAGCTTCCAGGCATACCTTTTTTTTTTTTTTTTTATTTCAAACCGTTGTTTAATTAGTTCGATCAACAAACTTTTACAACTTTTTATAAAAATATTTTCTATGTTGCACAATTTAACACATAATCTATTACAAAATTTCATTTCAATTACATTATTCATTTCTTATACGGGATTTGCTTTGCCTAATAAAGACAATTTTATATAAATAGAATTTTGAAACTTATGCTATATAATTATTGATACATTCTAATGTAGTCTTATCTCATCTACATCATTTCCTTTTGCTAAACCAACAGACTTGCGAAGAGACATTAACAACAATGCTTCATTTCATGTCTTCAAGATAATAATAAAAATGCATCACCATATTGAATCTGACTAAGAGACATCTTTGTAGACTTAGGCATATATGTCAGTAGAGTGAATTTGCCACGCACTGTAATGCGGAATTCTCACAGCTAGTCTATATACTTTATCTGGTCAGCTGATTTGCAGCTGCGATATAAATAGCATCAACAAGTTTATTACACCATTTTCTTATTGAACATCCTCACCAATTCACTGTTTATTACCAGTAAAAATCTACACAAGGCTATTATGAGGCTCGTTCGAGTCCCCCACATACAGGCTAACCATATCCATTCCCTAGTCGCCTCAGTTAGTGAACAATCACTTGCAATTGTTAGTGCACGTATTGACTCAAAATGAGCGCAAAATATTACTAGATGTTTAAGGGTTTCTTGAGTTGCACTATCTTTACAAAACCTACACCCTAATCCCACCTGTACCTTCCAATGCTGGCTCCAGCCACTAATTCTTTCTAGGGTCAGGGATTGGTTCATTTTGAAGCGTAAGTAAACTTCCCTAGCTTTATTACAAGGAAACTGGATTACATAAGGTTTATGCGGTCGTCTTGAGGAGCAGAAGCGTGCTGCTTCCTTGTAGCCCTTGAGATCTGCCATCGCAGAAACCGTTTTACACCAATCATTTTCTATGATACGATGTTTGACAAGGTTAGACCTGAATTCCAAATCTGCTGGTGTAAGTGCAATCTCATCCAATAGTTGAAGCATTTGTGCATGATAAGTCGTCAAAGACGATCGTTCCGGTGCAATCATTAGTTGCCCCAAATCTTCATATAGGCAGTTGGCGGGTGGATATAACATTCTGGCAAAGTTAGCCAACATGCGCCAGTTACGGCGTGCAGATAGTGAAGTGAGACCCAATTCCTGCCGTAACACAGTATTTGGTATTGCTTTGGCTAACCTCAGGGCCCCCTTCCACATACAGCCTTGTAGTTGATCAAGGTAAGTACTTATATTTATAAGGCACATGTCCAAAGCAAAAAGAATGACTGACTCTACTTTTAAGATGTAAAATTCTATAAGTGGCAACAATGAAAATTTACAGAACTTCAGGTATACTAGTCGCATTTGCGTAGCGAGCGGTGCAGCCTTTTTCTGTAGAACCTCTCTCCACATCGCCATCGAGTTGGAATCAGTTATGGTATATCCGAGATAACGAATTTGAGTAACTGTGGTTAGAGGAAAGTTATCAAGACTTTCACTTTTTTTATTTGACTGGAATGAATCAACCTTTCAAAATTTCATGTAAAACAAATCATAATACATTCACAAGACAATCACATACATATAGTAAAACGTAATTACATCACAAATTCATTACAATTATCTCCTTCATTATTGTCAGGCTATCATAACAAGACTAGCAGTATTTAGTTAATTGAGCAGCACACAACAGGTCTATCAGGATTAGTTAATTGAACAGAAAAACACGCAAAAAAGAAAACAATCATTAGTGGACAATGTCGCTATAATCACTTTTTTTTTTTTTTAGCTTTCCCCTTTTACAGTTTCATCTTCTTCTAAATTTAGGCTATGCAAGAAGTTAACTGCTGCAATCTGTATTGCCAAGTTGTTACAGCCCAATATTACCGCCCAGCATTCGGTTTGTGATAGGTTCCCCAAATATTCACAATGTCTTGTAAAGAAAATATCGCGTTTAGCCATAAGCATAGTACATTCCGTAATCAAGTGAGTAAGCGTTTCGGGGATAGTATCAATTCTGCAAAAACGACATACATTTTGATCTATGCTCACAAGACCTCGTCTTGTGTTTATCTCATTTCTGATCCACAGATTGAGGTGTAGTCGTAAAATGCCAATACGGTATTTCGGAGCGGGGCAACGTATCAAATACGGTGGTAGAATGCCTGCCCTTTTCGGAGGAAAACGCAATGTGTCGCCATCGCGGAAGGTCAAACACTGCTCACAGGTGTTGGTCCAATCTAATTGATGTATCTTAGATTTCGCTTTATCAGGATTGGTCAACAGCAATTCAATTGTTATGAAAGCTTTAGCTAGAATGTGGTAGAAAGCTATGGTTGGCCGAAAATATATAGTGTGAGAGTTTTTTTAATAAGACCTCCTCCCTTGATGACAACAGGCATTTTCTAAATAAGGCACACAGGCGCCAGGTGTAATGGGCTTGGAGAGAAAGTAACCCAAGCTCATATCTCATCCAGGCAGTGGGTGTACATTGTGGCAAATGGAGCACCAATCGCCAAAATGTGGCTTCCCATTGGTTAAATTTAAACGGCGAATCAGTTTGCATTGACTCTAGCCCATATAATAATATCGGGACGATTTTTTTGGTCCAAAAGTTCCACGTAGGTAAGATCGAGAATTTGCCGAATTTGTGCATGATGATACGTGCTTGAGATATGGCTGATGTTAACTTAGTCTCTAACCGTTCCAGCTGTCCTTGCCCTTTCCACTTGCCATCAATACCCATTCCCAGATAGCAGTAATTCGGAACTAATATAATTGGAATTGATGCAATGGTCCACCCATACAAAAGAGGCCCTGATCGTCTGGGTGAGTATTGTACTATTTGTGTATATAAGGGAGTTAATTGATAGTTCATTTATCTTGACATACTCTTGAAACGCGTTGAATAAGCGTTGTAGGCCAACTTGGGTTCTTGAGATAAGGACCAAGTCGTCGGCGTACACAAGTGCTTATATTTGGGCATTATTTATCTTGGGAGAGTCTGAAATTATTTGACAAAAAAATGTTTACATCATGAATATAATAATTAAAAACTGCAGAGGCCAGTGAGCACCCTTGCTTTAAACCTCGATAGGTTGGAATTTTTTCAGTTAACAACCCATCCACAGTGATTCTGATGCGCACCGATGTTTCGTGGTGAAGTGAAAAAATGATATCGTACAAAGTTGAGGGAAAATTGTCTCTGAGTAGCTTTTCTAATAAAAGACGTCGACTAACAGAATCAAAAGCTGCATTTAAATCAATAAACCGAAAAAAAACCTGCTGCTTGCTTTCCTGGCAATGTGCTTTAATGGCATTGAGAGTTAGTAAATTGATGTTCGTCCCCATTCCAGCGATAAATCCTGTCTGGTTTGGGTCCCGATGATTACTAGTCCGTGTCCAGTTGTTAAATTCACAGAGTACTAGCCTGGTAAATATCTTGCCTGGAGCATCTAACAGCGCTATTGGGCGATAATTGGCGGGAGCAGTTCGATCACCTTTTTTGAAAATTGGAATGATGATCGAAGATTTCCATGAAAGAGGTATATTGCGTGTCTGCAGTATGTCAGAAAAAATTGTAAACAATATATTCGTCCAAATTTGAGGGTGGGAAACATTTGGTTAGATAACCCACCAGGGCCTTCTGCCCTAGAGGAGCGGATTTTCTGTATAATATTAAGTATAGTGTTATGAGCTACGTCCACCTGCCAAGTCGATGTAGAGATTGGTGTAGAGCGACCAGCATATTGAGCATCAGCATATAAATTGTAAAAATGGTCGATCCACACTTGCTCCGACACACCATTTAATTGGGCGTCAGCTTGTTGATGGCAGGTGTGATTATTTAGCAAATACCACATACCAGAAGAGTTTTTATTATGCATTGCAAAGGCCATGGCTTCGCTATCATGTTGGAATGTTATTGACTTTCTACCACACAACCAATTCTTAAATTTGCATTTGGCAGTTTTCAAATCCTGCCACTTAGAACTTGACAAAGAAGTGAGAATTTGTCTTTTAAGCGCCCTAAATTCGGCTCTTTTTTTTTGCAATAGTGGAGTTAAAAGCATGTGGATGTCTAATAATATTGCTTTCGGAATTGTTATTGTTTGAGCAAACGCATGTAGCAAGTCGGTATACTGGTTTCTATCTAGGACATTTGAGTTGTCCTTAACCAGATGCTCGAATTGGCTCAATGATCCATGGTTCCACTTCAAACGTGTACGTGAGCTATTGACTCCTAGGGATACATGATAATGGGCCCTACTTCATTTAGGAATATGTGCAAATTTCAACATGAGGATCAATAAACTATGGTTACTCATCGGATGTTCTTTGATGTTTAAAGTTTCAATCCTTTGAAACAATGCAAGGTCGACGTAGATATAGTCGATTATGCTGGTAGAGAGTCTGCGGTGCCAGGTATGATGGGGCGGCGTGTCTCCCTGCACTGCGCCATTTACCATGTGATAATTTCACTCAAGCATGAGTGCCCTCCACTTGGACACTGCTGGATTCTGAGAGTTGTCTTTCCAACAATTTAGGTTTAAATCCCCCAATATGATAGTATGCATGATTGACCTATCTAGTGAGATAAGATGTAAAATTTCATGCAAATCAGCAAAACATATGTCATCAGGCATGCTAGCAATGTTTCTGTAAACATTAAGTAAGGCAAAAACTCTTTGACCATGAAAGGTTTTTACTAGCTGCAGATGTATTCCCACAGAGGCCCATGGAACAATTGAAAGACCTGCTTTAATATTTACTGCACTGAGAAGGCCAGATGAGGGACGACCTCCAGTCGGAATTGCCGGAATAAGTGACAGTTCATAGTTGTCCCATACTGGAGGTTTCATTAGCCATGTCTCCTGCAACACTATGATCTGAAAGGATTCACACAGCTCTCTAAATGCACTGGATAGATGGTTATGCCCTCGGGAATTCCAACTAATGATACTCATTATGTCAAACGAGATACATTGCAAGGATGATGGTTATTGTTGTGATCTCTCAAAGGCCCAATTTTCTCCAGTTTCCCGCCTAGATCCTTGGTAAATCTTAGGCGCTATGTTATTTATTTTCGTTTTTGGTAAGGCATTATGGGGGTCTGTTAGGGTTGCTTTCTCCAAGTGTGTGTTTGAGGTGTGTTTGTTTGTTGTAGGAAAGGTGGTGTTAGGGTTGGCTCTTATACTTGCATGTGTGCTGAGCCAGGATTGATGTCACCATCAGAATGTAAGCTGTGAGTCTGGAGTGTGAGATTAGAATGTTTGGGGTTGAATGGGTCCTAACCCAGGCAGTTAGATTATGTGAGCCTGGGTGGTGGGAGCCAGTGGGCTTTGTAATATCGGGGATGATAAGAAGACATCTGAATACAGGTAAAGCCAGGAAACCAGTATATATATAAAAAGTAAGTTTATTACTTAGTTACTGGGCTAGTTAGTTAGAAAGGCAGGGAGATACATAGATGACATCCTTTCAGTAAGGTACTCCCATCCTCTGTCCTCAACTGAAGCTCTTGGAACTCTTCGGTCCCATAACATTCTATGTGACATAGCTGTATTCTACTAGCAGCACTGTATGCACACAGTGCAGATAGATAACTACAATACTACACATCTCCCTCTCTTCAATTGAACATACAAACAAGATATCACAACCCAGGCATTCAGAGACAATCAAAATTACGCACTCCTGCACATCTGTAAAACCTATACAACATTCTCAACCAAGGAAGCGTATCCACATTCACGTAACTAACAATCAAACCAAACAAGTACACCAATCACCACCATCCATCTCAGAAACACCTGTCATTTGCGCCATCCAGTGTTATTTCACATACACACCCTGCCATAGAAACACTGAAAAGTAGGAAAGGACAGAAAAGAAAACTCACAAAACAAAGACCACATTAACACAACGCACCTGGGAAAGAACAGCGCGTGAAGAAAATGAACACTGACAGAGCCCGGTCAGATCTGAATCCAGGAGCAAATAGATCTTTCAAATGTATATGTTCAAAAAATTACATGTGTATACGCAACATTCATGTCCATTTAAACACCTTCCAAATTCCAACCGGACACAAATTATGTATTCCATGGCAACAGAACGATGCTGTGCCACTATTATTGCACTTTTACATGGCATCAGAGCAATGCTGTGTCACTGTGCCATTACAATATCATGTATTCCATGGTACAGAACGATGCTGTGCCACTATTATTGCACTTTTACATGGCATCAGAGCGATGCTGTGTCACTGTGCCATTACAATATCATGTATTCCATGGTACAGAACGATGCTGTGCCACTATTGTTGCACTTTTACATGGCACCAGAACGATGCTGTGCCACTGTGCCATTACAATATCATGTATTCCATGGTACAGAACGATGCTGTGCCACTAATGTTGCACTTTTACATGGCACCAGAACGATGCTGTGCACTGTGCCATTACAATATCATGTATTCCATGGTACAGAACGATGCTGTGCCACTATTGTTGCACTTTTACATGGCACCAGAACGATGCTGTGCCACTGTGCCATTACAATATCATGTATTCCATGGTACAGAACGATGCTGTGCCACTAATGTTGCACTTTTACATGGCACCAGAACGATGCTGTGCCACTGTGCCATTACAATATCATGTATTCCATGGTACAGAACGATGCTGTGCCACTATTATTGCACTTTTACATGGCACCAGACGATGCTGTGCCACTGTGCATTTAAATTTATACATGTGATTACCTTTAGGATTACTCACAATAATATCGGTATATGTTATAACAATATATATATAATCCAGAATTTGAAAACCTGAAATTCCTATCATCATAAAATTCATCCGGACATCACACAGGTACTTTCACCCTGTCACCAATTCATCTGGGCATCACACAGGTACTTTCACCTGAATATGTTTCATTTCATAAATTCATGTCATAGGGCATTTCAAAACATTGTGCTCTACAGCATTGTGCTCTAATTCATAGCTAGTAAACTGTGCCCAAACCATAATAATATTACGCGTCGTATATCAGTACACCTCCTGATGAACATACAGTGTGATATTACATTGCATTCAAATCATTAATAAGTATATATACGCATTAACCCATACACACTATCATATCTTAACATTCCATTATGACACCTCGCATTTCATTACCTCTCCTATGAACATACAGTGTCATAATACATTGCATTATATTGCATTATGTCATTAATAAATATATATATATCTATATATTAGCCCATACTCTAGACATCATGGCTTAATAAATCAAAACGGGTTTCACTATTCCAAACATTTCATTTCACGACTTGATCAAACCTACCAGTCACCATTTCATAAACTGACACCAACCAGCATCCATTGCATGCCAAAATCCACATCCACATTAACAGACTAACATTTTACTAATGCCTACTCTTACAATGGCATTGTAATTTTAAACTTGCCTAAATCATTTCACTATGACCAATATTCACCTATACTCCCAATGTCATGGTCACCTATTTACTAAACACAAACATCACTATATGCCCATATGGATTATACGCGAAATACCATACATTACTATATATTTCATGTAAATTCACTTAGTAAAACATTTCTCAATATATTTTCCCATACAAAATGATTTATAATTAATTCAATGGGTTCCTATAAGTCCAGGATGCATAACACCATAACCCTAATCCTGCAAATCCTCAAATTGGTTAAACACTAAACATCACATAAATATTAATATTTCACAAATACTTATACAATTCAACTTACTGCACCTTCTATAGCGATCGTGCACTTAAAACTCCTAAAACTCGTTACACCTAAACATTAAAATATCCTCTAATAAGGAGAGTTTACATATTCAATTGCAATTCTCAAATAGCAATTCAAGCCAATAGTGCACATTACCCTTTTGTAATTTCATTTCATGCAAAACAACTAGTTTTTCATACAATACAGCTAATTACTGTGCACCCATACTCTCCATATTGCACCTTTAAGACTTGTTGCGCACTCACATTCTCTCTCACAGCATGCATTCTGAACCTTCCCAGCCAGGCCAGACACATGCCTACCAACATTGTCAACATTCTCTGCATATCAACATTCTCTAGCACATCAATTCATTGTGACCATAACATACTTTCTACAGAAATGTTAACCTACGTCACAGAAATATTTCTTAGTATCTTTAACCATGTCAGAATCCACTTAAAGACATCAACACAATATGTGTTGCACAAACTAATGTCCATGAATTACTCGTAGTGTTCCTTACATAATACCTGCTACTTAAACAACATTAGGTACACCTCCTTTGGTACCTGCTCCCCTTCAGTTTGCTAACTGCCATCACAGAAAATTAAATTGAAACAGTACCTTTTCTTTGATAATCAATTCTTCTTTTTCTTTAATACCAACCTTCATGCCTAATCAATAAATTAAACTTTTAATTTACTTTTTTTTTTAGATCCTGGTAAAACTACAATCACGTTTACTGCAGCCTCATTTAATTCCTTTCGCTTAGATCTTGTGCCAATTGACTGCTTTAATCTTCTCTGAAAAACTGCATTAACTGTATCCTATGCACGTCGGCTCTTCCACGTCAGTTCTTCTCTTCCTTGTGTCAGAAACCCGTCTTCATCAATGCGCTCTTTCTGCATTAGTCATCACCTTGGGCACGTAGCTAAGCCCTTCCTTCTAATGTTCATACTGATGACATGTATCTAGAAAATCCGACTCTTCATCATCCTGCCGAACCCTTCTATGACTCATGTACTGTTCGGGGTTGCTGAGAACACTAGTTCACCAGCATTCTACCTTTGCCAACACCCCCAGCGCATTCCATTGCGTCATCATATTCAAAAAATAAACCAAAGAAAGCAGATCGTCTGAAAACGATCATTTCCAACGGCAATGCAGGAGCGCTCACATCAGTAATGACATTACTGGCCACAGTGCGAGATAACGTCTCATCTTTTTTTTTTTATGACAAGGCTGCTTTATGTCAATACTATAATCCTCATTACCGCAGGGGTTGATTTAATTTCTTCTAAAGTAACATATTTTACAGTACTCTGCAGTGCTTTATTTTACTGAAAGCTGATAGCAGGAAAAACTTGCTGCATTTTCTTGGCTGCCATTCCTCATAATGCACGCCTTATTTTACAGAACTTTAAGCAGTTTTTCTTCCTGCACCTTATTTTACAGTACTTTAAGCAGTTTTTTTTTTTTTTTTTCTGCGCTGCACTTGCTGCCCCCTTTAAATCCAGTCCTTAATGCCCTTAATTTTCCTTAATGAATCCCTTCACATCTCCTCTTCTCAGTCATCCTTTCACAACATTTACAGTACCTTATTTTTCTTGTGAAAGAAAGGAGGGAAAGGCAGGCGTTTTCCAGCTCACCACTTCTTTGGCAGCCTGCAAGGGAGACTGTGTCCTCCTATCCCCAACAGGACTTAGGCCACGTCGCTACTCAAATAAGATGTGTTTTCCTGGGCATATTTTCCATTGCTGGGAAACATATTTGCAGGATTTATACCTTGATGCAGATGATTTATGAAGTCATCTCACATGGAAGCTGGCGCTGAGCTGTATCACTGCTGGGCTCATCAAAGACCTCTCCCATAAGCATTTCCATAATGTCAGGATACAACATAATCTCTTCAGTGGGTCCTTTTATCTTGGGATCAACAGGCAAATATATATCCATCAACTGGAACCAGCAAACACCTGTCAATCCCATCCTCGTCGCCATTTGTAATATCGGGGATGATAAGAAGACATCTGAATACAGGTAAAGCCAGGAAACCAGTATATATATAAAAAGTAAGTTTATTACTTAGTTACTGGGCTAGTTAGTTAGAAAGGCAGGGAGATACATAGATGACATCCTTTCAGTAAGGTACTCCCATCCTCTGTCCTCAACTGAAGCTCTTGGAACTCTTCGGTCCCATAACATTCTATGTGACATAGCTGTATTCTACTAGCAGCACTGTATGCACACAGTGCAGATAGATAACTACAATACTACAGGCTTCTGTCCCTTTCCTCTTTATCTCCTAATGACTTGTTGACATCTGATCCTGTAACCTAAGAAGCTAATAAAGTAACCACTATGCGTACCTGGCCTGTGTATCCTGAGTGTCCCTTGGAGTGAACCCTATGACCAAGAGCCGGTCATAACAATTGGCGACGAGGATGGTCCAAGGTATGGTGAAGGAGGACCTTGGAGTGGACACCAAGTGAAGCAAAAGGAGATGCAGGTACCTGTGTGATGTCATGTGAGAGAGGAGAAGAGACTCTGCTGCGGGGGGTGCAGGCAAGAGGACAAGTGAATGAAAGGAGAGAGGGAGAGCCCACTGCCCCCCATAGACTGTTTGCGCCCATCACCCAGGGCTGTTTGAGCCAGTCCACCCAGGGCTGGAAGGGACAGCCTGTCAGAGGAGACCCCTGGGAAGAAGGTAGAGTGCCCTCTTTGAGGCCAGGAGTCATTAGAGGCTGTCCAAGAGTCTGGAGAAATGGAAATCACCCAGGGCTGGAAGGGACAGCCTGTCAGAGGAGACCCCTGGGAAGAAGGGAGAGTGCCCTGTTTGAGGCCAGGAGTCATTAGAGGCTGTCCAAGAGTCTGGAGAAATGGAAAGCACCCAGGGTTGTTTGAGTCAGCCACCCAGGGTTGTCAGAAGCATCCTGCCCCATGGAGCCTGGAGCAAGGATGGCCTGTTGGAGTCTGCCAGGAGTAGGTCCCCTGGTACATGAGGATGCATTAGCAGGTTTGCATGAGGCTGCCCAAGTGTGCCACCATTTCCTGAGTGACTATGCCAGCATTATTTAAAAAGGGGAAGTGTAATTTCCATGCCAAGTAAGCGTAATTGTGCCTTTTATGCGCCTGGAGGCTAAAGGTTTTAATGAGAATAGACGCTATGCTGATTTGGTCTGAGGTGGGGACCACACAATGAGAAAATGGTTACTGTTTGGGTTTGGGTATGATAGTAGTTTTTGGGGATGATTAGTTTATGCTTGCAGAAGAAATTTTGGAGTTTCATTTAAAAGTAAAATGTCATAATGGATTGAGCAACGATGTGGCAAGTAGTGACTGAAGAGTACTGTTGTGCATTAGTAGTGAATTAACATGAGAAGTATTAGTGAGAATGATGTTGCACTGAGAATAGGAGATGCATTTTATTTTAGATGTAACCATTTTGAGGCATTGCAGGTTGGTTTTAGAGTTGGCCCCAGTTGGCAACATGGACGTTTAGGTCTCATTTAAAGTCGGTTTCCACATTTGTGTTGTGACAGGGGTTGTGTGTGAGTGGCACATATGAGGTTGATTGAGGTGGACAATCAAAGGGTGTTGATCCTATTATGCTTAGTATAACGTTTTGAGGCATTTTAGCATATTAGGTTACCTGTTTAATGGCGACATGGACTTTTAGAAAATGTGACTTGGATGTACTATGTTTCAATGTTCTGATCATCCTAACACTATGTTTTGCTTGTGTGTGTGTGGTGTGAGATTTGTGATCTTAAAGCACAATAAGAGTGATGTTGGTCATTAATGGTTACCACAATCTTTGAGTCATTTCAGCATTTAGAGTTGCCCATGCTTTGGCAACATGGACTTTTAGGAAATGAGATCTGAAATTTATAATGTGATTATTGATATGTCATTGCAATGCTTACTATAACCATTTTTGAGGCATTGTAGGTGTGATGTTTTGTTTGTGCGTGCATGGATGTGCAACCCATGATGACTGCCAGAGTGACTGCAGCGCTCCTTAGCAGTTAACATTCTATGCCGGGTTTGTCTGTATTTTGAACATCCTGTGTTTGTGTGTGTGTTGTAGCAGTATGTGAATGTTTTAGTGTTGGTGCATGACCAGTGTTGGGTTTTGAAATCTTTTATTGTTTTTGGAATATGTTTTAATTGATGTACATGACCAGGGTTGGTCAGGGGACTCTGCGGAGTTGGAGGTGTTTGGTGTTTTGAGGCCCTGTGGGGTTAGTGATGTTACTAGTGGTAGGCTAGTATAGAAGCTAGTTGGAACTTTGATTAATTGGTTAGTGACTCTGAGGGGTCCAGAGGTACCTAGTAGGAGACTAGTACCATAAGCTTTGCAAAGCTGTGTTTTTGTGATGATTGGTGGCTCTGAGGAGTTCACATGAAACCTAGTGAAGCTTTTATGTTGTTTTGGATTGTGGCTCTGCGGAGCAGTCCAGAGGCATCTAGCAGGGGACTAGTGCCTGAAGCTGTGTGAAGCTTCTATGTTGTTTTTGAAGGTGTCTAGCTCTGCGGAGTTTACTTGAAGCTGTGTGAAGCTTTGATGTTTTTGGTGACCCTGGAGTTGTTAAGGTCCAGGGATTGCTTGGAATTCTGGAGATGCAAGTTACATTGCATTTAGCGTTTTCTTTTAACTTTAGGTGACTTTTGGAATTGTTCTTGAGTCCGCTCTTGATTAATTTCAGAAGCCTGGCAACGTTTCATCTGCAGCTGTGTTCACTTTGGGGTGTTTATTTGGTTTTGAAGGGCTCATTTGTCTGGCCAACATTTGTAGCGTTATGCTGGTGGTGGTTGTTTAGTGACAGCTGGTTGCGTTTCTTTATTGGTGTGATGAGGTGAGTGACTGGTGATTAGGTGTGTCTGTGTTGCTTGAATTTTGGAATGGATTTGACAGCGGCATGAGTTGTGACTGTGGTTTCTTGGTGACCCAGATAGATTGTTGGGTTGTTAGTAAGTATCTTGCGCAGTTATGACAGTACCTGGTTTTTCCCGGTTTTGGGAGTTAGTACTCGGAAGTGGCAGTCCGAGGTTCCTGTGTGGCAGAGAGGAACGGAAGGAGCTTTGTGTTTGGTTGGTCTTGGTAGTGTTGTGGTTTGTTTGCCGAGGTGGGCGGTTAGTGCTCGAAAGTGGCAGTTCGAGGTTCCTTTGTGGCAGGCGGGAACGGAAGGCGATTTGTGATGTTTTGATTGGTTAGGAATGTTAGTTGTGGCGGCTGGGACTGTCATAGGATGTTAGTTACGCCTGTTTGTTCAATCTCTGGGGTTAGCGGAACTCTGCTGAGAGTGAGGTGTGTCTTGCTGTTGTGAAAGTGTGTGTTATTCTTTATGCAAGAGGAGGAGGTGTTAGGGTTGCTTTTTCTAAGTGTGTGTTTGAGGTGTGTTTGTTTGTTGTAGGAAAGGAGGTGTTAGGGTTGGCTCTTATACTTGCATGTGTGCTGAGCCAGGATTGATGTCACCATCAGAATGTAGGCTGTGAGTCTGGAGTGTGAGATTAGAATGTTTGGGGTTGAATGGGTCCTAACCCAGGCAGTTAGATTATGTGAGCCTGGGTGGTGGGAGCCAGTGGGCTTCTGTCCCTTTCCTCTTTATCTCCTAATGACTTGTTGACATCTGATCCTGTAACCTAAGAAGCTAATAAAGTAACCACTATGCGTACCTGGCCTGTGTATCCTGAGTGTCCCTTGGAGTGAACCCTATGACCAAGAGCCGGTCATAACAGGGTCCTCTGCGAATAGAAAACCCATTTCGAATAGGAGCATTTTGCTGCGCCAAATTGAATTCCAAACGACTCCTGATGGAATCCAAAGTCTTACTACCGAAAGCGGAGAGTCGGTTATGAATTCAATCTGGTCAATATCAAATGTGGAGATGTGAGACAAATCAGAAATTTCACCAAATATGTTGAGTACACTTTGACGTTTAAGATCATAGACCGGGAAGTTACCCTCTCTACATTTTAAAAGCAGCATGTGAAACTTAGCACGCTGAGGATGTAAGTGTCGAGAGGGCAACCGAGGGTCATTTCTGCGAGGTGTCCATTTTGGAGAGGCCATAGTACCAGCTGTCTTAGTTTGCCAATCATTCCATTGTCTCTGTGTTGGTCTTGTTTCGCCTAAGATCGCTTGGTTGGAACGATCGGCAGAGTCAGTTTCCCCTCGGGACACGGTATTCGAATAAGAAGGGTAAGCAGCTACTTGCGAAACTGCCATCGCACGATTACACGATAGATATTCATCCACTCTTTTTTTGCAGTTCTTCGGTCAGTTGCTGGGGTAAAGCAGTATCCAGCGAGCTTGTTTGATGAGGTAATGGTGCAAAGGAAACTGTTTTAGATTGCACTGGGGGAGCTAAGCCCAACTGTAAGGGCACGGGTAAACCCGCTGAATCAGAATCCACTACCAACTGGCCATTAGTAATTAAACTTGGTTTGCCACAGGTGAAGTTAGTGGGCACTGAATTAGTTTTAGCAGTGGGCGCTTTTTGAACATCACGAAGAACATTAACTAGCTGGGTGAGTGGCGAATGAATGTCTGCTGACTGTATTTTGGCATTAGTATTCAGAATTGGAAGTGTTTTCTGGTTTGTTACCTCAGCCACATTGACTCGATCAGTAGCAATTAGGGCAGACCCACGAGGCTGGTATACTTCACACAGAGGTTGAAAAAGAAAGTTTGAAATACTTTTGGCAATATTATCAGCGATTAGAGGCTGAGCCTGGTTGGGAACCCCGGCGGCCTTGGCTTGATCAATGGGATTTGGAGCAGAAATAAGAGGATGGGGCACTGTGGCCACCGTTGATGATTTGCCAAGTGCTTTAAAAAAAAGTGTTAAGAGTACTTTTTGGGTTTTTGGATACTTAATTGTTCTCTTGATTGGAATTGTTGATTTTTGTTTTTGACTTTAAAGCTTGGGAATTTTGGATTTCAATTGTTGTAAGTGACTTTGACCAACCAGACAAGCGGCTTGCTCATTAGATTTCTCCACTTGACTGGGGGGTCTCTATTACCTACAATGGCATTCTGTACAGGCAAGCCAATGTCTTCCACATGCAATGTTTCAAGGCCAATAATACCAGAAATTGACGGAAGAGGACAGGGGCCCAAAGCAGCCGGGGTCACCACCAGCAATGTTGCTGTCGAAGAGTGTGTGGTGGTAGCATTTGTACTTGCATCGTCAGCACGTCTGAGTAACATTAGAACAGACTCCTCAGGGAATTCCTTACTTATGGAGGCTTTGGACAGCTGTTGAGTAGACAACCATTTCATCAATTCCTTAAATTGTAAGGTTTGACGCATGACTTCTAAAGATTCAAAAAGTTTACACAAACTGAACACTGCTGTATTAATTGCTGCAAGAGCAGGTTGTATCAGTAGCAAAGATTGTGCACTGTTGTCAGTAGGATAGGTTTGGGTGGGACGTGGGGTTGGTAATGCAAATGATTTGAGCATAGGTAAGGCGTTCGCATGCAACGCGTCCACGGACGCCGAGGTAGCACTGGATATATATTCAATACCCCGAGTAGAGTGACCAGATTCATGTGTACTTGCATGAATTGAATGTGCCACAGAGTCAGATAATAGTTGGGGAAATGCTACTGGAGAAAAAGACAGCCTTGCGTTGTTTCCCCCTTGGCAGTTTTTGGTGGATTCCATCATTGTCAGTGTTAATAGGCCTAGGTAACGAACCGTGCAACACATGGACTTTCCCAATGGTCAGGGGGGAGGGAGTATGTGTCTCACTTGCTGAGCTGGAGACACTGGGAAAGGTATATCTGATCTGGAAATTGAAAAGTTAAAAGGAAATCTTGTTTGCATAGTGCCAGACCGAGGTGTAATCGGTGAGGCAGTGAAGAAGGTTTGCAAAGGCAAAGCAGAGTCAGGGGGACCTTATGAAGATGGATTGGACTGACGAGCAAGCGACAATGGTAAGATGGAAGGCATAGTTCATAGGAAGTATAGGAAGTCATTATATTAGGTGTATTGAAAACAGTGTTGTGACACAACAGAAAAAATAATAATAGATGAATAAATAAAACAGTTCAGACAAAAATAAAAACAAAGAATAAACAAACTGTTCAGAGGTAACCACTCAGCTCTGCGTTGGTCAGTCTAAAAACAGAACCACAATATAGAACCAGCAAGAGAGCCACTGTGTGTTACAGCGGGTACTTCACCCAAACATTTAAATCTTTGTCCAAAAACAAAAAATCAAAAATACATGTAAAAATGTAGCAAATCTTATCCAACACTTAGCCGCACCTCCGTGACTGCGCGGCTAAGCGGCAAAGCGGTACTTATCTCGAGTACTTGCCCGAGATGAGCACGCACGATGCACGTGTGTTGGGATTCAAGTACGATGTCCAATGGATGAGCCAGAAAACAGGCCAATCCGTGGCAAGTGGAGGCGGGCCAATAGCAAGTGTCAATCACACTATGGGAGGAAAAACAACAGGCAGGCAGCTAAATGTTCCAGCAATGTTCAAGCGTTGCTTGGGAATGTCGGGGGCCAATAGGCACACTGAATCACCTGATTCCTCAATCCTCTGCTCGTCACGGCTCTTCACAGCTTCACAGCTCGCAGATGGCACTCCAACGAAAAAGCAAACTGTAAGTTATACACAAGACCAGAGTCTAGTAAGTACATGAAATATAGTACCACATATGAAAACGAGCAATCTAAGGGATTTGTTTGGTTTCTTTTGCACCAGTATACAAATCCTTTCCATTGTTGAAATAGCAATGTCTTGTGTTAGGTTTCCTTGCTTCTCTAATGATCAATCTAGACCTTGTGGGAAGTTGAAGCTGACTATGACTTAGGGGCCAAACTGCTAAATTGGTCGTCTGAGGTGTGTGACCGGTTTGTTTTTCTGTATTAGCAGGTCCTGTGTCAGGTGTAGTTTGATAGGTGGGTATCCGGTGCGAGTACCATGGCGGTCTTGTCCACATTGGTGCACTGAGTATCATTGTTAAGCTCTCCTGGTGCGTTTGTGAATTATTTTGTGAATGACAAGGTGTGGTGGGTGTGGGGGTGCGGGACGGGGATGGGATAGAGCATATGCAAATATCCCTAACCAACTCATCCATAGTGCCTTGTGTCTAGGGATTCCGGTTGAGGGTACCTGGACACTGACGAATCGAGGGAAGTTCCGCCCTTCAAAGGGGAGCCCACCCACTGCCCCTCTCGTGAGGCTAGGGAGATGAACCCACTCTGCAATACCCTCCCTGGAGGTCTAGGCAAGTGGGATATCCTTGAAAGCTTCCCCCTATGGGGACAAGGACTCCCGTTCTTGTGAGGAACTCCCTAAAGGATACTGCGAAGTGGCCTACTTGGGAATATCTGACCTACAAATGAATATAAACTAAAGCGCTTTGTATGAAGAAATAACTACAATATGTTATTGTCAACAAGAAACAGAGCATGTAACTTTAAATGGAAATTCCGATTTAACTGGGATGAGGAGGCTGAAGTAGGGAGAGCTATCGCAACAAGTGAAGCAAGAGAGACACAAACTTCAGCCAGGGAAGCCCCACAGTGACGTAACATCTGAGAGAGGGTAGAAGGCTCTGCAACCTGCGGAGTTCGCGGCTCTGGGGCCGACAGCAGAGCGCTGGACGCACTGTGCCAGAAGCTGATGGTAGCGTGACCACAGAGACATTTTGATGGACCGGCGGTCCACAAAACAACTCTGAAAACACTAAGAGGTGAAAAGCGCATACCGTCCAAAAACCTGCAGAGCTGCCAATATGTCAAGGAGGAGAGAACAGAGCGCGGGACACCAGAGTAAGCAGAGAAACCAGGGAAAACAAACAGAAACCCTGAGCGAACGGAGGCACCAGAGACATCTCGGAGAAACCAAGGTAACGGGGAGAACGAAAGATACAGAAGGCCGCCGGAGAACCATTAACGGCACTGCTCATACTCGTCCCAGTCAAATCAACGAGAGCATAAGGAACAAGTTACTTACGTGTAACTGTTGTTCTCCAGCTTGGGTCTGGCATGGATTCACATGCTCATGAATATTCCCAGTCGCCAGGCTGGGAATCCTCGGTAAAAGAAAAAATCAGTTTCAGTTTCGTTTCTGAACTGTCTTTCTCCTAATAACCAATCACTGGTCTCTGGGTCATACTGCCCCCAGCCAATGACTGCCCTCTACCTAAGCCCTTCCTCTGGCAGCCATCTTCAGATTTGGTAGCACGTACAGTGGCAGTAGGACCAAGAGAAGAGCCGCAGAGGGGTAGGCGGGAGAATTTGCATGGGAATCCATGCCAGACCCATGCTGGAGAACAACAGTTACACGTAAGTAACTTGTTCCTTCTCCAGCATGGGGTCTGGCATGGATTCACATGCTCATGAATACAAGAATACATAGCAGTACACACATGCACAACCACGGGAGGTGGCAAGGCTCAACATTAAGCAAGCAATTCAACAACTCAACATTAAGCATCTCTTACCTCCTCACCAGGCTCACCTTCAAGCGAACAGGTTGCGCAGCACTGCTTGGCTGACTATGGACTCCTCCCTGAAATCACAGTCGATGCAGTAGAATCTCGTGAAGTTGTGCGTCAACCTCAACGTAGCAGCCCTGCAGATGTCCAGCAGGGGCACACCAGACAGGAACGCCGTAGTAGCAGCGATCGCTCTGGTTGAATGGGCTCTCGGACGGCCAGGCAACGGTCGGTTTTCCAACAGGTGACCGTGCACGATACAGCCGGAGAGCCATCTGGAAATGGAAGCCTTGGAGAGGGCCTTCTCTTGGTTCACAGGGCCAACAGCTGTGATGTCTTCCGAAAACTCTTTGTGCGGTCCACGTAGAACTTCAGCGCTCTAGCCACATCCAGTGAGTGCAAAGTCCTCTGTGCCGGTGACGGGAAGAAAACCGGCAACACCAAGGGCTCGTTGAGATGGAAGTCCGACAGCACCTTGGGCATGAAGGGGGGGGGGGTGCGTCCTCAGCACTACCCTCGTCTTGTGGAATGTCAGGTACGGGGACTTACAGGAGAGGGCCTGGATCTCTCCCACTCGTCGTGCCGAGGTGATAGCTACAGGAAACGCAATATTCCACGATAGAAATTTCAGTGGCACCGAATGCAAAGGCTCGAATGGCGGATCCATGAGCCTGGTCAGCACCACGTTGAGCTCCCACGCCGGGGCCGGAGCCTTTAACGGCGGGAACGAGCAGAACAGTCCTTTCATGAACTCCTTCACCAGGTGGTGGGACCACCGCAATGACAGCCCCAGAGTTCTGGTGTAGCGGAAGATAGCCGCCAGATGAATTTTGATGGAGGCATGCGCCAGCCCCGCCTTGGCCAGCAACAGCAAATACGGCAGCATTTGAGGGGCCGTAATCCATAGAGGGTTGATCTTCTGTGCACGGCACCAGACAGAGAACCTCTTCCATTTATGTCCATCGCACTTGAGAGTCGAGGAAGCCCTGGCCTTGGCAAGTACCTCCTTGCAGTCGGCCGGGATATCGTAGCCAGTCTAATGGGATCAGGAGGTGGGAGCGGGAAAGGAAGGAAAGTTTGGTGTTAAGGGATGTCGTGTAGGGAGAGGGAGTCGCAGAGTGATTGAGAGGGGGTGGAATGGGTAGAGGTGCAAGTGGGTTTGACGAATTCTGAAATGATCACATGTGGAGTTCTTTGCTGCGGTTGCCACAGGTGATAATTCGTTTATTGCAATAGGCTTTTTTGGCCTTTCGGATTTCAGCTTTGTAGTTAAAGTGGTGCAGGGTGAACAAGGATATGCTGAGATCGGTTTTAGATGCTCACCATTTGCGTTCAATAGAGTTCTTTTGTTTTTTGGTATTCCTCAGGTGGGGCGAAAGGAATTAGTGAGTCATTAAGCCAGGAGTCGAAAGAGTCGATGATTAAGGCACTATCAGGGGGTGGGAGGGTGTTGCAGGGGGACAAAGAAGCATGGCTTCAGCTAGGTCAGGAAGGATCTTGACTTTGTTCCAGCATTCTACAGCCTTTAATTGATCGAATAGTGGTAGGGCCAGTTAGGGTTAGTTTTTGGACTGTGGGCATATTTTTTGGGACATTCACAGACGACAGTCTGGCATTTTTTGTTTTCTTTTGCTGCAAACAGGTCTATTGCTAGGTGACCCCCATGTTGCAAGAATCCATTTGAGTGTATTGGTATATTGGTGTTTAGTTCCCACCCATGTTCTTGTATTAAGATACTGAGGAGTGAACCTGTTAGACAATTTTTTGTTGAGGTAGTGCATGGCCACTGTATTGTTGGCCTAATCAGGACATTCTTCCCCCGCATAGACGGCAGAAAAGCCTTCAGGGCTAGCCTGACAGCCTGCAGCCCTAACAGATCGATGTGGAGTCTGGACTCCGACGGAGACCAACGGCTGCTGGCTATCAACTCGTTGGCATGAGCTCCCCAACCCGTGAGGGATGCGTCCGTCACGACCGTCACCTCGGCCACGGTTGCCAAAACGGAGCACCCTTCAACAGATTTCCTTCGACGGCCCACCACAGAAGATCCTGGGTGACCGAGGGCAGAATCTGAACGGGATCTGACATCCTGCCGGAGAACTGCGACCACCGCATCTTGAGAGCCCACTGCCGAGATCTCACCTGCAGCCTGGCCTCTAGCACCAGGAAAATGTAGGATGCCATGAGGCCGAGCAACCTCAAGAACTTGAACACCGGGAGACTCTGGGCACGTTGAAATTTGTCCACCATCTGCAGAACGTGATGAGCCCTCACCTGGGGAGGCGAACACAGCCCCAGGGATGTGTCGAGCACAGCTCCGATGTATTGGAGCCGCTGGTAGCAGTCAAATGGGACTTCTTTAAATTGAGAGAGAAGCCCAACTTGTAAAGTGAGTGGCAGGTGACGGACAGATGATCGAGGGCTTGCTCGGGAGAGCCGCCCTGATCAACCAATCGTCCAGGTAGGGGTAGACGTGAATCCCCCCTTTTCTGAGATACCCTGCCACCACCACCATCAGTGAAGACCCTCGGGCGGAGGTCAATCCGAACGGCAAGACCCGAATCGCCAACCGCGAACCTCAGGTACTTCCTGTGCTTGGGATGAATCGGCACATGAAAGTAAGCATCCTTGAAGTCGAGAGACACCAACCAATCCTAAAGTTGAAGGGCCTGGAGGACTTGAGAAAGAGTGACCATCTTGAAGTTGTCCTTCCTGAGGAGCTTGTTCAACCGACGCAAGTCCATGATGGGTCTCAAACCGCCGACCTTTTTCGGGATCAAAAAATAAGGGGAACACCATCCCTTGTTCCTCTACGCTACAGGCACCAGTTCTAAGGTGCCTTTCTCCAGCAGGGATAGGATTTCCTGCGCAAGGAGCAGATCCGGACACTTCAGAGGGAGCTTCCCCGGTGGATTGTTGTGAGGCCTCTGCCGTAAGGGAAGACAGTAGCCGTGGGCTATGATCTCCAGAACCTACACATCTGAAGTAATGGCTCGCCATCCTCCAAGATGCTGCGCAAGTCTGCCCCCAACCAGCGAACCATGGGACATGGCCTCATGACTGAGTGGAAGCGGCTGCGGCAGTGCCCGAGGGCAAAGAGGCAACTGCCAGAGCGGCTTTGGCACCTCAAGTACCTTGCTTTCCACCTCTGGTACTCCTACGGTGGCCCCTTTGACTGGCAGCTCCTCTCGATCTACCAAAGGTCGAGTAGTACCAAAAGGAACCTCCCCTCCATTGCTGTCCCCTAGGACGAAAAGGCGGAGGTTGACGGACTGCAGCGCTCAAAGAATTTGCAGCAGCTTTGGAGGTCTGCAACCTCTCAGGGCTCTCGTCAGCCTTGCTGCCAAACAGATGGACACCATCAAAGAGCATGTTCAGAAGCTGGGATTGCACGTCAGGAGCAAACCCTGACTTCCGCAAATACGCAAACCTGCGTATCACGGTGCTCGCTGACACAGTCTGCCATGTCCAGACCCGACTGAATGGATTCACACATGGCATCCTTGCCTTCTTGCACGAGGGCTAGAAAACCATCCTGTTCTTCCCTTTCGGGAATATGCTCAGCCGCCAAAGATGCACAACTCCACAGAGTGTGAGTGAATCTCGCCAATGCACAAACGGAGTTGGCTGCCTTCAAAGCCATACCCTCGGAAGAAAACACCTTCGCCCAACCATCCAAGCGCTTGTCGTCCCTATCAGGAGGGATGGTAGGGTATGCAGCCTGCTTTGCTGGGGCCGTAGCCGCCTGCACCACCAAACTCTCCGGAGTAGGGTGCGTCGACAAGTAGCAGGGGTCACTACTGGCTGGGCAGTATTTTTTTGGAAGCGATTTACCAACTGCCAGGAGACTCTCCGGAGCAGTCCAAGCCGCCGCCACCCTTCTTTGCAAAGCCATGTGAAATGGCAATACCGGGTCAGTTTGTTTGTTTGTTTATTTTATTTATATTGCGCACCTGACCCGGAGGCAATTGGGCGCTAGAGGATAGTAATGGTTACATGGCATAGTAAAGACATGAGCATTTAAGGTAGAATTACAGTGGTACATATATACATATTAAACATTATACAGATTATACATTGCGTCATAGCAGTGGTACAGGATGGATGACACATATACTCGTTGTGCAGACCACCTAGCGGTTAATGGTCTCAAGGGCGGTTATTTTATGTTTTGTTAAGTATCCAAGTGATAACATGGCTTCTGAATTTGTTGAAGGTTTGAATAGTTTGAATATTCTGAGGGAGAGTGTTCCAAAGCTCAGCGGCTAATACCGGGAAGGTAAAAACTCCGGCTCTTTTTAGATTGTATCTGGGCACCGCCAGACATGGTATGTTGGAGGCTCTAGTAATTCTGTTGGATACCTTCCATGTGAACTTGTCTGTAAGATAGGGGGGGGGCTTGGTAGTTAAGCGCTTTGTGTGCGAGGCAAATCGTTTTTAGAACAATTTTGTCATGTATAGAGAGCCACCTGTAATGCTTTCTAGTTTCTGATATGTGCTCTCTTTTGGGTATGTTCAACGCTGCTCTGAGCGCATTGTTTTGCAAGATCTGTAGTTTATTTAGAATGGTTTTGTTCGCTCCTAGATAAAGGCTGTTGCAATACAATTTAGATTGTATGAGCGCTCTCGACAGAGTAAGGCAGCTGGTGGGGGACAGTAAAGGTCTACAGGCTCTGATCAACTTGCCGGTGTAGGCTGTGGCTGATGAGGTCATGTTAATCTGCTTTGTTAAGTTAGACTGGGCATCGAGGTAGAAACCTAGAGTTTTTACATGTTTGGCAATGGGTATGCTGTTCCCATCGATGAGGATATTTGTGTAGTGAGGACTTAGTTTGAGAAGGTTGTTGGATGATCCGACTAGGAGTAGTTCTGTCTTATCATCATTCAGGCAGAGGCTATGTGTGGCCATCCATGCCTGAATGATGATGTAAACTTCGTTAATCCGCGCGACATCTATATCATAGGTTCCTGAGAGGGGTAGGAGTATCTGGGTGTCATCTGCATAATTTGTGTAGGTGACACCCAGACAGTCCAGTCTGTCAAATAGTGGCTTTGTAAAAATGTTGTACAAAGTGGGCAAGACGCAGGATCCTTGAGGGACTCCGCAAGTGATGGGGATGGGGTCAGCAGCTGCTGAAGGTGAGAACACGCGCATAGTTCTGTTAGCGAGGAAAGATTGGATCCAGGCAACTGCAGAACTAGAGAAATGGGCCGCTGAGGATAGGTAGTTACAAAGTATGGAATGATCCACCAGATCAAAAGCCGCAGAGAGGTCGAGTAGAAGTAGGATGGCCGTCTTTCAATTCATCGATCTGGCTTTTGAGGTCGACAAGTGCGGTTTCTGTTCCATGCTGGGGTCTGAAGCCAGATTGACGGGTACCGAGTAGTTTGTGAGCTTCAAGATAGTCTTGTATTTGCAAGTAGGCTATTCTGTCCAAAATTTTCAGTAGAAAGGGGACTGTTGTAATTGGTCTGTAGTTAGTGGGTATAGCCGGGTCAAGGGTCTGTTTTTTTAATAGCGGTAGAACCTTGGTCCAGGATGTCCGTCGGATCATCCTGATCAAAATCAACAGGTGGAGCAGACCACCCCAAGTATTCAGTCATCCTGAACACGAGACGCCTATAGGAGGATTCGGTATGTGTTCCGGCTCAAGCCTGCCAAACTCCACCTCCAGAGAGGTGTCAAGACCACTGGCATCATGCAAGGACTGACTGAGTTCTTCCATCTGACTGTGACCAGACAAAAGGTCATCAGGGACATCAGGAGGCACAACCATCTCCTCATCAGACCCTTCATCCACCTCTGAAATATTATCCAAAGGTTGGAACAAATCCAATATGGGTGGAGGAACAGAGAAGGGCTCAAAAACAGGCCTCACTGACTTACTGAGAGCCTTCCTCGGAGGTCCCACAGCTCCACGGGGCACCTCCAGCAAATGCTCCACAAACGGCGCAGAGGGAAGAGGCGTCGATGTCGACCGAGGCGCCGACAACCTCTTCGAGGGCGGTGCCCCAAGAGTGTCCCTTGACGGACAAGGCGCCAGTGGCGTCAACGCCTTCCTCGAAGGCTTCACAGGATCCGCCCGTCTCAGTGGCATCGAGGACCGGGACCTGGATCTGGCACAGCTTCTGCGATCTTCCTTGTTCGAGCGGGACCGCAATGACTCCCGATCGCGCTGACCGCACAAGCCCGAAAGCGTGCAAGTGGTGGACCAAGCCCGTTCCTCGCCGGCTTCTCTCGGAGGCGCAGACAGAACAGTGCCTTGCGATTCGAAAATCGCCATCATCTGCTGGCGGAATGCATCCCATTCGGCCGGCGATGAAGACTTGGTGGGACAAGTCATCCGCCTTTTGGCGGAGTCCTCCGAAGAGGACGGGGAAGGCGACCGGTGATGGTGCTTCCGAGAATGCCTCGAAGAGGGAGAGGAATGGCAGAAACCACTCTGAGACCGAGACCCCCTGGACTTTCGCCGACGCAGAGAGTCGCCCCTCGAGTCGTCGGTCGAAAGCCCAGCGGATTTTGACTTATGAGGCTTAGACACCCTACCTACCTTTAATTTCTTCTTCTGTTCCCGCAAGGCCTTCGATGTCAGGGGCTAGCAGTCATCACAGTAGTCAGTGGCGTGGCTTTCGCCGAGGCACCAGAGGCAGATGTCGTGCGGGTCCGTGATGGACATTTTCGAACCGCATTCACAAGATTTTTTAAAGCCCGACTTCGGGGTATAAGACATCGCTTTCGAAGTAGAAGAATCGAACGTGGCGAGTTTCTGAAGCAAACACGTTTGCGGAAAAATGGAACTGGGGCTACGGGCACCGTGCGTCCTATATATAACATACGTTGACAACGACCCTCGACGGAGGCCCTCGAGGGACAACATGTCGACGTCATCGACGCAGGACGCCTCCGGCGAAAATATTTCCGAAGCAGCACAGCTGAAGTCATTACCCGTCATAGATGTGGAATACATCAGAGGTCACAATCCCCTCGTAATGGGTATACTAGTATGGCCTTGTGGCATATATGTGCTGTGACCACTGCAAGCACCTTGGTGAATGCACGCAGCGTCAAGGCAATTACAAAAGGGCAGTGGTTTAGACCACAAACAACGATAGCTAGAAATCAAGTCAGCCATGTTTTCCAATATGGCACCCAGGACCTATCCGTAAAAACAGACTTCGGTCAACTTTTTTCCCCATTTCTTTTAGTAAAGGTCCTTCTTGTGATTGTCTCTGCGCGCCAAGCCAGGTTTGGTCCCTTTGTCGGGCTTAAGTGCTGACGCCTCCTCTGGCACCAGGGTGTCTGGGGTGGACAGGATGTGTGGGAGGTGCCCGAAACTCCCTGTGCTTAGTCTGCTAGGAGACCTGAATGCACTCTGGTGTGATTGGCGGGCTGGCTGTCCGGCAAGGACAGCCACCCTGCTGTGTAAGTGACAACCAGGTTGGAATGAATGGGGGAAAACGGTTTTAAAAGCAGGCTTCTGGGACTTGGAAAGCAGAGTCGGCCACTGCAACGAAAGACGAGCTGAAGGAAGAGGAATGCAGCAACTCCTGGACGACCAGTGAAGGCCTGCTGCAGGTCCGAATTGCCTGAAACTCCATCGACAGATAAGCCCTTCAAGGTTAACTTCTTCCCTTGAGTTTGGTGGGAACAACCAACTCGTAAGCCGCCTGGACACCGTCCCTTCCTGGTCGAATTTTCTGCAGAGTGCTGTGGAAAACCAGATAGCAAGTGGGAAGGATACCAGTTTGTGGTCTTTAAGGCACTCACACCTTAAACCGACGTTTTGCTAAACTTGTGGCCTCATCCCAGAGCAGTGCAGGAACCTCCTGACGTCATCCTTGTCCCCACGACTGAAGCTCAGAACAGCGAGATCTGCTCGAACTGCCAGAACAACAGCCTAAGCTACAGCTCTTCACTTACAAGGTACTGTGCAAACGCAGTCCGGAAATCTTTTCGGCCATCACGAAAGTCCGTGGAAAATCTCAACTTCGAAGGCTTGTCCTTCCCTAAACATTCGTCTAACTTTTCACCTAGCCAGATTCTTCTAAACTCTGTGGCAAAGACTTAACCGTTTACTACCAGAACTGTGCTATCCTATACAAAGACTCTGAACCATTGACTTTGGCCCAGGCCTATGAACTGAATTGCTGGTTCTAGTTCACTGAAACCCTTTGCCCTGCCTATGAATGCGTTTGTGCTATTTACTCTTATAACCTTGTCTTTTTACCCCCTTTAAAAGTATCTGCCATTTTGCTCCCACTTCTGGGGAGCTGAACTTGTTCAGTAACTTATTGGCTGTGTATTTGTAGTATATTAGTGTGTGATATTGAGTTGCTCTTGCTAGTGTAATGTTTTCAAACTGACTGTGTAAATAAATGTATATTCTTTTACCAAAAAACCTTGAGTAAGTGTATATTTGAATCACTGTATTTGTTGGCCCTTTGTGTAACTTATTCTACTGCTCACTTAACTCTTGAGATGAGTCTGGCAGCTCAGCCACTGCTACCACGTAATTGTGTAGTACAGGCTTGTACCAAAGGTGACATTGCACCCCCTTCCTAGTCCCCTCCCTCCTTGCCTTATCTCCTTGATCTTCTCCCTACCCCCCAATCTCACCCCTCTTCCCTTCCTTTCCCTTCCCCCTCTTACCCTCCCCCCTCTCCCTCTCATTTCTACTGCTTTTCATCTTCGTCTCTCCTCCAGCTAATTGTTCTACTTATTGTTTTGTTGGCTTGATCCTCAATTTGTTAATTGCTTCTACTGTTATGTTATTTCTCATGCATCCTGTTATAATGTGCAGCGCTTTGGTGTAAAGCGCTATATAAATAAAAATAAATACAAATACAATTGTAGTCTTAATTGCATGTAGTGTTCCCCAAGGGTACTGCATGTGATTCTGCCTAACAGCTTTGAATTATTCAATTTGTATTTATCCGACATGGAGCAGAGCCAGACAGAAGTCAATGCCCCCCCCCCCCCAAAAAATACTGTTGGTTGTATACGCAGATGATTTGGTTTTGATTAACTACACGCCAATAGGATTACAAAGGCGTCTAGATCCACTGGAGAGTTACCTGAAAGAAAACAACTTGAGGGCGAATACAAAAAAAACCCAAAATTATGATCCTACCTAAACCAGGAACAAGGAAAAAGATAAAATTCAGCTGGGTAGTGAATTCTGAGAAAATAGAAACGGTTGATATAATGAATTACCTGGGCGTGCCTTTCAATTGTAGTGTAGGTAAAAATCCTTTGGTGGACGGCCTCAGACTCAAATGTATGAGACTGGCTGCACAAACAAGGAAAATAAATCTCTAATTCGGCAAATTTATAATGGAACCCGTGATTAGTTTCTATAGACTCAGGGTGGCAACAATACTGTCATATGATGCAGAATCTGCCCCCAACCTTCCAGAGGTAATTTGGGACCGATTAGAAGGACTTTTCTTGCAGAGGGTGCTGTGGCTGCCACAGTCTCTTCCCATCTCCTTTGTCCAATTCAAACTGGGCTTGCAATCGCTTAGTTCGATTATTGGATAGCGATCGTTGAGTCTATTTTCGCAATGTACGAATGAAGGGAGGGGTTGGACCCGACCCATTTGAACATTTTGATTAGGGAGCCTATAACCCTCTTCACTGTCCACAAGGCTTTCTGGGGCCTGGGTCCAAAATACCTTCAACTATCCCTCCAGAAATACCTCCCCTCTCGAGCTCTTCGCTCCTCTACCTCCAACTCCCTCAGGGTCAGTCGTTTTTCAAAGAAACACGCTGGGGGTAGATCTCTGTCCTCAGCTGAGCCTCCCTTTGGAACAGCCTCCCTGCCACTCTGAAACTTGAGGAGAACCATCTCCGGTTCCAGAAGCACTTCAAGTCTCTCCTCTTTGCTTCTGTCTGTTCCCGCTCCCCTCCCCCTTCTGATCTGTTTCTCTCTCGGCACCGTTCACCCTGCCAGCCTCCTGCACTGCCTCCTGGCCACCCCTTGCACGGACGTCTGTATCTGTACCCATACAGCCCCCAACCTCTTTCTTTTCTTTCTGCACTCAGACATACTTTGTCTGCTCAGCTCAGCACTTGCCACTTGCTGGCTGCACTACTACTGTTTATTGCCGTTATTTATTTTTATTCATTATTTACTTGTTTCTTCTCTGCTCCGCATTTCCCACTCCCCCCCCCCTTCCATGCACTTTTCCCCTTTTCCCCTGCGCTTGCGCATTCTCAATGTCACTGGGCCTAGTAAGATCGTTGTTTTGTTCTCCCTGTTCCCCTCCCTTGCCTTGTCGCGCTCTGAAACACTTGTGTATGAGCACAATATAAATAAAATATCAATTCAATTTAATATAAAGGAATCAACTAGGCAATGGATGATTGGAAGTCCTCCTGAGGAGATCTGCTTAGACAGTTAGATCTAACAGAGGAGGTCCTTAATTCAAATCTGGATAAAGTGAAGTTACAGCTGAAGAGACTGGATTGGATCAGTACTTTTCAGCAAAGAAGATCTTGCAAACTATCACTGAACCTGGGGCATGAAGGTAGACCGTTGAATATCCTTCCTAAATATCGATTGAAATTCCCTAGACAACACTATAGGAGACTTTTTATGAGATTGAGACTAAACATACTCCCTACTATTGAAGTTCTTAGACACAGGCGTCAGATCCCGTTAACTGATCCTTTCTGTAGATTTTGTAAAAATCAAGATACGGTGGAAGCGTCTCAACATTTATTGTCAGAGTGTCGATCTTTGGAGGTAGAAAGAAGGCACTACATGAGTGAAACAACAGAGTGCTGTAAAACGTTGCTGTGCCAGGAGTGTTAGGATATGCTTATTTTGGGTGAAAACACCCCAATGATGTTAGCTGCAAAGAAGTTTTTGAAGCTGTGTTGGAATTAAAGGTTGAAAGAGGGGTGGAATTGAGGAGACTCTTGGTTTCATCAATGCTATGAGTGATAGTCGGAACCTGTTGCACGGTTGCTTTTGATTTCCGTTTATTCTGGCTCTCTTTCTGTGGGTTCAAATGTGATTCCAGTTTGTAATGACGTATAGAAAAATGTTATGGAAGAGATGAGATGTTTTAGTTGTTTTTGTAAGGTTTGAAATAAACCAATCATTTAATAAAAAAAATAAAAAAAGATGTGTAGCACTGTGGGGCCAGAAAGTAAAGCTGAGTGACCTCTGGCAGACCTTCCCGTCCGTAGTTGAAAGCGTACACGATCTGTTCAGAGAAGTGTCCTTGGTTTTCATTTAAACAGAATTTACCAATGTTCAAAGCTATCGCAAGTTAATCAGATTCCGACAGCATAATACAATTTGTTTATCTGAAAAGCTGGGAGATACGGATTTGCTTAAGATTACAAAAGTTGGTCCAGTGTTGAAGCCAACAACACAGAGTGCGCTGCATGGCCGGCCACAGATACTGGCTTGCTTCGGGGAGCTGCATATACACGCAGCCCGCAGAGCCCACACAAATTCAAACCAACCAAAGTCTTGATAGAGAGCAGAGAAGAGACATCTAGAAGGGAGGGTTAGGGCCAGAAGAGTGAGCAGGTTTGTCAGACAGGTGTGAGGGGTCAGGAGAGCAGAGGAAGCAGGTTCAGAAGAAACTGGGGGAGAGGAGTTGACCGGTAGTGAGGAGGTAGAGTATGTAAAGCAGATGCCCCAGCCCACACAGGGGGCACTAGAGGGGTAGCTGGCATAGCAGGCCGTCCCTCTGGACCCTTGTGTCAGGCTCGCTGCCCCTTCCCGGAGGGGGGGTGAAAGGGGAGTGCCCCCCACTCTCAGCCTGGCCTAGGGAGGTGCATAAAGAGCCTGGGCTGAGAGAGCTAATCCTCTTTCCAGTCGGGCACCAGCAGCAGCAGCCAACCACCTACCAGCCGAGCAGTAGTGTACGCAGCAGCACTTCCAGGAGGCCGGTTTCCACGTAGATGGGTCAAGCTCATCAGGCGTATGCCATCGCCATGAGGCATATAGGTCCTCGGCACATCCTCCACAGTGCGGGAGCGGGGGGGATACCGGGGGGGGGCGATGTTTTGTTATATGCTGGGCCTGCCAAAGGTCCTTGGGGTCGGCAAGGGTTATGCTGGGCTTGGCACAGGTCCTTGGGGCCGGCAAGGGTTATGCTGGGCCTGCCACAGGTCCTTGGGGCCGGCAAGGGTTATATGCTGGACCCACCACAGGTCCTTGGGGCCGGCAAGGGTTATGCTGGACTCGCCACAGGTCCTTGGGGCCGGCAAGGGTTATGCTGGACCCGCCACAGGTCCTTGGGGCCGGCAAGGGTTGGATATGGAACACGTTACTTACCTGTAAACTGTTGTTCTCCAGCATGGGTCTGGCATGTATTCACATGCTCATGAATATTCCCCGTCGTCAGGCCGGGAATCCTCGGTATAGAAAAAATCAGTATCAGTTTTGTTTCTGATCTGTCTTTCTCAGTAGTAACCAATCACTGGTCTCTGGGTCATACTGCCCCCAGCCAATGACTGCCCTCTCCCTAAGCCCCACCCCTGGCAGCCATCCTCAGATTTGGTAGCACGTGAAGTGGCAGTATGACCAAGTGAAGAGCCGCAGAGGGGTAGGCGGGAGGGTTCGCATGTGAATCCATGCCAGACCCATGCTGGAGAACAATAGTTACAGGTAAGTAACTTGTTCCTTCTCCAGCATGGGGTCTGGCATGGATTCACATGCTCATGAATATAAAAATACATAGCAGTATACACATGCACAACCACGGGAGGTGGCAAAAGGCTCAATATCAAGCAATACAACAACTCAACATTAAGCAACTCTTACCTCCTCACCAGGCTCACCTTAGGCGAACAGATTGCGCAGCACTGCCTGGCCGACTCTGGACTCCTCCCTGGAATCCCGGTCGACGCAGTAGAATCTCGTGAAGGTGTGCGTCGACCTCCACGTAGCAGCCCTGCAGATGTCGAGCAGGGGCACACCAGACAGGAACGCCGTAGTAGCAGCGATCGCTCTGGTCGAATGGGCTCTCGGACGGCCGGGCAGCGGTCGGTTTGCCAACCGGTGACAGTGCATGATGCAGCCGGAGAGCCATCTGGAATTGGAAGTCTTCGAGAGAGCCTTCCCTTGATTCACAGGTCCAAAGTTCACAAACAGCGGTGATGTCTTCCGGAAACTCTTCGTACGGTCCACGTAGAACTTCAGCGCTCTAGCTACATCTAGCGAGTGCAGAGTCCTCTCAGCCGGCGACGAAGGCGACGGGAAGAAAACTGGCAACACCAAGGGCTCGTTGAGGTGGAAGTCCGACGGCACCTTGGGCATGAAGGAGGGGTGCGTCCTCAGCACCACCCTTGTGTCGTGAAAAGTCAAGTATGGAGGCTTGCAAGACAGGGCCTGGATCTCTCCCCCTCGTCATGCAGAGGTGATGGCCACGAGGAATGCTGTCTTCCACGACAGAAACTTCAACGGCACTGAATGCATAGGCTCGAATGGGTCCCCCCATGAGCCTAGTTAGTACCACGTTGAGCTCCCACGCCGGGGCAGGGGCCTTCACCGGCGGGAATGATCGGAACAGTACTTTCATAAATTCCTTCACCAGACGATGAGACCACGAGGACGCCCGTCCTGTAGTTCTGGTGTAACGTGAGACGGCAGCCAGATGTACCTTGATGGAAGCGTGAGATAGGCCAGCCTTGGCCAAAGACAGTAGGTACGGCAATACTTGATGGGCCGTAATCCGCAGAGGGTTAATCTTCTGTGGCCGGCACCAGACAGAGAACCTCTTCCATTTGTGTCCGTAGCACTTGAGAGTTGAGGATGCCCTGGCCTTTGCAAGAACCTCTCTGCAGTCGGCCGGGATGTCGTATCCTCCAAACTCTAGTGCTGCAGGAGCCAGGCCAGCAAGTTCAGCGACTCTGGTTCGTGATGAAGAATGGCGCCTCCTTCTCTGGAGAGAAGATCCGCGTCCGTCGGCAGCTTGACTGGTGTGGACGCTGACAAGTCCAGAAGGTCCGGGAACCAGATCTGCCTCGGCCACGCCGGTGCGACGAGGATCATCCTGCACCGGGACCTCTTGAGCTGGTTGACGAGCCGGAGTAGCAACGGCAACGGCGGGAATGCATAAAGGAACAGGCCGTCCCAGGGGAACGAGAAAGCATCACCCATGCTCCTCGGTTGGGGAAACCTGCTGGCGAACCTCCGGCACTTGGAGTTCGCCGCCGTCGCGAAGAGATCGATCTGGGGTTCGCCCCATCGTCGGAAGAGTCGGTCCACTTGATCCTGGCGCAGTTCCCACTCGTGGCACGAGCGCAGCTCCCTGCTGAGTGAGTCGGCGATGGTGTTTTTTATCCCTGCCAGATGAAAGGGTACCAGAAACATCCCTTGGGCGATGGCCCAATGCCACAGATCCTGGGCTTCCTTGGCAGGGCAGGGGATCTGGTTCCGCCCTGCTTCCGAATGTAAAACATTGTGGTGGTGTTGTCGGTGAAGTTCCTCACCACCTTGCCCTTGAGGGACGGAAGGAAGGACCTGAGGGCCCAGAACACTGCGCGGAGCTCCAAGATGTTGATGTGGAGAGTCTTCTCCTCCGAGCACCAAAGGCCTCTCGCGTGGAGACCCCCGGTGTGCGCTCCCCAACCTTCCAGGGAGGCATCCGTCGTCACCGTCACCTGGTGGCCCGGGGCTAGGAAGCCTGTTCCCGCTGTCAGATGAGCGCGGACCCACCATCGTATCGCCTGACGGAACGTTTCGTCGAGCGAGATCCTGTCCTCGAAGCTGCCCGTCGTCTGGATCCAGTGGGCATCGAGGAATTCGTGCAAGGGCCGCATCCGAAGTCTGCAATGGGGCACCAGATAAATGCAGGAGGATATCATTCCGAGGAGGGACTTGATAGACCTCACTCTGGCCACGTCTGTGGCCAGTAGGCGTTGCACCTTTCCTAGGATGGTCCTTATCCTTTCCTCCGACGGTGAGGCCCGCCGCGCCACTGTGTCGAGCTGTGCTCCCAGAAACAGGGCGACTTGCGACGGGACCAGGTGGGATTTTGGAAAGTTGATGGAGAACCCCAGGTCCGTGAGCAGCTGGACGGACTTTGCAGTGTGTTCCACGGCAAGCTCCCTTGTCCTTGCCCGTATGAGCCAGTCGTCCAGGTAGGGGTAGACGTGGATCCCCTGCAGGCGCAGCCGCGCCGCCACCAGTGCTAGGCACTTGGTGAACACCCTGGGCGCCGATTTTAATCCGAACGGGAGGGCCTTGAACTGGTAGTGCCGCCCTTTGACCACGAACCTGAGGAACTTTCGGTGCCTCTTTAGAATAGGGATGTGAAAGTAAGCATCCTCCAAGTCCAACGACGACAGGAAATCGCCCTCCTCCAGCTGTCCCAGCACGTGCTGGAGGGTGACCATCCGGAACTTCTGTGCCTTGATGTATTTCTTTAGTCGTCGCAGGTCCAGGATGGGACGCCATCCTCCTGTCTTCTTCCTCACGAGGAAGTATCTTGAGTAAACTCTGGAGCCCCGAAGCCTCTTCGGGACGAGCTCGATGGCACCTTTCCTGAGCATCGCCCGTACTTCCAACAGCAGTTGAGGGACGTGATTTTCCTTCCTGGCCACAGGAGGAATGCGGGGGCACCTCTTCTGGAACTCGAGGGTGTGCCCCAGGGCCAGGGCGTCCAGCACCCAACGGTCGGTGGAGATGGACTCCCACATGCCGACGAACTTCGTCAGCCGGCCTCCCACCGGGGTGCTTCGGCGGGGGCCCGACCCGACGGATGGTTCAATCTTGCTTGGAGGCCGCTTTGCCTCCTTGACCACCTTGGCGACGACGGCGGGATCCACCTGACTTGCCGCGTCCCCTGTAGGACTCCTGCGACGAAGACCTTGCCGCTTGACGGTAAGTAGAGGAGCTGCTGCCGGCTCCCTTGGAGGCACCCTGTCTGCCTCCGGAACTCCGAAAGGACGGCCGTCGCTGTTGGAGCACACCCAGTGCACGGGTCGTCTCCGTGTCCGTCTTGATCGCCTGAAGGGATTCATCAACCGCCTTGCCAAAAAGGTTGTTCCCATCGAAGGGCATGTCCAAAACCTTGGTCTGAACGTCCTAGCGGAAATCCGTCGCCCTGAGCCATCCTCGTCGTCTCAGGCAAACGCCGTTGCCCAACTGACGGAAACCGGTGTCGGCGATGTCCGTAGCCACCGTAATGGCGTGGTCCGAGGCAATCTCACCTTCCTGCAAGATTTCCAGGGCCTCAGCCCTCTTGGCATCCGGAAGGAAGTCCAACAGAGGGGCGATCTTAAACCACAACTCCCTGTCGTAGCGGGCTACGATGGCCAGGGCGTTGGCCGCCTTGATGGTAGTCGCTGCAGACGAGATGACCCGTCGTCCCATCGCATCCAGTTTCCTACCCTCACCGTCCGGAGGGGAGGTTGAAGTCGAGGCTGATGCCCACCCCGCTTTCTTCTTGGCCGCCGCCGAAACAACCGAGTTCGGGGTAGGTTGCGCCCTAAGGCACAAGGGGGCAGCGTCGGGGACCCGGTACTTCTTCTCGTACCGGTCCCTCTTCGCAGGAGCCGTGGCAGGGTTCTTGAGGAGGGCGAGCCCCTCATCCCAGATGTCATCAAGAAGCGGTACGGCGAGGACCGTCTTCCTTTTAGCCTCGTGCTGCTGGTAAAGGAACCCCTTCTTTTCCTCGGGGAAGAGCTGGAAGAGCTCGGATGCCCTGGAGATCATTGCATGGAAGGATCCAATCTCGTCGGGCATGGACGCCCGGGCAGGGGGCGACACATCCCGTCATCGCCTCCGCCGTCATCCGTACCCGTCGTAGATGTGTCCATGCCTATATCATCCCCGTGGGTAGTGGACTGGGGGGAAGGCAGAGAAGGCCGCAGAGGCGGGAGAAGAGGCCTAGGATGCGTCCTCCTCCTCTTAAGCGGTGAGCTCCCCGAAGGTCCTGGCTCCGGATCCTCTGTCAGGTCTGGCTCAGGCTCCTCCGTCGGGGGAAGGGGCAACCTAGTCCTCATCTCCGAGCATAAGGACTGGATGGCTGACAAAATGGCCGCCGAGGTGTCCTGCGGCGCCGGAAACGACGGGAGCAAGGGCTCTTGAGGAGCCTCGTCTGCGTCACCGTCGCCCTTGTCGGGATCCCTCCCGATGGGCTGGGTCTCCTCCAAGACTTGGACGAGCTCCTCTTCAGAGGTCTTGTCCGTATCCACGACGGCCACCACCCCCTGCCCCCCCCTTTCCAACGAGGACTTCGTGGGGGTCTTCTCGATGGGCCTGAAAGACTCCCTCCGCGGTGGCAGGGAGACTCTGGTACCTGAGGGCGCCTCCACTGGTGTAGCCTCCACAGGCTGAGCCAGGGCCGCGGCGACATCCTCGATCGAGGTCCTAGCAGGGTGAATCACGGCCAACGTCACCTTCTGTACGCCTGGGGCTTTCACCTTCGGGGGAGGGTCCGAGCCTCGCTCCCCCCCTCTGCCGCAGTCTTCGAGATCGACCGGGGCCTCTCCAGAAGCTTCGCCGGGTTCTCGGACTTCCTCTTACCCGAGCCAGAGCGTTGGCTCGTGGTCGATGGCGCCGGGGAGGGTGCGCCCTGCCTGGCAGCCAAGGAGCCTGACCGTTCGGTGCTCCCGGTGCATGCGGACTCGCGGTGCTTAGCCTTTTGTTGGGCCCCCGTCGCCGGAGCACCCTCACAGGACTTAGAAGACCGCTCGGACTTCTTCTTCTCGCCTGGCGGGCTCTTACCTTCCAGCCAGTTGGCGAGACGGAGGTGGCAATCCTTCATGGTCCGCTCCGACATGTTTCCACAAAACGCGCAGTCCTTTTCCTTGTGCGTCTTGTCCTCATGGAGACAGTAGAGGCATAACGAATGCTCGTCCTCGTTGAAAACGTTCTGAAGCTGGCATCCAGGGCAGGTCCTGAATAGCTTCCCGGGCGTCGAGCTCCCTTTCTCCTGGGCCATGGCCGGGGTAGGCCTCGGAACTTCTGTAATCCTCCAAAAGCGTAACTCGACAAAATCTTCACCCTTGAGGGGCATAGAAAACTCCGAAACGGATCCCCGTTGATCGGAAGTAGAAACGGTGGAGCTTGAGGCTCTTAACCGAAAAAGTGAGAAAATCTCCAGAAAAAAGCGCGAAAACGCAGCAAAAGCTCGAGAGCTAAGCACAAGGACTCCCAACACTTGAACGTGCGGTAAAAATCTGAGGATGGCTGCCAGAGGTGGGGCTTAGGGAGAGGGCAGTCATTGGCTGGGGGCAGTATGACCCAGAGACCAGTGATTGGTTACTACTGAGAAAGACAGATCAGAAACAAAACTGATACTGATTTTTTCTATACCGAGGATTCCCGGCCTGACGACAGGGAATATTCATGGGCATGTGAATCCATGCCAGACCCCATGCTGGAGAAGGTTTGAATGGATGGCAGCGTGTTTTTGCAGATGCCGTATACAAGGCGTGGCAGGTAACATTTTACGCGTGTTTTAATGCAGGTTGCCAAACTTAATGGACCAGAAAGGGCCCTTTTTAGGGGTTAGGTGTGGGCTCCGTGTCGCCAGGAACTTTCCACTGACAGGTAGGCCGCGGGGTGTTCTGTCTAGTGGACGATCGCTGTGTCGCAAAGGTCGCAACACACCGGATTGACTAGGCTCCGTTCGACGGCCCCTGTTTGAGTCCCATTTCTGCATTGCCTCTCCCCAATTGCCTGCTCCCCAGATAAGCCAGCAATGCAGTGCGGAGTCAGACATGACGGCCACCCGGGTTCCCAAGATGGCAGCGGAGCTCTCCTGAACAGCTGGTGATGAAGGCCAGCAGGATCGAGGCGCTTCATCGTTGGGGAGCTCTGTCTCACTGGTTCTGTTTCACTAGTGTGCCTGCTCCCCTCAGCGCACATTATTCAGAATGGAAGACAGCGGACGGACAGCTTGCGGGGTGCTGAAGCCTGAATCCTGTGAGCTCCCACGCTCACTGGGCTCCCATCTACAACACTGTGGTGAACAGATGGGGGAGAACACTGCAACGGCAGCTAGACCTGTGAGACTTTCCCAGGGCCCTACTGCTTTGCCTGCACCCCCCCAGTGCGCAGCTGCTCCTCAGCAGACATCAAGGGCTGCAGAGGGTGCCCTGCCTTATGAGGCAGGTACCCAGGCTCCCACCATCTGCACTACACTCTATGGTGCCTCCTTCGATGGGTGGTCCTATATGAACTAAAAACCTGAGCTACAGTACAGTGCCCTCATTCTGCAGCCAGCTCGCACAGCCCCACACTGTCCTGGCGCTCTAACACTTTGGAACTGGTACACAGGGAACCAGGGAACCTGAATGCTCTCCCTTCTGCCCATTATCTCCTATCTGTGACGGTCACCGGGCCGACTGCCTGTGGCCGAGCCTCGTGGTTTTGCGGAGCGGGCATCAGTGGTTTGCCCAAGAATGTTGAAGCCTCAACAGAAATCGAAATCTGGGGACATCAAAGCACTGCCACGATGGCCCAAGTCTGCCCAAGTGGTGAGGTTCATCCCCCCCAAAACAGAATCAGAGCCGGATGATGCCGAAGTAAGACCTCTTCAATATGCTCTGCACCATTAAACAGGCAATCACAATGGAGATCAAAGCCTCCAGTGACAAACTCTCCAAATCCATTGCAGAGATGCATACCCACATGATTGCTCTCAAACCCAGGGTGAATGATATGCAGACCATGGTTCGTGAGCAGGCCCATGACCAGGTGGAGCTCCGGAATCGGGTGGTTCGGCTTGAGGAGCAGATTGAATTGGTCTGGATCAAACAAGAAGACCTGGAGAACAGATCTCGGAGGAACAACGTCTGATTTCGGGGCATTCCTCACTCTATTGAAAATCAAGAGCTGGGCCCCTACGTTTGGGACCTGCACCGTTCCCGCTTGGGCCTCCCCGACGACTGAGGTCTCACTGGAGAGAACGCACCAGGTATGTTCATCTTTCCAGCAACGCCAAGACCTCCTGCCCGATGTACTCACCAGGGTGCACTTTTTCAAGCAGAAAGAGGGCATCATGGCTGCAGCAAAGAAGCAAGAAGTTATTGTTTTCCGGGAAGCCTCTATATCTCAGTTTCAAGATCTTTCACCCCGCAAAAGACGGAAGCTCAATGTTGCAACAGCCTAGCTGCAATTGTACAAAGTGAGGTGTAGATGGGGGTTCACATGTAAGCTCCTGTTCGAATATCATAACCTGCATTACTCCATTGGCTCAGAAGAAGAGGCTTGAAAACAACAGGAAAAGCTTAGAAAGCTAGAGTGCACGGTACAACCGCGATCGTCCTTTTAACCGTTAACAAGGAAAACGTATGGTAGCACAACAACAACGTTTTTTCTAGGAAGGCAGGTATTCAAGGAGCATCAAGAGTATGCTAACAAATGGATCAATTGGAGTGCTCACACTCAAACACGAAAAAAGGGGGGCCACCCGACTCGGCGTACCTAGCCCTAAGGAAGAACACCCTAGCCCTGGCGGGGGTGCCTGTCCCTGGGTAGCGCGTGGTGTATCGCCTACTTAATAGATATAGAGGAGAGTACTGTCCCTCAACCTTCTATACTGGTGGCAGTGTCTGTTGGCAGACGCAGATCGTCCAAAAAGAAAAAGGATAAAAAATGGTATTCTCCAGAAGGTTGAGCAATATTCAACAAAGCTGTGGATTGGATCTTAGGGCCGCTCGATCTGAGGTGTGGGTACAACCTGCGGAGCAGGTCAACTGTTTGTATACCTTCCAAAGTGTATAACTTTAATGGTGCCCGTGGGTCACTGAGGTTGGGATGGAAAAACAGTTCAACTGGAGAAACCACTGGTGGGTAGAGCAGTAAAACACAGCCGAAGGGCTGGAGGACTAAAAATTGGAGGATATAAAAATGTTTAGCTCACTCGATGGTGATGAGTGTGCTACAGCAAGTATTATTTAGAAAAAAGTCTCTCTGTTGGTATGGAAGAGGTCAGAGGTGGGTCATGAGAGCCCTCATGACCGAAAAGGGTCGACCGGTTTCAATGGCGTTAGGGATTCGAGCCATCTTCATCAAGACCGTGATTGCAAATGCAAACTGGGTTGCCAGAGTTCAGAGAAAAGCTGAACGAGATCGAGAATTGCTGGTGTCTCCTGTAGGGAGACAAAAAGAAAAGGGTGGGGGGGGAGAGGGAAAAGCAATCAGGGCTTGTGAGGGACACTGGCAACTACAAATCAGTGCAAGCGTAGGGGTGGAGCTCTTAATGCATTTGGGTGAGCATGTGGAGCAGGAACTGTAAGGGTCATTTATTACAGGAGAGGTGAGGGTGCCTGGGCACCTGTGAGGGGTCTCACCGCCGGAGAGAGGAGGGGAAGTGCATGAATGGGTCACGAGGGGAAGGAATGGTGGTCAAAACAGTGGGATGAGTGCACAATGCACACTATTGGTGGAAGAGAGTGCCAAGAGGGCAATACATGTGAGCCCCTATGTGGTAAAACACCCAGGCAGGTGCAGTTTTGTTATGCCAATGTAAAGAGCTAAAGAGCCCTTACCTCTGGGCCAGCGTCCAAAGTAGGAGGCAAGAGGCGATTGGAGATCAAGGGTTGTTCAAAGCACCACAATATGATGCAAAAAAGCGGCAAGCGAACTCACCGGTCAAGCGTACCTGTTAAAGAACACAAATGAGAGTAAGGTGGCCTACAAACAAACATGGCAGAGGCTATGTGGAGACAAAGCTGTGTGGCCTGGGTGTGGGCCGTACCTGCAAGGGGGCTGCTGCTCGCCTCTGGGTGGTCCGTGTGCTGTATCTGGCTGTCCAGCTCCGGACTGACGATTCTGGCAAAGTAAGGCCCATCGCCTAAAAAAAAGAGCACAAAAACACGGTCAAACGGGCTCGCGTTAGCGTCTTAATGACGCAGCTGGCTCCATAGAGACGCATCGGGCGTGTGGAGGCAGCGGAAAAAAAGCGCCCAAGTGCCTCAAGAACAAAGGAGAGCGCGCTCGGGCTACCAATGGTCCGGCAGGTTGTAGGACTCAATTGGTGCTATTGCAATGTGCCTGATCACAAGGGGAAGGGCTAGGTGAAGGGGCAGACAAATGGCAACGGGAGGAGGGGCAGAGGAGTGAATGAATAAAAAAATATATATTAAATATATATTTAATGAAACAATTAACGAAAATAGTAATATAGTATAAACCATGTGAAAAAGGGGCGGTGTGAGTGAAAAGGGGAACATGAAAGGGGGAGAGTAAAAAGGGGAACATGAAAGGATCATGAACAACTCGGGAACTCATGGAAATAACCAAGGCTCAAAAAAAGGAGGCTCAAAAGAAGACTCAAAAAAAAGGGGGGGGGGTGAGCAAGGAGATGATCAAGGAACAGGGCACTGATGGTACTGTACGGAGTGTGGATTCAGAACAGTACTGCTAATTCGTGCCATTGAATTTGTTCATTCAATCCTTCAGAATAGGTTTTGAGTCTATAAATCCACATTTGTTCTTTCTTGAACAGCATATTGTTGTAGTTGCCGCCTCTACGGGGTGGTGTGACTTTCTCAATGATGGTCCACGTAAACTGCTCCGCAGTGTGTCCTTTGGCTGAAAAATGGCACACCAAAGGTGCAGTGAGTTTGTTTGTTCTTATACATGATCTGTGTTCAGTCATTCGGGTGCGAACTGGCCTAATGGTCATGCCAATGTACCTCAAATTGCAAGGACAAGTTATCATATAGATAACGCCCTTGGTGTTACAGTTAGTGAATGTGTTCTGTATCCATTGTGTTTTCCATCCAATCTCTATCTGTGTAGTTCTGGAGGTCTGAGCGCACATGGAGCAGTTGCCACAGGGCGCGTGTCCCTTGATGGGTGGAATATTCCAAAGGGTCCCCTGGGTGGATTCTTCCCTGGATGTGCTAGGTATCAAGGTTTTGACAACCTTATCTCTCACGTTGCTACGTCTCTTAAGGGCGAAACGTGGGACTGGGATGTCGGAGGCACCTGTGTTGAGTATAGGCCAAAGTTTTTTTACTTCCCTTTTGATTTAATTGAGAAGGGGTGAAAAGCTGAACACAGCTGTGAAGGTGTTAGACTCGCTAGGTTTGGCATGCTGCTGTAGGGTGATGGAACGTGGAATGTTCCTGGCTCTTTTGCAGGTATCTTTAATAATCCTCCTCGGATAGCCTCTCTCTGCGAGTTGTGTTTGGAGCTGTTTGGACTGTCTAGTATAGTCAGGAGTCTGTGTGCACAGCCTTCTATAGCACAGGAACTGCCCGAAGGGGAGATTGTCTCTGAGTGCCTTAGGGTGGTAGCTTGAGTAACACAGCAAAGAATTTCTGTCAGTGGTTTTTTTGTAAACACTCGAGGAAAGGTTCCCACTAGATGCTTGAATGGCAAGGTCTAGGAAATGGGTGTTGAATCTGTGTTTCTCCATCGTGAACTTGAGGTGGGGATTGAGGGAGTTGAGACAGGTGTGGAAGGCCTCTAAATCGTATTCTGAGCCTCTGAATATCACAAAAATATCGTCAATGTAGCGCCGCCATAAGGTTAAATTGGCGAGATAGGGATTGGTCTCAGGATAGATGTGTAGGCGTTCGAACAGGTCCACATACAGATTAGCGAGGCTGGGGGCAAAAAAGTAGCCCCCATAGCAGTGCCTGAGGTCTGTTGGTAAACAGTGTCTTCAAAGAGAAAGTAATTTTTGGTTAGTGCTATTTCTGCGAGCGATAGAATAAAGCTGGGTGGGACTCCGTGTAGGTCCATTCCTGAGTGTAGCATTCCACTAAGCATTTGCAGTGTCTCCTGCTGTGGTATCCGGGTGTAAAGGGACTATGTCGATCGTGACTAACCATTCTGTTTCTGGGTTGTATGTGATGGTGTCTAAAAGAGTCAACATATTGGTAGAGTCTTTAACATAACTCGTCATTTTCGGAACTTGGTCTTTGATAAAAAAAATCAACGTATTGTGAGAGGGGTTCCAATATAGAGCTAATCCCAGAGACAATGGGGCGTCCCGGTGGAGGTGTAAGTCCTTTGTGGATATTGGGGACAACGTATATGGCCGGGATCCGAGGATGTGGAGGGGACAAAAAAGCAGCTTCTCGGGCGCTAATATGTCCTTCGGCTTCGCCCTCGTAGATAATAGGTGCTATCATAGCCTGCAAGGATGGAGTGGAGTCTCGGGGTAGAATGCATGAATCCATTCATTCATTCATAACAATTGTACTAAACCCCAATTACTCGCTCTGACAGACTTAGCCAACAACCCTGATATCATGATCAAACCAGCCGATAAAGGGGGTGCCATTGTCATCATGGATACCACCAAGTATATTACAATGGTTAAAACCTTACTTAATGACCCCAACAGCTACTGCATTCTACCCCGAGACCCCACTCCATCCTTGCAGGCTCTGATAGCACCTATTATCTACGAGGGCGAAGCCGAAGGACATATTAGCGCCCGAGAAGCTGCTTTTTTGTCCCCTCCACATCCTCGGATCCCGGCCATATACGCTCTCCCCAAGATCCACAAAGGACTTACACCTCCACCGGGACGCCCCATTGTCTCTGGGATTAGCTCTATATTGGAACCCCTCTCACAATACGTTGATTTTTTTTTATCAAAGACCAAGTTCCGAAAATGACGAGTTATGTTACAGACTCTACCAATATGTTGACTCTTTTAGACACCATCACATACAACCCAGAAACAGAATGGTTAGTCACGATCGACAGAGTCTCTTTACACCCGGATACCACAGCAGGAGACACTGCAAATGCTTAGTGGAATGCTACACTCAGGAATGGACCTACACGGAGTCCCACCCAGCTTCATTCTATCGCTCGCAGAAATAGCACTAACCAAAAATTACTTTCTCTTTGAAGACACTTTTTACCAACAGACCTCAGGCACTGCTATGGGGGCTACTTTTTTGCCCCCAGCCTCGCTAATCTGTATGTGGACCTTTTCGAACGCCTACACATCTATCCTGAGACCAATCCCTATCTCGCCAATTTAACCTTATGGCGGCGCTACATTGACGATATTTTTGTGATATTCAGAGGCTCAGAATACGATTTAGAGGCCTTCCACACCTGTCAACTCCCTCAATCCCCACCTCAAGTTCACGATGGAGAAACACAGATTCAACACCCATTTCCTAGACCTTGCCATTCAAGCATCTAGTGGGAACCTTTCCTCGAGTGTTTACAAAAAAACCACTGACAGAAATTCTTTGCTGTGTTACTCAAGCTACCACCCTAAGGCACTCAGAGACAATCTCCCCTTCGGGCAGTTCCTGCGCTATAGAAGGCTGTGCACACAGACTCCTGACTATACTAGACAGTCCAAACAACTCCAAACCCAACTCGCAGAGAGAGGCTATCCGAGGAGGATTATTAAAGATACCTGCAAAAGAGCCAGGAACATTCCACGTTCCATCACCCTACAGCAGCATGCCAAACCTAGCGAGTCTAACACCTTCACAGCTGTGTTCAGCTTTTCACCCCTTCTCAATTAAATCAAAAGGGAAGTCAAAAAACTTTGGCCTATACTCAACACAGGTGCCTCCGACATCCCAGTCCCACGTTTCGCCCTTAAGAGACGTAGCAACGTGAGAGATAAGGTTGTCAAAACCTTGATACCTAGCACATCCAGTGAAGAATCCACCCAGGGGACCCTTTGGAATATTCCACCCATCAAGGGACAAGCGCTCTGTGGTAACTGCTCCATGTGCGCTCAGACCTCCAGAACTACACAGATAGAGATTGGATGGAAAACACCATGGATACAGAACACATTCACTAACTGTAACACCAAGGGCGTTATCTATATGATAACTTGTCCTTGCAATTTGAGGTACATTGGCATGACCATTAGGCCAGTTCGCACCCGAATGACTGAACACAGATCATGTATAAGAACAAACAAACTCACTGCACCTTTGGTGTCCCATTTTTCAGCCAAAGGACACACTGCGGAGCAGTTTACGTGGACCATCATTGAGAAAGTCACACCACCCCGTAGAGGCGGCAACTACAACAATATGCTGTTCAAGAAAGAACAAATGTGGATTTATAGACTCAAAACCTATTCTGAAGGATTGAATGAACAAATTCAATGGCACGAATTAGCAGTACTGTCCTGAATCCACACTCCGTACAGTACCATCAGTGCCCTGTTCCTTGATCATCTCCTTGCTCACCCTCCCCCCCTTTTTTTTGAGTCTTCTTTTGAGCCTCCTTTTTTTGAGCCTTGGTTATTTCCATGAGTTCCCGAGTTGTTCATGATCCTTTCATGTTCCCCTTTTTACTCTCCCCCTTTCATGTTCCCCTTTTCACTCACACCGCCCCTTTTTCACATGGTTTATACTATTTTCGTTAATTGTTTCATTAAATATATATTTAATATATATTTTTTATTCATTCACTCCTCTGCCCCTCCTCCCGTTGCCATTTGTCTGCCCCTTCACCTAGCCCTTCCCCTTGTGATCAGGCACATTGCAATAGCACCAATTGAGTCCTACAACCTGCCGGACCATTGGTAGCCCGAGCGTGCTCTCCTTTGTTCTTGAGAGGCACTCTGGCTCTTTTTTTCCACTGCCTCCACACGCCCGAGGCGTCTCTATGGAGCCAGCTGCGTCATTATGACGCTAACTGGAGCCCGTTTGACCATGTTGTTGTGCTCTTTTTATAGGCGATGGGCCTTACTTTGCCAGAATAGTCCGTCCGGAGCTGTACAGCCAGATACAGCACACGGACCACCCAGAGGCGAGCAGCAGCCCCCTTGCAGGTACGGCCCACACCCAGGCCACACAGCTTTGTCTCCACATAGCCTCTGCCATGTTTGTTTGCAGGCCACCTTACCCTCATTTGTGTTCTTTAACAGGTACGCTTGACCTGTGAGTTCGCTTGCCGCTTGTTTGCATCATATTGTGGTGCTTTGAACAACCCTTGATCTCCAATCGCCTCTTGCCTCCTACTTTGGACGCTGGCCCAGAGGTAAGGGCTCTCTAGCTCCTTACATTGGCACAACAAAACTGCACCTGCCTGGGTGTTTTACCACATAGGGGTTCACATTTATTGCCCCCTTGGCACTCTCTTCCACCAATAGTGTGCATGGTGCACTCACCCCACTGTTTTGACCACCATTCCTTCCCCTCGTGACCCATTCATGCACTTCCCCCTCCTCTCTCCGGCGGTGAGACCCCTCACAGGTGCCCAGGCACCCTCACCTCTCCTGTAATAAATGACCCTTACAGTTCCTGCTCCACATGCTCACCCAAATGCATTAAGAGCTCCACCCCTACGCTTGCACTGATTTGTAGTTGCCAGTGTCCCTCACAAGCCCTGATTGCTTTTCCCTCTCTTTCCTTCCCCCCCTTTTCTTTTTGTCTCCCTACAGGAGACACCAGCAATTCTCGATCTCGTTCAGCTTTTCTCTGAACCCTGGCAACCCAGTTTGCATTTACAATGACAGCCCTGATGAAGATGGCTTGAATCCCTAACGCCATTGAAACCGGTCGACCCCTTTCGGTCATGAGGGCTCTCATGACCCACCTCTGATCTCTTCCATACCAACAGAGACTTTTTTTCTGAATAATACTTACTGTAGCACACTCATCACCATCGAGTGAGCTAAACATTTTTATAAGAGCCAATTTTTAGTCCTCCAGCCCTTCGGCTGTGTTTTACTGCTCTACCCACCAGTGGTTTCTCCAGTTGAACTGTTTTTCCATCCCAACCTCAGTGACCCACGGGCACCATTAAAGTTATACACTTTGGAAGGTATACAAACAGTTGACCTGCTCCGCAGGTTGTACCCACACCTCAGATCGAGCAGCCCTAAGATCTAATCCACAGCTTTGTTGAATATTGCTCAACCTTCTGGAGAATATCATTTTTTATCCTTTTTCTTTTTGGACGATCTGCGTCTGCCAACAGACACTGCCACCAGCATAGAAGGTTGAGGGACAGTACTCTCCTCTATATCTATTAAGTAGGCGATACAGCATGCGCTACCCAGGGACAGGCACCCCCGCCAGGGCTAGGGTGTTCTTCCTTAGGGCTAGGTACACCGAGTCGGGTGACCCCCTTTTTTCGTGTTTGAGTGTGAGCACTCCAATTGATCCATTTGTTAGCATACTCTTGATGCTCCTTGAATACCTGCCTTCCTAGAAAAATCAGAAGAAGAGGCAGCAGAACTGATGGATTCTCCCAGGGAGGCGTGGCCTGACACGGAAACCGGGGATCCGGTTGCTCGTCCGGCATCCTTGGGGACTATGGCAAGTAGGAGGGTGAGGGGGAAAAGGACGGGTCTAAAGAACTTGGTCTGGAAGAAAGTAGAAGCAGCGTCAATCGCCAAAACTGAACACAATGGTTAATTGCCCTCCGGGGCTCTCTCCTCTCTTATCTGTTGAATTGGTTTTGCTGTCTGGCACTATGGCCTGCAGGGTTAAGGGGTTGAAATGTTACGGTTGGGTTGGCACTAAACACAAGTGATGGGCTTGCTCTGTTGGGGGCAGTCATGTGGAACTTCACCCTGACCTTTGATGTCGCAAGAAGATGTTCTTTCTTTGGTTTAGAAACTGCAGTTTGGGGTACATAGTTTTCTTTTTTGCTGGCTAAGTTTGGTTTACTGTCGTTTACGTTAGGTTAGTGTCACAAAGAAATCAGTGGACATGTGGTGGCAATCCGGGCATCACCTGGCAGGATTAAATGGGTAGGGTCATACCTACTCCGCGCAGCATGCTTGATTGGATCATTAATGGCGACCCCTGACCTCGTCACCCTGATGTTCCGGGACAACTCTCCTATTACAATGAGCGCCATATCAGAGAGGCTATCTTCCCTTGAGGCATTCGTGGCCTTACTTCAAGAAACCCACCTCCTACCATTCGACGAGCTGCGGCTTCGCTCATAGTTTTACCCTTTGACTTATTTCGCAAGTAGTGGCCTTAAACTTGGGGTTGCCATATTGATCACAAGGGTGCTCTGATCAGGTTGCTGGACGAAATGAGAGATGACGAAGGGAGGTTCCTATTTCTTTCCACTCTCCTCAATGGGCCAAGGGGGACCTTAGCTTCGATCTACCCTCTGAATGAAAACCAAGATTTGTTTTGGCTTTTTTTCGCCGGGATCATGGAGGGCTTCGTTGATGAGGACAAATGGGAGGGGGCGGGGGGACATCGACTATCGATAAGTCACTCCCGCCTACTGCTAGGGATGCAAAGCACTTTCAGGCTAGGACAACCCTCATGCATGAACACTCACATATCGAGGCATGGTGCTTTTTTCACCCCGGAGAGTGAGAATATACGTAGCATTCAGCAGTCCATAAGGGCCAGTCTAGGTTGGATAGGATTTGGGTGGCCTGCTACCTTATCCCGGAAGTGGCTAGGATAGAAATCCATCCTATGGCTCTTTCAGGTCATGCCATGGTTGAGCGTGAAGCCGATGGTAGACTCTGGCGCTGCATCTCCCTCCGCAGTCCCCCATTGAGGGTCATTGATCACGTGCTTCGTGATGTAGCAATTAACGCTTGTATAGAAGAAGCCCTGGCCAATTATTTCCAAGAAAACCACACTGCGGAACTGAGCCTCCGAGTGCTCTGGGACACTGGGAAGGCAGTGATAAGAGGAAGCATAATTGTGCACACAGCGGCTCTGTGGAGGGTTCGGCTGGCCAATCGTTTGTTAGTAGAGGGGGAAGTTAAAGATGGAGAGAAAACGTGTACAATGTGGTTCCCGCCCACCGCTGCGAGATCTCAGGTTGGCGAGATAGGCTCTACAAGCTCATTTGGACGAGAAGGCGGCCCACTCCATCTTTCTAACTAAGCATTTCTATTATTCTAAGGGCAACAAAACCAACAAGCTCTTCGCAGCCAAACTCTGCAAACCTGCGTCTCGCAACCATATAGGGTCCTTGAGAGATAAGGGTCGGTGGGGAACCGCTGAAGCAGGGAAGTTGGAGGTTATAGAAGATTAATTTTGCATGGTTTCAGCAGGACATCAGGAGAACCCAACACATAGCCAACACTTTGTTGCCCAGACGGCCCTTACCATCGTCCCGGCCACATTTGGGAGGTGCTAGAGGCCCGAATAACAGAACAGGAAGTGGCACAGGCAATCCAAGCGCTACTAGTAGCCAAGGCTCTGGGTCCTGGTGGGTTTTCAAACGGTTTTATAAAGTATTCTCCCACGCCCTAATCCCCAACCTCAACATAATGTGTAATTCCTTTATTGAGAACAGAAGAAAGCTGCGTCCCCTGCACACTGTCAATGAGGCAATAAGCCTAAAGAGATGTAAAAACAGGTCTGACTGGTTTCAAGAAGACTTTTTGTATATTTTACACACATAGTAAGGGGATGCCCCTCTTTAGGAATTGTCTGTTTTTTATAAAAAGTGATTTAACTTGGTTAATTATTCTTCTTTTGACCTTCTGTAAAAAGTAATTAATGCTTGATTAATTATTTGTAGATTAAAGTGAAAGAATTATTGAATTTATGCCCCTGATGAAGAGAATATGAATCTCGAAACGCGTTGGGCCAACCTGAAAATAATAAAAAAGGAGAAGACATCTTTTCCTCTAAAAACTAACAGAATCATTGTATGTCATTCTTTGGATGTATTTAACTACATATCACTGTCATTCTAAAAATTGTATACACTGTATGTGTGTAAAATATACAAAGTGTCTTCTTGAAAGCAGTCAGACCTGTTTTGACATCTCCTTAGGCGTATTGCCTCGTTGACAGTGTGCAGGGGACGCAGCTGTCCAAGATTTGGATTTCTTCTCTTCTCTAGTATATTCCAGCCTAGATACCAAGGCTGAGTCTCTCTCCCCTGCACCTCACATTCTTGTCTGAAGTTATTTATCATTAAGCATTATAAAAGATCTGTCTTTAATTGTCATTAACAATTTAGTGTGCAAGTGCATTTCAGCATCTTGGTTAATTCCTTTATTGGCACAGGCAGGTTGATAGATTCAATAGCAGAGTCAGCCACTTCCCTTCTGTTGAAGCCGGGAAAGGATTGCACTGCTATCGTACCACATCCCTCCTAAATACAGATGCTAAGCTATACATTAAGGTGCTTGCCATGAGGCTGAGCGGCGTGTGTCCACTCATAATTAATATTGATCAAAAATAGGCGGGCATTTGAGAGCATCAAGAAGGCGGTCGACCTCATAGCCCTGGCCCCAGGGGCCCAGGACAGGATTTCAATCTTGTCATTGGACATGCATCGTACTTTTGATAGTATGTCTTGGGAATAACTTGAAAATGCTGCTTCCGGCATACAGGTTTGGTCCTAATTTCTCTTAATATATATTGCCTATTTTTCAAATCCCCTACACAAAAAGGTGAAGGTAAACGGTCAATCATCCCTGATCGTCCTAGGGAAGGGTACCAGGCAAGGATGCTCCTGGTCTCCCCTGGCGTTTGCTTTGGCTATGAAGCCTTTAGCACAAAGGATTTGCCTGCATCCTAAGATCAAAAGGTTTGGGTCTGGGGGTAAGCATCACAAGGTAGCCTTATATGCCGACGATGTCCTGTGCTTCCTCTTAGACCCACTGGTTTCTCTACCGAATCTCGTAACCTTGCTGAAAGAGTTTAGCAGTCTCCGGCTTCTACATCAACCAGACAAAATCAATTGGCTTAAATATTACCAAAGCACCTGAAGTCAGATGTCGGACGCTCTAAAATCTCTATTCGCCTGCGACGGGACCAGCAAGAGATCTCATGCTGGGCCGGATCAATGCAGTTAAGGAACAAGTTACTGTTGTTCTCCAGCATGGGTCTGGCATGGATTCACATGCTCATGAATATTCCCCGTCGTCAGGCTGGGAATCCTTGGTAAAAGAAAAAATCAATTTCAGTTTCGTTTCTGAACTGTCTTTCTACTAGTAACCAATCACTGGTCTCTGGGTCATACTGCCCCCAGCCAATGACTGCCCCTACCTAAGCTCTTCCTCTGGCAGCCATCTTCAGATTTGGTAGCACGTAAAGTGGCAGTAGGACCAAAAGAAGAGCCGCAGAGGGGTTGGAGGGAGGGTTCGCATATGAATCCATGCCAGACGCATGCTGGAGAACAACAGTTACAGGTACGTAACTTGTTCCTTCTCCAGCATGGGGGTCTGGCATGGATTCACATGCTCATGAAAAGAAGAATACATAGCAGTACACACACATGCACAACCACGGGAGGTGGCAAGGCTCAACATTAAGCATTTCAACAACTCAACATTAAGCAACTCTTACCTCCTCACCACGCCCACCTTCCGGCGAACAGGTTGCGCAGCACTGCCTGCTCGACTCTGGACTCCTCCCTGGAATCTCGGTCGACGCAATACAATCTCGTGAAGGTGTGCGTCGACCTCCACGTAACAGCCCTGCAGATGTCCAGCAGGGGCACACCAGACAGGAACGCCGTGGTAGCAGCGATCGCTATGGTCGAATGGGCTCTCGGATTAACACCAAGGGCTCGTTGAGATGCAAGTCTGACGGCACCTTTGGCATGAAGGAGGGGTGCGTCCTCAGCACCAGCCTTGTCTCGTGGAATGTCAGGTATCGAGGTTTACAGGAGAGGGCCTGGATCTCTCCCACTTGACATGCCGAGATGATGGCCACAAGAAACACTGTCTTTCACGTCAGGAACTTCAATGGTGCCGAATGCAGTGGCTCGAATGGCAGCCCCAGGAGCCTGGTCAGCACCACATTGAGCTCCCATGCCGGGGCCGGGGCCTTCACCGGCGGGAATGATCGGTACAGTCCTTTCATGAACTCCTTCACCAGGCGATGAGACCATAGAGATGACCGCCCTGGAGTTCTGGTGTAGCGGGAGATAGCCGCCAGATGGCTCTTGATGGAGGCATGCGCCACCCCCGCCTTGGCCAGCAATAGCAAGTACACCAGCACTTGAGGGGCCGTAATCTGCAGAGGGTTAATCTTCTGTGAACGGCACCAGACAGAGAACCTCTTCCATTTGTGTCCATAGCACTTCAGAGTCGAGGACGCCCTGGCCTTTGCAAGCACCTCCTTGCAGTCCGCTGGGATATCGTACCCTCTGAACTCTAGTGCTGCAGGAGCCAGGCCTGCAGGTTCAGCAATCCCGGATCGTGGTGGAGGATGGCGCCTCCTTCTCTGGGGAGAAGATCCGCGTCTGTCAGCAGTTTGACTGGGGGGGACGCTGACATGTCCAGAAGGTCCGGGAACCAAGTCTGTCTCGGCCACGCCGGTGCGACCAGGATCATCCTGCTCCGGGACCGTCCGAGTTCACTGATGAGTCGCAGCAGCAACGGCAACGGTGGGAATGCATACAGGAACAGGCCGTCCCAGGGGAATGAGAAGGCATCGCCCATGCTCCCCGGCTGAGGAAACCTGCTTGCGAACCTCCGGCACTTGGCGTTCGTCACTGTCGCGAATAAGTCGATCTGGGGATTGCCCCATCGTCGGAATAAGAGATCCACTTGATCCTGCCGCAACTCCTACTGGTGGCACGAGCGCAGCTCCCTGCTGAGTGAGTCGGCGATGGGGTTCTTTATTCCTGCCAGATGGAAGGGTACCAGAAACATCCCTTGGACGACGGCCCAGTGCCACAGATCCTGCGCTTCCTTGGATAGGGTTGGGGATCTGGTGCCCCCCTGCTTCCGGATGTAGAACATTGTGGTGGTGTTGTCGGTGAAGACCCTCAACACCTTGCCCTTGAGGGACGGAGCTCCAGGACATTGATGTGTAGGGATCTCTCCTTCGGGAGCCAAAGGCCTCTTGCGTGGAGATCTCCCGTGTGCGCTCCTCTTCCTTCCAGGGAGGCGTCTGTCGTCACCGTTTCCTGATGTGCCAGGGTCTGGAAGTCCATGCCTGCCGCTAGATGCGCACGGTTGCCCCACCACCGGATCACTTGGCGGAAAGTCTCGTTGAGTGAGATCCTGTCTTCGAACTGCCCGCCGCTTGCATCCAACGGGCGTCGAGGAACTCCTGCAGTGGTCGCATCCGCAACATGCATAGGCACACGAGGTAGATGCAAGAGGACATCATGTCGAGTAGGGACTTGATGAACCTCACCCTGGCTATGTCCATGGTCAACAGCCATTGTACCTTGCCCAGGATGGCCTTCGTCCTTTCCTCTGACGGTGAAGCCAATCGCGCCACTGTGTTGAGTCTAGCTCCCAGGAACAGGGCGACTTGCGATGGTACCAAGTGGGATTTCACGAAGTTGATCGAGAATCCCAGATCCGTGAGCAGTTGGACAGTCTTTGCTTTGTGTTCGACGGCAAGTTCTCTTGACTTTGCTCGGATAAGACAATCGTCCAGCTAGGTGTCGACGGGGATCCCCTGCAGGCGCAGCCACGTCGCCACTGGTGCCAGACACTTGTTGAATACCCTGGGCGCTGACTCCAATCTGAAGGGAAGGGCCTTGAACCGATATTGCCTCCCTTGGATCACGAACCGTAGGTATTTGCGATGTCCCTTTAGAATTGGGATGTGGAAGTAGGCGTCCTCCAAGTCCAGCAACGATAGGAAGTCATCCTCCTCCAGCTGTCCCAGCATGTGCTGGAGAGTGACCATCTGGAATTTCTGAGACTTAATGTACTTGTTCAGACGACAAAGATCCAGGATGGGTCGCCAACCGCCGGTCTTCTTCCGGATGAGGAAGTACCGTCTTCTTCCGGATGAGGAAGTACCGCGAGTACACTCGCGAGCCCTGGAGCCTTTTTGGGACGAGTTCTATGGCTCCCTTTCTTAGCATTGCTCGTACCTCCAGAAGTAGTAGTTCTCTGAAATTCCAGAATGTGCCCACGGGCCAGGGCATTTAGCACCCAACGGTCGGTGTAGATGGACTCCCACACGCGGATGAATTTCGCCAGCCGGCCTCCCAACGGGGTGCTCTTGTGGGGGCCCGACACCACGGCCGGTTCAGTCCTGTTTTGTCACGGTCTTGCCGCCTTGGCCTCCTTGGCGAAGACGACGCGATATTCCTGTCTTGCCGCGTCCTCTGTAGGCTTCCTGCGACGAGGACCAGGCCGCTTGGCGGTATGACGTGGAACCGCCGCTGAATCCTTTGGAGGCACCTTGCTTGCCTCCGGAGTTCCGAAAGGACGGCCATCGTCATTTAAGAACACCCAAGGCCCGAGCTGTCTCGGTGTCCGCCTTGATGGCCGGCAGTGACTCGTCCACTGTCTTGCCGAACAGGTTGTTACCGTCTAAGGGCATGTCTAGAACCCTGGTCTGCATGTCTTGGCAGAAGTCGGTGGCCTTGAGCTAACCGCGCCGGCGAATGCAAACGTCGTTGCCCATCTGGCGAAAACTGGTGTCAGCGATGTCTGTGGCCACCGTAATGCGTGGTCCGAAGCCCCCTCGCCTTCCTGTAGGATTTCCAGGGCCTAGGCCCTCTTGTCATCCGGGAGGAAGTCCAGCAGGGGAGCGATCTTAAACCTCAGCTACCTGACGTAGCGTGCCAATGATCGCGAGGGCGTTTGCCGGTTTAAAAGTCGTTGCTGTCGACGAGATGACCCATTGTTCTATGGCGTCCAGCTTCTTCCCCTCGCCGTCCGGCGGGGCCGTTGAAGTTGAAGCCGTCGCCCCTGCAGACTTCTTCTTGGCCGCCACGGAGACCACTGAATACAGGGACGGCTCTGCCCTGAGGCACATGGGGGCGGAGTCCAGGACCCGGTATTTCTTCTCGTACTGGTCTCGCTTAGCAGGAGCCGTGGACGGGTTCTTCAGTAGCGCCAGCCCCTCATCCCAGATGTCGTCCAGTAACGGGACTGAGAGGTCTTCCTCTTGGCCTCCCGCCGTTGGTAGAGGAAACCTTCCTTCTTCTGTTCTTCGGGGCAGAGCTGGAAGAGCTCAGATGCCCTGGCGATCATGGCGTGGAAGGAGCCAATTTCATCGGGGGGGGGGCCTGAGCGGGTCATGATGGTGGCGACGGAATGGACCTCCCGTCGTCGTCCGTCCCCGTCTCATCCCTCGGAGGAGGGGATGGGGGTGAAGGCTGGAAGGGGGAGGAGGATTGACTCCTCTCTGCTTGTTAGGCGGGCTCCCCGGCGGACCAGGCTCCGCTGGGTCGTCGGTGGTGGGTGTTAGGCAAAAACCTGTGCAGTTCCCTCTGGGACCACTGCAAAAGATTTAAGACTATAGGTGTTTGGCAGTAAACCCACTTGGTAGCAGTCTGTACCACACAGATTCACTTGGTAGCTGTGGCTGAGCAGTCAGACTTCCCTCAAGAAGAGTTAGGCAGTATACAGAGTATTCACAATAGGTCAAAAGAACACAGTAGAACAAGCAAACACGGACCATAGCTTGGTGTAAAAGAGATATAATTATTTATTTAAAACCACATCTAATAAAACACACAGGCACTAATATTAAGCAGTTCAAAAACACGGTCACTCAAAGATATACACTCCCTTAAAAGAATATTAGACAAGTCTTAAGTAAAGCCCCACTTATTTTCAGACAGCGGTGAGCGCTTAACGTAGATGGCACTCTAATAATTCGGTTTAAAAGGGAGAGAAAGGCCGAGCATAAATTGAAACAGATCCCAACACTTTCAAAAGAACACAGCAAGAGAGGAAGGCAGAGTCAAACCGTGAAGTTAGAGTTCAGAAAGCCGGATCCACTTTAAGAGGATCAGAACGAAATGTGTCCAAGGTCACACGGTTGAAAAGTGCACAAAAGTCTCAAAAAGGTTCAGGCGGCCAACCCAGTCCAGAAGGTTAAGGGATTATTATTACCTTGTAGCAATCTTTAGAAAGGGAGGCCTGGCGGACACGGTACCTTAAAGTGGGGAGAATACTCCAGCGAGGCAGTTGTTCCTGGCAGCGGATGCAAGTCGGTGCTTCGTCCGGGGGAAGAGAGGATCTCGTCGGGGAGGAAGACAGGAGTCCGTTGCGCTGCCAGGGAACAAACCAGCCGCGGAGTTCTCAGGTCAAAAAGGAGCGGTCCTTTTATTCGCGGTCCAGTGGTAAGTGGCTATCCGGTTGCTGGGGTGCTTGGCACGGGCAATTCGACCACAAGAGGTTCTGGGATGCGAGGAAAAGAAGGTAAACTGGTTGTGCCCCCCAGTCAGGGGAAGAAGACTCTCCAGCCGGGAGATCTTCTCTGTCGTCGGGAAGTGGTGAGTCGTTTCCGCAGGGCTCCACCGGTGGTGTCGTCGTAGCAGGTCGGCTCAGCTTCTCCCTCATCAGATTCTCGGGTCCTGTGGCGGCTTCTCAGGTTCCAGTCCCAAAAGCCCTGCTTTTATGCAGCACACCCCCATTCACTCAGCCTAGCTGTCAATAAAACATGCTAAGTGGTGAGCCGGCCGGCTGACCACTTGGGCCAATCACACAAGAGTGCGACTTGAGTTACCAAGGTAACTCAGTCCAGGGTGCCTAAACCCCCTCCCACACTCCCTGTGGTACCCAGACAGAGTGGCACCACTTTTGGAGGCTTCTGTGGAGAAGCCCGCCAAAAAGTGGAACAAAGGGCTCGACTTGGGTTGGAATCACAGAAGAGAACACAAACGCCATTTTAGAATCTAGTCCTGGCAAAAAATACCAACCGGCGAATATTAAATAAATAAACCGGCGATATGTTCAAGGCTATGAGAATTAAATAATTAAAGTTGGTAGCCTCGAACAATGGGAAAATCCCATAGAGATATATTCACGGTCGAATATAAAAAGTAGTTTCCACTGCCACCAGCCAAAACTCGATCAGGGGGGACGGAGACGTGCCCCCTCGACTAACAGACCCCAGGGCAATCGAATTGCCCCAACCAGTACGTCCACAATATGATGGTTTGTACTGGTTTCTGTTCATAATTTGGGACTAGTAAAGCCAATGGTGACTTTACATGCCCTGGGAGACAGTAGTCAGTCCCAGGGTATGGAGTCTATGGTGGGGTGTCACTATGACACCCCTGTGTTACTGCACGGAGGGTGCCGTGTAACATACATAGTAAAAACACATGAGACCCTATGGAGTAAAGGACCCCATAGCCCATAAAACACATTACCAGTCAAAGGAACACCATAAATCATGTCCAAGAGTGGGAGAAAAAGAGTCTCACTCTTGGTAGGAGGAAAAAAACAAACTCCAGAAATCCTGCAAAGCTGCTGGGGGACTCACTAGGTTAGGAAATTCAGCCTAAACGGAGAATTCTCCCTAAAAATGGGTAAGGGCATCCTTGTCCTTATCTCCGTGCACAGGGTCTGTATAACCATCAAGATAGATCCCGAATTGTCCTGCGGTACGGGCACCGGTGCAATGGGACGATGGCCGGGGCGGGGTGTCCTCCGTGGCCCTATCTTCCTCATCCCACGCCCCCCATTGCTCTCCTCATCGGGATCCTTCCGTGGGCCCTGGATTCCTTGAACTTCTTGTCCAGGATCCTTTGGACGCTAGCCAACTCATCCTCTGAGGTGGTATCCGTGTCCGTTATGGCTACCGTGCCCCCCCTCTTTCTCCCGATGACCTTGGGCGTGCCTGAGGCCTTCACCTTGGGGGGAGGGTCGCTGCCTCGCTCCCCCTCGGCTCTCTCCGTCGGGATTGACCGGGGCTTCTCCCGAAGCTTACTTGGGTTCTCTGACTTTCTCTTCTCCGAGCCAGAGCGTTGGCTCGCAGTTGATGGCGTTGGTGATAATGCGCCCTGCCTGGCAGCCGAGGAGCCTGACCGATCGGCGTTCCCGGTGCCCTTGGACTCGCAGTACTTTGCCTTTTATTGGGCCCCCATCGCCGGAGCGCCCTCAAAGGTCTTAGAAGACCGCTCGGACTTCTTCTCACCTGCCGCTTGGCGAGTCGAATAAGACAATCCTTCATTGTCCGTTCGGAGATGTTTCGCGCAGTCCTTCTCCACGTTCGATTTGTCGTCGTGAGGGCAGTAGAGGCACCGAGAGTGCTCATCCTCCTTAAAGACGTTCTGTAGCCTGCATCCAGGGCAGCTCCTTAACAGCTTGGGTCCAACAGGCGTCATGCTTCCTTTATCCTGGGCCATGACCACACGGGGTAGGCCTCAAAGATCTTCTGGAATCCTCTGAGAAGTGGAAAACTCGACGTAAAGATGCACTTGAGGGGCGTAGAAAAGTCCAAAAACGGGTCCCCGTTGATCGGAAGTAGAATTGGTGGAGCTTGAAGCTCGATTTATCGAAAATATAAGAGTAACTCTTCGAAAAAACGCAAAACGCAGTAAAAGCTCGAGAGCTACAGCACGAGGACTCCCAACACTTGAACATGCGGTAAAAATCTGAAGACACCTGCCAGAGGTGGGGCTTAGGTAGGGGGCAGTCATTGGCTGGGGGCAGTATGACCCAGAGACCAGTGATTGGTTACTAGTAGAAAGACAGTTCAGAAACGAAACTGAAACTGATTTGCTTCTTTACTGGGGATTCCCAGTCGGACGACAGGGAATATTCATGAGCATGTGAATCCATGCCAGACCCCATGCTGGGGAACTCCTGCTCCTTCCCAGAGCCACCAGACACGTGGCTCCAGGCGTAATGGTCACTGCAGACATCACCCCGTCGCACGAGGATAAAGCCTGCAGTCAGCGGAGATTCAAATCTGGGCTGGGCCTCCTTACCCCGGTAGTTCAGAAGCCGAACTTCACGCTGGTATTGATTGGCAATGCCTTGAAGAATTGGGAATTACGGGGCACCTTGAGGTTGGGAGCAGTATATAGAAATGCAACCTCCCTTTCATTTGCTGAGTAGAAGGAGAAATTAACTGAATGCTTCCGCTACTCTCAAATATGCCACTGGATTATGAATAGTGGGGTGAAGCAGATGGGATCTCGGGCCCCGACGGGCCTGGAAATCCAGGTGAAGGAGGGGCAAGAATCGAAGAAAATGTCCTCCCACTATCGCTTGCTAGACTATGCTTCCCTGGAAGAGAAACTCCCATAAATGAGGAAATGGGAGAAAGGGTTGGGTAGGGAAATCTCAGAGGAGTAGTGGCATTTGGTCTAGAGCGAATACAAGTTCTCATTGCACTCATGTAAAGGAATCCGCATTGAAACTTTGCTTTCGTTGGTAGTTACACAAGATGCACTCTGAATATGGAGATCGTTGCTGGCAGGGTTGTGGTCAAGTAGGGACATCGGCTTAGATGTGGTTGTTTTGCAGTCCTATTAGGAGGAGCTATGACATAACAGGCATACTCCTTCCAATGTGTCCACTTACTATGATGTTGGGGGATGTCCCAGAAACTGAAGTCTATCCTATGTCCAGTCCCCATGCTGAATTGATAACTCACGTCGTCATGGCAGTCTGGATAGACCATGCCAGCTTTTGGATGACACCTGAAGGACTATGTTTAGAAAATTGGTGGGTCAAATTATGGGAGTTGTTTGGAATGGAAAATGTTTCCACTTTAACGACTGACCAAATGCCAAAATGTGCCCATACCTGGGCCCCTTTGTAGATTTTGTCAGACAGAAGGAACACATGTACCATAGGCCATTGTTGTTGAAAGCGCTGTCTCTTGAATGAGAGATCCAGGGGAAAGCCACGATTGCTCATGATGTTAAGTTGCCTCATGTTTGTGTGATTGTGAGGGGGGGGGGAAGGTCACACCGCGCTCTAGATAATGAATTGTACACTGTCATTAGTAAATTTCCCTTTTCTTCTCTTTTCATTTTTCTGTTTGGAGGGTTTCGTTCAAAAGTTCAAATGAAATTACAATGTGGTAAACCAGTTATAACGCGCCTGTACACAGGTGTTTCTAGGCGAGACAAGACAAAAGAGGGAAGACAAACTATCTTACTAGGCCATGTGTCCTTCAGATCGTGCAAGTGCGAGAACAAGATGTGCAAGGGGAATGGGAGGGGAAAACAGGGCAACAATGCTCTGAGTAAGTGCAGCCAGGGCAATGCAGCTCTGGGTAGTGCAAGGAGAACAAGGGACTGTAGGGATACAGTCCCCAAGTGCGTGGAAGGCCCGGAGACAGTGCAAGGGTGACTGACTAAGAAAGAGCCTGGTACACAGTGAGACTCTGAGCAGCCAGTGGGTACAGCTGACAGGTAGGTCAACAGGGGATGGAGAGAGAGAGAGAGAAAAAGCAGGAGGAGGAGAGGAACGTTGAGCTGCTTTCGGAATGCGGTCCAGCTCAAGTTTGAGGGGCAGGGAGGCCATTCCAGAGGGAGGCACCTGCAGAGGAGAGAGCTCTACCCACCACTCTCTGCCTAGAGAAGCATCTAACCCTTAGAGAGTTGGAGGTAGCTGAGCGAAGGGCTCGAGAACAACAAGTTACTTACCAACTGTAACGTTCTTTCGACTGGATGTTCCTCCCACGTATTCCTCATCTTATGATAATTCGTTATCTCCAGCTTCGCTGCTTCGGAAAAAGAATTTCTCTCAGCAGAGGCCGCTGTCCTCGAGGTTGTGGCGTTGATTGTCCCTCGACGGACTCCGTACTCTGTCGACGTCACCGATGGTATAAATAGCTCGAGCCACGTCTGTTGCTTCAATTCTGTTTTTTCGATGAAACATATAGGAGGAACACCCAGGCGTGCCCCATAACTGATGCACTCTTCGTGAGAGGAAAGTATAAGAAAACAAACTGTACTGTGGGGTAGGATGGGAGGGTCGATGAGGAATACATGGGAGGAACATCCAGTCGAAAGAACGTTACAGTTGATAAGTAACTTGTTTTTCGAATGGATTGTGTCCTCCCATGTATTCCTCATCTTATGATAGACTCCCATAGCAGTAGCAATTTTGGAGGTGGGAGTACCAATTACAGTTTTCATGGACAGAATGCAGAACTGCCTTGGCAAATAACCCCTCATTGGAGGAGGCCGTATCCAAGCAGTAATGCTTGATAAAAGTATGCATTGTTTCCAAGTTGCAGCTGAACAAATATCTGCTGCCGGGACTCCTCTCTTTAGAGCCGCAGAAGTAGCCATTCCCCTTGTAGAATGGGCTCGAAGCCCATCTGGTGGGTCTTTTCCCGCCAATCTGTAGCATTCAATTATAGCCTAAATGATTCAGCGGGATATGGTCTGTTTTGTTACTGATAAGCCCAGTTTATGACAAGTATAACCCATAAACAGTTGGTCATCTTGTCGTAATTTAGACATCCTTGAGATGTAAAAACTAAGAGCCCTCTTGGGATCTAGTCTGCGCAGTCTCTCCTCTTCCTTTACCAAATGAGGAGGAGGATAAAATGTTGGTAGTATAATATTTTTTGACAAATGGAAGTCCGAAACTACCTTTGGTAAAAAGGAAGGTTTAACCTTAAGGACTACCTTATCTTTATAAAAAAAACAGTATATGGTGGTTTGCATGAGAGAGCCTGAAGTTCACTAACCCTGCGGGCTGATGATGGGGCCACAAGAAGGACAGTTTTTAGTGTTAGAAGCCTCAATGGAAAGGAGTGCAGAGGCTCAAAAGATATGCAAGTCAAACATTTTAGTACTAAATTTAAATCCCACGTTGGGACATGAAAAGGTACTGGAGGGTATACGTTAGTAAGCCCTTTTAAGAATTGAATGATTAATGGTATTTTGAAATATGAAACCTCTTCCGAGGTGCGCTTGAAAATGGACAGCGCAGCAAGGGATCCTTCGATTGTTCCTATCTGGAGCCCCAGATTGGCTAGATGTAATAGAAAAGAGAGCACTACTGGAGTGCCACATTGAAAAGGGTCCACATCCTTATCTTTGCACCAGTTGCTAAACCTATTCCAGCGACATCGGTACAAAGATGTTGTTGCTGGCCTTCTGGCCGAAAGCAAGACTTCCATTACGTCATCCGGAAGATCCCAATCATTGTATCTCAACCTCTCAGAAACCATGCGTGAAGGTTGAGTGTCTTGACCTCTGGATGGAGAACCCAACCTTCCTCTTGCGAGAGAAGATCCGCTCTTTGTGGAAGGCGTATTGGAGGGCAGATGGACATTTCTAGAAGGTCCGGGTACCACGTCCTCCTGGCCCTGTCCGGGGCAATTAGGATCATGGTTTTCCTGAACTTTCTCAACCTCCTGATTACTTGAGGAATCACGGGGACTGGGATAAACGGGTACAGCAGTGGAAACCTCCACTCCACTACGAATGTGTCTCCCAGAGCTCCTCTTTGAGGAAATTCCCTTGAGCAGTACTGATCGCACTTCCGGTTGATCGCAGTGGCGAACTGATCCACTTGAGGGGTTCCCCAAAGGGCGAAGATCTCCAGAAGGCCTTCCTGAGCCAGCTCCCACTCGTGAGAGACCGTGCTCTGCCTGCTCAGAGCGTCTGCCGCCGTGTTCTTCTCTCCGGCTAGGTGAATTGCCGATAGAGAGATTCCTTCTCGTATTACCCAGAACCATAGCTGCATTGCCTCTCTGTACAGTGGTAGTGACCCTACTCCTCCTCTTTTGTTGAGGTAGTACATGGCCACCGTGTTGTCCGTCATTATCAGGACATTCTTTCCCTGTACAGAGGGCAGAAAGGCCTTCAGCGCTAGTCTGATTTCCCTCAGCTCCAAAAGGTTGATGTGTAGTTTGGACTCCGATGGAGACCAACGACCGCTGATTGTCAGATCGTTGGTGTGTGCTCCCCACCCCGTGAGTGAGGCGTCCATCACTACTGTTCTCTCTGGCCATGGTTGCCAAAAAGATTCTCCCTTGAGAATGTTGTCGTTGCAAGCCCACCATAGAAGATCCTGAGCAACAGCGCTCGGGACTTGCAGAAGATCCAACATATTCCCTGAGAACTGGGACTACTGAGTTCCGAGTGCACATTGAAGGGATCTCATTCTCAACCTGGCCTCTGGTACTAGGAAAATGCAGGATGCCATGAGGCCGAGCAACCTGAGAAAATCGAAGGCCGGTAGACGTTGGGCATTCTGGAACTTCGTTACCATCTGCTGGATGTGGAGAGCTCTCACTTCGGGAGGCAAGGCTTTTCCTGAGGAAGTATCCAAGACTGCTCCGATAAACTGGAGTTTTTGGGATGGTATCATATGAGACTTCTTGAAATGGAGGGAGAAGCCCAATTTGTGGAGGAAGTGGTAAGTGATCGAAAGATATTCCTAAGCTTGTATTGGAGAACTTGCTCTGATCAACCAGTCGTCCAGGTAGGGATATATGTGAATACCTCCTCTCCTGAGACTCGCTGCCACAACCGCCAACAGTTTGGTGAAAACCCTCGGGGCAGAGGTCAACCCGAATGGCAGAACTCAAAACTGATAATGAGAATTGCCAATCGCGAACCTCAGGTACTTTCTGTGCTTTGGATGGATTGGCACATGAAAGTAAGCATCCTGAAGATCCAATGATACCAACCAATCTTGGAGTTGGAGAGCCTGAAGGATCTGAGAAAGAGTCACCATCTTGAATTTGTCCTTCCTGAGGAACTTGTTCAAGTTTATCAAGTCCAAGATGGGTCTCAGTCCTCCGTCCTTTTTTGGAATGAGAAAGTATGGGGAGTACCAACCCCTGTTCCTTTCCGCTACAGGTACCTGTTCTATAGCACCTTTCTCTAGCAGGGTTAAAATTTCCTGCAACAGGAGCAGATCTGAAATTTTGGCAGAGTTGGCTCCCGGTGGATGATTGAGGCCTTTTTAGGAAGGGGAGACAGTAGCCTTGGGCTACTGTTTCCAGTGCCCAAGCTTCTGAGGTAATGCCCCGCCATTCCTTCAGATGCTGAGAGATCCTGCCTCCCACTGGTGTTTTGTGCAACAAGGTCTCAGAGAGATTTGGAGGCGGCTGCAGGAGTGGCTGAGAGTACAGATGCCGCTCCTGAGGCTGATTTTGCACCTCTTCCCTGTGCTCCACGAGGGAAGTTTCTTTTGCCCCTTTGAGAAGCCTGTCCTCTTCCTCTACCAAATGAGGAGTAGTAACGAAAAGAACGACCCCTCTAGGAAGATGAGCCGGAATAGGGTTTTAGAGGCTGGCGGATGGAGGCGCTAAGCGATTTAGCTGCCGCTTTCCAGGTCTGAAGTTTTTCTAGGCTTTCATCAGCCTTGCTGCCAAACAGCCTCGAGCCATCAAAGGGCATGTTAAGGACTCTGGCTTGCACGTCTGGTGCAAAACCCGACTTCCTCAACCACGCAAATCTGCGTAGTACAATGCTTGCAGCCATGCATCTGCTGATACTATCAGCAGTATCCAGTCCAGACTGGAGACATTCCCCCATTGCCTCCTCCCCGTCTTTGACTATATTCAGGAGGCCTTCCCTTTCCTCGCCTTCCGGAATATGATCAGCAACCGCCGAAAAACAGTCCAACAGGGTATGGATAAACCTGGCCAGGGTACAGGCGACATTTGTCGATTTAAGGGCCATACTGCCTGACGTGAAAACTTTACGTGCCCAGGCATCAACTTTTTTATCCTCTCTATCTGGAGGGATAGTGGTATATGCAGTTTGCTTTGATGTGGATGCTGCCTGAATGACTAGACTTTCTGGAGTCGGATGCTTGTTTAAGTATTCAGGATCCGTACCAGCTGGTCTGTATTTCTTGGGAAAATTACTATCTGCAGCAGCAATGCTCTCAGGCTTTTCCCAGTTTTTCTCCACCGTCCTCTGAAGAGCCCTGTGAAAGGGGAGAACTAGATCTTTTTGAGGACCTCTGACAATTATATCCGTCATGTCATCCTGTTCAAAAACGGGTGAAGTGTTACCCCAACCCATATACTCAATTACGCTGGTCATAAGACTCCTGTACCCAGCATCTGCATGCTCTGCAGGATCAGGTCTGGCAAACTCTAATTCTGGGGAGGTGTCAATCCCACTGGCAGAATTTAGAGTGTCACTCAGGTCTCTCATTTTAGATTCTTGATCAATGAGTTCCTCAGGAACTTGCTTTGTGCCATATGAAACTACAAAAGGAGTAACTTTGTCTTCTTCTGAGCCAGATTCCTCATAAATTGAGGACATAGACTTAAAAGAAAATCTGATCTGGGCAACGGAGTGAATTTTCTTTCTTCCTCTACCATACACGTCGAAGGAATAGAGAAATCCTTCGAAGTTGTCGAAGGAATCTTCGATGACTTCGAAGATGACTGACACGGGCGTCAAGGTTGTTTTTGGTTTCAATGCCGAAACGGTTGACGCCGTCAATGAAATCGTCGAAGCCCTCGACGACTTATGTTTTTTATATGGCACCAGGAGAGGTGCTCGACTCTCGAAGAGTCCTCGACGACTTGGCGTCGACTCGAGTTTTTCGAGTATCCTCGACCATGGTAGTCTTGGACTTCCCTTTGTCGTCCAATGGAGCGACTTTAGGGGTATGGCTTTTCCGAGGTTCATTCGAGGGGGTCGGGCCGCATTCTCGAATACCTCCATCATCTTTTTACAAAATTCTTCCCATTTTCTGGGAGAATCCGATTTTGTCAGACATCGAATTTCTTCAGTCGACTCTGAAGATGAGGATGAGGGAGATCTACGTCTCCCCTTAATTTCTTTGGACGAGGAAGAAGAGTGTCTCGATCTACTCCTCGATCGAGATCTCTTGGAGTGCCTATGGCGATCCGATTCCTTCAAATCAGTCGCTTTCTTATGTTTTTTGGACGTAGCCTTCTTAGAGGCTTCCCTCCCCACCGACAATTTACCTCTCCTCTCACAAAGAGCCTTCTCGGTCATGGATTGGCAGGAACCACAGTCGTTGGTCCGGTGACTGGAACCGAGACACCAGAGACAAACCCGGTGAGGATCCGTGATCGACATTTTTGATCCACAATCTACACACTTCTTGAACCCAGTCTTGGGTGTCGAAGGAGTCGAAGATGACATTTTCTTCACAGAAAATCTCAAGCGCGCCGTTCTCGATAGCGAAGCTCGAGCTATTTATACCATCAGTGACGTCGACAGAGTACAGAGTCCGTCGAGGGACAATCGACGTCACGACCTCGAGCACCGCGCCCTCTGCCGAGAATTTTTTTTCCGAAGCAGCGAAGCTGGAGATAACAAATTATCATAAGATAAGGAATACTTGGGAGGACACAATCCATTCGAAAGAAGGTATTTTGGAAGAGAGTGTTGGATGTAGTGCGGGCCCCGGACCCAGAAATCCTTGTGGCAGACCCAATCCCAGCTTTTCAATATTTCTAGCCTGGGACTTCATTCTCAACTAATAAGACTATTCATTGGGAACAAAAAATCATTTTCCTTTTGGTACATTTGATGTTTACAATTTGCTCTAATAATGCAGTCAGAAAAAATATTGTATTGACTTCCAGAGTAACGTCACTGTGTATTTCTCTGTTCTTATTTGTATAGGAAAAATTGAATGCCTAAAATGACAAGGAACTCTTGTTTATGTCCGGATTTGGTCCGGGTTCGTCCTCTCTCTTTTTGGTTTAGTTTTTGATTGTCTTCTTCATTTTTCATAGGTTCAACCCGTTAATATATGGTTTGAAAGATTTTATCCACTGTTAAGAATGTGAATTACATGTTTGACTTAATTATATGTATGAATTTTCCACAAAATGTGTTTTCAATTGTTATGAATGGTTATGACTCTGTTATATACAATTGGGTGTAGTATTTTACATAACCAATAAGGTTATACAGGTATTGGACCTATATGGTACTAATTCATTTACACCGTTCATGGGCCAATCCTTGACGTACCAGTACTCTTTTTGTTGTGAATATAAGTCTTACTAGCCCTTCACTGGCACGCCACCCCCAGGGCAGACCACTGCCACCACTGAGCGGCTACCTCTTTTGGAATATACCAGAAATCCTTGTGGACAATGCAAAGGGTCTTGAACTTGATCCTTGCAGCCACCGGGAGCCAGTGGAGAGTTTTTCAGGGCTGGAGAGATACGGTCCCTGGGCTTGCAGTCCTGTTCTGGATTAGAGGCAGAAGGCCGAGATTAGAGGAAGGCAGAGTGAGAAAGAGGCTGTTGCAGTTGTCCAGCCTAGAGAGAACCAGGGCTCTGGGGACAGTGAGTTTCTGGGGGGAAGGGAAGAGTCCCTTTGAGGAGGTACAGTTGGTAGTGTGACTTCTTGGCAACGTCTGAGATGTGAGGAGAGGAAGAGTGGGGTCGAAGGTGACACCAAGGTTTTTTGCCTCCTAGGATGGCGAAGGAAGATGGCCCAAGGCAGGTGGCCAGAGTGAGAGAGCGAGAGTAGGAGTCCCAATGAGAAGGAACTCCGTCTAACTGGCATTAAGGCAGAGATCGTTGGTGGTGCACCATTCCCCAATCGCGGATAGACAGTCAGGAAAGAGAGAGAGAGGAGAAGAGACTGAGGGGGGCCTGAAGAAAAGCTGAGTGTCATCCGCATAACACAAAGTTAGAGCAGAAGGTAGAGATCAGGTGGCCCAAAGGGGCCAAGTAGAGGTTGGAAAACCAGGGTGAGAGGATAGAGCTCTGGGGAACGCCACAGGTAGAAAGAGAGGTGGCAGAGAGAAAGGGACCAAGTTGAACCTGGGAGGGGCAGTCCAAGAGGAAGGAGGTCAGCCACTCCAGTGCTTGATCCACGATACCCAGTTTCTCAGTCGATTGATCAGGATGGCGTGGTTGACCGTTTCGAAAGCAGAGGAGAGATCAAGGAGGATGAGGACAGAAGGAATGCTGGAATCAAGGTAAAATAACAGATCTTCACTGGTGTTCAGGAGAGCAGTTTCCGTGCCTTTGGCAGCTCTGAAGCCAGACAGATGGTCATGGAGACAACCAACAGATTCAGTGTGGAGAGTAAGCTGGGAGATGGCCAGCTTTTCCATGAGTTTGCCCGGGAAAGGGGTGATGTAGACTGGGGGATAGTTTTCCGGGCAGGTACAAACAGCAGATGGCTTCTTGAGGAGTGGGTGTACAAGGGAGTGCTTAAGGGGAGAGGGGAACGTTCCAGTGGTGAAAGAGTGATTACAGAAATCGGCCAAGGATGGTGCGAGGGTAGGAGCAGGTGTTGTCAAAGAGAAAGAGGAAAACTGAGAAGGAGAGGGAGAGATGGCCAAAGGTGGGCAGAGAGAGGAAGAGGAGATAGAGGACAGGATGTCCTGAGTTTTAGCAGAGAAGTGAGGCCAGAGCCGTACAGAGGGCCTGGGAGGGAACAGGAGAGGTAGAAACTGCAACAGGATTGGCCAGTTCCTTGCAGATTTTCAAAGAGTTAGGCCCTGTTGTTAGAGGCCGCAGACTTAAATGTGTGCCATCTTCCTGGACGGGACAGAGTCTGTATTGCCTTTGGAGCAGACGACAAGCCAGTTTGTCAGAGGATGTGCCCGAAGCCCTCCACTTCCTCTCTGCAACCCTGCACTTGCGTTTCAGGACAGCGAGGTCGGAATCATACCAAGAGTTGCACTTGGAGGTAGGCTTCAGCCGGATTCTCATGACAAGGGCAAGGATATCCAGGGTGTTGGAAATAGAAAGATGCAGATTAGAAAGGGCTGTGTCAGGGTGTGAGTCAGCCGCAGGAGTAGGAGGAGCAGAGAATGTAGAGGCAAAGGCATTCACTGAGACACCCTTCATTGGCCGAATGACCAAGTAGGTAGGTGGGGGGGTGCTATGCCTGAGGGATAAAGAGTTTCAGATGAGAGGAGAGTAGAAAGTTTTCAGAGCGAGAGGAGTGGTGAGACGGTTAGAGAGGGGGTCATCTGAAGTGATGAGAACATCCAAAGTATGTCCATCAGAGTGCGTCAGGCCAGAGGGCAGAATGGAAAGTGTCACAAAGGTTGCGGAAAAGCTGGAGGGATTAGAAGCATCCAGGTGGATGTTGAGATCTCAGAGGAGGAGAAGTAGAGGTTGTCCGTCCCATTCAGAGAGCAACAGGGTGGCCTGACCAGGTGGCCTGTAGATGGTGGCCACAGTTAGAAAGAGGCTAGGAGACATAGAGACCCTGCAGACCAGGCATTCAAAGAAGAAGTAGGCCTGTGTAGGGGTGACAGAGGCCGGGAAACACTCTGGAAAGATCAGGGCTACTTCACCTCCAGTTTGGTTGGTTCTGAGTTCAGAGAGGATCCCACAGGGAGAAGAGTGGCATTGTTTCCACTGAATTGTTTGATTCCTGCAAAGTCATGGCTGTATGTCGAGATTTCCAAAAAAAACGAGCAACATTACACTTGTCAAACAAACAAAACAATCTCTGGGGAGGTGATGGATGATGAGGATGGGATGAGATATGGCCAGAAAAAGCCACAAATCTGGTGTTTTTCTACTCAGATGTCAACACTTAGAGGACATCCGTGCATATTTCTGCATTACAGGGTAGGTGAGGAACAATTTTTGGATGTCTTAAAAACCTTGGTGCCATTCAATGAATCTGCATGAAATTTTACAATATCATTTCAGACTCAACATTGAATGCTTTTTCAAAGTTTGGTGGGATTTTGTCAAGGGGTGCAAAATTAGAGGGAGAGGGGCACATAACTTTGGCTTATAACTTTGGTGCCGATTACAGACCCAACTTTGAATGTCTGTGCCAAGACTGAATGAATTTTGTCAAGTGAGGGCTAAGTTCTATCATTTTTGTACCTACATTTGAGCACTTTTCAAAAAATAAAAGACACAGACTTGCAGCAAATTTGTGCGAGGAGCATTGACAAGGACCTGAAAGCTTGGTTTCGCAAATTTGTCAGTGATTTATTTTTTTAGAAGTGTCATAATGTGCGTAGAAAATAAAAATGATATACCTTTGGTGACTGAAGAATGACCTGTGACCATGCTCCGAACAATCTGGCCACGGCCACCAGGGGCCGACAATGGGGCTAAAGTGGTCATGGCCACCAGGGACCACCTTTGTGGTAACTTTTTACAAAAATCGTGATAGCTTTGAAGGGGTACAAAATTCTGCTTGCGGCTACATCCCGAAGTGCAGGGCGGGACTGCATCAAACCTGCGCAAGGAGCATCCGCAGGACCTGAAAGCATGCTTCTACCACGTGTGCTGTGTTTTATTTGTTCCAAAGTGTCATAATGTATATATAATGTATATATAAAATAAATAGTGATAACTTTGGTAGCTGGGTAGTGGCCATGGCCCTCGGAAAGGACAAATGTCTCCTCCGATTTCCTTATTGGGGCATGCGGCATGGCTGAATCCCATGCCCCACGCATTGTGGAAACTGTGCATGGCTTTAAGCCATGAGCACTGGCCATTGGTCACATTATGGGGATATAGTGAACACCAGACCAGGATGCTGGCTAGGTACAGTGGATAGTGGGGGTATTTGGTGGGGCTGGGGTCATGGTCAAACCTCATGCCCTAGGCAATTCGGCTATGACTTGCATCCCCAGCATCCGTTGTGTTTCAAAAAATAGGTTTGTGAAAGGAGGTTTATAGTTCTTTCCTATACATTGAAAGAGGAATTATTAATAACTTCTATACAGTGCTGTAACATCATGAAACATTCTCAATTATAAAAACCATTGAAATTGACTGGAAAAAAGCAAAAAACGAAATAAATTTGCCAGTTATGGTGAGCTATGCAACCATAACTCGTGTCGATACCATGCACTGCTAAGACTAATACCTAGTACATCAAAGGTGACATCACAAATGTCATCACAGGTCTTTGAAGCTTCTCAGAAGAGGAAGGGAGATCGGACCAGGGCACTTGCCAGATGTCCCCAGATGAGAGAGTGGGTCTAGCAGTCAGAGAGGAGTCACCAATCATCTGCAGATGTTTGTTTGTTTGTTTTATTATTTATAATGCACGAGCGTACCCGGGGGTATCAGGGCGCAGACTTTACAAGAATTTTCGAAGCTTGGTTACAGTACACGAGGAATATACATAATACAAAAATAGGTGCACAAATGTTATATACAGTATATACAAATCATCAGTAAGGCCAGCAGGCGGTAATGTAATATACAGGTAAGCAAGAGGCACACGTGGTTACGATGTGTGCGTGTAGCGCTGGACACTACCTAGTCTTAGTGGGTCTCCAGTTTCAGCCAGGAGATTAACTTGGAACGGAAGTTCTGATAAGGCAAGTCTACTCTAAGGTTTGGAGGCAGGGAGTTCCAGAGCTTGGCAGCTTTTACCGGGAAGCTGTTGCCTCCTATGGTGGCCCGTTTGTAGTGGGGGACAGATAGGCAATCTTAGTATGCGGTTCTGACAGGTCTTGAGGAGGATTGTTTGTGGAACCTGTTGATCAGGTAGGTTGGGGCTGCGTTGTTGAGAGACTTGTGGGTGAGAGATGCCGTTTTTAAGAGAATTTTATCTCTGGTGGAGAGCCAATTGTTCTGTTGGCTGAAACCTGTAATGTGTTCTCTTCTGGAAATGCCCAGAGCTGCTCTGAGAGCGTTGTTCTGAAGGGTTTGCAGTTTATTGGTGGTGGCCTTGGTGGATCCTAGGTAGAGGGCATTACAATAGTCGAGGCGAGACAGTATGAGGGCTCTGGCGAGTGTCAGACAGCTAGTGTCAGACAGGAAAGGTTTGGCTGCACGGATTAATTTGCACGTGTAAGCCGTGGAGGATGCAAGGGAGCTCACTTGTCTTTTGAGGGAAAAATTGGAATCTAGATATAATCCCAATGTTTTGACCTCTTGTCCGACTTTGATGTTGTTCCCGTCAATCATGAAGGAGTTATAGGCCGGGCCAAGTTTCTTTATACTGATTGTGGTGCCTAAGATGATGAGTTCTGTTTTATCATCATTCAGGCATAGTCCATGAGTAGCCATCCATGCCTGGATGATGATGTACACCCTATTTAGCAAGGCCAAATCCTTTCCATAATCTCCTGAAAGCGGAAGGAGGATCTGAGTATCATCTGCATAGTTAGTGTAGGTGATACCGAGATGATCCAAATCATCGAAAAGGGGCTTGGTAAATATGTTGTATAATGTGGGGGAGACACAGGAGCCCTGAGGTACACCACATGTGATGGGTATAGGGTCTGCTGCTGCCGTGGGAGAGAAGACCCTCATAGTCCTGCCGTTAAGGAAGGATGTGATCCAGGTGATGGCCTCACTGGAGAAGTGAGCCGAAGTGTGGAGGTGTGAGCAAAGGACAGAATGATCGACCAGATCGAAGGCTGCAGAAAGGTCGAGGAGGAGGAGTAGGGCGGCTTGCCCGTTGTCTCTGAGCGAATCGATCTGCGCTTTTAAGTCAATAAGGGCGGTTTCAGTTCCGTGTTGGGGACGGAATTCAGATTGTCTAGAGCCTAAGAGGTTGTGTTCTTCCAGGTGCTTCTGTATTTGTACATAGGCAACCTTGTCCAGAATTTTTAGTAGAAAGGGAACAGTAGTTATGGGACGGTAGTTTGTGGGTATGGCTGGGTCAAGTGTGGGTTTTTTCAGTAGAGGTAGTACCCAGGATTGTTTTAGGTTAGTTGGGATGGAGCCAGTGGCAAAGGAGGCATTGATCAATTTTGTAATGAAAGGGGAGAGGTCGCGGGCAGCATCTTTAATGAGCTGTGCAGGGCATAGATCTCCCTGGCAATTAGACGGTTTCAGGGACAGGATAATTTTTTCGACTTCCAGTATGTTGACTTTGGCGAATTGGAAGCGGGCTAGGTCAGTGGGCATGGGCTTGTCCGGAATTTTTGAGTTGAGGGTGTCATTCAGGGATGCTCTTTTGCTGGTGATTTTACTTTGAAGAGTCGCAATCTTGTTTGCTAAGGCTCTTTGAATTTCTGAGCACCAGTTTTTATCTTTGGTGCACGTGTCAAGGGGTGCTATGGGGGTTTCTATTTCTTTAAGGATAGAGAAAAGTTCTTTCATGTTAGATTTAGCTTGGGATATACGAGAGTCAAAGGAGGCTCGTTTGGCCAGGTAGATTTCTTTTTTGTAGAGTGCAGCTAGTTTGGAGAGTTTTAGTTTGTTAGAGACTGAAGGGGATTTTTTCCAGATGGCCTCGCAGTTTCTTTTTTGCTGTCTTAGTTTTTTGAGGAATGGTGTGTACCATTTGTTAAGGTGCGTTTTCGGTTTACTGGATCTCAGTTTAAGGGGGGCGATGCGGTCCAGTGAGGTGGCCATAATCTTGTTATATTCTTCAACTAAGGACTCAGGGTCCAGGTTATCAGGAAGTGAGTTGAGAGTGGGGAGTAGGTCAGGGATAAGTCTTTCTACTGTCATGTTCTTCTTGTTTCTAGTGAGAGTGGGTGGGGCCTTAATGGTGGGCGGGGGTGGGGGTCTGTCGGTGGAGAGCATAAATGATACCAAATGGTGGTCAGTCCAGGCTTGGGGTGAGATATTTGTAATGTTCACTAGGCAGTTGTGGTCGGCCACCCAGTCAAGTGTTCTACCTTTCGTATGCGTGGGTGTCATACATCTTTGCACAAAGCCTAATTCAGTAAGAGTATTAGCTATGGTACTAGCGGAATGGTCTTCTAGGTCATTGTAGCCCAAGTTAAAGTCTCCTAAGGTGAGAACTTGAGTGGAGCTTTTGAGGTTGCTGGATAGGATGGAGTTAAGGTCTTCATCGAAGGTGCCAATGGGGCCTGGCGGACGGTAGATCAAGTAGATGTTAAGGGTTTGGGAGTTAGTGAGTGGTATTTTGACTGCTAGTGATTCGCAAGAGAGGGCGTCGGTCGAGGTGGCTAGTCTCATGGTGAGACTGCACTTATGGATAAAGGCGACACCGCCTCCTCTAGAATTAGGGCGGTCTTGTCTCAGGATGGAATAGTTATCTGGGACTGCCAACATAAGCATAGGGCCTGCTGCTGGGTGTAGCCAGGTCTCAGTGATGGCGAGGAAGTCAAGGTCTTCGGTGAGTATTAAGTCTGCAATTTCTGTAGCATGAGCTACTAGCGACCTGGCATTGATCAAGGCTCCCTTGATATTGGGGCTAGCTTTGTTTTTAGAGATAGTGGCTATGTTTTTTGAAGTAGTAGTAGTATGGCGCTTGTCTTGTGTAAGTTTAGGGGTACTCTGGTTGCGGGAGTTCTGAAGGGTTTGTAATGGGTTACTGGATTGTGTGGAGGTGTTTGGTCGCGGTGGCAGCGATCTAGAGTTTTGTGTAGTGGGCAGTGAGCGGGCAAGTGGTTCATGGATTTTGGCTAGTCTGGCTCTAAGTCCTAAGTTCCTTTCTGTGGTGGTGCGAGGGTGACTGGCAGGTAGCAGTGTCTGAAAGTCGTTTAAATCTAGGTAAGGTACTTGGTTGTTGTGTCTGGGTAGGGCTGGCATGTTAGGTAGGTGTGGAGCCATCTTGGTCGGAAATGTGTTATTGAGGCTGATCGTGAAGTAGGCAAGCAAGATGGAGGTGAGTAGATACATGCTAGATGAGATGAAAGCCCCATGGGCAGGAGCTTCGTGGATGTGAGCCTATGGGCAGGTGATCCAGCTGGGCCAGAGGGCACTGCAGTCTGTTCCAGATTGTTCCCTAAAGAGGCAGAGCACAGCCAAATGTTGAGGAGCCCTTTAGATGCCGGTGCACAGCTTTAGTCCATTTTCTCTTGCAGCAGGCTTTCCAGGTATGAAGGATCACGTTTCTGCACCAAGCCAAGGTAAGTAGGTATGGTTTCTTTGCAATTCCAACATTTTGGTGGGGGTGGGGGGGACTAGTCTCCAATGACACATCTAGGTACATTTAAACATCTATTGATCGGTCAATGGCCTGGCCACCAAACAAAGCATCCTCATGCATTTGGGGATGGTTCTCAAAGAAAGATATTTATGCGCTTTCCAGATAGGCATAGACATATGCCAGCCACAAATGATTTGGGCTGCTAGAGGCCATTGGCTAAGGGAAACATGCATCCAGAGACCAGATAAGGCGACAGGTTCTTAGGGAGAATTCTCAGAAATGTGCCAATTCCTCTCGACACCCAGCTCTTTTGCTGAACTTTGTACTTTTAATACTATTTGTTTTCTGTGTTTGTTTCTTTTGGTTATGAGTCTGAAACTCCATAGGCATCATATTTTACAATTGTGTCACACAGCACCTTCATGTTACACTTAGGCAGACAAAAACTTCCCTGCGGTGTACGTCCCATTCACAGGCTCCTTGATGGAGCAGATACAGGTTGCCATGGCGTCTGTACAAGCAACGGCGGAACCCATGTCAGCTGACACGTCTCGTACGTGAAGGACGTACAACAAGCACGCCCCCTTACGGTTTAAAACTAGCGTCTTCCAGCGGGCTTGTTGCTGCAAATTAGTGTTTCTTACTATTTGCGGTTACGTCCGTTTTCCTTCATGAAATCTTATCACAAAATCCCAACTTGATCTCCTGGTTCTGACCCTCGCCCGTACTTTTGGATTGTTCCGTCTCCTATTCCATTGGCACTCCTTAGACCGCTACGGTTTCAACCCGGACTGCCCCTGGACTGCCTTCTCTACGCCCTTATCTTTGTCGTGATCTTCTGGTATTTGACACGGAACGTTACTTGGATTGTCCTTCCCTGCTCCTGCTGTCTTTGCAACCCATTCGTCAGCAGTTATTCGCCACACTTCAGTTGCTCCAACCCTCGTTTGGGAAGTCTGTGTTTCAGGTAACCAACAGTGTTTATTTTCTTCTATTTCTGCCAGCGCCATCGTTGACTATTGTACATTATTTACCTACTGCTCTGTTGGTATTCCTCTCTACTGGATTTGGGACATTCATTGAACTACAACACTCAACGAACTTATTTTCAAAGGGCATATTGATGCTCTCCTGATCCTGCACCAACCCTCGTGCCGCCCATGTTTACTTCCGTGTACTAACTTCCCTCTTTATTATTTTTTCCTGTCGTTTTCTCCAATCCTGGAAATCATTAACCCTTGAGAGTCCCACAATTCAGGTCTGTAGTTTTGGCTAAAACTCTATATAGGAAGAATCCATTAGATTAATTCACTCATGTGGGTTTACTTCTTTACTTGTAGGTCCATTAAGGGGAAAGTTCCCCTCCAATCCCTGCCTAGGTATTTCCTTTCCCATACTGTGCTTGATTGCTTACTTGTTTTCTCAGCACTGTCTAATATCTTTGTATTACTTTGCTGCTTTGGTATTGGCGGTGTGTGTTCTCCCCGCTCTTTTATTCAACTGACATCTCTGCCTGTTCCAATAGAAACAGCAGAGAGGTACGTTGTAAAGAAGAGCCCCTCTCTTGAGGAAGCCTGAGTCTTGTACTCAGGGGAGCTGGAATTGGAGGCTGAATATCTATTCCTGTGTACATATAGTCTCCAAGGTCATCTATCTTCCTGACCTATTTACGGAGCGGTGAGTAACACTTCAATGCAGTGACAAAGGGAAGTCTTTCAGATTTCCCAATGTTTAAATACCTTCTCTGGGATCAACTACTCTTTCCCAGAACAGTGGAGTGAAATTGACTTCACTTAATTCTGTACATTTCTAGACCCAGCACACCACATCTTACAATAGAGTGCTGGAGGGGTTACTTAGTATCCCCTATTTCTAGTTACTCATTTAACAGTCAAATGTTACGCTTTCCTATCACAATGGCTGGTGGCTGTGGATTTACAACGAACTGCCACGAGTTTTCCCGACCGCAAACTATTTGAAGCTCCGGTAACGTTAAATCGCGGGAGCCATGTTTTTCAAGATGGCGCCCAGCTATCACTGCTAAAATGATTCCCAGTATTTTTTTGCCATGCCTTTGTAGAAATGTCCTTCTAGAGTTTTTCTCTGCGCCCCAAACCAGGTTGGTCTCTTTGTTCATTCGCCTTTAGCAGGCTTCAAGACTGAAGACCGCCTCTTGCACCCGAGTGTCTGGGGTAGGCAAGAAGTGTGGTAGGTGCCCAAAACTCCCTGTGCTTAGTCTCCTAGGAGACCCAAATGCACTCTGTGATGATTGGCTGGCTGACTGTCCGGCAAGGACAGCCACCCTGCTGGTTGAGTGGCAGCTAGGCTGGAATTAATGGGAGAGAACTGAATAAAAGATGAGTTTCTTGGCTTGGAAGGCAGAGTTGACCACTGGACGAAGGAACCGAAGAACTTGAAGAGGACGACTGCTGAAACTCCTGGACCTTTGGTTTGCTCAATAAAGCCCTGCTGTAGGTCTGAATCGCCAAGTTCACATCGACAGAGAAGCCCTGTAAAGGATGACTTCTCCCTTTGAGTTGGTGGGACCAATCAACTCCCAAGTAAGCCACCTGGACACCCATCTCGAAGCTGGTTGCATTTCCTCAGAGTGCTGCAGGAAACCATAGAGCCAGGGAGAGGGACACCAGATTGTGTGCGTTACTTGTAAGATGGCCAAAAGTGTTTGGAAGATCCTCCGGACTCCCACGACGTTGGACCGACTGAGCCGGACCCCGCTCAGCTGAGTGCGGGACCTCAGAAGCAAGCACAGTCCACCTTGACAACCAGGACCAGCGTTGTTACCAGTGCAGTAGCTGGAACTGGAAAAAACAGCCACTGAAATTGAAGTTTGCCAGTTGCAAGCTTTTGACCAGTCCCAGTGCAGGAGTCCCTTGACGTCCTCCCTCTTGTCCCCACGACTGAAGCCCAGGAACAGTGAGATCTGCAGGAACTGCCAGGAACAGAAGTCATCAGCTGCATCTTTTTCTTCATCTTAAGGTACTGTAAAACAGAGAACTTACCTCTCACAGTGAAAGTGCTTGAAACTTTTGCAACTCGCAGGCCTAATCAGCTTGTAACCCCACATATAATTCTTCTTTTTACAAACTACTTCCAACAACTTGTGCAGAGACTTTTTCGTTTACTTACTAGTACGGCGTTATCCTATCCAAGGCTTTAGCCCATTGACTTTGGCCTAGCCCATTACATTGAATTGACTCTTCTGGTGAACTCAAAGTATTTGCACTGTCTCAGGATAATTGTAGTCTTATGTTCCGATAACCTTTGCCTTTTACTCCTCTTGAAAAGTATTCTGAATGCCAACAGCAAGATATTAATGTCCCCAGCAGCCTTATTACTAAAGTCACCTGTGGGTGTAGGTTGTGTCTGTGGGCCATCCCAAAAGGGTCTTGTCTGATTCAGAAACTTAGAGTGTACAGTATTGAAGTATATTTGTGTGTAACTATATGATTGCCTCCTTCTAGTGAATGTTTTATAACTGACTGATAAATTAATAAATATTTATCCAAGAAACCTTGAGTGTAAGTTTGTTTGAACACCTGTGATTGTAAACCTTGGTGTAACATCATTACTGCTCACATTCCCTCTTGAGATAAGCCTGGCTGCTCAACATGCCACCAAAAATGTGTAGTACAGACTTATACTAATGGTTGGTTTGCTTACACCTGTAGTCATAGTTGGGTGTAGTGGTCCCAGAGGGTAAGGCATATAAACTTCGCCTAACACAGGTACAGACAGAGACACTAACAGTCATGTGAGTCCTCTGCCTTAAGATTAAAAACAAAGATAAAGCTCAACGGTTTATAGTGATAAATCGAAAACAAAAAGGTCGAAAGTCAAAATATCGAGAAAAAAAATGCATTTTTTTAATTACGTTTTTTATTCGAAATGGGGGGGGTTCCCTCCAAACCCCCCCTTTTTTTTGTTTTACCCATTTCTTTTATTCCCGGACCCCAAAATAAATATATAATTTTTAAAAAAGGAATTTTTTTTTCAACTTTTTGTTTTTCGATATTATGACTTACGACATTTTTGTTTCGAAATTTACATATTGGTACCCGAGAGAGTGGATTAAAAAAGACCCCAGGTAGGCAGAATGACTCCAAATGCTAGAGGGAGTCTTGTACAAAGGAAAGCGGTCGCTCTCCCAGGGAGTCTCGACATGAACCATGACTGGAAGGAAAAGAGTCAAATAGAAGCCATCAGAAAGCGCACAAGGCAGGACTTCCAGCTGCATTTCTCCCATCAGACAAAGGATTTATAGGGATGCTTGTCCTGGGCAGGCTATGTATCAGGGGGGCAGCAGTGGTTTTGAAGTGTCCAAAGTCAAATCACAACTCAGTTCAGTATGCCCCAAACATCAGTGGGCAATGAAGAAGCTCACCTATTAAATAAATAAATAAATAAATAAATAATGCATGGCTACTTTTAATCTTAATTAATTTCATAACCATGGAAAAGTGAATAATAAGGTTTAAAAAAAACAAAGGTCCCAAAATGTTGCTGAATAAGTAGAACATATACAGGGTAATTCATGGAATAAATGTGCTCCGAAAAGGGGAGTGTAAGTGTGAAAATCGCAGCGCACGCGTGCCAAAGCCGCGCACGCAGCCGTTGATCGATTCATGGAATGCGCTGCGCTAGTAAAAGCTGGGACGTGCGCCAAATCCGTGGGTGGCGCGCGCCCACACACGTCACTAAACGGCATGCGCTACACGCACAGGGAAAGCGCACATAGCGTAGCGCACACAAGAAAAGTGGGCGGAACACGGGGCGTAACACGCGGAATGGGGAACAACGCGTGAAAATGTGGGCATTACGGGGGGGGGGGGGGGAGTATAGGAGGTAAATGCTCGCAACGCCCACATGCGTGCTAACACCACGTATTCATGGAATCGAACAGGGGAAAGGCGTGCGCCAAAAGACGCGCTAATCCGGAAACACGTACGCCAGCAGGAAGCAGGCGTAAGCGGCCCGCGCAGCATAAAAGTGCGCGCAAACAAGCTCAGACGCCACGATGAAAATACCGTTCCTCGCAGCAGTGGTCGTGGGACACCGCAGGGGGAGGAGGATAGCCAGGCCCCGCATTTTTTTACCCAGGACCAGCCTTTTTGGGATGCCTGATGACCAGGTGTATGGGAGGTACAGGTTTCCACCATACATAATCCTAGACCTGGTGAGGGAGTGGGAGGATGACCTCACATCACCCACCCTGTGATCCCAAGCACTAAGCCCCTTGGAAAAGGTGCTCAATGTACTGCACTTCTTGGCTACTGGTTCATTTCAATGGACAAGTGCCATAGTGGGGGGTGTGTCACAGGCCATGCAGCCTACACCAGGTGTTGGCCATCATGACTGCACGCCCCTCAGTCCGCAGGCACATATACATGCCCAGAACACCTATAGAAAGGCAGGCTGTGGTACAGCAATTTTACGGGGTGGCACACTTCCCCAAAGTCCTAGGTGCCACTGATTGCACCCATGTGGCTCTACGTCCACCCAGGGCCACTGAGTATATCTTTCGGAAACCGCAAGCACTGGCATTCCATCAATGTGCAGGTTGTATGTGATGCCAAGGGAATCATCACCTCAGTATATGCCAACTATCCAGGGTCCAGCCATGATAGTTTCATATTCAGAATGTCACCCCTAAACCGGGACCTGGAAGCTAGCCGGCATGGCGACACATGGCTAATTGGTGAGTATAAATGCCTCTGCACAGACATGCATGTCACAAACTGAGAAATGGGAAAACCCCACTAATGACAACCATTATCACCTCCCCAGGGGACAGTGCCTACCCTCTCAGCACCTACATGACAACGCCAATTCGGAACCCCACCACACCACCCGAGGTAAGATACAACACAGCCCATATTGCAACCCGGGGCATAGTGGAGCGCACATTCAGAGTGCTCAAGTCACGCTTTCGCTCCCTTGACCGCTCTGGTGGGCAGCTGCTATATGCGCCCCCAGTAGTGTGCAGGATCATAGTGGCAGCATGTGTCCTGCACAACGTTGCAACCCGGCGGGGCGTGCCGGTGGACATGGTGGTTCCCCCACATCCCCAACCACATGCACGCCCGCTGTGCATGGGAGGTGAAAGGGCACGTGGTGAGGCAGCCCGGACCCAGCTTGTGGCAAATTATTTCACCTAAAATACACACAGGCCTGGCACATACCAGCTGGCAATCAATGATGACGACAAAAGGGACAGTCAACTGTCACAACCATAACAGCCCAAGATTGTTCACCTGGAAGTGCTACATTATGTGCATCCCTAGCTACTCAAAGACACCCAATGATGTGTCACAAAAAGGCAAAAATGCATGCAGCATGAAGGACTACCCCTTGCTAAATACCACATCAAAATAGTGCCATGTCACCCAACACCTCCCCAACACACCATGGCATGCAATGTGAAAGCAACCAAATGAATGCACAACACATGACACAAGTGTCACAAAGTGCACTGTCCTAAATGGAAACCGGACACACAATATTTGTTCTCAATGAATACAAAAACACACATGAATAAATACTTACCAGCAAGAGACAAACATCAGTACATGGTCAAACAGTGGCAATATATTACAATAAAAAATAAAAGTAGTGCAAGTGTCACAACCTGACTAAGGCAGCACATCGACCCCTTCCAACTGCAGATTGTTGCTGGAAGGCAAATGTATCAGTGAACTGCATACAACATGAACTGCATCTGCAAAGTGTAGTAGCTTGTTAAGACATGAAGAAGGTACATGTATATAAGGAAAAAGTCAGGGATGTAGAACCATACATAAATCCACCATACAGTGGAGATTTCCACAACAATACCCACTAGGGATGTATACACAGTTTCGACCGCAGAAAGACCACACAACTTATGGGAGCCCAATGCCACTGTGTAATTTACTGTCACTTGTTCACACCCTTTGCAAGCCCATGGAAAGGGGAAGCAGGAGGGGTGTGTGTGTCAGGAACCCAAGCATCTAACCCAAAGACAGGACAAGCCTGCATGTGCCCAGCTGGAATACACAGTGGATGCATACGGGAGCCACACAAAGCACCACACTGTAAAAAATAAAACTGGCCATGTGTGGACCAGGGGGGGTGGAGGCCACCCAGGAGGGACGAGGTACAGGGTGCACCCCAACACCCACATGCGTGGATGTTGAGAAAAAACAAAAATACCTCCATGGGCTCATGGCCTGCACGGCTACGCTACAGTGGGAGAACTGCCGTCGCTGTCACCACCCTCTGGTGGTACATCGGAAGGTGGCCGTGATATGGCAGGCAGCCCAGGCAATGCCCGGGCATGCTCCTCCATGGCAGCAAGCATGCGGGTGTGAAAGGTTTGGTTCTGCAGGATGATGGTACGGAGATCCCCATGACACACCTCACAGGTAGCACGCATTTCTGCCTGCATGGCCTTGCGTGATGCCCAGATCTCCTGACGGGTTGCTTGGAGCTCAGCTGAGTGTGTACGTGGCAGCTGCTCCAGCTGCTGTTCTGCCCTTGTACTCCAGGACACCTCAGGTTCACCCAGAGTATCTCTGAGGGACTTGTGTTCTAACCTGAGGGCTTCCCTGTGGGCTGTGACTCTACAGATAAGGCTGTGCGCAGAGTCTCAAGTCCAGCCCGTCGGTCCCTGTCGGACACCAACATGTCCTCCATGTTTGAGTGGCAAATGGAGTCTGTTGCCTGCTGCTGGAGCGCCATCTGCCTTTCAGGGAGAATAATGGAAGTGGCCACCCTCTCCATTGCCTGAGCCATCAGTTCACACGATGCCCCCTGTTTTGCTGCTATAGTGTAGATGTAGTTTTCCCACACAGTATTGCCTGGTGGCGCACAGTCACCGTGTTGGCGGGCACCACACCTGTTTGGGGCAAGGCGATGTGCCCCTTGCTGTGCTGGCACTGCCTGAGGCTGCAGGACTGCATTCCTCCTTTGATCTGCTGGCCCAGGAACAGGAGCAAATATTGTGGAGTGTGACCCTACATCCGTAACCACCACAGGCGGACTTTCCAACACTGAAATCCCCATAGAGGGGTCTATCCCCAGTGCAGGTGGGTTGGACAGAACAGCATCCCTGCCAGAAACACTCACCTGCGATGGCACATATGTCTCAATGTCCTATTCAGCACCTGATTCATAGAGGTCTCCGGAGGTGTACCCAGAGACACCCGTGGACAGCATGGTCTGTAGGAGAAATGGGTTTTCACCCACCACCACCACACATCCTCCACTGGTGCCCGGTTGTGGCTGCGAGTCCTCCTGGGTCTGCACCATCTCCTCCTCCTCAACAGCATCAAGTGCCTCATCATCTGCAAAAACATGAAAGATAACAAATGGAAACAGGCATGAGCACCATAGCACACACATATAGGCCTGAAGAGGCAGAGATCCAGTACATAAATGACACATGTCCCACATGACAATAACTCTGGCATGCATGCACCGTCAATGATTTTGAAGGGGAGTCAAAAAGGACACACTGATGACTGCAAGATGGAAAACCAAAACATGTGCTGCATGCTGTATTGCACTGGCATCAAACATTAGCCTGTGAGTGGTATGGACAATCCACATACATGACCCATGCCAGCACACAGACGGCACGTACCATAGCCATGGCTGATTTGACAAGGACACCCAGATGGTAGCAAATCAGTACTGTCACCCTTCCATGTGAGATGGACATCATGAAATAAAACATGTAAATAAGAGTGAGAAAACACGCATGTGCCACATGCTGCAACAAAGCCAGTGTTCACTGATGCAGTGATGGCAGGCACATGGATACATCAATGGTTGGGCACCTCGACATGGAGGACATAATTCTCATGTTCAACATTCAAACAGGGCCCAAAAATGAGTGTGCAGGCCATATGTAGGTGCACATTACTCAATCAGCCTCATTGTAGAAATGTTTCCCCAAATAAGTCCAGAAATGTGGGCCATTGTGTGGTGTAATCTATGACAGAAGTATGTCACATTTAGGACAGTAGGTCACAAAAATGTCTGGTAAATATGCTAATCATTTCATCCGTCAGGCTGAATGAAGAGGAAAAGAGTATGAACAATGTTGTGGCAAGAGGACAGCTGAAGGCCAAGTGGATTAATGATGTGCAAAAAGTGAACTATGTTCAGAAGGGATACTGTGAAAGGGAAACACAAGGCCGGGGAATGTGTTTGAGGGACCACATGGGTGACCCATAGCAGTCATGACTAGACAGCCTCACCTGGCACTCAATCAGAACACATCACCCAAGCAATATCCACATAGATTGCACACACATGCATGGTCACTCACCGGACATTGCTTCAAGATCTGCTAGGTTTCCCACGCCTTGAATCTGATCCTCTGTGATGAAGCCTCCAGCGACAGACTCATGTTCAGTGAGTTCTTCCTCCACTGGTTGAGACCTACCGCCAGTCACCAGAGTAGAGGCATGATTTGAAGCCAGCTTGTTCTTTGATCTGCGTTTCAGGTCATTCCAGCGCTTAGAGCAATCATCAGCTGTGCGCTTCACAAATCCAAGGGAACTAATGCGGTCTGCGATGGTCTGCCAGTGGGCCCTACGTTGAGCAGTCGTAGTCTTGCACCCTGCAGTCACCACCATTTCGCGGCTATGGGCCGACACATAGCCCACAAGTGCATCTAGTTTGGCGTCATTGAAACTAGGTTTCCTTGACGTGCTGGAGTGTGTAGCCGAGTCTGGGGTCCCAGCCTGTACTGCAAGAGCACCCTTCTTCTTGGAAGGTGGTGCGGTCCCAGAGTGGCTTACGCCGCTCTGGTTGGTAAGGGCAGAAGCGCAGGTGGACTAGGCAGTGGAACTTTCCAAAGGCACGATGACCAAAGGTCTCACTGCAGGCATTGGCTGCAGGGTGATGTTGGCAGGACCAACCTCGGTGTGATGGACTTGGACCTACACTATCCCGGCTGGGAGACTCTAGCTGGGGTGGATTGAGCTGCAGCTGCCCCTGCAGCCTCCTCACCCTGGCTACTTGGGGCAGCAGATGACATTGCTGCCCCAGATCCACGTGGCCTGGTGACAGCAACTTTCACCGCCACACGTGGCTTAGACTTGGTGACACGGAAGACAGCCTGGGAGTCATCCTGTGCCAGTTCTTTTGAGAATATGGGCCAGTTTAACAAGGGCTGAGCTGGGATGGTGTCAGCTACATTTCCCCGAACCATTGGGGGGGAGGGGCCCAGGTGTCCCCGATTGGTCCTCCACACACTGGCCTCTTGGGCCACCCTGCACATCCTGGCCACGTCCCCTACCGCGCCAACCTCTTTGACCTCTGCCACCTTTGCCTCCCTTACTGCTTGGTCGCCTCCCAACCATGGCACTGATGTTGTTGTGCATATGGGAGTTGCAGTAAACAATTGTCCTGGGCAATTGGGTTGAAAGGGGTAGGGTACTTGATGGAATTCATACCTTAGTGCTCTAGCAAGGCTGTCTGTGACCCCTGGGGGAAGATGACGGGTCACGCAACACACAGGCACCCCGAAAACAATATTTAACGTGCACGCAACCCCTGGTAGACGTGGAAAAATGACCCCGCAGTATGCTGTGGCACCCAGAAACACAAAAATAAACGTACGCGTGATACACGCAGCGTACAATTACCTCTGAAGGGGTAAGCGACACACAGGGGCACCCACAGTTGGAATATACGTGCGCGACTCACCGTCTGCCTGGAAAAAGAACAAGAAAAAGACACACTTGTGCATGTTGGCAACACCCCCGCAGAAAGAAGAATTGAACGCTGTCTGAGTAAACAGGGAGTACTAACAGGAACCGTTGTGAAGTAATCGCGTATGAACCGACAAGAAGTACATTAATCACCCGCTCGCTCTCCACAAAAAGCATGTACAAGAAAATTGCGTCCCATGCGTACCTTTTGAGCCAGCCCACACGTGCAACGTCACTTACGCGGGTACGCGCTAAAACCCTTTCCTCCAACTGCACGCGAGACCTGGACATGCAGTTTTTGCACGTGTACAATCAACATGCACCCGTGTTGAGGGAAACGCCCTTGCGAGTCACGTCACAAGGGCCTGTCCTCGAATTACATGCTGACGTGTAGATTTTTCACGTGCCAAATCACTCCGTATCAAGCTGGCCACGCGACAACACACGGAAGACCACGCTCCTGCCCAAAAGGCCATTTACCTGCCCCCCAGAGCCCTGAGCACGCTCCCACCTGCCATCTGCTGCTACCTGCCTGCTGCCCACGTGCCCTGCTATTTGGTGCCTGCACGTCAGCCATCTGCAGGGGTCCAGTTGCTGTGTCCACCCCTGCTGGAACAGAAGACTCCCGACTGGGATACCATCGCTCCACAGCCCAGCCCCAGGACCCAGTTCCCCATCCACACCTGCCTCGGGGGTCGCCATGTCGGGGCAAACACCATCCAAGACCACTGGCGACCCCCAGCCAGACAGGCAGAGGGCTACCACCTTCACCGATAAAGAAGTTGGTATCCTGGTGGAACAAGTTCTGGGGCATTATGATGCCCTCTTCACACCATTGAGCGCCAACAAGGAAGGAAGGGAGTGGATCTGGGAGGACGTAGTGGTTGCCATCAACGAGGAGGGGGTGGCAACCCGCGATATCAAGCACGTCTGGAAGCGCTGGGAGGACTTCAGGTCCAGGACCCTCAGCAAGGCCCGGCACCTCTTTAAGGCAGAGGATGCAGAGGGGTGCCGGGTCAGCCTGAGCAACATCCAGATGAGGGTCCTGGAGCGCATAAGCCCAGCGCTCCACGTCCAGATCCTTGAGAGGCAGACCCGTCTGGAGTTGAGCGGTAAGTGGCCATGCATTGCTGTGTGAAACAGGGCATGTTGCAGTGGCTGGTAGTCCGCTACTTGCCTGTATGTGTGGCATAGGCCATGTATGGATGTGTGTGTGCAGGGACATCATGGTAATGCATGCAAGACCAGTCATGCGTGAACGACATGGATGGTGCATGTGTTCCAATGAAACATGGGGAGCAGCATGCGGAATGCATGCCTGTCTCTGTTCTTGGACATGGATGGGGTGTGAGAGATGGGTGCTGCTCTTATGTACATGTATGGTGTACATGTCTGCGTGTCTAAGTAGCATGTGTGTGACTTTGAAACACCATGAATGCATGACTCATGTCCGTGACGATGTGTTGGTTCACTCATGCAGTCTAGTCATCCTTGTATCCACTGTCTGTGGTGTACGAGCCCTGATGCATGACTCTCCGGTGATGTGTGTGCATGGGATCAGTATGAGCCATGATACATGTGAGTTTGAAGCCGTGTCAATAGAGGCCATTGTACATGGATGCTGATGTTGATTGCATGCGCCTGGCTTGTTATTGCATGTGTGTTATTGCTTCCTGACTAGGGGACTATTGTACAGTACCCTGATGCTTGTGTTCTATGTCTCCCTCTACTCAGCGTCGAGCAAAGAAGAGGTCGGCGACGGCGCTGTGGAGCAAATCGGCGGGGATACCTCCAGCGTGCAGCGACGCAAGGCCCAGCCACCCTCCCAGGAATTGCCATCATCCAGGAGTGAGGGTACTGGTGCCGCGTCTGCCACTACAGCTGTAGCGGAAGGGCCAGGTGAGCCCCCACAGGGGCTTACAATGGCGGAAGACGGTGCGGAGCCATCCAGGTTGGTGGTCTCCACAGAGGAGGAGGAGGCCGCTACTGAGCCGCACATGGGGCCTGGTGGGGGTAGTACCACTGGTGCAGTCCAGGGCAAGGGGCAGGAGGCAGCACAGGTTGCCGCAGAGGGGCCTGTGCATGTCACTGTCCCTGACCCTGTGACTGCACCACCATGCACCAGCAGGGATGCCCCGTCCCAGGCGCCTCTGCAGGTAGGGGGGAGGCAGACGTCATCTGGCACTCCACTACCTGCGGACGAGGAGACCCATGACCGTATGGGGTCCGTCCTGATTGGTGTTGCATTGCGCACGCGTGTCATTCGTGATGACGGGCGTGCTTCCTGGGGGGGGAACACGTACGCCATCACGAAGAGCTGCGTGACAACGTGGCACAGTTGGGAGAGGCCCTGGTCGGAGGGTTCCTACATGTGTCGAGCACTCTGGCAGCCCTCTCCTCCTCTGTGGAGACTATGCGCCAGTCATTCTCCCTGCCGTCTTCCGGCCCAGATTCCACCAGGGCCCCCTGTAGACCTGGCAAGACCAACATAGCAAGCTTGGTGGAGATAACCCCTGCCACAGTCGGGAGTCGGAGGTCCAGTAGGGGTGGACACCCCACCAACTGGAGACCAGCAGATGGAGGATGTGCCGGCATCATCGGGCAGGGCACATGGACAGCAGCAGCAGGCTCAAGGTGGGAGCGATGATGGCTCGGGATCATCAACATCAGAGGGGCAGGCATCGGCCGGAGGGCAGGAGGACCCTGGAATGGGAGTGTCTTCCGTGTGGCAGCGGTTGGGCCAGCGGATAGATGCGGAGCGGCGGCGGGCGGAAGAGGCACGGCTCACCATGGTCAGGGCGGAGTTCTCCATGCGCAGGGCGTTGAGGCGGGCCGAGTGCCTCGAAGCAACTCGCAGGGAGTTGGAACAGGCCATGACTGCATCCCTGCGAGACCTCGGGGCCAGGGCAGAGGCCCGCCTCCGGGACATCAACATGGAGTTCGATGATGCCCTGGCCCGGGACATCACAGAGTGAGCCGTAGGACTTGCCCGCCGCCATTGTATAGTTTCCTTTCCGTTTTCATTTCTGTTGGGGCGCTTGGACAATGCCCACCTTTTTGTATATAGTTCTTCATTAGGTAGTGTTTTTTGTAGGTTTCATTTCAATGGTTGGGCTCATGGACCCTGGATTTGTACTTTGTAAATAGTTCTTCACTGGATTTCACTTCTTATTTTTGATTTTTCCATGGAGCAATGGTTTTATCTTCTTTTTTCACTTTGGATTTGTTTTGCTGGACTGACACTTCGGACATGTGCTTTTGGATTGATTTGGATTCTGCTTTCCTACATTTTTATTTTATATTTTGGACATGCAGCTTTTTGATCATCATTTCCATTCATGTGTGTTTCATTTCATTCCCTTGCTTTTGTGTTTAATACATTTTTATTTCCTACTTCAATGTGTGGTATTCTATCTTTGGTTTCATGCATGTCACAATGTGTGTTTTCTCAATCACATGCACCCATTGTGTGGGTGTGACAGAAATGTGTTGATGTGCATACTTGCCATTTGGGATGTATCATGTGATGGGGATTTCATTGTGGGGTGGATGGAATACCTGGTTGTGTGTTTGGACTGAGGTGGCGTGGGGTGTGATTTGGGTGGCCATAAGGCCCATGATTGTGGATCGTCATGAGGTGTTGGGGGGAGGGGTGGAACATGAGTCGGGGCCTGCTAGCAGGTGCCTGTCACTGCTGGGTGGGTGAGTGGGTGGGGGGACATGAGTTGGGGCCTGCTGGCAGGTGCCTGTCACTGCTGGGTGGGTGGGGGTGTAGGGGGACATGTGTCGGTGCTCACTTGTGCATGATGACATGTTGGCTGGCTGGGGGGCATGGCCAGGGGTGCAGAGTAATCCCCTGTGTTGTGGGCTGCCTGCAGGGCCTGGGGAGGGGGGAGAGGGAACACCGGGGAGGACACACACTGCCAAATCACGTTGAGGCACACCAGGAATGCACGTACACCTCCCGTGGCAGTGAAAACGCATGTAAAACTCCCCGTGCACCCCCAAAATACACGTACCCCGCTCGCACAAGGCCTATTGTGTGTGATTCTCCCTGCGCACCCCCGAAATACACGTACCCCGCTAGCACAAGGCCTATGGCCTGTGATTCTCCCTGTGCACCCCCGAAATGCACGTACCCTGCTCGCACAAGGCCTATCGCGTGTGATTCTCCCCGTGCACCCCCGAAATACACGTACCCCGTTCGCACAACGCCTATCGCGTGTGATTCTCCCCGCACACCCCAAAATACACGTACCCTGCTCACACAAGGCCCATCGCGTGTGATTCTCCCCGCGCACCCCCGAAATACACGTACCCCGCTCTCCAAGGACTATCGCGTGTGATTCTCCCCGCGCACCCCTGAGAATACACGTACCCCGCTCGGAATACATGTATCCCGCTCGCACAAGGCCTATCGCGTGCGATTCGCCCCGCGCACCCCTCGGAATACACGTACCCCGCTCGCACAACGCCTATCGCGTGTGAAACTTCCCGCGCATCCCCCAAATGCACTGTCCCGGCCCTGTGAACTAGTGCAGGGTTAGCGCTGCCCTTTGCGCTGAATTGGGGATTTCAATGCCTTATCCTTGCGCAAGGGGCGTTCTTGGGGGCGTAACTGGCGCTGCAGGATGTTCTCTGCGCCAGCGCTCAAAATGGCTTTGATATTCCATGAATACACGGTGCGCCAGAATGCTGTTTAGCGTACACGGCTGGCACACGTTGGTGCACGCTAGCGCTCTGCGCTGCTCGCGCGCACTGCCTCTGCGCTGAAATCTATGAATGACCCTGTTAGAATTGAAAGCATACTCCCAATTTAGAACCAGGAAGCAAAAACACATTACCCTGAAAATGTTATTGGTAAAGCTGCTGGTTTCATCGCTCCTAATCCAGTCGGCGGCTCTGCCCATCCATGGGCATTGACCTGTTTCAACAGGTTCCCAAGATAGTCTGTGTAGCTCCACCCATTTCAAGGTATTCTAACAAGGCACCAGAAGCTGGAATCTGATTGGAATCAGATACAGAAGTGGCATGATTCAAAGTGAGATTTACATATAATAAAAGAAAACCCAACTATCCCCCACTCTAGAGGGATTCCCCTACCTAATAAACAATCTCGGGTCGGTCTAGTCAGAATGTCTGTTCAACTAATAAATCCCTCCTGCGTCAAAACTCCTGATCGAGCCCCAGCACTACTAACAGAAAATAACAAAATGCTATTCAGGAGGATGGCTCCCTCCTCCTGATTATCAGCAGGTTTGAACCTTCCAACACTAAACACTTAGAATTTAAAATCAGGATGCCAGGAGAATGACTCCCTTCTCCTGACTCTGTTTCAACAAATATTTCCAAGGTTTTAGTTTGTCTGTTACTCTAGAGTCACAGGAGAACGTCTCCCTTCTCGTGATATAAATAGTTCCTTGGTATGATCAACAAACACTTTAAGCGCTGTAACTCCTGCCACAGTTCCCCCAGCGGTGTTGCACTTTCCTCCTTTCCATGCTGGGTAATGGTCTAAAGAGTGTCTTTGCTTCTCTGATGATTTACCAAAGATTCCCAACTTTGGACAGTATCTCTCTTGATGAGATTGGTATGATGGCGCTTTACCTTTCACCCACACTGCAGTTCTTTTCTTCAGTACTTTCTTCACCACTACTGTGCCGAGGGAGGCCACCCCGGCATTGAGATGACAGTCTTTTTCCCCCAGTGGCTTTATCTCCCCACTGGGCCAAAGGAGATCACTTTCAATGCACAGTCTTTCACTAGAAGCATTATCTCTGCCACTGGGCTGAGGGAAGATTACTTCTGATGCACAATCTTTCACTAGAAGCATTATCTCTGCCACTGGGCTGAGGGAAGATTACTTCTGATGCAGTCTTTCACTAGAAGCATTATCTCTGCCACTGGGCTGAGGGAAGATTACTTCTGATGCAGTCTTTCACTAGAAGCATTATCTCTGCCACTGGGCTGAGGGAAGATTACTTCTGATGCAGTCTTTCACTAGAAGCATTATCTCTGCCACTGGGCTGAGGGAAGATTACTTCTGATGCAGTCTTTCACTAGAAGCATTATCTCTGCCACTGGGCTGAGGGAAGATCACTTCTGATGCAGTCTTTCACTAGAAGCATTATCTCTGCCACTGGGCTGAGGGAAGATCACTTCTGATGCACAGTCTTTCACTAGAAGCATTATCTCTGCCACTGGGCTGAGGGAAGATTACTTCTGATGCACAGTCTTTCACCAGAAGCATTATCTCTGCCACTGGGCTGAGGGAAGACTATTTCTGATGCAGTCTTTCACTAGAAGCATTATCTCTGCCACTGGGCTGAGGGAAGATCACTTCTGATGCAGTCTTTCACTAGAAGCATTATTTCTGCCACTGGGCTGAGGGAAGATTACTTCTGATGCACAGTCTTTCACTAGAAGCATTATCTCTGCCACTGGGCTGAGGGAAGACTACTTCTGATGCACAGATTACCCGTTCTTTCTCTAGCAGCCTTTCGCTCCGCCATCTCTGTGTTCCCATCGGATCTCCCAATCCTCCCTTTACCTTCTTCTGAGCTGTGGCACATCACTGGTTCATCCTGGGACTGGGGTCCATGTTGGCCGCTACTCTGGTTTCTCAGTTTTGTTTCTGCTGGCCCGCAAAGGCTCTGCAGTCCTTGTCTCTGCACAGTGTTGGTGTAGTTGTTGGACCGAATGGTCCACCTTGTCAAGGTCACGCCACCGTTTCTCCTCCCTGGTCTGACAGTCGGGTATGCTCCTGCTAGACCCCCACAGGACTCTTCGCTTAGTGTCAGCGTTCTGCAGTCTGTGCTCATAGTTTATACCTCCCGCCTGCAGTTTGCTCCACTCCTGCTGCTGTTCCCAGCTGGGCCTGAAACTTTGTTCATTTCATTGCCTCTTTTTAGACAATGTTGCCAGTTCCTTCACAGCGGACTATCATAGTCCTTTATCACCGTCAAGGGATTGATCTTCCTACCTCCTCTGGGCCTCGTCGTCCAAGTACCCAAAGAGTCTACCGTGTTGCAATATAACACGTTGGCACTATGAATAGTGTTCTAAGACTGTGATGGGTAGATTGGGGTTTCAGAGGGGAATGGGCTCAGGGAAGGGAACCACAGAATGAACGTCTCAATCCCAAGAGGGGAATCCTCCCCTGGAAGACCCACCTCACCCCCCGACCCCCGCATTTTACCAGCCCTAAAAGAGTTATTGGTTAGCTGCTGCACCACCCTAGCCTTACAGGGAAGGTCTCCCTCCTGAGAACCGATGTTATCCAATGATTCTTTACATTATAGGGTTGAATCAGGCCTAATCTAATTTTGGAAGACTTCAAATAGCCAATCATTGTCAGCAGTGCCATGGTGCATTTTCCAATACGTTGCCCTTTACTTTTCTGCTACTTTGGAATGGGATCGTTCTGTAAACAATGAAAGTAACAGTGGAGTGTCAGACACTTACCCACTCCACTCCCATTATCCAAGAGTTTACTATTCCAACACTTTACAATAGGCTTAAAAATGAAGTGAATGTTTTCTATTTAGAGAAGATGTTCACGGCAAATATAAACAAGAATTGCTCCCCTGAAAACTAAAAGGTATTGTCTTTTTCATATGCAAAATTAATTAACAGCCACATTCAGCTGAATGTCTGCATGATTTAGTTCATGTTCTGAAAACGGATGTAGACGGCAAAGAAGTGCACGCTCCAATGTCACATTGTGGCATCCGTCATGTGTGTTTGTAACATGTTTAACCGAGCACAACGTAGCTTATTGTACAGCATGTTCAAAGCATTGCAGGCCCCACATGTATTTGTGCTTGTTACAGAAAATAAAAAAATGAATACCACATTTGAAGGAGTGCGTGTGTATGCAAAATGTGATGAACCAAGCAGTAATGTAGCATCCTCTAGTCGTTCATATATAGTAAATGTTTTTTCTGAATTACAGACTTGCATGCCAATAGGCTTAACAAACATTTAAGTCTGAGTCGCTTAAGGAATGTGAACCCTTGTCAGCCTAGCGAGGTCCATCATCCGTTTCTGTTTCTATTGGTTCAAGGAGTGTACAGGGGAATACACCGTGCCAATATTAGTCTTCTTGGACGGAGCCACAATAGTGGGCCGCACATCAATGAACTCAGCAGCAGATGAATCTTATATCAACCTGGTTTCCATAGAGGGAACCCGCAGCTCAGTATTAAAATCACACCAGAAAGAGGTTATAAAGGTCCATGATCACATTACCCACATGTATGCCTGTTATAGAAGACAGGCAAGTACTCTCCTTTCTGCCAGACCAAAGGCAAGCCCAGGGGCAGGATACCCGACCCAGGTTTGATGACCAGAGGTGAGTGGAGGGGAGACGGGATACAAAGAGACTTGCTCTCAATGTTATCCTATGAAGGATGGGGAAGGTGGACAGGTGCACTGACGATTTTTTTTTTTATTGTTCATTTATAACGCGCTTAATACCAGCGAGTGGTTTCTAAGTGTGGGAACGGGATTCGAACCTGTGTTGCGCAGCGTTATCTTGCTTCCAAGACATACGCGTTGCCCCTGAAGTATCCTTCCGCCCCCGCTGCTCACTTAGCCCCGCTGGCTTAGACTTTGCCAGATGTCACTCTGAATCGTCTGGGGGATCAATGTTCGGCCCTCTGTTCCGATGAGGTGCCCAGGAGTTGCAGGTTCGATGATTCTTCTAGTGGGGTGCAACTGAGACAAATGCAGAAATCACTGATGCAGACCTCTTCAAGACACTTTACAGACTAGGGGAAGGCGAGTTCCAGCAACGGCTACTGTTTGCAGGTGAAGACAGGTGTCCTTCCAGTCGCAGGACAGGTTAATTTGTGGAGAAGTCGACTTGTGGCACAAGGTGGCGACCAAGGCTCCGGGTTTAAAAGGTTGAACAGAGACTGTTCTGGCGAGGTAGCCCACGAGAGAGCTGGCCAGTCCACCGGGCAGTCCAGGGACACTTCCGTAGGCTCGGAAGGGCTGGATCCTCAAGAAGGCATTGAGACTAATTGGTCCCAGTAGTCCAAGGGCTGAAGCACAGCTCAGGGTCTTTGTAGATCAGGCAGAGGAGCAGGGCTTTACAGAGCCAGACACTGGTAAGAATGCTGGGCAATCCAGGGGTCGGCTTCAGCTGTCTACACTGCTTGGGAGGGATTCTTAGCTCCCAACGTAGATCTCCAGAATGGCTACAGGAGTCCTTCTCTTATCCAAAATCGCAGCTGAAAGCAAGTCCAAGCCAGAATGGCTACAGGAGTCCTTCTCTTATCCAAAATCGCAGCTGAAAGCAAGTCCAAGCCCACCATTGGTAAGGATCTGCACCATTCAAACAGCCAGCAGCGGTCCAATCAGGGACAACTATCCCAAACAGACTTTCTGGTACCAAGGATGTAGAGTGGGAAAAAACACACACACACACACACACACACACACACACACACGCGCACACGCACACGCACACGCACACGCACACGCACGCGCACGCGCACACACGCGCACACACGCGCACACAAGCAACAGCCTTCCTGAGTAAGCACAGCTGTTTTGGGGCACACGCGCGCACACACACACACGCGCGCACACACGCGCGCACACACACACACACACACACGCGCACACAAGCAACAGCCTTCCTGAGTAAGCACAGCTGTTTTGGGGTACTCGTCACATTTAATAGCCATACGTGGTCAACGCGAAAGTGAACATAAAACATAATGGAAAAACAGTACGAATGTAACTGCTGCAACCAGCTTGTCTTTTGGCACCTATAAAAGTAACCAACCATTCCATGTGTAAAAAACATAGATGATACAAAAGTATCCCTATTTCACTGCACTGTAAGGTGCTGTGTGCAATGTTAAAAAGTACAAGAATTCAAAGGGAAACGAAGTACTGATGGACTGATCTTTTTCCCCATAACATGCTAGCAAAAGGCAAGAGAAGTGAAGCTGAAAGCTTTACTTCTCTTCAAAAAGTCAGAACAGGTTTAAAAACAGAGCAAAAAGGATGGGGGTCCATAGGAACTATGCGGGAAAGTTGCAAAAAGAAAATCTTTCCCCAACAACCATGGTCTGCTTTATAGATGTAGAGCTTGGACGGTGTGTGCTGGAGAAACCAAGATTAGCTGGGGTGCTCCTGTTACGTAGATCCTGTTTGTTTACTAAGAGGTTGAGTTGTGTATTGTGATCCTTTCTAGCAAGTCCACCATGTTCTCGTCTGGATTTAGGCAGAATCAACAGTACCTTGATGATTAATAACCCAAGACAGAAGAGCAGCTCTACCTGAGACGGTGGATCGTTCTCTCCACAAATGTCTTTAATTTTGTGGTTTTCCGTACTAAAAATTAGGAACCGTCACTGAACTTATAGTAGAATTATGAGGGAATACTGGTACAAGGATAATCCACATCTATTATTTGCACACTCACCTGCAAATGTTTAGGGAAATTGAAAATGGTGGGTACTGCTCCCTCGCGGAGGCGCACTGTTTGGCCTGTTCGGTCGAAGCATTCTTCTGTGAAGTGTGTGGAACACAAGCTGCTGCTTTTCGTTGGCTGCCAGGGTTTGCCATTGGGCAGCAGCCGTCGGAGTGCCAGAACCCATTTCTTCCTTCGCACAGGATCTTTTGGAAACCTACAAGCAAACAGTAACATTGTCAAAACAAGAAGGGATCGCGTACAACACCTCAAGTCCTAGGTGAAGGCAACACACATTGGACAGCTCCAAGACGATCTGTTATGTGATACTTACTTGCACTCGTATGAAACGTGCGCGACAAAGTACAATCCCAGAAAATTCACATCATGATGCAAGTCATTTTACACACTAACCATTTAAGTAAATGTGAAATCTATCAATTTTCACAAGAAGCCTAGATAAGATCACACTCGTCCCTATTTTTACATAACTCTACAAACACTGATGAATAATCCCCCGCAGGAGCTTGCATCACTCGTCGCACATTACAGGTATCACAAAGTAATCACGCATTGCAGCAATAAATAGGTTTAGGTTTTCAGACCTGAAATCTGTTATCAAAGTGACCCCATCATCCCCTTATCCTTTAGCCAATACCCACATAACCATCCCCATGCTCGTGCTGAATGTTCGCTGGTCGGGGCGGTAACCAGTGATAATATTGCCACAAAAAACAAAGCTAAATAAAACAGTGGTGAATATTTAACGAAATACTTAAATATCTACAAATAAATCAACAATGTAATCGTATATAAGGTCCCATATAGTGCTTTTACTAATGTACTTAATATTTATATGTCATGTAGTTCACTATTTTCACCACTGGATGCCGCTGTAAAAGTTCAATCCAATGTAGTTCCCTTTTTGTCCACTGGAGGCTCTCATTCGTTTTGTTTTCCAGTTACCCAGGCCCGCCATTTTCATTCTTCAGTGTTTCCAGCAATGCCCCAGGTGAAGGAGTTCCTGCATTCATCACGGCCTTGGATTTTATTGACAAACTTTTTTTTCCTCCTATGTTTTGGCTAATCCATTGTTGGATCTTTGTATTTATTTCCAGATTACTTTTTGGATGTCTTTTACTTGGTGGCTTGGTTTTATGATTTTTTTTTATCTGGACACAGTTTGGATCGCTGGATTGCTTTTGGGATCTTGGATTTCTTCATATTTTCAGATGGATTTTCTCTTGAAATCTTTGAATTTTGGAATGCTTTCATAGGGCACTGTTTGATCAATGGATTGCTTTCGGTACCTGCATTTTTAGGGTGGCTTTTTTCCTGGATTCTATGGTTTTTTTAATGCTTCTGCTCTGGATACAGTGTTTCGATCGCTGGATTACACTTTGTTTTTGGATCTTTTTTCCTAGATATTTTGGTTTTTGGAATGCTTTCTTTGGATACAGTGTTTGGATTACTGGATTACTGGATTACCTTTGGGAACTTGGATGCCCATTTATTCAGGATTTCTGAACGATTTGACAGGTTAAGGTTCTTGGAAAGGTGTATCTTTTCTTTGAAATCGAAAAAAAAACCATAACTTTTTGGAACGGTGCAACACTTAGAAGGATATTTACAACATGAAGTTTGGTCAATTTAATATTCTAACTTTTTATTCCTCAACACCTGTGATTGCTGAATTTTGTAATGGCTATTAGTCACATTTTTATATTTGAAGTTAAACGCAATGTGCAATGGCATTTTTGGGCATATTTGTTTAAATAGAATTCCACTTGACCATCCCCCTCTTACCGAGTTTTTATTTTTGCCATTTCATTCTATTTTGGATGCCTCTGGCAAATGGCTCAGCAGGACTTTCCAGGAATTGGCAGCCTTGATGGTTGCAAATAAGTGTCTTTACATTGACACATAAGCGGCAGTAGCCAAACCGCTCGCAGCATCAAAGAGCCAGAGGGGACAGACTGCCGAAGGAGTGCATGCATGTAAGCGCAATAACAAAACCAGCAGCCACCGGTTGTGAAAGACTGGAGGGCCTCAGAGGCCAGGCATCCTCTGCCAATAACAGCGGTACAAGGAAAATAGCTAACAGTACATACAAGTAAACAAAACAACAAGGCTGCGTACAAAGAATGTGAAAAGCAGCGTCCAGTCACCTACTCCGAACTGGCGAATACCAAGTCAGTAAAAGGAAAGTAAAATATAATTAAATAAAAGGAAAAAGAAGTGGCTTTTAAAAAGCAGATAACCGTGGAAGCAAGACGGTTCTAACCAGAGTCAATTTGGAAAGGGCTCATAAACCCTTGTTTTTTTGATTTATATTAAATTAATACAATTGTGTGGGTAATTGCATCTCTGGAAGAGTAATCCACCAACCAGAATCCTCTTTCATAAGCTCATGCCAAAAGCATAGTGAACACCTGTGTCCTGCTGCAGGGTGCAACATTTGCACTCACCACTAACTAGTGATATTTGACTCCTGGTGAATAGTAAATGGTGTGGTGAGTGTATGTAAACAATTGAGATGGCGAGTGACTGAATTTCTGCACCCTGCTGCGTCAGTAGCATGATCGCCAGTCAGTGTCACACAGCAGGTTCAAAGGTCACAAGTGCACCTTTGACAGCTGCAGTGACCACCCAGATTCTACAGCAGAGAGGCTGCATTTAAGGTATGAACCTCCTGTTCCAAAGCTATGGAACAGTGTTTGCTGTCCTAGTGGCACAAACTTTAAATACAAGCCACATCGGAGTTTAAGGTTTGGTGGCCAGCATTTCTCAAAATGATCAAGCCACATCAATTTGATATCACTCGTGTCCGTCCTGGGAGTCCAGTTCTCCTGCTGAAGGGTTCGATGTATTCTCCTCCAGGCATTCCATCATTGCTGCTGCTTGCAGGACTGGAAGCCTTGGGGAGGTGGGTGGACGGGCCTCACAAATTTCCTTTGTGAGGGCAGGTAACAGCAACCCCAGAGAAAGCAACGAGTCTCCACAGGAAGCTGTCCTGGGGACAGAGAAGAAAGGGCACTCCCATTCACAAAAGGATTAGCCTCACACAAGGACCCGTCATCCTGTTGAGAATGGAAAGGGTAGACTGAGGGAGCTCTATACAGCTAGATGAAGGTTCCACCATCTTGATTCTCTCTGCTTCCATCCTTCCTTCCTGTACGCTCCATGTACTTTTCCACAAAGCACTTTGGGTGTGTTGTCAGAAGATAACGTCCACTTGTTCTAAGAACAGGGGCATGATCCCTAAAGCAGGCTAGCTTTGGCCCAATCGCCTATGGGCTTTTGCTATCAAAAGAAGGATTCTCCCACTCCTCCTATAATTCGTGCACTTGAACAAAAAAACCTGAGGAAGAATTAATCCGACTTCCCCAAAGTCCTCCACCAGGGAGGTGAAGACTACCTGTGGAGGCGAGCTCCGTGCCTTGCCCATCTCCAGGGACCATTGGATGCAAATTACTGGTGGGACCAGGCCTGTCTCTCTGCCAGCCACTATAGTACTAAGGACCTTGTCATACTGAGGGAGACCTACAGTTGTGGACCAGCCTCTCCTGTGTGTGGGATTGAGAGAGCAAGGACTGAAAACGTATCCTTGAGTCCCTTGATGGAGACTCACTGCAACTGAGATTCAAGGCATCCAGAAACCCTGCGTTTTGGCCATCTAAACAATTCAAACTAGGATTCACACCCGCTTGACATCAAACCATCAGGACCCTCCGTAGCTGCCTTTAGCAATCACCTGCTCTTCGAACTGGTAAACAGCACTTTCAGGCCTGTTCGCCACTGTCTAGCCATCTGCTCTTTTATATAGTGCCACTAACACGTAGGCTTCAGGCCGCTCACAAAGAAAACATAGAAAGACAATGAACGGGGAGAACCTACACACAGAAAGGACGAGCCATAGAAAATGAAGTTTGTCATTTAACCAAAGTTCTTCATCAAAGAAGAACGTCTTCAAATGTTTTTTTTTAAAAGAGCAGTCGAATTACTGTCAGCAAGATGTTTAGGAAGTAGATGCCACAAAGCAGGGGCACAGTAATCAAAACTGGCTGCCCCGGTTTTCTTCAGACGAGTACGTGGTTGACTCAAATACTCGACCACCAGGGATGTGTTTGCTGAAAGGGAGGAGCATGCCCAAAAAAGGATGCTGTTGTGTTATGTTAGAGAATTTCGAAAGTGCACGTTCACCCGGAGGTATCTTGGCGCAGGGGTAGACAGAGGTGCAGCAGCAGACACTAAAACAGATAGGTCTTGAGATCATGACGGAAAGCCAGGTGGTTTGCGCTGGCACGGAGCTGAAAGGGAGGCTGTTCCAAGTTATAGCAGGCCTCACAGAAAAAAGGCACAACCGCCCATCCGGGACAACCTAATACGAGGAACAGCGATCAGAAGAGCCGATTGGGAGCGTAGGGGCCGAGATGGCACATAGCGGGAAGATTTTTCCCATATGCATTCGGCGCCTCGAATTTAGAAAGCGCGATGTACCAGGCACAAAGAATTAAAACAGGATGGACTTCTCAATCGGCAACCAGTGTAGTTGTCTGAGCAACGGCTCATGTGGGCACGAAGATGAGGACGAATCACCGCCCAAGCAGCAGAGTTTTGGAGCAATTGAAGGCGTCTGGTAAGGTGGCTCGGCTGACCTAAGTAAAGAGAGTTACAGTAGTCTGTGGTCCTCAGGACAAGGGCAGCCACCACAGGAGCACGATGTTTGATAGGAATAAAGGGGAGCACCTTACGCAGAATTAAAATCCCCGGATTTGCATACAGACGCCATCTGGGGTGCCATGGAAAGGGAGGAGGAAAACAGAACATCTAAGTTCTTGACTGAGGTTGCAGGTGTAGGACACATGCCTAATGAGGAAGGCTAGAAGTCAGGGGTCCAGAAGGCGTGGGGCTTAGGGGTGACCACCATCAGTACCTCGGTTTTAGAGTCATTGAGCTTTAGCCAATTGGTCGCAATCCAGGCGCCAAGATCTTCCAGTCAGCTTCGTAGAGACGCAGTATCAGCCCTGGTGAGATCAAGACGCACCAGGATCTGCGTATCATCGGCGTACGAATAATATCTGAAGCCATGCAACAGTAAGAGAAGTAGAAGGGGGCAGATGTACATGTTGAAAAGGATGGGGAAAGAGAGCCGATCCCTGCGGGACGCCACAAAGGAGCAGTCCGGGGAGGGAATAGAAAGGAGGCAGAGACACCGACTGGGTCCGGTCGGTCAGAAAGGCTTGGAACCAGTCAAAGAACTGACCGGAGATGCCAGCGTCAGACAGCCGCACTAGCAGAATGGAATGATCTACAGTATCAAAGGTGGTGGATGATAAGTCCAATAAGAGAACCGCACCCACCCAGCCCTGATCAACCAGCCGGGCAAGGTCGCCCATAACAGAGTTGAGTACAGACTGGGTTCCCCTTCTGTGATATAAGGGAGTCGCTCAGTGGCAGTGCCTTTAAATCAATGTAAGAGGTATGGCATCTGCAGGAGAGGCAGACTTCAGGCCATGAATGCCTTTAAGTATCTTGGGGGCAGAAAACACCGGAAAAAGACTACCACAATGCCATGCTGCTTGCTTTGCATAAAAACAAAATGTATTGCTGGGGTCACCTCGCTTGATCAGCTCTGGCCGTGCGAGCCACGGCCGGAGCTCTAGGACAGCCTTGGGCACCTGTCTTCCATGTGGGTCGGCCGTCCCCTAGCCCAGCTGTGGTCCCAGTGAGGCCCAGCAGTGGTCCCGGGGAGCCCTGGCGCGGTCCCTATCCCTTCCTAGACGGAAAACGTGTAATGCAGCCCAACCTGAGCTCAAGGGCGATCGGGTGTGATGTCCCCGGCCTTGGGTGTCTGCCTCGCACGCCGATCGACCGCCCCCCAAGCTCAACAGTGGTCCTGGAAAGCCCCTGCGGGGTCCCTGTGCCTGCCCGGAGGGAATAGCTGCAGGGCAGTCAGACCTCCAGGATGGTCAGGGGCGATGTCCCTGCATTGGGTGCCCGACTCCCACATGGGACAACCGCCCCCATTCCCAACGGTGGTCCCCGTGATGCCCCGGCAGGGTCCCTTATCCCTCCCTAGAGGTAAAAGCTGTAACAGGGCACAGCCAGAGCTCCAGAGCGGTCCGGTGTGCTGCCGCTGGCCTTGGCACCCCGTCTCCCATGTGGGTCGACTGTCCCCAAGACCAGCAGCGGCCCCAGGGATCCCCGGCTGGGTCCCAATCCCTTCCTGGAGAGAAAAGCTGTAACGCGACCAGTGCTTCATGGCTCCTGTGGGTTGTCCAGAAGGCCAAAAACGCTATACATTTCGTCTAGAAAAGCGTTTCGTGTATCAGTGTTTAGACTTTTCTCCTTGCGCCCAGGACAGTGCACCCGCACATGTGATGCCGTTATCATCGGGACACCTGTGGGAAGGTAGTACATGGGGATTCTTTTGGCTGTGATAACGTTTTCATACATTTTCTACTGCGGTTTGTTATACGACCCTATCTTTTCCCAAATGTACCCTACATTTAGTCGCTGCTTTAGACAGTGTACTCTTGTGACCTGCGCAAGTCTCCGATCATTCAAAAGGACAGTCTGTGTATGCTTGGCATTCTTCACCACATTGGTTTTTCTTATTTTCAAATGCCAAGTCAGTCAGTCGATGCCGTCAGCATAAAAATACTTTGTACAATAGCTTGGCTTTTGCCTCGGGCCATTGCTTTTTTTGTGAGACGTGTGATTTTCTAACTAGGAGTCAGGGGGAAAGTAGCTGTGCATTGTTTTTCTGTATATTCATGGAAGCCATGACCTTAACAGTGCAAACATGTCCAACATATGTAGTTTCTTAGTTACACACAGTAAATATATACAGGAATACAATGGGTACAGGGAGATACATATGTACAGGTAAAACAGTGGGTACAGGGAGATACAATTGACAGAATTTATTGGGCAGTGAATAGTTTACATTATATACATTTTAGGCAATATACAGTTACGCAGGTAATGGTCAAACTGTTGCATGTTTGTGGGAATTATGAGCTATACAGCTTTGTAATGCATACGGTGCATCATTTGAGATCAACCCGTTTTTCATGTCTTTCCTAAATGTATAGGAGGATTGGTCTGCTCTTAGTGTAGTAGGTAGGAAGTTCCAGAGTTGAGCCATGACTGGGAAGCTGCTGCCACCTGCTTTTTTAAGTTTGTACCTGGGCACTTGTAGGCAGTTGGAGTAAGAGGACCTAGGAGATGATGAAGTAGGACGTGGTGATTTTTGGAGGTATTGCTTGGCTGCGTTATTGAGGCTTTTATAAGTGAAGGATGCTGTTTTAAGCTGTAGTCTCTCCTTGATGGAGAGCCAGTTGTTGTCACGTCTAGTGGCAGATGTGTTGTCTGCCAGGTATGCTCATGGCAGTCCCGAGTGCATTATTCTGTAGGATCCGGAGTTTCTTGATAATATATTTGTTAACGCCTAGGTACAGCGCATTACAATAGTCCATTTTGGATGATACTAGGGTACCGGCTAAGGTAGTGCAGCTCTTCACAGATAGAAAGGGTTTGCAAGAGTGTATAAGCTTGCATGTATATGCTGTCGCAGAGGCTGTTGCACTAACTTGTTTGCGCATGTTCATGGAGGAGTCTAGGTAAAAACCCAAAGTTTTTACCTCGTTAGCAACTTTAATAATGTTTCCATCAATGCTGAAGGAACTGTATTGGTTCACTTAGTTTATTCATGTTAGTAGGAGTGGCTTAGTGGAGAAGCTGTCTTCTCATCATTCAGGCAGAGACCGGCCTCAATGATGAGGTAGATTTTATTTATGAGGGTAAGATCTCTGTGATAATCGCCAGTTAGAGGTATGAGGATCTGGGTGTCATCTGCATAATTAGTGTAGGTGACACCCAGATGGTCCAGATCATCAAACAATGGTTTAGTGAACACATTGTACATGGTTGGCGATACACAAGATCCTTGTGGAACTCCACAGGAAATTGGGATAGGGTCGGCTGTGGCAGAGAAGACTCATGGATCTATTGTTTAAAAAGGAGTTGATCCATGATGTTGCTTCTGTTGAGAAATGTACCGTTGTGTAAAGGTGCTTAAATAACACCTTATGATCAACCAGATCAAAGGCGGCGGACAAATCCAACAGAAGCAAGAGTGTCGATTTCCCTTTGTCTTTCAGATTGTCAATCTGGATCTTTAGGTCAATCAGGGCAGTTTCTGTGCCGGGCTGGGGCCTAAAGCCAGATTGGCAGAGTCTGAGTAGCTTAGTAGTTTCCAGATAGTTTATTTGGTTGTAAGCGACATTTGTCGATGATCTTTAGTAGAAAAGTGACTGTCGTGATAGGTCTGAAATTTGTCGGTATGTTTGGGTCTAGTGATGTTGGTTTTAATAGTGGTAGTACAAGAGGCATTGATCAATGAGGTGAGGAAAGGGGCGAGTACACTCCCTGCTTCTCTTATGACAGAAGCTGGGCAGGCATCACCTTGACAGTTGGAAGGTTTGAGTGAGGTTATGATTTTTTGCACTTCTTGGGGAGACACTGGGGTGAATTTGAAGCGTTCGGCTGGCTATGGGGTAGTAGGGCTCCGATTCCCAATGTTCCCCTGAGGAGGCAAATTTCGTTTTTGAGCATAATTATTTTATTGGCTTGTGCCTCTTGAATTTTGGTGCACCTTTTTTATCTTTAATGCAGTTGTCTGTTGGGGGTGGGGGGGATTGAAGTTCTCTTAGGATGATAAACAGTTCTCTAGTACCAGAGCTTGCTTTGTCGGTCCTATTGTTAAATGTATCACATTTAGCTGCAAGAATGTCTTCTTTATAGGTGGCTGTAGTTTTTAGTAAGATGTCTTTATTCGCTGTGGAAGGTTTTCTTTTCCAGATAGTTTCAAGTCTCCTTTTTTTCATTTCTTTACATGTTTGAGTTTGGGAGAGAACCAGGTGTTGTGCTCTGGGTTTGCTTTTCCACATTTTTAGACGGGCAATAGCGTCTAAGACTGAGGTAATAGGTTGGTTATATAGATTCACTAGCTCTGCCGGATCTGAAGAAGGTGGTAGAGGTTTAAGCAATGGATGGAGGAATGGTTTAAGGTTGTCTAACGTGATATTTTTCTTATTCCTAGTTTGAATGGGTGGAGCAATTGATCTCTCTCTACCCGGCAAAGTGCAATTTTGCAGGTTAAATGTTAGTAGAAAGTGGTCCGTCCATGATTGCGGTTCTATGGAGGTCATATTCATTGCACAGTTGAGGTCTGCTACCCAGTCTAGGGTGCATCCTTTATCATGTGTGTGTAAGAGGGCTCTGAGTGAGCCCTAGCTCAGATAAGGAGTTGGCCATAGTCCGAGCAGATTGGTCTGTGGGGTCATTAAATCCTAGATTGAAGTCACCTAGTAGAAAGACTTGTGATGAGGGCTTTGTGTTCGTTGAGCTCCGAAGGAACCTGTGGGTCTATAGATCGACTGAAGTGTTATGGTACGTGAGGAGGTGAGCGGGAGCTTGATTGTCAGCGATTCACAAGATGTTATGGGGTCAGTCCAGAGTGCTAGTGAGGCGGCGGCGGCGATCAAGGCAATGCTGCCACCTTCAGAGGATTCTCCATCCAATCTAATCCCTGTACAGTTCTCTGGTGTAGCCATGAGCAAGGGCGGGCCTGCCGCAGCATGTAGCCAGCAAGCCCAACTTCTTTTCCCAATTATTAAGTCGCCAATCTCAACTGCATGGGCTACCAAGGATCTGGCATTGATCGGAGCTCCATGGATGACGACAGGGCTCTTGCTGTGGGCCAGTGGGTTTGGAGTGCTTGGAGTTAGTTTCAAGCACTTTGGGGTTGTTTTCTGGGGCTTTTATGAGGCTATGTGAGTGACTGTTTGTGAGTAGGGTGGCAGCAGGTCATCTGTAATCTTTGCCCAGTATGGTAGCAAGCCTGGCATTTCAAACTATAGTTGGGCAAGGGCATTTGGTGGTATCCGGTTGTATTTTCGAAAACACATTTTCAACATGCCATTTTGCCGACCAAAGAATTCCCCCAAAATAATTTCTGAATGTATTATTTTTTATTTTATATGTTTTATCTTTGTTTCGTTGGTAAAAAAATAAAAAAGTCAATAAAAAAAATTTAAAAAAACAGGGATTTGGGGGGGGGGTATTCGACATTGTTTTTTTCTCGGCATTTTTGTGTCAACAAAATGGCATTTCCAAAATGTGTGACGTTCGAAAATGTCACTATAAACCCATTTGGTAGTAGCTGAGTAAGGGGGTTGTAAACTAGTGTCGGGATTACTATGACTACAGTCCTGTGAGAAACCCAGAGACTTTTTGTAGTTATGGCATACTTTCATAGCTAAGGGCTGAGGTAAGTATTTAACGGTAGAGATGATATGTCTTGGATTCAGTGGTGGGAGGAAGGAAGTGGGCTTGATTCTACCAGTGAGAGAACGAGCTGGAAGGAAGAAGGTAGGTTTGATGCCACAGTCGGCAACATAGTGGTTGGACATGGCAGGTGTCTCTCTGGGCTTGTCTGTGATGGGCCAGAAGAGATTTAGGCTGGGCGGTGGTAGCACTTAAAATACAGATGATAATATGAAAAGCAGTACAAGGTAAGGCATTGTCATAAATCGAAAAAAGTCATGCATATTTACGAGTCACAGTGGTGAAGTTAAGTAACAAGCATACAATACTATAGATTTACTTAGCAAATTATTACAAATGTGCACGGGCATAGTATGTGAAGGCAACGAGAATACAGGCGGCTTGGACTAAAGGCAGTGCTAAGGGGCACACATTTAGTGTAGTGGCAGGCCAATCCCGAGTGCAACTAGTCGCGGTAGGCGCATAGGTCTAGGCTGTAAAGGTAATTCGAGATAGTTTGGGGTTGTAGCTTTCTGGAGCCACGTGAACAAATAGGCCGGTACTTGTCAGTACTATGGGAAGAATCAATCATAAATGTAGGCAAAAAAGTCTGCGTGAAGGTACATTTTGTTGTGAGTAACAGTGATAGAGTAGCAGTAGCTGCGACTAGTTTGTAGACTTTGGTGTCTGTAGTATGCACAGTCGGAATTGTAATTAGCTAGGTACAAGCAAAAGTACACTATGTTGTGCTTAGTTAATCAAGGGGGCACACGTAAGGTGTTTAGATGGACATCTGTTACAAATTGTGATGGTCACAACAGGCATTAGAGTGTGAAGCATCAGGCAGCAATAACAACCTAATAGAAATTGTAAGGCTGCGTAATGTTGGGGCGATAAGGCTGTCAGGTATTAGACGTTATGCAGGTCATACGGATACGAGACAGTCAGCAGCTGTTTATGGTGATACTGTAATCAGGTATGTGCAGTACATTTAGATATTTGACAGTGCAAGATAAGGTGGTGGGTCGAAATCATCAAGCCCGGGTCAACGGTGGAGGATTCTAAGACAGAGGCGTGTGGTGGTGATAAGCCGGCCTTGCAAAATGTTTGGAGGGGGGCACAAGGTAAGATTTTTCGGGCAGAGGTGTTTAGGCAATGTTTGAGGATGGAATGGTTTTAGAGGATAAATGATAGTCTTAAGCTGTGGAAGAATTTGGGCCCGTGGGAAGGTCGCAGAGAATGTTAAGGAGCAGATTTCCACGTCCTGCGGTCTCATTCGGCCCGGACAGGCACAGACAGGCTTGTCCCTTTTGAAGGAATGCCTTCTGATGGGAGGGCCGGCTAACGCCTCAGGTCCTAGCTGCGCCAGGAAATAGTGGCTCGGGGCCAATCGGCCTGCCGTAAGTAGTTGCTAGGCAACTAATAAACAAAGTGGACGGCGGCCATTTTGTACACTTCCTTGTGTGGCATGGCGATGCGGGAAGCAGGTAATGCTGCAGAAATGCTTTGAATTCACCTCAGGAAGCATGGGTACACCTTCCGGGGCAATATGGCAGTGTAGGCAATAGTCTTACCCTTGGGGTCTACTAGATTGGGGAGATGCTTCTCCTGAAACAATACGGGTCGGCAACGAGGCTGGTTGGGCTCCTAGTTGGGTACATATTTGTTACCTGACCTGCAGAAATTACTCCTTCCTGAACTTGAACCACTTCCTGAACTTGGAATTGAATCTACTATTCAGAAATGTATGCCTTTCTGTGTTCCCATTGAGCTTTCCAATGCCCCTCTTCCATTAGGTGCAAGCGGGTCCTATTTTTTTTAAAAAAGGGAAATATCGCCTACCTCCACAAAACTCAGCGTACACTTATGGAAAGAAATATATATACTTTCCACTTAACCTGTTCTTAAAAGCTTGGGAAATGCTGAATTCAGAACTGAAAACCTTTAGTTCCTAGCTCTTACAAGAAAACACAAAATCTGATCACTTTGTTATTTTCTCACACCTCCCTACAGCAAACCACAAATCCTTGGTGGCATTATGACCGCCTACATGTGGGAAGAAAAGGGTGAAAATGTAGCCAGGACATCACTTATAAAAAAAAGATACAAGGGATACAAGGGATTGAAGGCCGATATACCGAAATATAAAAAAAAAGGCTCATCGCTGGGAGGGAAAGGGCGCTTACCCAGTTGCCCATGACTTAATGGCATGTGGTTACCCTCGTTTTGCACCTCAGTGTAGGCTTGGATGTCTAAACTCCAGACTCCCACTAGAGCATGGGTGCACAACATACGGCCCGCGGGCCAGTTGCGGCCTGCCATGCCCTTTTGACCGGCCCGCGAGGCACAAAGACTTTCAGTCTTTGTTGTCTTCCGGGCCGGTGAAAACACTGGCCCTCATTGGCTCAGCACACACACGCATCACGTCGCTCCTAAGTGCCACGTAATGCGTGTGTGCTGCACCAATGGAGGGCCAGCACTACGGCTGGCGTGGTCCATAAGGCTTGATGCCGGAAGGCATTTCAGCCTTGGACCACGCCAGTCGTAGTGCGATTCCAGCGTTCCAGCTTACCTGCCGCTTACCTGCCTGCCTTCCAGCACGTCTCCGGTAAGTGGTCTGTTTGTGTTTGTGTGTCGGGTTTGTTTTGCTTTATGTTTGTGTGTGTATGTTGCGGGGGGGGGGGTATGTGTCGGATGTGTATGAATGTTTGTATTTGAATGTATTTTGTGTGTATGTTGAGATGCGGGGGTGGGGGGTGTCGGATGTGTATGAATGTTTGGATTTTAATGTTTTTTGTGTGTATGTTGAGATGCGGGGGTGGGGGGTGTCGGATGTGTATGAATGTTTGGATTTTAATGTATTTTGTGTATGTTGAGATGCGGGGGTGGGGAGGGTGTCGGATGTGTATGAATGTTTGGATTTTAATGTATTTTGTGTGTATGTTGAGATGCGGGGGGGTGTGTCGGATGTGTATGAATGTATTTGAATGTATTTTGTGTGTATGTTGAGATGTGGGGGCGGTGTGTGAATGTTTGTATTGGAATGTATTTTGTGTGTATGTTGAGATGTGGGGGGGTGTGTGAATGTTTGTATTTGAATGTATTTTGTGTGTATGTTGAGATGCGGGGGTGGGGGGGTGTCGGATGTGTGTCGGATGTGTATGAATGTTTTGATTTGAATGTTTTTTGTGTGCTGAGTTGGGGGGTGGGGGTTCGGGTCTGTATGGGTGCTTGTTTGAGAGTTTGCTGATTTGGGGGGGTGGGGGGTTCGGGTCTGTATGGGTGCATGTTTGTGTGTGTGCTGAGTTGGAGGGGTGGGGGGTTCGGGTCTGTATGGGTGCATGCTTGAGTGTGTGTGTGCTGAGTTGGGGGTGGGGGTTTGGAGTTGGGGGGGTGGGGTGTTCGGGTCTGTATGGGTGCATATTTGTGTGTGTGCTGATTTGGGGGGTGGGGGGTTCGGGTCTGTATGGGTGCATGTTTGTGTGTGTGCTGAGTTGGGGGGTGGGGGGTTCGGGTCTGTATGGGTGCATGTTTGTGTGTGTGCTGAGTTGGGGGGTGGGGGGTTCGGGTCTGTATGGGTGTATGTTTGTGTGTGTGCCGAGTTGGGGGGTTTGGTTGGGGGTGAGGGGGCCATGGGGCATAGTGTTTGGTTGGGGGTGAGGGGGCCATGGGGCATAATGTTTGGTTGGGGGTGAGGGGGCCATGGGGCATAATGTTTGGTTGGGGGTGAGGGGGCCATGGGGCATAATGTTTGGTTGGGGGTGAGGGGGCCATGGGGCATAATGTTCGTTGGGGGTGAGGGACATGGGGCATAATGTTTGGTTGGGGGTGAGGGACATGGGGCATAGTGTATCTAGGGTCAATAAAATATATATAAGTTAAACAGGCGAGATACAATAACTAAATAGAAATAAACTCCAACAATGGAAAATGTGTGGTACAAAATGTAAGTTTGAAATGCAAATAAAAATCGTTACCCCTTAAAAACATTCTTTTTCCATGTGTTTAGTACAAATTGGGGGTTTAAAAAGCCTCCTGCCACGCCCCGCCTACCGCCCCGCCCACATTTACTTTTCGGCCCACTATAGCCCTCATGTAAGGTACTTTCGGCCCTCTGTCAAAATCAGTTGTGCACCCCTGCACTAGAGAGAATATACAGAGTACTAAGACGTTGAAGAAGCAGGGAGTAGTGAGGATTACTCCCCAGGTAACTATGTCCAGCTCCATCAAGTTATCTTAAGCCCAACTTGCCATTTTAAACTACTGGAAATACATTTCCACAACTCTGTACACAAGTTACCAAACTTACTATCTAAAGCCACTTAAGACACATCCCACAGACTCTACCTATGAGTTATCACAAACTGACTTTCCTTTTATTAATGCTGGAAATACTGCCACGAGGAAGAGGAGCTGAGTAATCACGAAATAACGGAAACACACGCTGCGTTTTAGTTGTTGCGAGCGCATATTGGCAAGCAGGACATTTACAAAGGGTAATAAGCTGATGAGCTGAGCCTGCCCAGAGAACTTCTATCTGCTCGGTGCTGACTGATAAACTGCCAGGGTGTAAGCGAGTTCCGTGGAGCCAACCAGCGCCTGGGAGGAACTGAGGGAGGCAGACTGCAGAGTTCCGAAAGCCGAAGGAGGAAGGACGGCTTCATGGCACCAAAAGGAAACCAAAGTAAATGTTATGAATGAGGTGGAACAAAGGGTGCAATTTGTATTAAAGAGACATAATATAATAACAAGAGACTGTCAAGTGTGCACAGTATGCACATAGAGAAAGTCCCGGTAGGGGAGTATACCAGGCATTTCAAGTTACAAGTTTATTAAAGCAAGTATATGAGATACAAGCCCAGCCAATTTAGTCAAAGATTGTGCGACATCCCTGGCCCCATTTATCACTACCTTTATCAATGCCTCCTTCACCAACAGCACTGTCCCGCGTGCCCTTAAGGAAGCCTGGGTGCGACCACAACTAAAGAAACCCACCCTTGTCCCCGACTCCCCAAACTACCGTCCAATAACCACTGTGCTCTTCCTGCTGAAACTTCTTGACAAGGCCGCCTACCTACAGATCCAGTCCTACCTGGAAACTCATAACATTCTAGGTAAAAGACAATCTGGCTTCCACACCCGTCACGGAACGGAATCAGCCCTACTAGACCTTAAGAATCGACTTCTCGAAGCCATAGACAAAGGCAAAACCTCACTCCTACTGACACTGCTCACTTCTCACAAGAAGCTACAGCGTGGATCACCTATTTCCTAGAGGGCCGAGCCATGTGGGTCTTCTCCGACCAGGCCTCAGCCTCTCCATCCGCCATTGAATGCGGAGTGCCACAAGGATCATGTACCTCCCCCACTCTCTACAACCTATTCACCCTTCCCCTGTTCAGCGACTTAGAAGAATTCGGCATAGCTTTTACTAACTATGCCAACGGCACGCAAAATCTTCTCCCACTAACCGGAAACTATGAAAAAGACCTCAACACCCACCAGAAGACATATGCACACATCCAGGCTTGGATCGCAGCCAATGGTGTCCGTTTAAATGGGGAAATGACAGAAATCCTACTAGTACGCCCATAGGATTCCCTAAAAAAACTAGACAAATACAGCTCCTATACAGTATTGAGAACTCAATTATCACAGCCTCCACTGCAGTGAAAACTCTCGGTGTATATCTGGAGTCCACCCCATCAATGGACAGACAAGTTAGTGCCATCTCATTGTCAGCTGCACTTACAACAAAAACCATAAATGCAGTAAAACCTCACCTATCACCAAATAACTGCCTTAACATTGCCAGAGGCACAATTGGCACAAAACTCTACTATTGTAACATCCTACTCCTAGGCACATCTGCAAACAACATTAACAGATTACAAATTGCACAAAACAGCACCCTTCGAGCCGCCTTAAGCATCCCTAGGAAAAAGCACATCTCCCAGGCAAGAAAAGACGCCCACTGGCTCCCTATCAAAGAACGCATAACATTCAAGGCCCTCACGATCACACACAAATGCCTCGCCCAGACAGCCCCGGCATACCTAGCAGAAAGAATTCACCAGGCCCCGGCCTATAGAGCAACACGTGACCAATATGCCCACCTACTCTGAGTCCCAGCCTTCAACAGAGCGAAAGCTGGTGGCACCAGCTTTGAAGTCCTAGCCCCAAAAGCCTGCAATGCGCTCCCACTCAGTTTAAGAAATTAACAAGCCGTCACAATATTTAGGAATGAGCTAAAAACAAAGCTATTTAATTAGACCATTTGCAAAATGTCCTGCCTCCAATACTGTTCTTCTATAACCTTGGAACACCATCAGCACTGTCATGTTAACCTGTACTACTGCCTTTGAAATATCTGTTACAACCTGTATTACTGTGTTATTAAGTGAATATCCTGTAACTCCGCCACGATGCCTCTGGGCCGCTTGGCGCTCTATAAATCCAAATAAATAAATGAGCACAAGTGTTTTCGCATGTAAAGAAAGCCCTGGCAGGGGAGTATACCAGGCATCTCAAGTAACAAGTAGATGAGAATAAGTGGTTTGCATACAAATAAAGCCCTGGCAGGAGAAGTATTCCAGGCATTCAACAATCATAAGTGTTTACTTATAAGACAAGTCCCAGCAAGAGAGTGTGCCAGGCAAGATCAAGCTGGACAAAATAGGAAATAAGATTATATGAGATAAATCCTGACAAAAATATAACAAGAAAAAGTGGAGGGGTGTGAGTGAAACCTATCCACAAGTGGAGGAAGCCTGGCAGGGGAGTACACCAGGCAGTGCAATAAGAGTCAGATTGTTAATCCAGTTAAATTGTATTCCAATTATGTTGATTCAAAGAAGCTCAGTGAAGGAAGACTAGCAGGAGAGTCCACCAATATTCAGTTACTATGTACACTAATTCTACCATTGAGTGAAGAGAAATCCAGGGGAACACTATCAACCTAGACTTTTTGTGTTGGAGGTAAACATTTCTTTGTTTATTTGAACATTTGTACACTTCAAGATCAGAGAAACTTCCCTTTCACCTTAGAGTTCATTTTAGAATGTGAGGGTCAGAATAGGACTTTGGATGCAGAACTGGTTGTTTCAGATATTCCGACAAAAGAACCAACCCATTAGTTGTCTTTCAATAGGGAAAATGCCTCTTATAGCAGGGACAGATGGGCATGTTCCAAACCCCTTTTTGTTCAATACATATCTACGGCCAAAAACATAAACCCACTGTGTCATTCCATGTTCCAAAAACATGACCCCTCACAGGAGACTACAACTAACGACTTTTCCACATTAAATACAAATGAAATGATTGGACTTAAAAATGTCAAATTATGTTCTTTGGTACAGTTTTTCCATAGCCCAAGATAATCAAACGTGACCAAGAAAAGTCTGGAAGCATGGCTGTATATGCCCTGGAGGATTTATAGTCATAATGTCGAAAAATAAATGTCGACAAACAAAAATGTCGAAAAAAAAATGTCGAAAACAATGTCGACATCCTATACATATAATGTAAAGAGTCATTTTTTAGAAAAAAAAATGTCAATTAGAACTATCAACACCTCACCCAACACCCCCCTGCCACCCCCCTGCCACCCCCCCCACCACCCTCTCACCCCTCATACTCAACACATTCTAATTATATATTTATTTATTTTTTCACTAAATAATTAAACAAAAAGAGTATCATTTACTATGGGAGGGTCCTCCCCAACCCCCCCTCACCCAACACCCCCCTGCCACCCCCCTGCCACCCCCCCCACCACCCTCTCACCCCTCATACTCAACACATTCCAATTATATATTTATTTATATATTCAATAAATACATAAAAAAAGAGTATCATTTACTATGGGGGGGTCCCCCCCCAACCCCTCCTCACCCAGGGGGGGTCCCCCCCAACCCCTCCTCACCCAACACCCCCCTGCCACCCCCCCACCACCCTCTCACCCCTCATTCTCAACACATAGTAATTGTATATTTATTTATTTATTCAATAATTAAATAAATAAAAATAGTATCATTTACTATGGGGGTGTCCCCCCCAACCCCCCTCACCCAACACCCCCTGCCACCCCCAAACCCCCCACCACCCTCTCACCCCTCATACTCAAACACATTTTAGTTATATATTTATTTATCTATTTATACAATAAATAAAAAAAATTCGAAAAAATATCGAAAAAATGTCGACATTATTGTTTGTCGACATTATTTTTTTCGACATTTATTTTTCGACATTTTGACTGTCGACATTATGACTGCCCACCGCCCTGGAGCACTTAAGGAGCCCGGAAGGATGGGATGGTAGCATGGCTATAATTGCCCTGGAGCACTTGACGAGTCTGGAGGGATGGGATGCTGGCATGGCTGTTTTTGCCCTTGAGCACTTAAGGAGAGTTTTGAAGGGTGGGATGCTAGCATGGCTGTACTTGCCCTGGAGCACTTGAGGAGCCTGGAGGGATGGGATGCTGGCATGGCTATAATTGCCCTGGAGCACTTAAGGAGAGTTTTGAAGTGTGGGATGCTAGCATGGCTGTACTTGCCATGGAGCACTTAAGGAGAAGTCTGGAGGGATGGGATGCTGGCATGGCTGTATTTGCCCTGGAGCACTTGAGGAGTCTGGAGGGATGGGATGCTGGCATGGCTGTATATGCCCTGGAGCACTTAAGGAGTCCGGAGGTATGGGATGTTGGCATGGCTGTACTTGCCCTGGAGCACTTAAGGAGGGGTCTGGAAGGATGGGATGCTGGAATGGCTGTATATGCCCTGGAGCACTTAAGGAGTCCGGAGGTATGGGATGTTGGCATGGCTGTACTTGCCCTGGAGCACTTAAGGAGGGGTCTGGAAGGATGGGATGCTGGCATGGCTGTATATGCCCTGGAGCACTTAAGGAGGAGTCTGGAGCGATGAAGTGCTGGCATGGCTATAATTGCCCTGGAGCACTTAAGGAGAGTCGTGAAGGATGGGATGCTGGCATATCTATAATTGCCCTGAGTCGGGAAGGAAGGGATTCTAGCATGGCTATAATTGCCCTGGAGCACTTAAGGAGGAGCCCGGAAGGATGGGATTCTGGCATGGCTGTACTTGCCCTGGAGCACTTAAGGAGGAGCCCGGAAGGATGGGATTCTGGCATGGCTGTACTTGCCCTGGAGCACTTAAGGAGAGTTTTGAAGGATGGGATGCTAGCATGGCTGTACTTGCCATGGAGCACTTAAGGAGAAGTCTGGAGGGATGGGATGCTGGCATGGCTGTATTTGCCCTGGAGCACTTAAGGAGAGTCGTGAAGGATGGGATGTTGGCATATCTATAATTGCCCTGAGTCGGGAAGGAAGGGATTCTAGCATGGCTATAATTGCACTGGAGCACTTAAGGAGGAGCCCGGAAGTATGGGATGCTGGAATGGCTGTACTTGCCCTGGAGCACTTAAGGTGTCCGGAAGGATGGGATTCTGGCATGGCTGTACTTCCCTGGAGCACTTGAGAAATCTGGAGGGATGGGATGCTGGCATGGCTGTATATGCCCTGGAGCACTTAAGGAGGAGTCTGGAAGGATGGGATGCTGGCATGGCTATAATTGCCCTGGAGCACTTAAGGAGGAGTCTGGAGGGATGAAGTGCTGGCATGGCTATAATTGCCCTGGAGCACTTAAGGAGAGTCGTGAAGGATGGGATGCTGGCATATCTATAATTGCCCCGAGTCGGGAAGGAAGGGATTCTAGCATGGCTATAATTGCCCTGGAGCACTTAAGGCGTCAGGAAGGATGGGATGCCCGCATGGCTGTACTTGAACCAGAGCACTTTATTAATCACAAACACCAAAGTGCTGTTTTTATTTAAACAGTCTATTCGGAATCGATTTCGGAGGTAGCTGTGGGTGTGAGGTTGTGTGTGTGTTGTTTGTACAGCTCAATACAACATTGACATAATCTCATACCAATTCCCATGAAGAGGAGCGCAGCTCGAGGATTAGGATTGTGCGACACCAACTTCAGAAAAAAAGTGGGTTGGGACGATCACAGCACAGTCCATGTGAATGAATTTGTCCAATGATTTACTCTGCTTGGAATGTTTGCAGCGTCACTGGCTGTATTTCTCTCGTGGGGCGGTTTATTTTATTTATTTATATTGCGCCATAGCCCATGGGCATCAGGCCGCAAAGCCTACGACATATAGGCTTTTAGGATTTGATGACTGGTTTACTCAAACAGGGATGTTTTCAAGCTTTTCCTGAAGACCTCATAGTCTGCCTCTATTTGGGAGAGTTTACTCCAGTTTTTTAGAGCAGAAGTGGGGAAGGATCTGCCGGATCCTCTAGCTCTTTTGATCTGTGGTAGGATCAGGAGGTGCGAAGCACTGGAGCGCTGAGACCTGCATGGTGAATATTTTCTTACTGTTTGCTTCAGATATAGTGGGGCCTCTCCATGTACACTTATGCGTAAGGGTCAGTGTCTTGAATGTAATTTGTTTTTCTATTGGTAGCCAGTGAAGCTTCTTACAATATTGTGAGATGCGCTCTCTTTTTGTTGCATTGAAAATTATTCTGACTGCTTCGTTCTGGATTATCTGCAACTTTTGAATGTTCCCATTGCCTGCCCCATTCAATAAGGCCTTGCAGTAATCCAAGCGAGGCATAATTATGGCCTGGACCAAAGTCTCGCAATTTTTGCGAGAAACTAAGGAATTGATCTGTAGTAGAATTTTTAGATGGTAATGTGCATTTTTAGTTACATTTGACATGAGCATCTGCATTTAAAGATGCTTCAAAAATGGCGCCCAGGGTTTTTACCCTTTGAACCACTTTTATGTTGCAGGAGTCAATCGTAAAGCTTGTGTAGGATGGGTCAAGTTCCCTTCTAGCCTGGGTAGATCCGAAGACCATAAGCTCAGTCTTAGAGCTGTTTTAGCACATCCATTTTTGTGTCGTCCACTCCTGGATGACCGAGTAGATGTGGTTGAGTGTTTTGGTGTCCGTAGTGTGTCCCCACCGAGTTCCACGACCAGTTGGAAATCATCCGTGTAATTTGTAAAATGGAAACCCATCCTTTCCAGTTTGTCACACAGGAGTCGTATATAGATATTGATGAGTGTTGGAGCAATACAGGCTCCCTGTGGCACTCCGCACGTAATTTCAATAGGGTCTGAACAAACCGTGCCCCAGCATCTCTTTGATGTTCGTTCACCTAAAAACGAGTCAATCCATGCTATGGCATGTTTAGAACAATTTCCAACTTTAGCTAAGGTTTCCGATAGTCTGACATGATCAATAAGATCAAATGCCGCCGAGAGATCCAGTAAAACAAGCAGGCCTGTTTCCCCCTCATTCAAGCGACTTCAGTTTGCAGATCTAGTAATGCAGTTTCAGTACCATAATTCCGGCGGAAACCAGAATGTTTATGGTGAAACACTAAGGTAGATTCAAAATGGGTCTGCAGTTGTTTAGTGGCCGCTTTATCTAGTATCTTTAAAAGGAAAGGGGTGTTTGTTATTGGGCATAGGTTTAAGGGATCCTTCTTACTAAGCCCAGGCTTTTTAACAATAGGTGTGACCACCACTTCCTTAATGGCAGTTGGCATTAGATTAGACTCACCTTGGCTCTCTTGCTAAATTCTGCGACATTAATCTATCTACACGAGACAACTTCACCGATCGCAGATGCCTGTCCTCTGTGGATATCGGAAGCCTGCTATTCCCAGGATCACAGTCCTCTCCGCTTCATACAACATCAGGCCTTGGAAACGAGACGAATTATTACATACTAGTTCCTGGGGTGGCGAGCTGGCCCCACGCCCCTCCCCGACAGGTTCGGACCGTCCTATAGGGCAATAGGCCCATGGTCGAACCAAAAAGCAGAAAATGCTGGTGTTGGCCAGTTTTTTTGGTCAAAGTGGGACCTTTTTTGGCCAGTTTGATGAGTTAATTCACTCTCTGGCTAATAGTGTTAACCAGTGTTGCTAAATACATATTCTTTAAAATGCACAAACTGCATCACACTACAAATAAACGTCCCCTCGGTTACTGTTCTAACAGTGCCTCAAACGGAATGAATTGCCATTTGCAGCGGTGGCCACTTTTTCATTGGTGCCCAAGGCAATGTTACGGCCGAGTCCGACCGTGCAGTCACTAACCCCCTCTTCAGCCAATCCAAGCACACATTCACACGGGATATGCTTAACACCAGCGCTGTCACAATCTTATCTGGGGCAGACTGATGACCTGTGAAATATAAAACTGCCATACATGCAATTTACTCAATACGGTAGCAGTAGCATAGCCAAATGACTCCATGTCCTGAAGGACACACTGCACCAGTCCTGGGGTTTGCTTTTACCTTAGTTTTATATCACTCCACTTTGTTTAATACAACTGGCCCGAGCACTACAATTCCCATCTGGCCATTGATGGACACGCGGCCATCCGTACACACTAGGTAGTAGCTATAATGTGTTCACAGCATGCACTCTGCCCAAACCTACCCAGAAAGGAAAGAGCATTCCACACAGGCACCACCGCGGTAACAGGATGCAATGACGTGGCTACAGCTGAAAGGGCAGTCTACTAGCGATGGGGGAGGGGGATATAGTGGATACCAGATAAGTAGGGAGAGGGGGGCCCAGTCTGTGTTAGGGGAGCCGCCAGGTGTACGCATGCTCATGCTATAGTCATATCACTGTGAATTCCCAGCACTCTGACCTGCAACAGCATTAGGGATCCCCTCTTCTGCCCTATTGGGCGCATTTTCCGGATATTATATGCAGGAAGTGCATAGAGAACATGGATTATTGTGCAAGAAATGAAAAGCGTGGCATGCAGTATGCAGAATCTGCACGTACATAAACGCTTATGCAATTTATATTCTGTTGTGTACAGTACTTTTCTATCCTGATGGACACTGTGGCTCGAGATGCTATGTTCACCAACCGTACCAAGTGCACAGATATAAAGGGCACCAGCATTTCAGATGTGCCATATCATAGGTAGCTCAGTGGATTCATGTGCCCGTTACGGGGATATGACTATTACTTGTATGTCAGATTTCAATCCCAGTATATAACTCACAAGATTACGAGCCTGCAGCCAAAAAAGTGCCCCCTGTTGTAACCTTAGACGCCCTCTACCCTACACTAGATTTAGATCTAATGCTCTCAAATGGCTGCACAACAGTGATTTGTAACGATATTCACCCTCATCTAGCTGATCACGCTTTACACATGTTAAGACAATATGCTTCTGCGTTTACTTATCTTGATCCTAGATGTACTGCTTCTTCACCTGTATCATGTGTTGTAAGATACTACTGTTTTGTAACAGCCTGTGTCAGGCACTGCAACTAAGTTTCGAGTCTACATGTATTGGTGCGCCCAGCTGCCCACAGGCTTGGAGCGCATGACCAAATAAATAAACAAACAAACAAATAAATAAAGAGGATTAGCCTCCTGCAGCAGTTCCCGTCGCTCCCCCGGCTAGATCGACGCTGGCTGGTGCTTAGGGCACCATAGATTTGGACGAGGGATGAGAGTCGCAGGCCTAATTGCCCGCATTTGCCCTAGAGTCTCCGGGTATCAGCGGTAGACCTTGCAAATAACACCAGTATTCGTTTGTGCTAAACGATAAGAGAGAAGCATGAGGTCCCAGACTAGTGTCTAACGCTCATGTACCATGTACCTGGTAAACTCTCCCACTTTCCAATACTTGGGTGATCAGACGTGAAGGCTGCAGCAGAGTTGCTGCTGAAAGTTCACATAAAGCTGTACCTTCTTTCAACACAAAGAAGTTTGGCCTGGCTCTCCTAGTTTCGTGATGCGTGGTTATTAAGTTCAAGCTGCGGTGGGGGCTTTTCTGCATTACCTCCACGTCCACTCTTCCTCGTCCCAGTACTTACTTCATGAGGCACCCGCCTCCGACACAGGACCTTCTTCTATTTCTTTAAATCCCTATAACTCCTCCCCCACATCCATGTCACTCAGTTTAAATTTTTCCTGCCTCCGGCAGGTTGGACTTTTTCTTCCCGGTGCGGGGCACTGGGGAGCACCGATTGCTGGCCCCCTGGGGGGGGCTGTGTGGCGGGGCCCTCGGCTCCCTCAGGTGCGGCACTGCTCCTGGGCCCCCTGCGGGGCTTGTGGTCACAGTTGAGCTGGATTGCTTTGCTCGGTTCTTTGCTGGGCTCCGGACCGCAGCGTGAGCATTGTGTCCCGGGTCCTGCACGGCCCGGGGGAAGGTAAGGAGAGGGGAGGACTGGGCTTGATGTTTTTCCCCTCTCCTCCTGTTTTGGCCATCTTGATTCGACTTGGCAGTATGGGCTAGCCTTCCCTTTTGTTGTGAGGCCTCTCTGCTTCTTGTCGTGGGGTGACAGTGGCAGAGAGTCTTTGGGAGTGCGGGGGCTCTGTTCTGTCGCTGGCATGTCACATACCACCCGCTCCTCAGACACACACAGCACAGGATGCACCGGATGTTAGCTGCATTATCTGGGGGAAGGTAAGGAGAGGGGAGGACTGTGCTTGATATTTTTCCCCTCTCCTGCTGGTGTGGCCATCTTGACTCCTTCAACATGCCGTTTTCCTCGTGCTTTGTGTGCACATCTTTATTGGAAATGATGGCAAGCACTTGGCAGTATGGGCTAAGCCTTCCCTTTTGTTGTGAGGCCTCTCTGCTTCTTGTCGTGGGGTGACTGTGACAGAGTATTTGAAAGTGCGGGGGCTCTGTTCTGTCGCAGGCATGCCACATACCACCCGCTCCTCAGAGACACACGGCCCAGGAAGCACCGGATGTCAGCTGCATTCTCTGGGGGAAGGTAAGGAGAGGGGAGGACTGTGCTTGATGTTTTCCCCTCTCTTGCTGGTATGGCCATCTTGACTCCTTTGAAAGGCCGTTACCTCGTGCTCTGTGTACACATCTTTATTGGAAATGATGGCAAGCACTTGGCAGTATGGGCTAGCCTTCCTTTTTTGCTGTGAGGACTCTCTGCTTCTTGTCGTGGGGTGACTGTGACAGAGTATTTGAAAGTGCGGGGCTCTGTTCTGTCACAGACATGTCACATACCACCAGCTCCTCAGACACACACAGCCCAGTATGCACCGGATGTTGGCTGCATTCCTTGCGTGCTGCCTGTGAATACGGCGCAGATTTTGGAACCATCTGCAAGCGGCCGGAAGGGTACCGGCCTGGCATAGTCTACACTTCGGGTTCGAGTCTCAGTGGTGCTGACTCGGTCCTTCATCCTTCCTAGACCGATGCATTGGAACGATTTAGAGCATGGGGCTACCAGCTACTGGATACAGGGCTCAAGCCACCTCTCAGTCATGTGGTGTGTTTGGGTATGTGCTAGCTATGGACGCAGACTCCTTGTCCTGTCCTCTTCCTCTAAACTGCGCAAGGGAAAGTCAAAGGAGTTGATTTGCTTTTCCCTTGTCCGGCATGGGATTATGGAAAATGATCATGGAAGTAACGGCCATGCAGGGGGTTCCCAGTGTCTCTTCTCTTAGGCCCTAGGTCCTCCGGTGCTGACGTGTTGCTTTCACGCCTCCTCTCAGACTTGTGGGAAGTGATAGGGCACATGGTGGCACATGTCTGTGCTTAGAGGGGTTCTCAGAGCCCCTGGTGCCGGTGGAGGGGATGTCACTTCAGTGGGTTTTCCAGTATAGGCATACCTCAGGTAGGGAGTTGCCTTTGATGTCGGCTATCCGGGATGGATTGCTTTGCCCCGCTTTGTGACAGTACTCTGCCCTTTTGACGCCAGCCTGGTGGCTCCTCTGTCGGCTGAGGGGGCCATAGTCTGCTGGACTTCTGGGCTGTCCAGTATCTTCCTTTTGATAGGTCAAATCTTTTTGTGGACTGACAAGCATGCTGTTATATTGTGGCGCAGGCCTGTTTCAACGTCCTGTGATTTCCCTCTGGTGCAAGTGCAGTGACTGGCGGTTTTCCCTGGCTCCTCGTCTCTATCTTCTCGGAGGTGTATGGGACCGGTGGGGTTCGGCTTCCTGGGTAATGGGATCCGTCTGGAGGGGGTATCAGTTGCCGTTCCTGTCTCCTCCTGTCCAGGTTTGCATGGTTAGGACTTTGGTACCCAGCTCACGGTCCAAGTAGTTGGCCATGGGATCCGTTCTCTCCGAACGGTTGTTGTGGGTTACTTGCGGGTGTTCCTGGTCCCAATGCCTTCTAGGATGTGTCACCTGCTTATGGGTCTCAAGACCCTGCACTGCTTGTCCGGACGTTTGGGGAGAGCGTACTCTGGATGTTGTGCAGGGGGGGCGCTTGCTGGCTGTTCTGGGCTGGGTTTTCAGAAGGCAGTATGTCTCGACTCACCTGTTGCTGAAGTTACGGGGCACGTGGCGTCTTGCATGTTTTCCAGTTCCTTGAGCCTGTCTTCGGTTACGTCTCCTGGTGTCTTATACTCTCTCCCACTGGCTCCCGACATCTCGGCTTTCGTAGTTTTGTTTTCAGTGTCCCCAGCGCTGCGAGTGTCCCTGCTATGGTGGCGGGGGGTTTCAGGTCTACAGGCTGAGGTGTGCATGGTCCTTCCTCCTGTGACCTCTCCTACTACCAACACCAGCAGAAAGGGTATACATTGGGGGTCCTCTCAGCTCAAGGGTTGTGAGATCTGGGGAGAGCCGGTGATCATCCAATTGGCAAGAGTTGTGCCATTGTGCAAGCTCTGGTGTACTTCGAGGAGTTGCTGGACGGTCGGCGGTTTTTGGTCCGATCGGACAATACGACGGCCTTGGCATATGTGAACTGCAAAAGGGGTTCCGGCTGTTCCTTGAATGCTCTGGCAGCGCTGATAGGCACCTGGGAGGAATCTCATCTGGTGTATCTGCTGGCCTCACGGATCAGAAGGGTGGACAATGTTCAAGCGGATCTTCTCAGACGCCGGTTTTCACTCCTCTGCAGAACTGGTCCTGTTGGCCCAGGTCTTTGCGGTGACCTGTGTCAGATTAGGGTCCTTGGTTCTAGACCTGTTTGCATCCCCGGCCTCAGCAGAAGTTCCCCTCTTCTGCTCTCGGTTTCAGGTTGAGGGGATTGGGGGATGGACGCCCTCTCTGTACAGTGGCCTTGGGGTTTTCCTTTATGCCTTTCCACCTATTCCCCTTCTGCCCCGGGTGGTTTGGCGCATCTGAGTGTCCAGGGTGACTGTGTTGTTGTTAGCTCTGTTCTGGTGCCGCCGGAGTTGGCTCCCCTCTCTGTTGGAGCTTCGTTCCTAGGAACCTTGGCTGGTTCTGAGGTGGCCGTGTCCCCTTCAAGGGGATCTGCGGTTAGAATTCCACCGGATGCAATGGGCGGTGTGGCTATTGCTCAGTCTAGGTTGATATCTCAGGGGTTCTCAGATCCTGTAGTTGAGTCCAAATGGATGCTCTTAGACCCTCCACTCTGAAGGTGTTAGGCAGACATTGGGGCCATTTCCGAGACTGGTATGGGCAGTCTGCGATCCCTCCCCTGCGTTCTGGCCTCTGCTATCCTTCGGTTCCTCCAGGAGGGGTTTTGACAAGTGCCTGGCAGTTTTTCCAGGCTTTGCTCTCAGCGGGCCTCCATGAAATTCCTTTTGGGGGACTCTGACTGTCACTTGGATGGGGAGGTGTTGGTGGGGAAGTTGATCCAGGGTTTTTCTTCTTCCCTTCCTTGTGCTGATAAAGGGCTTTCCTTTTGGGATCTCCCTCTTGTATTACGGTTCCTTCATGGGCCTCCTTTTGAGCCCATTTCCGAGATTGATATCAAACATCTTACACTGAAATCTGCTTTTCTTATTGCCCTCACTTCTGCCCGTAGGCTTGGGGAGATTGGGGCTCTCTTATGTCACGCTCCTTTCCTGAGGGTGCTGCCAGACTCGGTGGTGCCGGGGTGTGGTCCGAAGTTTCTCCCTTCAGTTGTCTCTCGGGTTTCACACCTCTCAGGGTCTGGTTCTCCTTGACTTCTTTCATGATCCAAGAACGCCTGAGGAGGTGGCTCGGCTTAACATTGATGTCCGGCGGGACGCGTTGGAGTATTTGGCTTGGTTTGCCTTTTCCACCAATCTGATAGTCTTCTGATTGCTTGTGGTCTGGCTGGGGCTGGGCATAACGCATCTGTGGTTTCCATTTTCCGGTGGTTCCGGGTTGTGATCTCTAGGGCCTGTGTGGCTTCTGGCCTGCCTGTGCCTGCGCACAATCAGGGGCGGTCTACCAGGGGTTTCGCGGCTTCCTGGCCCGATGTAAGGAGGGTTTTTCTCTGCAAGAGATTTGTATGGCTGCCGCCTTGGCTGGTCTAGGCATTTTCATCAACCGCTATGGGTTGAGTTTCTCCCACTCGGGGGTTGGTTCCTTCGTGGTTGGAGTTTTTGTCTGTGGGGATGTGATTTAAGAGTTATTGTGGGTGTGTTTTGCTGCACTGTTTTTGGCTCTGTCTCATTGGGACCTTTTCCCTGTTGATGCTTTGGTATACCTCATGAAGTAAGTACTGGGACGAGGAAGAGTGGACGTGGAGGTAATGCTCTGATTACTTACCGGTAATCTTCATTACTCCTAGTCCTACTCTTCCTCGTCACAGTACTGACGACCCTCCTCACCCTCCCTGCGGGGAAGGTCCCATGCTCCGGCTTGGTAATATGAAACTGAGTGACATGGATGTGGGGGAGGAGTTATAGGGATTTAAAGAAATAGAAGAAGGTCCTGTGTCGGAGGCGGGTGCCTCATGAAGTAAGTACTGTGACGAGGAAGAGTAGGACTAGGAGTAATGAAGATTACCGGTAAGTAATCAGAGCAGGACGCCACATTGGGTATAATACTGATCTGGGTGCATGAGTCGAACAATGACTGCAAGCACATAACCTTATCACACAATCTAGTTTCTTACATGTGCAAGCATTGAAAGTGCATGTACAAAACCAGTGGGGCTTTTAGGCGCACACTACTTTGCATTCTGATATGTGTAGTGTATGCAAGACATGGAAAACAAAGCGGCGATCAGTTTTTCTGCTTAACTTATTTGTACAGGGATGTATACATTTGTAAATTGCTTTATTGCGATTATGAACTTTTCCAGTCCTCTATATTGGAGTGCATTCTTGAAATCCAAACAGTCCACGTCCAATACCGAGTAGAATAAAGAAAATGCATGGTGAAGGGCTCCAAGAGTGCGAGGCACATTTCCCAGGCAGGGCAGCTCACCTCACTGTGCACCGAGTATTAGAGGTTATAATTAAAACACAACGCGTGTGTGTGTGTGTTTTTATCATGTATAATGATGTTTAAGCAGAAGGGAAGCAGGACGCCGGCCCTAAGCTGCTTTACTTTCCCAGATGCTTGCATCGACTGTGACGAGGGGGCTTGCACTGGGCGTCATGGAGACGCAATTGGGAGCTTGCAGGGGGGCAGGCCAGGCTGCTGGCGCGCCTCTTGCAGAGGAGCTAAAGGGGGGCATTGAGCAACGGTTGCAGAACCTGTGCACAGCAGTCTACCAACAGATCTCAGCAGCTAGCGCATGAACCCACAGGGCTGCACTCTTTGCATGCACACCAGTGATCCGAGCGCCGCCGAATCCCACCCACGCTCAGCATTTCGCCCCCGATGGTCGCCAAGGCAGGGCTCCCTCGCTGGCTCTATAACCCCCTCGCCCCCCCCCGGGGGGGGGGGGCTGGAAGTGACAGGCACCGCAGGGGATGCCCTACCTGTGGAAGGTGACGCCCTTCTTCCCGGCCTTCCAGCCGTTGCTGCAGTACAGGGAGCTGCAGTGGTGCGGCATGCCGGGGGGGGGAGGAGCGCCCCCCCCCCGACCCTCTACATAAGCCCTGGAGCCCACGGAGTCAGGAACACCTAAGATGGAGGACGGAAATGGGCGCCCACGGCCCGAGTCCAACTGTCCAGCTCTCCCCTATCCAGCGGGCTGAGGGCGGGCTGACTGCCTCTGCCGGAGCTGACCCGGAAGAGCCCTGCCACGGCACTATGCCGGCCGGAAGTCTTCATCACGCTCTAGGCGGCGGCCATCTTGCAATGGTGCAAACTCCAGTTCATCACAATGGGAAATAAAAGAAAAAAACAAGTAGAGAGAGTTTGAAGAGAGTCACGATTTACACCACGTTCCTAGCCAAGGCTAAATTGAACCAACTGCAGGTTGATGTAGCCTGGCAGGCAGGTTCCAAGGATTGTGGTCTGTCAAGTCAAAGAGAATCCTGCCAATGACATGTATAGGCCCTTCGAGCTGAATAGAAGCGTGCGGTTGCAATCCCACAGTCATAGCTCTCAACCATTTGTGTTGCAAAGGCAGGTGAAATCACCCGATTTTGTTTTTGGCGGGTGAGACGCCCATTAGAATGAATGGCCGTGCAGGAGGCTTGGCGGGTGAGTCAGCCCTTTACAGGGCGGGTGACACCTGCCAAAAGCTGGTGAGTTGAGAGCTATGCCACAGTACAATGGGTACAGTACAATGACACCCTTTAACTCGAGGACATTTAAATCCAACTCCACGTTTTTACTGATGGCAACACAACGATCCAAAACGTCATTGTTTGATGCAACTCGTGTAATGAACAGATAATACAACATAACAAAACGGGAAACAATGTCAGTACTTGCCCTCGGCTGGCAGGTTGCCTCCATACCTACGGGTTTACCCTATAAATTGACCGCCACACCAGCGCGCTTTCATTGCACGAGCGGAGCCTGAAGCTAAAGCAGGCCTCCCATGTGGCCCATTCCGTGTGCGTGGGCTCCTGCTTGAGTGAGTCGTTGCTGCTCAATGTTATGAATGAAAATGTTATGACTGGACCTGCGGTTACGTAGGCCAGTGCGACCATCGCTGGGGGCACCCAGCGCCCACAGTGACCTGACCAGTTGCAGGCTGGTTTAGGAAAACGCATGCGGGTGCCGCACGTTTTGTCTAAACATCGCAAGTTATTAGCGAGAAGTATTCTGTTTTGAAATTAGAGATTGGCACTGCGTCAGTTTTGTAGTCACCTGGGGACTGGATCCGGTTGCCTTAACAAGGGCGTTCCTCCCTGTGCCCCACGTTGTGGGTTTCTTCACCTGTGTGAAGGTGTGACGATATCTCGGCGGATGCCTGTTGAAGAGTTTTGGTTTTTCAATGAAGAAAAATTAGCTCATCGGTCATTTACAGACATGCTTTGAAGGTTCACCATATTAAGGCTGTTTGCCTGAAACTACCCATTCAACACGGTGTTGAGAAGAATAGTGGATGTTTTAAAGATTCCCCTGAAGAATGTTCACCCGAAAGGGGCTTTGAAGTACAGAAACATGTTGGGATTATATGTTGTTTTATTGACACACTTAGGTTTTTTCTGTGTATTGTGATATGTGATTTCGTTTGTGTCTTGGGTATTTGTTTAATTTGAACCTTAGCTTTTTAGATTTTGCAGGTTTTAGTGGTAGTATTTACACTGTGTTAGGTGAGGGTAGTATTTTATGTTTTAATTTAAATATTTTGAATAAAACAAGAAAAGTTTTTTTGAAAATTTAATGTTGCACGCAGTCTATGTTGTCAAGACTTGTAATGCCTGGGTAATCTTTCAGAGGTTTCTAATTGATGGGGGAGAGAGAGGGGTGCTAGTAGAGAAAGTTTACCATCTTATCCTTCTTTTATGAGATATATTACGGGCGCATGAGCCAGCTCGTGGGGGGATACTTGAGGTGCAAGGATCACCCTGATGGGCCATGATCACACAGACCCGGACAATGGCCTGGGGGCACGCAGACGGCTGGAGTTGCCCAGTCAGGGGCACCAGCCCACACACCTCAAGTTGCCCTGCAGGGACTCAGATACCACAGCTTTCAACTCACACGCTTTTGGCGGGTGTCACCCGTGTAGGGGAGGACAGGCCTTAGGGCCCCCCTCTCTTACATTATTCTCCCCCCGGTGAGGACCATGGCTCGCCGGGCGATCCCTCATGCCACCCGGGCCCAGGTGGAGGAAGGCTTGCCCGCCGATGACATTGCCCCCACGTATCCATCATACACACACACTAACGTTTAGACAGGCCTAGAAGCCTTTTGGCCCAGCAAAGATGGCGTGAGTTCAGCGCGCTGCGGGACGAGCCCCCACCTTTGGAGGGCTTTCCAAGTATCCCTGCCGCAGCAGCCCTGGTAGATCCGCTGCGAGCGCGTTCCCATGAGAAAGTCGGGTATGAGCTAAACCCGAGATGCCAACACTGTAACATTTTATCATTCACAATGTAATATTGCACCCCGCACGACCTGGTCCGCGAGGCCGGGGTGACGGGGAAAAAAGCTGAAGCATCACTATCTGAAGAAAGTAGAAAATAATTCAAGTATTGGTATTAACGAACTACCTCTGTTTAAACAGATCCTGTAAACTGTGAACAAACCATAAAAATGTAACGTTATATATCACATCACCCCAGGTCTGGACTAGTGCTGCTATAACCACAGAGAAAGATGTCGACCAAACGTATAGCCTTTATCTGTATAAATGTTCTTTCAATTCTATGTAGAAACCTGAACTCGTATATGTTTTCTTAATCACCCAAAGCGGCGAGTATTAATCTCTGTAGGCCATAATCTAGAACTACCTCATGTAACGTCTAATGTACATAAAATAATCAAACTCTGTAGCAAATGGAGTGTTAGGTAACGAAAAGGTACTTGGACTGAATATATTAACAGAATGTTTAATGAACTCGTAGAATATGTGTATGGTATAGTAGTTTAAAGAAGACAAATGGTATAAAAGTTTTGTATTCAAAATCAGGCAACACACGAGGAAAATACCTTTTGTGAATACATGCAAGGCCACTCTCCCTCCTACCCTATGAAGCCTGCCAAGTAGAAAAAAAGCTAAGGCCTGTGCCGTGCTCCCCCACCTCCCCCGACCAAGCTGGAACCGCTTCAGAGAGTCAGAGGCCCCAACGCAGCATCCAAGGCCACCGGCCGCCACCTGCGTTATTTACAGCACGGTAATAAACTCACGTTTGAATCCACTGATCTACCAGCCCCCTCTCGTAAATCCCACAATCCCCCAGACCACCCCAAGAAGCCTGACCCCGCACAAAGGCTACCCCCGACAATGAGACAAGACACAGAACCCCCCTTTATAGTAGAAAACATGTACCACCCGCCACAAGCCCCCAGAGCCCAGCCCCTCGACCTGGAATACCAGACGTCAGCACACCGGTAAATCCCACAGACGACCACCAGACCCCTCACAAGGTGCATTCCTCCTGTGTTGTATTGATTGAAAGATTTACTGTAGAAGTTAGATATGGGGTTTTAAGTAACTGCAATGTGCATGATCTAGGGCACCTAAGTCAGGGAAGGCATTCATCTTGGTCACAGGCTGCCCCAGCGTACCAACACCGCCCGGATGACCTCAAGCCGGCCTGCCAGGCCCAACCCAATCCACGAGGCTGACCAGTGACGTCCTTTCACCCGGACCAACCACGCTGCAGCAACACCTATAGTTAGTCGACGCCACCCAATCCCAATTAACTTGTGCCCCCTATAGTGTGTAGGTTCTGATGACGTTTTTTGTATTAGAAATACGCCTGCCTTTGCGATTGTCAGGCAGAGCGCTCTCGGAGGTTGCAGAGTTCTTTGCATGCCATATTCTTTTGATAAACTCCCACTTACGCTCACCCGCACTCTGTCTTGGCCTTATTCCCATTGCGGGAGTGTCCATTATTGTCTCCCATTGCGGGGAGGATCGTGCTGACTTGGGGGCGCTTCCACTCAGTGGTGACCCCGACGTGATATTTCCAAATTTATTTTTCCTGAACTCCTTTTAACGACTCCCTTTTGGCACGAGAATCTCCGGTCAGAAAGGGAAACGCACGGTGGGCCGGCTCCGGGAAGCTACCCGCCAACGGCGACCGGTACGCTTAGAAGTGCGCACTCAAACTAGAAGGGGTACGGGATCCCGGTTGCAAAATCCCCTTTGAGTACCGCTCGCCGGAGCCGGGGCTGACCGTTGAGCAGAAAGGCAACACCGCCTGGACGGACCCAGTTTCGGAGACTATCGGTTCAAGACGGGCACGTGAGTACCGAGTGCGAGCGATCCTAAAGGGAGAGGGAGGGGAACTTGTGAACAGGAGAACGTGGGCAGGTAGAGGAGAGAATAACGGGTGTCTACTAAAGACAGGTCTTAAAACTTTCTTTATCTTTTCTTTGCATATGGCCATTAGGAGTAAGAAATAAGTGAAGTGGTAGAAGTGACGGAAACCTAGCTCCGAAAGGGGGTGGAAGGCGGCGCCGCATAGTGCTATCTAAACTAGTACTGGGAATATATGAAGAAGTAAGAAATAAGTTATTGGTGTCTGGCAAAGGGAGACACCGGGAATATTTTTAGTGATTGCTACTCTTTCTATTTCTTTTTTCCATTCCACGGGGCAAGGGGTGAAAGCGAAAAGGGTATAAGGTAAATATACTTGTAGAAGAACTATAAAATAGGGAGCACATTAGGAGGAGTGGGGACTAAGTAGTGGCACGTACAGACGTGAACACAGTAACCTTAGCAGAAAAACAGGGACAGCTGGCCAGGGAGGAAAGGGAGGAAAAAAGACGAGGTGTGAGTGGGAAAGCATTGTGAAGGGTGCGCGCACCGTGTGAGTATTGGAGAAGAACGGTTGACCAAGAGGGGGTGCTAGAGAGTGTTGGCTATAACTAGTAATTGATTGATTGTAAGAGAAATCACATGAGAGTGTATGGGAATGGGAAGGGGATGAGTTGTGGTGAGTAAGAAAGGATCTGCGCAGTGAATAACTTTGGGTGATATTGTTGAGACGTCCGCTCTTGTCTGTGCCACAAAGATATAGATACATATATCTACACCTAACTAAAAGTAAAGGAGGTGGACACGGTCGTCGCTAGTGATTTAGAACATGGGGGCAGAAACCCCCTTGTCACATATTTGTAAGAGCTTACCGGGGTACGCTGAACGAATAAATAAATATCACAATCAATGGGTAACAGAATTGAAAGGGGAGGGTCTGCCCCAGATTTGGCCCGAGGGAGGGTCTTTTGACAAAAGCGTTCTTGATATGGTACGAGCATGCATTAGCCTCAAGTATAAGGGGAAACAATGGCAAAATAGGAAGGAGATATTAGACCTCTGGAGATTGTTTGAGGAAGTACCCCCACCCAAAGATCCGGCACCAAATGTCGATCTGCCGTCCACAACAGACAACCCACTCATGATTCCAAGAGGGGAAAAGGACTAGTTAAATACAGAACAACCTACGGAGGTGATTAGCTTGTACCCACTATTAAACAAACCAGCCCCCGCAGCAGGATATAGCGACCCTACTTATGTGCCTCCCCCCACAACTGTTACACCACAAAGACCAACAGCCCCCCCGCCATACGAAAGCACCAGAGAGCGCGCCCAGGGAAGCACACAGAGGGTGGATATAGAGAAGCTAACGAGTGACTTAGAGTCGAGGCTTACTGTGGCAAGGGATGAACTCTCAAGAATAAAAGACATATGTGAGCGCACAGCGTGCGCCCCTACACAATCAGGACGCACGTCTAGAGCGTCAAGCGAAAGTAGACAAATTGAGGAAGGATGGAAAAAGGGGGAAATACTGTTCAGAATTGAGGAAGAGCCGACACGAATAATTGAGGTAGGAGCAGTAGAAGGGAGCATTGGCGATGTATCACGAGAGAGAGGGATCAGAGAGGACTTGTTATGTGATGTCAGAGGAGGGATGGATGAGAGTGATAGGTTGAGTATGGCAGTAGGAGGGGAAAGCGAGGAGGTGGACGGTGCATGCTCGCTAGGGACTATAGACGACGAATGGATGGGACGACTAAGAAATAGGGTGGGGAAGATGGCGTCATTGGAGTCAGCAGCGACTAAGGGAGGGGAGGGTACAACTGCAAAAGGGAAGTTACAACTTCCATTGATACACAGAGGAGGGGGGAGACCAAACTATATACCATGGGCTCAGATGGATAAGGCTAATTTAATGAAATTATTGCCCCAGCTGTCGGGAGGGGCGAGCAAGTGGATATATGCATTTGAGAAACATACCGCCGGCATACCGTTGGCAGTAGGCGATGTGAAAAGCCTACTAGTATCCGCAGTAGGAGATCAAGCGGACAGAGTATGGGCTAAGGCTGGTTTCCCGGCCGTGACGTTAGACTGTGATCGCCATGATGGGGCTTCCTTTAATACAGTACGAGCAAGGGTGTGGGACGCACTGCGGGAGACATTCCCAGATACCCCTGATCTACAGTCAGTAATGCAATGTACAATGAATGACGGGGAGGATGCTATGGATTACATTCTCCGGGTGCAGGAGATGTGGAGAGCGGAAACGGGCACGCCCTGGCATCAGTCAACGTCTCTGTTTTACTTTATCATCAAGAGAGGGCTCCCAAAAGAGGTGCAGAAGGTACTCGAGAAAATAGCAGGTGTCGAGGCGAAGGGGTGGCCGGAGATCCAAAGCATAATAGTGCACCATTGCAAAAGAATAAAAGAAAGAGAGAAGGAAGTGGCACAGAAAAGATTGGCAGACGAAGCGAAGTTGGTACAATCAAAGCTAGTGAAGGTTGCAGCAGCGGTAGCAGGACTCCCACTCACGAGGGAGGGAGACGAAGGAGAGGAGGGGCAGATAGCAATACAAGGGAGAATAGCAGCTAATTGGGCCGGACAAGGACAGCGACAGTGGAACGAACAAGAGCAGAACGGAGGTCTCGCGTGGCAAGAGTGGGCCCCAAGAGGGGGAAGAGGTGGGTACAGGGGCCGAAGAGGAGGACAAGGGTATGGAGGAAGGCGAAGGGAGGTTCCTGGAGGATGATACAAGATTTATGTGATTAAGAAGGAGTTCCCTCTAGTGCCGAACCCGGCGACAATACTATGCAACATTCCGAAAACGGCATCCCACTTCACAGTTATTGACTTGAAAAATGCATTTTTCTCGATTCCCTTAGCAGAAGAGAGCAGGTACTTAACAGCGTTTACGCTAGGGGGGAGGAGGTTCGAACACTGCAGACTACCACAAGGATATTGCGAGAGCCCAAGCATATTCAACAGGGTACTACATGAAGATCTGGGGAATTTGTCTGTAGAAAGCACAGTGATTCAGTACGTTGATGATTTATTGGTTTGTGCACAAACTGAGGAGGAGTGTAGAAAGGACTCAATTACACTCCTGACATTATTGGCCAACAAAGGGTACAAGGTGGACAAGGGGAAGTTACAATACTGTCTGACAGAGGTCCTATACTTGGGACAGCTGATATCAAAGGATGGCAAGCGGATCATACCAGACAGGGCACAGGCAATTAGAACAGTTGGGGAGCCCAAAACAGTAAAAGAGATGCAGAAATTTCTGGGTATGTGCAACTATTGCCGAGCATGGATATTGGACTATGCAGCGTACACAAGGCCCTTGTTACAGGCACTAAAAGAAGCACAGCAGGAAAACAAACACATAGAATGGACGGAAGAGATGAACACATCATTTAACTCACTAAAAGAGCTGATATCAAGCGCTCCAGTACTGGCAAATCCAGATTATGGGCGTGAATTCTTCTTATTTTCGCACTGCAAAGGAACACTGATGACAGCAGTACTGACACAAAAGACATCGTTAGGGCACAAACCACTGGCTTACTATAGTGGCACCCTAGACGCAGTAATGCAAGGTCATTTCGCGTGCGAGCAATCCCTAGCTGCCGCCGCGTTCGCTATTGAAAAAAGTGCCACGATAGTGATGGGCTGTCCTGTGACACTGTTTGTGGAACACTCACTATTTGCAATATTAGAGCGATCAAAGAGCACATTGACAACACAACGCGCCACAGCATATGAAATAATATTGTCCAGCGCAAACATCCATATAGTAAGATGTAAAACAGTGAACCCGGCCACATTCATCACAGAGGCGTGCACCGTAGAGGACATGCAGAATCACAACTGCGCTACGTACACAGGTGACGAAGGTCAGGACCAAGTGATTTTTGAGAATGCCCTGAACGAGGGAGAGGTGTATTTCGTGGACGGATCAGCATCAATAGACATGGAGACAGGAGAGAAACATGTGGGTATGGCAGTTGTACGATTAGAGGAAGATGAATACGAGACACTAGTGCAACACCGCCTCCCATCACACTATTCAGCCCAAGCAGCAGAACTAATAGCGCTAATAGAAGCATTGCATGCCGCCAAGGGGTGCGCAGTGACAATATATACAGACTCAGCATACATGACAACAACAGTACACGGCGGGTTGGCACGGTGGGGGCGGAGGGGGTTCCGACGAGCAGATGGAACACCGGTTCAGCATGCAGAATTATTGAAAGAACTGATTGAGGCCCTGCAAGACCCCACGGCAGTGGCCATCGTAAAATGCCAAGCCCACACCGCAAATACAGATTTTATATCTTTGGGGAACGCGGCAGCAGACGCCGCTGCCAAAGAAGCTTCGTATTTACAGAAAGGTGAAGTTGGAGAGTACATGCTGCACCACACAGCAAGCCAAGAGATCCCCACAGGATACAATATGATGCCCACACAGGAAATAATAGAGCTGCAAGAGGGAGCTAGTGCAGAAGAAAAATTGCTGTGGACTAAGAGGGGATGCAGCAAATCGCCGACTGATTTATTGTGGCGACAAGAAAGTTCAGGAAAAGCGGTAATGCCAGTTACATTGTTAGAAATAGCATTTCAACAACTACACTTTCCCGCACATAACGCAAAGCAACACATAATGGCGGAGATACAAGAAGATTGGTTTGCACCTTGCCTCCAGGAACACATCACAAGGCTGGCTTTAGAATGCACGACATGTCAGATTTACAACTCAGGTATGACATTGCGCACACTAAGAGGTACGATACCAAAACCAAATGGCCCATTCAGAGAGCTCCACATTGATTATGTAGACATGGGAGAAAGATGTAACGGGGCTCGCTACATGATTGTGGTTGTATGTCCATTTTCGAGGTGGGTGGAGGCAGGCCCCTGTGCACGCCCTGATGCGAAGGGCGCCGCGAAGTTCCTAGTGCGGGAAGTATTCCCGCGCTGGGGAATTTGCGAAGTTATTCGCTCAGACAACGGCACGCATTTTGTTAATGAACTATTCAAAGAAGTGACTACGTTATTGGGAATAAAGCACAAATTATGTTCAATTTATCATCCTCAAAGTAATGGCGTAGTGGAAAAGATGAACGGTCTGTTAAAAAGCAGATTGTCAAAACTGTGTTTTTCCCTTAAAAAGAACTGGATGTACTGCCTGCCTTTGGCCCTGTTCGAATTGCGAAATCAGCCAAGTAAAGACCACCATTTGTCCCCGCATGAGATCGTCACGGGAAGGAGAATGCACACAGCGCATTCGCCTCTCCGTGAACGTTCTGATGCACACAGAAGCGCAGCGATATTGGGAGAGGAGTTCACAGAGTACTTGAAAAAACTGACACGGGCAGCGCGCGTAATTGCAAAGCAACTAGCCCCCCCCTCTACAAGAGAGGAGGGGAACACAACAGAAACAGAGAGACTGCCTGAAAAACCATTACAACTAATGCCTGGTGACTTTATATATGTCAGAAGTTTCGTGCGAAGGTGGAATGCGCCACGTTTCCATGGCCCTTATGAGGTAGTGTTTTGCACGCCCACGGCAGTAAAGGTGAAGGGCCTACGATATTGGGTGCATTTGACAGACGTACGCAGAGCCTATAGCGCCGTGGAAGGTGAGGTGCAGGACGAGGCACAGGCAACAGCGGACAGTGCAGTTGAGCAGAATGAGTGAAGGTGATTTTCTGTATGTGCAGCGATTGACAATGAATGCAAATGAGGACATGGCATTTGTGCGAAGAAAAAAAAAAAAAAAAAAAAAAAAGAATATATTTTTTTTTTTGCTCTTTAAATTGAATGGGGTTTTTTTGATCTCACATTTTTTGACGTTTTTTCTTTCTTTTTAATGAAGATTTTTCTATACAATGCACAATAATATAAAAGTACTAATTGTAAATACCTATGTCTGTGGAAGCAAAACCCTTCCCCCACCCACGTCCATGTTTTATGAAAGAGAAAAAAAAAAAAAAAAAAATTAATAATAAAAAAAAAGGTTGATGTTGACATGCCTGTACTTAATGCACTTTTGTATCTCAAACAGGAATCACCATGGCATCTAATGGGCAGCCTGCAACGAATAGATTTGTTAGGATTAAAGAAATGCTAATAGATAGGCTTACGTATTCATACGAATGTGGATTGTCAATTTGTATTATTGCATTTTTCATATCAATGTTTTGCCTGGTGACATATTGGGTTATAGCGCTCATCTCTATCGAGATGACCGAGGGGGGAGGGGGGAGTAACATCACTCGAGCTCCTGGGAGCAACGCAACCACAAGTGTAAATACTAAAGAAGGTGATTTTCTGATATGGGATGGATCACATTTTGTATGGGGTTATTACACTGAACCACCAACTGTCGTCCTGTCTGATTCAAGAGGTATACAAACAGAAATGGAAAACACCACAATGTCCATACTTGAACTATATAACAGCCCCAACACCCTCCCCACCCCATCTGAAGGAAGTGACTTGTTGTTTATTGAAGAAGATGGGAATATTATAACCATTAAAGAACATAAGGAAACATATCAGAACTTTGACAAGGGGGGTGGGAAGGAGAAAGGGGGGCCCATTTTTTCATCTATTAAAAACAACAGACGTAGGAGAAGAGAGACAAGCAGGAGGGGGTATGATGAGTACTATGGGTTAGGTCTAGACAAAATGGAAGACCCTCGGCACCCCCACCAAGCAAATAAATGGTATGCTGATATGAGTGCCACAGCCAAACAAACGACAAATGAGAGCTGTTATGTCTGCTCGCTCATTCCCCATGCATCAGGCACACCTAAAGTGTTGTTGCCCAGGGAATTGCCCATTGTAGATGCCCAGTGTCTCCTTCATCTCACGCTATGCCGAATAAAAAACACCTTCCAGGCACACGACGTCACTTTCAAGATGATACAGACTGAAAAAACGTGCTACCCAAAAGCAGCTGGAGTGGTATGTCTCAAAGAACCATTTTTTGCGATACAAGGGACACTGTTTGCTGAAAACAAATGGAAAGATGAAGAAGTACTGTGCAAAGCGGAAGCACTGAGAGGTGTCCAACCAGCCAGACTGCGATGGATGGAAGAAACATGCACACCAGTATGGAAGGAGCACATTTCCAAACTGACATGGGTAACAGCAATGGAAAAACCCTTCAAGCTACAAAGCGAGATCAAGAACGAACTATGTTTTAAGGGAGAAGGAAAAGTGGCGATAGGGACGAATAAAAACTGTAACAAAACCCTCACCATCCCAGAGATGAGAAAAGGAACAGCTGCATTGATGGACACATACTGGGTATGTGGGAACCAGGCCTACCTACACCTTCCCCAGGCATGGAGTGGCAGCTGCTCGATGGCCACTCTGCACTCAGCGCTGATGGTGATCCCAGAAAGCCACATTGACGGAAATAAAAGGATGCCAGGGAACATGAACCAGGGTGTGGTTCCTCCCACTGCAAAATCACACCTCTATGTCCTGTCCTCCGGAGAAAAGGGAGAAGAGCTATCACGGAACAGAAGGGCATCGAACTACATATCTCAAGCTTCATCTGATTTATTGGCACAGATTCCAGACAGGTACCGGCTGTTCAGCTCTGTAGAAACATTCTTTGCCTCGCTAATTTCAAGTGTCCAAGCAAGGGCAAACGCAAAATGGCTCCAGATAACACGGTGGGAACTGATTAAGTTAGCCAACGACACTGAAGAAGGGTTCAACATAATAAAAGTAGAACTGCGAGCTCTACGCCTAATGACCATGCAGAACAGGTATGTTCTGGACCTACTGACAGCGATGGACGGAGGTGTTTGCCGAAAAATAGGAAGTGCCTGCTGCACTTTCGTACCTTCTGAAGACGCGGAAAATGGGTCCTTATCCCACGTGATCGAAGCAGTACATAATCTGGGAGAGAAGATGAAGATGGAAGGTGGAGCAGAAGCCAGCACGTGGTTCGACAATATCTTCTCCTGGGTTCCCTCTTGGCTTGGGATGACAATGAAATTTCTGGTACCAGCTGTGGTGTTCCTCCTCGTGGCGTTCTGCCTGTGCCAGTTGGGCCTCCGATGTTGTGCAAATGCGGTCCCTAACGGCGCAATGATGATGGTGACAATGGGCAACTCTGGTGGTACAATGAGGGCAACACAAGAAGTACATGTGCAGACAGGAATAGACAACACCCCCCAGTACCGGTTAGTGCCTATGTACCGTGACAAGTACATAGTAGACAAGCTATGGCATACCACTATCAAGGAGCCCCGAGATGTGGAATTAGAATGGTACACAGAGGTCTGGGTAGATTTGGAGGAAAGTGGTGACTGTATATATTTAACGTGCACACCAGACGAATACGCTAGAAGAGGAGAGAGCTTAAGGGGGGTGTGTAGGGCATGGATGCCCATTAAAGGAACACCTGCATGGGATGACGCGATAGCTGAGGAGCAAGAGTGTAGAAGGTTGGAAGAGCTGAAGAATTCGTTACTTTAGTAACGAAAGGGGGGAAATGTAGGGGAGGACAGGCCTTAGGGCCCCCCTCTCTTACATTATTCTCCCCCCGGTGAGGACCATGGCTCGCCGGGCGATCCCTCATGCCACCCGGGCCCAGGTGGAGGAGGGCTTGCCCGCCGATGACATTGCCCCCACGTATCCATCATACACACACACTAACGTTTAGACAGGCCTAGAAGCCTTTTGGCCCAGCAAAGATGGCGTGAGTTCAGCGCGCTGCGGGACGAGCCCCCACCTTTGGAGGGCTTTCCAAGTATCCCTGCCGCAGCAGCCCTGGTAGATCAGCTGCGAGCGCGTTCCCATGAGAAAGTCGGGTATGAGCTAAACCCGAGATGCCAACACTGTAACATTTTATCATTCACAATGTAATATTGCACCCCGCACGACCTGGTCCGCGAGGCCGGGGTGACGGGGAAAAAAGCTGAAGCATCACTATCTGAAGAAAGTAGAAAATAATTCAAGTATTGGTATTAACGAACTACCTCTGTTTAAACAGATCCTGTAAACTGTGAACAAACCATAAAAATGTAACGTTATATGATATCACCCCAGGTCTGGACTAGTGCTGCTATAACCACAGAGAAAGATGTCGACCAAACGTATAGCCTTTATCTGTATAAATGTTCTTTCAATTCTATGTAGAAACCTGAACTCGTATATGTTTTCTTAATCACCCAAAGCGGCGAGTATCAATCTCTGTAGGCCATAATCTAGAACTACCTCATGTAACGTCTAATGTACATAAAATAATCAAACTCTGTAGCAAATGGAGTGTTAGGTAACGAAAAGGTACTTGGACTGAATATATTAACAGAATGTTTAATGAACTCGTAGAATATGTGTATGGTATAGTAGTTTAAAGAAGACAAATGGTATAAAAGTTTTGTATTCAAAATCAGGCAACACACGAGGAAAATACCTTTTGTGAATACATGCAAGGCCACTCTCCCTCCTACCCTATGAAGCCTGCCAAGTAGAAAAAAAGCTAAGGCCTGTGCCGTGCTCCCCCACCTCCCCCGACCAAGCTGGAACCGCTTCAGAGAGTCAGAGGCCCCAACGCAGCATCCAAGGCCACCGGCCGCCACCTGCGTTATTTACAGCACGGTAATAAACTCACGTTTGAATCCACTGATCTACCAGCCCCCTCTCGTAAATCCCACAATCCCCCAGACCACCCCAAGAAGCCTGACCCCGCACAAAGGCTACCCCCGACAATGAGACAAGACACAGAACCCCCCTTTATAGTAGAAAACATGTACCACCCGCCACAAGCCCCCAGAGCCCAGCCCCTCGACCTGGAATACCAGACGTCAGCACACCGGTAAATCCCACAGACGACCACCAGACCCCTCACAAGGTGCATTCCTCCTGTGTTGTATTGATTGAAAGATTTACTGTAGAAGTTAGATATGGGGTTTTAAGTAACTGCAATGTGCATGATCTAGGGCACCTAAGTCAGGGAAGGCATTCATCTTGGTCACAGGCTGCCCCAGCGTACCAACACCGCCCGGATGACCTCAAGCCGGCCTGCCAGGCCCAACCCAATCCACGAGGCTGACCAGTGACGTCCTTTCACCCGGACCAACCACGCTGCAGCAACACCTATAGTTAGTCGACGCCACCCAATCCCAATTAACTTGTGCCCCCTATAGTGTGTAGGTTCTTATGACGTTTTTTGTATTAGAAATACGCCTGCCTTTGCGATTGTCAGGCAGAGCGCTCTCGGAGGTTGCAGAGTTCTTTGCATGCCATATTCTTTTGATAAACTCCCACTTACGCTCACCCGCACTCTGTCTTGGCCTTATTCCCATTGCGGGAGTGTCCATTATTGTCTCCCATTGCGGGGAGGATCGTGCTGACTTGGGGGCGCTTCCACTCACCCGCCTTGTAAAGGGCTGAGTCACCCGCCAAGCCTCCTGCATACCCATTCATTCCAATGGGCGTCTCACCCGCCAAAAACAAAATCGGCTGATTTCACCTGCCTTTTCGACACAAATGGTTGAGAGCTATACAGATACTGTAGAGGGGCATGGGGACAGCGTTGCCCAGCAGGGGTACCGTCCTGGTATAGGGCCTGGCAGGGTAGGCCCTCTGCCTGCTACGCAGCGCCACGCACTGCCAAGAACGACAGAGCAGGCAGAAGTCAGTTGGTCCAAGATTAAAGAGCGGGAGGCCGCTCATTACTTTTATTGATTCTGTCACATGGTCACCGACACATGACATGAGCATGAGCCCTTGGAAATACCATGCTCCCAGTAGGGGTGACACCACACTCAGCACATTGGTGACGAGACGGTTGCTGCAGGAGCGATTGCCTTCACTCCAATGTTGAACCCAGCGACACCTTTCGTCCTAATGGGCACACAAGAGACTGCACGTGTGGTCTGCTCACCCTTAGCTCTCCATTGCACATGATGAGTGGCATCACCATGTGAGGAGCTCTGGGCTCCACAAGGCACACCCTGTACTGTGCTCCTTACTTGTTTGTTCTCCCTGAGGTTGGGGCTTTGCATTGGAGGGCTCATGTGCAATGTTTTTTTTTTTTTAATGGAATTTTTTATTCCCTCTTTCTCTTTTCATGTGCTTCCCTACATTACATCCATCTAGCGCCTGTGTAGCGGTGATCCGCTGGGTGTGTTGTCTCCGTGAGGCTAGGTGGTGGCACGCCTGCAGGTGCCTTTCCACGCCGAGTTGGTCTCTCTTGCTTGGGAGTGCCTCTGTGCTCGGTGTCACCAATGTCCTTTTGTCAAGATGGTCGACAATGCAGGTGCTGCGTCTTTGTCTGTGGTGGTGCCAAGACAACAGGGCGTACTGGTCCCGCTAATGGTGTTTGAAGTCTCAGGTGCCCCCTCCAGTCTGGGCCAGAGGTGGAATCTATGCATGGAGAGGTTGGAGATGTATTTTGTGGCTGTGGGGCAAAGACGATGGAGCCAAGAAAGCAACATTGTTGTATTCTGCTGGCTCTGCAGTGCACAAGCTTTGTAAGACACTGCGGGCTGTGGACCATTTGTACCTGCCATCTAGAGCTCTGTTGAGGGAATATTTCACCCTGATGGTGAATCTGGACTACGAACGATTTGTGATGTACTCGGCCAAGCAAAGGATGATGAATCACTGGATGCGTTTCATGGCAAGTTGAGGCATCTGGCAACGTCGTGTGGGTGGAACAACGAGGAAGAGATAGTTCGCCAACAACAAATTCAAGGCTGTTCATCCAGTAAGATGAGGAGGCAGATTTTGAGGGAGTCTGGCATCACACTGGCTTTCATCCTTGACCTCTGGGTTGCCTGTATCTATCCACCAGCCCACCTAGCCTTGCCTGTTTTAGCAAATTCGTATTTAGGCTTGCTTTAGTTAAGTTGCATCTAGGTTGCCTGTATCTATCCACCAGCCCACCTAGCCTTGCCTGTTTTAGCAAATTCGTATTTAGGCTTGCTTTAGTAAAGTTGCATCTACGTTGCCTGTATCTGTCTACTAGCCACTAGCCCACCTAGTCGTGCTTGCCATAGTAAATCTGCACTTAGGCTGCCGGCACACGCCCCACAGCTATCAGACAGTGCTTTCCTATCTTCGCCTGCACGATCAAAGTTTAGGTTGCCAGCACTCCAAGCCACATACACTAGCCCGCTATGTTTATACCACTATTCTACACAGTTCTACTCAGAACTGTCCTCTACTTGACCACCCTTCACGATATGAACTTATCCCAACCACAGAACCAGCTACCTCACGGAAGTGTATCGTTGGAGCAAGACAACATGGCCACTAAACCTTGCAGCCTCCAACAGCGAAACCTAAGAGTCCGCGCCAGACTCCCAAGAATTTATGACCCTCTATCCAATGCTCAATCCGCCCCCAACCACAATAGACACTCCAACCCCAACACACCTCCACACACAGATAATATTGGCCAACACCGACTACAACTCAACAGTCGAATCTTTAGAGAATCCACCTCCCCCCAAAATGCCAACACAATGTCCAACCACCTTCTGCCCCATCTACCCTACGTGGAATAAATGGTGCCTTAATAAACGCCCGTTCTATGGTAGCCCATGCCACCGAAATAGCGGACTTAATCCAAAACGAGAACCTAGATCTCCTAGCCATCACAGAATCCTGGATCCATCCCGCAGCAGGACCAGCCATCATGCTAGCCATCCCAGACAATTACACTCTTATACGCATGGATCGCACCACGTCTAGAGGTGGTGGCCTTGCTATAATTGTCAAAAATAATCTAGCCCTAAGACTCTCCTCACCCAATAATACCAACTCCTGTGAAGCCCTCACAGCCAAACTTACCATTGCCAACAATCAAACCATCACCATCCACTTGATATACCGACCATCAGGCCCCCTAGGCTCCTTTGAGGAAGATCTCATGAACCTATTATCTGACAACTTAAAAAACTCTACTCAATATCTCATCCTGGGCGACTTCAACCTCGGATTCAATGACCTACGTGACCCCAATGCCCTACAAATCAACAGCACCCTTGAGGAATTAGAATTTAACCAAAAGATAACAGAACCCACACATATCAAAGGAAGGACTCTCGACTGGATGGCCGAACATAACTGCCCAACTACCATCACCTCCATAATGCCCCAGTTATGGTCCGACCACCACATGGTATCCTTCACCTTAGAAGCCTCCACACCCATAAACAACAGAATCCAAGCTCCCACCGCACCAACCCGAAACAAAAAAAAATATTACCCCTGAAAATCTTATCCCCCTCATTAACCCCACCCTAAACTCAATAACAGATCAGTCCGACCCTGCCTACATGGTAGAAAAGTACAATGAAGTGATGCTTGCCTCTCTGGACGCTATCGCACCACTGAAAATTAGGAAGAGCAAACCCCGCCAACACCTAGATACTTGGTTCACACCCCTACTGAAAGACATTAGACAAAAGAAACGCCCAAGCGAAAAAACTTGGAGATCAGACCCCTCAGACATCAACAAAAACAACCTGCTGAAATTTGCTACCCTCTACAAAAAAGAAATCATCCTGGCGAAACAAACATCCTACAACACCCGTATCACCCAAGCCAAATCCAACACCAAAGAATTGTTCGCCATCCTAAAGGAAGTAGAATCCCCCATCCAAACCCCGGACTCCTGCCTCAAGGATAAGAACTGGTGCACAGGCATACAAAATGCCCTTGCCAACAAGATAACAATGCTTCAGACAAAGATAAATAACAAAAAAGCCTCCATAACTGGCCCAAATAATGTCAGCATAGGCACCCCATCCAAGGACGGCTACTAACTCATTACCAACTCTGAAATCCACTCCTTCTCTACCCACACTGGACATCCCTCCCTTCTACTTTCGCAAAGTCTCCACCAAAGAAGTCGAGGAAGTCATCCTCACTCTCAAACCCTCTAACTGCCAGGGCGACCCATGTCCAGCCCAAATCATAAAAGATGCCGCCCATGAACTCTCACCTTTCTTTACTAAACTTATAAATGCCTCGTTCACATCAGGTACCATACCTAGCAACCTGAAACAGTCCTGGGTCCTCCCCCTCCTCAAAAAACAAACTCTGGACCCCTCCATCCCAACCAATTACCGCCCCATAACCACTGTGCCGTTCCTACTGAAAATCTTAGATAAACTGGCTTATTTACAAATTCAGCACCACCTGGAACTAAACCACCTCCTAGGAGTCCGACAGTCCGGCTTCAGACCACAGCATGGTACCGAGACTGCACTCCTAGACCTTAAGGCACAAATAGACACACTAAGAGATAAAGGTATAACTTCACTCCTACTACTCCTTCACCTCTCGGCCGCATTCGATCTGGTAGACCATGCAATAGTCTGCAAACACCTGGTCGCGGCAGCCTGCTTTTCCCATGAAGCAGTCGCATGGATCCAGTCCTTCCTAAATAACAGGACAATGCGAGTTTTCTCACCTCTAGCAGCTGCAGACCCCGCTCCTATTTCATGCGGCATACCCCAAGGTTCATGTGTATATCCTACCCTCTACAACATTTTCACAAAGCCCCTTTTCGATGATCTAGACGGTCTAGGTATCACCTACACGAACTATGCAGATGATACACAGATCCTCATCCCGTTGACGGGAGATTACGGAAAGGATTTGGCCTTTGTGAATAGAATCTACCTCATCATCCAGGCATGGATGGCCTCCCACGGACTATGCCTGAATGATGACAAAACTGAACTCCTCATTCTAGGCACCTCCTCTAACATCAAAAAACTAGGCCCCAACTATGACTCCTTCATAATTGACAACAATATCATTACTGTGGCGAAAGTAGTCAAAACACTCGGCTTCTACAAAGACTCCACGCAAACCTTTGGCAAACAAGTGAGTGCCATGGCCTCAGCCACCTCCTACACCTGCAAATTAATTAGAGCAACCAAACCTTTCCTTTCACCTAATAACTGCTTCACCCTAGCAAGGGCACTAACCCTATCGAAGCTAGACTATTGCAACGCCCTCTACATAGGTAGTAACAAACACATCACTGCCAAAATACAGACACTTCAAAACAATGCCTTGAGAGCCGCACTAAACTTCCCTAAAAACGGCCACATATCAGACCTTAGGAGATCTACTAACTGGCTCTCCACAAAAGACAAAATCCTCCTTAAAACAGCATCTCTTACACACAAATGTCTTAACCACACAGCCCCGCAATACCTCATAGACAGATTCTCCAGACAAACAGCCTCTCGCCCCCTAAGAAAAGCTAACTCCAACCTCCTGTTAGTACCCAGATTCAAACTCACTAAATATGGTGGGAGCAGCTTCGCTGTTAAAGCAGCACAATATTGGAACACTCTTCCCCCTGCTCTAAGGGAAGATCTCCCCTACCGGCAATTCAGATCTAATCTGATTCATTGGCTAAAAGAACATGATACCTAACCGCATGGCCGATTAGAACTACCTCCCCCCACTGAGACCTGGTATCTTATGTGTACTTTACATATGTCTTGCTTTATTTATCTGCGATTCTCCGACTACATATGCATACAGCCTTGTAACCGTAGCTGTACCTCCATGTTTTAATATGTAACCTGTAACCTAAGCTGAACAACCCTCTTTTTGCCTTCGCGCCCGAATACCCTTGGGTATGGTGCGCTATACAAATAAATAAACAAACAAACAAACAGACCTGGGCCGGTCCCACAACCTGGTGGAGGTTCGGGCTCCCAAAATGGATGCTGCCATGAAGACAATTAAGTTGGAAGATGCGTGTGTTGTGGGCAGACAACAGCCGGCTAGGCTGATCAGAGAGAACACATGCCTAAGAAAGAGAAAAGGGCTGATTTAACTCTGCTTTGCCCGCAGCCTGGTTATGACTTAAGCCAGCTAAGGGGCACACGTACGGAAGGTGAGGAATTTCCAATCATTTTTCAAGAGTTTGCCACGCTGCTGTGCCTGTTGCCCCACCCAGAGGCCCAGCCAGTTTAGTTTAGTTTATGATTTGTAAAGCGCACCTAACCCGGAGGTTTGTTTGTTTGTTTATTTTATTTATATAGCGCTCCGGACCCGGGAGTAAAAAGGCGCTTAGTACAAGTTACAAGGCACAGTACATGGTAATTAGCAGTGATACTTTGGCAAAGGTTATATACAGAATATACAGACAGTGGAGGTAAATACATCCAGTAATGACATTAATGAGGCATGCACAATATATACAGGATGTAGCTAGGTCGAGCTTAAAGGTTGACTTTTTGTCAGTAGCCACCCAATGGCAAGTTTCCTGAAAGACTGGAAGGATTTGGACGACTTGATGTTCAGTGGCAGGGAGTTCCAGAGTAGGGAGGCGAGGACAGTGAAGCTCGAGCCTCTGGCTCTTTTAAAAGTAAATCTGGGCACCGTGAGACATAAGGTGTTGGAGGATCTAGTAGTTCTGATGCAGGGTTTCATGGTGAATTTGTTGGTAAGGTATGGGGGGCTATTTGGTTGAGAGCTTTGTAGGTTAGGCAGAGGGTTTTTAGATCGATGTTTTGTTGGATGGTGAGCCATTTGCATGTGATTATAGTGGCAGAGATGTGCTCACGCCTAGGAATGTTTAGAGCTGCTTGTAGCGCATTATTTTGAAGGACTTGGAGTTTGCTGATAATCGCTTGGTTGGCACCTAGGTAGAGGCTGTTGCAGTAGTCTAACTTAGATTGTATGAGAGCTCTAGCTAGCGTAAGGCAGCTATTAGTGGAGAGAAATGGTCTGCAGGCTCTAATTCGTTTTCCTGTATAAGCGGTGGCTGAGGCGGTCGAGTTAACTTGTTTAGTGAGGTTGATATTGGCATCGAGATAAAAGCCAAGTGTTTTCACATTTTTGGCGACAGGGATGGTGTTGCCATCGATGATGATATTGGAGTAGTTGGAGCTCAGTTTTTGTAAGTTGTTCGGTGAACCGACAATGAGCAGTTCAGTCTTCTCGTCATTCAGGCAGAGGCCATGTGTGGCCATCCATGCCTGAATGACGGAGAAGATATCATTGATCCTGGTAACATCAGTATTGTAATTGCCAGAGATGGTGAGGAGTATCTGGGTGTCATCCGCGTAGTTTGTGTAGGTGACACCCAGACAATCCAATTTATCAAAGAGAGGCTTTGTAAAGATATTGTATAGGGGCGGGGGGGGACACATGAGCCTTGTGGGACACCACAAGTGATGGGGATGGGGTCTGCTGCTGCCACCGGGGAAAAAACCCTCATGGTTCTGTTGGCCAAGAAGGACTGTATCCACGTGACAGCAGAGGAGGAGAAATGGGCAGCAGATGACAGGTGGTTACAGAGTATTTTATGATCGACCAGGTAGAAAGGCTGCTGAAAGATCTAGGAGGAGTAGGATGCATAAAAATTCAGAAAAACCGCCCGGTAGACCGATTGTATCGGCGTGCGAATCCCTCCTGGAACCTTTGTCCCTTTACACAGACTATTTTCTAAAACCTTTTATAATCAAAATGCCCTCCTACCTAAAGGATACCACAAACACTATTAACTTACTTGACGACATCATCCTCACTACCGATAGCCTGCTTGTCACAATGGATGTCGAGGCTCTATATTTTTTTTTTTTTTTCTTTTTTCATTTAGTTTATACAAACTTTTGAAAAACTTTATCTTTAGTGTAAGATCAACATTCCATCATAGTCCTTAACTATTTTTGTTGAAACACCTTGTTGGACTTCTTCTCTTGACTTTTTCTGTCCCTAATTCGTCTACCTTTGCATCCATGGATATTCTGTCTTTTTCCAGTATTTTCGGATAGGTTGGTCTCTTTACCACAACCTATACGGGTTGTGGTTTTAGGCAACCACCGGGTTCATTTTTAGGTGTTTCTGCAGAGTCTCTAAGAATCGCATTACTGAGATCAACAGTGGCTTGCTTTCGGTCAAGTGTAGTTGTCTCCACCATTCTTCTTCAGACAACGTCTGGTACTTTTCCCTCATCTTTCCCAAGCAACTGACACGCTGGTTGTTTAGTTCTGTACAGCTTATGATGAGGTGTTTTAAATTTTCATCTTTCTCTCCACAGAATCGACATAGAGTGTTTTCCCTTGTTATCACACGCCTAATTCCCAGGATTTCTTTGGTCTCTAGGATGTTTAAACGAAACATCAAATAATACTTTCTTAGATGTTTGCACGGAGCTAGTGCCAGATATTTCTGAAGCGTATTTCGTTTTTTTGCTTCTTTTGGTTGATTTATCATCGCCTTTTGGCGATCTCTTCTTTCCCCAATTGTAATCCAATCAAGATCTAGCAATTTTCTTTTTACAAAATCTGGATTATTCCATAACGTTGACTCGTCCGTCCCTAACTGTTTGAGGATTTCTCCACATTGCTGTTTCCAGTCTCTTAGGGCCGACGTTTTTCCGCCTGTTTTGTTTCCCAGTAGGATTTTGAACGGTGGTAGGTTTGCTTCATCATGCATTTTCCTAAAGAGCAATAGCTTATTCCAAGCAATCCTTGCGTTCAGTGTGGACATGCCCACTTCATATAGAACACACGCAGTCGGTGTGCTTTGCGGTATTTGAAGAACTTTTTTCCAGAAGAAACCTTCACACCTAGACCATATCTTGTGGTTACAGCCAAACATGTTCTCTGCCCCATAGATCAGGATCGGTGTAATTTTATTTTGGTAGAATTTTCTCACTGGCTCACATGTGAATTTTCCGAATTTCTTCTGCATTACGATCCCTTGAGAGGTTAATTGTTTGCAGCTATTTAGGATTTTCTTTACCATTGGTTCGTCATTTATGCTTGAGTTGATAATTGTGCCCAAATATTTTGTAAAGTGCACTTTCTCTAGCTTCTTTGTTCCCACGAACCAACTCGATCTATACTTGTCAGATTTTCTTCCTCTTTTGTTCTCTAGGACTAGGATTTCTGACTTGGCTGCATTTATCTCCAGCCCGAGTTTTTCTGAATAGATCTTCAATGCAGACAATTTTCTCTGTAGGCCGACTGGTGTTCGGTCTAAAATTACCATATCATCTGCGTATAAGATGTGATGTAATTGGCATCCATTGATGGTTGGTGGAAATGAAATCACGCTTGACAGTGCTTTCTCTACTTCCGAGATGTAGAAGTTAAACAGGGTGGCCCCTAATGGGCAACCCTGTTTCACTCCTCTTTCTGTAGGAATTGGCTTTGACAGATTTCCTTCTTTGTCTAGTCTTATTTGAATGTAGGTGTCAGAGTAAAGTTCTTTGATGGCTGCTATCAGACTCTCATCGCAGCCTCTCTTCTTTAAATTACACCACAGGATTTCTCTATTCACTCCATCAAACGCGTTTGCCATGTCAATAAATGCCAGATAGATTTTCTGTCCCGATCGAATGGCATCTATTTTTAGTAGGTTTAATATTAGCAGGTTTGTGCTGCAGCCCACTCCCTTTACAAACCCAGACTGTCTGCCATCGTAGATTTTTCCTTGATTTATCCACAGTGTGAGTTGTTTGAGGAGCTGAGTTGCAAACACTTTGCCTATGACATCGAGAAGGGCGATGGGGCGGTAGTTTGCTGGCTCCAACCGTAAGCCTTTCTTGAATATCGGGACAATGATTCCTAGTTTCCAGGTCGCAGGGATCTTTCCTTCTTTTATTATTGCTTTAAACAGGATCTCACAGAATTCCGACCATTCATCGATGTTTTCTTTTAAATCGGCGTTCGAGAGGCCATCCGGTCCGGCGGCTCTAGATGTACTGCTATTTGCAATTGAGATTCGGATGTCCTCTCTATCCATTTGTAAGTCCCATGGAGTTTTTGCGTGGATCTCCGCTGTACTTGGACCTTCCCTTCTTTTAAACAGGTTTTTGTAATGACACTCCCAGTCTGTTTCCGTTACCATATTTGTTATAATGGCTTTTTCTGAGTTAGATGATTCATTTATTAAGGTCCAAAAACCCCTGGAATTTCTCTGGTTCAACGCTTTCAATATTGTCTCTGCGTCGTTTTTCTCCATCTTAGCTCTATGTAACTTGTGCCAGTTGTTGTACTGGTTTCTCACTTTTTTGGACTGGGTTTGATTTTCTACTCCTTTGGTGGCATTAATCGATCTTAATGCTTTCCTCAGTTCCCTCTTTTTTTTAGCCACTTCCGGGTCGTACTTATGTTTATAGAAATTTTGGTTCTTTAGAGCCTTCGTTTTTTTGGATTTATAAATTTCTAGTAAGTGCTGGTATTCAGTTGCCTCAGTCAGGCCTTGCTCCTGGGATTTTTGCATTTGTTCAGATATCTCCTTAATATTCAATTTGTTTATCCTTAGTCTGTTGCGTCCAGGTTCCACTGAGATGTCACATCTCCATTGTTCCTTTTTTTCTGCTTTTCTCCATTTCCATTCCATTGATGTGATATTATGATCGCTTTGGATGTTTTTAGTGACTGTGAAGGAGACTATTTCATGTAGTATATTCTCCGAGACAAAGATGTAATCTAAAATAGATTGCTGAGTACCTCTTTCCCAGGTCGGGGTTGCTGGAATGTCCCCTCTTGTCGCTCCATTAAGCATTGATAGATTTCTATTTGTCATCTCTTCTAGCCAACAGTCATTTTTAAATCTCATCCCATCGATCTTCTTTGTTTTTTGTTGGTTTAGCTCAATGAATTTCCTGTTGAAATCTCCACATAATAATTATTGTCTTTGAATCTTCTATTTTAATTGTATCTATGGCTTCAAGGATATCATCTTCTAGCTTTTGGTAAAACTTTGATGTTGTATTCCAATATATGTTTAATATATATAATCGGTTCGTCAGCTTCTCTGTGAGTTCTGATTGTTCTACACACACCTCCTGAAGGAAAGGTGACAGGTTGCGGGCGGATTTTATTCTTAGTCCACATGTTCTTTTGATTAAAGTCAATTGTCCTGCCATAGGCCTTCCTTTTTTTTGTTTTATTGCTGGATTTATTGCTACTTCGTAGCCGTCCACACATGGTAGTTTGGATACCCATGTCTCTTGCAAACATATCAAGTCTGCCTTTTGTATTGTTTCCGTTGGAGATCCTAGGAGGTGTGAAAATCCTCTGGTGTTCCACGAGGCTAGTGTCAGTGTCCCTATCTTGTCATAGCATTAGCTCTGCGTTATTGGGTTCAATGATTTTGCCAACCAAGACCACTTTTTTCTTTCATCTTCATCAGCGTTTACTTCCGTAGATTTATAGTTCCCTGTACCTAACTTTCCGCGATTATCCACTGTTATTTTGATTTTCTTCGTCTTTATGTCATCGGGAAGACCTGCTGCTTCAGTCTCTATTTCTGTGTCTTTGAGCTTGACATTAGACGCGTGTTCCCTTATTGCGTTTTTTTCTATTCTTTCGAATGTCACTAGCTCTTTCTCGTTTGTTCTTTGTGCTTTGGGTTCTTTTGTTTTTGCGTCATCATTTCCCTTTAAGGTGTTGTCTACTTCATATACTTGGTATCCCGCTTCCAGGAGTTGTCTCTCACTCATCATGATCAATTCAGCATCTTTTTTGTCGTTGATATGTAAAAGTACAGACTTCTGTTTCATCTCAGCCATGATTTCCACCCGATCAATCCGAGCGCTGTTTATTACCCTTAGCACAGGAATCTTTTGGAATATTTGTAAAATGGTGTACCGATTTAGTGGGGTCCCACCTTTTCCTCCGTCAATTTTCTCGACCAGTAATCGATACTGGTGATTTTTCTGTATCGTTTTGTTTCCGACAGTCAAGATAGAGTTTCTTGACTTTGTGAACTCATCGATATTCCCTCTAGGTTCTTCAACTTTTCTTGTGGATTTCTCGTTCAGAATCTCAGTGCTGATTATATTGTTTTTCCGCTCATCTAATATGGGTTTTTTTGTAGCTTTCATAATCTTAGGTATGTTTCCCTGTTTTAACATACTCTTCAGTCTTTTCTCTTCTAAGGTAAAGAAGATTTGTGGCTCTTGCATCTTTTTGCTACTTTTCTTTGTTGTAAATTGAGATTTTGTAGGAGTTTCTGGCCACGAAATCACTCTTTTGTTTGCCGATCTATCATCTTTCTCTTTCTCGTACCCTTCGATGGGCGATTTCTGCGGGCTTGTCTCTAGCTCACGATTATCTCGTCCAGGATTTCTTCGATTTTCGATTATTTTTACTGCCTCATCGTTGTCATTGTTTTCTTCAGCTTCAGACACACTGTAAGTTGACATGTTCAGCAATTCCTCCTCATCACCATCTGGGTCTTCCATGTCCAGCTCAATTGTTCTTCCAGTTAAGGTCATATTGTCTTCAGTCAGATTTGCTGGCTGTGTTTTTTCCTCCACGATTTGGATCTCCTCGTCTATTTTTTTTTCTTTTCTCCCTTCAACGTCGATAATTCAGAATTATTTACAGTTATGTTCAATGCTTTAATGTTTCTGAAGAAATTGGCTGAGCTACGAGTTTTCTTGTTCTTTTTTGCTTGTTGATTCTTAGATTTTTTGTTACAATTATTTGAGTTTGGTTTGATTGTTTTTGAGCTCTTCTCATTACTCGCTCCTGAGCTGGTTTTCGGGTTTTCAAATATATCATACCATTCCCTCTCATTCTTTTTTCCGTGTTCGGTTATAGGCATACTTTCCAGATTATTTGGGTTTGTATCAATGGATTTTGACGTATTGGGTGGATTGGATGGTAGAAGAGCTTGCTCTTTATCTGGTTCTTTTTCGATTTGCTGTTTACTTTCCTCAACCGATTTTTCTATAGGTGTCGTGCAATCGATCGAAGAGTAAGTCCTTGTTTTTTGTGCAATCTCCACACTCTTCATCTCCGTCCTTCCACAATCACTGACATCATGGCTAATTACGAGTTCCTTATCATAGCAGCAGTTCTGTTTAGTTACCCGTATCTCAATTTCTTTCTTTTTTTTTTCGGATGCGTGCTCAGTTGTACCGAATTTCTCAGGTAGCTCAAATGTTTCTAGGTTGATCACTGAAGTCTGGCTCGTTTGTACTGTTTTTGCGACCTGTGTTGTATTTGAATCTCTCCTTCTTTCTCGTTCATTTTGAAGTAGCGTAAGGGCTTGCCTTGTCACTTCTGCTAGAAGTTTCTTATCTTCAGAATTGTTTCTTAGGGATTCCTTTAAAGCCATTAACGAGATATCATTCCCTCGTTTGGCTACCACAATCTCAGAGGTCATTTCTTTAAGGTCTGTCTCTAGTTTGATCATTTTGGAGTTTAGTAGCGCAATCAAAGTTGTTTGGTCTCTGTAATTCTCATTTAAGTTTTCATATAGCTTCATCAGAGGCGCGACAGCTATTGTTGCGGCCGACATCAGAATTGGACTTAACTTCGATATTATTTTTTCATCGCAGGTTGATGTTTCGTCTATATTACTTATTCCTGTCTGGGGTATCTCCGTGGATCTCCTCCAGTTTTCATTTCTCGAAGTTGTTGTATCATCCTCATCTTCCGAGTCCACAGATGTATTTCTTCCCTTGTTTTCCTCTTCTCTCTGACTTTTGAGTTTTTTCCTCACACTGCAGTCATCATTTTCGGAACTTTCTCTTCTTCGACATCTCTTTTGGGACACTATAATCTCCTCGTTTCTAGATTCGAATGCTGGTGAGTTTGTTTCTAGAGTCATTACTTCGTGTATACTCCTATGCTTAGGATAGTATGACTCTGCAGATGGTGGATTTCCCTCGTTGGCGCTTATTTGAGATGACCTTCTAGTTTGCAGCAATTTTGCATTCATTTTTGCTAGATCTTTTATTACTTGATCCACAATCCCTACTGAGTTTCTTCTTCCTCCTAAATTTGGATTATTTTGTGGTATAGTTGTTGGCAGTGTAGAGCTTTCAATCCATTCATTTGATGGTAACCGCAGCTCTCTAGTGCCCTCCGGTTTCTCTAGCGTTGTGAGGTGTTCTTTTGCGTCTAGTTTGGCGTGGAGACCCCTTGTATCTTGTAGTGCTTTGATCAAATGCTCATCTCCTTTACTCATGGTTATTGTTGTTTCTATTTTCTCTGACTCTGGATTGTGCATCTCAGCTACCTTTGTCCAAGCCAGTAGTTTTAGCGATGAGCTCGATTTTAAATGCTCTACCTTGGCTGCCGTTCTTTGTATCGTCATTATACTTATGTTATTTTCTTGAGTGTTATGGGTTGGGTCTCGTGTTGGGTCCTCAGGATTGTGCTCGAAATGAGGGGTATTAGGAGATGGTCGGTCACTCAGAGTACGGTGTATCATTGCAGTACAGACTTCAACATTCTTTGTTCCTGATTGAGTTTCCTCAGATACGCTGTTTCTTCCCTGTGTCTCGATCACCTGCGTCTCTTTTTCCATTTCCGTGGTTACTTTGGGTTTTTTCCCCTGCAATGTGTGAGAACCAGTGTTTTTTGACCCTTGCCTCTCCCTGTACTTCTCTGATTGCATTTTCTTTTCATTTTCAGGCTCGTCTTTGGTTTCCCTCTCGGTGGTTTCGTCTCGTTCTAGGTCTTCGATACTTTCGGAGTCACTTTCTAAATTGAAAGTATCCATCGAGTCATTCGTTCCTTCCCTTCTCGGCCACGCCATGTCCATGTGTTCGTGTGTATTAGTAGGCCTGGGTGCCTCGGAGCTAGAGTACTGCTGCTGTCTGGTATTGTCATTGAAGGTTGCAGTTCTGGGGCCGTTGACTTGGGGAGTGACGCTCTTGCTAACCATTGTAGCAGTTACATGGACGTTAGAAGAGGCAGAGGACTGATTAGGAACTCTCTCCATGTCAGTGGAGTTTCCTATGGTCGTGGACATAGTGTTCAGCCCTCGCTTAGCTTGAGCTCGTGTGTTGGCTTTATTCGTCATCCCCCTCGTAGCTGCTGACATTTATCGAGTGGTTTGGTTCTTACAACGGCCAATAAGCACCAACTCGAACTTACAGTACTTAGGTTTTTTTTTTTTCCTTATTGATTTAATTTACCACGCTACTCGTATTTTCATCTAGGACTTTTGACAGGGTCAGTTGAACTTACCTTTTGTTCTAGGTCGGGATCAAAGAGGGAATACCTCCGCAGTCTCCCGTTCCCTTGCCTCTAGACGCGCCGGCAGCGCCTAACAGCCGCACAACAGCCCGCGCCCTCTACCCCTACCGGGCTCAACGCCGCGAGGGTGAAAGCGGATGCTTTTTCCGTGTGTTTTGGGTCACGTGACTCCTCACGTGAGCAGCGACAAGGCTCCGCCCCCTCCTGGGAACGAAGCGACACGCTGACGAGGAAGCAGCTGATGGATTCTGGTAACCCGTGTGCCCTCGATTTCCTGGGTCCTGGGTTCAAGGTCCTCAGCACTAGCAGCACTGGCAGCACAAACAACGCACCGCTCGCCTGAAAGCGGATGCTTTTTCCGTGTGTTTTGGGTCACGTGACTCCTCACGTGAGCAGCGACAAGGCTCCGCCCCCTCCTGGGAACGAAGCGACACGCTGACGAGGAAGCAGCTGATGGATTCTGGTAACCCGTGTGCCCTCGATTTCCTGGGTCCTGGGTTCAAGGTCCTCAGCACTGGCAGCACAAACAACGCGGCTCTATATACATCGATACCACAACAAGAAGGTCTAGAAGCCATTCGTGACATCCTGAACACCAGAGAAGACTTAGATTCTACCCCCACAAATTTCATCCTCGAGTGCACTAGATTGGCAATGTCTGAAAATTTCTTCCTGTTTCAGAACCAAATCTACAAACAAACTAAAGGTGTGAGTATGGGCGCTACTCGCCCCGGACATTGCCAATCTATATATGGCCTGCTACGAAAAGAACCATGTCTTCACGCCAGACAACCCCTTCCTAGAAAACATCTCATTATGGAAGAGATACATTGACGACGTGATTATTATATGGCAGGGGACACCTTTGGAACTACAACAGTTCCACAGTTGGATCAACATAAGAAATACTCACATTAATTTTACCATGCATTGGGACCACCACCAAATAGATTTCTTGGATCTGCATATCTACAAGACCGGGGATCGACTAAAAACTGAGTTGTTTCGAAAACCCACGGACCGCAACACTTTGTTGCACTTCCAAAGTTATCATCCGATGGGATTAAAGTACAATTTACCTTACGGACAATTTTTGCGTATACGAAGAAATTGTTCAGACCTGGCAAAATTCCAACAACATGTGGAAGGACTAACCCAACGACTTGCAGAGAGAGGCTATCCAAAAAAGGCCATCAACCAAGCCAAAAAGAGAGCCAAACATACACCTAGAGAAATCTGTTTGGAAAACAAACCGAAAAAAGATTTGGGAAGACTGGTATGTGTCACCACTTTTGGACCCTTGAGCCTATTGATCCAGAAAACCATCAAGAAGAACTGGCATTTGGTCAAACACCCCGGCACTCTGCACAATGTGCCATGTTTTGCTTTCAAGAAAAACAGAAATCTAAGAGACGCTCTAGTACACACCTTCATAGAGCCACCCCCACAAACACAGAACACACTATGGGATTTACCTCCGATAGTTGGACATCACAAATGTGGTCAATGTGTGGCATGCTCTTTGACCCTACAAAAGAAATCTTTCGAACATGCACAAGTTAAATGGATAATGAAAGATTTTACAAACTGTAACACGAAGGGTGTCATATATGTAATACAATGCCCTTGCAAACTCCTCTACATAGGAAAAACCACACGTGCCATCAAAATGCACATCTCTGAACATCGTTCCTGTATCAGGAACAAGGTAGCAGACAAGCCCCTAGTAGAGCATTTTATCAGTAAGAACCATAGTGATACTGATATAAGATGGTTTGTCCTCCAAAAAGTGAAACCAGCAAAGCGTGGGGGGGATCTGAACAAAACGCTGACCCAATTAGAACAACGGTGGGTCCACAGACTTAACTCCGTTCAGGCTGGTCTAAATGTGTCAGTTGAATGGAAGTCTTTCCTGTAATGACATGTGCCCAATGATTGAGTATGAGCTATGAACTTCTTAACACTATGATCATTTTTCATTTCATGAAATGCAGAAGTCAGTAGACATTATGGCACTGTGTGTGTCTTTTTGGTCAATGTATGAAATCACCTACATGAAAAACTATACTTTCTTTGTTAATTCCAAATGTTTTCTGTCATTATGAAACTATGTATTAAGTTTCCAGGCGACACGCCCTAATTCTCACCCTCTCGGGCTGTTAGTAATACAATACAAACTGTCCACTTACTTAATTATCGTTTTTCTCTGCTGAGATTCCTGAGACACATACACATTTTGTGATCCATGCCACAACATATTGAAATGAAGTATTTTCGGTAATCACAACCTCATGGGGCCATTAGCTATGTTGTTTCAGAGTATAAAAAACCAATGCCACTTCGCAATGCTTACGGTTGCCATGACAACCGTTTGTCAACAATATTGTCTAAATTAACTTTTTAGACACGCGTTGACACTAATCACACCCAAAATTGATTGAGCTTTTTTTGTGCCCCCCGGATGGAGCAGAATCCATCATTTTGTTTCCCACTCGATCCTAGGGCCATTCCAAGATGGCCGACATATAAATACCTACGGGGACCTAGCAACAGCGTTACCAACGCTTTGCAGTCAGGCCCCTGCAGTCTCATCTGTGACTCAGCAGCCTGAGGAGCTCCAGCTCGTACTTTTTTGCAGACAGGCTGCCCATGCTGCAACCCTCACAGGTACTTTAAAATAAACCCTGCACTTACTGCTATATATATGAGACAGTTGTTACTAGGTAACCACACTCACCTTGAGCCATATATATTTTTTAGCTGTGCAAGCCGTGTCTGTTTCCCACTGATACCACCCTGGATCAGTATTTTTCGACCTCCAGCGAGAGGTAAGACTTTTTTCCCTGAACTTTTTTTCATGCCTTTTTAAACGGGGACATGTTTAGCTTCAACCTCCCTTTGCTTCTCTCGTTCTCTGTTATTTGCAACAGGATCATACAGAGACCAGCCCATGCGGCTAGCAGATCTCAAATTTAGCGCCTGTGAAATCTATTAACCCATAGGTAAGCTATGTGCTTTTTGATTTTACATCAACCACACGTGATTCACTCAAACTAAATAATTTTGGCTCAGACACCCCCCTGACTGTAGTCTCCTTCGCCTGCAGCACAGACGTCAATCTACACAGAACTCCGTTCTGATGAAGGCCGTGTTAAAGATGAGGCACACCTAGCCCACCTAGAAACGGCTGAAACACCTGGTGTAGACGCACTACTCCCCCCAAAACTACAGCACATTAATGCTGTTTACGCAAGAAAAATAATTTTGTGTACCCACCATTGTTCTATGTGTTTTCCACAAATGTTGACTTGAATATGTACACTGTAATATGTGAATTTCTTGGCAAATCCTAATAGGAGTCGGGTTTGTTGCACACAAACAATTTGGAGATTGTCCCAAAAAATGTTTTTTTGGCACTGTGTGTTGTAAATATCTTTCTGTTTTTTTGTCTGATTGTTCTGTTTTAGCAAACCATTTTTATGTCTTAATTTCTCTAAATGTTGGATTTGTCTTTTTGCACACAACTCTAATATAAAAAAATGAGATTTCTCTCTACAACATACTATTGAAGAGTGATTCCTTCCTCAGCAATGCAGAGTTTGATAATACATGTGGAGGTGTTGTTCTGAGCCTAACATCCTTGGACCTATTCATTTGTATCTTTTGTTTTCCTAGTTAACCCTCCTGGGTAGAATAGGTTCCACACCAGGAGCCCTATTTTTTGATTCTAGTCTGTACAGCCCGTGGCTGTGGGCATCGACCGACCCATAACAAGGTCAAAATCTAGCTATAGTAAAATAAATTTCCATCTGTCATCTATGGATAACGTCAACTTAGTCTCGTATACCGATGACTATTTTAAACAACTTCTAGGGACCACCTCCACACTACGAAACGAGGAGGGTGTGCTCACTAGAGGTTTGAATGAGGACCAATTAGAAATACTCAATCAAAAGAAAAAAAGAATAATTCGAACAGAGCTACATGGCAAGTTCATGCTCGAATACTTGAGGGCCGGCATAATACACGAAGGCCTCCAGGTACGGAACATCCCCAGGGTATTTACAGATAACCCTAGGTTCACGAAAAACTTTAGTGGGGTTGGGAATAAATGCAGCCGCGATTGGTTGATTCTGGTTATAGACACGGCCAAAGAGGAATGTGAAAAACAAGGCGCTGAATTAATCGATTTGGAAAAAAAGTTTCTCGAAGACAAATCCATTCAGGATGCTAAGGATAAGCTGGATAAATTGGAGTTGGAAATCACCAAGTTCAAAAATCTGACACTGGACAGGAAGGTGGACAAGTTCAAAAAAGACCTAGCAAACTATTCAGAAGAAAAAACCTATCCTTTTCTCAGATCTACATACTACACAGATTTACAAGCAAGCCAAAACTACAATCGGAGAAATAGATCAGTCAATTTCGCAGGGACCTCCTCCAGTGGGAGTGGAAGTACCTCAAGCCTACCGGGATCTACAGCGCAACAGCAACCACAACCTTTTTTTCCCAGGGGCGGACAAAGAGGAAGACCCAGGAGACGACCGACGCAACCAGGACAGCGAATGAGAACGCGCCAGTGGTACCAAAACCAAGGACAGAACCAGGGATACCAGTCTTCATCTTATCCACCCGCTTTATGACCCCACCAGAATTAAGGCTCCTCGCCAAGGGTTTATCCTTCGTCCCTGCCCAAAAGGCACGACCTTTTGAGATTGAATTAGAACTGCGGAAATTCTTCAGAAATGTACGTTTGAAACATTTTTTTGAAGTTTACTTACCTTCGTGCAGAGACACTGGACAACAACAACCACAGAATAAGTCAGACAACACCACAGGTTTAAAAGAACAATCCAAGTTCTATCCTCCACCTGGCTCGACTCCCGTCGAGATCATAACTGAAGATAGTCACCAAGACCATACTAGCTGGTTTTAAAAAAGACAACTTCTACAGCGATAACCTTGACAAAGAAGAAAGGATTGCTATGAGAAATTTGGAAACCGACAGATCAATCACAATCAAGCCCGCAGACAAAGGGGGCGGCATAGTCGTTTGGGATACCTCTGATTACAACATTGAGTGCCTACAACTACTGGGCGATCGAGAAGCTTACCTACCTTTGGAATACAACCCAACCAAGGTCCTCCAAGACGAAATTGCAAGCCTCACTCAACACGCCCTCATGCAAGGTTGGATATGTGAAGATGAGAAGATGTTCTTGAACAAAACCAACCCACGCATCCCAGCCTTCTATATCATCCCAAAGATGCATAAAAATTCAGAAAAACCGCCCGGTAGACCGATTGTATCGGCGTGCGAATCCCTCCTGGAACCTTTGTCCCTTTACACAGACTATTTTCTAAAACCTTTTGTAATCAAAATGCCCTCCTACCTAAAGGATACCACAAACACTATTAACTTACTTGACGACATCATCCTCACTACCGATAGCCTCCTTGTCACAATGGATGTCGAGGCTCTATATACATCGATACCACAACAAGAAGGTCTAGAAGCCATTCGTGACATCCTGAACACTAGAGAAGACTTAGATTCTACCCCCACAAATTTCATCCTTGAGTGCACTAGATTGGCAATGTCTGAAAATTTCTTCCTGTTTCAGAACCAAATCTACAAACAAACTAAAGGTGTGAGTATGGGCGCTACTTTCGCCCCGGACATTGCCAATCTATATATGGCCCGCTACGAAAAGAACCATGTCTTCACGCCAGACAACCCCTTCCTAGGAAACATCTCATTATGGAAGAGATACATTGACGACGTGATTATTATATGGCAGGGGACACCTTTGGAACTACAACAGTTCCACAGTTGGATCAACATAAGAAATACTCACATTAATTTTACCATGCATTGGGACCATCACCAAATAGATTTCTTGGATCTGCATATCTACAAGACCGGGGATCGACTAAAAACTGAGTTGTTTCGAAAACCCACGGACCGCAACACTTTGTTGCACTTCCAAAGTTATCATCCTATGGGATTAAAGTACAATTTACCTTATGGACAATTTTTGCGTATACGAAGAAATTGTTCAGACCTGGCAAAATTCCAACAACATGCGGAAGGACTAACACAACGACTTGCAGAAAGAGGCTATCCAAAAAAGGCCATCAACCAAGCCGAAAAGAGAGCCAAACATACACCTAGAGAAATCTGTTTGGAAAACAAACCGAAAAAAGATTTGGGAAGACTGGTATGTGTCACCACTTTTGGACCCTTGAGCCTATTGATCCAGAAAACCATCAAGAAGAACTGGCATTTGGTCAAACACCCCGACACTCTGCACAATGTGCCATGTTTTGCTTTCAAGAAAAACAGAAATCTAAGAGACGCTCTAGTACACACCTTCATAGAGCCACCCCCACAAACACAGAACACACTATGGGATTTACCTCCGATAGTTGGACATCACAAATGTGGTCAATGTGTGGCATGCCCTTTGACCCTACAAAAGAAATCTTTCGGACATGCACAAGTTAAATGGATAATGAAAGATTTTACAAACTGTAACACGAAGGGTGTCATATATGTAATACAATGCCCTTGCAAACTCCTCTACATAGGAAAAACCACACGTGCCATCAAAATGCACATCTCTGAACATCGTTCCTGTATCAGGAACAAGGTAGCAGACAAGCCCCTAGTAGAGCATTTTATCAGTAAGAACCATAGTGATACTGATATAAGATGGTTTGTCCTCCAAAAAGTGAAACCAGCAAAGCGTGGGGGGGGATCTGAACAAAACGCTGACCCAATTAGAACAACGGTGGGTCCACAGACTTAACTCCGTTCAGGCTGGTCTAAATGTGTCAGTTGAATGGAAGTCTTTCCTGTAATGACATGTGCCCAATGATTGAGTATGAGCAATGAACTTCTTAACACTATGATCATTTTTCATTTCATGAAATGCAGAAGTCAGTAGACATTATGGCACTGTGTGTGTCTTTTTGGTCAATGTATGAAATCACCTACATGAAAAACTATACTTTCTTTGTTAATTCCAAATGTTTTCTGTCATTATGAAACTATGTATTAAGTTTCCAGGCGACACGCCCTAATTCTCACCCTCTCGGGCTGTTAGTAATACAATACAAACTGTCCACTTACTTAATTATGGTCTTTCTCTGCTGAGATTCCTGAGACACATACACATTTTGTGATCCATGTCACAACATATTGAAATTAAGTATTTTCGGTAATCACAACCTCATGGGGCCATTAGCTATGTTGTTTCAGAGTATAAAAAACCAATGCCACTTCGCAATGCTTACGGTTGCCATGACAACCGTTTGTCAACAATATTGTCTAAATTAACTTTTTAGACACGCGTTGACACTTATCACACCCAAAATTGATTGAGCTTTTTTTGTGCCCCCCGGATGGAGCAGAATCCATCATTTTGTTTCCCACTCGATCCTAGGGCCATTCCAAGATGGCCGACATATAAATACCTACAGGGACCTAGCAACAGCGTTACCAACGCTTTGCAGTCAGGCCCCTGCAGTCTCATCTGTGACTCAGCAGCCTGTGGAGCTCCAGCTCGTACTTTTTTGCAGACAGGCTGCCCATGCTGCAACCCTCACAGGTACTTTAAAATAAACCCTGCACTTACTGCTATATATATGAGACAGTTGTTACTAGGTAACCACACTCACCTTGAGCCATATATATTTTTTAGCTGTGCAAGCCGCGTCTGTTTCCCACTGATACCACCCTGGATCAGCATTTTTCGACCTCCAGCGAGAGGTAAGACTTTTTTCCCTGAACTTTTTTTCATGCCTTTTTAAACGGGGAGGGGACATGTTTAGCTTCAACCTCCTTTTGCTTCTCTCGTTCTCTGTTATTTGCAACAGGATCATGCAGAGACCAGCCCATGCGGCTAGCAGATCTCAAATTTAGCGCCTGTGAAATCTATTAACCCATAGGTAAGCTATGTGCTTTTTGATTTTACATCAACCACACGTGATTCACTCAAACTAAATAATTTTGGCTCAGACACCCCCCTGACTGTAGTCTCCTTCCCCTGCAGCACAGACGTCAATCTACACAGAACTCTGTCCTGATGAAGGCCGTGTTAAAGATGAGGCACACCTAGCCCACCTAGAAACGGCTGAAACACCTGGTGTAGACGCACTACTCCCCCCAAAACTACAGCACATTAATGCCGTTTACACAAGAAAAATAATTTTGTGTACCCACCAAGTAGTTGGTTGGACTCGAAGTAATTCTGGATTTGCATGTAAGCAACTCTGTCAAGGATTTTTAGCAGGAAGGGAACGGTGGTGATAGGCCTGTAATTAGTGGGAATGGCTCGGTCCAGGGTCTGTTTTTTTTAGAAGCGGGAGGACCCATAACTGTTTCAAATTGTTGGGTACTGAGTTAGTGTAGAATGAAACGTTTATAAGCTTGGAAATGAATGGGGAGAGGTCTCCTGCTGCATCCTTTATAATCTGTGCGGGGCAGCTGTCCCCTTTGCAGTTTGACGGTTTGAGAGAGGTTATCATTTTTGCACTTCTAGTGCGGTTACCTTTTTGAAGGTGAAGCCATGGTTAGTTTTCGAGGTAGTGGGTAGGCTAGGGGTGGGGGGTTACTATTAGAGAGTTGTAGTCTTTTGTTTTCAATTTTCGTTTGCAGGCCAGTGATTTTATTCGCGAGGGCATCTTGGATGCTCGTGCACCATAGTTGGTCCTTCACAGACATGTCCGTGGGTGGATGAGGGTTTTCTAGCTCCTTCAAGAGGGTGAATAGTTCTTTAGCACTAGAACTAGCATTACTTATTCTTACATTGTAGGCTTCCTTTTTAGTCCAAATTATTTCTTTTTTATAGAGGGAGGATGCATTTGTGAGATTGATTTTGTGTTCCTCTGATGGATTCGTTTTCCAAAAGGTTTCCATTTTAGTTTTCTTATTTCTTAGTATTTTAAGTTCAGGTGTGTACCAAGGATTAAGATGGGCTCTGGGTTTACCTTTACGTAGTTTTAGTGGGGCAACGTTGTCAATAGCTTTAGTCATGGCGTTATTGTAGGTATCTACTAGTAGGTTGAGGTCCGATATGTCGGGGATCATGTTTAGGGTGGGTAGAACCAGTGGAATGAGGGCTTCAACGGTAATGTTGGGCTTGTTTCTAGTCAGACATGCTGGTGCAGGGGGGCACTGTATGTGGTGCGGGTTATTAGTGCTAATGTCAAATAATAGTAGGAGATGATCAGTCCATATAAGTGGTTGGGGGTCCTTGCAGATAATGTTACAGTTGTGGGCAGCGAGCCAGTCTAAGGTTCTGCCTTTCTGATGTGTAGGTAGGGTGTTAAGTTGAGTGTAGTTGTGTTCGCCAAGGGCATTGGCAAGGGAGGATGCAAGGATGTCATGGGGATCATTGTATCCCAGGTTGAAGTCTCCTAGAATAATATTCTGTGAGAGGTTTAGATTTCTCTGCTATGAGGGAGGTTATATCTTCCTCAAAGGTCCCTGTGGGGCCCGGGGGTCTGTATATTAGTTCCAAAGTGATGGTGTTCTTAGGGGTAGTTTGAATTTTGATGGAAAGGTGTTCACATGAATTTAGTAGAGGGGAGGTAACAGATCTAATGTCAAGCGAGGATTTGAATATGAGTGCTACACCTCCTCCACGAGCATTAGGTCTGTCGGCCCTGAGGATAGAGTAATTGTCAGGAACCGCAAGGGTTAGATAGGGACCTGCTACAGCATGAAACCAAGTTTCTGTAGTGGCAAGGAAGTCCAGATCTGCTGAGCGGATGATGTCAGTGATTTCGGTGGGGTGAGCAACAAGGGATCTGACATTAAGTAAGGCTCCTTTGAGTGGCACGGTGTTTGCAATGGTATTTTTATTGGTGCCTTTGGTTGTAGGAGTAGTGGGCATTTTGCTAGGTAAGGTGAGAAGTATGCAGCCTAGTCTGTTGTTGCAGGTAATGAGGTTGGGTAGGCTGTGGGGCGATGTTCTGGTGTTTTGAATGAGTTCTGGTTGGTGTCATAGTAGGCATCTTTGGTGAGGTCAGCGAGGTTGGGTGGTGGGTTACCTAAAGTGATGCTCATTTTAGCAGTGTGGTCTCGCGGGGCACTGTGGGGGAAAGGAGGCAAGGTGGGCAGGAAGGGTGTGGGCAGGGAATGGGGTGGTGTCTAGGGCAGCCAAGCTTGGCTAGACCATTACTGAATGTGATGTAGCAGTTTCTACTACATGGCGTGCAATTGGGCATGACAAAGGAGGGGAACATGATGATGATGAGCCAGGCTGGCATAATTCAGAGGCAATGTTGGGAAATGATGCTAGAGGGATGGTAGATGTTAGCTGAGCTCGTGCAAGTAAGCCCCCAGGGCAGTTACAAGCAGTTAGGTGGGTACAGCTTAGTCTATGTGGTTTACAGGGTGAACGGGTTAAATGATGCTAGTAGTCTAGCACATAACTACTTCTGGTGTGCTGGTGGCATGCACGGATAGTCAAGCTTCCTTTTGATGGAGCAGTGCAGGTAGTAGCCAGCAGGGAGGCTGGATTTAACTTGGCTAGTATAGTATAGTACGGGCTGGTGTGATTTAGCAGAGCACAACCGTCTAGATACAAGTTTGATACAAACATGTCAATATAACTTATAGCTGGAACAATCACCAAGTTAATTAGAGTCATTTTCAGTGCAGGCAAGTTGAAACAGGAAGGCATTCGTACGTGCTAGGTCTAGGTAGTGCAACAGCTAGATTCAAATTTTGTGCAGACACGCAAAATGGCTTATAAATGGAACAATCAACAAGCTAGTTAGAGTAACAGCTAGATATCTAGCAATCATGGTGGGAGTTCAGAATGCGCCAATGTTAACAGGAGTCAGGTGCTTACCTTAGCTCCAAAGTTCAGTGTAGCGGGCAACTTTTCGGTTACCGGAGTTGCAGGGTTGCTTTCCGCTCTCTCGCGGCTCGCAGCGGACAGCAGCAGACAGGTCCTTATAGGATTGTCCTTTGGGCGTAGGTCCACAGCCGGCTCACGCCTTTCAGCAGTGCAGGCTTCGTGTTAAAGGGACCGGCAGCCAATCGGGGGGCTGTCTGGTTCTTTAGATGTGGATTGCGTTGCTTAGCAACCACAAGAAAACATGCTCATGGCCATTTTAAAAGAAGGCAGCACGTTGATATTTACGGGCAGTGCTTCACAGGTAATGGGCTCGGGCTCGTAGCTTCTTTTATGCGGCCATTTCAGAACAGGATTTATAGGCGCTTCTATGTTGAGGAAGACGCTTGGGCAAGTTGCGTCGAAGCGTGGTGAAAGAATCGAACCTCGTAGAAAGATATTTGTAGGTTGGTCCGGACATCTGTTCCCTTCTAGATGAACGTTGTGGCGAGTAGGGGCGGACTCCTGCCCTCCGCACGCACGGGATGGCTGGTAACTGGGCGCTAGAGTTTATGACAGAGTTACAGAAGCATACATATAGAGTACATAAGAAGGACGTGCTTATCGACAATAGGTTACAGGTTAGTCGACTTGCATATTGGTACATATAAGAGCATAGAGTGGTCGCCGGCGTTTACAGTTTGGTCGACAGTGCAAGTGATACAATAATACATTGTGAAGCTGTGTTAGGGTGCATTGGTTTCAGTGGTGGCGGGTAGATTAGGCCTATTACAGTTTCTTATCAGAGAGCCAGTTTTTCACTTTGGCTCTGTGTAAAGACCGGAGGAGGGTGGTCTGTACTTCCGCTTTCTATATGGTAGAGGCGAGGCACAGAGGACCACAGCCAAGATTCTCTATCATTGGTAACGTAGTCGAGCAATCAAGGTCTAGCTTCTCAGGGAGTGATGCAGGCTGGTTCTTAAGTACAGTGTAGTCCCCAAGCACCCACAAAGGAATGTCCACACACTGTATCGGTAAAAACACAGTCTTTATATAATTAATATTCAAGGTCATGTACACTATCACAATAACTCACTTTGTGCTCCGAAATCAACAATGGTAAATATATACAGTTCTAAAGTGGTACCACAAATATTATCAGATCTCATTAAATTGCATACGGTCAGAATGACACACAGATCAAATAAAGAGGAAACCAGCAGTAGAGAGAGGAAGGAAAGCAAGATGGTTGAACAATTGGCAGAATACTGGCCCCGTACCACTAGACACAGTTCTGTGTGGAGATCCTCCCCCCTGGGCAACCTGTAGAAGAAAGATACAAGCCCAGTCCATATATTGTTCACACTAGACTTCCCAATAGTTCTGCAACCCCAGAGTACCTGGCGTTGTAGCATTCCTCGTCGGGGAATCAACGGCCCTTCTCGAGTGTCCTCCCTTTCAGGCAGGAGTCACGGGTCATCGAACTACGGCGGTGAAGTGGCCGCGTCGTTCCTAGCGGTGCTCGTTGATGGGGAAGCGTAAATGTCCTGCAAGGAAGAGGAGTGCGGGGCACCTCAGTGTCGATAGTTCTGAAACGTAAAGAGTTTGAAGAACTGTGGCCCAGCAAGTGCGTCGAGTCGTCAGCGTCTCTGTGGTCTTTGGGTGGCAGGAAACCCACTGGTGGATGCTCCTCGGCGCGTCAACGGTCAGGCCTTCTCCAGCAGGATACAGCGGCGACGATGGGGACGAAAGCGTCCTTGGATCAAATGAAGTTCTTAGGCAAACGGCAGCACGGCGGCTCCGGTCGGCGAAGGCGGTCGTCGACAGTGGCAGACAACAGTCCGGGCGCTTCTCCTTGGAGTTCCGCAGCAGTCCCCGCATAGGGTCGGCAGCCTGTCGAAGGTCTGTCTACCAGGGACCTTTAGGCAAAGATCAGCTGGTGCACGAGGGTCCCTCGTAGCTCGGGAAGAGGGTGCCTTACCAGGTTCTCTCTGGGTCAGTTCTTGGAGGCACAGCAGCTTTCCGATTGTGAAGGAGAGCAACAGCAATTGTTCTCGTCCAGCAGGGCTTCAAGGTCAAGCTTCAGTTACTCCAGTTACTCGTCATAGTGGACTTCAGCTTCTGAACACGATTCCTAGCAGTGAGAGGCCCTCAGATATACTGTTGATCTCCCATTCATTCCTCTGGGTCACACTCAAGCATCCAATCACGAGTAAGGGCATTCATGCAGGCAGGCAGGTAATCAGGCACACAGTGCATTCAGGCCATTCACTTCTCTCCAGACAGTTACAACAAGTTTTGCGTATTGGGACAAGTACCGAGCCATTCAACACTCCATACTGGTTTCGGGCAGGGCGGTCCCAGTCATTGTGTCAAACACCAGATACTAGACACCCACAACATGGAATGCGTATTTGTCACATACTCCATTCACCCAGGTCCCAACCACAGGCGTACCGACAACATACGGTCGTCGAGAAGGCTCCAGCCAGTCTGGTCGGCACTTCCCCCACACTACCATATATGGAACGTCCACCCAACAGCCAGTCAGGGGGAAAGGACAGAGGCAGGGCTTCCCGGGATTTCGGGAAGATCAAGGTAACAGGTGATGGAAGGCAAGAGGCCATGGGGGCCATTTTGTCTCCATCCGGAATCTACTGATTCCAATGACAGGGCCTGGGCATCCCAAAATGGAGGACGCTCAGGGCACCAGTCATTTCAGCACGGAGCTGCCACCAGCCCATTCCCTGCTCTGTGGGTCACACACAGGTGCCCAAAAACATACACTAAGGGCACAGGGTTGTACCCCTACCCATGGGTGCCATAAGGGTATCCCATGGGTCTGTTCACTAAACCAAAAGAGAGAGCTGCACCACCAGGAGTCCCACATAAACTCCTGCGCGGAAAACATGACAGAACACACAATAAAAAGCAGTAAAGGACAAGGATACGGAGACCCTGTCCCTCCGATGCATTTCCAGCATCACACTCTGAAAGACCAGAAGGAGGAATCAGCTTTGATGGTAAGAGCGAGAGAGTTCCATTATTTGGCAGCCAGGACTGGGAAACTAGCTCCCCTTGCCGTTTTTAGAGATTGTACCTCGTGATATTGAGGCAGTGCGAATAGAATGAATGATCTGGTAGGTCTGGCGGGTGGGTTTCTCGAGAATTTGTCTGCCAAATATTTAGGGGCGGTTTTTGACAAGCATTTATGAGGGATAACTAGAGTACGGAACGAGATTCTGTCACGCACTGGGAGTCCCATCTGATGCTTGAAATATGGTTAGATCTAGGGATGTTTAATGCTGATCTCAAGGCGGTATTCTGTAGAACCTGCAGTCTATTAAGATTCCGTTCTGTGGAGCCTAAGAAGAGAGTATTACAGTAGTCCAGCTTCGATAGGACTAGTGCCCTGGCTAACATGATGCAGCTGTTGGGGGACAAGTATGGTTTGTAAGCATGAATCAGTTTATTGGTGTAAGCTGTTTATGAGGCAGTGGCACTCACTTGTTTCTTAAGTAAAAGAGTGGACTCCAGATAGACGCCTAATGTTTTGACCTCCTTTGCAACTTTCATGGTGTTCCCGTCAATGTTGAAGGACATGTACCGTGAGTCAAGTTTATTTAGACGTCCTTGGGATCCAATGATCAGTAGCTCCGTCTTATCATAGTTGAGGCACAGGCTGTGGGCAGCCATCCACGCCTGAATCTCAAGGTAGATTTCGTTTATCAGTTTGGAGTCATTTTCATAGCACCCAGTCAGCGTAATGAGAACCTGGTGTCATCTGCGTAATTTGTGTAGGTGACACCCATGTTATCAAGATGATCAAAGAGGAGCTTGGTGAAAATGTTGTGAAGACCCCGGTTGTTCGGTTTGAGAGAAATTATTGGATCCAATTATAAGCGCTTGTGGAGAAGGCAGCGGCAGTGTTCAGATGTTCTGAGAGGATCTGGTGATCGACAAGATCAAATGCTGCAGAAAGGTCCAATAGCAGTAGGATGGCCAGGTTGCCTTTATCTTTGGCTTCATCCATTTGGATTTTTAAGTCCAGGAGGGCCGTTTCTGTGCCGCGTCTCTGTCTGAAGCCAGATTAGAGGAAACCTAGTAGGTTATTATCCTCCAGACGTTTTTGGATTTGGATATAGGCCACTCTGTCCAGGATCTTTAAGAGGAAAGGGACAGTTGTAATGGGCCTATAATTGGTCTGAATGTTGGGGTCTAAGTTCCGTTTTTTTAAGGAGTGGCATAACCCAAGCTTCCTTAAGGTTGTTGGGGACTGAGCTAGCATTGAAAGAGGAGTTGATCACGGCGGCTATGAATGGGACCAAGTCTTTGGCGCCTTCTTTGATGACTGGGGCAGGACATATCTCCCTGGCACCTTGATGGTTTTAGGCCTAGGATGTTTTCCACTTCCATCGGTGTGACTGAAGAGAAGAAAAAAGGAGGGTAGGAAGGGGGTGGGGGTCCAGCGGGGTAAAAGCGTTGAAGCTATTGACCAGCAGGTCTTTTTTGTCTCTATCTTAGTTTGTAGCAATGTTATTTTGTCAGACAGAGCCTTCTTTATTATGGCACACCAATCTGCATCTTTGACGCATGCTTCTGTTGGTGGAGCTGGGGTCTTCAGGTGCCCCAAGACAGCCGCAAAGGGCGGCCCATGTAGAGCCGGTTGAGGAGCAGCAGGAACCTTTGTGCTAAGAGTAGGAAGATGAAGAGGATGTGTTCTTCATATCCAGCATGAAAGACATCAAAAAAGAACAGGGTACCCCAGCCCCAATGCGAGGCGTGTGTGTGTGTGAACGGAACAAAGGTCCCCGTCTCGATGGACAGAGGCGTCGGTCAATGTGAGGGCCCAGTCACACTACGATACGCTAGATGGTAGCCAAATTCAAAAATGCAGGACGATAATCTTGTCCCAAATGTGACGAAGAAAACGCTGGAATGGTACACATGTTTTGGTCATGTCCAATAATAGAGAGATTCTGGGGAGAAATTGTACATAGGATGGAAGACAAAGGGGTCAAAATAGAGGTGGATACAATGTGGGCATGCCTGATAGGAGGGTGTCCTAGGCCACGTAAGCTCAAGCATGTGAGTAAGTTGAAAGACCTGGTGTATGTTTTAGCAAAGAGGAAAATTGGAATGGGGTGGAAAGCATGTCATAGACCACGAAGAGGCATGGTGGAAAGATTTACAGAAATGGGCAGAGTCAGAAACTGTAGTATGGCAAGAGGCAAGCAATGTGGGAGGGGAAGAAGAGGCTGGAACCTTAATAGCTTTGAAACAGCTGATAGCGGAACTATTTGGGCTCATGCATGATGGGTCAAGTGACTGGGATCCAATAGAAACCAGTGACATGGAATCCCTACTGCAAGACAAAGAAACTGTACAGGAAGGAGAGTCGGCTCGGATGGGTGGGTGGGAAGTGGTGAAACAGTGGGATACTGATTAAAACGATGTATATTGAACTATTATTACATGCACTGTAAGTTTGGTTTGTGTTGGTTGTTGTAATAAAATCAATACAAATTGTTTAAATTACGATACGCTGGATGTGACTCACGAATTGGGTGGCTCCAAGATGTGCATATTCACATTCGGTGGCAAGACCCCTCTTCCGCTGGAGGGGGCGTTTATCTTGAATGTCATGCACAAAGGGAAAAAGATTAAGGCATGGTTCTATGTTACTAAGCTCCAGACCGTGTTTGCCCATGTTCGCCTGAGAAGCCAGTAGCCAGCCGTCAACCAGCAGCGACTGACAAGTTTAGTGTGGGCTGGGTGGGGAGCACAGCAATCACTGTATTCCAAAAAGCCCTGCCTTTCTTCTTACCTACATAACATAACATAGCATACCAAAATCAGCACGCTACTAAAGAGTATCCCTATCATTGCTGTGTGCCAACCGTTCAGTGGTTTTATTTACTTTGTGTCCCATACTTGGGCATTCTCCCTCTATCCAGATAACTCAAATCTAGGTGTTTTGCACTTACTGTTGTGCCTCCAATGTAGGAGTTCACACTCTGTCCAGGTGAAGTGTAGCCGTGCACCACTATAATACCACAGACAAATCTGAAATAGATAGAACTGAGAAGATTAACCATGCATCAGACGAAGATAGAAGAATTGTGGAGATTAGTCATTTGTCACAACAGATAGGACTGTATAGATTAGCCACATAGAAGAACTTGGCGAGTAGCAAAAGCACTAACCACCCGCTTCTACCTCCTTAAACACACCACCCAAGGACGGGCGCTAGAGATACCAGTCAAAATGGCCACAGGCCTGTGAGCTCCGGTGCATCCCTAGATACCCAGACAGAATCCTGATGAAATTCGACTTGCTGCATCTATATTAGATGACTAGTGCTGAACCTGAATGTGTGGGGGACACCCACAGCAATTTCAGGGGTGGGGGGTTAATCCTGCGGTACAGGCCCTAATTCAGGAACGAGCCCGGATCTGGGACACCAACCAGCAGATATCCGGTCAAGAGGGAGGAGAGAGTGAGCTACCACCTAGGAAGGAGCCTGCAATCGACGGGGGGCCATCTTTAGGAAGAGATATCTAATCCGGCGCCTGGGGCTCCGACTCACACTACGATCCCCAGATGGGAGAGGGTGCATAGGACTTGGAATCTGTGAGCCTACGGGTGCCTGACTCCCGCTTGTGCCCCCCCGCCCTTTCTCATCCTCCCATGTGGAGCAGTATTCAGGTGGTGTTGTGCTGGCCCTGAACCGGGGGAAATCAATACACAGACTGTCGGCACAGAAAGTTGGTTCCCAACACCTTGAAGACCCAGAGAGGCAAGGGACATCGAGAAGGTGGAGAACCGGTCCGATAGCACAGCGAGTAGAGCGCCACTTTGACATCTGCGCAGAGCCTGCTGACACAGGTTTGAATCCCGGCAGGGCCAAACTTAGCCTTTCATCCTTCCGAGGTCAATAAATGAGCATCACACACCGTGGGTTATAATAAGCAGCGCTCAGATACCGGAGGGTTCGTAGCGCTATTATAAATGCTAAATTATTATTATTATTAACAGCAGTAAAAAGGGGCTACATATATCCTTACTAAGTGGGGCGGCCCCTGGAAGGCACAGTGGAGACACACGCGGAACAAGTGATAGCACCACGATTGGAAAGAGACACCATGTTGAAATCGCAGAAAGCTGGCAAACAACATTCGAATTAGCAATTTGAGGTTCTGATGTAAGCTAAGCAACTAGCCTCAGGTGAGGACTCTCCAGGCCGCAACATTCAGACTCCCGGGATGGACCCATGAGGAGCTCTCAATGATATACAAACGATGCTTGGTCAGGTGCAGGCGAGCATTCAGTCTTTGGAAGATGGACACACTAACATGCAAGGTGGACCATATGCAGCTACGCCTGGACAGACATGGAGGGAAACGTCCAACAAGCCAGAAAAAAAGCCTGAATGGGAGATTTGGACGAATTTCAGCCGTTTGAAAATTACGAATGGACAAAAAGTTCGACCAAATGCCCCATTCAGTGGCAAGGGCTGTGGGGGTGTCGCCGGCAACCTTGTTCACTATACAGTGAATGGGGGTTATGGTGGTGTCCCCTGCAGCCGGGCTCATATGAAATGAAAAAAAAAACAAAAAAAATAAAAAAACATCAAAAGCCAAGGTCCCTGCAGTGGCTGGTTCCCAATCACGGAAGTGCAAGGGAACAGGCGTTGCAGGCAAACAGCGAGTCAGCAGCGGCACACAGCGAAGTGTGCCGCCACAAGGTAAGTAGGGGGGCAGGGGTGGGGTTGTAAGCCTGTGGCTGCAATGTTCAGGGGAGAAAGGGCAGAATGTTTTCAGAAAAATAACTTTCAGTATTTTCTGCCTCGAACACTTTCCACCATGGGCTTCCAACCCCAATCAACATGGAGAGCGTCTTGATGAGGTCAAGGGACGGGTATCCACTGTTGAGGATGTATCCCATGCGGCCACAAGAGACCTAGCCCTGGTTAAGAGAGCACTCAAAGAACTGACGGACAAGCAGGACGACCTCAAATCCCGGTCACGCAGAAACAACCTGAGAATTATTGGGGAGACTGAGAAGGCAGATCAGCGCAGTATGGAGACGATGGTGGAGGACCTGCTGAGGGAAGTCTTGGGAAATGAAGATTTGTCTGTGGTATTTATAGTGGGGAGAACCCATTGCATCCCCAGTGGTAAAAGACTGGTACCTGGTGCACCAGCAAGTCTGATAATTGCTCGACTACTGAATTGCCGGGATAGAGACCGAGCCCTGCGGAAAGCTAGGGAGAAAGGTTCACTGACCTATGTTCACTGACATATCAGGGAGCATCGATCCGCCTCTTGCCAGACTTCTCGGACAAGGTGCAGTCATCCAGGAAGACCTTTATAGATGTTAAAAAAAGACTTTGGGATAGAGATATTAAATATGAATGCTATTCCCTGAGTGCAACATGATGGTTGTGTGTTGTTTTTCCACACCCCGTAGAAATTAAATGCATTCCTGGAATCACTACCTAGAGCACCATGTCACTGAAGAAACTATGGACCCCCCCCCCCACAAAACTGGAAACATTGGATATCTAAGGCTAGTGTTGAAGAGGACAACACAAGCAAATGGCAGTTGGAGTCCTGCACGTTAATTGGGCTGCTTGGGCGACTGGGCACTGGAGAATCCTCATGCGGGAGCACCTGTTTGTTGGTCGGTGGGGGGCAACTGGCAGGTTGGGGTTGCTGGTGGGGGTGGAGGGGATTGGGCAGGGACTTGGGGGAAAGCAGTGGTTCTCAGGCCCGCCTTAATTCGCAAATCAGTCAGGGGAAGCAGGGCTGCAGTCCTCACATTGGGGAACCGGTGTAAAAAAGGGGGAAAATGTCACAACAAGATGGCCAGAGCAATTGAGAGTATGACATGGAACATCAGGGGCCTGAACTGTCCTTCTAAATTCTGTAAGGTGTACATGCACCGTCATCAAGTGGACATAGCGTTTATTCAGGAAACTCACTTGACGCCAGGGAGAGAAGCGAAATTCAGGCAAGGGTGGGATTGTCATCGCTATTTTTCCTCCTACTCCAGGGGTGGGGGGTGGGGGGCAGTGTATACTATTGTGAAATACGGTTGGGTTCCGAATGATTTATTTTTGCATGTTAAGGATCAAGAGGGGAAGTGCCTTAATAGGACATGGGACAATACAAGGACAAATACTCGCCCTGATTAATTTCTATGGCCCCAACCTAGATTCAGGAGAAACCCTGGGGTGGGTAACACGACAGCTGGAGGGGACACTTGGAGATCATTTGGGCAGGGGACTTTAATGCAGTAAGGGATCCCGATCAGGACAGCACTGGGGTGTCCCCATGGGCCACTGCCTAAAATGACATGCAGACTCCAGGATATAAGTTGGCCTTGGGAAGTAAACGATGTCTGGAGAATTAGACATACAGAGGGGGTAGGGTACAGGTTTCATTCCTCGGTCCATAACTCAGCCTCATGGTTGGAATATTTTTTGGTTTCTAACACAATTGTAGGCTGTGTATCCGAGGTGACAATCATGGCCAGCGCGTTGTCGGATCACGCGCCAGTGGGGATGGCCTTGACAGTGCCTGGCAGATTGGGAGTGAGACCGCTCTGGGTGTTTAAGAGGGAAGGCTTGACGGATGGGGTATTCCGGGAAGAGTTATCTAGAGCCATTGATAACTTTTTGCATATGAATTTGGGATCGTTGGATTCCTATGCGACACTGTGGAAGCATTTTAAATGTGCTGTTAGAGGGTTATGCATTTCAAAAGAGTCTGGGAAATTTGACAACTGGCAGACTGTGATGCATGGATAGGGCAGTTGCAAGCAGAGATCTCTGTGACCAGGATGACCAAACAGGCTGAGATTAAAGAACAATTGGAGCTATTTGGAGAGCTTGCTCAGAGGGAAGTGACATTTCTCCAAAGGAGGGCGGCAGTGCGACAATACGGGGGGGGAAGCTCCCTGGGAAGCTGCTGGCGAGAGCAGTGAGGTCAGATGTCAAAAAGGCCATGTTTTATCTATTAAGAACGAACAGCATGAGTTGGACGATTACCTTGATCAGGCGGCGTTGTATTGGTGCACAGCAGAAGAAAGGGAATGGTTAGGCTGCCCTATCTCATTGCAGACGATCCTGTCGGTAATTAAATCACTACCTTCAGGGAAGGCCCTGTCCCAGATGGTTACACAGCCGAGTTTTATAAAAACATTGCTGGAAAGCTAGCCCCACGCTTGCTTGAGGTGTATCGGCGAAGTCTGAAGGAGGGCCAGCTACCAGAGTCATTAAGGGAGGTGGTAGTTGTAGTATTATTAAAACTGGACAAATCCTCAGACGACTGCTCCTCTTATCGCTCCATATGACTTATTAATATGGACAACAAGATTCTGGCTAAAATACTGGCATCCGACTGGCCCCACTGATGCACAGATGTGTGAAGGCAGAACAGTCGGGATACATACTGGCGCGTTCAGATTATGAAGGGTCTTTGGACTAATGTCAGTGGTCCAACAGGATGAGTTGATGGTGGAAGCACTGCTGGACACCACCAAAGCATTCAACTTGATGGCATGGCCCTTTCTGTTTACAGTACTGCACAGGATGGCGAGGGATTTGTCACCCTAGTCAGGTTGCTCTAACACCCTCGCCAGATTGTTGAACGGGCGCAATCCCAAGAGGTTCTCCTGCTAACCGCAGTTGTCCAGACCCACAGATATAGTTTGTTTGTTTGTTTTAATATTTATAATGTGCATCATACCCGGGGGTAACAGGGCACAGCAGTTAAAAGTATATGCAAGACTTAGTTACAACAGAGAAGGTATAACATTTACATACAAGTCATTAAATACAAAGAGGGTATATACAGATGGTACCTATTTACAGGCGTTGGATACAAGAGGGGTATATACAGATGGTACCTATTTACAGGCATCGGATACAAGAGGGGTATATACAGATGGTACCTATTTACAGGCGTCGGATACAAGAGGGGTATATACAGATGGTACCTATTTACATGCGTCGGATACCAGAGGGGTATATACAAATGATACAGACATCTTACAGAAGCAATATGTACAATGTTTAAGGTATTTATAGATAAAACCAGGTGGGCGGAGATAAGTACAGGCAGTGAGTAGGGCAGTTGTAGTTACCGCAAGGGTAGCAGGTCGAGAGAAGCAGGAAGGATACACTCCATACAGGCATGAGGTACCGCAGCAGTGAGCCCTAGCTACTTGCTAGGAGTTATCATTTACTGGTCATTAGATTTCAGCCACATAATGATGTTGGATCTGAAGTTTTGGTAAGATTGGTCTATTCTCAGTGTGGGAGGCAGGGAGTTCCACAATTTGGCTGCATCACGGGGAAGCTGCTGCCTCCGATTGTGGAGCGTTTGAAACTAGGTATGGAGAGGCGATCTCCGTTAGCTGGTCTAGGTGGTCTCAATGAGGTCTGTTTATGGACCTCATTGAATCTGTTTATAGGTGAATGGGGGCAGGCCCAAGCACATCTGCAGTTACCCACAGCCGAGTTATATACAGTATTTATTGTCGCCAGCGAAGAGGAGTAGGAAAGAGAATAGCTCCAGTGGAGAGTCTGATGATCCGCACACTAGCCGGAAGCTTCAGCCCTCTCTGGGGCGCGTCAAGCAGAAGGCCACCTGTGCTGGTTTAGGGCCGTTAAGCAAGCAGCTGAGCGTAGTGGGAGAACATTCTGCCTTTTTTGCAATGCATGGAGGAGTTGAGGGGACACACCCTCAGGGAGCCTTAGTTAGGTTTCAACAAAGGGGGAAGCACCAAAGCCAATAGGGCCCTTAGCGCTCAGACCCCACACCCCCCGGCCGGGCTTGCCTCGAGACAGGCACACAGCTCCAAAAGAGCAAGGTCATGCAAGTCACAACAATGAAACATCCAGCCCAAGCCAGCACAAGGAGGATAGCTGGTTAGACCCCTCTGATCAGAGTGCTAAAGAGAGGGAGGAATCATCCTTTGAAACAATGAAATCGCAGAAAACATAAGAAAAGGAAAAGGACTCGGGAAGATGACCAGAAGGATGAGTTTGATCTGACAGCCTGGTACAACCCAGATCGGCCAAATGGGCGCGGCCAGCAAAGATCACAGATTAGCTGGCAAAATACATACGCACTCCATTAGACAAGGAGGCCAGGAATAAACTCAGAGCCGAGTGTCCCAGGCTCCACTCAGCAGACAAAATAGCAGGCACCCTGGATATCGATGAGAGCATGCTCACCTTTATGGGCCGCTACGGGACAGACGTGAGAAAATGTATCGACAGATCCTGGAGATCTTGCCAGGACAAGATGCCAGACCTGGTCGGACCACTTACCAAGAATTGGCAGCTTACAGAGGAGGCGAAGGAACAACAACCCATAGGTCGAAGTGTCTTAGTGGGCTAGGCGCAGCAAGCAATATGACTTCTAGGGTCATGCAAACTGCGCCCTAGCCACGGAACATAGGAGATCCATCTTCACGAAGATTAACCCGAAACTGGGAAGTGGCAGCCGCCACCATGGGAAAACTATTTGGAAATGCTTTCATTAAAGACAGCCACACTGAAAACAGTGCACACAGACACCTTGAGAAACTGATGCAAGTTCGTCAAGAATTTGAACACCACAGAAGCAACTGATCACAGAAGAACAAGAGAATCCACAGCCAAGGTGTTCATTACAGACCACGCCCGCTCAGGAAGTGTGCTGTTCGCTGTGGTGTACTGCTCCAACCCGCTGACATTGAGCCTCGAGTTAAAGCCAACTTCCTATCTGTGGACTTTGCTTCTAATTAGGTGTGTTAGTAGTGGCACTATTAAGTCAGAAGTTAGAAGTACACTATTCTATATTAACTGTTTTGTTTGTTTTATGTGTTCATTACAGACTACGCCCCCTCTGCTATTTAACTACGTGTCCGCGCGCTACGGGAAGTGCGCTAGGAAGTGTGCTGTTCGCTGACTCGCGACAATGCCAGCTACACTTCCTGAAGACTCGCGTTAAGCCTTGTCTAACTCCCTGCTGTAGACCCCCCTCCCTAGTGCATTATGGTTAACATCATTCTGCCCATCATATGAGCGGGTGATCGGGTGCGTCCTAGCCTGGTCCCTTTCATGCACACCGATCAGCAAAGTTCCTCCGGTGGAAATACTGTCCCGTTACTGAAAGCATTAGAAATATCCAGAGAGCCCCAAAGCTCCGACGAAGTGAGCAATCTTTGCTCCGCTAGGCAACACCCCAATTGTTTGGACTGCACAAGAGATAACACGGTAAGCATTATGGGTATTAAGGTACATTCGTCTGATAAGAAACAAAAGGCTGATGAGAGACTTTGAAGCGACGGAGTCGACGCACCTGTAGCTCCTGATACCGAGAAACTTGTGCAGCGAGATTGCTGTGTGTGTGCCCCTAAACTATTGCGCAAATCTGGGTTGTATAAGTACGTGTTAGGTTTGGATCCCAGCCAATCACTAGCAAATGAATTTAATGAATTATTTGCTAATAAGACTGATCAGATTAGAGCAAACATTGACGCTCAGCCCATTACGATGTTTGGCTCCCCTAATGCCGAATTTGTGCCCGATGAGAAGGATCAGGACTTAATTTCACCCCTGTGGATGGGGATACCATTGAGAAACTTCTTGGGGCACTTAAACCAACACATTTTATATATGATCCCATCCCAACTTATCTGGCCGAGGTTCTGAGCGAGTCCATTCAAAGGTTTGTAAATGCTTCCCTGAAGTTTGGCCAAGCACAAGAAGAACTAAGAATGTCCTACCTTACGCCACTCTTAAAAAAAGCCCACCTTGGACTATAAGACTTGGGACAATTATCGTCTGATTGCTGGGTTACTATGGCCAACCGAGATACTTTAGAAGGTTGTTACTGTGCAGCTTCAAGATCATCTGAAAGCCCATGGTATTTTGGATACACATCAATCTGGCTTTAGGCCCGGTCACAGGACTGAAGCTGCATTGCTCACAGTCTGGGGTGATATTCTTGAAAATACCCACAATGGGGACATCAGCACGTTAATCATGCTAGACTTGTCGGCCACGTTCACCACAGTGGACTTTACCATTCTTAAGGCTAGATTAAGATCACTAGCACGGGTGTCAGAAAAGGCATCAAAATGGTTTGATTCCTTTCTGACCGACAAAGCAGCAGGTGAAATTGGACGCCTTTCTGTCAGAAATGTTGAAAATATCATGTGGAGTTCCACAGGGTTCATAAGTGTCCCCTTTTTTATTTAATCTGTATATTCGCCCTGTTAGAGATTTTCTCCCGATTTAATTTGCAATTCCACTCATATGCGGATGACACACAGATTTATGTCAGTCTGAGACAATCAATCGAGGCAGTTGAACGCATTATGAAATTTGCAGAGGAAATCAGATTCTGGATGCTTGGAAACAAGTGACAACTAAACCCTAATAAGAAGAAAATTATTGTGTTTGGTTCAAAGCAAAAAATGAAAGCCTTCTTGCCAATTACCCCCCCATGTCCCTCACTTTTTGGAATTGCATCCAAGTATTCAGACTCTGTTAAAAATGTGGGTTGCATCTGACAATCGAATATGGGTCTGAATCGCCATGTAAACCAGATAATAAACAAGTGTACTTTCAACTAAAAACATTAAAACCTCTCCTTCCTCTTATTTTAGAAGTGGTCCGATGTATTGCGATTGGTACTTTGGTTAATGCGAGGCTGGATTATTGCAATGGGCTTCTGGTGGGTTGCCCAAAATACCAGTTGCAACGCCTCACAGTGGCTCAAAACTCTGCAGTTCAATTGATCTTCTCACCACACTGGAAAGGATCAATATCAGAATTCCGTAGGAAGCTTCACTGGTTGCCAATCCACCAACGTATCAGGTTTAAATTATTATGCTGTCCTTTCGGGGTTTAGCACCAGTATACCTAGCAGAAAAAAAATCAAAAGATATAATACTCCAAGACCATTAAGCTCAGTCACTAAGTCAATACCTTCTGGTGGTTCCACCTTCAAAATCTACTAGGGGTGACAGAAGGTTCTCAACAGAGGGTCCTCGGGCCTGGAATGAGCTGCCGCTCTATTTAAGGAAAATAGAATCACTGGCGTGGTTTAGAAAACAGGTTAAAACCTATCTTTTTGAGTAATCTGTAATAGGAATTGTGGCCTTGTAGAATTTTGCAACTTGATAAAATCTGCGCATAGATGTGGCTTGCCACTAGGTTCCTTGGTGATATGCGCTATATAAATGTACAAATCAAAATAAAATCAACCAGTGTGTTCAGTCAACACGCGTAAGCTCACCAACTACTTCTCTAAGATTTCATCCCCAAACGCGAACGAGATAGCCAGCGCGATCAAAACTGTTTCAGCTGAGCTCAGCGTCTCTCTTAGCTGGCTGGGTTCAAAACAGTCCTGAACCTCATCTCGCCCCACACTGCACGTGGTACATCGCTATGCAGTGTTTCAGCGACAGCTGTTATCGCCGCTCAGGTGTCTCCCGACCACGCGCAACAGCTAGATACTTCAAGTAAAACTCCCCTCTTGGGTGAGCCCACGTTCGTCCCCCCAACAGAAAAAGGGGGTGCACTGGCAATTATCACTAACCCTGTTAATGATGTTACTTTTAAAGCATTAATTCATCCACTGATGCAAAATTCCATTCATTTACCCGAGCCTGCTAACCAAATAGATCTATCCGTTAGCATTGGAGACATCGAGTGTTGGGTCCTAATCTCAATGGTTCCTTTCCGCTTGTGTCTGATCAGTCCACCCCTGTCACTCCACTAATTCCCCTACAGTTTTCTCTGCGATGCCGGTGATGCACCCTCCCCCGTGCCCCCTGGTAAGCAGCTGCCTCATCCTCCTCCTTCCCGCCGCCAAGGACATGAGCCCTGTGTCGGCTTTCCCTTTTCTGATCCCTACAGCGTAGCCAGTCTAGCACTGCCAGTATGATGAAATGTTTCAGGCATTTGAACGTCTTCTTTGTACCTTAATAAACAAATGTGAAAAAATAGAAAACAAATTAGACTTACAATCCCCCTTACTTCATAGGAGTATAAACCGTTTTGGGAAACCAGTCCAAGACCAAACCACCAATACAGATGCCAGTGTTATTACTGAGCCCCCCCCCCGCCCCCTTGGCAACCGCCAAACCATCTCTATTTCTAACTATTTCTAAATTAAAACCAGTAATTCCCCTAGATAATTTAACCACTAAAAAGCGACCATCTGAACAAATAGGAACAGCCAAACATAAAAATAAAGTCATCTCACAGGCTATCATGTAAATGCCTGCAAACTGGTGGAAATTCCTGTATAGTGGATGAATCTAGCTTACATGACAATACTGTTTTAAAACTATTCACCCGCGTTAGTTCACTCGACGCCATCAGTGCTATCTGCCTCAGTTCCACCAGCATGTCCTTCTGTTCTGTCCTCGAGTGGGGAAACTACTGTGCCCCGGCTTCCCCTACCCGCCTCGACTACTGCGAATATGCCGGCCCCTCAGCTAGTCAATCAACCCAGAATGACAGATATATGGCCCGTAACTACTGATCACCCAACAACTTCTGCTACCACCAATTGTCCCAGATCCACTGCCAGCGACGATGTGACACCCCCGTTAAATCGCAATGTCTTTTTCATAATATAGCTCCACTTAGGGTGATCATGTCCTACGATATTCGGTTGGTCGATAGAGTTTATCACAGTATTATGAATATATCTCTAATATTGTGTTTAGCTCTGACTATCAAGATGCATTATTTAAATTTGGTTATCAGTGCATCATTACTCAAATTCCCTCTAGTAAGAGACGTAGTCCAGTGCGACCAAAGTGTCTGCCTAAAGATTTGCTCCGTGACCAGATACCAACGATCGTACCTGCCATCCCATCATGAACTAAAGGCACCAATGTAGGTCTACCTAGCGCGGACCATGTGTGCCTACACTGCCACATAACGGGACCTAATGTTAATTTCCCTGTCAAGATTAGTCCAGTGTGCGCGGTGGCTGGCAAGCAGAAAAATCTTGCAACAGCCAATTTACAAAGTCGACTAAATACGTATAGTAACACCGAATCTGACACTGGGTACTGGCAATGGCTTCCCTCAGTTTTTAAAGAACATTTGTCACAGCTGTCTCAATGACACGCAGATCTTTGTCATGAAATACCCAAGGTTTTCCCCATTTGTTTAGCATTGATTAATTGAGCTCGTACCTGTCCAACTTTACCATCTTAGTTCTGCAAGAAACTTGGCTAACTGACCAAGTAGATTTCGATGGTAGGACTACAATACAAAAAGTAGCTGCTAAAGGCGTAATGGAACGACCTAAAGGTGGTTTATTAATCTCTGTAACATCTCCATGGACCCAAGAGGAAATTGTAGGTTCCACCTCCATGGTCCTCATTTCTAAACTCCATCTAGGCTTGCAACAACTAATTCTTATCGATGAGTATGATCCAAACTACTGTTGCTGTAGTTCATTCCATGTTGAATACATTCCTGGCTAAATATCCAATTTTTTTAAGTAGGAGACTTCAATACCCTAATCGAACTCCCAAATCACAATGACTGCGCAAATCACAAATCAGCTCCCAGTCAACCAACCAGTAGAGTAGGTCTGAAATGGTTGAAGCTCATTGAAGGACGTGGCATGTCACGCTTGCATGGCCTCTGTGCTGGAGATAACCCCATGGCATTCACGCGGGTTAGTGGGATTTCATCTACTACTATAGATTATTTCTTTGTCAACTCGTGTGTCATGAACCTAGTTAAAGACATGGCGGTAATCCCTCGATTGGAAAGTGACCATCTTCCATTAGGTCTCCTTCTAACGTCAATAGCCACCTGTGATACTCCTCAAGAATATGAGAATAATGGCGATATATTAACCAATGTACAGGGTAATCGTATTTGTTGGAACTCCTGAGCTTTGACGCGTGCCTCCCTGGCATCTAGTGAGTTGCTCCCCACGTTCATTGCTCACTTTAATGGAATAGTTAATGAAACAGAGAATGAGATTGTGTTCGCGTTTTCTCACTTGACTAGCCAAATGAAAGAATGCTGTAAAGTCTGCCCGCACTATAAGAGCATGGCTGAACGCTCAAACAAATCACCTTCTAGACGTATAAACTACGATCCGGCAATAGCCGCGGCTAAAAGACTACTTCGTAGTTCAATCAGGAGTTTGATTTATGCAGAACTTACCCCTTTTACTGCAAATGAAGTTAGTCAGCATGCAAGGGTTGCAAAATGTGAGTAACAGAAATGGCTAAAGGGTTATAGAAGAAACTGGAGCCTCAATATTTGGTAGGAGATTGCACTGATGGCCACCCAAAAGGCTAACATGAACATTTGGTCGATCCTTAGAAGTTATAACACCTGTGGTCTTCTGATTAATGGAGTGTCCGAACCTGTCCCACACAATCAACACGCTAGATGGGCGAGTGTGTATAATATAACATGGACATGTAGCGCTACAATTCTTGATATCACAATAATGATTGAACAATTTAACTCCTTGCATGCCGCCTGATCTGATGGTATTTGCCCTCGTTAAAACTGCCCCAGGGCTACGGGCGCATTGCCTCCACCTGTTTGTGCAGATAGGCAGTAATGGATGTATTCCCAAGACCTGGTCAGAGAGTCATATCTTGCCAGTGCATAAGAAAGGGCCTTGGAACCTTGCTTGCAACTATCGCATGCTTGCCATGTTGGACGTTTCATCCCAAATCATTGCCAAGATATTACTATCTGAACTAAATGAATAGATTGCAACATATAATGTACTATCACCAAGTCAGATGGGATTTATCAAGATATCGAGCACTATACACAATCTGCTCATTTTAGTTACCTCTATAGAATACCCATAAAAGCGTAGAGATACACCAGTCTATGCTGTGTTTATTGACTTTACTGCAGCATTCGACTCAGTGTTAAGTTATAGACTGTGGTCCAAATTAGCACAATGGAACATACCGAGAGGGTTATTGAAAATGTTAATGTTATTATATTCCAACACATCAGTGAAGATCCGTCTAGACGCTGAAGGTAAATTATCTACCTCAATGCCAACTAGATGCAGTGTCAAACAGGGCTGCACTGCTGGGGCTACATTATTTAATTTGTATCTTGCTGATTTAGGTGTTGCATTGTTGAACCCACTGTCATGCCCTCTTAAAATGGGCACACAAAAAATTGGTTGGTTAGCCTATGCGGATGACCTGATCCTGGTTGATTACACCCCCAAAGGGTTGCAAAGGTTAATTCTAGAATTCAAAGTCTATGCCAACTCTAATGGTATGACCATTAATATGGACAAAAGTAAAATAATGACATTTTCTCAGTCCAAAGCTAAAGATTCTATGGTCACATGTACCCAGAATGGGCTCTCACTGGCCAACGTCAGCACCTACAACTATTTAGGCTTTCACGTTCAAAGTAATCTGAGGTGGGAACCACATTGGTTTGCAACTAAGATGAAATGCAGCAGAGCTGTTGGTACTTTATGGCAATTCATAGGCCAACAAGCTGGGATCCCTATTGTGACCATTCTTCTTTTGTATCAAACCAAAATTCGCTATATTATGATGCATGGCACAGAGATTTGGGACGCAAATATGGTGAAAAAATAAAAGGTTTTGAAGCAGTTTTGTTCCAGAAATTGATGTACCTAACTAAATCTCTCAAAATGGAATACCTAGAATGTGAGCTCTTTGCCTAACTAAATCTCTCACAATGGACTACCTAGAATGTGAGCTCTGTGCCTAACTAAATCTCTCACAATGCACTACCTAGAATGTGAGCTCTGTGCCTAACTAAATCTCTCACAATGGACTACCTAGAATGTGAGCTCTGTGCCTAACTAAATCTCTCACAATGGACTACCTAGAATGTGAGCTCTGTGCCTAACTAAATCTCTCACAATGGACTACCTAGAATGTCAGCTCTGTGCCCAACTAAATCTCTCACAATGGAATACCTAGAATGTCAGCTCTGTGCCCAACTAAATCTCTCACAATGGAATACCTAGAATGTCAGCTCTGTGCCCAACTAAATCTCTCACAATGGAATACCTAGAATGTCCGCTCTGTGCCTAACTAAATCTCTCACAATGGAATACCTAGAATGTCAGCTATGTGCCTAACTAAATCTCTCACAATGGAATACCTAGAATGTGAGCTCTATGCCTAACTAAATCTCTCAAAATGGACTACCTAGAATTTCAGCTCTGTGCCTAACTAAATCTCTCACAATGGACTACCTAGAATGTCAGCTCTGTGCCTAACTAAATCTCTCAAAATGGAATACCTAGAATGTCAGCTCTATGCCTAACTAAATCTCTCACAATGGAATACCTAGAATGTCAGCTCTGTGCCTAACTAAATCTCTCACAATGGAATACCTAGAATGTGAGCTCTGTGCCTAACTAAATCTCTCACAATGGACTACCTAGAATGTGAGCTCTGTGCCTAACTAAATCTCTCACAATGGACTACCTAGAATGTGAGCTCTGTGCCTAACTAAATCTCTCACAATGGACTACCTAGAATGTCAGCTCTGTGCCCAACTAAATCTCTCACAATGGAATACCTAGAATGTCAGCTATGTGCCCAACTAAATCTCTCACAATGGAATACCTAGAATGTCAGCTCTGTGCCCAACTAAATCTCTCACAATGGAATACCTAGAATGTCAGCTCTGTGCCTAACTAAATCTCTCACAATGGAATACCTAGAATGTCAGCTCTATGCCTAACTAAATCTCTCAAAATGGACTACCTAGAATTTCAGCTCTGTGCCTAACTAAATCTCTCACAATGGACTACCTAGAATGTCAGCTCTGTGCCTAACTAAATCTCTCACAATGGAATACCTAGAATGTCAGCTCTATGCCTAACTAAATCTCTCACAATGGAATACCTAGAATGTCAGCTCTGTGCCTAACTAAATCTCTCACAATGGAATACCTAGAATGTGAGCTCTATGCCTAACTAAATCTCTCACAATGGAATACCTAGAATGTGAGCTCTATGCCTAACTAAATCTCTCACAATGGAATACCTAGAATGTCAGCTCTGTGATATATTTGCTGTTTTGACAGTGAAGCTGGTAATTTTCAGTGACAACCTTTTTAAACTGATGAAAGACTAGGATGGGGGCGTTTTTAGAGGCGATCCAACTTTGACAATGTTAAATTAATGGGGAACCCTTGGGGTGTTGATCTCAAAACACTCAAAATGGACTGAAGGATGTATTGACATAATTACTAATGGGCTTGTGTACACGATCGGGTTTAAAAGCAAAAAGCAAGCAGAGAGGCTAAAATCCAGAAATAAATAATCGCAACATCTGGCACCCTCTCCCCAGAAGGAATGTTCGTTCCTTTTTGCTTCCCTGAAAGTCCTACTCATCAAGTTGTACGCCCAACACCAAACTAATTCATGCTAATATAATGGAAAGAAACTTGCCTGTCCAGCTTTAACCACATGCTCGATAACCCTTGCTCTGTGTAAAGCGCTTTCTGTGCTGCTTTTAAGCACTTGGTCGTTACTTTGATGAATCCTGCAGAGTCATCACTAAACCACAGCCTAAGATCTCCTCCCATGTGGCCACAACCTGATCCTTACCCTGGGGGTGGACCGCAACGGAGGAGATGGTCGTCAGGGGGAAGTGGCGACTCCTTTGAGCGGACGCGGTATTCATCTTCATGTGAGGATGAGTGTTCCGTGATTCCCACGTATTCCCTGGCCTGCTACCATTGCATAAGTCCCTCATGAGGAAACCCAAGGAACCTTCTGTGGAAAGTTACCCGACAGGATACGTTGCACACCTTAAGGGTTCCTAAATCTAATGGGATATCCACTAATGGCCAGGATTCTGCATTGGGTGGAAGTCTTAGTCCTAATGAGAAGTATTAAATTACTCCTATAACAATTCCTAACTCTAATAACAGTTCAACAGACAAATAAAAATGACTGGAAATAAAAAGCATAGACCTATTGTGGACTTCAAGATCCATAATGCCTCTGGTACTGGGAGGAGGAAATGGGACCAGGAGTTAATGAGGATTAAGAATGTAATTGAAGAAAGTGTATGGTCTAGTTGTTTTGATGCATGGCACCTGAGCAGAACCTTTACATTTGAAGATGGAACACAATTGCAGAGAAGCAGAAAAAGCAGGAGAGACTTCACTCGCCTAAACTACGGCGTGGGGCTGGAACGTGTGCGAAGCAGCAGGTGTGTAGAGAGGCCAGGAAGCAGCCGTGACAGTTTCCAGAAGGAAGACGCGAGTCCGGGAATGCTGTGGTCAGTGAGATCAGAGCAGCAGAGGCTCCCAGAGAGAGAGACCCAGGCGGCGAGAGAACTGGAGAGGTCCCCGAGACACAGACGCTGAAGAGAAGAGCTGCAATGCCGTGCAGTGCCCGAGTAGGACGATAAAGCCTCCAACATTAACTAGTGAGCCTCAGAAGAGACACAGTGCACCGGGCGCTTTGTAGCATTTACGGCTCCTGCGACTAAGACACTGAGAGTCCGAGGGGCAAAGTAACAGAAGGAGGGGAAGGCCAAGAGACTTAAATGAACCCCTAACAAATCCCTTCAATAGGCAAAGTATAAAAAGGCGAAAAGGGGGCAATTCCCAATTCAAATTGGGGAAACCTGTAACCCACATTGCCAACAGCCAAGAGGCTACTTGAAAGAAGTGAGACTGCAACAAAACCTACATTGCCAGCAACCAAGAGGTTAACCTGAAGGAGTCAAAAAGCGTGCAATTCTTCATGGTTTGAGATATCAACCTGGAGAAACCTGTAACCCATATTGCCACTAAAGAAACCAACTGTAGTGATAGGAGTTTTCTTCCTGGAGGGGCGTGAACCAATAAAGGGACCATTTAGAGTTAGTCCTGGCAGGCGAGTAGACCAGGAAAGAAACAGTTGCACTAAAAGAAATGTGGTCGTGGTAAAAGGGTGTTACGAAGAAACATTGAGAAGTATATCATTTTGACACACTGTTGCATTACCGAAGTTAGTAATTATGCTATCCTGGCAAAAGCATTCTACTGGAAGAATAACTGATGTGATAAGAAGCATTTTGAAGCCTGAGAAATACATTATGTGGATGAAAAAATCTTGCCTTGGTTAATGAACTAGTGTTTATGAAAGAGACATTCTGTTTTATCCGGAAGGATACAGTCAAAGAGAACTATTGCTTTGGCCTTTGAGGAAGAGTTTGTGGAAAATACATTTTCTTAACTAAATGGAAAACATGCAGTGGATGGAAAAGACATGTTGCGTTGAATTTAACAAATCTTTTTTGAATCAGAACTTGCTCAAGGGTCTTCTTGAATTGATCCAGGGGAAGGGAATTCAGCCCTGGTCACAAGGAATACTTTCCAAATAGTATCAGTTTGAACTTTTGCCATTGTTGAAATTAAGTCAGCCAAATATTTCTTTACATTTGTGTTGTACGTATTAGTGTGAGGGTCAGAAACCATTGAACATTATGTCCTCTTTCTTTAGTTTAGTTTGCTAGGCAGAGCTATTCTCGCTAGGGTAGGGAAAGATGAGGCATTTTCTCACCTCTTTTATATTAATAAAATGGCAAACATTAAGAAAACTATACCTTTGTGTCTGTCTCGCATTTCTGACCCCTCACAGTATTCTGACTGACGTATTGTCTATTTTTTTGCGGTAAAGAAGATCCTAGGTTTTCTTCATGCCACAATACTTGTTTATCACTCTACCCATGTCACTCAAGGAAAGCTATGCAATCCGTCTAGTCCTAGTGGATGCATCATGTGGAATTTACCATGGACCGTGCTCATGACCCAACACATTTGCTTTACCACTGCCCTATTCAGGAGGGACTTGTGGTTCTTTATTAGGCATCCAGAATCACCAGCAGGACCCAGGGGTGGATTGGATCTCAAAATTTTCAGGGAGCTAAACTGATACAAGACCTGACTAAGAAGTAAAAAGGTGCTCCGGGTACTGAAGCTCAAGCCTTTGTGTAGGTTCTCAGTGTCACACAGGGGATACTAGAGACCACCAAAGGAACAACATTCTGCCATTTGTGTGCGTCTTCGTTAGCCACGCCCTGGATACCTCGTGCCGTGCGGTCTCCGTTGCCATAGCAACATGACCGGCAACATCCAGAGAGCAACCCGCAAAGCAAGCAGCCACTGTAGCTTGGTGGGTGCATCTTAACACTCCTTCCCATTAGTTTTAGTCTCCTGTCATTGTCAGGACATCCTGCCCCTGGTCTTGGGTTCCTTGTTCTTGGTCTACCCTGCCTCCCTTCTTTCCCTACTGTTTTTCAGTCCTCCATTTTCTCCTTCTTGCCTCATACTCTGCTTCCTGCTTGTGTCCTTGTTGTCTTCTGCTGCCTGCCCCATCTGATCCTTTTTGCCTTCCTCTGAACCTGCCTTCTGCCTTATTTGTCTGCCTGGTCGCGATTTGCCCTCCTCGTTATCTTGCAAGGCTTCCTCTGTCAGAGCATCAAACTGTTCCGGCACCATGCTAATCGGAGAAAGCTGGGCCGTGGTGTATGGAGTTGGACCAGGTCGGACCCAAGTTGCATTCCTTGGGGTATTCCTGTGTTGACTCTCAGCGCCACACAACACGACCGAACCTGAGGAAACACGGTCCACGCAAGCAAGAGTACGCAACGGAGAAGTGACGCATATATTAACAGCAATGCAGACAACCAAAGAAACCTGGCATGCTGGTCACCCCTCCAAAGGCAAGCTGTAACTCCATAATTCAGCTCATGGGCCGACAAGGTGAAGCAAGGCGCTATCAGGAAAACAGTCAATCTATCATCAATAACATGTCAGTTCTACATTATTAATTTTAGAGACACTTACTTTTCATTTGTAATGTTCAGCATTTATTTTATGCTTCAAAGCGGGAAGGTAATAAGGGAATACAGTAATCATTCTTAGGCCTTGAAGATTCCGAATGACCTAAACAGAAAAACTAGCATACTAGGCCCAACGACATTTCTCCTAGTGCAAGTGCATGAAGTGGTACAGTTGGGACCAGGCTTGGGGGGTTGCAGGGGGGTGGGTCGGTTGGGGGAACTTCAAAAGCACTGTGATAAAAAGAGGAGAAACAATGGAGGTGGGAAATGGAAAAAGACAGGGGAAGAGAGGCCCACACAGGTTTGGCAAAGTCAGATACGCTAAAAACACTGCAGGAATGATGCATCCTAGCCACTGAGACCGCCTTTCAAATGATCCTATCAACAACGGCACCAGTATTTGAAGTCCAATGTAATGCAGTGACCGTTCATGGACCACCTCTAGGAGCATGAAGCAGTCCAGGGGTAGAGAGCGCTAACACGCTACACAACATGCTACCATCAGGCAGTATAATGCGGATCCCCAGATTGCAGCATAAATTACCAAACCCTTCTATTGCATGAAGTCCCCGAAAGGTACAACATAAATAATGGCCATGAGGTCTGGCCAATGAGCAGGAGCGGATTGTTCCAATTGGGAGGGAATAGTGCCAACCCCCTCTTGCGGGGCAACTTTAGATGGCATAAAATGAAACCTATTATTGCCTGTGCGTTTCTCAGACCCTTCAGAGGAGAAAGGAATAGCAGGAATAAGGGCACACTCCATGGTATCACTGTTGTCAGCTCCGAGAGCGCTCCCCGATGAAACGGGAGCTGCGAAGTTAGACATCGGTAGGAAATTGTCAGATTCATGGGCTGGACATTCTTGGGCTGGGCATTTAAAGGAGGGGGCATTGTCCTCGATTTTAGGTGATTCAGATTCTGAGAGGCCACTCTGCAGTCTCCGTCTCCTGCGCGTGCTAAGAGACAAGACCTCAAGGTCTCGGTCTCTAGCAGGTGAGGGAGCAGGGGCGACTAAGACTGCTGATCCCACTACCCCCAATCTTGCAATGGATTTTACACACTGCCCAGGGGTTTGAAGTGAATACTGGTCACTTGGGCGTAAACTATAGGCGCCACCTTTTTTACTGGCGGCCATGGTGTCGACCACCGGTCACAGGACCTACATGAACAGTCACTGAACACTCCTCTCTCCAAGGGAGGGCTGCCACTGGGCAGATAAATAGGGAGGGCTGTCCCGGCAGAATCCACAAAAAGAAACAAGTGCTTATCGCTTACCGCATGAGTGAAAGCCAGCTCAGCTGACCTGAACTTCCCGAGAGTCAGCCTGAGTGCTGCGCCTCTCGGATACTCACCGCCTCCAGAGGTCAAAGAGGCAGCTGAGAGCAAGGGGGATCTGGCACGGAGCTCCAAATCCCAGTGCTGTGCGATATGAGACATACGGAAGCCACAAGAGCCGCAGAAGCGCTGCAGAGATCTGCAGCCCACACGCTGAAATGTGCTGTGTAATGTGCTCCGTGGCTGTGCAGGGGCAGATCCGGTTCTAATCATTCAATTACCGCCGGTTATATTTGCTTAAGTTTTACTTTCGCATTGTTCAGAGCGTTGAACCATGTACTGTACTTAACTTTTTTTTCTTTATCGTCACCTAGCTAAGAGACCTAGGTCACTTAGCTAGGTGCTTATCAGGAAATGCTAGAGTTCACCGTGGGTTAGCGGTGAACTCTAGCATTTCCCTAAGGTGCTTCTAGGAGACATGGGCTGGGAAGTAGACGTGTGTTTTTAGTCTAGGGTCAGAGTATGAATAGTGTGGAATTTGGAAAAAAAAGCAGCATGAAAGACATTTTTGAACATTTCCTTTGATAGGAGGTTAGCTGCCAGTTCCACCCCCTCTGAACTCTGCCTCCTCAGAGCTCTGCCCCTCCTCCAAACTCCACCCCCACCCGGCCCTTGTGGGATCCTCCGCCACATTTTTTCCATTTCCACCTCTGGTGGGGTATAATTCGGAAAGTAAACAGCATGAATAAAACTACAAAACAGGGCAGTTCCTAAAAATAGACAATGTAGGGGTGAGCGTGGAGCAAAAATACGGGAGGATTAAATACATTGATAGTTCCCAGGATTTAGGGCCATCAGGGACTAGCTGAAGAAATGGCAAAAGCCGCAAGCTTTCAGAATCGATACTACAGCGTGGGACAAAAAAAACAAAGTCTGCACCGTTTCTTCAGGCTTACAACAAAACAGATATAGGTGTACCTTCGGTGATCGTCAAAGAATGCAATTTGTCAGGCTCATCCCAATTGCCAATTGGTCACAATCCATGTGGTCTCATTCAGTTTTGACATAGGTCAGACATGTTTTTTATGGGTGATATCTCTAGTATTTTCTGGGTAACAATAGCTTTAGGGTCACTCCAGGTGGAGAAGCAAAACTCAGTGCAGATAGAGCAGGCATCTGCAACTTTTGACTCTCCAAATATTTTGGACTACAACTACCTTGAGCCATCCCCATTGAATTAAATAGCTATGGTTAATGGCAGTTGTAGCCCAAAACATCTGCAGAGCCAAATGTTGCAGAACCCTGAATGGAGGAAGCTTCATTAGACGCACGAGGGTGGATTTTGACCAAATGGCAGCCTTTTCTATCTAAATTAGCATATAGTTATTTATTGTGTTTTTTGGTTATACATCACAAACCATTCACACAAGCCATAATCATACAGCATAAAACAAGACAAGCTACAGAATATACAATCCAGGCATGTTTAAAATAGATATAAAATACATGGTTTTAGTTCAGTCAAGTGAGCGTTTTAGAGTTATTGGAATTCATCCAGTTAACAATCTGATTAAGAATCCTTTAAAATAGTTTGTAAATAATCTAAAACAGCAATTGTCAGCGATATTTCATTTTGGTTTAGAATTCTAGTCCATTGCTGGTCAGCGTACCGAGTTCCCCCATTCTTCAGCACTGATCTTTCGGGGCCGAATTTTCTTGAATGCTAAATAGTCCACATATAAATGTCTCAAGGTTTCACTCTCCCCTTACCCCCGTTACAATAACGACATACTCAGATCGGGGTCAACACCCGATCACATGCCCAAGACGGCCAAAGTTGGGAAAAAGATTTACATTTCAGTCTCAGAGCCTTTACACAAAAATCTCTTGAATGTTTTTCCAGATATGGAGCTAAAACGTTAAAACGTGGTATGTTCCATACAAACTGTTCCAGAGGCGTTGCTAGGGGGGACTAAGGGGGCTATAGCCCCTGGTCTTTTGGTTGTAGCCCCGTATAGAATCTCAGGAGCTACAACCAAAAGGTTAGCTAGCCCCCAGTCCTGACAGTTCTGGCATTAGTGTAGCCTCGGGTCTTTTCCAGAGCTAGCAACACCCCTGAACTGTTCATTAAAACATCTATAATTGAACAACGTTTCTCTATTCTTAATCCATTCAGACCGTTGCAGCTTTAATTTCACCTCGTTAGGTTTGCACAACAATTCCTCAACCGTAGCTTCTATCCTTGACAGTAGTGCCTCGCATTTCCTCTGCCAAAGATTTAAGGGTTTACATGTACCATTGTCCAATCCTTGGCTCAATTTAATGTACATAGAAGCCCCCGGGGTTTTCCCGACAAGACCATAGGTCGCACACGATCCCAACGGCAGTAAACCCAATTAATTTCCTTAAAGCTGCCGTGGGGACCAAATTTGGCAATTGAAGAACTCTTCCCCACAAAAGAGACTCTAATTTCGACCAGTCTGTAATTACATTCTGATTTTCCACCCCAAAAATTAATTTAGGCACAATGTTTTGTTTATAGTTTCAGTATTTATTTATATTTATATAGCGTGCAGACAGCCCAGGGGCATTGAGGTGCTGTTATTTGTAAGAGCTTAGTTACAGAGGTAAAGGAATGGTAGCAGTTGTTGGTACATTATAGATACTACAGACATAATTCTATACTTACAGCTTATGCAGTTGGTCATTACATTACAGCTCATGCAATGGGTCATATGTATAGTATTCATGCTGATACGAGGGACCTTATGTGAAGAGGATGGTTTGTTCAGTGTAGAGAAACTACCAAATGTGTGGTCAAATAACCTTCATTGCAAAGCTGAGGCTAGAAACAGGGCATTATGCCTTTTAAACGTTTCCATTTGGGATTTGCCCGAATCAAGCAGGCTGCCCAGGTATTTAAATCCCATCACCACTTACAGTGGTTATCCCTCTATAACCCACCTAAAGGACTTCCATTTATTTTTTGCAGAATTAAGAATCAAAATTTTACAATTGGGTCCATCCAGATTTAGCAAATCTTTGTGAATCCTATCTAGGGCACGTTGCAGACCAATCGGGGTACTATCAAAAATGATTATATCGCCTGCATAAATATTGCACTTTTGTTTGGTCGACAGCCGGTGGATTGGTTCGAACACCTTCCCAGCAAATACACAACCTGGACGTAGACCTCGGCTGGTATCAATCCACAGAGTGTTTGACCCCTGCATATCAAGTCTGACCCTGATTTTCGTGTCTTTGTGCATGGCTGATAGGATATCAATAAGTTCAACAGGGTCCCCACAATTGGATAACTATGCCCATAGGAACTCCCGATTGACCACATCAAAAGCCTTTCTTATGTCTAAGAAGGCTAAATAGGTCAGGTGCTTTCGATCCTGATCCTGAGAATCCATCAAGGAGACCACAAAACGATTTAGACCGGTTCCCACAACTTTCTTGAACCCAGCTTGGTGGATGTCAATTATTTGCCCATTTTGTTAATTCACACAGTATTAGTCTAGAGAAAATCATGCAAGAGGAGTCCAACAATGAAATAGGCCTATAATTCAAGGGTGAAACTCTATCCCCTCCCATGAATATTACAACCACAGTTTCCAGCCTCCATGACGGCGGAATCAGCAGCCACAGTAACACTTTGCCAAAAAGAGCCGAGCTAATCCCTGCCCATATCCTTGGATCTGATTTCAAAGGCATGGCAGTTAACCCATCCAGCCCTGGAGCATTTGAAGTTTTGCTAGAACTGATAAGTGCCATTATGTCAGCCATATCACAGGATACTGACCCCATCCAACTGCTGGTGTACTGGGCCGGGCCAGCACTACAGCCGCCCTATACATATTCCCAAAGTGCTTTATCCAGGTACTCTCCGATATTGATCGTACCTGCAAATATGGGTTTGTCCCCTCGGACCCTATCAGTCGCCTAAAATTGTCATGTTGATTGCCTGACATACACGCTAGCATTTTTTTCTGCCTCCTTAATGGACGTGAGAAACCTATGTCCCTGAATCCAATTTCTGTATTTCGTCTTCACCGCTGTAATTTCTTGTGTGCACTCAGGCATCTTTTGTTGAAAGCTCTCATGGTCCGTCTGTTGGCCCTCTTACGCTCCATTATCTCCCTATCAAACACATGCGTGTGGGCATTCACATGAGTTCCTGTTAGCAGCAACCTCGAGGTACACAGTATCCCCAGAGCTGATCTTACTATTGATTGAAACTCGGTTGGACTACATAGTCACATTCTTTAAACGGTGCCTCAATTAAGCCATTGAATTTGGATGCAAATCTATATTGCCAACGGAGACTATGCTTCCTTGGGTTGACAGACACTACTAGGCCCCTTACCACTGTGGGGGGTCTTGTATATCAACATTGAGTGATCACTTAATTCAGAACGACATACGTCCAATGCACCATCCCTAGCATGCAGGTCTGATGAAATAAAAACATCATCTATAGTGGAACGACAAGATGCATTATCCCCAGTGAATTCTGGGGGGATATCGGATTGCGACACACCGTTTAGGGGCACCAAATCCCAGTCCTCCATTTCCTGCCAGATCAGTCTCCATTAAGTAGCTTTTTTGTGGAAACCACCCCCTTGGCTCTACTCCTGATGCCGCTTCGCATCTAGACATTCTGAATTAAACTCACCTAAAAAAATAACATATGCATTTTCCTCTGGAGTTTTGCCCAGCATATAGTACGAACAGTCAGTCAGAAAATCCTCTAAGGCAGTACGATCTGGGTTAAAGTACATATTAAATAAAAGGCTTTTAGAGAGCTTAGCTCCTTCCTATGGCCTCCAGTAAAGTAATGTGACTGACATATCCTTTCTTTCTGTTAGGATCTGGGTCCCCACAATTCCCAGATTTTGCTTAACCTCTGTTAATAGCCCCCCATATAGCCGTCCACTTGATCCTTTCTCAGCCTTAACCGTGAATATCTCGGATCCATCCATGATGGGTAACTCCGTCATAAATGTTTGCTGGAGCACTACAATATTGAAGGCACTCAACCAGTCTTCATTTTTTACTATGTTGACAAACCCCCTTGAGTTCCAAGACATAATGGTCAACGGTGCTATTCGTGCTTCAGACTCATTCACAGAAGGAGCCTCGTGCCATGATGGCACAATCCTGCTCCAATCATAGTTTGTTGCTCTAGCCCTCTCAGGTTGAGTGCACACGTCCTTATGGAACCTAGCCCCCCGATTATTAGTCAGATTAATTATCAAATTCTGCCTAGGTTCATTAACTGTCACCTTTTCACCTCTGGTGGGCATTCCTGGGGGGAGTTATGAGGCCAATACCTCATAACTCAAAATCAGCAGCGCCTCACACTCAACTAAAATTTTTACTAAATTAAGACTGTCTTCATTAACATACAATACCTGCTTGATGTCACTGAAATGTATTAACTGCAAATGTAAAACCTCAGCGAAGACAGACAAGATGTGCTGGCGATTTACAGGGCTGTTATCATATTCATCGAATAAAGGACCACGGTATATACATTGTGACTCTCCCTCATACTTTCGGTAGTTTTATTGATCTTTTTCCTTTATTTATTTATTTTGCATTTTTAAAGCGCTCAAACAGCCCGCGGAGATTGAGGCGCTGTTACAGGAATTGTTTGCCTTAGTTGCATATTTATAATGCGCTTAAATACCCAGAGGTTTCTAAGTGCAGACCCGGGGATCGAACCTGTGGTGCTTCGTGTCGTCTTGCTTCCAAGACGATCCCGCTTCTGCTGAGCTATCCTCCCGGGACGAGAGGGTATACCCGGTATACAGTGTTTATAACGAAATTAAAATACAGACACATTTTTCTGTGAAACACAAAGACAGAAATGTCACATTTTTAATAAAAGGATATGTGGGGGTTTGGGTAAGGGATTAAAAACGGTTGGGGGTGGTTAGTAAATCAGGGAAAAAAAGAGGTTTGCGGGGGACCCTCCAAAATAAAAGAGAACAAAATTCAAAATATTTTCGTTATTTTAGAGTCACTGAAAAAGTTTGTCACTATTTTTCTTGTCGTTATAAAGACATGTAACCGTTATCCCTTGCTTCGTGTGTAGTTGGGGGCCTCCAAATCCCCCATTACTACCATGGGGTTGATCTTTTACCAATACCTGCTCTGTTCAGGCCTTTCTTTTCTCTTTCATAGACCTGAACAGAGGACAGTGCTTTAATGCAGTGCCCACTTGATCATCATTCAGTCTCGGATTTGTTATTACAACTTGCGGCCAGATACCCCTACACTCTGGGGGGGGATTTGATTCCCCTAGGGTGTGTCACTTCCCCTTGCCCGCTCTAGACCAGCTTACCTCACCACTAACAGAACCAACTTCCATAGCCTGTTCCACTTCAAATGCATCCACACTCAGATGACTAGGATACATCGAGATATCACTTGAGTTCAGCCAATTGTTATTTTTAGGTAGCAGAAGCAAGAAAGCGGGTAATAATTTCCTGATCTTTAGGTACAGTTGGGGTTTTAGGTATGGCACCCTTTCTTTGAGGACCCACCTCTTCTGTACCTGTTATTTACAGCCGCGCAAGCTTTTTCGCTAACGTACCATACTACCCACCGACTCATCCACCTTTATTCACAAATTCTGCAAAAACGTCCATGATCCATTGTTTGAGCGCTTTTCCAAATTTTGATCAATTGATTACTTTGGAAAAAATGTTTGCATTACCATCTGGGGCTTTAGAACTACTTCTCATTGCTCGAGGGGGAATCAAGGACTACCTCTGCCATGCTACTGTTTAAAGGTGGCCCACCCAACCCCTCCCAAGACACAGGAACTAAAAGCCCCAATGTAGACACCGTTGGGCATATCTCGTTACCCTCCTCGTGTTCCAATATGATCACCTCCTCATTATTCTGATCTGCCTCCATATCTGTTTTCACCCAGTAGCGGGGAAGCAAGCCACATATTAGGCACCGAGTTGGGCTCCTTTAACCAGGGACCGGGTTGGATCTGTGGAGGCAGGTCTCTCACTCTTTCATCAAGTCAATTTTCCCTCCCTTTAATTGCACAAATAAACCCTTCAATGAAATGAACCTTAGTGCATACATATTTCAAAATGGACCGTATCTCACTTGACTAATTTAGGGTCTCATATCCTTGGTCCATAGAGTCCAATAAGCGGGATAGTAAAGGGAAGGACAATTCATCTACCAACGTAGCTTCCTGCCCATATTCCAGGTCACCCGTCCCGCCTGGCTTAATTGCCTTATGCCGAACTGTCCCCATTGCATTAAACCATTAAACCTACCGAATTAATCTAGCGCTCACTATAATACGCAACCACTCCTTACCACCGTTCCTAGCTACCGTGACCACTTGAGCAAGGATCCTAGTCCTACCATTTAGCGCTAGCACTATGTATGCCTCCAGGACTGAACAGCTAAAACGACTATTTGCCTTAATTACGCCACTGAGATCAGACAGCTAAAGACAGCTATAATAAAGAAAGTCAGAATTACCCATCTAAGAACAATTCTGACTAACCTGCACCTTCAGGACATAGGTAACTGCCAACCCCCTACCTTCCAACCCCCCTATTCCCTACCATTGCTGACCACAGTCACACAGGCAGAAAATACCATCAATATGGAATTCAGCCACACCCCCCCCCACCATCCTCATGAACCTTCTCCCCACCTCTCTCCCATGCTCACATTTAGTCAGAAACTCTAGACTCCGGTCAAGACTTTCCAAGATCCACGAACCACCAGCTAAGTCTATCACGCAAACATACTATTTCCTCAACAGGGTCCATATCGCAACGAAAAAACCACTCAACGACAACATTATTCACAAACCTTCCATCACAATCACATCCCCTAAAACTGGCCACGCTACCTTACCTGCCTACATTATGGCTGCTATCCATGTCAATGTAGATTCCACAGACAACCATCAAATGCCCAGACATCAAAAGGCGCCCTAATCAACGCCAGAACCCTAGTCGCACAACCCACTGAAATAGCAGATCGGATCAATGGTGAGAACCTTGATTTCCTTGCTATAACTGAATCGTGGCTGCAAGCTGCCGCTGGCCCTGCTCTCCTCCTAGCCATACCAGATAACTATGAAATCATTAGAGCGGACAGAACAAATTCCAAAGGTGGAGGCATTGACTTCATTGCCAAATCTGACCTCGCATTGAGAATGACTCCCGCCCCCACCACTAGCTCATGTGAAATGCTCACAGCGAAACTTCCAATATCTAATAACATAATCCATAACAATCCATCTTATATACAGACCTCCAGGACCCATTGGGTCATTTGAAGACGACCTCTCCGCCATCCTCTCTGAGAACACCAAACCAACCTCCCAAATACTCTTGCTTGGTGACTTCAATCTAGGTTTCAATGGCCCTAATGATCCTCAAGCCCTAGCCATTGCTAATGTACTAACAGAACAGGGACTTACCCAAACAGTGACACAAGTTACTCATGACAAAGGGAGAACCCTCGACTGGGTTGCAGATTACAACTACGTAACCTCCATCACATCGATATCTCCCCTAACCTGGGCAGATCACCACTTAATAACATTTACAATGCCAGCCACACCCTCAAACCCTAAAACTGGTCCCATCGCACCATCCCTCCCCACCACGAACATCACTGCAGACAAGATCATCCCACTTATTTTGCTGATTCTTGTTCTACTCCCTAACTCAACCAATCCTGACAACTTAATACTTGCCTACAACAATGCCATGACGAAAGCCCTTAATACTATTGCCCCTCTCAAGATACGCAAAAGCAAACCTAAAGCCCATCTGAATTCCTGATTTACGCCCCACTTAAAAACCTTGAGAAAGGAAAAAAGAAAGCTTGAATCCTTATGGAAAGGAAACCATACTGATAAAAATAAATCAAATTTGCTTAATCTAGCATCCCACTGCAAAAAAGAAATTATTCGTGCTAAACAAGCATCGTATAACGAAAGGCTCAATAAAGCTAGCTCAAGTTCTAGGGAGCTATTCACCATCTTAAGGGAATAGGAAACTCCCATTCCACAAACAGACAACTAACTGTATTAAGGACAAACCCTGGTGCACACGCATAGAGAACGCCCTACAGTATAAAATCGCTGTACTCCAATGCCAAATTGCTAACAAAAAAAGCCACACTACATAGTTTAGATAAACCTATTAGCACAACCGCAAATACCAACAAACCCTTTAACCAGTTTAAATTCTCTCAAGTCTCAATTTATGAAGTAGAAAAGGTCATCCTATCACTCAAACCGTCTAACTGCCAAGGAGACAGTTGTCGGCACAAATCATTAAAGACGCCGCCGGAGACATCTCGCATTTTATAACTAAACTGATCAATTCCTCATTTACCTCTAGCATTGTCCCCGGCAATCTAAAAGAGTCTTGGGTCCTGCCTCTCTTGAAAAAACAGACTGTGGATCCCTCCATCCCGACCAACTATAGGCCCATTACCACAGTACCTTTTTTGCTCAAAATCCTTGATAATATCGCCTATAATCAAATTCAGAAGTATTTAGAGACAAATCACCCCTTTGGTCCCCGACAATCAGGATTCAGACCCCACCATGACACCGAGACAGCTCTATTAGACTTAAAAACACAGATCGATGAACTGAAGGACAGGGGAAATACTGCCTTGCTGCTACTGCTTGATCGCTCTGCTGCATTCGACCTGGCCTCAGCAACTAATTTCTCACTAGGTGCCCTTAACTGGGTTAAATCATTTCTCAGCAACAGGACTATGCGTGTCTTCTCACCACTTGCAGTAGCTGATCCCACTCCCATAACCTGCGGGGTACCACAAAGTTCCTGCGTCTCCCCCACTCTGTATAATATATTCACAAAGCCATTGTTCGATGACACCCAGATCCTCATACCCTTATCGGGCGAGTATGCTAAGGGACTGGCTTTAGTCAATAAAATATACCTCATCATCCAGGCATGGATGGCCACTCACGGCCTACGCCTGAATGATGACAAGACCGAACTGCTAATTCTCAGCTCTATATCTAATCTTAACAAATTGAACCAGAATTACACTACCTTCAACATTGACGGCAACTCGATCAAAGTGGCAAAAGAAGTAAAAACCTAGGTTTCTACCTTGACTTTGCCTTCACTCTTAACAAACAAGTCAGTGGCCTGGCTCCCGCCACTGCCTACACTTGTAAGATTAGATTGGAGCATGCAGACCATTTCTGTCTCAGAAAAGTTGTATTACCCTAGCATTATACTTTCTAAATTGGATTACTGTAGTCCTCTTTATCTGGGTGCCAACAAATACCTCATTAAAAAAATCCAAACACTGCAAAAAAACGCCCTAAGAGCCTCCCTAGGTATACCTAGGAGAGAACACATTTCACATCTGAGGCGACAGGTCAAATGGCTTAAAACTAATGACAAAATGTTGCTTAAAACCTTATCTCTTAGGCATAAATGCATTCATCATGTAGCCCCTACATACCTATCTGAGAGGATAGTTAAACAAGACTCGACCCGTCCCTCTAGAACCAACAACCTAGCACGCCCAATTGTACCTAGATTCAAATTAAAAAAGGCAGGAGGCTCCAGCTTCCCAGTCTTGGCAGCTCAGTCCTGGAATGCCTTACTCCCCCCCCCCCCACTACTGAGATTAGGCCGACCTTTCTACTTGTTCAGGCTTGTTAGGGAGAATTCTCTCTTTAGGCTGAATTTCCTAACCTAGTGAGTCCCCCAGCAGCTTTGCTGGATTTCTGGAGTTTGTTTTTTTTCTCCTGCCAAGAGTGAGACTCTTTTTCTCCCACTCTTGGACATGATTTATGGTGTTCCTTTGACTGTTAATGTGTTTTATGGGCTATGGGGTCCTTTACTCCATAGGGTCTCATGTGTTTTTACGATGTGTGTTACACAGCACCCTCTGTGCAGTAACACAGGGATGTCATAGTGACACCCCACCATAGACTCCATACCCTGGGACTGACTACTGTCTCCCAGGGCATGTAAAGTCACCGTTGGCTTTACTAGTCCAAAATTATTAACAGAAACCAGTACAAACCATCATATTGTGGACGTACTGGTCGGGGCAATTTGATTGCCCCGGGGTCTGTTAGTCGAGGGGGCACGTCTCCGTCCCCCCTGATCGAGTTTTGGCTGGTGACAGTGGATACTACTTTTTATATTCAACCGCGAATATTTCCCTATGGGATTTTCCCATTGTTCGAGGCTACCAACTTTAATTATTTAATTCTCATAGCCTCAAACATACCGCCGGTTTATTTATTTAATATTAATTTGGCGGTTGGTATTTTTTGCCAGGACTCGATTCTAAAATGGCGTTTGTGTCCTCTTCTGTGACTCCAACCCAAGTCGAGCCCTTTGATCCACTTTTTGGCGGGCTTCTCCACAGAAGCCTCCAAAAGTGGTGCCACTCTGTCTGGTTAGCACAGGGGGTTTGGGAGGGGCTTTAGGCACCCTGGACTGAGTTACCTTGGTAACTCAAGTCGCCCTCTTGTGTGATTGGCCCAAGTGGTGAGCCGGCCGGATCACCACTTAGCATGTTTGATTGACAGCTAGGCTGAGTGAATGAGGGTATGCTGCATAAAAGCAGGGCTTTGGGGACTGGAACTTCAGAAGTCGCCACAGGACCTGAGAATCCGACGAGGGAGAAGCTGAGCCGACCTACCACGACGACACCACCAGTGGAGCCCTGCGGAACCGACTCACCACTTCCCGACGACAGAGAAGATCTCCCGGCTGGAGAGGCTTCTTCCCCTGACTGGTGGGCACAACCAGTTTACCTTCTTTCTTCGCACCCCAGACCGGTTTGTGGTCGAACTGCCCGTGCCAAGCACCCCGGCGGCCGGATAGCCACTTACCACTGGACTGCGAATCCACGGACCGCTCCTTGTACCTGAGAAACTCTGCGGCTGGTTTCTTCCCTGGCAGTGCAACGGACTCCTGAACTTCCTCCCCGACGAGATCCTCTCTTCCCCCGGACGAAGCACCGACTTGCATCCGCTGCCAGGAACAACTGCCCCCCCTGGAGTATTCTCACCACTTTAAGGTACCGTGTCCGCCAGGCCTCCCTTTCTAAAGATTGCTACAAGGTAATAATAACCCCTTAACCTTCTGGACTGGGCTGGCCGCCTTGACCCTCTAACTGGTCCCTTTCTTTGGTCCAACTCCTTTTTGAACCATTACAAGACTTTTGTGCACTGCAACCATGTGACCTTGGACACATTTCGTTTTGGTCCTCTTAAAGCGGATCCGGCCTACTGACTCTGAATTCACGGTGTTACTTTGCCTTGCTCTCTTGTTGTGTTCGTGAAAAAGTGTTGGGATCTGTTTCAATGTATTCACTGCTTTTCTCTCCCTTTTTAAAACGAATTATTAGAGTGCCATCTACGTTAAGCGCTCACCGCTGTCTGAAAATAAGTGGGGCTTTACTTAAGACTTGTCTAATATTCTTTTAAGGGAGTGTATATCTTTTAGTGACCGTGTTTTTGAACTGCTTAATATTAGTGCCTGTGTGTTTTATTAGATGTGGTTTTAAATAAATAATTATATCTCTTTTACACCAAGCTATGGTCCGTGTTTGCTTGTTCTACTGTGTTCTTTTGACCTATTGCGAATACTCTGTATACTGCCTAACTCTTCTTGAGGGAAGTCTGACTGCTCAGCCACAGCTACAAAGTGAATCTGTGTGGTACAGACTGCTACCAAGTGGGTTTACTGCCAACACCTATAGTCCTAAATCTTTTGCATTGGTAATGATACAGCAAGCTGTGATTCAAACAAAGAGTTAAGCAGGCGGCGTCCGGCTGCTTCCGTGAGGCCCATCGGATAGAAAAGACTAGAGGGGAAACTCACAGATCAATGAAAGGCTTTTCTTTAAGTGATTTGGCAACTGCAACCGATATGATGATACTCTGCTGTAGGAAGGCCAACTGTTGTGTAATTTGTGGGATTGTCACATAATTGGAGACTGTGTCCCGTCTTGCTCTGTTCCAGCACAATTTGTGCTGGAACAGAGCAAGTCAGGAGTCACAATTAGGCATGCTGGGGACGGCCGCTGCAGGGCACTGTTTCACAGACGATCTGCCACTTTTATTACCATTCACGGGAAATGGGGAGGGGGTCATATACATACATTTCCTGCAAATGGGAATAACAGTGGCTGGCAAGTGCCAGCTAATCTGTGAATAAGAGTCCTATTGCATTGCACCCACAATGCATTGATTCTGCACGATGAATGGCGCTGTGACGTCATCACCGCCTTGTGTCCCGCAAAAGGATCTCACAAAGTTGGCCACCGTACTGTGCTGGCACCTCCTGCAACCACTTCTGTCCCACTCCTGCAAATTTCATGAATGACTGTAACAAAATCTTTAATAACCAGCTTTCATAATGGCAGGGTTTCACAGAGACAGAAAGAACCCCAATGTTGCCTGAATGTTTTTTACACTGTGTATTATTTCACATTTATTGTAAAGCTGTTGAAGACACCCCAATCTCTTTGAACTGGAGCCAGAGCTTGTGGTGAAATGCATCCTGGGAAGCATGCATTATAACAAGCAATAGCATTAGGTAAATGAGAAATGTGTACATTATAGTGAAGTATGTACACAAAATGCAGAGAAGGACTGCACAATGTGAAGGGTAGTGAAGAGTGATGTAGCTGGGTGGTGAAGTGTGAATGCATTATGTTAATGAAGCTTGAATACAGTATTAATAAATGTACATGTTATTCCATCTGTCAATAAAACAGATGGAAAAAATAAGGATGCATGGATAATTTCTGGAAATGAGGTCAGGCCATTGTAAGATAATGAGGTGTGGCGAATTCAATAAATGCACGAATAAATTATGCAAATGAGGTGTGACTGTATGATTGACATGAAGATAGCAGGTGCTCTGCAGCGCGGCTGCATGGATGCATGATGTGTGCAGGGAGCTCTCCCAGGCACCAGGTGCAGCTCACTCGCCCCTCCCTCACCCCAGAGCTGGAGCGCAGCTCGCGGCACTCACTTGTGGAAGGTGATGGGCCTGCCCTGGGCGTCCACGGACGAGAAGCGGTGATACGTGGAGCACTTGAGAGCTACACAGTACCGGGGCATGATGGGCCAGTACCGGGAGCCCTCGAACCCACTGCCTGTGCGCAGCTGCACACACCCAAGATGGCCGGCTGGAAAGGCGGCCGGGTCATGGGCCGTCTAGCGCTCCCAGGAAGAGTCTATGGTTGTGCTCCACACACCCAAGATGGCTGACAGGAAGCGGCGGCAAGGCCGTGGCGACGTAGCTCCCCGTCAACGGGTGTGTCTTGTTGGCTCTTCCACACCCAAGATGGCGGCTGCAAAGGTGGAGGGGACGGTCTAGTACTGGGGAAGTACTTAGTCTGAGACGCCACCACCGACTTCTCACTCGATTTCGGGCTAGACGATTAGTGAAAGCCGAGGTCTTTAGTTCAGCCAATACCAATACTCTTTCATTAGCATCTAACATGCAGACAGATCCAATTGTGTGTGCTGGGGCAGAAGTGTACACGAATCATGTGCTGTAGGCGGTGAAATGCTGCCCTTTAAAGATGGCCGACCTGAATAGCGGGTACACGAGGTCCCTATTGCACCGCGCCACTCATCCAACATGGCCGATAGCCTGCTCAGGCTCACTCATCCAACATGGCGGGTGGCCTGCTCAGGCTCACTCATCCAACATGGCGGGTGGCCTGCTCAGGCTCACTCATCCAACATGGCCGATAGCCTGCTCAGGCTCACTCATCCAACATGGCGGGTGGCCTGCTCAGACTCAACACACCAGAGTTCCAATGAATTCCAGTACTGCACTTTATTCGCCGCGCTCACGATTTTAGCAACTCCTCATGAGCAAAACTATATACCATAGACATTGAAGACGGGTACAGTACAGCTAAGCTAGAGCTCCATACCAGTCCCGAGCGACACATGACTGAATATTTGCATACCCACAGTGCCTTGCGTTTTGAATTAATGATACGACTGTCGTGTACCGATACTTAATCTGTATTCTACCGCACAGCCCCGGGTTGTGAGAGTCTTGAGAATAATGGTGATGGCAGAGTTAAGATAATCGGGTATGATTCCGTTATTGAACTCACCCTGAGTGTAAGGATGCCACGTTTTTTGTGTCATATATAGAGCTGCGCCCGCCTAGGGGCTTGTGCTCGCTTCGGCAGCACATATACTAAAATTGGAACGATACAGAGAAGATTAGCATGGCCCCTGCGCAAGGATGACACGCAAATTCGTGAAGCGTTCCATATTTTACCGCAGCTTCATTCTGCATGTACTCAGCAGTCACGTGACTTCACCACCCCAAGGTATGCACCTGGTTGAGGAAAGCCTTCCCTCCCAGCCAGAGCTCATAGAGAAAAGGCTGAGAATTCCAACTGACCAGCAGTGTCATGCTTTTAGGTTCTTTATATGAGTGTATGTCCTGTTTGACTCTAGTTTTAGTGTTCTGTTCTGCAACTACCAATGCAATTGCTAAATACTATGACATTAATGCAATTCCTTGAAGTTCAATACAAATGATAAAAGCCATAGTTTGGGCTTTTGCATAGACGGTTGCAGGGCATTCGCATATATATGCCAACCCTGCAGATTTAGGCACAGGCTGCTGCTTTTTAAGTAATCCTACCTGCCCACCTACAGGGTTTAGCAACAGATCCTACCACTTTTGTGTAAATACTAGGCTAACTCATAGGTTGTTCCATTTCTACACCAAGGTCTTGCTTGAAGGGCCTGTGGCGGGGCGGGCTGGGGGCAGGCAGCTCCTCCCAATCTGTCTGTTTCGAGCAGTCCCCAGTGCTGTGTTGCCTGCTGGGAGAGCCAGCGGAAGATGTGCTCGAGCTAGGCCGTGCATTGGGCCTGGTAATGCGCCGCGCAGCAGCAGCAGCAGCAGCGAAGAGATGCGACACACCCGTTGCTCGCCGGGCTTCTGGCAGAGCGCGTGCTTTACACAAACAAGCTCACATCACTGCGCATGCGGGACGTGAGGCGGATGTAACAAGCAGCTAATTGGCAGCAGCTTCATTAATGGGGCAGCCTCCCCCTCCCTAATGATGGGCCCTCTCTGAAGAGACCTGCTCACCTTCAGTGCTGTGTGGTGATAGGACAACATGCAGATGATAAACGGCGTCCCAGCATCTTACCAAAGGCCTCACAATCCCATCCCTGACGCTTTCATGTTCTTAGCAGTGCCTTTCTTATGTATGCATGTTTAGGCAATTGGCACTGTGATGGGACATTTCCAAGCGAAGGACCCCACACATCTCCAGTTTACTACCAACTCTGGGCCTGATTCCAAAACAATTGTAATGAGTAACACAATAAAGATCCCTTTAAAGATTGCTTTTCCATGATGATAATTATAGGAAAATGCTTTTTTCTGATGCTCCTCTGTTGGTGGCCCCAAGGATGACATCTAGAATTGCTTTATTATTGCACTGGCCCTCGCTCGGTTCCATATTACTTGATGTGACAGGCAGATACATAGTATCACCAGTCAGCCAGTGCACCTGAGATTCAAGCTGAGCCAACACGTATTTCTTCCTGTGATGCTGCCAATCACCAAAGTTGCTTGGGCCATCCAAAGTACTGCCCCACAGGAGAACATTCTTGGCTATGCCATGTTATGCTATGTTATTGCGGCTGGCACAGCACACCTTTTACCATTTTCATTTTTTCTTGGAGCGTCATCTGCAAGCGGTGGGAATGGGTGACTAAAAAAGCAGGAGAGAAAGCTGGGCATGATTGCTTTGTTGCAATGTTGATATGTGCAGATCTAAATAGATTGGGCTGTATATGGCGTGTACGTTTTAGATATTTTGTGAGTTTGCCGGAGCAGTCACATTTTCTCTCCTTCTTTAAAAACCACATTATTTTGTACTGAATATAATAAACCAAATAACAGTTTGGAAGGCAGATCAAAATAATTGCCTGGCATTACCTGTGTCTCAGTGGTACCAACATGGGCCAGGAATTATGTTCAACATAAACTGCTACCGTTGAACTAGAATGTGTCTATCCCTGTGGCAAGGCACCATCTTCTTTCTCTAAAAACACTCCCTCTCCTCTTTCTGACTACCCACAGTGGGTCGGTCCACGACGACCAGCATCTCAACATTCTTCCTAAGTCTCAACGTTCCTCCTAAGTCGTCTCAACATTCATCCTAAGTCCATGACTCACCTTTTGTGATGGCATAACCACTCACACGAGGACCAGCATCTCAACATTCCTCCTAAGTCCATGACTCACCAGCTTGATGGCATAACCACTCATACGAGGACCAGCATCTCAACATTCCTCCTAAATCCATGACTCACCAGCTTGATGGTGTAACCACTCACACGAGGACCAGCATCTCAACATTCCTCCTAAATCCATGACTCACCAGCGTGATGCATAACCACTCACACAAGGATCATCAGCTCAACATTCCTCCTAAGTTCATGACTTACCAGCTTGATGGAGTAACCACTCACATGAGGACCTGCAATTCTATCTCTCTGCCCTGAGCGCTCTCAAGTCTTCTCTTGATGGAGCGAACACAGAATTCTACCTCACCCTTATTGACTCTCACTCAAACCACTCTTGCCGGCTACAGGGCACACTAAACTCACTCCTCATTCCTCCTAAACCTAAGACTTTCAACTCCACTCTCACAGCTAATGACTAAGCTGAATACTTTGCTACAAAAACGTCCCAAATTAGAGACTGTATCCTGACCTACCTTACACTCGCTCCTCCTACATACTATACTCCGCCTTCTCTACCATCCTCCTCTATCTCCCACTTTAGTTGCACCAATACTGAAGAAGTCCTATCACTACTGGTGAAGGCAAACCCCTCTTGTGCCCATTCAGATCCTCTGGCTCCTCAGCTAATCAAGCCTCTTGCCCCATTAGTGGCCTCTCGCCTCACTGAGCTCTTTAACCTGTCCGACTCCACTTGCATTCTCTATTTTCAAAATGGCCATGGTCACACTTCTCCTAAAAAAGTAAGGGGATGACCCGAACCTACCGGATAACTTTTGCCCTGTGTCTCATTCTGCACTACTCTGAAGTGCTCGAAAGGATTGTGTTCAACCGTCTTACCAATTTCCTAGACATCTGCAACCTTCGAGACCCTATACAAGCAGGTTTCTGCTCCTGTCACCCCATGGACTGCTATCATAAATGTCTCCAACCTCATCACCTTTGCTAAGAACTGCTAAGCACTCCAACCTATCTATCCTAATTCTCTTTGGCTTGTCTGCTGCCTTTGCGACTGTCAATCACTCCTATCTCCTTAATACTCTCTTTCTTCTTGGGGTTCAAGATCAAGCCCTTGCCTGGATTGAATCCTACCTTGCACCTCACCAATTCTCTGTCTCCTGGAAAAACAAAACATCTGAACTCACTCCTCTAACTGTTGGCGTACCACAAGGCTCTGTCTGGGGTCCTCTCTTCTTTACATTGTACACCTATGCACTTGGGGCATTAATCTCCTGCTTTGAGTTCTCGTACCAACTCTTCGCGGATGACACCTGTAAGGGTGCATAAGTACGAGACTAATACACAGGTGGACTTCTTGCTGCTAAAGACCTTTATATGTAATAGAAAAGAAAACCTACCTAGCCATAACTTTAAGAGGGGTTTCCCTGCCTCAACAAAATATTAAGGAAATGTCAGAATATCCGTAACTAAAATGTCAACTGTCCCGTGTCAAATCCCTACTTCTATCTCTTACACTTCTAACCAAACTAAACTGGATTCATCCCTTCTGGGTCCAGAAGAATTACTCCCTTCTTCTGGACGGGTATGTTCACAAAGTAAGGGAAATGTCTCCCTTCCCCTGGCCTTTCTCAGACCCTTAATGAGCCTCTCCAGCGACTCAGTTGGGCAGACCTGGTATATTCCCCTGTCCTCCTCATTCACAGCCAGGTCTCTGTCCCTGTATTTGTCCAACTGGCTTTCCTCTAGTATCCCTGGTGCACTCCCCTGCCAGGTATACTGGTTCGCCACTTGAAGGTCCTTGAAACCTTTATAATGGCTTCTGATTCTCAGGTCTCAGACCCCTTCACAATGGCTTTTCATTCTTGGGTCCCAAACCCCTTCACGTTAGCTTTTCGTTCTCGAATCCCAGACCCTTTCACATTGGCTTTTCGTTCCCGGGTACCAGACCTCGTTCAGATTGGCTTTTCGTTCTTGGGTTTGTGAGGCATGTAAGGGCATCCTCACTTCTTTCCCTGAATTATCCTACTTCCAGGTGGCCAGGGAAAGGCCATCCCTTTTGGCTCCTGACCCTGGGGATGAAGATGTGAGAGAGGATCACCTTGGGGGTGGGAGGGGGATCTAGGGAGAGAGGAGGAGGACAACACATATGAGAAATGGTATCCCCCTTTACCCATTGAACCTGAAGCTTCCCCTACCCAAGCCGAAGGGAGCTGCCCAATAAAGCCGATGAGTGGAAGAAGGGAATCACTCATACCGGGACAGTCCGAAACCTGAAACCAAACACACAATTGTGGTAGAAATGCTTATACAAGCCTTTGTGAATGCTGAAAGAAGTTGAAAGCTTAAACAAATCTTTAACTTGAACCAAGCGAAGCTCGTTGCATCATCAGTGGACTTTTCAGACTAGGATTATGAAGAAGAATTCATTCCATTTAAGGAGACCTCATCTCGTATAGAAGAGCACCCCTCCCTCCAATCGAAACATCAGATTGAGATTGAAGAAAAAAGTCAAGGGTGGAAAGTACCCAAAGGAAAGAAGCCCAAGGAAAAGTCCCCTCATTAGGAATCGGTTGCCTGATGGCACTGTGAGGAGTACTAGACTTAATGGCCCCACAGTTAACTGGTGGCAAGATCAGGGGAACACCCCTAATCCATCTAACCCCCCATTGATATAGCGAAGACCATTCAGATGACATTGAAGGGATTGAATACTCAAATGGCTGAAGCAAACCCAAGAAAAGTGGTACCTAAGGCAACTTTGATCCCAGATTCTGTTGATACTACTCCTCAGCAAAATGGCATGCTAGTGACCAGGACTGCGCCTGACGTATTTAAGAGTGGCTTGGCTGGGGCAGAAGATATAATAGCCTTGGGTAGATGAGTATTGATCCAAGAGAAAAACTCATCAAAATCTAGTCCATTCATGAACTGATCATGTTTTTAAGCACTGTTCTCTAAAAATACTCAGCTACGGGTAATTACCTCACGGGATATTACCAAGGTTGAGCTCCGTAGAATGGGTAGCGACTCCAATTGGGCTTTGGTGGAATTCTTCTCACCGTTAGTGGTCGCATTGGTAAAAGCGAACATAGACCCACTGGAAACACTGGGTTTATCACTTACCGTATGTAGAAAAGCGAAAAAGTATAGCCCAGCCACTAGAGCACCGGCAGGGTCTTGGTAAATGTGATAAAACATCAGAGAAATCAGTGCTCATGACCTCTGGCTTCCCAACGGTAGAAGAGCAGAACATTTACCAGAATCAGTGCAAGGAGGTTCTGACTGACAAATTGCTGTGGTGAATAGATTAGAGTGCCTGTCCTGGAACACACAGGGCTACAGTTAATCCTTGAGAAAAACAGAGGGATTCACACTTAACTTCGACCCAAAGACCATTCTATGTGGATGGATTTGCTCTATTATACAGTCATGCGATCCGCTCTAACAAAGGTAGTGTCACGCGCTTCAGGCGCCTGCCACCCTGGAGGCTGTGGAATGCATGGCGGCTTCACCGCCATTGAATTGTGCCATTTCTTTACTTTCCATTTCCTGGTTCTGCGCTCTAGTCTTTCTGCCTGTGTCTGTGTCCCTTTTAATCACGCCCCTTCTATGGCGCAGCGCAATGCAACCCTACTGCTTTCGCTTCGGGTTTTCGCGCTTGCACTATTGCTTTCCTTTCGTGCTCCAGTTTGATACTTTCTTCCGGTTTTGGCTATCCCTCTTGGTTCTATTATTTTTCCAGGTCTCGCCTCGAGCTATCTTTGTCACGTCTTATTTACGTAACGGCCCAACCCCGTACTCTCTCGCTTCCGCTTTCACCGGCGGTCCTTGCGCTGCCTTTTCTTTCTCCGGTTCTGCCTCTACCCTTTTGTTCCTACCTGTAGCTTCCCTCTCAGCGGTTCCGTCTTTCTTTCTTGGTTTTGCTGGATTTCCTTACTCTTTTTTCTGGCTTACTTGTTTTCTGGACATCCATGGCTTCCAGTTTTCACCACCTTGGATTTCCTCAAGCTGTATCCTGTTATCCTCCTTTGCTTCCATCCTGTGAAAGACTCTAAACATTTCTTCAGGATATCTGGACGTTTCGCTTTCCAGCTGTCTAATGGAGCCACAGTTCCTGTGAAGTCTTACGCCGGGAACATTCCAGCTTCAAGATACCCCGTTCCACCAACTACAAGAGGTTTTTTCCGCCATTCAGGTTTTTTCCTCTCTAAGGCTCTATCGGAATGAGGTCCTCTGTTGGCCTTATTTATTAAGGCGTCAGAGTGGCTTCACGCTGTGGGAGACCATATCTCTTCAGGAAAAAACAGAGAGATCAGAGAAAGAAGAGATGCCAACAAGACATCTCTTCTGAAGACGCAGGTGAGGAGGAGGCGGGTGTTCAAAATAAGTGATACCCAAGGAGTGGAAGACAAACGTAACAGGTAGAGCAAGTGGGGGGTTGGCTATTGAGCCGCAGGCAAATTTGTCACTGCAGGCATATGTGGGTCAAAGTAGATCACTACTCACTGGGAGTGAGGTCCTGTTTCCACCCTCCTGGCCATCTGTTGTTCTCCTGCACATGTGGAGTTTGTGCCTGGCTGCTGACCATTCCATTAGGTAGGGACACTTTCTGTGCATTACTGCATCTCCTGGGGAATTATTGAACCTGAAAAATCGAAATTTGAAAAAAAAGAAAAAGAAAAATAGAGGAAATTTGCATAATATTGTTGGAAAGGACTGTTTTATTTGGCATTGTCATCGTGCAGCCATTTTTTGAGCTTTTTAATACCTGGAGCTGCGTTGCTATTTTGAAAGCACTCGTTTTTTCCTACTATTGCTGCTTATTTGATTGTTTTTGGCCCTTCCAAGATGCCCGCCATGGTTTTCTTTGTTGTGTAGGCAGGCTGTGCTGAATCACCTTTCCCTGTTCTGCACTCCCATTGGTTGCTGAGTGTTTTCTTCCATCCAATCAGGGACCGGCAGGCTTCAGCCGGCCCTCTCAGCAAGGCCCACTGGCTGGAACTGGTTTCTTTCATCTGCTTCTCACTGGGGGTGAGGTCCTGTATCCACCCTCTTGGCCATCTGTTGTTCTCCTGCACATGTGAAGTTTGTGCCTGGCTGCTGACCATTCCATTAGGTATGTGCACTTTCTGTGCATTACTGCACCTCCTGGGGAATTATTGAACCTGAAAAATCGAAATTTGAAAAAAAAAGAAAACTAGAGTAAATTAGCATAATATTGTTGGAAAGGACTTTTTTATTTGGCATTGTTATCGTGCAGCCATTTTTTGAGCTTTTTAATAACTGGAGCTGCGTTGCTATTTTGAAAGCACTAGTTTTTTCCTACTATTGCTGCTTATTTGACTGTTTTTGGCCCTTCCAAGATGGCCGCCGTGGTTTTCTATATTGTGTAGGCAGGCTGTGCTGAATCACCTCTCCCTGTGCTGCACTCCCATTGGTTTCTGAGTGTTTTCTTCCATCCAATCAGGGACCGGCAGGCTTCAGCCGGCCCTCTCAGCAAAGGCCCACTTCCAAGGCCCACTTCCAAGGCCCCTGTCCACTTCCAGAACGCTAATTGGGGTCCTCCCTGCACCTTAACCACAATGATGCTGCCACCTCACTCCTCTAAGAAATCCAGACTGCCTTGACTTTGCCACCTCCAGAACTATGGGTTAGTTCCCTCCTTATGGACTCACTTCTACTGCCTTTGACTATCACTGTTCTTTCTGCTTGTTGCTCCCATGTTGTCATCCTGCTGCGCAGTGCTTCTTAAAACCCTTTGCTAACATCCAATTCCAAGATTGAAAAAGTCAAATCTTGCTGTTTTTGCTTTGTGCTAAAAAGTCATATCTTGCTGCCCATTGCAAAATTCTCTGTATTTTGCTTGTATACTGTTTCTTCTCTGTAACTTGCCAGCCCAGTGACCTCACCACTCTCTTTTGTCTCACACCTACCTGCCTTAGCCACTCCAGTATCTCCATCTTCTTCTTACTTCCACCCCAATGGCGCTTTCTGTTTCTCCTATCTTCTCCAACTGCTTCTCCATTGACTATCCTTCCCTTCTCACTAAGTCTGGTAGGAAGAAGTTCAAAAAGGATATCTTGGCCTCTAATCCTGGTCTTCCTATTGCCGACACCTACTCCAATGCTTACGCCAGACAGACCCTTACCGACATCCTCTTTGTCGTTCCTTCGCCAGATCTATGGACTCCTCATATAGTCTCTGTGCTCTGCCCTATCTCCTCCTCTCCCATTAATGGTGGCACTCGCTGGGAAGTTCTCATGGCTTCCTTCGACTCCTCTAAAGTCATCATTAATGTCTACCTAAATGGCACTGTCATGGTCCAAGGCCCTCTGGCCAATCTCCTCCTCTTTGATAGGCGCTTCCCTCGCCTCATCAATTTCCTTTCATCTCCTGCTGTCCCCTCCTCTCCCCCCTTGGCTACCTTGCCCTCGCTCTCCTCCTCCTCTTCTGCCCCTCCGAGGGCTCTTTCTCCTCCACAGGGCGTACCTCTGATCTGTACCCCTCCCCGGAAGGTCTTTAAGGCTGGCAACCTTCTTCATATTGCCACTCTCAACTCTCGCTCTGCCGTCAAATACTCCTCTGACATCTGCCACCTCCTTGAAGAACTAGACCTTGATGACCTTGGTCTTACTGAGACATGGTTCACGGCCAGCTCAGTCACGAGCTTTGACACTCTCCTCCCTGATGGCTACAAGATCCTCTTAGCACCCAGATCCTCCCGGTCCGGTGGGGGGGTAGCCCTGATCTTTCCTGAGTGGATTCCTGCCTCTATCATTCCCACTCAGACCTACTTCTCTTTTGAATGCCTTGTCTGTAGTCTTTCTCTCTCGCCTACCCATTTTCTTACTGTGGTTACCATCTACCGGCCTCCTGGTCAAATCACCTCATTTCTCTCTAAGTGGACAGACCTCTCCTCCTCCCTCTTGGCCTCTACCACTCAACGCCTCCTCCTCGGTGACCTAAATATACATTTAGACTCTCCTTGCTCCTCCTCTGTACTCTTCCGTGCCCTCTGCGACTCCCTCTCCCTGTCCATCTTCCCCTCTGGCCCGACTCACTCTGCAGGGCACACACTCGATGTCTTGATCTCCTCTGACCTCCCCCTCTCCATCCCTCTGACCACTCCTCTCTCCTGGAGCGATCACTCCCTCCTCTCATCTCATCTCTCCCTCTCTTCCCCCCAAGCCAACCCTACCCCGACACTGCCACCTACCTTCTCGGACATCCGGCCCATGAAGCGTGTGTCAGTTGAGGCTTTTTCCGCCACATTCTCCCCCCCCTCCACCTTTGGCTGTCTCTCATCCTGATACAGCCCTGTCTCTGCTCTACTCTTCAATATCTGATACGCTTTATGCTCTTGCCCCAGTCATGAGGATCCGTTTGAAGTCCAAAGCCAAGTGCAATTCCTGGTATGACTCTGACCTAGCTACACTTAAACGTAGGTTTAGGGCAACTGAGAGGAAATGGAGGACTTCCTGTTCATCCTCTGACAAACTGGCCTGTCGCCTGCTACAGAGGCCATACCGACTCTCTGTCCTCACCAAGAAGAGAGTCCACATTCAAGCTCGTGTCTCTGCGCCATCTAACAACTGGGCCAAACTCTTTAAAATCTGCAAAGAGCTGGCCAACCCTGCTGCAGTCTCTACCCCTCCTGTTGCCAACCATTCTCTTTGCAATGCCCTTGCCTCTCACTTCATTTAAAAAACTCAGGACATCCTGTCCACCCTCTCCACCCACACTCCTCCTCTTCCCTCTCCATCTGTGCTTGCTGACCCTCCTTTAGTCACCTCCCACCATCCTTCTCGTCCTTTCCTCTTTTTACCCCTGACGAGGTTGCTAGACAAGTCCGATCTATGAAAGCCTCTTCAAAACAGGTTCTTCCCTGTTCCTCTAAAACCATCAAGGACCACATTGACACCCTCGCTCCGGCCCTTGCTAATTTTTGCAACCACTCCTTTGCCTCTGGATCCTTCCCCTCCCCTCTGAAGCACTCCTTTGTGCATCCTCTTCTCAAGAAACCCACAGCTGATCCTTCTTGTCCAGCTAACTATCACCCAATTTCCATTACTCCCTTTCTTGGCAAACTCCTTGAAAAGTTGGCCATCTCTCAGCTGAACCTTCATTCCAATTCTGTTGGCTGTCTCCATGACCACCAGTCTGGCTCCAGAGCTGCTAGAAGCACGGAAACTGCTCTCCTAAACATCCGTGAAGATCTGCTCACCAACCTTGACTCTAACATTCCATCTGTCCTCATCCTCCTCGATTTCTCTTCTGCCTTCGACACGGTCAACCATACCATCCTGCTCAATCGTCTCTGTGAAAACCTGGGTATCACTGATCAGGCTCTGGCCTGGCTGACCTCTTTCCTCTCAGATCGACCCTCCCAGGTCCAACTTGGGTCCTTCCTTTCATCTATCTTCCTCTCTACCTGTGGTGTTCCCCGGGGGTCTAACCTCTCGCCCTGGCTTTTCAACCAATACCTGGCAACTCTCGCCCACTGCATTGCCATTTTCTGCTCAAATTTCCAGTGCTACGCTGACAACACTCAACTCATTTTCAAGCTGCCCTCTGCCACCTCCTCTCCCATCTCTGATTGCCATTCAAGATTGGTGTGCCGCCAATGATCTTTGTCTGAATGCCAGCAAGACAGAGATCCTCCTCATCGGCACACCTTCACCATCCTTTCCCCTCACTCTCTGGCCATCCTCCCTTGGCCTTCCTCCTACCCCCACCTGCGAGGCTAAGAACCTCGGGGTCATCTTTGACTCCACCCTTTCCTTCACCGCCCACATCTCTGAGTTCTCTAAAAAGTCAAATTTCCGACTGCACCTCCTCAGAGGTACTCTGCCTTTCCTCTCCTTCCCCCAGAAGCTCATGGTATCTCAAGCTCAGGTTCTCTCTAGCTTGGACTATTGTAACAGCCTCTTTCTAAATCTACCTGCCTCTACTCTCCGCCCTCTGCAACTAATCCAGAACAGCACTGCGAGACTTGTCCTTGGCCTCAAGCCCTGGGATCGTATCTCTCCAGCTCTGAAATCTCGCCACTGGCTCCCAGAGGAGGCAAGGATTAAATTCAAAACCCTCTGCATTGTCCACAAGGCTTTCTGGGGCCTGGGTCCAAAATACCTTCGGCTATCCCTCTGCAAATACCTCCCCTCTTGAGTTCTTCGCTCCTCTACCTCCAACTCACTCAAACAAGCTGTGGGTAGATCTCTGTCTTCGGCTGGGGCCTCCCTCTGGAACAGCCTCCCTAGCAATCTAAAACTTGGGGAGAACCATCTCTGGTTCCGGAAGCACTTCGAGACCTTCCACTTTTCTTCTGCCTTTGCTCCGCCTCTCCCCTGCTGATCTTTTCTCTGTTGGCAACGTGCACCTGGCCATCCTTTGTCTTTTGGGCCCAGGTACCTGTTCATCCTGCCACCCTCCTGCACTGCCTCCGGGCCACCCCTTGCACTGGAGTCTGTATCTGTACCCATACAGCCCCCCTTTTTCTTCCTGCACTTATCAGACCTACCCTGTCTGCTGCCTTAAACCTAGCACTTGCAAATTGCTGGCTGCATTACCACTGTTTGTTGCCTTTATTATTTATTTATTGTTATTTATCTGTTTCTCCTCTGCTTTGCACTTTCCACCTCTCCCCCCTTCCATGCACTTTTCCCCTCCCCCATGCACTTGCGCGTTCTCAATGTCACTTGGCCTAGTAAGATCACTGTTTTGTTCTCCCCTGTTCCCCTCCCTTGCCTTGTTGCGCTCTGAGCGCGATAGAAATAAAATATCAATCAATCAATCCCACTATCTCCTTTTAGCTGTAATTCAGACTTCTGCCCCCTCATTGAAGACAACGTTGATTGTTAATGTCTATGACCCACCCATGGGCCTTTTTACTGATGAAATTCTGAAAATAATCAGGGAGTTGTTATTGCAATGGTTTGGGCAAAATCCCAGCCGGGGCGTTATGATTGCAGGGGACTTGCATGTGCACTTAGTAAAAACAGAATTGTGTTCCCGGGCACAAAAATGGCAGCAACTACAGAAAGCATGTGATTTGGAATGCCTAACTTATAAGGAAAATTATTTAGCTATAGGAACTGGCACCTGGTTGAGTGGTATTAATAACTCCCATATAGACTATGGTGTTATTAATTCAGACAAGATTGACAGCTATCAACCCATTAGGTTAAAGAAAAATGAAGTGTGTGACCACAAGCGCTGTCCTGGCAGATCAGCATTCCAGCGCAAACTAAGCCTAACCTTCTCGAGGAGCCCTCAGTGTCAATAACCAGAGAAACCGCCTGAGATGGACAATGGCTAAAATTAAAGAAATAAGTAGCCCGTTATTGAATGATTGTGAAAATCTGCTGCCTCAATTAGAAAACTTGCACAGGATCAGAGAAGACCAAATCTCTTGGTAAACCTATGAATCGATGTAATAATCGTTTTGACATTTTTATCCACAAGGAGAAGGTTAGCTTTTAGGGGAGCGAGGGCTGGTGTGCGTGGGGATGCTTCTCTGACACAGACCCAAAAAAGTACTAAGTTCACAAATTTGAAAACAGGTTATAAAAATTGGCTACGCCAATATAAATACTCTCAAAAAATGTTAAGTGGTTAATATTGCTTTGTCTACTTAAAACTCAAAATAATAGGACATTTTGGATCTACTTTAATGAGACCAAAACTTCTCCCAATTTAATGGCTCTTATTCCAATTGGTGCAATAACATGGGCTAGATATATTAAATAAATGTATTATAACATCGATGAAGCACTATCAGTGGATAACCCTTGGAAGGTACAATGTAGTAATATATTACAGGATTATGATGCTGAAGATCTAAGAAACATCATAGTTAAAGTGAAATCCATGTGTGCTCTGGGCCCAGATCTGATACCTAAAATTCTATACAAAGGAGATCCTAAGCTCTGGTCAGAGATCCTCTTTAAAGTTTTCAGGTCGATTGAAACCACAGGGATAGTACCTAAGACCTGGCAGGAATCTATCCTTATTCCTATTTTGAAAAAGAGGTCTAAATTGAACTCGGCTAGCTATCGATTATTATCGATGAAGAGACTTGAGCCAGAAGATATTCACCACTGTATTATTAAACAAAATAACAAAATGGGCCAATGAGAAAGGCCTCTTGAAACCATTTCAAACTAATCTTCTAAAAAACGATTGTACCACAAATAATATCTTAGTGATTCAATATCTCATGGCAGAGTCAAAATTGGATTTAAGGAAGAAAAATCTTTATTGCTGCTATATAGAGTACAGCCGGGCCTTTGACAGTGTGCCAGGCCTTTGTTGTGGGAGAAACATATAAAGTGGGGTATTGATTATCGTCTACTGTACTACATCAAGGGACTTTACTCACAAACCTTGGTTTCAATACACTTAGACCAGAGAGGAGCAATAGCAAACCCCTGTGAAACAAATCGAGGCCCGAAACATCGTTGTGGGTTGGCCCCCATTTTATATGATCTGTATGTGGCAGACATTTCTAAAGCCTTTAGCACAACTCAACATTTTCCTCCAAAAGTAAATGGTGTCCCCATAAGTTGGCTCGCTTATGCAGATGACACAGTCCTATTTGACTTAACACATATACGATTACAAAGATCGATCAAGGCGTTGACATTGTACGCAAAAAGAAATCATATCATCTTTGTCAGAAAGACAAAGATAATGATTTTGAGCTGCACCAACCCTGGGAAACCCATATTTATTTGGAAACTCAATGATAAAATTCTTGAGGTGGTTGAGCACTATTGCTATATGAGCTTCCACATTAGAATGAACCCCAGTTTAGATTTGTATGCAGAGATGTGCCTACCATGTATTTGGAGGAAATGGTCCGTTGCAAAACAATATGTAGATAAAAATGGAGGACATAATATCACTGCCTTATTGGAGATTTATAAGGTGAGCATAGTTCCTAGTTTGCTGTATCGTCTAGCAACGTTGCCTCGTTCCCATGTTAGATGGCTAAATAAAATTGAAGGGAGGATATTGAGAAACCTAATAAATCTCCCTTCTGCCACCCCAGTAGAGGCCCCCAGGTTGGAGTGTGGTCTTATAATACAAGTGGGGCCATTCAAAGCACGTTCCTATGTCTGAAAATATTATCTAGCAAACGTAACACCAATTAATTATTTTGCCTGTTGGAATCAAGTAAAAGTCAGTTAGATGTGCGAAATATGCTAGACAAGGTTTTGAGACATATTCCCCATTTTCTTATCTGATGAAGCTGTGCTCGAAGTCCTTGAAGCGTTTTATATTAAGCCTTTGCATGAATTTATTGCAAACAATGGATTATGTGGGAGCTTGGCAAGGCCTCCCCTGTGAAGTGTCGATTATGTGGCGAGACCATGGAAAGAAGTAGACATGTATTAACAGCCTGCCAGAAAATGAAGAATTTTAATGAAAAAGGTGATTTATTTATTTATAACATTGTAGCACCTTTAGAATGTAAAAAGAAAAAAAATAATTTCACTCAAATTCGTGGTTCAATGAGGAAAACTATTCGCCATATTTAAGGAACTCACCGCGCCACCCACCAGCACAGATGAAATCATTAAGGGCAAAGCCTGGTGCGCAAGCATCCAAGCTGCTATGCTAAATAAAATAGACCTCCTCCAAAATAAAATCCAGGCTCACTATAAAGCATTACAAAACCAAAACATGCCCGCACTGACCATGCCTCAGGACATCACATCCCACCTCCCTAAATTATCCTTTAAGGACATCACAGAACTCAAAGTTATAGACCTTCTCAAACACCTAAAACCATCACTCTGCAAAGGGGACATCTACCCTCCTAAGATTGTAAAAGACTGCACCAAGGACCTTGCTCCTCTTGTCACCGCCTTCATCAACTCCTCATTTAATACTGGCATTGTTCCCGCTGCCTTAAAGAGACATGGTTTCACCCTCTTCTGAAAAACCTACTCTAGATCCCACACAGCCTAACAACTATCGGCCCATAACCACCGTACCGTTCCTTCTTAAACATCTTGGCAAAGCAGCTCATACTCAAATCCAACTGCAGCTTGAGACTAACTCTGTCTTAGGAAAAAGACAGTCTGGATTTCGCAAAGGGCACAGCACCGAAACTGCACTATTAGACTTAAAAAAACAAATCACCCAAATCCTAGACAAAGGTAAGCCGGCCCTCCTCCTCCTCGTAGACCTCTCGGCAGCTTACAATTTGGTTGAACACAAAACTCTCACCACTCACCTCACTCAAGCAGCTCAATTCTCCAAACAAGCAACCTCATGGATTACCTCATTCCTAGAAGGGAGTGTAATGAAAGTTTTTTCAAATACAGCAAATGCAGCACCTACCACAATTCACTGTGGAGTCCCTCAAGGCTCGTGTACTGTGCCAACGCTGTATAATGTTTTCACAAAGCCCCTTTTTGACAAGCTTGATGCACTTGGGATCGCATATATCAACTATGCGGACGATACCCAAGTACTTCTACCGCTAACTGGCTCATACGACCTTGATGCGGCTGCTCTAGGCCAAAACTATGCTACCATCCAGGCTTGGATGGCGGAAAATGGTCTGTGCCTAAATGGAGATAAGACCGGGATTCTCATCATGGGTCAAAAGACTACATTAGCAAAACTAGAATGCCTCGATTCCAACTTTAACATAGATAATTCCATCATTCCCGTCCTTAAGTCCATCAGGACCCTAGGGGTTCACATTGATGCCAAGCTATCCATGAATAAGCAAGTCAATGCCATAGCCTCAGTTTCCGCCTTAAGCACCAAACTCACCAATGCCATCAACCCCTTCCTAACCAAGTCTAACTACCTCTCAATTGCCAGAGCCACTGTAGGTGCTAAGATAGACTACTGCAACTCACTCTTAGCAGGTACTTCCCTAAACAATTTTTAAATAGACTCCAGATCACCCAGAACAACGCGCTAAGAGCAGCACTAGGTATCCCGAGAAGGGACCACATCTCTAAAGCCAGACAAGCAGTTCATTGGCTTCCAGTCAAAGACTGCATTACATTTAAAATTCTCACTACAGCTGTCAGGAATAAGGGTAGGGGTGGATGTCAAGGCCCAGGCGGCGCCAGAGACTGAATAGATAGGGAATTAGAGAAAAAACTACAATTCCCAGCAGTACTTGTAGTCATCCGCCGTGCGCGCGCGTGGCCAGCTGATTGTGTTGAGTAACTGCTTATTAAGGGCCCACGGCGCACGGCAGGTGAGGCTTATTTTGTGTGTGTGCGGAGCCCCATGTCGGCGGAACATTCATGCATGTAGGCATGTGTCCACAAGGCCTTTCCTCTCAGGGTTTTGACGGACAATGCTGCAATTAAGAGTTTTGGTTTAGAAAAGACGTGGGGCGGGAGTGGTGAATGGTGAAAATGCGGATGTTTTCATGTTTTTCTTCCTGTCATGTTCAGTGTTTGTAAGTGTTGCTTATGCCAGCCCCTGCGGCCATGTGTTATGTTTTTTCACAGTGGGAATATTCCCAGTTGTATGTTCCATCCTGCTTGCTATGCACATTGCTCCTGCTAGAGGATGAATGTGGTACATGTATCAAGGTGTATTACTGAAGTATGTGGTAAAGGAGTGCAAGGAGGGCAAGGAGGGTATGTCAGAGATAATGCCAACCACTGAGGGTGTTACAAGGTATTAGGCAGTGTAGGGTTCTTTTCCTGTTACGTTCCCAGTCCTATCCACACTAGGTTTTCCCTAACCCTCTATCCAGTGTTCCTAAAATCCCTCACCCTGTCCACAACCTCTCCCTAACCCTCTTCCCCCCACTGGCTGCCACGTGGTGTCCTGTTCACTATACCAGGCACCTGTGCCAACCACGGTGGGAGGGTCGACTTCATTCGGGTTCTGTCATTCGGGGGAGAGTGTCGACCTCTCTTCCCCTTTTGGTGTATCTTGACATAATAAGCCACCCCCATATTGGGATACTTACAACCACCCAAGCCAAATGGAAGCAACTCCTCTGCCTTTGGTCGACGTGTTAAAGGCGCTACAAGACATTCAGGTAGAATTAGCTCATGCTAGACAAGAATCTGATAATTTAATGACACAAGTACAAAGTTTGGTCGCTCAGAGGACTCCATTAGAGGGGGCTAGCGCAATGGGAGCCACCTCCTCAAGCCAGAATTCTACGGTAATTGTCCAACATCCTAGTATTGTACCCTTGGTAACGCCAGAACGCTTTTCAGGGGACCCTAGAAAATACATGATGTTCCTTACACAATGTAGAGTACATTTTTTGTGTAAACCCACATCATTTGAGACAATCCAGGCTAGGACAGCTTTTGTAATTTCCTATTTGACAGGTGACGCAGCAGCATGGGCGATGCTCTTGGTACAAAAAGATGATCCTCTGTTATATAATTGGGATAGGTTTTTGGCAGAATTTGGCAGACTATTTGATCGACGAGAGGTGATTTTAGCTCAGGATAAGGAATTGTTGGGATTAAAACAGGGAGCGTGGGATCTGGTAACTTATGTAACCCAGTTTAACAGGCTAATAATAGAGACTGAGTGGTCGGTGGCCAAGCAAACAGTATTATTTTATTAGGGGCTACGGGAGGAACTTAAAGATGCAATTGCGCAAGTGGAACCCCAACCAAGAACATGTACTGCCATGATAGATTTAGCCTTGAGGTTGGATCATAGCATGAACGAGAGGAAAAGTGATAAAAAGAGACCGAAAACAGCGCCTTTTGTGCGATTAGACAGAAGTAGGGGAGGAAGGACAAGTGAAGTGGAACCGATGCAGATTGGGAGTGTAAGGGGACCATTGTCGGAGGCAGAGAGAGAACACTGTAAGGTCAATAAGTTGTGTTTGTATTTTGGGCAAGCAGGGCATTTTATACGTACATGTCCAAATACCCCTCAGAAGAATGGCGAGAAGAGTGCAAAGGATGCGGGAAAAGAGTTGGGCCGGACTTAGGGGGAACACAGGTGTCAGGCCCATTTGAGGTAAGATTCCCCAGATGGATTGCAAATACGGTGGGGGGTAAAACTTCTCATTTATACATTCTGGTGATGTTATGTTTTGCTCTGACGAAACAGGAGGTTATGGCCATGGTGGATTCAGGGGCTACAGGTAATTTTGTGGATATTACATTGGCTACCCAGTTAGGACTACCTTTAGTGGATAAGAAACAGGCAGAAGGAGTCCAGTCGGTAGATGGTTCACCATTAATATCAGGACCCATACGGAAACAGACTGAGAAATTGGAAATGAACTGTGTAGGAGGTCATCAAGAGGAAATTACATTTGATCTAATAGCAGCATCGCAGTTCGGGTTGATTCTGGGGATGCCATGGTTGAAATTGCATAACCCTCGAATTGATTGGGAACAGCAGACAGTGAGGTTTGATGAGCAAAGGTGTCAGGAACACATACTACCAGAAGTAGGCCCTGCAGCATTGTTAATTGAGAAAGGAGCAGGGGCCCAGGTGGTTGGAGCAGTGGGAGAGAGAATTCCCTCACAATACATGGAGTTTGAGAACGTGTTTGACAAGAGAGTGGCTGAGCAGTTTCCCCCTCATAGGACCTAGGATTGTGTTATCAAGTTAGAGGAAGGAGCGAGATTACCCTGTAGTAGAATTTACGCCCTCACGGAAAAGGAAAATGAACACTTACAAGAGTACCTTGATGAGATGTTGTCTAAGGGATTTATTAGGCACTCTACTTCCCCAGTTTCTTCACCGTTATTTTTTGTTCCCAAGAAGGAAGGGACATTACGCACATGCATAGACTATCGTGCACTAGACAAGGTAACCATAAAGAACCGATTCCCTTTGCCTCTGATTTCTGTTCTATTAGATCAAGCAAAGAAAAATCTATACTAAGTTGGATCTAAGGGGAGCCTACCATCTGATACGGGTAAAAGAATGAGTGGAAGACGGCATTAAGAACCAAGTTTGGATTATTTGAGTTTCTTGTGATGCCGTTTGGTTTATGTAATGCTCCCGCAGCTTTTCAGTTTTTTATGTAAGAGGTATTGCATGAGTTTATTGATTTTTTTTTTGTCATTGTGTACATTGACGACATTTTGATTTATTCAGATTCCCCAGAGCAACATGTGAAACATGTAAGAGCAGTGTTGAAGAGGTTACAGGAATATCAATTGTGTGTGAAATTAGAGAAATGTGTGTTCCATGTGAGACAAGTGGAGTTTTTGGGGTTTATACTGACCAACACAGGGATTGTGATGGATCCAAAAAAGGTTCAGGCAGTGATGGACTGGCCTTCCCCACAGTGCATAAAAGAAATACAATCCTTCTTAGGGTTTGCAAATTTCTATAGACGCTTTATCAGCAACTTCTCTAAGATTGTCACTACCATTATGCAATTACTAAAAAAGGCGGTGCGGTTTACGTGGAGTGTGGAGGCAGAGAAAGCTTTCCAGCAATTGAAGATAGCCTTCACTACCGCCCTGAGTTCAGCTGGAGACAGATGCTAGTAATGTGGCAGTAGGAGCTATCTTATCACAGAAGGATGAGAAGGGAATATGGCACGCAGTGGCCTTTTATTCTAAGAAATTGTCGGGGTGTGAACAAAATTATTCCATCACTGATAAAGAATTGTTGGCAATTCGGTTAGCATTTGTGGAGTGGAGACATTATTTAATGGGGGCAAGGCATTAGGTGGTGGTGGTAACTGACCACAAGAATTTACAGTACTTCAAAACGACACAATCCTTTAGCCCTAGACAGTTACGGTGGTCCCAGTATTTTAATGAATTTGATTTTGTTATTACATTCAGACCAGGCAGTAAGAATGGAAAAGCAGATGCTCTATCCAGGCAACAAAATGTGGACAATGCAGTAGGTGAAATTAAGACCATCATTTCGCCGAAAGAATTATTGGGGCTATTACAAAGCAGGTCATTGAGCAGGTCAAGAAAGGGTTACCAGTCAGACAGTTGCAAGAATGGCGGAAAGGTCATCCAGCACGTACAGTACGGGAAGGTTTGCCCTATGATCAGGGTAGATTGTATTTACCCACTAAGGAATTACACGATAAAGCCTTATACTGGTGCCAAAGGTCTCCATTAGTGGGGCATGCATGTTTGAGAAAAATGCAAGCTATGCTAGAAAAATATTTTCGGTGGCCCACATTAAGACAAGATATGGAGATTTATCTGGGGTTGTGTGAGAACTGTGCACGTAACAAGGCAGAGCATGTGAAGAAAAGAGGGTTGTTACAACCGTTACCAACCCCATGTCAACCATGGACTTCAATTTCTATGGATTTTATTACAGATTTGCCTCCTGATAATGGATTTGATACAATTTGGGTAGTGGTGGACTTCTTGTCTAAGCAAGCCCACATTGTTCCATATGTAGGAATACCGGGAGCAGGAAAGCTGGCAGAGTTATTTTTGCAACATGTGGTAAGATTGCATGGGTTACCAAAGAGTATCGTCTCAGATACAGGCTCGCAATTTACCTTCAGATTTTGGTGTGCCTTTTGCCAGATGCTGGGAATCAATTGTGTGCTCTCCACTAGTTATCACCCTCAAACTGATGGTCAGACAGAGCGAGTGAACCAGACATTGGAGCAATACTTAAGAAGGTATTTGGGAGATGGCAGAGATTCCTGGGTACAGGCCTTATGGTTGGCGGAGTTCACCTACAATAATACATACCACACTTCACTGGGAATGGCACCCAATGAATGTTTATATGGTCAGGTGCAGAATATGATACCAGAACATTTGCCAGAAGTGGGACACATGCCAGTATTACAAGAGCGCAAGCAGTTGCTTCTGGAGGTCAGGCAAAAGGCACGGGCAAATTTGGAACGAGCAAAAAGACAATATAAAATTCAGGTTGATAACCATTGACAAGAAGGTCCTAAATTTGAAATGGGGGATAGGGTGTGGTTATCCACATGAAATTTAGCCTTGATAGGATCACTGAAATTTTTACCTCGTTTCATTGGGCCTTACGAGATCATTAAATGCGTGTCTGCAACTGCTATGAAATTGCGTTTGCCTAAAACTTTACCTATCCATCCGGTGTTCCATGTGTCTTTACTTAAACCCGCAGCTCCGGGAATGACTGCTAAGAGGCCTCCGGTGATCATGAAAGATGGGCAAACGGAGTATGAAGTTAAAAGCATTTTGGACACCAAGAAAAGGAATAACCGATTATGGTATTTGATTCAAAGGAAAGGCTATTGTATTGTATTGTTTGTATTGTTTATTTAATTATAGAGCGCACCTGGCCGTTAAGCAACTGGGTGCTTACAGAAAATAAATCTTGGGTTGCAGGTACATAAATAAGTTACATTTCTTATGTTACAGGATCATATATGGGCCTGAGGACTGTTGTCAAAATGGAGTATAACCTGGGAAAAGTGCCCAAATCGAGAGTGGCTCAAATGCCTTGATAAAGAGAAGAATGAAGTAATGCACATTGGCCTGTACTTTAGAAGAGGGTCTTTCAGTTAGATAAGGTTCCAATACCTGTTGTTTGTTAATGGGTCAAATCCCTAGTGAAGATAGACAGCTTGATTTGGGCACTTTTCCCAGGTTATACTCCATTTTGACAACAGTCTTATGAACCGTAAACTAAGTATTTTCATCAATGAAGCCTTCATGACTAACTCTCCAGGGATTACCCCCAACATCATTTTTGGCCTTGAGAACGACCTGATGGTCGAAACACGTGTTGGCTGTACTTGAATTAAAGATCACTTTTCACATATTGGACACTTCTTGTCACACATCGGGGTCTGAATGACCCGCGCGCCTCCTCATCACACCAGGTGAAACAGACCACTTTCAAGGTACCTCCCAAAGTCGTGATGCTTTGCCACAGTATCCGACGTTTCTCAGCCCCTTATTTCTCTCGGTGGCGGTTACCCTGGAGATTGGGCTCAACAACATCAAAGGTATCGACAACCCAGCCTTTGCCTACAACTCCCAGGAAACCTACTTTTTGCGTGTAGTTCCGACTATTCGGAACGTGAGCTCTGACGGGCTTACGGCGCTCTGCCTCCTGGGTATATTAGGCACTGCAGCGGGAAGGACGCTGCTTCTGATTAAAGTTGCAACCGGCATCCGAAGTTTCATCTTCTGTGCCTTCCCAGACATTGCCTTCCCGTGCACCAATTCCTGTTTTCCTAATTACGGACTGCCTTGAGACTTCTCAATTCTTCTGCCTTCCTGTGTACCGGACCTTTGCCTGCTCTACGGTTTGCTTGCTTCCTGATTCTGTACTGTCTTCTGCCTACCTGTGTACCAGTTTTTTGCCTGTCCTACGGATTGCTTACTTCCTGATTCTGTACTGTCCTTAGCCCGCCTGTGTATCAGATCTCGCTGCCTGTTTACTGGATTGCCTTCCGTTAAATTCTTACCGTACAGAAACTTCTGTCCTGATTTACCTACCACCGCCTTCAACTGGTTTTCCTCACCTTCCCAGCTGACTCCAAGTACTGGGTACTGTTTCCTTCTTCAATTCCAGTGTTCTTTTGTGGATTCCGACTCCATCCTGTTGTTTTGGATTTGCTCCCTCAAGTGTACGCAAGGACACTTTGCTGATTGTACACAAAGACTCATTTCTGAAAGTGCACACAGGGACGCCTTGCTGAGAAGTGTGCACCTACCCGTATCTAGTGCGCCCCTCGTGCCGCCCGGTTATAGCATCCCTACTAACCTTGCTGTTTATTGTTTTGTACCTCCGTTGTTCTAACCTGGATTGATTCGGTTATTTCAATTCCTGTTCTGGTAAGACTTCCTTAACTTTCTTTTTTAATTCCTATCTGAATCCTCAAAATAGAAGTTAATCTCTTTTCTGTACTTACATGGGAAATTCCATTTCTGTTCCTTTTCGATTACAAGGGGAGTGGGTGACCCAGGTACTTTCTGCTTTTGAGAGGCTGTTTTCTTGTGGTGATCTTTGCTCTTCCCAAATATTTACCAATTGTCTTTTTCTTTTAGCTGGGTCCGTGGCGGTGTGTTCTCCCCGCTCTTTTGGGTGATCGGTCTCTCAGTCTGTAATTTAGTGCAGCTGAGAGTCATATCATCAAAAAGAGCTTATTTCCCTCAACAGAGAGGAGGCTCAGGTGGAGGCTCCATCTCGAGCTCTTCAAGCAACATCCAGTACAACCTTCCTGGTCGCTTGCCCGAACCACTCGCCGGCCGGTGAGTAACAAAATCAGAAGCCATGGATGAGACGGACCCTCTGAACGCTTTGGTTCGCTTGGTGTCCGAACTCCGTACGGATATGACGGCAGCGCATGATGCATTGCATCACAGGATTGACAGTCTGCAGAGATTTCCAGCCTCTCAGACTCTGGGCATAGATTCCTCCGGTGCTACGGCTTCAGGTTCTGGTACCCCTACGGCTGCCGCCTCCGGGTTTTCCGCAAACCCTGTGCTCATGGCTACACAGTTCCCGTTGCCCCCCCGGAGCGTTTCACAGGTGATCCAAAACAATACCGTACTTTCATTAATCAGTGTAAACTACACTTTCTTTGCCGCCCAACTGCTTTCCCCAATTCCACGACAAAGGCGGCTTTCATTCTTTCTCATCTGTGGGAGACGGCAGCTGCTTGGGCTAATCCTTTACTTGAATCTAACAGTTACGTTCTATACGACTGTGACGCTCTTATCACAGCCATGAACAGGGTCTTTGATATCCGCTACAAATCACAGGCCACAGACCTGGAATTTTTGAACCTATGCCAGGGCACTTCCTCTCTGTTTACTTACCTTACTCGTTTCAACCAATTGGCGGCTGAAACAGATTGGCCTGAGGAAAAGAAGTCGGCAGTATTCTATAAAGGGCTGACTGAGGAATTAAAAGACACCCTAGATACTGTCCCCGTGGTTCCTACTGTTTTTGGGGAACTTTTGGATTTAGTTTTGCAGATAGACGCCAGAAGGTCCGAAAGGAAGGGGGAGCGTAAGCCACAAGCAAACTTAACTCCCACCCTGACCCTGTGCCAACACAATCTTCCGCTCCAGAGCCAATGCAAGTGGGGGCAGTGCGGGGCCCTCTAACCCTTGCACAACGTGAGTATCGACGTTCTCACATGTATGTACTGTGGCTCGGCCGATCACCCGCTGAAAGACTGTCCAAACAAACCCAACAAGAAGGCGGGAAACACCAAATCACGGCGATAGACAGAGTCCCTACGCCGGGAATCTTATCATTGGACTCTCATGGTACTGCCTCCGCCCCTGTCACTTTGCCAGTAGTATTTACTGCAACTGCTGACACTTCTTTTTCTTCTCTGGCTATCATCGATTCTGGGGCAACAGGGAATTATATGGACTATGATTACGCCATCAATCACAAGGTTCCTGTATTAGATAAGGCCCAACCAGAGGCGGCCCACGCAGTGGACGGCACTTCTCTGGTTTCTGGGTTGGTAACCCAAAACACGTCTCTCGTCCGTATGCAAACAGAAGACGGACTTGTGGAGACTATCTCCTTTGATTTGATCAAAGCACCCCAGTTTCGGGTCATCCTGGGAGTTCGATGGTTACGCTATCACAACCCGGCCATTGATTGGACTGCAAAAACTGTCCAATTTCCTTCCCCGGTCTGCAATGAAAAATGTTTTCAGGACTCAAATGTGTGTCCGGTGTCTTCTTGTCAGGCATTGGCAGCCTCCAATGCATTTATCGGTGCTATTACTACTGCCAAGGAAGTTCATGTTCCCTCAGAATACAGTGATTTCCGGGATGTCTTTGACAACGGGGGTGCAGATGTTCTGCCCCCTCACAGACCCTACGACTTCCCTATTGATTTAGTGCCAGGAGCTAAGATACCAGCAGGAAGGGTGTATTCGCTTACAATGCCCGAAGACAAAGTGCTTAAGGAATACATCGACAAGGCCTTGAACACCGGGTTCATCAGACCATCTAAGTCTCCTGCGGCATCTCCCCTCTTTTTTGTCCCTAAGAAAGAAGGCGATCTTCGCCCTTGCATTGATTACAGGGCCTTCAACGCTATAACTGTAAAGAATCAATACCCTCTTCCGCTGATATCTGTTCTTTTGGATCAGCTTGGTTCTTCGGCAGTTTTCACTAAACTGGACCTTCGAGGTGCATATAACCTTGTTCGAATACGAGAGGGGGATGAGTGGAAAACAGCTTTCAAGACCCGGTATGGACTGCTTGAGTACCTGGTGATGCCCTTTGGGCTGTGTAATGTGCCTGCTACCTTCCAGGCATTCATGAATGATATTTTTCATGACTGTCTGGATCAATTTGTCATTGTCTACTTGGACAACATTTTGATATACTCTTCTTCAATGGAGGAACACATTGACCATGTATGTTTCGTGCTTCAGAGACTACGAGACAATCATTTATTTGTTAAAGCTGAAAAATGCGTATTCAATTCTACTGAAGTAGAGTTCTTAGGGTACGATCTTACTAATCACGGAATTAGAATGAGCCGTTCTAAAGTCAGAGCTGTTCTTGAATGGCCTATGCCTACTACTACCAAGGCCTTACAATCCTTTTTGGGTTTTTCAAACTTTTACAGATGATTCATTCACTCGTTTTCGTCCATCTCTGCTCCTTTGACAGCGTTGACCAGCTCTAAACGGGCATTTCAATGGAGTCCGGAGGCACAACAGTCCTTTGAAGCTCTGAAAGCCGCCTTCTCGACTGCTCCAGTACTGCAACATCCAAATCCGCTCTTACCATATCTAGTGGAGGCCGATGCCTCAGGTTCCGCCATTGGAGTAATACTATCCCAGCGTTGTCCCGATTCAGGTGAAATCCATCCTGTTGCTTTTCATTCACGGAAGTTGACTCAATATGAACAGAACTACCCTATCACGGAAAGAGAGTTGTTGGCCATCAAGGATGCTTTTTCTGAATGGTGACATCATTTGCTGGGTGCGCGTCATCCTGTCACAGTCTTTTCAGATCATCGGAGTCTTCTTGCGTTCAAGTCCATGAAATGTCTTACCTCTAGACAGGCTCGCTGGCATCTCTTCTTTTCATAATTTATCTTCACCATTACTTATCGGCCAGCCCGATTCAATACCTGTGCTGACGCTTTGTCACGTTTGTCTTCCAATTCCGGTGGTAAAACTAATGACTACTCTCTCTTGTTACCCTGTCGAGTGGTCTGTGGGTGCACTCCTCAACCTCCACTATGCTCCCTGATCTCTGAGTGGGTTTCCTCACATGCAAGGGAGTGTGAGGCTCTCAACCTCGATATAGTGCAGGGTTTGCCCTACATCCAGGGCAGATTGTTTCTACCTCCTGGTGATGCGCGTTTACGTGCACTTGCTTGGTCTCATGATTCGCTTATGGCGGCTCATCCGGGACAACAAAAGACCCTTGGCTCTTTGCGCCGTTGGGCTTGGTGGCCTTCTATGTCCAGCGATGTAATTGATTATTTGGCCTCCTGTTCAGTATGTTCTCAGTCTAAAATCTCTAGATCTAAACCTGTGAGTTTGTTGCAGCCTCTTCCAGTGGCACATAAACCATGGTATATGGTCTCTATGGCTTTTATAGTCGATCTACCTTCTGTGGATGGCTTTGATACTATTTGGGTTGTCATCGATTATTTCACTAAAATGCCACTGTTCATTCCGTGTTCCGGGCTGCCTTCTGCACCTATATTGGCCTCCATGTTTCTAAAGCATGTTTTCTGATTCTTTGGGCTCCCTTCCATTGTGGTTTCAGACCGCGGCCCTCAGTTTACGTCCCGATTCTGGAGGGCGTTGACATTGTCTCTTGGTGTTGATGACAGGTTCAGTTCTGCTTATCATCCGCAGACGGATGGGCAAACTGAAAGGCTCAATGCAACTCTTGAACAATACCTGCGTTGTCTCTGTCTTCATTTCCAGTCATCCTGGTTGGCGATGTTGCCACCCGCCGAATTCGCCTATAACAACTTGCGACATTCGGCTTCTGGTGTTTCTCCTTTCTTTGCTTTGTATGGCTACTATCCTCGGTCTTTGCCCCTGGATCCTACACTTCCTATTGACAACCCAGCTGCACAAGCTTGTATTCGGGATCTCAAATCTGTTCGTAAATCTGTTCTGGAACATCTCCTCCATGCTCAGGTTAAGGCTAAAAAATATGCGGATCAGCATAGGATTCCTGCTCACAGTTATAAAGTGGGTGCAAAAGTTTGGTTGTCTACTCGCAACTTAAAGATCCCTGGAAAACGCTTGCTCCTTCCCAAGTTCGTGGGTCCGTATGCCATCACTGAGGTGATTAGTCCGGTTGCTGTGCGGCTTTCTTTGCCTTCTTCTTGGAAAGTGCATCTGGTTTTTCATCTTCCTCATCGTGGGGCGAGGGCAGGAGCCCCCCCAGCACCCCCAGCCCAGCAGAGGAACCACACGCCGAGCGGGGAACACAGACAGGGCCTGCCTGACCCTGTCCCCACACGGCGCCTGACTCGCCCATGCCGGGCGCAGCGCGGCCTGAAACCAAGGCTGAGCCTCAATTACATCAGCTGGAACCGCCGGCAGGCGGATTACGCCGGCGGCCAGCTCGAAGGCCATTCTAAGGCCTGTTGGGTGCCTGCTAACCCCCTCACTCCACTCTTCCTCATCGTGGGGTGAGGGCAGGAGCCCCCCCAGCACCCCCAGCCCAGCAGAGGAACCACACGCCGAGCGGGGAACACGGACAGGGCCTGCCTGACCCTGTCCCCACACGGCGCCTGACTCGCCCATGCCGGGCGCAGCGCGGCCTGAAACCGAGGCTGAGCCTCAATTACATCAGCTGGAACCGCCGGCAGGCGGATTACGCCGGCGGCCAGCTCGAAGGCCATTCTAAGGCCTGTTGGGTGCCTGCTAACCCCCTCACTCCACTCTTCCTCATCGTGGGGCGAGGGCAGGAGCCCCCCCAGCACCCCCAGCCCAGCAGAGGAACCACACGCCGAGCGGGGAACACGGACAGGGCCTGCCTGACCCTGTCCCCACACGGCGCCTGACTCGCCCATGCCGGGCGCAGCGCGGCCTGAAACCGAGGCTGAGCCTCAATTACATCAGCTGGAACCGCCGGCAGGCGGATTACGCCGGCGGCCAGCTCGAAGGCCATTCTAAGGCCTGTTGGGTGCCTGCTAACCCCCTCACTCCACTCTTCCTCATCGTGGGGCGAGGGCAGGAGCCCCCCCAGCACCCCCAGCCCAGCAGAGGAACCACACGCCGAGCGGGGAACACGGACAGGGCCTGCCTGACCCTGTCCCCACACGGCGCCTGACTCGCCCATGCCGGGCGCAGCGCGGCCTGAAACCGAGGCTGAGCCTCAATTACATCAGCTGGAACCGCCTGTTTGGAGCCGTAGGAGCCAGGGGCCAGAATCTCTGCCCTTTCAACTCCAGGATCTTTCACTATCAGAAGCTCGCATCCGGAGCGAGAGCCGACCCACGCCGATGCCCACCTACGGCACCCAGCCACACCACGACGTTCCGGAGAGCCATCCACCATGGTAAGGCTCCCATGCCCCTGAGCACCTTTGCCTGTAGAAAGACACCCGATTTTGCACAAGGCTTTGTGCACGGGACCACGACATCGCTTTGCCTGACCTCCTCTGCCTGACCCTATGATGCCGGGCGCAGCGCGGCGCCATATCGAGGCTGGTGCCTCGTTGCTAGGCTACTAGCAGCCTTTGAATAGGCCACATCTGCCGGCAGGCGGAAACGCCGGCGGCCTCACCTGAAGGCCCCTGTTTGCCCCCTGTTTGCACGCTGGAGCACGCTACTCTGCCCGTGCTCATACCTGCAGTATGATCTCTATGCCACCATCACAACCGAAGGCCGGTGGAGTAGGAGATCCCGCAACCCATTGCAGGAGCAGCAGGTTTCAGGAGCGTCGGTTACGAGCCCTGCCAGACGCAAGGTAGGCCATATGCCTCCCCTAGTTGTACTCCAGATTCCAGCCACTTGCCTGTTTTTTTCTCTTTCCTAGAACGCTTGGGCACCCATATGGGCCCTCTCTAGCATACGGCATCCAGCCTGTTTACCATTGCCACATGTAGAAACAGTACATGTATCTCAACTTCTACATTGTGCCCTATGGTCGCTAATAGACCACACTTGACTTGCATTGTGCCCCATGGTCGCCATATTTGACTTACATTGTACCCTATGGTCGCTAATAGACCATGGTCGCTAATAGACCACATTTGATCTGTATTGTGCCCCTTGGTCGCTAATAGACCACACCTGCTCTGCATTGTGCCCCATGGTCGCTAATAGACCACACCTGCTCTGTACTGTGCCCTATGGTCACTAATAGACCACATTTTATCTGCATTGTGCCCCATGGTCGCTAATAGACCACACTTGATCTGTACTGTGCCTTATGGTCGCTAATAGACCACATTTGATCTGCATTGTGCCCCTGGTCGCTAATAGACCACACCTGCTCTGCACTGTGCCCTATGGTCGCGAATAGACCACATCTGATCTGCATTGTGCCCCATGGTCGCTAATAGACCACACCTGCTCTGTACTGTGCCCTATGGTCACTAATAGACCACATTTTATCTGCATTGTGCCCCATGGTCGCTAATAGACCACACTTGATCTGTACTGTGCCTTATGGTCGCTAATAGACCACATTTGACTTGCATTGTGCCCTATGGTCACCATATTTGACTTACATTGTACCCTATGGTCGCTAATAGACCACACTTGCCCTGTACTGTGCCCTATTGTGCCCCATGATCGCTAATAGACCACATTTGCTCTGTACTGTGCCCTATGGTCGCTAATTGTCCACATTTGATCTGCATTGTGCCCCATGGTCGGTAATAGACCACACTTGACTTGTATTGTGCCCTTGTGCCTTGACACTGTACCCAGCATGACAGCTGCATCTAGCCTGCCTGTTCTTGGCCTTCTCAAATTGCTACTGAAACTGCACCTAGCCTGACAGCTGCATCTAGCCTGCCTAGTCTTAGCCACCTCAATTGCCACCGAAACTACTCCTATCGGATTATTATCCAGTCACTTAGCATGTACTCCCTGGGTCTTGCCTACAGGTCACCCTGGCTACCATTGTATATCGCCCTCCTCATCACATTAGGAATACATCCACCTAAAATAAGCACCAAAGTTAACACTCTGAGTCCTTGCACCACGTCCTATTCCACCCATTGCACCTGCCATATCATGCTCAACACACAACAACCCAATACTGGACTTAAAATGACCCACTATCCAGATAGCACCACCCTACAAAGGCCATGCAACACTGTAGACAGAAACCTTAGACTACGTGCTCGCCTGTCCAAACTGCATGAGCTACCAGCCAAGAAGGCTGAACTATCAAAATCCCGAAACAAAATACAGTTACCCTTGAAGGGTATTGCGGAACCTACTAGGAAACAGCCTAAGCCCAACAGACCCAAAATAAATAACTCCAAACAGGCAACTAAAGGTAGTCAGAACACCACCAGCCCTAACTTAGCTGACCACAAATCATATCTCAAAGGTGCACTTATAAACGCCAGGTCGCTAGTCGCACACGCCACAGAGATCTCAGATATCATTGCTACAGACAACTTAGACTTTTTGGCCATCTCAGAATCCTGGCTACATGATGCGGCTGGCCCAGCCTTATCACTAGCAGTCCCAGACAACTATACAATCCTACGTGCGGACAGACTTACCTCCCGAGGTGGAGGTCTAGCAATCATAGCTCAAACTAGCCTGGACATGAGGATCATCACTACTACCAATATGCAATCCTGTGAATGCCTCACGGTCAAAATAACCATCGCCAACTCCCAAACCCTAAACATCATCCTCATCTACAGACCACCAGGTCCTATCGGAACCTTCTCTGAGGACATCTCGACATCCCTGTCCAATAACCTAAAAAATACATCCCAAACAATAGTGCTAGGAGACTTTAATCTAGGCTATAATGACAATAAGGACACCCAATCGTCAGCGATTGCTCTGACCTTGAAAGAGCTGGGATTCATCCAAAAAGTTGAACTACCCACCCACAACAAAGGTCGCATCCTTGATTGGATAGCAGAACATAATTGCAAAGTAAATATTACGGATTCTGTACCGCAGATCTGGACTGACCACCACCTGCTATTATTCTCAGTGACAACCCACCGGGTCACTGCCCCGTCCTCACTTGCCCCACCCTTGCCAACGAGAAATAAAAAACTAATGACAGTAGAAAATCTAATGCCCGTTATAATACCTAAATTAAACTCACTACCCGACTGCATGGACCCCAATCTGTTAGTCGAACATTATAATGCAGCCATGTCCTCAGCCCTGGATCACATAGCCCCGCTCAAACTAAGAAATAGCAAACCTAAAAAACACCTCAATTCTTGGTTCACGCCCCACCTAAAAAATCTTAGGCTGGCCAAAAGAAAACCTGAAACTATTTGGAGACTTTCCCCATCAGTCAAAAATAAACTCAACCTCTCCAAAGCCTCCTCCCAATACAAGAAAGAAATATTATTAGCCAAACAAGAAACCTACAATACTAGAATATCCAACTCAAAATCTAGTGTCAAAGAACTGTTCAGCATTCTGAAAGAATTGGAAACACCCATTGTACCCCAAGAAAACTGCACCAAGGATAAAAAATGGTGCTCTAGCATACAACTTGCTTTAACAAACAAGGTAGCAAACCTACAAACCAAAATTGCCATCAAGAAGGCATCACTAACACCACACATCCCTCAGAGCTCAGCGCCACCGCCACAGCCCAAGTTGGGAGCCCGTTTCTGCTTCTCTAAGGTATCGCCCATAGAGGTAGAAAAGGTCATCCTGGGACTCAAACCGTCTAACTGCAAAGGCGACCAATGCCCAGCACAACTCATCAAGGATGCTGCGAGAGAACTGTCGCCATTTATAACCAAACTAATCAACTCTTCCTTCACCTCAGGTTCAGTACCGATCAACCTAAAAGAGTCCTGGGTACTGCCACTACTAAAGAAGCAAACCCTTGACCCTACCATTCCGACTAACTTCAGGCCCATCACGACTGTGCCCTTTCTCCTAAAAATTTTAGATAAAGTGGCTTACTTGCAAATTCAAAGCTTCCTAGAGTCTAACCACCTACTTGGAATCCGTCAATCAGGATTCCGCCCGCAACATGGGACCGAGACAGCGTTAATAGATCTTAAGGCCCAAATAGACGATTGCAGAGACAATGGCCAAGCGGCCCTACTTCTCCTCCTGGACCTATCAGCGGCATTCGACTTAGTGGACCACACAGTCCTCTGTAGTCACCTCGACTCGGCAGCCCACTTCTCAAAAGAGGCCATAATTTGGATCAAGTCATTCCTGAGTAATCGGACCATGAGAGTCTTCGCTCCATCAGCCTCAGCAGATCCAATCCCTATAACATGCGGTGTTCCACAAGGGTCTTGTGTGTCACCCACCCTCTACAATGTCTTCACGAAGCCTCTCTTTGATGAAATGGATCATCTGGGTATCGCCTACACTAACTACGCAGACGATACCCAGATCCTCCTCCCGCTCTCAGGAGACTACGCCAAGGACCTGGCCCTAGTGAACAGGATCTATAGCATCGTTCAGGCATGGATGGCCACACACGGCCTATGCCTGAACGATGATAAAACTGAGCTTATCATCCTGGGCACCACTACCTATATATCCAAACTCAGCCCCGATTACGACAACTTCATTATTGATGGGAACAACATAAAAGTAGCTCATGAAGTAAAAACCTTAGGATTCTACCTAGACGCCACCATGAACTTTACCAAACAAGTTAACTCTCTAGCTTCTGCCACCGCATATACATGCAAACTTATCAGAGCGAGCAAACAATTCCTCTCCACAGATAGTTGCATTACACTTGCCAGAGCCTTGATACTGTCCAAATTAGACTATTGTAATGGACTTTACATTGGAGCTAATAAACAGACCATCCACAAAATTCAAGTGCTCCAGAACAATGCCTTGAGAGCAGCACTCAAGATTAATAGAAACGAGCATATATCCTCGACAAGAAGAGAATACAAATGGCTCGCCACCATAGACAAAATTCATCTCAAAATCGCTTCCCTCACCCACAAATGTATCAACAACAAAGCTCCACCTTACCTCATGGATAGATTACGCAAAAGGACTTCTTCCAGACCTACCAGAATAGCCAACGCAAACTGCCTCCAAGTCCCGCGTTTCAAACTTGCCACTATAGGAGGAAATAGCTTCCCGGTCAAGGCTGCGCAGTTATGGAACTCCCTCCCGCATGATGTCAGAGAACCTCAGCCTTTCGCAAAATTTAGACAAAACCTCACTAGGTGGCTGAGAGCCAACGACAGCTAACTAGTCCACTTGTCACATTGTACATTACTGTATATAACTATATATTACGTGAACAGGAGCATGCTCCTCGCTCCCCTGTCCTGATCTCTCCTTGCTCCCCTGTCCTTGATCTCTCCCCAACGACAGCTAACTAGTCCACTTGTCACATTGTACATTACTGTATATAACTTTATATTACGCGAACAGGAGCATGCTCCTTGCTCCCCTGTCCTTGATCTCTCCTTGTTCATATCTGCTTGCTGTAATATTGCTGATGTCTATGTCTACACTTCCTGCCTTTTCCTGTACTTGCAATTAGCCGAGCATATCTGTAACCAAGCTCAGCGCATCTCTGCACCTTCATCTGATTTCTATGTACCTGTAACCAAGTTGAGCATATCCTTGTCTGTTTGCGCCCTGATACTCCAGGGTATGGTGCGCTATACAAATAATAAACTAAACTAAACTAAACTAAACTAAACTAAACTAAACTAAACTAAACCCTGGTCAAGCCTTGCCCGCCTTCTATTCGTTTGCCTGCTCTTCCTCCCCCGATCAGGGTGGATGGCGATGTTGAATACGAGGTGGCAGATATCTTGGATTTCCAGCTGCGCAGGGGTCGTCCGTACTACCTTGTTGATCGGAAGGGATACGGCCCGGAGGATAGATCCTGGGAACCATTGGGGAACATCCGATCTCCTGTGCTTCTGTGCTGCTTTCATGCCCGCAAGGGGTTGGCGCTGCCTTTGGGGGTGGATGCTGTCACACATCGGGGTCTGAATGACCTGTGCGCCTCCTCATCACACCAGGTGAAACAGACCACTTTCAAGGTACCTACCAAAGTCGTGACGCTTCGCCACAGTATCCAACGTTTCTCAGCCCCTTACGTCTCTCGATGGCGGTTACCCTGGAGATTGGGCTCAACAACATCAAAGGTATTGACAACCCAGCCTTTGGCTACAACTCCCAGGAAACCTACTTTTTGCGTTTAGTTCTGACTATTCGGAACGTGAGCTCTGACGGGCTTACGGCGCTCCGCCTTCTGGGTATATTAGGCACTGCAGCGGGAAGGACGCTGCTTCTGATTTAAGTTGCAACCGGCATCCGAAGTTTCGTCTTCTGTGCCTTCCCAGACATTGCCTTCCCGTGTACCAATTCCTGTTTTTCCAATTACGGACTGCCTTGAGACTTCTCAATTCTTCTGCCTTCCTGTGTACCAGACCTTTGCCTGCTCTACGGTTTGCTTGCTTCCTGATTCTGTACTGTCCTTAGCCCGCCTGTGTATCAGATCTCGCTGCCTGTTTACTTGCCTTCCGTTAAATTCTTACCGTACAGAAACATCTGTCCTGATTTACCTACCACCGCCTTCAACTGGTTTTCCTCACCTTTCCAGCTGACTCCAAGTACTGGGTACTGTTTCCTTCTTCAATTCCAGTGTTCTTTTGTGGATTCCGACTCCATCCCGTTGTTTTGGATTTGCTCCCTCAAGTGTACGCAAGGACACTTTGCTGATTGTACACAAAGACTCATTTCTGAAAGTGCACACAGGGACACCTTGCTGAGAAGTGTGCACCTACCCGTATCTAGTGCGCCCCTCGTGCCGCCCGGGTATAGCATCCCTACTAACCTTGCTGTTTATTGTTTTGTACCTCCGTTGTTCTACCCTGGATTGATTAAGTTATTTCAATTCCTGTTCTGGTAAGACTTCCTTAACTTTCTTTATTAATTCCTATCTGAATCCTCAAAATAGAAGTTAATCTCTTTTCTGTACTTACAGGGGAAATTCCATTTCTGTTCCTTTTCGATTACAAGGGGAGTGGGTAAACCAGGTACTTTCTGCTTTTGAGAGGCTGTTTTCTTGTGGTGATCTTTGCTCTTCCCAAATATTTACCAATTGTCTTTTCTTTTAGCTGGGTCCGTGGCGGTGTGTTCTCCCCATTCTTTTGGGTGATCGGTCTCTCAGTCAGTAATTTAGTGCAGCTGAGAGTCATATCATCAAAAAGAGCTTATTTCCCTCAACAGAGAGGAGGCTCAGGTGGAGGCTCCATCTCGAGCTCTTCAAGCAACATCCAGTACAACCTTCCTGGTCGCTTGCCCGAACCACTCGCCGGCCGGTGAGTAACACTTCTCATCTATTAATGTATAGTTTGTTATAAGACTGGAATCCCACTTATAGAGTATTGGATACTATGACTGACTGATCTGTTTCGTGCAACTGAACTATACAACACTATCACTTTATAATTTACCTTTTGAGGCACCAAGGGGAACCTCAAGTATAGTTTGTGCGGCATTCGGAAAAGACTTGAGAAAGTTGAGCGCGCCATGCATAGTTATACCCTTGTTTCAATCATCCATCTCATATGACAACTAGACTGTTCAGTGACTATGGGCCTCATTACACGGATGGCGGTAAGGGTTATGGGGCAAAAATGGGAATGGGGAAGGGCAATGGTGGAAGGGGGAATTACCGCCCCGCCAACCTTGGAATAGGGTCGTAATTCCCCTTTCCACCAAGGCAGTGCTGGTATTTTACCGGCATGAACCATGGCGCTGGTTCACTGCCATCCGTGTAATGAGGCCCATTGTCTTGCAGGTTCTTCGTGGCTCCACGTTTCTTCCTTGTCTCAGTATCTCGAGGTGACATTTCAGTGGAGCCAACTCTATTCTTCCTCGTCCCAGTACGACTAGCACTATTGGTGTGACATAAGTACGTGGGGGAATATATGGGGTAATAGGAAGGTAAGGAAGACGAGGGGAGAAAGGTGGGTGAGGGTGATAATACAGCATTGGCCCATGATGTCCTCCCTGCATCCCAGAGAGGGCCCCCAACCCATGAGATCCTCCCGCAGCGGACCACACCCAGGGGGCCTATCGGGAAGTGGCCTCACCTCCCTGACCTGTTGGAAAGGGTCTCCCCCCTTGGGAAGAAGGGACGACATTATAGGATTTGTCATACACCCAAATCTTCTCTTTTCCTGAACTCTCCAATTATCTCTTTATCAACATTTCAAACTGTCTCTCTGCCATTCAATAATGGGTGGCTTTGCACTCTCTGATGTTAAACTCTACCAAAACAGAGGGTCTCTTCTTCCCTGGCAAATAATCTCTCTCAAATGTCCCCCTACCTACCCAGTTCCCACCTGCCACTCTCCCTTACTCTTCTTCAGCTAAATACCTTAGCATCACATATGATCCTTCTCACACCATCTCTACTTTCATCTCTAAAACTGCAATGTTCGCTCAGATCCACCTCCTAAATTTATGAAAATCAGGGACCTACTTCCAACACCGCCAAGCATCTCTTAACCACTCTTGTCTTCTCTAAACTGGACTACTGTGCAATCATCCTCCTTGGTCTCCCCAACTGTGCTTTCTGTTCACTCCACAACTTCGCTATCGTGGTCACATCCCTAATACAGCTGTAAGTATCGCCTACCCACACTTACAAATGTCTAAAATTGGTGGTCCTTAATTGATGTATTTCCACCCATGTATTGTCCCCGGTGACTGTTCTATTTACTCCCCTCAGCTATGCTAATGACACGGTCGGGCAGCATTTTGAAAATGGGGTAGGACCTAATGGTTGGCAAGAATGATCACCCCAGAGGCGTATTGGGAACAGCCCCTAAACAAGAATGAAAAGTCCCACTGTCCAAGGAGGGATGGCATGTGTCCGATAATGCTGTCAAGGGTAATGGTGACAAGGGCATGAATGACTGGGAATGGTTGTCTGGGTTCTTCCAGTAACAACACTCGTAATATTGCAATTAACTAATGTATTGGTATGGAACATGCAGGGGCACAGACATTTTACCAATAGCATTGACAGCACTTAGAAAATAGCAAAATATTTCTTATACAAGATTGCTGACTGAATATAGCTTATTATTTAGATGGATATAACATCTTCCAAAAATTGCCACAAAGGGTGAATCAGGGAGGGCAGAGGGTGGTTTATTAATTAATTCACTGCCCCCACAAACTGGTCAGAATTTCACTGAAGCTCACCCCATTATAAGAAGCTCCCTGCTTCCCGTAAAATCTGATTTCTTATCTATTGAACATTCTTTTGTGATCAGAAGAGCGTTGTTCCTTCCTGTATACATACATAAATAACATACATCCTTCCATGTACTCCCTTCAACTGAGATGGCGCAGAAAACATCTGGAAATTCATAATATGCCATGCCTCAAACAGTTTAATCTTAGCTGAGTCTCCTGCACGTATCAGTGTGGACCTTACTCCCACCCTCACACCATAGTGGTCTTTGCTGCTCTCACACTTAGACTCCACTCTCCAGAAGTGATATCAGAAGACCCGGGAAACACTAAAAATCCATCTTCCAGCAAGCACAAAACATCAGATATGGTCCACGCCAAACTCCGACGTAGAACATGGTCTAAATGGGTATATCACTGAAACGCACAGCAAAGAGGGACACCAGATAAGCAACTCCCCCCAGTACCATGGAGCAACATGCTGATTGGTGCAGTGCTAGTGCAACCAACGCAGAACTGGACGGCCAGTTCCAACTGTCAACCAAGCCAATGGTACCATTGGAACTGTAGGCCCGACTCAATAACCACGGCCCGGCGCTAAAAGGAGCACGCTGATCCTGATCTCCTTGTGTAAGGCAAAGACCCTGACTTTTTTGATGTTGTTTGTTTTGAAGGATCAGGGAGAAGATGGGAAAATTGTTAAGGTTTTTGAAAGATGTGGTCAGCACATGGCAGCTGGAGGGGCAAAAGAATCAGAAGCAATATGTCGATAAATATAGTGGGGGTAAAGGATACATGTTAAGAGAGTTTTCAAAGTCTCAATCTGGGATAGGACTTTAAAAAGTCAACCTAGGTTTAGCAAGGTTTCTTACAATCCCAGTAGAGCAAAGCCACTCTCTTAAGTAGGCGTGACCAAGCAGCTAGTGTCAGGAATACAGTTTGGGGCATAAGACAGTGCTTTGTATTCAAGAAATGAAGATGACATGGTACAAAACTAAATTTCCCAGCATGCTTTGGGTATGGTGTAGTTCTGTGGTTTTGTGTGGCTCTACAGCTGGCAATCAAAGAACGGTTTAAAGTCCTCAACCGCCCGTGCCTCAGTGCAGATAATTACTGATTATATGCATGGGCGGCAGCATTGGAGGACGTGAGGATTCAGGCAGCATTTCGGACGCCGGAGGACTGTTGGGCTGATGCAATGATTAAGAAGCAATCAAACATGAAGTAGCAGGCGCCGGGCTGCGGCGGTGAACTACGAGCACCTTTGGCGTTCATTATGGGCTTCAGTCTTCAGGGTCCGGGTGTCCTTGTGAGGCGCCCGGACCGTCAGATAAGTGCATTCATCCTTTTTTGTTATTGCATCCAACAGATGCAGTTTAATACGGTTGTGCGTGTGAGGAAACACGTGGTCGAATTGATATATGGACAAAAGCTCTGCCACTTTACTCTTCAAGTTCTGATTTAAATGCCAGGAGTGTTTCAGGGAGGGTCATGAATCCTATTCCAGTTTAAAGTGTTTTGGTAGTAATCACACAGTGCCTTTCCTGGGAAAAGATATGTGTTGTGTATTCTGTGTGCCATATGTTGTTTGTCGCTTCACTGTGCCCATTGGGTCATGAGTATAATGTTTTCCACCCAGTTTGTGGCATCATGCTTGTGTGCCAAGAAAAGCTGTGTTCACAAAAGAAACATTCATCTGTTTGTGTTACTCACCACTCTGAAATAGGCCGAAGATGCGGAGGAGTGACCTTGGAGATGGTGGTACAAGAATCGATATTCAGCCTTCCATCCCAGCTCCCCTGAGTACAAGACTCAGGCTTCCTCAAAGAGGGGCTCTTTTCCACAATGTACCTCTCTGCTGTTTCAGTTGGGACAGACAGAGGTGTCAATTGAATAAAAGAGCGGGGAGAACACACACACCGCCAATACCAATGCTGCAAAGGAATACAAAGATATTAGACAGTGTTGAAGTATAGGCAAGTAATCAGAACAGTTGAATTTAATGGGAAACTACCTAGATAAGTATTGGAGTGGAGCTTCCCCGGGGTGGATCTACAAGAAATAACACAAATGAATGGGAATGGTCTAAAGAGCCTTTTAAAAGATCAGTCCCAACTTATATATATCGAATTGGTAACAACTAACCTGAAATGAGATATTTTGAGGAAAGGAATCCAGGAAACAGAAGACAACGAAAGGAGAAAATAACAAACAGGGAGGTTAGTATAGGGAAGTAGCCCCGGACGGCACGAGGGTCGCACTAGTGCCGGGTTGGTGCAGCTTCAGCAGAGCGTTTATATGCACTTGAAGACAAGTTAACAGGATAGTCACTCAATGTCCCAAAATCCAACAGGAGACACATATCCAAACAAGTCGTGGAGAGAAAATAGTAGCAGAGATGGGATTTGCCAATTAGGTATGTACCTGAGCACACATGCATCCAGAGTAGGTGTAGAATAGTTCCGGATAGTTGACAGCAAGTCCTCTGCTTTGGTTCCGTATGCAGTAGCGGCAACCTGGAATGAAGTACCGCAAGAGACAGAAGGGAGCCGGATCCAGTAGCGTTCCGAGTCAACAAACCAGACGAGCACGACAGGAATAAAGGAGGAGACAAGCCAATCCAATAGTCAAGCAAGGGTCAAAACCAGGAGTTCAGATGAGGGATCGTGTGGAAGACACGAAGAAGTAACGGATGTAATTGCGTGTAGCTTGTTGTCATGATGCCTACCTCCAAGGAGCCAGGCCGGGCCCAGCAACCCCAGAGGCAGACATCATTTTCCCCAGGGAAGTCTCAGCGGGCCCAAGTCGGGGCCCTGTGGACTCAGTCCTGGCGCCTTAGGCGCCAGGCTCATAGCGGACCCCAGTCCTGGCGCCTTAGGCGCCAGGCTCATAGAAGAGGATATGTGTTTAAGTGCTTGGGTGCACACTTACCTGATGCAGACCTTGCTGCTTCATCCAGGCCCTCTTGAGGACTGAATGGGACTACTTTACCTGTAGGACTACTTCACCACCCGGTTGTGGTCGGGGAAGGATACATACCTGATTGGTGGAAGGATACATACCAGGAACTTCTTCCAAGGCTATTTAAACCCCACCCGAACAGCCACACGTGCTTCGCGTTGTTCTGCACCTAGCAGCTGGATGCTCACCGTGTCAGCTCCTGCATCCTGACTTCAGCCACGCCTGCCAGCACCCTGGAACACCTGCAAGGGGAGAAAGGAAGAGAATAGGAGAAGAAAAGCCCTTACCTGCTAAATCTGCATCCCGGAGCCATTTCTCCAACGGCCCTGAAAAGGAAGACATCATTTTAAAGGCATTTTGTTTCGATCGCTGCAGCGCTGCATTTTACTCACCTTTGCAAGGCGCTTCCATCTTCAGCAGCGATCTTCCGGATTCAGCTACGCCCCGGCGCCTAGAGGAAAAAAGACAAGAACAAAGGTGAGAGGGAGAAAAGGAATAAGGAAAGCTCAGTTTCCTTTTAAGTCTTACCTGTTGGATTATTCCCACTGCATTTCGGGTCCTGCCGCTTCCTGGCATCTCCGGACCCCGGCCCCTATGGGGAAAAAAGACAAAGACATTGAATGAGCGAATGCAAAGACATTACCTGAGCGCTCATCCAGAACTGTTTCACTTCGGGTCGGCGCCATATCTCCGGCACTCCGAACCCCGGCCCCTAAGGGGAAAAAGACATAAGCATTAGCGCTTGCTGCAATTAGACAACGAACATTATTATTAAGCTTGAACTTTTGAACAGAACTTTTACAGCGCCTTACCTGAACAGTCAAGCTTACCTGAACTCCCATCAATCCTCAATCCAGTGAAGTAACTGGGTTTCAACGCGCCCCTGCATCAGAAGCAGGATGGAGAGCTCATCCTTCCAAACCCTAAGGTGAGGCTTCACGGGGAATCGTGGAGGAGGCATCGTGGACGGTTGGCCGGGAGTGGGAGGCTTGAGCATTGTTCCACAGTTGGTAATACTCCCTTTTCACGCACAGGAGGGTATCCAACGAGCCAGGGAAGCCAGAGTAGAGGGGCCCTTCCTGTCCATCTTCAGAGTTCTGCGCCTTCGACGCCGCGCCTCCGTGGGAACCAGGTGAGCGTTACAGAACGCGAAGCCTTACCACAATTTCCCACCTGGGCGCTATGGAGACTTCCGAGACAGATCAGCTGGCCCATCTTTTACAGGAATTACGGGCAGAAGTGCACTCAGCCCGCCAGGAGACTAATGCTCTCAGAAGGGAACTAATCCTATCCAAGGAAAGAACTGATGATCTGGCCAAAAGGTTATTGCAGGGCCAGGCAGAGCACACTCCTTTACCTGTTTCCGGAGATATTTCTACAACAATGGGTTCGAATAACCCGGTACAAATCAATCTACCTGGACACATGCCTTTGGCCCCGCCGGAACGTTTTGCGGGGGATCCCAAGAAATATGCCGTTTTTATGAACCAATGCCGTTTACACTTTTTATGCAGGCCCGGGGCCTTCCCCAACGACCAGACCAAAGTAGCCTTTGTACTATCTTACCTCAGTGGCTGTGCTGCCGATTGGTCTATTCCATTGGTAAATCAGGATGATCCCATTCTCCGGGATTTCCAGGGCTTCCAGGCCAGCATGGAAAGATTGTTCGCTCGACACTCGCAGGGACAGGCCCTTGACAACGAACTGCTATCCTTACGACAAGGTAATCAGGATCTTTTGTCCTATATCGCCACCTTTAATAGACTAGTTGTGGAAACCGGATGGCCTGAAAATAAAAGGATCACATTGTTTCATCGAGGCCTGCGCGGAGAGCTTAAAGATGTTATAGCTCAGATAGTAGATCCACCCCAGGCCTGCGCAGACTACATAGACTTAGTGGTTCAACTTGATCACAGACTTCAAAATAGAAAAGCAGATCGGCTCAAGTATGAAACCAGAGTACCTATCAAGACCCACGTTAACTCCAAGAGTACTGACGTTTCCGAACCTATGCAAATTGGCAGTGTTAAAGGACCATTAACGCAGAAGGAACGAGAGAGAAGGCGACAAATGCAACTTTGTCTGTATTGCGGAACTTCCGGTCACTTTCTTCAAAGTTGTCCAGTTAAACCACCCAAGAAGGTGGTTGGAGCCACTGATAACGAGTTATTGACACCTGGTTCGGGAAACGACCTAGCCCGACAAGCGTAGGGGTCCGCTTGCCGAGCTTGAAAACAAACTCTTTGACCTCGCATTTTGCCATGCCAATGGTGCTTGTGAACCCAAAACAGCCTCAGCAGTTGCATGCTATAAAAGCATACATAGACAGTGGAGCTATTGGAAATTACATAGACCGTGAATTGGCTTCCAGGATTAAGCTTCCTCTCCGCCCGAAAGTAACCCAAGATGTAATTACTACAGTTGATGGAACCGAAATAGCCTCAGGGCCTGTAACGCATTCCACAGTTGAAATCACTCTGGTGGGTCAGGACGGACATCGGGAAGCAATCGTGTTTGATGTGATCAAGGCCCCACAATTTCAAGTACTTCTTGGTATCCCTTGGTTAGAAACACATAATCCGAGAATAGACTGGCGAGCAAAGAAGATAACTTTTCCTGATTGTGAACCAACCTGTTACCCAAGGAATCCAGCTATGGGTCTAGCCTCTGTAACTTCCACCCCTGTACAGCTACCATCTGAATACCAAGAATTCCAAGACGTTTTTCAGAAAGAGCAGGCTAACACCTTACCTCCCCATCGATCTTACGATTGCCAAATCGACTTGGTACCCAATGCACAACTACCTTGTAGTAGGATTTATGCTCTTACTGAACCTGAGAACCTGCATTTGCGCCAGTATTTGGATCAATACCTGGCCAATGGCTTCATTCGCCCATCAAAGTCACCAGTCTCTTCCGCTTTGTTCTTCGTACCTAAAAAGGAAGGAGACCTTAGGGCCTGTATTGACTACCGCGCCCTAAATCAGATAACGATTAAGAATCGTTACCCTTTGCCCCTGATACCTGAGCTTATCGACCAAGTAAAAGATGCTCGTGTGTACACCAAGCTAGATCTCCGAGGAGCTTACCACCTGGTACGTATAAAAGAGGGCGACGAGTGTAAGACTGCATTCCGCACCAAATTTGGGCTCTTCGAATATCAAGTAATGCCCTTCGGTTTGTGCAACGCACCTGCCGCCTTTCAGTACTTCATGAATGATGTTCTTCGGGAATTTATCGATGTTTGTGTCATCGTTTATATTGACGACATCCTGGTGTATTCCTCCTCAGAATCTGATCACAGAAACCATGTTAGGGCAGTTCTTGAGAAATTGCGCCAGCACAAATTATTTGCCAAGCTCGAAAAATGCGTTTTTCATACCACAGAAGTGGAGTTTCTCGGATTCATCCTGACACCTCAAGGAATCCGAATGGACTCGCGGAAAGTGGACGCCATTCTCAAATGGCCATCTCCTAGCTCTGTGAAGGGAGTGCAAAGCATGCTTGGCTTTGCCAATTTCTATCGAAGGTTCATCCCGGAATTTTCTCGAACTGTTCAACCCATCACAGCTCTCCTAAAGAAAAATAAACGCTTTGAATGGACTCTTGAGGCTGAACAAGCCTTTCAGGACCTGAAAACCAAATTCACCTCTGCACCTGTATTGAAGCACCCGCGCCCAGATCTCCCTTACATCGTGGAAACCGATGCATCCAGTTCGGCCATGGGAGCTGTCCTGTCGCAAAGAGACCCAGAAACTAACCAACTACACCCTGTAGCCTTTTGGTCCAGAAAATTCTCTCCACCTGAACTCAATTACGCAATTACCGACAAAGAACTACTGGCTATTAAATCAGCTTTCAAGGCTTGGCGTCACTATCTTCTCGGTGCAAGACACACCATCACCGTAATTACGGACCACAGAAATTTGCAGTATTTAAAGACGGCCAAAGCTCAATCTTCGCGACAACTCCGATGGGCTCTATTCTTTGCGGAATTTGATTTTGTAATTACCTATCGCCCTGGCTGCAAGAATGGTAAGGCAGATGCCTTATCCCGGATAGGCATGGAAGAACCCAATTCGAGTTAAGAACCTGTGCCAATCATACCGGAACAAAGAATTCTGGGCTTGACTTCATTGCAAACCATTGAGGACATCCAAGCTCAAGTAAAACAGCTTTTTGACTCTTCTGCCTTACTGGAATGGAGTCAAAAGGGTCCTCACTACACCGTTAAGGATGATTTACCCTACTTCCAAGAGCGGTTATTTCTGCCAAGTAAAGAATTGCAGGAACTTGTCATTACCCGTCATCATGAATCATTAATGGAAGGACACCCCGGTATCGCGAAAACAGAAGAAAAGATCAAACGCCACTTCTGGTGGCCTTCTTGAAAAAAAGACATAAAGTCATTTGTGTTGTCTTGCGGAATCTGTGCCCAAAATAGGAGTCAAAAGAAAAGGCCAGCCGGCCTACTTCAACCTTTGGACATTCCACCAGCACCTTGGCACACCTTGTCAATGGACTTTATAACTGACCTGCCTCCTTGTGGTGGTTACAACACGATTATCGTAATAGTGGATCTATTCTCCAAAATGGCCCATTTTATCCCTTTAAAAGGATTGCCGTCAGCTTCCACCTTGGCCAAGGAATTTATGGAAAATATAGTGCGGTTACATGGTTTCCCTTCCATATTAGTCTCAGACCGTGGAAGTCAATTTATCTCCCACTTTTGGATGAAATGTTGCCAACTAGCACAAATAGACGTGCGATTATCCACCAGCCACCACCCCCAGACCGACGGACAAACCGAGAGAACCAATCAGACTCTCGAGCAATATCTGCGGTGCATGTTACACCAATCCGAGTTAAATTGGAAAGACATCCTTTGGATTGCAGAATATGCATACAACAATTCAGTGCATTCTGGAACCGGACAGACTCCTTTTTATACCCTGTATGGTCACCATCCTCGGACCTCTGACCTAGATCCACCTCTGACCCTGGAGATGCCTGCAGTAAATCACCTACATTCCACAATAACCCAAGCCTTCAAAGAAGCTACAACCCACTTACAGCAAGCCAAGAAAAAGTATAAAGAAAACGCTGATTTGCACCGAAGTAAAACTCCTCCTTACCAAGTAGGAGATCAGGTATGGCTAGCAACTAAACATCTACCCCTCAAGGGTCAGCGAACTTTTAATCCCAGATTCATTGGGCCTTACCCCATCAAAGCTATTATCAACCCAGTGGCCTTTAAACTCGATTTACCATCCAACATGCGGATTCATCCCGTTTTTCACGCATCTCTTCTAAAACCAGTACAACCTGGAACCAGACTGTCTGAGCCCCCAGGCCCTGTCCAAATTGATGGAGGATTAGAATTCGAAGTGAAAGACATTTTAGATTCCAAGATAGTTAAGTCAAAACTCTTCTATCTTGTTGATTGGAAAGGATATGGACCTCAGGAAAGATCTTGGGAACCCAGTAACTATGTTCACGCACCACGATTAATTCAACGATTCCATCGAAGATTCCCGCACAAACCAAAACCCCCGGAGGAAAAGACCTTGGGAGGGGCCTTGAGGGGGGTACTGTCATGATGCCTTCCTCCAAGGAGCCAGGCCGGGCCCAGCAACCCCAGAGGCAGACATCATTTTCCCCAGGGAAGTCTCAGCGGGCCCAAGTCGGGGCCCTTTGGACTCAGTCCTGGCGCCTTAGGCGCCAGGCTCATAGCGGACCCCAGTCCTGGCGCCTTAGGCGCCAGGCTCATAGAAGAGGATATGTGTTTAAGTGCTTGGGTGCACACTTACCTGATGCAGACCTTGCTGCTTCATCCAGGCCCTCTTGAGGCCTGAATGGGACTACTTTACCTGTAGGACTACTTCACCACCCGGGTGTGGTCGGGGAAGGATACATACCTGATTGGTGGAAGGATACATACCAGGAACTTCTTCCAAGGCTATTTAAACCCCACCCGAACAGCCACACGTGCTTCGCGTTGTTCTTCACCTAGCAGCTGGACGCTCACCGTGTCAGCTCCTGCATCCTGACTTCAGCCACGCCTGCCAGCACCCTGGAACACCTGCAAGGGGAGAAAGGAAGAGAATAGGAGAAGAAAAGCCCTTACCTGCTAAATCTGCATCCCGGAGCCATTTCTTCAACGGCCCTGAAAAGGAAGACATCATTTTAAAGGCATTTTGTTTCGATCGCTGCAGCGCTGCATTTTACTCACCTTTGCAAGGCGCTTCCATCTTCAGCAGCGATCTTCCGGATTCAGCTACGCCCCGGCGCCTAGAGGAAAAAAGACAAGAACAAAGGTGAGAGGGAGAAAAGGAATAAGGAAAGCTCATTTTCCTTTTAAGTCTTACCTGTTGGATTATTCCCACTGCATTTCGGGTCCTGCCGCTTCCTGGCATCTCCGGACCCCGGCGCCTATGGGGAAAAAAGACAAAGACATTGAATGAGCGAATGCAAAGACATTACCTGAGTGCTCATCCAGAACTGTTTCACTTCGGGTCGGCGCCATATCTCCGGCACTCCGAACCCCGGCCCCTAAGGGGAAAAAGACATAAGCATTAGCGCTTACTGCAATTAGACAACGAACATTATTATTAAGCTTGAACTTTTGAACAGAACTTTTACAGCGACTTACCTGAACAGTCAAGCTTACCTGAACTCCCATCAATCCTCAATCCAGTGAAGTAACTGGGTTTCAACGCCCCCCTGCATCAGAAGCAGGATGGAGAGCTCATCCTTCCAAACCCTAAGGTGAGGCTTCACGGGGAATCGTGGAGGAGGTATCGTGGAGGGTTGGCAGGGAGTGGGAGGCTTGAGCATTGTTCCACAGTTGGTAATACTCCCTTTTCACGCACAGGAGGGTATCCAACGAGCCAGGGAAGCCAGAATAGAGCGGCCCTTCCTGTCCATCTTCAGAGTTCTGCGCCTTCGACGCCGCGCCTCCGTGGGAACCAGGTGAGCGTTACACTTGTAACGCTAATTAGCAGCAACAAGCCCCTTGAAAGACGGTGGTTTTATAGTCATAAAGGGGCGTGTCTTGCGTATGTCTTCCACGTACAAGACGTGTCAGCTGACCAGGAGTCCGTCGTAGTTTGTACAGGCGCCATGGCAGCCTGTATCTGGTCCTCAGAGGAGCTTGTAAAGAAGTCGTATTCTGCAAGGAGGCCCGCGGGGAAGCCCGAAGTGTAACAGCTTGCTTTCATATCATGTTATGTATGAGTTTCTAACACCATGTTCAGTGTGATTAAAGCGGTGTCTTTTGGGCCACACTTAAGGGAATGCTAAAAGTATAAGAATACATTTGATTAATTTACAATAGGTTCATGTTGTGTTCAGGAGGTCAGGTCAGGATAGGTCAGGTTTAGGAGTTAGGATATTTCTATATGAGAATTGAGTTGGAGGTATTGAGTGGAAGCGCCCCCAAGTCAGCACGATCCTCCCCGCAATGGGAGACAATAATGGACACTCCCGCAATGGGAATAAGGCCAAGACAGAGTGCGGGTGAGCGTAAATGGGAGTTTATCAAAAGAATATGGCATGCAAAGAACTCTGCAACCTCCGAGAGCGCTCTGCCTGACAATCGCAAAGGCAGGCGTATTTCTAATACAAAAAGCGTCATCAGAACCTACACACTATAGGGGGCACAAGTTAATTGGGATTGGGTGGCGTCGACTAACTATAGGTGTTGCTGCAGCGTGGTTGGTCCGGGTGAAAGGACGTCACTGGTCAGCCTCGTGGGTTGGGTTGGGCCTGGCAGGCCGGCTTGAGGTCATCCGGGCGGTGTTGGTACGCTGGGGCAGCCTGTGACCAAGATGAATGCCTTCCCTGACTTAGGTGCCCTAGATCATGCACATTGCAGTTACTTAAAACCCCATATCTAACTTCTACAGTAAATCTTTCAATCAATACAACACAGGAGGAATGCACCTTGTGAGGGGTCTGGTTGTCGTCTGTGGGATTTACCGGTGTGCTGACGTCTGGTATTCCAGGTCGAGGGGCTGGGCTCTGGGGGCTTGTGGCGGGTGGTACATGTTTTCTACTATAAAGGGGGGTTCTGTGTCTTGTCTCATTGTCGGGGGTAGCCTTTGTGCGGGGTCAGGCTTCTTGGGGTGGTCTGGGGGATTGTGGGATTTACGAGAGGGGGCTGGTAGATCAGTGGATTCAAACGTGAGTTTATTACCGTGCTGTAAATAACGCAGGTGGCGGCCGGTGGCCTTGGATGCTGCGTTGGGGCCTCTGACTCTCTGAAGCGGTTCCAGCTTGGTCGGGGGAGGTGGGGGAGCACGGCACAGGCCTTAGCTTTTTTCTACTTGGCAGGCTTCATAGGGTAGGAGGGAGAGTGGCCTTGCATGTATTCACAAAAGGTATTTTCCTCGTGTGTTGCCTGATTTTGAATACAAAACTTTTATACCATTTGTCTTATTTTGACTACTATACCATACATATATACTTCGAGTACATTAAACAGTTCATTAATATATTCAGCCTGAGTACCTTTTCGTTACCTAACATTATATTCACTACATTGTGCGAGTATTTTATGTACATTAGACGTTACACGAGGTAGTTCTAGGTTATGGCCTACAGAGATTGATGCTCGCCGCTTTGGGTGATTAAGAAGACATATATGAGTGCAGGTTTCTACATAAAATTGAAAGAACACTTATACAGATAAAGGCTATATGTTTGGCCGACATCTTTCTCTGTGGTTATAGTAGCACTAGTCCAGACCTGGGGTGATATCATATAACGTTACATCTTTATGGTTTATTCACAGTTTACAGGATCTGTTTAAACAGAGGTAGTTCGTTAATACCAATACTTGAATTATTTTCTACTTTCTTCAGATAGTGATGCTTCAGCTTTTTCCCCGTCACCCCGGCCTCGCGGACCAGGTCATGCGGGGTGCAATATTACATTGTGAATGATAAAATGTTACAGTGTTGGCATCTCGGGTTTAGCTCATACCTGACTTTCTCATGGCAACGCGCTCGCAGCGGATCTACCAGGGCTGCTGCGGCAGGGATACTTGGAAAGCCCTCCAAAGGTGGGGGCTCGTCCCGCAGCGCGCTGAACTCACGCCATCTTTGCTGGGCCAAAAGGCTTCTAGGCCTGTCTAAACGTTAGTGTGTGTGTATGATGGATACGTGGGGGCAATGTCATTGGCGGGCAAGCCCTCCTCCACCTGGGCCCGGGTGGCATGAGGGATCGCCCGGCGAGCCATGGTCCTCACCGAGGGGAGAATAATGTAAGAGAGGGGGGCCCTAAGGCCTGTCCTCCCCTACATTTCCCCCCTTTCGTTACTAAAGTAACGAATTCTTCAGCTCTTCCAACCTTCTACACTCTTGTTCCTCTGCTATCGCGTCATCCCATGCAGGTGTTCCCTTGATGGGCATCCATGCCCTACACACCCCCCTTAAGCTCTCTCCTCTTCTAGCGTATTCGTCTGGTGTGCACGTTAAATATATACAGTCACCACTTTCCTCCAAATCTACCCAGACCTCTGTGTACCATTCTAATTCCACATCTCGGGGCTCCTTGATAGTGGTATGCCATAGCTTGTCTACTATGTACTTGTCACGGTACATAGGCACTAACCGGTACTGGGGGGTGTTGTCTATTCCTGTCTGCACATGTACTTCTTGTGTTGCCCTCATTGTACCACCAGAGTTGCCCATTGTCACCACCATCATTGCGCCGTTAGGGACCGCATTTGCACAACATCGGAGGCCCAACTGGCACAGGCAGAACGCCACGAGGAGGAACACCACAGCTGGTACCAGAAATTTCATCGTCATCCCAAGCCAAGAGGGAACCCAGGAGAAGATATTGTCGAACCACGTGCTGGCTTCTGCTCCACCTTCCATCTTCATCTTCTCTCCCAGATTATGTACTGCTTCGATCACGTGGGATAAGGACCCATTTTCCGCGTCTTCAGAAGGTACGAAAGTGCAGCAGGCACTTCCTATTTTTCGGCAAACACCTCCGTCCATCGCTGTCAGTAGGTCCAGAACATACCTGTTCTGCATGGTCATTAGGCGTAGAGCTCGCAGTTCTACTTTTATTATGTTGAACCCTTCTTCAGTGTCGTTGGCTAACTGAATCAGTTCCCACCGTGTTATCTGGAGCCATTTTGCGTTTGCCCTTGCTTGGACACTTGAAATTAGCGAGGCAAAGAATGTTTCTACAGAGCTGAACAGCCGGTACCTGTCTGGAATCTGTGCCAATAAATCAGATGAAGCTTGAGATATGTAGTTTGATGCCCTTCTGTTCCGTGATAGCTCTTCTCCCTTTTCTCCGGAGGACAGGACATAGAGGTGTGATTTTGCAGTGGGAGGAACCACACCCTGGTTCATGTTCCCTGGCATCCTTTTATTTCCGTCAATGTGGCTTTCTGGGATCACCATCAGCGCTGAGTGCAGAGTGGCCATCGAGCAGCTGCCACTCCATGCCTGGGGAAGGTGTAGGTAGGCCTGGTTCCCACATACCCAGTATGTGTCCATCAATGCAGCTGTTCCTTTTCTCATCTCTGGGATGGTGAGGGTTTTGTTACAGTTTTTATTCGTCCCTATCGCCACTTTTCCTTCTCCCTTAAAACATAGTTCGTTCTTGATCTCGCTTTGTAGCTTGAAGGGTTTTTCCATTGCTGTTACCCATGTCAGTTTGGAAATGTGCTCCTTCCATACTGGTGTGCATGTTTCTTCCATCCATCGCAGTCTGGCTGGTTGGACACCTCTCAGTGCTTCCGCTTTGCACAGTACTTCTTCATCTTTCCATTTGTTTTCAGCAAACAGTGTCCCTTGTATCGCAAAAAATGGTTCTTTGAGACATACCACTCCAGCTGCTTTTGGGTAGCACGTTTTTTCAGTCTGTATCATCTTGAAAGTGACGTCGTGTGCCTGGAAGGTGTTTTTTATTCGGCATAGCGTGAGATGAAGGAGACACTGGGCATCTACAATGGGCAATTCCCTGGGCAACAACACTTTAGGTGTGCCTGATGCATGGGGAATGAGCGAGCAGACATAACAGCTCTCATTTGTCGTTTGTTTGGCTGTGGCACTCATATCAGCATACCATTTATTTGCTTGGTGGGGGTGCCGAGGGTCTTCCATTTTGTCTAGACCTAACCCATAGTACTCATCATACCCCCTCCTGCTTGTCTCTCTTCTCCTACGTCTGTTGTTTTTAATAGATGGAAAAATGGGCCCCCCTTTCTCCTTCCCACCCCCCTTGTCAAAGTTCTGATATGTTTCCTTATGTTCTTTAATGGTTATAATATTCCCATCTTCTTCAATAAACAACAAGTCACTTCCTTCAGATGGGGTGGGGAGGGTGTTGGGGCTGTTATATAGTTCAAGTATGGACATTGTGGTGTTTTCCATTTCTGTTTGTATACCTCTTGAATCAGACAGGACGACAGTTGGTGGTTCAGTGTAATAACCCCATACAAAATGTGATCCATCCCATATCAGAAAATCACCTTCTTTAGTATTTACACTTGTGGTTGCGTTGCTCCCAGGAGCTCGAGTGATGTTACTCCCCCCTCCCCCCTCGGTCATCTCGATAGAGATGAGCGCTATAACCCAATATGTCACCAGGCAAAACATTGATATGAAAAATGCAATAATACAAATTGACAATCCACATTCGTATGAATACGTAAGCCTATCTATTAGCATTTCTTTAATCCTAACAAATCTATTCGTTGCAGGCTGCCCATTAGATGCCATGGTGATTCCTGTTTGAGATACAAAAGTGCATTAAGTACAGGCATGTCAACATCAACCTTTTTTTTTTTTTTATTATTATTTTTTTTTTTCTCTTTCATAAAACATGGACGTGGGTGGGGGAAGGGTTTTGCTTCCACAGACATAGGTATTTACAATTAGTAATTTTAGATCATTGTGCATTGTATAGGAAAATCTTCATTAAAAAGAAAGAAAAAACGTCAAAAAATGTGAGATCAAAAAACCCCATTCAATTTAAAGAGCAAAAAAAAAGATATTCTTTTTTTTTTTTTTTTTTTTCTTCGCACAAATGCCATGTCCTCATTTGCATTCATTGTCAATCGCTGCACATACAGAAAATCACCTTCACTCATTCTGCTCAACTGCACTGTCCGCTGTTGCCTGTGCCTCGTCCTGCACCTCACCTTCCACGGCGCTATAGGCTCTGCGTACGTCTGTCAAATGCACCCAGTATCGTAGGCCCTTCACCTTTACTGCCGTGGGCGTGCAAAACACTACCTCATAAGGGCCATGGAAACGTGGCGCATTCCACCTTCGCACAAAACTTCTGACATATATAAAGTCACCAGGCATTAGTTGTAATAGTTTTTCAGGCAGTGTCTCTGTTTCTGTTGTGTTCCCCTCCTCTCTTGTAGAGGGGGTGGCTAGTTGCTTTGCAATTACGCGCGCTGCCCGTGTCAGTTTTTTCAAGTACTCTGTGAACTCCTCTCCCAATATCGCTGCGCTTCTGTGTGCATCAGAACGTTCACGGAGAGGCGAATGCGCTGTGTGCATTCTCCTTCCCGTGACGATCTCATGCGGGGACAAGTGGTGGTCTTTACTTGGCTGATTTCGCAATTCGAACAGGGCCAAAGGCAGGCAGTACATCCAGGTCTTTTTAAGGGAAAAACACAGTTTTGACAATCTGCTTTTTAACAGACCGTTCATCTTTTCCACTACGCCATTACTTTGAGGATGATAAATTGAACATAATTTGTGCTTTATTCCCAATAACGTAGTTACTTCTTTGAATAGTTCATTAACAAAATGCGTGCCGTTGTCTGAGCGAATAACTTCGCAAATTCCCCAGCGCGGGAATACTTCCCGCACTAGGAACTTCGCGGCGCCCTTCGCATCAGGGCGTGCACAGGGGCCTGCCTCCACCCACCTCGAAAATGGACATACAACCACAATCATGTAGCGAGCCCCGTTACATCTTTCTCCCATGTCTACATAATCAATGTGGAGCTCTCTGAATGGGCCATTTGGTTTTGGTATCGTACCTCTTAGTGTGCGCAATGTCATACCTGAGTTGTAAATCTGACATGTCGTGCATTCTAAAGCCAGCCTTGTGATGTGTTCCTGGAGGCAAGGTGCAAACCAATCTTCTTGTATCTCCGCCATTATGTGTTGCTTTGCGTTATGTGCGGGAAAGTGTAGTTGTTGAAATGCTATTTCTAACAATGTAACTGGCATTACCGCTTTTCCTGAACTTTCTTGTCGCCACAATAAATCAGTCGGCGATTTGCTGCATCCCCTCTTAGTCCACAGCAATTTTTCTTCTGCACTAGCTCCCTCTTGCAGCTCTATTATTTCCTGTGTGGGCATCATATTGTATCCTGTGGGGACCTCTTGGCTTGCTGTGTGGTGCAGCATGTACTCTCCAACTTCACCTTTCTGTAAATACGAAGCTTCTTTGGCAGCGGCGTCTGCTGCCGCGTTCCCCAAAGATATAAAATCTGTATTTGCGGTGTGGGCTTGGCATTTTACGATGGCCACTGCCGTGGGGTCTTGCAGGGCCTCAATCAGTTCTTTCAATAATTCTGCATGCTGAACCGGTGTTCCATCTGCTCGTCGGAACCCCCTCCGCCCCCACCGTGCCAACCCGCCGTGTACTGTTGTTGTCATGTATGCTGAGTCTGTATATATTGTCACTGCGCACCCCTTGGCGGCATGCAATGCTTCTATTAGCGCTATTAGTTCTGCTGCTTGGGCTGAATAGTGTGATGGGAGGCGGTGTTGCACTAGTGTCTCGTATTTATCTTCCTCTAATCGTACAACTGCCATACCCACATGTTTCTCTCCTGTCTCCATGTCTATTGATGCTGATCCGTCCACGAAATACACCTCTCCCTCGTTCAGGGCATTCTCAAAAATCACTTGGTCCTGACCTTCGTCACCTGTGTACGTAGCGCAGTTGTGATTCTGCATGTCCTCTACGGTGCACGCCTCTGTGATGAATGTGGCCGGGTTCACTGTTTTACATCTTACTATATGGATGTTTGCGCTGGACAATATTATTTCATATGCTGTGGCGCGTTGTGTTGTCAATGTGCTCTTTGATCGCTCTAATATTGCAAATAGTGAGTGTTCCACAAACAGTGTCACAGGACAGCCCATCACTATCGTGGCACTTTTTTCAATAGCGAACGTGGCTGCAGCTAGGGATTGCTCGCACGCGAAATGACCTTGCATTACTGCGTCTAGGGTGCCACTATAGTAAGCCAGTGGTTTGTGCCCTAATGATGTCTTTTGTGTCAGTACTGCTGTCATCAGTGTTCCTTTGCAGTGCGAAAATAAGAAGAATTCGCGCCCATAATCTGGATTTGCCAGTACTGGAGCGCTTGATATCAGCTCTTTTAGTGAGTTAAATGATGTGTTCATCTCTTCCGTCCATTCTATGTGTTTGTTTTCCTGCTGTGCTTCTTTTAGTGCCTGTAACAAGGGCCTTGTGTACGCTGCATAGTCCAATATCCATGCTCGGCAATAGTTGCACATACCCAGAAATTTCTGCATCTCTTTTACTGTTTTGGGCTCCCCAACTGTTCTAATTGCCTGTGCCCTGTCTGGTATGATCCGCTTGCCATCCTTTGATATCAGCTGTCCCAAGTATAGGACCTCTGTCAGACAGTATTGTAACTTCCCCTTGTCCACCTTGTACCCTTTGTTGGCCAATAATGTCAGGAGTGTAATTGAGTCCTTTCTACACTCCTCCTCAGTTTGTGCACAAACCAATAAATCATCAACGTACTGAATCACTGTGCTTTCTACAGACAAATTCCCCAGATCTTCATGTAGTACCCTGTTGAATATGCTTGGGCTCTCGCAATATCCTTGTGGTAGTCTGCAGTGTTCGAACCTCCTCCCCCCTAGCGTAAACGCTGTTAAGTACCTGCTCTCTTCTGCTAAGGGAATCGAGAAAAATGCATTTTTCAAGTCAATAACTGTGAAGTGGGATGCCGTTTTCGGAATGTTGCATAGTATTGTCGACGGGTTCGGCACTAGAGGGAACTCCTTCTGAATCACATCATTTAGTGGGCGTAAATCTTGTATCATCCTCCAGGAACCTCCCTTCGCCTTTTTAATTGGGTAAATGCATGTGTTGCATGGGGAGTTTGAGGGCACTATTATTCCTTGTGCTAGCAGTGCATCTATTGTCTCTCTGATCCCTTCTTCTGCTTCGCGTGACAATGGATATTGTTTTACCCGGGGTAGAATTGCTCCCTGTTTAAGTTTTATTACCACAGGCTGAACCCCATGTAGTAACCCCACATCGTGGGGGCCATTTGTCCATAGGTTAGTGGGTACTAACCTCATGTCATCATCAAAAAATGTATGTGGTGCTCCTACTACTGCCATTAATTCAACTTTAGTTTTTCTGGCTGTAACTACAATGTCGCACGGCATTGCTAGTTCCATCACTATTTCGCCATCTGTCTCAGTGTCAGAAAATAGCTCCTCGTCTGAGAGCTCCCTCAGTGGGATATTTGCATTTGTACACAGTACTGTCCGCCACTCACATCCTTCCATGTCAACGCCAATCACACATATTCTGTTTACTGACACGTGTACTGCGTGCAAATCCAACGATAGCACTGACCCGGGAGCAGTGTCGGGGCTCACTATGGGGCAGAAAAGGAATTCGGCCGGAATCCTCCAATCCATCCTTTTTAGTTCTGGTACTATGAGAGCCAATGTTCTCATGCCCTCAACAAACATCTCCTCGTTTCTTGGTAACCCTCTGATCTCTTGCACGATTGTGTGGCCGTGTATTACTGCTAATATGCGGAGGGGGCATATGCCTGGTGTCGAACATACGATACCGCTCCCTGTGAATGATATTGTCATATTTAGTTTGCTTAAGAGATCCCTCCCCAGCAAATTAATGGGAGAGTGTTCATAGTACAGTAAGGGTGCTTTCACTGTTTTACCCCCCACTGTCACATCCAATGCCTCTGTGTACGGAACTTCAATTACAGCCCCAGAGAACCCCTGCGTCTCTAACGTTCTATTAGATAACGGGAACCGGCCCTCTCTAATGCATGATTTCTCCGCTCCCGAATCCACCATGAATATGAACTGCTTGTCTCCTATCTGCGCTCCTATCAATGGTTCCTCTGATGCATTGTGGGTCGTAGATAGTACTGGACACGCAGGTGCTCTCTGTGGGCTGTCCTATGCGGGGTGTCTCATTGCCCCCCCTTGATCAAAAATATTCCCCGAAACTACTGACACCCCGCTATAAGGTGCGGGGGCAGGCGCTCCATTAGCTACTGTGGCGAAAGTGTTACCTGGCGTGTATTGCATATTGTCATTATTCTGTGGGTGGTTTTGTGTTCTGTACTGATGTCCGTGTAGTTGTGCGTTACTTCTTTGTCCTACATTTTCTGGTTGCTGGTATTGTCCCATGGGGAGGCCGTAGGGGCTTCCTGGGTGGGGGTGACCGTACTGCTCTGTCTCCTGGAACCCGTTGTTTTGTCTGCTTCTGCACTCTCTTGAGTAATGCCCCCATCTCCCACAATTCCAGCAGCTCCCCTGTGGACCTCTGGGACCCTGCCACCCATTTCCTCCCATTCCTCCATACCCTTGTCCTCCTCTTCGGCCCCTGTACCCACCTCTTCCCCCTCTTGGGGCCCACTCTTGCCACGCGAGACCTCCGTTCTGCTCTTGCTCGTTCCACTGTCGCTGTCCTTGTCCGGCCCAATTAGCTGCTATTCTCCCTTGTATTGCTATCTGCCCCTCCTCTCCTTCGTCTCCCTCCCTCGTGAGTGGGAGTCCTGCTACCGCTGCTGCAACCTTCACTAGCTTTGATTGTACCAACTTCGCTTCGTCTGCCAATCTTTTCTGTGCCACTTCCTTCTCTCTTTCTTTTATTCTTTTGCAATGGTGCGCTATTATGCTTTGGATCTCCGGCCACCCCTTCGCCTCGACACCTGCTATTTTGTCGAGTGCCTTCTGCACCTCTTTTGGGAGCCCTCTCTTGATGATAAAGTAAAACAGAGACGTTGACTGATGCCAGGGCGTGCCCGTTTCCGCTCTCCACATCTCCTGCACCCGGAGAATGTAATCCATAGCATCCTCCCCGTCATTCATTGTACATTGCATTACTGACTGTAAATCAGGGGTATCTGGGAATGTCTCCCGCAGTGCGTCCCACACCCTTGCTCGTACTGTATTAAAGGAAGCCCCATCATGGCGATCACAGTCTAGCGTCACGGCCGGGAAACCAGCCTTAGCCCATACTCTGTCCGCTTGATCTCCTACTGCGGATACTAGTAGGCTTTTCACATCGCCTACTGCCAACGGTATGCCGGCGGTATGTTTCTCAAATGCATATATCCACTTGCTCGCCCCTCCCGACAGCTGGGGCAATAATTTCATTAAATTAGCCTTATCCATCTGAGCCCATGGTATATAGTTTGGTCTCCCCCCTCCTCTGTGTATCAATGGAAGTTGTAACTTCCCTTTTGCAGTTGTACCCTCCCCTCCCTTAGTCGCTGCTGACTCCAATGACGCCATCTTCCCCACTCTATTTCTTAGTCGTCCCATCCATTCGTCGTCTATAGTCCCTAGCGAGCATGCACCGTCCACCTCCTCGCTTTCCCCTCCTACTGCCATACTCAACCTATCACTCTCATCCATCCCTCCTCTGACATCACATAACAAGTCCTCTCTGATCCCTCTCTCTCGTGATACATCGCCAATGCTCCCTTCTACTGCTCCTACCTCAATTATTCGTGTCGGCTCTTCCTCAATTCTGAACAGTATTTCCCCCTTTTTCCATCCTTCCTCAATTTGTCTACTTTCGCTTGACGCTCTAGACGTGCGTCCTGATTGTGTAGGGGCGCACGCTGTGCGCTCACATATGTCTTTTATTCTTGAGAGTTCATCCCTTGCCACAGTAAGCCTCGACTCTAAGTCACTCGTTAGCTTCTCTATATCCACCCTCTGTGTGCTTCCCTGGGCACGCTCTCTGGTGCTTTCGTATGGCGGGGGGGCTGTTGGTCTTTGTGGTGTAACAGTTGTGGGGGGAGGCACATAAGTAGGGTCGCTATATCCTGCTGCGGGGGCTGGTTTGTTTAATAGTGGGTACAAGCTAATCACCTCCGTAGGTTGTTCTGTATTTAACTGGTCCTTTTCCCCTCTTGGAATCATGAGTGGGTTGTCTGTTGTGGACGGCAGATCGACATTTGGTGCCGGATCTTTGGGTGGGGGTACTTCCTCAAACAATCTCCAGAGGTCTAATATCTCCTTCCTATTTTGCCATTGTTTCCCCTTATACTTGAGGCTAATGCATGCTCGTACCATATCAAGAACGCTTTTGTCAAAAGACCCTCCCTCGGGCCAAATCTGGGGCAGACCCTCCCCTTTCAATTCTGTTACCCATTGATCGTGATATTTATTTATTCGTTCAGCGTACCCCGGTAAGCTCTTACAAATATGTGACAAGGGGGTTTCTGCCCCCATGTTCTAAATCACTAGCAACGACCGTGTCCACCTCCTTTACTTTTAGTTAGGTGTAGATATATGTATCTATATCTTTGTGGCACAGACAAGAGCGGACGTCTCAACAATATCACCCAAAGTTATTCACTGCGCAGATCCTTTCTTACTCACCACAACTCATCCCCTTCCCATTCCCATACACTCTCATGTGATTTCTCTTACAATCAATCAATTACTAGTTATAGCCAACACTCTCTAGCACCCCCTCTTGGTCAACCGTTCTTCTCCAATACTCACACGGTGCGCGCACCCTTCACAATGCTTTCCCACTCACACCTCGTCTTTTTTCCTCCCTTTCCTCCCTGGCCAGCTGTCCCTGTTTTTCTGCTAAGGTTACTGTGTTCACGTCTGTACGTGCCACTACTTAGTCCCCACTCCTCCTAATGTGCTCCCTATTTTATAGTTCTTCTACAAGTATATTTACCTTATACCCTTTTCGCTTTCACCCCTTGCCCCGTGGAATGGAAAAAAGAAATAGAAAGAGTAGCAATCACTAAAAATATTCCCGGTGTCTCCCTTTGCCAGACACCAATAACTTATTTCTTACTTCTTCATATATTCCCAGTACTAGTTTAGATAGCACTATGCGGCGCCGCCTTCCACCCCCTTTCGGAGCTAGGTTTCCGTCACTTCTACCACTTCACTTATTTCTTACTCCTAATGGCCATATGCAAAGAAAAGATAAAGAAAGTTTTAAGACCTGTCTTTAGTAGACACCCGTTATTCTCTCCTCTACCTGCCCACGTTCTCCTGTTCACAAGTTCCCCTCCCTCTCCCTTTAGGATCGCTCGCACTCGGTACTCACGTGCCCGTCTTGAACCGATAGTCTCCGAAACTGGGTCCGTCCAGGCGGTGTTGCCTTTCTGCTCAACGGTCAGCCCCGGCTCCGGCGAGCGGTACTCAAAGGGGATTTTGCAACCGGGATCCCGTACCCCTTCTAGTTTGAGTGCGCACTTCTAAGCGTACCGGTCGCCGTTGGCGGGTAGCTTCCCGGAGCCGGCCCACCGTGCGTTTCCCTTTCTGACCGGAGATTCTCGTGCCAAAAGGGGGTCGTTAAAAGGAGTTCAGGAAAAATAAATTTGGAAATATCACGCTATCGGGGTCACCACTGAGTGGAAGCGCCCCCAAGTCAGCACGATCCTCCCCGCAATGGGAGACAATAATGGACACTCCCGCAATGGGAATAAGGCCAAGACAGAGTGCGGGTGAGCGTAAATGGGAGTTTATCAAAAGAATATGGCATGCAAAGAACTCTGCAACCTCCGAGAGCGCTCTGCCTGACAATCGCAAAGGCAGGCGTATTTCTAATACAAAAAGCGTCATCAGAACCTACACACTATAGGGGGCACAAGTTAATTGGGATTGGGTGGCGTCGACTAACTATAGGTGTTGCTGCAGCGTGGTTGGTCCGGGTGAAAGGACGTCACTGGTCAGCCTCGTGGGTTGGGTTGGGCCTGGCAGGCCGGCTTGAGGTCATCCGGGCGGTGTTGGTACGCTGGGGCAGCCTGTGACCAAGATGAATGCCTTCCCTGACTTAGGTGCCCTAGATCATGCACATTGCAGTTACTTAAAACCCCATATCTAACTTCTACAGTAAATCTTTCAATCAATACAACACAGGAGGAATGCACCTTGTGAGGGGTCTGGTGGTCGTCTGTGGGATTTACCGGTGTGCTGACGTCTGGTATTCCAGGTCGAGGGGCTGGGCTCTGGAGGCTTGTGGCGGGTGGTACATGTTTTCTACTATAAAGGGGGGTTCTGTGTCTTGTCTCATTGTCGGGGGTAGCCTTTGTGCGGGGTCAGGCTTCTTGGGGTGGTCTGGGGGATTGTGGGATTTACGAGAGGGGGCTGGTAGATCAGTGGATTCAAACGTGAGTTTATTACCGTGCTGTAAATAACGCAGGTGGCGGCCGGTGGCCTTGGATGCTGCGTTGGGGCCTCTGACTCTCTGAAGCGGTTCCAGCTTGGTCGGGGGAGGTGGGGGAGCACGGCACAGGCCTTAGCTTTTTTCTACTTGGCAGGCTTCATAGGGTAGGAGGGAGAGTGGCCTTGCATGTATTCACAAAAGGTATTTTCCTCGTGTGTTGCCTGATTTTGAATACAAAACTTTTATACCATTTGTCTTATTTTGACTACTATACCATACATATATACTTCGAGTACATTAAACAGTTCATTAATATATTCAGCCTGAGTACCTTTTCGTTACCTAACATTATATTCACTACATTGTGCGAGTATTTTATGTACATTAGACGTTACACGAGGTAGTTCTAGGTTATGGCCTACAGAGATTGATGCTCGCCGCTTTGGGTGATTAAGAAGACATATATGAGTGCAGGTTTCTACATAAAATTGAAAGAACACTTATACAGATAGAGGCTATACGTTTGGTCGACATCTTTCTCTGTGGTTATAGCAGCACTAGTCCAGACCTGGGGTGATATCATATAACGTTACATCTTTATGGTTTATTCACAGTTTACAGGATCTGTTTAAACAGAGGTAGTTCGTTAATACCAATACTTGAATTATTTTCTACTTTCTTCAGATAGTGATGCTTCAGCTTTTTCCCCGTCACCCCGGCCTCGCGGACCAGGTCATGCGGGGTGCAATATTACATTGTGAATGATAAAATGTTACAGTGTTGGCATCTCGGGTTTAGCTCATACCCGACTTTCTCATGGGAACGCGCTCGCAGCGGATCTACCAGGGCTGCTGCGGCAGGGATACTTGGAAAGCCCTCCAAAGGTGGGGGCTCGTCCCGCAGCGCGCTGAACTCACGCCATCTTTGCTGGGCCAAAAGGCTTCTAGGCCTGTCTAAACGTTAGTGTGTGTGTATGATGGATACGTGGGGGCAATGTCATCGGCGGGCAAGCCCTCCTCCACCTGGGCCCGGGTGGCATGAGGGATCGCCCGGCGAGCCATGGTCCTCACCGAGGGGAGAATAATGTAAGAGAGGGGGGCCCTAAGGCCTGTCCTCCCCTACAGTATCTATTGTTACATTTGCATGTTATGTTTTCCCCTCCTTCCCTTTGTCATTCCAGCCCTTTCCCTAACTCCGTCTTCCCCCCATTGGCTGCCACATGGCTTCCTGTGTTACTCAGTTCAGGCGCCCGTGCTAACCAAGATGGGAGGGTCGATCTATTCGGCTTCTGTGGTTCGGGAGAGGGGGTTGCGACTCCTATCATCCCCTTTGCTAGTTTGACAGCTAGGCTGAACTAAGGAGGAAGGGGAAGCACAGCAGGTTAGGTGAAGACCCACACAGGTAAGTCATAAAAATAACATTCTTTTATTACAATACTACAGTACATCACACTTTATATATAGTTTAAGGTAAGTTAAAATACATTAGAACCTATATATAATTCACAGTTACATCACCCACATTGGGTTACACACCACTATAAAATACCTTGTCATAAAATAAATACTTTAAATGAAATATTTTAAAATAGGGAGCGTTATTATCTCACAAGTAGGCCCAACACCATATACTAATTTTGGCAGTTCAGCCCAGGTATACCTCAAGTCTCTCTAAGTCTTTTTGGTCTCGCAAAAGGTTCCTGAGGATGGGGGTGAGCAGCCAGGAGGGTGCACACTCTTAGTGTAGGTTGTGAGACACCAGAAGGTGTCTCACCCACTAGTCCTTGGGGATCTGTCATCAAGGTGGCCAGGACAGAGCAAATTCTATTGGATCCAATTCCTGGGGGTGGACAAGTGCGGTAGGATCACCTGGGTGAGGGGTCTTCGGGGAGTGGGACACCGGATGGTGAGACACAGTATCCCCTTCCCTGTAACACCTTTACCCCATCCTACCAGGTAGGATATTTAGGAACTCTACCCCCCTTTTACAACACAAACACCTGACTTCCATTAAGCTTCCCCACATGGATAAAAGACAGAGCACGAGAGTGCACTCTGAGCGAGGCAAAGTATGTGAGGAAACAGCAGTTTTCGAGACGGCAGCTAAACGAGAGAAGAAAGACGGCAAAACAGAAGGGGATCGCAAGGAGGGAAATTCCCTTGACCTTCACGACAAGGAACGGTTGCTTTCCCGAACCTTTGAGAATAGAAAGCGTAAGACCAGGAAACCAGGCTGAAGAATCCTGCATTGTGCGTTGGAGATACCCAGGGGCATCTTGCGTCAATAATCAATGCAGGGAGAAGCTGCAACCGCCATGGAACCATCCTTGGCTCAAAGAACAGCATCAGTGAAATCAACACAGCCAGTGAGTTGGGGAGAACGATACAAGACCGGTCTGTGTTGAAGCCAAGGTTGCAAGCAGCAACATTGTATGGTGAGCACTGGAAAAAACATTGTTAAAATGCATGTGATAAGAGACGCAAGTAAAGGTGAACTGCTGATTAGTGATTGATCTTTAAAAGCAAGATACACTATTTTTAACAGAGTGGTCCGGCACCACCTGGGTACTCAATCAAAGGTCTCTGTAAGATATCGAGCTGAGAAGTGGCAAAAGTGAAAGTGAGAAAAAGGTTATATCAAAAAGAGAACGAGTAATTGTGAATCAAAGTGGTCCTGCGACGGTTCAAGCAAAATCCTGTGCACAGTCGAAGGTTTTCGATTTTTGATGAAGTAAAGAAAGTTTGGAAAACTAGTTGAATTTAGTCTGAGCCCGGCAGAGGGGGACCCGTGGTGAACAGTAAATCACCTAAGAAGTTGCACATATGAAATCCTAAGCATAAAGGAACTTTAATGTTTGTTGTGTTGCATTAGGCCCTCTGAAATAAGAGACTTTGAATGGCAAAGAGACTTTGGCACAGAAGGCCCTGATGTTGAGATTTTTAACTGCATCCTCGTGCTAGAGAAGCCAAAGAGTGTGCGCCAAGCTCACGTGTGCCGCCTTGTCCTGTGCTGAAAACGTTGGGAAGGGAAGCCAACGGCTTGAATATCCTGACATATCATTTTGTGAGCACTTTCTTTTTGCATAATATTGTTTCCCATATTTGGAATTAAGGACTGGCAATAGGTTTATTAGTGTAGGCCCTTTTATTTTGACAAGACTCTACTAGGACTGCCTTATTATTATTTGATGGCCGTAGCTTTCTCCCATCTTTAGATTTAGGATTAGATATGTATTTTTCAAACCCAATTGAAGTTCAATAAATACCCTTGAACTGTGATCATTTGTGTCTGTCTTGCTGTTTGATACCGTGTGTTCCTGATACGTGGTATCAGGAGTGGGATGCGACTCAATTGAGACAAATTGGGGAACCCTAAAATTCAAGAAGCTTAGTTATAGAGCCTCAGATCCCTCTATTGGCATGAAATCTATAGGCCTTGAAATCTGTAGCAGCAGGGAAGCTACTATCCCTCCAGGGAAAAGAGGAATGATTCCCACAGACTTAGTCCTAATAGCCCCTCCCAGGTGTGGTATAAGATTGGCTCCAACATCTGGCCTGGCAGTTCAGTCTAGATCTCCTAGCAGGCGTCATAGATCCCGACTTCTGGGGAGACATAAAGGTTCTCCTACAGAACCATGGAGAAATTCCATTTGAGGTACATCGTGGGGACCGAAATGCACAGGGAATTCTTGAAAAGGACAAGTAAACTCATTCACTCTAATCAGACTGGGTATGACCACACATGAGTATATCGGATAATCTTAGGAGACTACACCATGTTATAGATCAGATGCAGGAGGACCCACAGGATATTGCGATTGTCTCGCTGGATGCAGTGAAGGCCTTTGACTCGGTCAAGTGGCCCTGGCTGTTGGCTGCCTTGACGGAGTATGGGGTTGGGCCTACGTACTTGAGATGGGCACAGCTGCTGTACAGTGCGCCCCTGGCCCAGGTTAAGACAGGAGCAATGGTCTCAGATCGTTGGCAGCTTGGGAGGAGCACCAGACAGGGATGCCCGTGGTCCCCGATGCTGTTTATTTTGGCTTTGGAGCCTCTGGCGATATACCTGAGACAGCAATATGGTGAGGTGGGGATCAGTACAAGGGGAGGGCAACATCTGATGTCGCTGTATGCTGATGATATATTGCTATATCTAAGATATCCGAAGGAGAACTTACAATACATATTGGAAGTGATGGAGAGGTACGCGGCGCTGTCAGGCATAACGGTGTACCCTAATAAGTCGTGTCTATTTCCACTAGGCAGATATAGAAGGATACCTCAAGAGAAGCTGCCGGTGCTGCAGATTAAATGGGAGACCAGAACCTTCAGGGATTGATGTATATCAAACAATCGAATTGGAATATAAGCATAACACTGAGAAGGCACTGGCTAACATAGAGATTAGTATGAGGTTCTGGGCTAAGCTCCCCTTGGCCATGATGGGGAGAGTGGCGTTGCTGAAGATGCTAGTGTTGCCAAGATTGCTGCACTTCTTCAGTAACATACCATACATGATATGGTGCTTCTTTGTCAAGCTTCAGAGCATGTGCAGAGGGTTTGTAGGGCACAACACTAGGAACAGGATAGCCTTGTAGAAGCTTCAGAACACATATGACCATGGGGGCATTAGATTTCCCAACTTCGAGGTCTTTTACCTGGCAAGTCAGCTACAATATGTGGCCAGACCCAACATCGGAATCCAGGCTGCTGAGGGCCAGGTGTGGCACATTTTTTTTGAAAGAATGGATATGGGTTCCGAAGCCACAGCAGGACAGGAAGGTGGGATTGTTAGACATGGGATGGAAGATTTGGCAAAGGGCATGTCGGATCATGGGGAACCCGAACCCATGTTCCCCACAAATGCCGCTAGTGGCGTTGAATGGAGTTGACGAGCAGTTGAGGTTGGTAGTCCGCAAACAGTGGGAACCGATCGGAATAGCTACGTTGGGGGATATCTGGCAAGAGGGGAAGGCATTGGAGTTTGACTCACTAATGACAGATACTGTTCTGCGTCGAGGACAATATATAGCCTATACTAGGCTTGTGCAGAAGGTAAAGGATACATGGTGTGAAATAGTGTTGGAGGAACCGCCCGATATGGTCATAGAAACATTCTATGATGTGTTGGATGGTGGTCACGAGGTTTCCCGAATCTATGGACTAATGATTTCAAAGGAGGGGAAGGAGGTGCTCCAGCTACGTAGGGACTGGGAAGAGGAAGCTGGGGAAACTATGAATGACGGGTTGTGGATGAGGGTCCAGAGATACCACAAGAAGGTATCTAGAAACGCATGGCTGCAGCAAATCCAGTTATATATCACACCCGTGCACACTGATGTACCTATATTGCTTCTAGCATGCCCTGCTTATTTCGAATTTAGGTGTTTTAATACCCGTGCACATTGACACCAAAATTATTTCGAATTTAGGTGTTTTAATACCCGTGCACATTGATGTACCTATATTGCTCCTAGCATGCCCTGCTTATTTTGAATTTAGGTGCTCCATTACCTGTGTATACTGATGCATCTTTATTGCTCTTAGTTTGTTCTGTAAATTGTATATCTAGGCACTTCATGGATTGTGCATACTGCTTATGCCGTACGCACACACATACCTATACACTGATATTGATGTACTGCCTCTGAACTTGGACTGCAAACCTCAAACTTAGGTACCCATTGATTGTACACATTGCTGCTCTTACATTACCCTCCAGATGCACCTTCCTAGGGAATTGACTCTAGGTGATCCCTCTAATACCAAAGACACTAACAGCAGCATGCCCCCACTAGCCACAATCCACACTCTCTACATGACAATCCTTGTTCTGAGCACGCTGCTCCTCACCATGGCACCTACTACTTCTGTCAACAGGACTCTGCCATCCGTGTCATCCACCACCTTACCCCTTCCGCATACTATGACACCTCCTAACATGGCTGGCAGATACCACTAGCAACTTCTTATGCAAGCCATGCCCAACCATGGACAGAAATCTTCGCCTTAGAGCAAGACTCGCCAGGTCACTAAACAGATCCCTAGTGTCGAGGACACTAAGCCTGCCCTCAGCCCCCCACTGCAACCCCATGCCTACAAAAACTATTTCAACAAAGCACAGCATACCGAAACTACCACAGGACCCCTCGCCAAACATACTAACCACCATGAGTCCACAAATAAAAGGAGCCTTAATAAATTCCAGATCACTGGTAGCACATGCTACTGAATTATCCGATCTGATCCTGAAAGAGGATTTCGACTTTCTTGCCATTACTGAAACATGGCTTCAGCCTGCTGCAGGCCCCATGATCATGCTAGCAGTCCCTGATGTGTTCTCCATCCTGAGACACGACAGACCCAACTCCAGAGGAGGAGGTGTCGCCTTTATCTACAAATGCGGTCTCGCTATGAGACTTGCTACCCAGATTGATATCCAGTCATGCAAATTACTCTCAGTTAAAGTTCCCCTAAATCACGCCCAAACCCTAAACATCCACCTTATATACCGACCACCAGGTCCACCCGGAACTTTCATGGATGACATCAACTCTATCCTTACCAACAATCTTAAAAATGCCTCACAAGTACTTCTTCTCGGGGATCTGAACATGGGCTTTAATGACCACTCAGACCAGCTTGCTACAACGACAGCTAACACCCTATCAGAACTTGAATTCACCCAAAGATGTAACAGTGCCACACATGAGAAAGGCAGAATACTCGACTGGGTGGCTGACCATAACTGACAGGCCAACATCCTATCCATCTCTCCTCTAACCTGGACGGACCACCACTTTGTACCCTTCATGCTCTCCACTAATAAACCTCCACTGATCATGGCCCCTAGAGCTCCACCCACTCTAACCAGAAATTAAAAAAGCATCACTATAGACAGACTTATCCCGTTAATACTCCCCACTCTCAACTCACTCCATGACAAAACTCACCCGGAGATCTTAGTCGAAGAATATAACAAAATCATAACTTCGTCACTTGACCAGATTGCCCCAGCAAAACTTAGACCTAGCAAGCAGAAAACCCACTTGAACAAATGGTTCACGCCCTTCTTAAAAAACATAAGACTACAAAAAAGAAGTTGCGAGGCTACATGGACGAAACATCCAACCGAAGCCAATAAACTTAAACTCACCAAACTGTCCTCCCTTTACAAAAAGGAAATATGCCTAGCCAAACAAACTTCCTTTGACACACGCATATCTAATGCCAAATCTAACACAAAGGAACTGTTCACCATTCTCAAAGAAATAGAGACTCCGATTGCACCACCCGACACTTGCTCGAAAGATAAAAAATGGTGTGGAGATATTCAATATGCTTTAGCCAACAAAATAGCCACCTTACAAAATAAAATCTCATGCAAAAGAACTAGCCTAATTTTTCCCCCTGATTCCAGCACAACTGGTAAGGCTAGCAGAGATGAATCTACGCGATTTAATTTTACCAAGGTCTCCATCATTGAAGTGGAAAAAACTATCATGTCCCTCAAACCCTCAAATTGTCAGGGCGACCTTTGCCCTGCGCAGCTTATTAAGGATGCTGCCCGCGACCTATCTACATTCATCACTAAACTTATCAATGCATCCTTCTCCACTGGCATTATTCCAACTAACCTCAAACAATCATGGGTACTCCCCCTTTTAAAAAAACCTACCCCTGACCCATCCTCACCCACTAACTATAGACCTATTACTACTGTGCCTTTCCTTCTAAAAATTCTGGATAAGGTAGCATATACTCAAATTCAAAGACACTTAGAACAACAACAACTACTAGGTGCTAGACAGTCAGGCTTCGCCCCCAGCACGGTACGGAAACTGCCCTCATCGATTTGAAGACCCAAATTGACGAGCTCAAAGACAGTGGGAAATCAGCACTACTCCTCCTTTTAGATCTCTCGGCTGCGTTCGATCTAGTCGACCACATCATCCTCTGTAACCATCTAAACACAGCAGCACACCTCTCCAATGAAGCTGTCACCTAGATCAGACCCTTCTTAAATGGCGGAATGATGAGGGTCTTCTCACCACTAGCTGCCACAGATCCCATACCCATTACCTGCGCGGTGCCCCAGGGTTCATGCGTCTCACCCACACTGTACAACATTTTTACCAAGCCCCTCTTCGATGATCTGGACCATCTCGGTATCACCTACACTAACTACGCAGATGATACCCAGATCCTCCTCCCGCTTTCTGGGGATTATGAAAAGGATTTGGCCTTGGTGAACAGAGTGTATATTATCATTCAGGCACGTATGGCCACACATGGTCTATGCCTGAATGATGATAAAACTGAACTCATCATCCTGGGCACGCCACCCAACCTAAACAAAATTACGACCCAGATACGCATCATTCACTATCGATGGTAACATCATAAATGTAGAGCATGAGGTGAAAACACTTGGCGTCTACCTTGACTCCAATCTCTCATTCACTAAACAAATCAACGCTTTAGCATCCTCCACAGCTATATGTGTAAACTGATACGCACGGGTAGGCCATTCCTCTCTGACAGTAGTTGCATTACTCTAGCTAGAGCCCTCATCCTCTCTCGTCTGGACTACTGTAACGCCCTTTATTTAGGATCGCCCAAAGCTACCATTAAAAGAATCCAAATTCTACAAAACAATGCTCTCAGAGCGGCCTTAGGTATATCTAGAAGAGACCATATCTCAGAGACCAGTCAACAGAATAATTGGCTCAACACCCATGACAAAGTCCTTCTAAAAACTCTATCTCTTAATAATGCTACACCTATCTACCTTGCTAAGTGATTTCACAAGCAGACTTCCATTAGACCAGTAAGACACATGAATAAAGATCGCCTCATCATACCGAGCTTCAAAAGATCTACTATCGGAGGTAACAGCTGCCCGGTGCAAGCGTCCAAATTATGGAACACCTTGCCTCCCAGCCTAAGAGCAAACCAAACTTACCACAAGTTTAGAATTAACGCCATCACATGGCTAAAATCCAACAACCAATTTTACTAATCTCATGCTCACCGACTCAACATTCGCTTGATATTCTTTGTATATATTGTAAATAGGCCTGTAAATATGTTCGCCTGTATATAATTCTTACTTCTATGTATCGACATATCTTTGTAACCTATGTAACCAAGCTTCGCATATACCTGTAACTGCTGTGCCCTGTTACCCCCGGGTATGACACGCATTATAAATAATAAACAAACAAACACATAGGGCGTACTTGACCCCCCCAGAGGATTGCTAAATTCAAGAACGCCAGGATACAAACTTGCGCCAAATGTGGCGAGGTGAATGCGGGAATGATACACATGTTCTGGGTGTTCCCTGAGATAAGGAAATTCTGGGGGTAGGGGGTCCACCTCTTATCTGAGAAGGGGATTAAACTAGATGTAGACATGCTCGGTCGGGGGAGACCACGTAAGCTAGCGCATGTTAGCAAACTCAAGGACCTGGCCTACATACTGGCCAGGCATAGAATCGCCATGGGTTGGAAAGCAACTAATAGACCGAGAGTGGATGTATGGTGGCACGATCTTCAGAAATGGGTGGATGCGGAAACAGTGGTATGGAGCGAGGTGGCCAATGGGGGGGGGAGAAGAAGAGACACTTGGAGCCTGGAGGCATTTAGTGGCTACACTGTCGGATTCTATCTCAACTGCTGTCATGAATCACAGAGTGCGCCCCTTTTGGGCTTCTTGTTCCCTGTCACAACGGGCTTACACTCATTAATACTCCCAACATGGCCGTCCAGCGTAATCCCTTCTCGCTCCATGCGCTGGATGTAGCCTTTTCTACTAATAGACCACGCTTTCCGCAGCCCCGCACGTCTCAATGCTATTGCGAAGTAGCGACCAGATGTGTGCTCCGTAGCTCGCGGTTCTTCTCCTTTTTCTAATCCCGCTATCCCTTCTTAGTCCTCCCCCTTCTACTTACCTCCTGGATTCCTGGCTAGTGTGCTTCCACTGCCTCCTGGATTCCTGGATTCGGCGTCCCGGAAACTGAACGCATTCTGGATTCGGAAGAGAATCGGGCAGCCTTCTTCAAGACCCGGTCCATCCGCAAGAAGGCATCGACCAAGGACACCAGTAAAGAACGGACTCAGGTGAGAAGGGGGGAACTCCTTGACAGTTTGAGACGACGCCCGACAAAACTTGATATTGATATGGAGGCTGCCGTGCAAGACCTGATGCGTAGCATGCAGGAATTATCAACCGAGGTACAGAATTTAAAGGCGGAGAACGCCGTTCTCAAACAGTTGGTCCTATCCCGGGATTCTGCCACAAAAGAAAGTGTCTTACTGGGCGGCATCGTGGACAAATACGACGGCTCAGCAAAGACACTTCGTGCATTCCTGGATTCGTGCTTTGTCCACTTTACCTTCAAGCCCTATTACTTTTCGACCCCCAGGGCCAAGGTGGGTTTTATAATCTCTCACCTTTCCGGGAATGCCTTAACTTGGGCTACTCCCCTCGTTAACTCTAGTGAAGCCCTCTTGGACGACTATGATGGGTTTATACAGGCCCTTAAAAACATGTTTGACTGCCCTGAGCAGGTTTACAGTGCCCAGGAACGCCTCTTAGACTTTCAGCAAGGTTTCCAGATATGCTCACTAATGTGACCCGATTTAAACAGTTGGCTAAGGAAGCTGACTGGTCCGCTGAGGCGAGCTTTACCCTGTTCAGGAGAGGATTGAATGAAGAGATTAAGGATGAGCTGGCCAGAGTGGCACGACCAAGCTCGTTCCAGGCACTAATGGATCTTGCCATGCAAATTGACTTCCGTATCCAGGAAAGGAAGATAGAAAAGAAAGGAACCAGGGGAATGTCTCCCAACGCATCATTTGAGAGTACCATCAGAACGGACACCAACCCAAGCCCAGTCACGGAACCAGAGCCCATGCAGATTGGGGCCTTTCGTGGACCCATATCCCCGCAAGAGAGAATGAGAAGAATTCATACGGGCTTGTGCATGTATTGTGCCTCGGATAAGCATTTGGTTAGGGAATGCCCTCTAGCACCCCCTCGGCGTTCGTGAAACGCCAGCTCCCGATCCTAGATGGAGCAGAGCTTCGGGAGAGAAATGTTTGCTCCACATCAATTCCATCCCTGAACTCTCCTGGACAAAACATTTTGGTGACATTACAGGCCTTTCTATCACCCTCCAAGAATAAGACCAATTCCATTTTGGCCCTGGTAGACTGCGGAGCCATGGGGATATTCATTGATCAAGAATGGGTTACTAAACATCGAATTCCGTACGAGACACGAAGCACCATGCAACCTGTGGAAGCTATTGACGGAAGACCCCTCGCATCAGGGCCCATAAGCCTGCAGACCAAAGATATCCAGCTTTCAATAAATCAGGAGCTGATTAGGTTTGACATCATTAAGTCAGCTCATTACCCCATGGTTTTGGCTATGCCCTGGCTACAGAAACTCAATCCATATATCAACTGGACAGCGGGTTCTCTATTCCTAGGCTCAGAGTTTTGCATGTCCCACTGCCTATCCCTGGAACCTCTGTTAACACACTCAAAGGAACCAACAAGGGAACAACAGACATCACTCATGGTGTCTAATGTCATACACGTTCCTGAGGCCTATCAAGGATATGCTGATGTGTTTTCAACTGCCATAGTCCAGGCCTTACCCCCACACAGACCTGAAGACTGAGCAATAGATACAGAACCCTCCGCAGTGATTCCCTTCGGCAGGATGTTCATCCTTTCCGAACCCGAGAAAAAGGCCCTAAGAGAATACCTGGATACCAACCTTGAAAATGGCACCATAAGACCTTCAAAATCTCCTGCTGGTGCTTCCCTATTCTTTGTTCCCAAGAAGGATACCAAGGAACTCAGAACCTGCCTCGATTATCCCGGCCTAAATCAATGCACCCTTAAGGACCGGTACCCGTTACCCTTGATTTCGGACATCCTGGAAGCCGTGAGAGGCGCGGTAACATTCACCAAGTTGGATCCCCGGGGCGCCTATCATTTGATTCGTGTCTGGGAAGGGGACGAATGGAAAACCGACTTTAGAACACCCTTTGGCCATTATGAATATCTAGTCATGCCCTTTGGACTAGCTAATGCCCCGGCAATTTTCCAACGCTTTATGGACAGGGTGTTTTTTGACATGTTGTTTCTCTTCGTCATTGTGTATCTGGATGACATATTGATCTTCTCCAAGGACCCTATACAACATGAAGAGCACGTGAAGGCAGTCTTGCAGAGACTTAGAGAACACAAACTCCTAGCCAAACCCAAAAATGTTTGTTCCATGTAACCTCCGTTCATTACCTAGGATTTATCCTTAGCCCAGAAGGAATCGGTATGGATCCTTCAAAGGTAAAGGCCATACTGACCTGGCCTGCTCCTGCTTCCGTGAAACAAGTTAAATCATTCCTGGGCCTTGCCAATTTCTACCGCAAGTTCATATCTAACTTCTCCGAGATGTTACTCTCCTGAAGAAAGACACTCCCTTCCTCTGGTCTACACCACAAGAAACGGCGTTCCAGCGTCTGAAGACAGAGTTTACACAAGCTCCTATCTTGGCCCAACCCGATACTAGTCGACCCTTCCTAGTAGAAACGGACGCCTCTAATTACGCCATAGGTGCGGTCCTGAAGCAAGAATTAGGAGATAAACTGGAACACCCAATTGCTTATCTTTCACAAACCCTGACTCCTAGTGTAACACACTATTCAGTCCTGGAAAAGGAATTGTTAGCCATCCGTCAAACCTTCACTGAGTGGCGACATTTACTTCTGGGAGCTAAACATCCAGTTCAGGTCCGTACGGACCACCGGAACCTCCAGATTCTACAGTCTTTGGAGTGTAGGAATAGTTCGTCAGGCGTGATGGCCTACTTCTTTGCCCAGTACCAGTTCCACATCACTCATGTTCCAGGATCACAAAACCTAATTGCTGACGCCTTATCTCGACGACCAGACTACGAGCCCATTGAAGACAAGACATATCCTCAGATGTTTTCCTCCAAGATCTTTGTAGCCCAAGCAGTCAACCTCCTTGAAGAAATCCAAGCTCAGACCCAATCCTCTGATCTGTGGAAGGATATATCTAAGAAAAATCAATGGAATCTAAGGGTCCGGGAAGAGTATCTGTTCAAGGACAATGTATTGGTCATCCCTACAAAAAGTCTACAACAAAGAATAATAAATCTCTGTCATGATACCCTACACTCCGGACATCGTGGCATAGCCAATACCCTCCGTCTTATACAAAGGCAATTCTGGTGGCCTAGGATGAGATTCGACGTTCAGCAGTACATTCAATCCTGTATTGTCTGCAGTCAAAATAAACATGATACCAAGAGACCGGCGGGCCTTCTACTGCAACCTACACTGCCAACCAGGCCATGGGAGATTATCGCTACAGACTTCATTGTGGAGCTACCACCTTCCCGTGGATACACTACCATTATGGTTACCATAGACTTGTTCACTCATATGGCTCATTTTACACCCCTGCATAAACTGCCATCTTCCTCTGAACTAGCAGGAATCTTCCTGGAACACATATTCCATTTGCATGGACTCCCTTCCAAGATCATATCGGATAGTGGACCTCAATACATCTCACAATTCTGGAAAAGTCTCTGTCAATGCTTAGGAATCCAACGCGCCCTTTCTTCAGGATATCACCCTCAAACCAACGGAGCCACAGAACGTGTCAATCAAACCCTGGAACAGTGTCTTCGATGCTTTGCCACCAAGGTTCAGGATGACTGGTCCCTCCTGATACCCGTGGCTGAATTCGCCTACAACAATTTTGACCATTCGGCACTTAAGACAAGCCCCTTTTATTGCAGTCAAGGTTTCCATCCATCGGTCCTGCCTTCTGTTCTTCCTCAACCTACACCAGTACCTACAGTTGACTCCTGGATCGAAACCCTTCTCAATATACATAAGGAGGCCAAGGAATTCTTGGAGAAGGCCAGAAAACAGACCAAGAAATATGCAGATTCCAAAAGAAGACCAGGCCCTTCTTATGCAATCGGTGACCAGGTCTGGTTGTCCTCACAATTACTACCCCGACATCTACGGCCGAGTAAATTGGCCCCTCGATACTATGGACCATTTCCCATCAAAGAAGTTATAAATCCCGTTTCTTATCGGATCAAATTGCCAGACACCTGGAAGAAAATACACCTAGTCTTTCACACATCTTTGCTGAAACCCTTCTATCCATCCTCCCGGGAACCCTGCAAACCTCCTCCTATACTGGTCGACAACCAATTGGAATACGAGCTGTCCCGGATTTGTGATTCCAGGTATAGAAGGGGCCAGCTTCAATATCTGGTTGAATGGAAAGGCTATCCCCCTAGTGAAAGAACCTGGGAGCCTATGTCTAACATCAAGGCCCCTCGACTGCTCAGATGATTTCATCTCATTCACCCAGGCAAACCCGGAGGGAAAGGTCTTCGGAGGAGGCATGCTGTCATGAATCACAGAGTGCGCCCCTTTTGGGCTTCTTGGTCCCTGTCACAGCGGGCTTACACTCATTAATACTCCCAACATGGCTGTCCAGCGTAATCCCTTCTCGCTCCATGCGCTGAATGTAGCCTTTTCTACTAATAGACCACGCCTTCTGTGGCTCCGCGCGTCTCAATGCTATTGTGTAGTAGCGACCAGACGTGTGCTCCGTAGCTCGCGGTTCTTCTCCTTTTTCTAATCCCGCTATCCCTTCCTAGTCCTCCCCCTTCTACTTACCTCCTGGATTCCTGGCTAGAGTGCTTCCACTGCCTCCTGGATTCCTGGATTCGGCGTCTCGGAAACTGAACGCATTCTGGATTCAGAAGAGAATCGGGGAGCCTTCTTCAAGACCCGGTCCATCCGCAAGAAGGCATCGACCAAGGACACCAGTAAAGAACGGACTCAGGTGAGAAGGGGGGAACTTCTTGACAACTGCCCTTGATGTAGAAGATTCTCTGGAGGGTGGGGGCAGGGGGACACCCCAAGAGGTGACGACCACAGTAGGTGTTGGAGAGTAAGCTCGGGGGAGGGGTGATGGGTAACAGTGGTTAAACATGATGCGATATATGTTAAGACTGGAATTCACTGTTTGGTTTGTTTTGGTTGTTGTGTTTGTTTGAAAAATCAATACAAAATTGTTAACAAAAAAACCAAAAAAAAACTAAACAAAGTATGTGGGCTCGTACAATCAGGTTTCCACCGCCGCCAATCCAATGAAATGGCTGTGATGATTCAGAGATAATTCCTCCCAAAAACCTGGCCTGGGACCCATCCCATGTGGACAGGGAAAGGCAGACGCTTCCTGACCCAGGGGGTGGTGTTCTGCGGGAGGATCACATGGGGGATGGCCAGACCAGGAGGAATGGGAAAAGATGCTTAATAACTTTCCCCAAGACCCTACAATATTAATGACCTATTGTAAAGTGTGGATTATAGAAGAAAAAGGTAATTTGAACACTGGAGACTTCATCTCCCACAATGCCCAGTGTACTGAGACGAGGAAGATGTATTTGGAAGCACTGGACTACAAGGTGTAGTCTAGTGATGCTAATGACCACACCTGAGAGGGACTGGTGAGTATAATGGGCCCCGTCAGGTACAGGCCATTAGGAGAAGCAGAAGGTTGAGTACTTGTCGAGACTCCAGGTTGCAGTAGCAGCAGAAGTCGATGGGAAGAAGAGACACCAGAGCCACCTCTATTTGTGAAGCGGATGCCAGTTTCGTGAGTGTCTCTACTCCTAATGACCCTGTATGTGGACTTTGTGCGGCGCAAAGCGTTAATCTTAAAAGCTTTCCCTAAAGTAACTTGTACTCCAGTGGCAGCGAGCACCGGCGTGCTTGTGGATCGAGGGAAGCGCCTCTCCCGACCAGCATGTGCCACTGGAAGCAGAAAGAAGAATCTTACCGAACAGCGGTAAGCGCAGGAAGCAGAAGTGGCAGCCGTGTAGCAGACGCATATCTCTCCAGCCCTAAAATCTCTCCACTGGCTCCCGGTTGCTGCAGGGATAAAGTTCAAGACCCTCTGCATCATCTATAAGTCGTTCTGGGGCCTGGGGCCCTGCTACATCCAACTCTCTCTCCCTAACTACCCTCCTCTAGAGCACTTCAGTCTTCTAGCTCCAACTCTCTGCAGATCAGATGCCTTTTCAAGCAGAGAGTGGGTGGTAGATCTCTCTTCTCCGCAGGTGCCTCCGCCTGGAATGGCCTCCCTGCCCCTCTCAGACTTCAGCTGGATCGCCATACGTTCCGGAAGCTTCTCAAGACCCTACCTTTTCTCTTCCTCCTTCCCTCTCCCCCTACCCTGCTAGTGTCCCCCTCTGCATCTTGCCTGTCTGCCTGGTTCCTTCAGATTCTTACAGCGCACTAGGCCTTCCTCGACCAGTCTGCCCCTGCACTTGGTCTCTCCTGACCGTCCCCCAACCTGCACTTGCCCTCCAGGCTCCCTCCACTCCACTGCACTAGCCTGGCTGTGCCTGCACCACTTGAGCCCTTCCAGCCCCATCCTTTGCACTTAGCATATGGACCTTCTTCCCCTGCACGCTCTGCATTCCACTAGCACTGCCCACCTGCCCTCCCCTGGCACTCGCTTAACCCACAAGCCCTTCAGCCCTGACTGGCACTTCCCCCTCCCCCCTCTCCCGCACTTATTTTTATTCATCACAGATTTTTTCATCCCTCCCGCCTGTCTTGTTGCACTGTGTATAGACGCTATCACAGGTTTCCTCCCTTCTCACCTGTCTGTGTTGTTTGTTCGAGTTCTTCAATGAAGTTTTCTTTTGCACAGTTCGGGTCTTGTATAACCCTGTGCGTGGGTCCTCGGGTTCCAGCGTGCGGTTCGTGTCCCGTCTCCAGGGAGCGTTCAGATGTCTGGAAAGAGTCCAGGAAATGTCGAGGAGCGCACTCGGAAGGCGAGTGCGAAAGAGATCCAGGAATGCAAGGTGAGGACAAAAACGGGGAGGATGAAGGAGGAGAAAAATTAGGGGACCGGGAACCAGGAATCAGTGGAAATCGCTGTACGAACTATGGCAGCACACGTCTGACTACTGCAAGCGGTAGTGTTGAGATGCGCAGGGCCGCGGGGGCGTGTCTGCTTTGTAGAACGCAGAGCATACAACGCGGAGACTGGCAAACAGCGTTTCCCCTTCAGCGGCCATGTTGTGAGTACTGCTGAGTTCAATCCCCTATGGGTCAGGGACCACGAAGTCCAGAAGGGACGGGTCCGGTGGTTCATGACAGCATGCCTCCTCCGAAACCCAGTTCCTCTGGGTTTGCCCGGGTGTATAAGGTGGTACCTTCGGAGTAGTCTGGGGGCATTTATGTTTGAGACTGGTTCCCAGGTGCGTTCACTGGGAGGGTACCCCTTCCACTCGACCAGATACTGTAGCTGACCACGTCTGTACCTGGAGTCACATATTCTGGACACTTCGTATTCTAACTGATCATTGACAACCACAGGGGTAGATCTTGGAGCAGTCCGGGAGGACTGGACGTATGGTTTCAACAGAGAAGTGTGAAAACCTGGGTGGATCCTCTTCCAGGATTCTGGTAGTTTGAGTTGGAAGGCCACTGGGTAATGATTTCCTTTATGGAAAAAGGGCCATAGTACCGGGGAGCCAACTTATTTGGTCGTAAGTGTCAAGGCAGTAGTTTCGAGGATATCCAGACCTTATCACCCACTCCATATGAAGGCCCTGGTCTTCTTTTGGAATCTGCATAATGCTTAGTGTTTGTTCGGGCCTTTTCGAGGTGTTCTTTGACTTCTCTGTGTACGTTAATGAGGGTTTCAATCCAGGAGTCAACTGTAGGAACTGGGGTAGGATGTGGGAGTATGGATGGTAGAACCGAAGGGTGGAATCCTTGGCTACAGAAAAAGGGGCTGGTTTTGACATCCGAGTGGTCCGAATTATTGTATGCAAATTCTGCCATGGGTATTAGAAGTGACCAATCGTCCTGGACCTTGGTGGCAAAACAGCAAAGATATTGCTCCAGGGTTTGGTTCACGCGTTCAGTAGCTCCATTGGTCTGTGGATGATAACCTGAGGAGAGGGCACGTTGGATTCCTAGTATACGACATAAGTGTTTCCAGAACTGAGATATGTATTGAGGTCCTCTGTCAGATATGATCTTGGAGGGTAGTCCATGAAGTCGAAATATGTGTTCCAGGAAGATTCCAGCGAGTTCAGAGGAGGATGGTAGTTTATATAAGGGTGTGAAATGAGCCATGTGAGTGAATATATCAATGGTAACCATGATAGTTGTGTATCCCCTGGAAGGTGGTAGTTCCACAATAAAGTCCGTAGCAATGAATTCCCAAGGTCATGTTGGCAGCGCTGGTTGGAGCAGGAGACCCGCCAGTTTCTTGTTATCATGCTTATTTTGAGTGCAGTCTGCACAGGTTTGGACTTAAAGCTGGACGTCATCTTTCATTTTCGGCCACCAAAACTGTCTTTGTATTAAATGAAGAGTGTTGGTGATGCCACGGTGTCCTGAATGAAGGGTATCATGACATAGGCTTGTGATCCTTTTTCGCGGTCTCTGCGTGGGGATGACCAGACCATTATCCTTGAACAAATATCCGTCCTTTGTTTTGAGATTCCATCGATTCTTCCCAGTAAACTCCTTCCAGATTCCAAAGGACTGGGTTTGAATCTGAATGTCTTCCAGGAGACTGATTGCTTGGGCAACAAATATTGTGTGGGGAAACATCTTTGGGAAGGATCGGTCTTCAAGAATTTCGTAGTCAGGACACTGGGATAAGGCGTCAGCAATTATATTGTGTGTTCCAGGAACATGATGGATTTGAAACTGGTACTGGGCAAAGAAGAAGGCCCAATGGGCTTGACGACTGTTCCTACATTCCAGGGATTGCAGAACTTGAAGATTCTGATGGTCCGTGCAGACCTGAACAGGATGTTTCGCTTCCAGGAGTAGATGACGCCAATCTGTTAAGGCTTGACGGATGGCTAATAGTTCCTTTTTCAGAACAGAATAGTGGGTTTCGCTAGGAGTCAGGGTGCGCAAACTATAGGCAATGGGGTGTTCTAATTTGTCATCAAATTCCTGTTTTAGGACTGCCCCGATGGCGTAGTTAGAGGCATCCGTTTCCACTAGGAAGGGTCGATCAATGTCAGGTTGAGCCAAGCTGGGGGCTTGTGTAAAGTCCGACTTCAATCGTTGAAACGCCTCATCTTGGACTGCTGTCCAGTGAAAGGGAGTATCCTTCTTCAACAATGTAATGATCGGTTGTACTATCTCCGAAAAGGAAGGTATGAATTTTTGGTAGAAGTTGGCAAGCCCCAGGAAGGATTGAATCTGTTTCAAAGAAGTTGGAACCGGCCAGGATAGAATGGAGTCTACTTTCGAGCAGTCCATTCCAATTCCTTCTGGGCTAAGGACAAATCCGAGATAGTGAACAGCAGACACATGGAAAAGGCATTTCTTGGGTTTAGCCAGGAGCTTATGTTCACGTTGACGCTGTAAGACTGCTTTAACATGTTCTTCATGCTTCAGATGGTCCTAGGAGTATATCGGTATATCGTCCAGGTAAACTATCACGAAGAGGAACAACATATCAGAGAACACCCGGTCCATAAAACGTTGGAAGACCCCTGGGGCATTGGCGAGTCCGAAGGGCATAACCAAGTATTCAAAATGACCAAAGGGTGTTCTAAAGGCTGTTTTCCATTCGTCACCCTCCTTTATACGGATCAGATGGTAAGCACCTCTGAGATCTAATTTCATGAACACTACAGCTCCTCTCACCGCTTCCAGGATATCCGAGATCAAGGGCAATGGGTAGCGGTCCTTGAGGGTGCATTGATTAAGGTGACCCTTCAATCCTCGGCTTTCCAACTGGGCTGGCCCCAGACCTTCTAACTTTATCTTCTTGAATCGCCCCAACCTCTTTTGAACATTCTGCAAAGACTTTCAGTGCATTTTAAACCGTGTGATCCTGGGCACATTTCGCTTTGCTCCATTTAAAGTGGGCCTGGCCTATGAACATTGGCTCTACAGTGTATACTGCCTTTATTCCCTTGCTGAGAACTCCTAAAAGTGTTGGGACCTGTTTTATTTCTATGCTCTGCCTTTTTCTCTCCCTTTAAATTAACTATTGCAGTGCCATCTAGGTTACGCGCTCACATCTGTTTTAACAAATCAGATGGGCAAACTGAAGAAAGGGAGGTCAGGCAGGACACAGTACCTTAAAGAGAGAGGAAGCTCAAGCGGTGGCAGTTGTTCCTGGCAGTGGTTGCAGTTTGTTGTTTCGACCAGGGGAAGACAGGATCTCGTTGAGGAGGAAACGTGGAGTCAATGCACTGCACAGGGATGCAACCAGCCGTGGAGTTCGTCGGTAAAAGGTGCGTTCCTTTTATTCGCGGTAAAATGGTGAAGCTTGGCTATCCGGCCGCCGGGGTGCTTGGCACGGGTGATTCTACCAAGAGACGTCTTTGGCAGGCGAAAAGGGGCGAACTGGTTGGTCCCACCAGCTCAGAGGAAGAAGACTCGTCCAGCAGAAGATCTTCTCTTGTCATTGGGAAAGTGGTGAGTTTGTTGCAGCAGGGCTCCACCGGTGGTGTCGTCGTTGCAGATGGCTCAGCTTCTTCCCTCTTCAGATTCTTAGGTCCTGTGGCGACTTCTGAAGTTCCAATCCCAAAGGCCCTGCTTTTATGCAGAAAAACCCCCATTCAACAGACTAGCTGTCACTCACACATGCTAAGTGGAGAGCCGAGCGGCTCACCACTGGGCCAATCAGATTAGAGTGCGACTTGAGTTGCTAAGGTAACGCAGTCCAGGGTGCCAATTCCCCTCTCCACACATCCTGTGGAACCCAGACAGAGTGGCACCATTTGGAGGGCTTCTGTGGAGAAGCCCGCCAAAAAGTGGAACAAAGGGCTCGACCTTGGTCAGAGTTACAGAGACGGACACGAATGCCATTTTAGAAAAGAGTTCTGTCAAAAAGACCCAACCGTTGGTTTAATATTACATAAATAAACCGGCGGTATCTTTAACATTGCACCAAAAAGTGGTGCGTTTAAAATCAATGGGAAAATCCCATAGAGATTATTCCGGTGGAATATTTTGCGTGGTAACCACTGCCACCAGACAGAAACTCGACAAGGGGGGACTGGACAGTGCCCCCTTGAAAACAGACCCAGGGGTAATATAATTAACCCCTTCCAGTACTTCCACAATATGATGGTTTGTACTGGTTCTGTCCACAATTTAGGACTAGTAAAGTCAATGGTGACTTTACATGCCCTTGGAGAGAGTAGTCAGTCCCAGGGTATGGCGTCTATGTTTGGGGGTCACTATGACACCCCTGTGTTACTGCACTGAGGGTGCTGTGTAACACATACACAAAAAATAGATGATACCCTATGGAGTAAAAAGAAAACCCCATAGCCCATAAGCACATACAAAGTCAAAGACATACCTCAAATCATGCCTAAGAGTGGAGGAAAAGAGTCTCACTCTTAGCAGGAGAAAAAAACAAACCCCAAAAATCCAGCAAAGCTGCTGGGGGACTCACTAGGTTTGGGAAATTAGTCTTATAAGAGAATTCTCCCTAACAGCGGGCGCGTGTCTGCTTCGTAGAACGCAGAGCATACAACGCGGAGATTGGCAAACAGCGTTTCACGCTCAGCGGCCATGTTGGGAGTACTGCTGAGTTCAGTCCCCTATGGGTCAGGGACCACGAAGTCCAGAAGAGACGCGTCCGGTGGTTCATGACAGACGCATTATAAATACCCAGGTCAGTATTGTGATTGCACAGGTCAAAGTAACTACCATTGCCAAAGCCAAGTGAGGGCAATATTAAAAGAAATGAACAACAATCAACATTACCAAAAACACGAGCAGCAAGGTAATACGACTCAATATTGCCACGCCAAGAAAGGGAAATTAACATGCAGGCCAATTGAAACCTCAATTGCAAAAGAGAGGAAAAAGCAATAGTTGTTAAAGATCCAAGCAAGCATTGTCTAAGCCACAGAAGAGCAATTGTGAGACAAAGCCATTATCAGCATTTAGTTGATGTAAATGGAGAAAACAAAATTGGTAGATTAGATACCCTCCTAAGAAAAAGCATTCAGGAGGAGAGGAACGTAATCTGCATTGCAAGTGGCAATGGCAAGGGGGAACAAACAGCACTAATGTGTTTCATGTTTTCCCAGAAGAAGTAGTCTATACTGAAGTTGTTGATACAGATGTTGAAAGTCAAAAGACTTTGCTAAGTTGTTTGAAGTGAACTTTACCACAGAAGTAGTTGTAGTAGTGTTGTAAGGTTTTTTAGTCCTGGCAGGCGAGTATACCAGTGCAGGGACCCTGTAGTGGTAGACCTGACGGGTGGGTGGACCAGGTAGAAGTCATTAAAGTACTGTGGTGTGGTTAAACATTTGGAAGAAGAAGAAGTGGCAAGACCACCAAAGTATTTTGTTAACTGTTGTGGAAGCAGCCTGGCAATTCATTTATGTTGCTAAAGATGAACTGTGGAAATATTTATGTTGCATAAGAAGAAGTTGTGTTGACCTCTTTGCTACAAGTGGCGAGACAAAGAGTTGTAATTTCTTTTGAACTGTTAGAAAGTCCAAGTAAGATTTTTTGGTAGCTGGAAGAACATTATCACCAGAACTTTGTTGTAGAATGGGACTTTCCTCATTTTTAACTGTTGATACAAATTCGTGCTTTTAATCTGGGGAAGGGGATCTCACCCAGGTTACAAGGAGAAGCAGTAACAAGATTTATTTTGGACATTACTCTTATTTATATTATATTTGAATTGCCATATATTCCCTTCATATTATTATGTATGTATAGGTGTGAGGGACAGATTACCTTTGTTAGAGTGTTTAGTTGGATAGGCCGGGAAATCCTCTTCAGGCTATGGATAGTGAGGCGTTTATCAAACCCTTTTAAGTTAATAAAATAGCATCTTATGAAAAACCTTTACAAAGTTGTCCGCCTCACATTTCTGACCCTTCACATGGCCCAGACCCTTTTCTCTAATTTCCTCACCCTTGCCCAAACCCAAAATAACTTCTGCTGCCTCATCAGCCTTTCCACCTGCCTCTGACACTATGGGTAACCCCTTTCTCCTTCTGGTTGTCTCCAAACTCAGAAGAATCCATACAATTGCACTAATCTCTATTGCATTTGCTATCTCCTTGACCACAGAGTACTATGCTCTCATGCCACCCATCTCCCAGTGGGTGCCCCCTCTTACCTCCAACCCCTACACTACCCTTTGGACACCCACCACCCCACATAGAGCTTTGCTTCCTTTGGGTTTTCCTATCACCTTTACTCTATGTTTCTGTTTATTGATTTTATATAGCGCTTTACACCAAAGGCTTTACAGAATAACAACAGGTAAAGTAATGAATGAAGCATAATTTACAAACATGAAACAAACCAGTTATACAGTATTTAGAACAATTTACACAGAAGAGTAAGGGAGAAGGAGGGAGGGGAGAGGGGAGGGACCCCGGGTGACCTCAAACGCACTAAGGTGGTTACAGTATCCAAATTGGGGTCATCGGGAGGAGGGAGAAAGGGGGTGGGGAAGGGAAGGGGGGCAGGGGTGTGAGGGGGAGAGAGGTAGGGAAGCAGAGTCAGGGGGGGAGTGGAGAAGAAGGGATTTCAGGGAGGAGCGGAAATATCGGTAGGTAGGGGTGGAGCGGACAGAGAGAGGTAGGGAGTTCCAGTGGAGGGGGGGCAAGAGTTGGAAGGAGCGGAATGGTGAGGAGGCACAAGGGCTGGGGGTACAGTGAGAAGGTGGAGATCAGCTGAGCGGAGAGAGCGGGAGGGAGAGTAAAATGAGAGGAGGGAGGAAAGTTGGGGGGGCGAGGTCGTGGAGAGATTTGTAGACAAGGCAGAGGAATTGAAAGTTCAATTGTGAGAAGAAGGGGAGTCAGCCGAGGTGAGAGAGTGAGGAAGAGATAGAGTCTCGAGGGCCAAGAAGATAGAGTGCGGATAGAGGAGTGGTAGATGGATTTTAGGGGAGTCAGGTGAGAGACAGGGAGTCCAAAGAGAAGAGAGGAGCAGTAGAAGAGAGGGGAGAAAATAAGGGAGGAGATTAGGAGTTTAGAAGCGTGAAAGGTGAGGGAGGAGCGGATCTTACGAATGTTGAAGAGGTGGTGCTGACATGCACGAGAGGTTAGGGAGATGTGGTTGGAAAAGGAGAGAGAGGAGTCATTATGGAGGCCAACGTTGCGGGTGTGGGTTGAGATGGGGAGATTAGAAGGGGGAAAGTGGATGAAGGGGGAGGGGGAGGTGAGAGAGTGTTGGGAGGGAAGAAAAGCACTTCAGTCTTGTCAGTGTTTAGGGAAAGAAAATGGGATGACATCCAATTTTGTATGGCCGTAAGGCAGGAAGAGAGAGTGTGGTGGAGGTCAGAGGTGAAGGAAAAGGAGGAGAGAAAGAGTTGGGTTTTGTCCGCGTAGAAGTGGTGGGAGATGCCGAAAGAAGAGATGACGGCGGCGAGAATGGGGGTATAGAGAAAGAAAAGGGAAGGTCCGAGTACAGAGCCCTGGGGAACGCCATAGTTCAGGGGGAAGTTGGAGGAGGTGCAGCCGCCCCAGAAGACAGTAAAGGATCAGTTGGAGAGGTAAGAGAAGAGCCAGTAGTGGACAGAGCCTTTGAAGCCGATGGCACTTTCTTTTTTTCATTATAAGAGTAAGGACAATATTTAAAAAACATACAATTAAGGTTTGAAGCATATAAAATATAAGTACTAGCTACAATTGCCACCCACTCAGAGTGGTCAGTTTTGTACAAATGCAAATCTTTATATATAAAAGCTTAGGTATGTCTCCGTACTCAGCTGATGCAATTTGTCAGTGTTAGGTTGCCCTCTGCTTTCCAAATGGCAAAGGACACCCATTTCAACAACAGCTATCATTACAACAAACAGAATGAGCAGGGTTCTAAGCGGTCACCTTCACCTACTACTATCAAAAACATACATAATCATTTCAAGTTACTTCTTTACATCCGCACTTTTCTTTACACAGGTCACGGTGGTTCCAGTGTTAAGGAAAAGTTAATCATCAATAATTACACCCACCTGAAGGCCCTTGCTCTGCCCCACAGGGATAAAAGGCAGAGCACAAGAGCACACTACGAGCAAGGCCGAACGCATGGGGAAGCAGCTATTCCGGACCGGCAGTTCATATGGAGGAGAAAGGCAGCGTGACCTGAAAGGACGACGAGGAGAGAATTGCCCTTGCCCTTTTCAACTCAGACACGCAAAGCCTCTGAAAGAGAAATCATTAGACCGGGGCGTCCAGCTGTCATGCTATCCTAGTGATGTTGTGTCAAAACAAAATGGCTTATACTAAAAAACCTATTACCAAATCCTTACTCTATATAACAAAAGGGTGTGGGACAATGATATGCATAACAAACGAGTGTCTTACAAACTAAAATGCTCAAAAGGGTTTCGATAGTTCAGGACTGCTGAACTAGTATTCCCTTCCCCTCGTTAAATCATGGGACAAGGCGAAACAGTGGCATGACATGTCCTTCCTAGCCAACCGTACGATGAGAGTGTTCTCACCTTCAGCCTCCACAGACCCAATCCATATCACCTGTGGTGTTCCACAGGGATCATGTGTCTCCCGACAATGTATAATATCTTTACCAAGCCACTCTTTGACAAATTGGACAGACCGGGTATCACCTCCACAAATTATGCAGACGATACCCAGACCCTGATACCCCTTTCGTGCAATTTTGATGTGGACACGGCCTTGGTAAACAAGATATAGCTCATCATTCAGGCATGGATGGCATCACATGGCCGCTGCATGAACGATGACAAAACGGAGATCCTGATTCAGGACTCGGACACCAACCTAAAAAAACATAGCCCCAGCTATGCCTCATTTAATATGGATGGCAATATAAATAAAACAGTAACTGAGGTAAAAACACTAGGTTTCTACCTCGACACCAGATTATCACTAAAAAAACAAGTTAGTGCCATGGCATCCTCAACAGCCTATACTTGCAAACTTATAAGGGCTTGCAGACCCTTCCTCTCCAAAACTAGCTGTATCAGACTCGCTAATGCTCTAATAATGTCTAAATTAGAATTGTGTAATGCTCAATACGTAGGGGCCAACAAAAAAACATCTTAGATAAAATGCAAATACTACAAAATAATGGGGTTTCAAGGGGTTTGGTGTTAGGTGTTGGGACAGCCGGTCCCCTGCACATGTTTAGTTAGTGGTTGTGGTTTTGCCTGCAGCTTGGCACATGGTTTGTCTGGGAACCAAACTCCAGGATTCCTGAGTGGTTTGGTACTTGGTGGGGTGACAAAGCCTTGTTTGGTGTGGGCGCTGGCAGTTTTTGGTGGTCCAATATTTGGTACTCTTGATACTTGTTGAAAATTGACAGTTCAGTCTTGAATTGTTGTACATGGTGTGTTTTTAATGTTCTGATACAGCATGACAATTGTGGCATCTTGTGCCATAAGAGGTGAAACAAAAAGCTGACACGCGTTTCGACCGTAGTCTTTATCAAGGCAAAAAAGGAGGTCCAGCAAGCTCGTGGTGGAGCAGACAGACAGGTCACCCTATGTAGGGTGCTTTGTTGAGGCTTGTTAACCTCATCTGTGACTGGTTGAAGTGTCCGATCTGTATGGCTCCAGCACTGGAAACATACAGATGAGGTTAACAAGCCTCAACCCAGATGAGGTTAACAAGCCTCAACCCAGCACCCGACATATGGTGACCTGCCTACCTGCTCCACCACAAGCCTGCTGGACCACCTTTTTTGCCTTGATAAAGACTATGGTTGAAACACGTGTCGGCTTTTTGTTTCCCTCCGTTGGGTTCACACTTGCCTTTGCAACTTCATCACAATGCGTTAGTTTACAATTGTACACTTTTTTTCCTACTTGTCAAAGACATTCGATTGTACGAGAATTTTGCTTGCACCTTCGTATGACCACTTTGACTTTCTTTTACTTTGGTTGCCCTCTCCTAAGGCCTTCTGGTATTTCCAGTCTTTCCAATTATCTTAGTTCTATCTAACAGTTTCTCTCTGGGTGCTGAGCCTTTCGCGAAGGTAATGCTCAATTACTGCACCACTCCGTTATTCTTAGCATATGTCAGTCTTAAACACATTCGCAATGTTGCAGGCTTTCCTTGCGGGTTTCCCTGCCATGCGCAGCTTCTGCATTCATTGTTCTGGTTACAATGTACTTTTGCTCATGCTTTCATGAAACCCTGCAAGCCTCATCATATGCTTTGATATCTTTCACTCGATAACGCCAACCGGTCTCACAGTTCACTCACCAGTATCGCTCGATACCATTCGTCCAGTGTTTCCTTGAAGCCAAGACTATCGGCACAGCACGGCTGGCTTTCTCCCAACTCCGTTATTCACCTGAAAGAGGACCTGCCTTCACCTTGTGCATTAACAAATAGGTTTCCTTTGACATGTCTGCCCAACATTCACTCTGCAGCTGGCCAGACCACGACCCTTCTCTCGCCTCTTGGTCCCTTCTGCTCTACTTCCAGGGTCGCTCCAATTTCACAGTATCTGTTCTCATGCCGCTTTGCTGGTTCTGGTCACATTGCTCGCCTTTCTCGCCTTGCCTCTTAGGTGCTCTCATGCTCTGCCTTTTATCCCTGTGGGGGAAGGAAACAGGATTCAGGTGCGAGTCATCAGGATTGAGTGCCCGACTCTGCTTGACCCTGATATTGGGACGTGTCGAAAAGATTGGTTGTGTGTGAGTTTGTCTTTCTCTGAAGCACTTTGTCCGTGCAGCAGAGTGTGTGAAGGAAAGGGGCAGATAGATATGGTTCCTAGACAGTGTATAGAATGAGGGTTGTTCTACAGGGAAATTCAGTGCAGGGATACCGCCTCTCTCCTCCGGGTGCCCCACTCCCCAGGGACCCTCCATCCAGGTGATCTTCCCGCACTGGTCCACCCCAGGGGTCTGGATCCAATAGCGATGGCCGTGCTCCGGCCACCTGGATGACAGATCCCAAGGGACTAGTCGGTGAGACACCCTTTGGTTGCTCACACAACACATCAAGCATTTCGCAGAGACTTTTGAGTGGGCTATTTCCTTTCGCCGGACCACTCCGTTACTCTGTATCACTGGCTTCCCAGTTATCAGTAACCTAAAAGTTCACTACTGGTTTGCTTTCTTTCGCGTCTCACCAGCATGCGTGCAGGCTTCAATTATGAGATACACTGTTACAGCTTCAATCTGTCCTTGCCACAAACCAGCCATTTATGTCTTTCGCTAACTCACCGGTTGTGTGCATTCCTTTCTTGTCTTGGCGGCTTTGATTTATGAATCAAGGTTGATACCACAGGCTTGGCCCCGCCTCCCCAACTTTGTCGTCCACACGGGAGGGTCACTGGTGTCCTTGTAATACAATGCAGATTTCTTCTTGTCTGGGATTTGGCTCTCTCCATGTATCCTTCACGGTTTCCCAGAGGCAACAACTTCCTGCAGGGATCTTCAGGGTTTCCCTACCCTTCGCTCTGGTCCCTCGATCGGTCGTACTGCTCAAGTGGGTTCACCTTTGCCACCGGAAGATCTACTCCTTCTCGTGTCTCACCTTGCTTAGAGTGTGTCTCTATGTTCTGCCTTTTATCTGTGTGGGGTGAGCTAATGAGTATCAGATGTATGTGATTACGGTCAAGTGCCTGACTTTGCCTGACCTGATTAACGGACATGTCCAATGGGATATATAAGTGTTAGCCTCTTTACTCTCAGTTGTCCTCTTCCTCTGCCCATTGTTTGTTTAGAAAGAGGGTGGGGGAAGTTGGAACATTGGAAAATCCTACAAAATAGTATAGGGTATGAGCACCGGAAAGGGGGGAATCACCATCGGTTGCCTCAGCCCCACTTCCCGAAGATCTCCCACCCAGGTGATCCTCAAGCACTGGTCCACCCCCAGGGTTTGGATCCAAAGGCGTTGGCCATGCCCTGGCCACCGGAGAGAGAGAGAGAGATCCCTGGGGACACCCTTTGGTTTATCACACTTGTTACCGGAAAGACCAGACCGAAATCCTTGAGTGTGGGGGGCTGCGCGCCTCAGATTGGCACCACAAGCAACATGCTCTGTGGCTCTGCCCTTCTATGAAGGCACACGGCCATCGCCATTATCAGATGCACTGCAGCGGCAGAGGGGCAAGCATGATACCCGTGGGCTGGCCCCGTATTCGGGGTCTCTACTTCTGCCTCTGCATCACTGAGGCTGTCCTTCGGCATGCAGAGCAGATTACATTTGGAGCCTTCAGATTGACGAAGCTGGGGGCTCAGTTATCTAATCTACTCTGTGTGCTCTAGCACGCAGAGCAGATTACATTACTGAGCCCACTGGTTCGCCATAGACAGGTATCCCTGACAAAGCTGAGAGCTTGGTGATCTAATTTGCTCTGTGCGCTGTAGCACGCAGAGCAGATTAGATCATTTGCCTTTTCCAGAATTGGATTCTGGTATTTGTAGTCTGCGTCCCATGGCAGTCAAGATGGAGGGAGTGGCTAATGTCACAATTGTCTACGTTTTACCTAACATATTTGCATAAAATATATTTGTATGAGTACCTTACTATGGTTTATGTATTTTTCAAGCCATCTTTATAAAGCAGAGTATTGTAACGGGGGTGAGGAGGGGAGATGAGAGGGCAAGTGAGTTATAATGTGATAGCCGACGAGAGAAGGCCAGGAGAAAAGGCCTCCTGTGCTCTTTGCAGCTCCGCTGCGAGCACATCTTCGCCCACGCCAGCTGGATGCTGGATTAGCTGTTTTGTTCTCATTTGGAACAACCGTGTGTTCCAAGGAAATCCCCGCCGCGTGTGCCTTCCGGAGAAGCCCTAAAATGGATGGCGTTGTTATGGAAGCATCCACAACAACAACTGGTGCCGAAATTTCACCACTGCAGGCTGACGAGAGAAAGACAGGTGAAAAGGCCTCATGTGCTCTTTGCAGCTCTGCTACGAGCATGTCTTCACCCGTGCCAGCTGGATGCTGGATCGGCTGTTTTGTTCTCATTTGGAACATCCGTGTGTTACAAGGAAATCCCTGCCACGTGTGCCGTCCGGAAAAGCCCTAAAATGGATGCTGTTGTCATAGAAGCGTACACAACAACAACTGGTGCTGTGCATTTCATTGCCGTAGGCCCAGGTTCCTATTTGTTGTGTCCGCCTGCCCGCCCCTCCCCTCCTGCTTTAAATGGAGGGGAAGAGGACCGAGAGGCAAAGCCGACGAGAGAAGACCCAAAAACACTCGCAACAGCCTATGATGTTGCCATCGAAACAGCTATGTACTCCATTGCCCCTCTCAAACCCGCAAGTCCAAACCCACCACCCACTCCAACTCCTGGTTCCCCCCGGACCTCCTCATACTCTGCAACGAAAAATAAGGCTGCACTTACACAGGCACTCTGACAAAGATAAAATGATCTTTAAAGCCCACTCCACTAAATTCACAAATGCAATCACCCAAGCAAAGGCCAAATCTTTTGAATCCAGAATCTCTGAAGCCAATCTAACACAGGAAATCTTCGTCATCTTTAGGGAGCTAGAGACACCCACTCCCGCCCCCCAGAATTTCACCAAAGACAAATGCTGGTGTGATGAAATACTAAATACAAACGGCCATGCAAACCAAATTGAGGCTTCTCACAACAAAATACTGTCCCACCACCAGTCCCGGACCCCCCCAACCTTCTTCCTTCAAATCCATTCAGGAAAAAGACATCATCAATATAATGAAGAACATCAAGCCCTCTAACTGCAAGGGTGATGCATGCCCAGCCTCCATTATCCAAAACTGCACTGAAGCGCTAGCTCCCTTCCTGACAGCCTTTGTTACTGCCTTCTTTGCCACAGGGAAAGTCCCCGCCTCCCTCAAGAAATCTTGGGACCGCCCTCTCTTAAAAAACCCAACTCTCGATCCCACCTCCCCCAATAAGTATAGACCTATCACCACTGTCCCATTCCTCCTCAAAATACTGGACAAAGCAGTGAAGAGAACAAACTGCTGGGACTCCGCCAATGTGGTTTCCGCCCCAGACACGGGACTGAAACCGCCCTACTTGACCTGAAAAACCAGATGGACGATGCCAGAGATATGGGCAAACCAGCACTTCTCCTACTTCTTGACCTATCCGCGGCCTTCGACCTCGTAGATCCTGACGTACTATGCCACCACCTCTCCTCCACTGCCAAATTCTCCCCGGACACCACAGCATGGATCACCTCCTTCTTACAAGACAGAACCATGCAAGTATTCTCTGACTTAGCCTCAGCCTCACCAACAAATCATACTCTGTGGTGTGCCTGTTAGGGAGAATTCTCTTATAAGGCTAATTTCCCAAACCTAGTGAGTCCCCCAGCAGCTTTGCTGGATTTTTGGGGTTTGTTTTTTTCTCCTGCTAAGAGTGCGACTCTTTTCCTCCCACTCTTAGGCATGATTTGAGGTATGTCTTTGACTTTTTGTGTGCTTATGGGCTATGAGGTTTTTTACTCCATAGGGTACCATCTGTTTTTGTGTATGTGTTACACAGCACCCTCAGTGCAGTAACACAGGGGTGTCATAGTGACCCCCAAACATAGACTCCAACCCTGGGACTGACTACTGTCTCCCAGGGCATGTAAAGTCACCATTGACTTTACTAGTCCAAAATTGTGAACAGAACCAGTACAAACCATCATATTGTGGAAGTAATGGAAAGGGTTAATTCGATTGCCCCTGGGTCTGTTTCAAAGGGGGTACTGTTCAGTCCCCCCTTGTCGAGTTTCTGGCTGGTGGCAGTGGTTACCACGCAAAATATTCCACCGGAATATTTCCTATGGGATTTTCCCATTGACTTTAAACGCATCACTTTTTGGTGCAATGTTAAAGATACCGCTGGTTTATTTATTTAATATAAAATCATCGGTTGGGTCTTTTTGCCAGAAATCTTTTCTAAAATGACGTTTGTGTCCGTCTCTGTAATTCCAACCAGGGTCGGGCCCTTTGTTCCACTTTTTGGCGGGCTTCTCCACAGAAGCCCTCCAGCTGGTGCCACTCTGTCTGGGTTCCACAGGATGTGTGGGTGGGGGAATGGGAACCCTGGACTGTGTTGCCTTAGCAACTCAAGGCGCACTCTGTTCTGATTGGCCCAGTGGTGCGCCGCCTGGCTCACCACTTAGCATGTATGAGTGACACCTAGGCTGTTGACTGGCGGGTTTTCTGCATAAAAGCAGGGCTTTTGGGACTGGAACTTCAGAAGTCGCCACAGGACCTAAGAAATCCGAGGAGGGGAGAAGCACAGCCATCTGCAACGACACCAAAGGTGGAGCCCTGCTGCAACGACCTCACCACTTTCCGGACGACAAGAGAAGGTCTTCTGCTGAAAGAGTCTTCTTCCTCTGAGCTGGTGGGATCAACCAGTTCGCCATTTCACTTTCCAGGACGTCTCTTGGTCGAATCGCCCGTGCCAAGCACCTCAGCGGCCGGATAGCCAAGCTTCACCACTGTGACCGCGAATAAAAGGAACGCACCTTTTAACCGATGAACGCTGCTGCTGGTCTCTTCCCTGGGCAGTGCAATGACTCCAAGTTTCCTCCTTGATGAGATCTTCTCTTCCCCTGGTCGAAACCACAAACTGCACCCACTGCCAGGTACAACTGCCACCGCTGGAGCTTCCTCAACTTTAACGGTAATGTGTTTCACCTGGCCTCCCTTTCTACAGTTTGCTAAAGGTGACCCTTAAATCCTTGGCTTTCCAACTGGGTTGGCCCCCAGACCTTCTAACTTTACCTTCTGAATCAACCCAACCTCTTTTGAACATTTTTACAAAGACTTGAATGCATTTCTAAATTGTGTGATCTTGGGCACATTTCACCTTGCTCCATTTAAAGTGGGCCTGGCCTATGAACTTTGGCTCTATAGTAGACTCTGCCTTCACTAACTTGTTTTGGTCTTATAAAAGTGTTGGGAACTGTTTTATTTTTATGACCTGCCTTTTTCTCTCCCTTTTACTTAATTATTGGGAGTGCCATCTAAGTTACGCGCTTGCATCTGTTTTGACAAATAGTGGTGTTTTGACTTAGACTTGCCTAATATTTCTTAAGGGAGGTGCGTATACTTTTCTGACTGTGTTTGAACTTGCTTTGATTTATAGTGCTAGTGTATTCCTTTAAGTGTGTGTTAAATAAATAATTATATACTTTTGATACAAAGCTCTGGTCAGTGTTTGCTTGCTCTACTGTGTTTTTAGCTCTATTGTGTATCCTCTGTATACTGCCCTACTCTTCTTGAGAGAAGTCTGACTGCTCAGCCACAGCTACCAGGTAGTGGTACAGACTGCTACCAATTGGGTTTACTGCTTACTCCTGTAGTCTTAATCTTCTTTCAGTGTTCCCCAATGGAACTGCACAGGATTCGGCCTAACAGTGCCCCAAGGCTCCTGCCTCTTCCCCCACCCTCTACAACATCTTCACACGACCCCTCTTCCTCATCCTCAACGCTATGGGCATTTCCTACACCAACTACGCCGATGACACCCAGATCCTCCTCACCCTCACTGGTAACTATGACACTGACTCCCTGACCCTCAACAACACCATCCAAGCCTGGATGGCAGACAATGGACTATGCCTCAACTTCGACAAGACTGAACTCCTCCTGGTCGGTTGCCCCGACACGCTAAAAAATCTAGACTCCCAATTCCGTCACTTCACCATCAACGCCATCAAAATACCTGTCTCAGAATCAGTCAAAACTCTTGGAGTCTACCTGGATTCTAGCCTATCCATGGATAGACAAGTCAACGCAATAGCCTCCGCAGCTGCATATCATGCTAAACTAATCAACGCCGTCAGACCCTTTCTCTCCAAAGAGAACTGCACAAACATAGCCAGAGCCATCACTGGCTCCAGGCTAGACTACTGCAACATACTCTTTCTAGGAACATCCAATAAAAACCTAGAGAGACTACAAGTAATACAGAACAACGCTCTCCGGGCAGCCCAAGGCATTGCTAAAAGAGAACACATCTCGGAGGCCAGAAAACTAGCCCACTGGCTCCCAATAAAGGAAAGGATCATCTTCAAAGCTCTGACACTGACCCACAAGTGCATCCATGTCACTGCTGCTGCCTACCTCTCACAACCCCGTCTCCTCTACAAGGCTAACCAGATCACCGTATACCAACATGCTCTCTGTGCCACTAGTAAAAAGAGCCAGAGCGGGCGGATCCAGCTTCCCATATCTCGCATCCACTCACTGGAATGCCCTACCTCCCACAATCCGAGGTGAGGCCTCCCTCAGCGCCTTCCGCAAAGCTATGAAAACCATCCTCTTCATATAAGGTCCTTCGCAACAGCATGAATACTTAACACATGACCCACTGCATAAACTGTAATGTAATGACCAAGTGCAATGTCTATAACAGTGTGATGTTTTGTGGTATTCATGATGTGTCAATGACTGCTACCATTCCTGTACCTTTTGTAATTAAGCTCTTGCAAATAACAGGGCCTCAATGCCCCTGGGCTGCTTGCGCGCTATATAAATATAAATAAATAAATATGATATGGCATTTATAACGCACCTATACACAAGTGTTTCAAGGCGCGACGAGGCAAGAGAGGGGAACAAAAGGGAGTACGGACAACGATCCTACTAGGCCAGGTGTCAACAGCCAGCATGTGGCAAGTGCATGGGTAAGTGCGGGCATCAGGAGTCAAGGGCTGGTAGGGGGACGGTAGGGATACAGAAACAGTTGCCAAGTGCAGGGGTTGCCAGGTGGGCAGTGCAGGTCTGTGACGTTGGTGGGGGAGGACCTGGGCCCGAGATCAGAGGGTGTCCAGGTAGCCAGTGCAGTTCCGGTTACAGCCAGGAGGTCATCAGAGAAAAGGAGGAGAAAAAGCAGAAGCAAAGAGAAAGGTTTTGAGGTGCTTTGGGAACCGGAGATGGTTCTCCTCAAGTTTAAGTGAGGCAGGGAGGCTGTTCCAGAGGGAGGAGCCAGCCGAAGAAAGAGATCTACCACCAACTCCTTGCTTGGAGAAGCGACTGACCCTGTGAATATTTGCCCAGGATGTGGCAAGCAAGTTGCAATCCTGGAGACTGGAGCAGTTATTTTTCCATGGTTGCGGACATGTGCTGCTTTTCAGGGCACAGGGAAAGGATACATGCAGGTGTTGCTTTTTTTCAGAGGGCTGTGCAACACCCATACAGTGTTTTTGAGGCCGTCAAGCTTGCTCATGTGTTTGACTACAAGGATTTCACCCAGGTAGTCAAGTTCCGATTGTTGATGTTTACCCACAAGACCACATGCAATTGTCATCAAAGCACGTTTCATATTTGGATGTTGTTTTTTAAGGAATATTGCACTATAGATCGCTGGGTCTAAAAGGTGAGCACCTTTCATTATTTACATCGTAGTTTGAAAATCTCATCTCTCAGGTTATTTCTTTGGCGATGGGTGCCGGTGTAACGTCGAATTCTGCTCATGGTTGAAAAATGCTTAGGCTGCTACTGCGCATGCGTGAATTTCAATGGCAAAGCAAAATCCGACGGTGCATGTAACGTCGGATTTTGCTTACCCACCAGAAAATGCTTTCTGGTCTACGGGGCCGGGGCAGCGGGGCCAGCGGCAGCGGCAGCGGGGGCAGGGGCTGGGGCAGTGCTACATTAACCCTATTAACCCTATGTTTCCACAGGGCATATTATCTATTTTAACCCCATGTTGTGCAGGGCAGTGCAGCATAGCATTAACCTGTCAAAAAATGCTTTCTGGTCTATGGGACAGGGACAGCAGGGGCAGGGGCAGGGGCAGTGCTACATTAACCCTATTAACCCTATGTTTCCACAGGGCATATTATCTATTTTAACCCTATGTTGTGCAGGGCAGTGCAGCATAGCATTAACCCGTCAGAAAATGCTTTCTGCCGTCAGAAAATGTTTTCTGGTCTATGGGGCAGGGGCAGCGGGGGCAGGGGCAGTGCTACATTAATCCTATTAACCCTATGTTTCCATAGGGCATATTATCTATTATAAACCTATGTTGTGCAGGGCAGTGCAGCATTAACCCTATGGTGACAATGTTGTACCCTATGTTACATCATTTATGGTGCGATTGCAAAATCAGATGGCAGCCTAAGCAAAGTCTGACGGCACGTAAAATGCCATTTTCTGCTGCCCTGCAAAGCCGCCTTCCCGGGCAACTGGAGCTGTGCCTCAGCCTTTTTAACCCTATGTTGCATCATTTGGGCAGCCTAAGCAAAATCTGATGGCATCCTAAGCAAATTCTGACGGCAGCCTAAGCAAAATCTGACGGCACGTAAAATGGCATTTTATGCTGCCCTGCAAAGCCGCCTATGAGGATTGTGCCAACTTAACCCTATGATGGCTTGGCGCCGTCTTTCCCGGGCAACTGGAGCTGTGTCTCATCATTTTTAACCCTATGTTGCATCATTTAGGTAGTGATAGCAAAATCTGGCGGCGAATCTGCTGTGGATTCGCGGGTATGGACTCCTTTCATTTTTCTTTTATTCTTTTAGAGTATTAAGGCTGTTTTTGTTTAGTTTACACATGTTTACTAGTAATGTGATGATTGTTTTGTAAAGGTAAATTTAAACCAAACACAATAAAAAATGTTTTAAAAAAAAGTATTGAGTCCTTTCCTTTCCCCAGCTGTATAACCTGCAGGCTTGTCTGGGCCTATTTTCAACTCGAAGAGCCCCCCTCCCATTCCCCTGTGGTGTTATCTATTGTGGTGGTTGCCCTCCCCGGTCTTTCATTTTGCCTTAAAAGCTAGCCTCCCTGGTGCTTTTATCCTGGTTCTGGGCCTCTCAGACCCCTCGAGCCTCATGGGGGGGGCGCGGAAGAAACCCCTCTATGTAATGTCTTCAAGGTCTGATCTTGTGGCGATGAGGTGCTGGTCGGTCCCCTTCCTTCTCCCCTGGGCCTCCTTTTGTGGGACCTCTGTTCTGGAGCTACTTAGGGATTCTCTCCTCGTGGAGGTCCACGGGGCTATACCTGGCAGGTTGTCTCTCTCTCCTGGACCAGGTCTGCGGGGCCCCCAGTCCTTTACTTCCCCCGCTTTTATGGGGCAATGTCTCCCAGCGACCCCCCCGCCTGGGTTATCAGCTGTGCCCCTCTTGATATTAGAGGCTTCATCTCCTGTGGTTGCCACAGTTTGTCTGGTTAGGAGTGCCTGCCCCCCCTGGAAGCTCCACCTTAGCTCCTTTATCCTGCTCTGGGGAACCAGGGTATCTGGGGTCACTCTTGTGGGCCCTTGATCGGATCTCGCCGGGGCCAACAAGGTGCGGTGGCTTGGCCCTTCTTGGCCTCAATGTTCTCCTGGATGGGTAGTGTGGTGGGGGTTGTGAGGTAGTCCTCTGGGTATAGCCGACTGGTCTGTGGCCCAGAGCTTCCTCCCTCCCTTGCTATGTCCTACGGTATCTTCCTCTGTGTGTTCACTTTAATGGAGGGGCCTCACCTGTTGCACTTGTCGGGGTTGCACTTGTCGTGGTCCTTATGAGGCTCCACGGGTGCCCCTGCTGTCCCCCTGTTGCTCTCCTCTAAGCTTGCCTCTTCACGCTCCTGCTGTCCCCCTGTTCTTCTCCTCTACGCTTGCCCCTTCAAGGCTCCTGCTGTCCCCCTGTTGCTCTCCTCTACGCTTGCCCCTTCAAGCCTCATGCTGTCCCCCTGTTGCTCTCCTCTACGCTTGCCCCTTCAAGGCTCCTGCTGTCTCCCTGGTGCTGTCCTCTACGCTTGCCCCTTCAAGGCTCCTGCTGTCCCCTGTTGCTCTCCTCTATGCTTGCCCCTTCAAGGCTCCTGCTATCCCCCTGTTGCTCTCCTCTACGCTTGCCCCTTCAAGGCTCCTGCTGTCTCCCTGTTGCTCTCCTGTACGCTTGCCCCTTCAAGGCTCCTGCTGTCCCCCTGTTGCTCTCCTCTACGCTTGCCCCTTCAAGGCTCATGCTATCCCCCTGTTGCTCTTCTGTACGCTTGCCCCTTTAAGGCTCCTGCTGTCCCCCTGTTGCTCTCCTCTACGCTTACCCCTTCAAGCCTCATGCTGTCTCCCTGTTGCTCTCATGTACGCTTGCCCCTTCAAGGCTCCTGCTGTCCCCCTGTTGCTCTCCTCTACGCTTGCCCCTTCAAGCCTCATGCTGTCCCCCTGTTGCTCTCCTGTACGCTTGCCCCTTCAGGGCTCCTGCTGTCCCCCTGTTGCTCTCCTCTACGCTTGCCCCTTCAGGGCTCCTGCTGTCCCCCTGTTGCTCTCCTGTACGCTTGCCCCTTCAAGGCTCCTGCTGTCCCCCTGTTGCTCACTTCTACGCTTGCCCCTTCAGGGCTCCTGCTATCCCCCTGTTGCTTTCCTCTACACTTGCCCCTTCAAGCCTCATGCTGTCCCCCTGTTGCTCTCCTGTACGCTTGCCCCTTCAAGGCTCCTGCTGTCCCCCTGTTGCTCTCCTCTACTCTTGCCCCTTCAGGGCTCCTGCTATCCCCCTGTTGCTCTCCTCTACGCTTGTCCCTTCAAGGCTCAGGGCTGGCTCCGGCTGCTTTCTCACTCATAAGGCACTGGATGGAGGGAGAGGCTCTTTGCAAACAAAACTAGCTGTTTAGGTGCTGCAGATGAAAGTGCTTAAATTGCCTGGGCCTCCCTTTCAGGGCCCGACAGAGGAGATGAGTAGTGCCTTTGAAGGGTTAGGCTTGCCCAACCTACTTAATGGGATGCTAATGAACCTGCTACTAAAACAACTACCCTTTTGTGAGAGTCCAATAAGTAATCATATTGAGCATTGATTTCTAATACTTTAAGGAATGTAGCAAGCAGACTGTGTTGTGATTTGCACTTAGTTATCAGGCCACACCATGTTTAAAATGTTCATAGGTAGGCCACCCCCATCAGGTAGGTATTAGACCATGGACATCATGCAAGACACACCCCAAATGAGCCCCCACCCCCTTTATTTCTTACCCTACTCAACACCCTGGGAGTACTTGAAGCAGGGTATGGGTAACATATAAAACATTCTTGCAGCGGGCTGGTTGTGGGTTCTCTGGATTCATGCTCAAACACCGCCTGGGGACTGGATGGGAACCTGGCACATAAAGTGTTGCTAAGTATCACACACCAGGTGAAGTGCGGCTTCCCTCTCGTGCAATTATCACACCATTGACGAGAAGTCCTGTCTGCCTCCCCTCACTGAAACAATTACACTCATGCTGAAACCAACGCTACAACTGACTGCACGCTACACATCCCATCTCGCAAAACCGCAGCTATCTGGACAATTTGAGACACTCACTGCCATCCTTGCATCCCCCAAGGCCACATCGTATGTGCCTGACTGCCTCTGTACTAGAAACCCTTTCCGACTGAAGCACTCCTCCCTTACCTGACAATCATTAGCTGCTCTCAGCAGAACACAACTGTATTAGTGCCGAGGCAAGTGACCTTCATAGAATCAGAGTTGGCTAGCCAACCCCTCCAATTGAGTTTATAGCTCTTTGGTGACTATTAGCCAATTAGGAGAGCTGTTCTGTTTGGGATATGAGGCACACTATGACCAATCAACTTCCAGTGCACCAGTGGTGCAGGGATGAATATCGGTTTCTAAACGATCAAACAACCCCTAGTACACCATAAGGGATCCGAACAGATTGGAATCAGAAGCAATTTATAAACCTTGTTCAATTTTGGTAACATGGACGGAGTGGCAGGCTTATCTGCGAATAGTCGTGGATCGTTGGTTAGTTGCAACACAGTGAAAATAAAATTATTACCCAATGTCTTTGCTTTGGGTAATCGCTTCGTGAAAGCGAGGTGAGTGGAAAGCATCTAAAAGCTCCTCTGAGCAGGTTTTTTCCATTTAATTGTATTAATCTGTGCTCCGTGCCTCAGTGAATCCCTCTCCCTGCCTCCCCCACCCGCTTCCTCCATGATTGGTCAGATAACTAGTCTTAACTGATATGAGTTTCTTGACCTACTATCCGCCAGTTGTCGCTGTGTACCCCCGCCCTTATTTCCCTTGTCATCACTGTGTGCCCAGACCCCCTGGTTCCCATCTCATCACTGCCCCTCCAACAACCTCTGGTCCAGTGTGATGCTCCCAGCTTCTCGCCTGGTCGCCGCGCCGAAGATATGGCCGTCTACCCCATACCCCTCCCGTGTCCCATGTTGTCGCTGTGTGCCCCCAGCACCCTCTGGTCACCCTTGATGTCGCCGTATACCCCAGCCCCTCTTGTCCCGTGATGTCTCTCTGGCCCCCTGCAGGCTGTTGCTGTTTGCCTCTAGCGCCGGTCTCCTGCGATGCCGCTGTGTACCCAACCCCTCCCGTCCTTGTGTACAGTTCCCAGGCATGCCCTCCTGTCTGTGCCTTAGCATTCGTGCTGTTCACGCCCTGTGGGAGTGTATTTGCTTTCTCCCTCTTTCCCTCCCTTGTCATTGAACGCCTTTGAAGCGCATTGCGCTTAGGCGCCGTCTGCATGAACCATCATATCATATCACTATGCTCACTCTCTACACCATCACACAATTAGAGTGCACCTATACCCCTCGATCAATTTTGCCTAGCAGATCACATACAACCACTACCCCACAAAAACCTCATCGTTCTAATAAAACGCAGCTATATCCCATGACAAACCGGCCTAGCTGCACACATAAGCGTCCTACAGGCCTAACGCAGCCAGAACCCAGTCTTGGTGTCCACCCAACAGACTGCACACATTCAACTGATATCATCAACATCACACCTAACGCTAGGATGCAGCTACCATCAGGCAATTACATCAGCTGCACGCATAACTGGTGCACCCATTCACTCTACGACACTTAGGCCCTCATTACAACCCCGGCGCTAAACCATGGCACTATTAACACCATGGTTGGTGCCGGTGTTGTAACGAGTCCGCCATGGTGGAATGGGGAAATACCACCCCATTCCAAGGTTGGCGGGGCAGTATTTCCCCATTTCACCATGGCCCTTCCCCATTCCCATTTTCACCCCATAGGGCTCAATGGGACTGGGGAAGGCGCTAAATACGGTACCGCAAATTGCGGTACCGTAATTGGCACCGAGGTCCCTTTGCGGCACCCTACTTTAACGGCTGGTAAAAGGTCGGGTCCTGCAAAGGGATCTCGTAATCAGGCGTTAAGGGTTTAACGGCACCGACACCTTTTACGGCGCCGTTAAACCCTTAACGCCAGGGTCGTAATGACCCCCTTACTCTCTCAACTGACCTGGACTCTGGTCCCAGAGGACGTTCAACCTACCAGCACTTGGAGGTCACACAGATGATATAGAGCGCTATATAAATGCCAAATAACATAACAATAGGGGCCCAAGAGTGTCAGGCTGTTTGCCTAGACATACACCCCAGTCAAAAATGTTGAGTATCATAAAACAGATTCAAATTATATATACTGTATAGCTTATGATTTATACCTTCTTTTAGCACTACCAAGGAGTTCTCCAGGATGAAGTTTCAAGGCACAGCAAAAGAGTTCATACTGAACAGAATGTGATGTTCCATCCCACCCTGATGCTCCTGTCAGCAAGCATAGATGTACAAGCCCCCATTTGCTTTATTGGCCCACATTCTGTATAGTTGAAGGCCATTTGAAGTTACGCTGATTTGATCAATGTTAACAAAAAGAAGAAAAGTAGTAGAGAAGCAATCAAGTTTTATGTTGATCATTTTATTCTTTACAATGAAATATGTATTCACAAAAATAAATTGCAAAAGTCAGCAAGAACATTTAATTTTTGGACAACTTCGAAACAATGGCACTCAGGAGGTAGGTGCGAAATTCAGGTCACCCACACAAGCCAACGCTGCATGCTCCAATGAGGATGACTTCTCTGTAAGTGTAAAGAGATGAAAAAGTAAGGCTCAAAGATTGGGATGCATACAATAGCCACCAAAATGTAACGTATGACAGCATGAACATATTAATCAATAATTTATTGGGATTTATAATGCCCATATACAGCAAATGGTGCATCAAGGTACATATATTTATAATAGTAATGTGAAATTCAAAATTACAATGTACATGTCATCAGAGTGAACTGGACCTTCCAGCCCTTTAAGATGAGATAGCAATACCCTTGAGATAGATGGGGATGCAGAATTGTATTCAAACAGCAATAATCGAAACAACTCAGGTAGTTGGCAAAAGGATAACTGTTTTAATATCAATTATCTAAAACAGGGAGGACAACGGACATCAGCAGACGTCTATCATCACTATCTCACAGCGTTTCATTAAAAAAATGACACCTTTATAGTAAATATTTGTCATTGATGACGTTAACCTGTGTATCACTCATGTCATCCTACGCGGGAAAACTTAAATACCTACGGGTGAATGAGATAGGGTCTAAACGAATCATCTAGGTATACGATCCATACTCGTTTGGGCAGTGAAATAAAGTGATAGGCTTCTTAACATCAGGTGGGGCAACTAAGCCCTTCCCTAAAATATGTCACTATGAACGTCACTAAATACACAACGTCTAATTGGCTACACAACTATAGGACCCTTGATCATGCGGTCCTCTATCATCAGTAACTTTCCAACCTGTGTCAGTACCCTCCCAACCTATGTTAGCATAGCACAGGCTGAGCGTCCAGGTGCAGATAAACTAGTCTTAACCACAGCTTCCCAACAATCAACATGATCATCCATCATCACCTCAGTAGTCTGCTGTCAATTAGGGCGTTGAACTCGTCCTTGGAAATGTTCCTTGCTACTGATGAATTCAGGGGAGTGAAGGCACACTCTGCCCTCGTGCGTAGGTGTGACCATCATGCTCTTCCCACTTCTTCACCCCACGTGACTAAAGACCACGAAATGGAGCTTTCAGAATTCAGATTTTCCAGACTAATGTCCAGGAAAGTCATAATTGTATTAAAAAATTATATTTTATGCGGCTAGTAGTTTTGACCATTGTTCCTGAATACATATTCTTAAATTTTACAATTTGCATCACATTGTATACAAAAACTCCCACTTGTGTACAATTCAACAAGTCTGTTAAAAAAGGAATGAATTCCCATTTGCAACTGTGGGTAACTTTTTCATCGGTGCCTGAGACCATTTTATGCCCCAGGCCAACCTGGTGGCCAACCATGCTTGGATAGTGTCATACATTCTGTTGATGTAGCTGGAGTTTTGGTCATAAATCCCTGAGAGGGGAATGAGGATTTGGGTATCATCGGCATAGTTGGTATAAGATATGTCCAGAACGTGGTTTTGTATAAATGTTGTAAAATGTTGGGGAGACGAATGAGCCTTGAGGGACCCCGCAGGGAACTTGAGTTGGATGGCCAGCAGTGCTTCCAGCATAGACACTGTCTGCCTGCAAGAAATTGGGCAATCCATTTGGTGGACTTGGGTGAAATGTTGGCAGCTAAAATGTGGTGGTGGCAGAGTGTTTGGTGGTTGACCAGGTCAAACACTGCCGATAGGTTGAGAAGAAGGAGGAGGGCTAGGTTGCCAGTGTCTTGGATATCGTTGAGTTGGTTTTTCAGGTCAAGGAGGGAGGATTCTGTGCCATGGACAGGTCTGAAGCCTGACTGGTGAGGGCTGAGGATGTTGTGTTGTTTCAGGTAGGCTTGTATTTTAATGTATGATATGATATGACATGATATAGAATTCATAACGCGCCTACACATGAATAAAGAATACATAGCAGTACATACATACACGCCCACGGGATGTGGGCAAGGCTCAACAGAAAGATTTACTCTTACCTCCTCACCTTCAAGCAACCAGGTTGCGTAGCACTGCTTGGCCGACTCTGGACTCCTCTCTGAAATCCCTGTCAATGCAGTAGAATTTCGTGAAGGTGTGGGTAGACCTCCACGTAGCAGCCCTGCAGATGTCTAGCAGGAGCACAACAGACAGGAACACCGTCGTTGCAGCGATTGCTCTGGTGGAGTGGGCTCTCGGACGGCCAGCCAGCAGTTGGTTTGCCAACTAGTGACAATGGGAGATGGAAGCCTTGAACAAGGCCTTCCCATGCTTCACAGGACCAAAGTTAACAAAAAGCCGAGATGCCTTCCGGAAAAAACTGTGTATGGGCCACATAAAACGTCAGCCCTCGAGCCACATCCAGTGAGTGAAAAGTCTTTTAAGCCGGCGACGAAGGCGACAGAAAAAACACAGGCAACACCAAGGGTTCGTTGACATGAAATTTGGATGGAAACTTGGCCATGAAGGAGGGGTGCATCCGCAGCACCACCCTCGTCTCGTGGAAAGTGAAATAAGGCTGCTTGCAGGACAGGGCATGGATCTCACCTACTCTCCTGGCAGAGGTAATGGCCACGAGGAAACCTGTCTTCCAAGACAGGAACTTGAGCAGAGCTTTATGCATAGGCTAGAAAGGGGCCCCGTGAGCCTAGTCTGCACCATGTTGTGTTCCCACACTGGGGCAGCGCCTTCACCGGCGGGAACGATCGGAACAATTACATAATGATCAACATGACTAGATGGTACGACCAAATCAAAGACTGTCCTGGAGCCCTGGTGTAGCGGGAGATAGCCGCCAGATGCACCAGGATGGTGACGTGCGCCAGCCCTGACGTAGCCAACGACAAGTTGGAAGGACTTGTGAGCCGTGACCCTCAGAGGGTTAATCTTCTGTGATCAGCACCAAGTCGCGAAATGCTTCCATTTGTGTCTGTAACACTTCAGAGTCCACGAAGCCCTGGCCTTGGCGAGGACCTCCCTGCAGTCCGCAGGCAGCTCCTAACCACTGAACTCGAATGCTGCAGAAGCCAGGGCTTCAGGTTCAACGATCATGGGTCGTGGTGCAGTATTGCGCCTCCTACCCTGGCGAGAAGATCCACGACCACTGGTAGCTTGACTGGAGGGGACGCTGACATGCTGAGAAGGTCCGGGTACCAGATTTGCTTCGGCCACACTGGTGCAACGTTTGAGTTGACTGATGACTTGTAGTAGCAGCAGCAGCAATGGAGAGAACACATACAGGAACAGGCCTTCCCAAAGGGAAGGTGAATGCCCTCCCCATGCTCCCCGGCTGGGGGAAGCTGATGGTGAACCTCCGGCACTCGGTGTTCATCGCCGTCGCAAAGAGATTGGTGTGGGGATTGCCCCACCTGAGGAAGAAGTTGTCCACTTCACCCTGCAGAAGCTCCCATGGGTCTGGCATGGATTCACATGCTCATGAATATTCCCCAATCAGTGGTAGTGCAGCCAAGTGGCAAGTGCTAGGTTTGAGGCAGCAGATCAGGTGGGTATGATAAGTGCAGGAGGGGAAAAAATGGGAGGATTGTACGGGTACAGATACAAACCCCAGTGCAAGGGGTGGCCCGGAGGCAGTGCGGTAGGGTGGCAGGCTGAGCAGGAACCTGATCCCATAGCGGGATTGGAGGTCTACTGAATTCCGCAATCCTGCTGGGGGTCATGTAAGTTCTGTGAAGGACATTCAATTGAACCAGTCTGAATCTAGTGTTTTTCGACACTTCTCTGGGATATTGTTGAATTCTTCCCCATTCTTGTTCCGTGATACTGGTTCCCAAATCTGTTTCCCACGCGGTCTTCAGAGCTTCACTCTTGGGGTTAGGTTTGTCTGCGAGCTGGGCATATATCCTGGAGGTTGATTTCCAGCCATCTCCCAGGTTACGCAGCTCTCAGATTCAGTCTGATCCTTGTTATCTCCACCAACCCCCTCCTCACCTGAAGTCTTTATGGCTGAGGTACCGTCTGAATCATAGTCCCAGGATTCATCCATTGGAATCTCCTTTCTTCTCTGTCTCCAAAAGTCGCTGGGCTTCTTGTGCGTCCTTACCCCTGGTTTGGTGCGATGGGTATGGGCTCCACTAGAGGCCACTTTGCCTGAGATGCAATTTGCCTGGCGGTGGGGACCCCAGGGAGCCCACCCCAGACCAGGGAAAAAGCCTTGCCGAAAAAACCCTGGTAGGTTGTGATATTTTGCTGGGACTACTGATCCCAGAATGCACTGAGAAACTGAAAGAGTAGGCAAAGTACACAATAGCTCCAAATAAATACTCAAGAGAGTAGCAGCAGGATGCAAGGAGCCCGGAGGGGCTAGGTTGCAGAAGAGTAGCAGGTACCTCGCAAGAACTGCGAGCAAGGAAAGAGGGAGTTTCCAAGAAGGTAAGCAGTAGACAGCACACAGAGGAACAGCCGTCCGAGAACGGCAGAAACGGAAAGGGGAAGCCGTTCGGAAAGCAGCCAGGAGGAAAAAAAGGAAAATTACACGTGAGCGCTGGGAAACACTTTCCAAAGTACTGGAAGTTGCAACGCGAGTGCGTTAGCAACTTCCGGGAATATAAAGTCAAAAGACTAGAATGCGCACAGCGAGTCCAGGGAAGGAGTCCTTCTTCTATCTCCTTTCCAGTCTCCATCTTGGGTATAGTCTCCACGGCGGGCGAGTTGTGACAGTATGACCCCTTTTCAGCCCTCCACCCCCTGGTTTTCCGGGATGAAGGCGATGGAATCTCCGTAGTAGACGAGGAGCAGAAATGTTCTTAACAGGTTCCCATGTGCATTCTGACCTTGGGTATCCCTTCCAAAAAACCAGGTATTGCTGTACACCTCTTTTGTATCTGGAATCCATGATGTCGGAAACTTCATATTCCTCAGTGGTCTTTGCGGTCTTTTGAGGGGAGCTTTTTGTCTTTCGTGAATGAGGGTCCTCAATATATGGTTTAAGGAGTGAGGTATGAAAGACAGGATGAATTCTTTTGAGAATCGGGGGAAGGTCCAGTCTATAAGCCACAGGATTGATCTTGGCTGAGATACAAAAGGGCCCAAGATACCTGGGTGCAAACTTTCCTGGATGAACCCATCTGGGTAAATACTTGGTGGATAACCACACCTGCCTTCCTACTTCCCACTGAGGATTTGGGCTTCTCTTTTGATCTGCCCATCTTTTACAGTCTTGTCGAGCCTTTGCGAGATTGGATTCTGATACTCGGTGCATCCTCTGTATGGTATCCAGTAGATGATCCACTGAAGGTGTGTTTGTAGGAGGGATACCAGAGAGAGGTATATGCTTTGGGTCATAACCATAGGTGCACTTGAAAGGACTCATACCTAGGGAGGTATGTCTTGTGTTGTTATAAGAGAACTCGGCCATGGGCAGAAGATGGAACCAGTCGTCTTGTTCTTGGTTACAAAAACACTGTATGTACTGTTCGAGAGTGGCGTTCAAATGTTCAGTTTGCCCATTGCTTTCCGGGTGGAACCCTGAGGAAAGAGATCTCCTGATTCCTAATGTTCTGCACAGAACTGTCCAGAATTTGGATGTGAATTGAGCGCCTCTATCTGAGACTATATTGGTGGGAATCCCATGAAGCCTGACTATGTCCTTCAGAAAGACTTCTGCAGTCGTGCTGGCAGTAGGGAGTCCTTTAAGAGGAGAAAAGTGAGCTAGCTTGCTAAAGGAATCGATTGTGACCATTATGGCGGTGTGTCCACAGGATTCCGGCAGCTCCACTATGAAATCCGTGGATATCTGTTGCCAAGGTCCTTCGGGCTGTTTTTCTTGTTGTAGAAGTCCTAGGGGTTTGTGGTAATCGTACTTGTTTTGAGCACACACAGGGCAGGCCTTTACATACTCCTTCACATCCTTAGCCAGGGAAGGCCACCAAAATTGACGGGATGTTAACTCTAGTGTGGCTCTTTGGCCCTTGTGTCCAGCAGAGGGAATATCGTGACACCAGGACATTGCTTGTACTTGGAGTTCTCAGGTTGGTATATACAAAGCTTCCTTTCTAAAGAGAAAGTTGCCCTTCCCTTTCAAGTCCATTTCTGAGCTCCTATGGTTCTGTTGTTCCGCCTTTACCCGTCGCAAAAATGTGTTTATGGTGGCGATGAATGTCTTTCCTGCTAACATGAGTTCCTGTTCTGGTAGATCTCCCGAATCTTCACCCATACTCCGAGAAAGGGCATCTGCCAGAGTGTTGTCCTTTCCTGGGAGATAGGTGATCACAAAGTCAAATTGTGAGAAGAAATACGCCCACCTGGTATGTCGTGAGTTGCGGCATTCCATCTTTTGAAGGACTTTAAGGTTTTTATGATCCGTACGGACCAAAAACGGGACTACAGAGCCTTGTAGAAGATGTCTCCATTCCTCACACGCTTGTCGGAGGGCCAGGAGTTCTTTTTCTAACACGGAATAGTTGCGTTCACTAGTGGTCAACGTGCGTGAAAAATAAGAGACAGGATGTTCTAAGCCGTCTTCCTCCTTCTGTAGTAATGCTGCCCCGATAGCACCGAGGGAAGCATCAGTTTCCACTATGAACGGGCGTGTTTGATCTGGTTGTCTGAGGATCGGAGCTGTTACAAAGGATCTTTTCAAAGTTTGGAAGGCTTGTTCAGTGTCGGAATCCCAGAGGAATTTCACCCCCTTTTTCAGAAGATTGGTGATAGGAAGAATAATCTCAGAGAAATTGGGGATAAACTTTCTATAGAAGTTCGCTAGTCCTAAGAATCGTTGGATTCCTTTGACATTAGAGGGTACAGGCCAATTTGTAATGGCATCCGTCTTGGCTGGATCCATCTGTATGTTATCTGCAGATAATATAAAACCCAAATATGGTACTGTGGATGCCTCAAATATGCATTTTTCGGGTTTAGCTAGTAGACTGTTTCTCCTTAAATGTTGTAAGACTTCTGTTACCAAGACACGATGTTCAGCCAGAGTGGCAGAAAAGACAAGAATGTCGTCTAGGTAAACGACCACTGAGGAGTAGAGCATATCTGAAAACACATTGTCCATGAATCGTTGGAATTGTGCCGGTGCATTGACCAGTCCAAAAGGCATTACTCTACATTCGTAATGTCCTAGAGGTGTCCGGAAAGCCATCTTCCACTCATCCCCTTCGCAGAGTCTTAAAAGATGATAAGCTCCTCTCAAATCCAGCTTGGTGAAGACCCGGGCACCCTGGACGGCTTCAATGATGTCCTTCATTAATGGCATAGGGTATCTATCTCGCACCGTAAGACTATTCAGACCTCTGTAATCTATACAGGGACGTAGTTCTGTTGTTCCTTTTTTGGGAATAAAAAAGAGAGAAGCCCCTGCTGAGGAAGATGACTCTCTAATAAGGCCGTTCTCTAGGTTGGTGGCAAGGTACTCTTTCAGAGCTTCCTTTTCAGGTAGTGACAACGGAAACATTCTCCCGAAAGGCACAACTGCTTCCGGTGTCAGATCGATCTTGCAATCTTCTCTGCGATGTGGTGGTAGAAGACGGGGCTGTGTGTCTGTGAATACATCTATGAATTCCTGATATGGAGCTGGTATCATGTTGACACTGATGGAAGGATGCAGTGTTGCTTGAATGACCGGGTGATTTCTGTAGTTAAGCAATGTTGATCGCAGTACTGTGATTTGAAGTCTACTGTGTTCAAACTCCAATCAATGTGGGGATTGTGCTTTCTCAACCAGGGAATTCCCAGTATTACCGGAAAATGTGCCGCCCTGATCAGATCGAATGAGAGGTATTCCTGATGATTAGCCATCTTTATCTTCAACTCCTGTGTTTCGTGACTAATGGGGCCTGATGTTAGTGGGGTACCATCGACTCCTTCCACCGGTATAGATCTGATCTTCGGTCATCTGGGTAAGAGATGTTCCTTGGCCCACTTGTCGTCCACAAAGTTGCCAGCCGCCCCACACTCTAACATGGCTATGCACTCCACGGACCCTGTCGGTTCCCATTCTATTAGTATCTTGATCACCATAAGACTGCAACAGTACAAAGCCGAAGGCTGTGCTAAGTGACAGGGATTTATGGTGTTCACCCCTTCCCTTTCCCTGTTTAAGGTTGGGGTCCTTCGTTTCCCTGTCTTCTGGGGGGTACTTCAGGGCAACCTCTTAATAGATGGCTGTTTGACCCACAATACATACACAAGCCGAGGTCCCTTCTTCTCTTGCGTTCGCCAGTAGATAGAGGTCCTCGTGTGGTTCCAATTTGCATAGGTTCTTCCGTGGATCTCTTTTCAGGTATCGAAGAGGGGTTTGGTCCTGATACAAAATTGCGTGGTCTTCTTCTTTCTGCCTTCCTTTCTGCCATACGGAACTCTACTTCTAAGACTAAGGAGACCAGGTATGGAAAGAATTAAGTCTGGCACCTCTCGCCAGTTCGTCCTTAATGTCTTCGTGGAGTCCTCTTCGGAATATAGTCTGTTGGGCAGTTTCGGGCCATCCTGCTTCTGCAGCTATACTTTGAAATCTCACAAGGTACGTTTGGACATCCGATGACCCTTGTCGTATGTCGAGTAGATTTTCAAAGGCAGAATACAAGACCTCCGGTCTCTCGAACCTTTCTTTTAGTCGTTGTGTGAACAGGCCGTAATCAATGAGAACCCGATCTGAAGTAGTAACAAAAGGCGTAGCCCATGCCAGAGCGTTGCCTGTCAGATTGGATATTAAGAACCCAACCTTAGTTCTGTCTAACTCGTAGGTTGTGGGGCGAAAGGTGAATTGGATTGTGCAGGCATCCAAGAATTATTTTAATTTCTTTGGGTCCCCATCATATTTCCCACACGACAAGGGAAGAGGAGGTAGTTCTCCTCTGTTATCATCCCGTTGAGGTGCCTGTTGTCCCAACTGTTGAACCTGTTGCTGTAATGCTGTATTGTCAGCTCTTAGGGACTGTACTTCAGCCGTCAGGGCCTGGATGGCATTTACCATTTCTTGGTATTGTTCTAGGGAGGCCATTATCTCTGAGCGTTGCAATCTCTCAGATTCAGTCTTATCCTTGTTATCTCCACCAACCCCCTCCTCACCTGAAGTCTTTATGGCTGAGGTACCGTCTGAATCAGAGTCCCAGGATTCATCCATTGGAATCTCCTTTCTTCTCTGTCTCCAAAAGTCGCTGGGCTTCTTGTGCGTCCTTACCCCTGGTTTGGTGCGATGAGTATGGGCTCCACTAGAGGCCACTTTGCCTGAGATGCAATTTGCCTGGCGGTGGGGACCCCAGGGAGCCCACTCCAGACCAGGGAAAAAGCCTTGCCGAAAAAACCCTGGTAGGTTGTGATATTTTGCTGGGACTACTGATCCCAGAATGCACTGAGAAACTGAAAGAGTAGGCAAAGTACACAATAGCTCCAAATAAATACTCAAGAGAGCAGCAGCAGGATGCAAGGAGTCCGGAGGGGCTAGGTTGCAGAAGAGTAGCAGGTACCTCGCAAGAACTGCGAGCAAGGAAAGAGGGAGTTTCCAAGAAGGTAAGCAGTAGACAGCACACAGAGGAACAGTCGTCCGAGAACGGCAGAAAGGGGAAGCCGTTCGGAAAGCGGCCAGGAGGAAAAAAAGGAAAATTACACGTGAGCGCTGGGAAACACTTTCCAAAGTACTGGAAGTTGCAACGCGAGTACGTTAGCAACTTCCGGGAATATAAAGTCAAAAGACTAGAATGCGCACAGCGAGTCCAGGGAAGGAGTCCTTCTTCTACCTCCTTTTCAGTCTCCATCTTAGGTATAGTCTCCACGGCAGGCGAGTTGTGACAGCAGCAGGGTCAGAGACGGGTCCGGTTCTGGTTCCTCCGGCCATTTGCTCCAATTTCGTTTCGCTGCCTCCCTGATTTTCCGGTAGCGGAGGTGCTGGCCTTTGGGAAGTCCGTCATTCGTTATCAGGGAGTCCAGCTCACGAAAGGAGCCCTCCTCATACATGTCCCTCCAGGTGTAGAGGCCATGCCTTTCCCACAGTCTTGTCAGCGCCAATTCCTCTCTGCTGGAGCAGATGTCTGCAATGAGTGGTATCTCTGGGGAGTATGGATTTACCAACTTCTGTATCTTCAAAGCTCTGTCCCAGACTTTACGGCCCAGTTGGATGAGCGGTGGATCTCTCATAGCCGGCTTCCATCAGACCCAGAGGATTTCTTTAAGCCGCACCGTAACAATTAGGTGGCGTAGGAGGTCTGTCTCGGAGGTGGGGTCATCTGCGAGCCATTTAGCCACAAAGGCGAGTTGGGCAGCTAGGAAATAGCGCTCTAAGTCGGGGAGTTGGACTCCGCCTGCTTTATATGGAAGCATTAACGTATTGAGGACAAGCTTATGTCTGGAGCTCCCCCACACCAAGTCCTTCAATAGTATGCCCAGCAGTCGGATGAAGGCTGCGGGTATGTAGTAATGGACGTTTTGGAAGAAGTACAGGAAGCGTGGTAACACTATCATTTTAGCGATGGCTACTCGGCCCATCATTGAAAGCGGAAGCCTGGTCCAGAACCTCATCGACTTTTTGAGTCTTTGTACTGCTATCAGGGTATTGCCCCCATGTGTTTGCTCGGGGGTATGCAAGATATTGACAACCAAGTATCGGAATGTATTTGGTTCCCAACCTACCCCGACCTCCGGGAGAGCAGATATTTGAGCCCCTACCATTCCCGTCAGTGGGAAAATGCAAGATTTTTCTGTGTTAAATTATATTCCTGATACTTTTGCAAAATTCCCCAGTACTGCCAGGATTGTAGGTAGGTTAAGTTGTGGGTTCCTTAAATAAAGTAAGACGTCATCTGCATATAGCGAGATCACGTGGTATCGGCCCCCGATGTTTATGCCAGCGTCAAAAAATTGTTTCCTGATAAATATCACCAGCGGTTCTAGCCCAAGTATGTACAACATAGGAGAAAGGGGGCCTCCCTGCCTGATGCCCCTCTTTATGTTCCAAGGTGCAGACACCGTTCTGTCGGTTTTTACCCTTGCTCTCAGTGCTTTGTACAGGATCTCAACCTAACGGAGGAAGTGGCTGCCCAGGCCGAATTTTTGCAGGGTAGCTAGGAGCCAATCCCAATATATGGAGTCGAATGCTTTGATGGCATCTAAGGAGACCACTGCATAGTGTTCCTGCGATTCTGCTGTTTGCGCTATGATATGTTGCAGTCTGCGTAGGTTTGCTGTTGTACTACGGCCGGGGGCAAACCCGTTCTGGTCTTCATGTATTAGGGTCCCAATAACTTTAGATAATCTATTGGGAAGTATAGTGGTGAGGATCTTTATATCGTAACTAAGGATGGCTTTGGGTCTATAAGATCCACACTCGGCAGTTGGCTTCCCGGGTTTGGTTATAGGGATCGCTAGGGTTTCGTTCATGCTATCAGGTAGCCTCCCGATTTTGAAGGCTTCTGCGTAGACCTCGTGTAGGATTGGAGTCAGTTCCGCTGCAAATGTTTTATAGAACTCCGGGGGTAGCCGTCGCTCCCAGGGGTCTTACAAGTGGATAGTGCTCTAATAGCCTCCTGTATATCATCAATGGTGAACTCTCTATTCAATGCTTCTCTTTGGGCCTCCTCTAGCGTGGGGAGGCCTATTTCGTCTAGCGTGTCTTGGATCTCACATTGGGGAACAACAGAGTCGTGGCTATATAGTTGTGAGTAGAAGCTTTTGAATGGCCTATTAATCGCTGTTTGCGTTGAGTGTGTGGATCCAGATTGATCTTGGATCTCAAGGATTGGGTTTTTCGGATTTTCTTTTTTGCACAGCCACAAAAGTAATCTGCCTGGCTTGTCTCCCTTCGAGTGGGTCCTAGTGGTTTTCGCCACATAGTCAAATTTGGCTAGTCTGGACCAGGCTTCCTGGCAGTTCCTTCTCGTTGCGGACAATTATTCCTCAAGTTCCGGTGACTTGCTGGGCGTGGCCTCCAGACGTTTGATCTTCTCCTCACCACCCTCCAGTTCATCTCTAAGTGTCTTCCGGATCCCACCGGCACTGGCTATGATCTCCCCTCTTACCACTACCTCAGGGTCTCCCAGATGGTGCTCCATCTGCTCACATTTCCCACGTTATTGTCTGTATATTCGACTATTTTGTCACGAAGGCCCTCCGTCAGGGTGTCTGCTGGCATTCGCCACATCGGTATAGGCGGCCTAGGGCCCTTTGGCTTCCATACTAAGAGGAGCGGGGAGTGGTTGGATATAGTTCTACCTAAGTACGAGACAGATTTTACCTGCGGGAGGTGTGTTTTGTCTATTAGTAGGTAGTCTATAAGGGTGTATACCCCGTGTGGGGACGAGTAGTATGAGAATTCCCTACCTTCAGGATGCAGGTCCTGTCATACTTCCGATAGGTCCAGTGTTTGTATGATTTTCTGTAGGGCAGAGGGGCATTGGCTGGTAGGTTTCATCGGAGGAGCAGATCTGTCAAGAGCGGGATTGCAGACATAGTTGAAGTCGCCTCCCCATACAAAGAAGCAATCTCTGAAGGAGGCTAATTTCGATTGGAGCTTGGTGATGTTTGTAGCGGTTCCACTGTTGGGGCGGTATGTATTAACCAAGCACACCTCTGTCTGTTCAATGCTTCCATGATGAGGTACCTGCCCTCCGGATCTGCCTCTTTGGACCAGATTCTAAAAGGGACATGACCGCTAATCCATGTGTGGACTCCTCTGGTGTATTTAGAGTACGTTGCGCCAAAGCCCTGGCCACCCCACCAGTCATAGATGCGAGAGTCAGTTTCAGCGGTAAAATACGTTTCTTGAAGCATTGCGATGGAGACGTGCTTCCGCTTTAGGAAGGATTTTATTCTGTTCCTGCACATGTAGGTCCCCATCCCTCTGACGTGCCAGGGCAGTATCTTAATGTCAGCTGCCATGCTTGTAGGGTTGGCTCCATGGCCCATTGTGATGTGTCTTTTGGCTCTGAAAGTTGAGCATGTTGTGAACTACAGGACTCCCCGACCTAAGACAACAAATAAAAATACCAAACTTTTCCAATTGTGACTGCGTTGCTCGGGTGTCCCCGCCCTGCCAAGGCCCGTCCGGGTCATCTTGGGCGGGTTTGATGCGTCAGCAGTGTGCTGTTGCGTGTCCTTTCGCTGGGGAGGTGTAGTGGGTCGGTCTGATAGGTTAGCTCCCTCCTGCCATATGGTACACAATCTTTGGTTCAATTTGCGCTGTTTGTTAATGGGTGGACTCGTCCTGTGGGACCCTCATGCAGATTGCGGCGTCCTCTCCCCGCCGTCCGCCAAGTTGTTGTGTTCTAGCCACATGGTGACCGCCACCGGCGACCCCAGGAAAATTGCTCTACCGTTGTGGATTAACTGGAGCCTCGAGGGATACATTAGCATGTATTGATGTTAAGTTGACGCAGTCTGGTTTTGATTGGGATGAACGAATTCCTTGCCCTTTGTACCGAAGGTGTATAATCCGGATAAATAGCGATTTTGCCGTTGCCTCTTCTGATTTCCCCTCCCTCCCGGAAGAAGCGCAGGACAATCTCTCTGTCCTGGAAATTTAGAATTCTGGCTATTATTGGGCGTGGGTAGGAACCCGGTGGCGGTTTCTTCTGGAGGGATCGATGTGCGCTTTCGACAGCAAAGCCTTGTGAAAGGTGGACAGCGCCTATTTCTTGTTGTAAAAGAGTTTCTATAAAGTTGGTAGGGTTAGAGCCCTCCATTCCCTTGGGAATACCGAGTAGGCGGACGTTGTTGCGTCTGGAGCGTCCTTCGGCATCCTCCGCTCTCTTTTCCAGGAATTTGTTGCGCTTCTCGAGTTCTTGGACTCTACTTTGCATGTCCTTGAGGGTCTCTATGGATTCTTTCTTCGTTGCCTCCATGGTGGACATGCGATCTGTAAGATTCCGTAGGTCCTGTCGCATTAGCATTACGTCTGCTTTTACCTCCCCGATTTTGGTGTCAATGACAGGAGGCAGATGTAGGGTGGATGCAGCGAACTCCAGGAGAAGATTACAGGTCGGGTCTGAATGTGGAGCCGTCTGTGCTTCAGCACGCCGTGAGCCACAATGCTGTGTGAGCACTCTTGTGGACGCAGCTTAGTTGGGGTGGCCAGTCCCGCGCATGTCTCACACCGTCTGACACCCACCAGGCAGGCCCCCACCTTTGTATCCGCAGTCCTCAGACGGGCACTCTGGGCAGCAGCACTGGTGGTCCACAGTTTGGATTCCAGGGTGCTGTTGCAGGGGCAGCGTCACCCCCACCAGGTGATCGATCTTCTGTGTTCCTTCACCCGCACTGGACTGGCTGGGCGCTCCACGCAGCTCTGTGGGTAGGGTATTTCTTGTGGATCGGTGCCCCTTCACGTAGAGTGATGCGTGCTTCACATAGTGCTTCTGCACCTGCCAGGCCGCCTCGGTCAGCAGATAAGTTCTCTGTGTTCTATGGGTCTCGGGTGCCTCCGTGTATGCGCTCGATGACCTGTTATAGTGCAACTGAGTTTCCAGGCGGTGCCTCCTCCTTGATACGCTTGGTTCTCGAGGGTCGCGCTTCAATCTGCGGCCATCTTGGCGTTCCTACCTCGAATACATGCTGATTTCTTCCGCGGCTTGTATATTGCTGGCGGATCTGATTTTTGATTCGTTTTTCCCCCAAATGTTCTCCACTCATTTGTCGCTCCACAGGGATGGTTTTCCCCTCAGGGTTTACAAGAATAGCAGGCTATATTACAGGATGTTTGTCGGCGGTTGAGAGAGCTCGGAGACTCACGTCTTCATCACTCTGCTGCTAGCCACACTTTTCCAACACTAGCACGCAGTTTAGTCTCCACACCAGGTAGACAGAGTAAACACAAGCTAGCCCAAAGACAAGACGCCGCAATCCCCTTAGTCAGCCTAATGAGGTGCTTGTTCCCCTGGGCATAGAGTAAGAGCCCAGGAGTGTGTGAGGGCCAGGAGGTGAGAACCTGACCTTAGCCAGAAGAAACAGAAGACAAACAAAGCAGCAGCATTAACAGTGACATTCAATCAGTGGAAGTACTAATTGTATATCACTTACAATGCCAATTATCCTAACAGGGTATTTTAACATGGCGTGGGAACCCTCTAGGACAGAACCAAAATAACACAGGGGGCAAAACAGAAACCCTGGCCTTGGTAGATGCGTGGAGGGCGTTTGAAGGGATACCAGAAGGGGTATACATTCTACTGGCATGCTCACCACAAGCACTCGAGAATAGATTACGTGTGGCTCTCCAGAGGTCTGCTGGGTCACAGTACAGGGATCTCGGTTGAGACTATCATTCACTCAGATCATGCACCCATAACCCCAAACCTGAAAAGAAACTGATGACCTGCTGCCAAATCGGTTGAACAACTGTATCAAGCAAATTATCCGCCCCTCCTAGAAAGGATCAGGACGAAAATTATGGGGACCCCTACCCATAACACTGCTAGGCCGAATAAATGTTATAAAAATGGTCATCCTACCCCAACTGTTATACTACTTCTCAGCCCTCTCTATCCAGGTACCGCCCGCCCTATTCAGGTCTCTGCAAAAAAAAATGACAAGTAGATTCCTATGGAACAATAGAGTACCGAGAGTGGCTGCTAGAGTCATGGAAATGCCTACTTGTAAATGCAGGTTGGGGGAAACGGAACTTAAAGCCTACTATCTGGTAGCTCAGATGAGAGTTATCCAGGATCAGCAGAATGAAGATAGGGGAAAGATATGGAGGCCAATGGACCGATCAGTAGCAGGGGATACTATGGAAACCCAAACCAGATAAACCACCCTAAATGTACTGTAGCAAGATTCTGGCTCTAGTGGGCGACGCATAGGATGAAGCAACGAAGAGGGGACACATCACCCATCACCGTTCACGCCGTTATTGGGCAATCCACAATTCACCCCGGGACACAAAACCGCTGCATTCACCAAATGGCAGCAGGGGGGATGCGAAAAGATCAGAGATATGTTTGCGCGGAACCAGGTCAAACAATTCGACCAATATACGGCGGACTTCAAACTGGGGGAGAGAGAGAGATTTCGCTATGCACAACTAAGGCACTGGTTACTCCAACCCTCCATGAAACAAGCAGGGACATGCTAGCTAACGCCCTTTGAAAAATACCTGAATATGGATCCCGGTGACAAGCGGGTGGTCACGTCCATATACGTGCACCTAAAAGTGGTTGAAGATCCCCCTCCGAGGCCATATATGAAAACATTGAAATTATCCACGGGACACTCAATATAAGAGAGCAAATGGTCGAAACTATGGGTGAGCATTCCCAAGCTCACGAGATCCCTCCAAATTCGGGAAATCTGGGTAAAACTGCTTTTCCATTGGCACCCAACACCATAAAGACTCCACAAAATTGACCTGGGGGAATCGAAATTCTGTTGAAGGGAATGTGGAGGGGAGGGAACGTGGAGCCACATATGGTGGGACTGCCCCAAAATAGAGAGATATTGTGAGAGCATACAAGAGGGTTCTCCACAGACTGATCAAGGTTATTGGAGTTCCTACAGGAAGGATCGAGGGGTGCCTGGTGTCCAAGGAACATGCGCCTCTTGGGTATAGCAGGATAGTCTCTGATCGAGCTAGTACAGGGGAGGTGCCCCGAGGACTGAACAGAGGCACGCAGTGCAGCACTGACTCATGACACCAAGGATAACGAAGCCCAGAGATGGCACTTTAGCACTATGGACTACCGTCAAACCAAAGGGGGTAAGGGGGCGTACACATTTACAGTTGAATTGTCCATTTTGGGATGCCCAGGCCCTGTCATTGGAATCAGTGGTTTCCTGGTAGGAAACAAGATGGCCCCGGTGGCCTCTTGCTTTCTATCGCCTGTTACCTTACTTTTTCCCAAAGTCACAGGAAGCCCTGACTCTGTCCCTTCTGCCTGACTGGCTGTTGGGTGGAAGTTCCATATATGGTGTTGTGGGTGAAGTCCAGGCCAGACTGGCTGGAGCCTTCCCAATCACTGTATGTTGTGGGTATTCCCTTGGGGTGGGACCTAGGTGAATGGAGTGTGTGACAAATACGCATTCTGTGTAATGGGTGTCTAGTATCTGGTGTTTGACACAATGACTGAGACAGCCCTGCCCAAAACTGGTATGAATGCAGTGTGTAGTGTTGAATGGCAGAGTACTTGTCCGAATCCACATTCTGTGTTGTGGGTGTCTGGATGGAGAGGAATGTCCAGAATGCACTGTGAGCCGATTGGCTGCCTGACTGCCTGAATACCCTTCTGAGTGATTGGTTGCCTGAGTGTGACCCAGCAGAATGAATGGGAGATCAACAGTATATCTGGGGGCCTTTCACTACTAGAAATTGCTCAGAAGCTGAAGTAGAAACTGACATCGAAACTGACGCCCTTCAGAAGCTGAAGTTGAAAACGATGCTTACCTTTGAAGCCCACTGGAAGAAGAAGAATTGCTGCTGCTGTCCTGTGCTAATCTGAAAGCTGCTGTGCCTTCAAGGAACTGATCCAAGAGAGGACCTGGCTAGGAGACCTCTTCCCGAGCTACAAGGGGCCATTGTGCACCAGCTGATCTTTGCCAAAGCTCCCTGGTAGACAGACCTACGAAAGGCTGCCGACCGGAGAAGGGTACCGCCGAGGAGATCAAAGAGAAACACCGGACAGCCGTCCGCCGTCGCCGACCTGAGCCACAGAGCTCCCTTTGCCTAAGAACATTTGATCCAAGGACTGGGACTAGAAATTGGTATGCTTTAGTCTGGTCTTCTTGGTGTATTGCTGTCCATGTAGAGATCTTTCTTGTATGGCCGTCGGTGTGGTTGCTGTGGTAAAATCATTAGGCTTGCTTTTTTTGGTGTGGTTTTGCATACTGCATCAGTAATGTTTACAGAACGTCAATCTCTGCGGTTCACTCTCCTGTTCAGGAAAGCATGGTAGCCTACTAACCCTTGATTTGCCAGCTTCTTCAGACTGTTGAATGCCCTTTGCCCCAGTGGGCCCATATTGTTGGATCTGTTAGACTTGAGAGAATGGCAGTCAGTGGTCGAGACTTCCGCTCCTTGATTCTCTCCCCCTTGCCGATCATGTTAGAGTCATTAGACCCTGTTAGCACATCCCTAGCCCACTCTAAAATCTGGAAACTATCAGGCACATCCTATCCATTCCACGGCGATCTGCCACTGTGGAATTTCCTCCCAGGGTCCCATACTTACCATCATCCATCATACGCCGGTGGGCTGAAACAGGCTACGAGGCAATCCGGGACATCTTTAAGAGTGGTGGTTTCGTTGAGTGGTCGGATCTTCCACCCATCCTCAGACGGAAACCATCCACGTGGCTCCAATACTCCTCCCTCCGAAGAGTTCTTAAAATCAGATACCCTGACTTCCCTGCGCTACCTCCCAACGACCCAGTAGTTGCGGAGCTATGCAGCTTCTACTCCTTTAGCGGGAAGGTATCCATACTATACACCCTATTACAGGCCAGATCGACCCCCCCTGTGACAAACTGAAACATAAATGGACAGAGGACTTGGGGGTGGTGATGTCCGACCAACGCTGCAATCTCATGTGTGCGCGCACCCACAATGTGTCCTTTAACTCCTGATTCAAGTTAATCCAGTTCAACGTCCTGCACAGTTATCACCTCACTCCGATTCGGTTGCACCGCATGTCCAAGGACCACTCCCCCAGCTGCCCCAGGTACGGAACCGACAGCGCCACATACACAGACATGATCTGGTCCTGTCCTAAACTAGCGCAATACTGGGAGGAGATATGTACTACTATGACTGTCATTTTGGACTGCACAGTCGCTCCATCCCCTGCATTGTGTCTCTTTCACGACTTCCCGGACTTGAGTCGCGACTCCAAAAAGCTAGCGTGCCTCTGTATGTTACTCGCTGTCCAGTGCATCTTACTATGCTGGCTCTGCCCTGGTCCACCCTCACACTCGCAATGGCTTAGGGCAGTCACCTGGGCATCTGACACGGAAGAGGTCTGGGCTAATCAACAGCCGACGCATTCCAGGCCCAGGAACATACGGCTGAGATTTTGCTCTTATATGGCCTCCATAGCTACAGACTCTGATGGTGCATCTCTTACTTCATCTTCTCCCACCTCCACCATGGCCTGAACTTTTGATTACCCAAATTGCTCCTGTGTTGTTGAGCCCCTCTGCTCATACCCGCAAAGCAATGTACAATGTTGAAATCGGACTGTATGCACTGCAATTGTCACGTCTGCCCCTGTTGGGATTCTGCCTCTTCTGTGTTGTCAAGCTAAATAAATAAAGTTTAATAAAATAAAAAGGGCCTGTACTAAGAAACCTATTGCCAAACCTTACAACTAATACAAAAAGGGTGTGGGATAGTTCTCAAGAAAAGAAAGAAGTGCAATGTGGCAGTGGGAGCCCCGTTCACCCAGCCAGAGCCCACTCTGGTAGTGACGGATTCCTCCCTCTCGGGCTGGGGGCTACCCTAGATGGCCATTTGATTCATGGCGCATGGTCCAGAACGGAGGCCCTCCTGCATATCAATCTGCTGCATCTCAAAGTGGTAGGCCTGGATTTTCTACTGGTCATCAGGGGCGACGCGGTTCTGGTCAGGACCGACAATTCCACAACGATGTTCTACTTGAACAAGCAGGGCGTCACCCCCTCTCCCCTCCTGTGCATGGAGGCAGTGTCAATCTGGGAGGGGCCAAGTTGGAGGGGACATGGATCTCTGCGGTCCATCTCCCGGGGGACAACAATGCGGAAGCTGAACATCTCCGCCGTCTGGGGCTAAACACCTACGAATGGGAATTACACATCAACTGTTTGTTGCCCCTATTCCAGAAATGTAGGTTCCCAGATCAATGCGGAAGCCGAACATCTCCGCCGCCTGGGGCTAAACACCTACGAATGGGAATTACACATCAACTGTTTGTTGCCCCTATTCCAGAAATGGAGGTTCCCAGATTTGGACTTATTTGCATCTCCTCTGAATTCCAAGTGCCCCCTCTTCGCTTCATGGGTGGGGTGGGGTCAGGGGTCTCTGGGCGACACGTTCCAACTCTGCTGGCAGTTGCTATCCGTTTCCTCCTCCTCCATTGCTCCAGCGGACACTGGCTGTCGAGGGCTTGGTTCTCCAACCTGCTGGAGTTGAGCTGGCCCGCTTGGCCTGGCTCCTGATCAGCGGAGACTGCACCACTCACAGTTTTCATACGACAACTGGGAAATCATCCAGGAGGCCCTCCACGTGTTCTCAGTACAAGTGTAGGTGGACCAGGTTCTGCCACTGGGCTCACGACAAGGGGCTGGACCCCGCTCACCTGCACCCTGGACGACGTACTGGCCTTTTGTACACATCTGGCTCACTATGGAGACAAGGTTGATACCTGCCACACCTATTTGGTAGCCATTGGGGCCTACAAAAACTCCCCAGAGCGCATTTTGTTTGCGGCCACCCCTGTGCTTAAGGCTCACCTCAAGGGGTTGTCCAGACGGTTTCCTCTGGTTCATGGGCCACACCAGGTCTGGGACCTCAGCGTGGTTCTGGCGGCTTTACAGCGTAAACCTTTCAAGTCAATGGCCTTGGTCAACATCAGGCTGGTGACGCTCAAGGCAATACTGTTGGTAGCGCTCACTTCTGCTTGCAGAGTCGGCGAGCTGCAGGCTCTGTCGTGCAAGCCCTTCACCACCTTCCACAATGACAAGGTAATCTTGGGCACTCATCCAAACTTCTTGGCCAAGGTAGTCTCTCCGTTCCATTTGAACCAGGAAATCTGCTAGCCAGTGTTCTTTGCAAACCCGCCATCGGTGCTGAAAGGGTATTGCATTCCTTAGACTTGGAGAGCGCTGAAGTTGTATCTCTCCCGGACGAGGTCTTTCCAGATGTCTGAAGCGGTGTTCGACACCTTTGGGGGCTCGGCTACCGGCACCCAAGCGTCCAAAGATTCCATCGCCGGTTGGATGGTCCAGGCCATTTCTGAGGCATATGTGGCCATGGGTAAGACTTTTTCTGCGGGGGTTAAGGCCCACGCGGTCAGGGGGGGGGGGGCAAGGCTATGGTGGGTGCCTTTCAGAGACACGCTTCCTCGGAAGTCATTGGCAAGGCGGCTACTTGAGCCACTTTGTCTGCTTTCTGTAAGCACTTTTCCCTGGATACCAGTTCCAGGTGAGATGCAGCTTTCGGTCAGGCGGTTCTGGAGAACATTCTTGCTTCTTCTTAATCTTGAGGCAGGTTGTCACAGCACCACCCGGTTGTCTTGATCGGTGGAATCACCCACAAGGATGGAGGAAAGGGGACAGGACATATGAGTAATTCAAGTTACTCTACTTAGTGACTGGGTGTCAGGTTTCTTGGTATTGTGCGAAGGTAGCACGTACACCTGCCTCCCCGTTGGATCTTGGTGCCTGGATTGTACACAATCTCAGGCCTCCATGACCCGCCGCAGAAAGAGGGTTAGGATCTGCTGGATTGGATAGGTAGGGGTGATTATGGAAACCGGATAGAGGATCAGGAAGAGGTAATGGATGGATAAGGGGATTCAGGGAAAAGGTATGGCTTGTTGCCCCCCTACTGGGGTTCCTGAGATCGCTGATGCTCTGCCCACCCACTCCTGCACACTGGCACACTATCCCCCCCAAAGCCCTGCCTAGTCTGGCCTTCTCCGGCCCTAGTAATTCTGCTTTGATACCTGGCACATTGTATTTTAGGATTCTCTGGTACGTTACTGGCATGCACTCACATTGTGCTGATTGTTTGAACTCACAACCGGCACACCTTAAACAGGTTCACTAGTACATTGCAATCATATACCCACTGGTTACATGCAATGCGTTGGTTGTTGGAACTCACAACCAACACACATTAACTAAAGAAACAAGATGGCACTTAGCTTTGTGTCGTGCAGCGGGGTACGTCTGCCATGAGCTGCGGTCCCAATGTTCAAGCCGTTTTGATCCAACGGAGCGCTGCTACAAAGAAATCAAAAGCACGTGTGAGCTTGTGTTGCGGAACAGTACAACAGAACACTTGACAAGCTACCAAAACTGCCCACTGGCGGTCTACAGCATGCAAATGCAGTCGATTTGTGGTGCCGGTTCTCCGCCACTCATTCTACTGTGGATCGGAAGTTGCTATCAGCTGTGAGCACCTCTGTACTCCATACACTTCCCAATGCCTTTAAGAGTTACATTGCCCAAACACTGCTTGCGTTCTATTCAGTTACTCCCCGAACACAATGCTCCTCCCGAGAGCGCTGCCTTGCCTGAACGCTGCTTGCATTCTATCCAAATAAACACTCCGGAATTAACCAATAGTCAGACTTGTTAGATACAATCTGTTGCTGAATGCAGGGCCTGTAGTATTCGCAGGCGGGGAATGGCCCTGCGGTTCGCAGCCTGCAGGAGCCCTCCGAACACATGTCCTCTCTCTCTCTCGTGTTCTCCAGCACAAGCTGGTATCTTCGATTGGTTGGGCGTTGTCCTAGAGGATCCCGGAGGCTAGTGGTCATGCGTGCCTTCTGGGAAATGTACTGGTTCTTTTCATGCCCCAGAGCGTTCTTAGTCCACACACCAAGCCCTTTTCCTGTACATAAAACAAAGCAGTGTCTTGAAATAAAGGTGTTTGGGTCTTTTAGACCTTTTTTTATGGCCACACTGCTGCATAACCCTGATATTGTCTGCTTGGCGCTTCCCACTCATGCTTGCCACCTGTGAGTCCCTGACACTGGGGTACTCATAGTCCTTGTCATTGCCGATCCATGCTTCAATGAACAAGAGCATAAATGAGAAATGCAACCAAGGAACATCGCCCGTACCACAGGAGGAGCTTAGTTTGTCTTTTCTTTCCTTGGTTAAGGGCAATTGTCAAGTTATTTTACTGGGTCTTCTTAAAGCATGGCATTTTACATTTGCATGACTTCTTTGCCCTATGGGTACTGCAATTAAAAAGGTTGGGTTCTGGGTAAATTATCGAGCGTATAAGAGGTTTCTGTTGGGTCTGCTGCTCGAATTGCCTTTGTGCTAGTGTGTGCGGTATTTGCGTGAAGTATGTGTTTGGTTTTTGCTGGGTGTTGATGTTGAGCAAGCTGTAATACGTTGTCTGCAGACATTCTGAGGTGGCAAGAGTTGTGGGTTGTAATGAGTGCTTAATTTGTGTGAGACAAGTGGGATGGTGCTATTGTAGAGTTGTTAGCGCGTTCGGTAGGTTGGAGAGTTTATACTTTGCAAATGGGCATTAACATAAGATTGCATTGAGATGCACCTGTCAGCACGGTAATGCTTTAGTTGCCATGTGCACGGTAGCAATGTTGTGTATGGTTGGCTAATTCAGTTGCTGGCAAATGGTGCATCTCCATTGGGCCACATTGTTTCATCACCCCATAAAAAGCTAAGTGGTCCTGAGGTTGAAATATCTGTGAGCTGTCGATGCTCAGGAGGGAAGCTCCATGAAAAATAGGAAGTTGCGGTCTTGAATTTGCACCCTGTTGTAAGGTGACATCGCCTAACATTGCATGATCATTCATAACAAGGTACACTAAGGCCAGCCAAACAAGACACAAAATGACATCCCCTTCACACTCACTTGCTCCGCAGACCAGATAGCGCCAATGTTTACACTCGGTTTTCTACTCTCGCTAATCTTTTTCTTTCTGGCTCGCTCTCATACATGGATCCATTGTACATAGACAGGCAGTGTGCTGGAGCAATGTCACCGCTGTAATGTACATGGACACAACAGGCAGTGTTCTGTAGAGACTCCAAGCAATGTGCAAAAGACTTAGCACTGCTTACCAAACACACAGAGACCCTGGAAAATGCACAGAAGAAACATCACTGCTGTGGAACGCTGCAAAGACATATGTAAGGTGTATCAGACCTTATTTGCAATGGAAAGTAACTGCATGTACCCACATCCATCTATAGTAAGCACCTGTGAGGAAAGGGAGAACTGGTCATACTCCTTACCGCGCAAAAAGCGCCTATTGGGAAATCCGGGGAGAGAATGGAGAAACACCCAACAATACTGGGGCTTCTTGCTTTGAAAGAAGTGACTCCACTGGGAGCGAGATAACGGGGACAGCCCCCAGAATCCCTAGTGCCTGTAAAGAAAACCCAATGTCCTTTGTACATGGACAAGTTAAACAGTCATGTTCTCTAGCGCTGAAATAATATCAATGCACACAAATGGATTTATCACGCTTGGGACAAGGTGCCTTGCCTTTTTAATGATATATTTAAATATTAAATACATAAATAGCATAATGGTTGGATCAAAGTACATATTACATATCAAGCCCAGGAGTAAACACTCCCTCTGTTGAAATCCAACCAAAATAACTCTGGATCAGTGTAAAAGTTCTCTGTATATAAATATTAAATAATTAAATATAACAGCACCTATTGACAATGCGGCTGAAACAATGGAAGCAAAAATAGAATAAATCACATGTTTATGTAATGCATTGTTGGACATCACTATAAGGCATGGTACCGCCTCTGAAACATATAAAGTACCAGATCATGGCATAAGACATCACATTTCATCAAATAATAGTACAGTATTGGCTCTGAGGCACACCTATGCTGGTATATATAATACAATGTCCCCATTTTATATAAGCCTATACTTAATCATGAGAGAGGGTAGGGGGGGACAATGTGAAAACACTTCAGCAGCAGCAGTCCCGTGGAAATGATCAATGACTCACTGGTACCTGCAGTCTACCACAAACAAACCATTGTCACAAGCTAACAACACCAGGGAAAGAAACTAAAATACATGCAGACATGAAACAGGAGGAAAGGAAAACAAACACGAGCAGTAGACACATGCAATAGGCTCCCCCAGGCCCCACTTGACTCCATAAGGAAAGCCTGAGTCAACATATGCATAGAAAGTATGAAATCCCCACAGATTGTGTTGCAGATGGTGATTCTGTGCACATGTTGAAGCAGTGCTTTCTTTCATCCCTTAGTGCGGTAGCTGCACTAACATTCTCCAGAATCCTTAAATGTGAACATAGAGCAGTCCAATGTTTACTGAGGCCTGATGCCCCTTTTCACTTAGCTGCACTGTGTTGCACCAAACTATTTGCCATACTGGAGAGATAAAGGGCTAATGTGGGTTCAATCGCAGGGTGAAAGGTAGCCGTTTACAGCCTTCCCATTGATATACAGGATCTTTTCATGAAAATCTTTTTCCTAATTCTGGACGTGAGATGCTGATCAGGTAGGTGCGCCCTGACCACGCCATCTTGTGGCCTCCAAAATCGTTTTTGCACCTGTGCTTAAAAGTACGCTGAGAGCATTCAGCGCGTGGTCCCTCTCCCCTTCCCAACCCGCTTCCTGAACCTCCATCTACACGCCTCCCTCAACGCCCCCCCCGCCCTGATTGGCGCACAACGCCCTCATCAAGGACACCGCAGAGCAGGCCACTGCCCGTGCAGCCCCTTCGGCTAAGGGCCCAAGGCCAAGGGCGCCTCCTGCAATGGCGGCTCCAAGACATGTCTGCAGGTGTCAGCAGGGGAAGCCAGTGAAGCCAGCAGTCAACAGACACCAACAAAAACTGTAATTGTGGCTTGGTTAGGGTGCAGAGCAATTATTCAACTCCAGAAATCCCCTGCCACTCTACCTTACCTCTCCCTAAAGTACACCGCCATAGGCTTACACCATGCACATTTAGAGAGATGCATGACCTCCGACCTAAATCTACGCATGACTGGACTGTAAATGTTGTTTTGCATTACTTACGACCATAATTCCCAATGTTAGCATATACCACACTTAGATGGAATTCTTAACCTCAGCCTGCATCACATAGAGATAGAAAAAGTGAATGTTAGCATGTGCCACACCTAGATGGAACTTGAATGTTACCATGTGCCACACTTCGAATGGAGAACATCATCCTGCCCTACATCGAGATAACTATTGGGAAGATTAGCAAGTGCCACACTTGGACGGAATATGTAGATTAGCAAGTACTACACTTAGACAGAACTGTGAATGTTAGCATGTTAAATTTCATATAACCCACTAACCAATATAAGCTCAAATTCTCTGCATACGTATCTTTCTAAAAAAACTCACACAACCATCTCTCGCACAAGCCGCACACACTTCACCACACTGCAACAACACATAAGCCGCACCTACAGCACACGCGGACTGACTCTGATACTCGCACCAAAGCTCAGCACCCGGTGTGCGCCGAGTTCAAGCTGCCAACAGTACACCACTCCTCTCACTATCCTACTACCTCTTCACCTTACTAACCCATCCCACCTTCTCGTTTGCAGATCTGCCAGAGTGCCTCGGGACCAATTTCGCTGGTGACTGTGTGCTATATAAGTACCTTTAACATAAAGTTTGGATCACATAGTAGTGCCCTTTTGAGGTCACTGGGGGTCTTAAATGGCTATGATGTTAGTATAAGTGTAAATGACATAGTTTCACTTCTAAAAGCCATCGGCGATGGCCAGTTCATTATTTCATGTGAGTCTGCCAGCCCCCCTCTGAGGAAACAGTTATGTAGCATTGCTCATGAAGAGAGCCTATAATTATGTGCACGAGGAGAGGAAAGTTAAACATCACCTTGCTTACCCTCACCTGGGAAGTTGAACCCTCAACGTGACAGCATATTGATTGATTGATTATTTATTTGTATAGCGCCTATACACAATGTGTTTCAAAGCGCTTCAAGGAGGGTGGGAACATGGGAGAATACAATTACATTCAAACAGGTCCTTGAAACAGGTCAGAATGTGAAAAATAACTATCAAATCATAACAGATAGTACAAGTGCATGGAACAATAAGGGAGAGGTGGGGGGGAGGAAAGGAGACAAAACTAGCAGTAACATTACAATGCCCGACGACATTTGTTGCAGTGCAAGAGTGACAAGAGGAGGGGGGAGGGGAGGTAAGGGGGGAAATGGAAAGCGGTAAGGAGAGGAACAAAACAGGTGACTATCTACAAGATGCAGTGCAGGGGAGGGAGTGGGAGGAGAAGACAAGAAGGGAAAAAGGGGGGACGAACAAGCTGTTATCAGTGATCCAGGGACCGATGCTAAGAGGAAGTGCTAAGATAAATCGGATTGGAGACACTGGCGGGGCAGGGGGGACAGGGAGACACTGGGGGGGACAGGGGGACAGGAAGATACTGGTGGGGGCAGGGGGGACAAGGAAGACACTTGCAGGGCTAGGGGGGACAGGAAGACACTGGCAGGGGGGACAAGGAGACACTGGCGGGGGGCACAGGGGACAAAGCGACACTGGCAGGGGCAGGGGGACAGGAAGACACTGGCGGGGTAGGGGGGACAAGGAGACACTGGCGGGGGCGGGGGGGACAAGGTGACTCTGGTGGGGGCAGGGGGGACAAGGCGACACTGGCGGGGGTACAGGGGACAAGGAGACACTGGCGGGGGCAGGAAGACACTGGTGGGAGGCAGGATGGACAAGGAGACACTGGCAGGGGGCAGGGGGGGCAAGGAGACACTGGCGGGGAACAATGCAGACACTGGTGTTGGGACAAGGAGACACTGGCGGGGGCCGGGGGCACAGGGAGACACTGGCAGGGGGAAGGCAGGACAGGGAGACACTGGCAGGGGGCAAGGGGGACAAGGCGACACTGGCGGGGGCAGGAAGACACTGGTGGGGGGACAAGGAGATAGGGGCAGGGACAGCATAGCAAGTAACAGCTAACCAACACTATACGAAAGCAGTCTTTCACTACACCATTTTGTCAATGAGCAAAATTGTAAAGCCAGTAACAACAACAGCTAAGTACCATATGAATGTGTGGCCTGCCCGTTTTCACCGATTTTCCTGGTGAGACTCCACAGCAAAGAAAACGCCATAACAAACCAATCCTTGTTGAGTTGCATTATCTTGTTTTGTGCTGAGTAACTTGAAAAGCACAACATGTGCTTAACAGCTCCCCCTCCCCAGTTCATTTTAGCCAAACAGCCTTGAACCTTTTTCACAACATGGACTACGTTTTATTTCATAAGTTATGCGGTCCTCAGCCACTTTACTTTTCTTTTGCAAGAACAGGTGTCGATGCCAAACCAGAACGGGACTTGAGTTTAGAAGCACCCGAATGCTCTGCATAAGCACTCCCCCACCCTCAGCTGCTCATTTTCCTACCTGTCAGCCGAATGGGGGAAAAGGAGGGGAGGAAACGCCATCGCCTCTGCAGAGAGGGAGGGAGATCTCTTCACAGGCCGTTTAACGTCGGAAAATGCGCTATCCTGGGCGAAATTGCCCGTCGAAAAATGCTTTCCTGACAGTCGTTACTGCGCATGCTCACCAACACAGCGCATGCGCAGTAGCACCCTAAGCATTTTTCGATGATGAGCAGAATTCGGAGTTACACCGGCCCAAAGCGATTTTAAAGTGGCTATGATAATATGTTATTATTATTTATTAACATTCATAAAGCGCGCAACAGCCCCGCGGCATTGAGGCACTTGTTGGGTGCACCATTGCCATAGAAGTTATTTAAAGTGGAATTTGTGATGGTCGGAGGGCCCGTGGTGTCGGGAGGGCCCCTCCGGTGTATGCGGCTGCCGCGCAGAGACGCCGCGCAAGAACAGACACGGAGGCGTCTGCTCGTTCCGGCGCTCCGGCTCCAACTGCCGGGCGCCGCCTTTATTATTAACTGCGCATGCGCCGGCTCGCAAGCCGCGCATGCGCCTTTTGTGTAATACGTACACAACATCCCTCCTTTTCCCCCTCAAACGACAAAACATTAAACATGGGGCCAACGTGGCCTAAACATTATATACTTAACGGACTTTTGTTGCTCAGGTCTCCGAGTCCATGATAAAGTCTTGGAATCTTTGTGGAGGGCGGCGCCCCTCTCTGCGGGTGTACCTGGGCGGTCCCATTTCGACACTCTCTGGTTCCGCAGGGTCTCCGGGCGTGTCAACGTCCTCCGGTGGTGCATCTGCTGCTTGCCTCCGACCAGGGTCCGGTTCCTCTCTAGAGGTTGCTGGTCCTATGCGTTTGAAGAAGGACGCGTTTCTGGTCACTGTCCCACGCGCGTTCGCCGCTGTGACCATGGATCCCTTGACGTGGGTGACACCCATCGGGTGTGTCTCATATGTCATTGAGAGTTTCCCTTCTGGCTTCCGGTTTCGGACCAGGACAGTATCTCCTACCGCTATCTCTTTTTCCGGCAGCCTCCGCCTCGTTGTTTCCTTCTCGTTCCTCGCTGCCCTGTCCGCTGCCACTTGTGTATCATCAATCACCCCCGGACGTCGCTCTCCTGCTTCCGGTATCAGCCCTCTTGGTATGCGCTTGAATAGGGCTTCGGCGGGCGCGATTCCGGTGGACTGATGTGGGGTGGACCTGTACTCACGGAGGAATTCGATCAGATTATGGCGCAGGTCTTCCCCTCCATTGACGGAGATGCGAAAAATTTTGTTGAGAGTCCGCATGAACCGTTCAACCTCTCCATTGGCTCTTGGCCACAGTGGGGTCACTTTGCGGTGTTTGATGCCTCGTTCAGCGCAGTATCTGGCGAAACGCTGTCCTTGGAAAGGAGCGCCGTTGTCGGAGCAGATCTCGAGCGGGAAGCCGTGGGTGGCGAAAATTTTGTCCATGGCCAGGATGGTGTGATCGCTGGCGGTGGATTCTACGAGCTCCACCTCGGGGTACCTTGACCACTGGTCGGTCACCACTACGAAGTGTAGGCCTCTGCCGGTCGAACCGAAGTCTGCGTGGACGGTACCCCACGGCACGTCGCTCCGTGGCATGGCTTGGATGGGCGGGCTCTTTTCTGCCGGACTCGCAGCTTGGCAAGGTATGCATGCCTTCACGAACTCGGTCACTCGGTGTTCTAGGTCGGGGAACCAGACTTTCAGCCTCAGGCGCGCCTTCATCTTGGCCATGCCTTGATGGCCTGTGTGGGCTAGCTGGAGAACTCTTGTGACCAGGGATCTGGGGATCACGATCTGGTCTCCCCGCAGTAGTAGGCCGTCCGTGGACACTGAGAGTTCGTGTCGAGCCTTCCACAGCAGTTGCAGGTCTCTCTGCGTTTCTGGGTGTCTTCTGGCGTTGTTCAGGAGGACTTCTCGCCATTCCCCTGTCGCAACCGCCCTTTTCACTCGCAGGAACGCCTCGTCCGAATTTGAATCTTCCGCAATGTTCTCCCTCGACAGGGCCACAGGCAGGGCTGATTCAACGACGAGATGCACAGCGTCCCCTGCATCAGACACCTCGACTGGATTCTGGGCGTCCCTCGTGCCGGGGTGGCGGGACAGGTAGTCTGCGGGGTTGTGGGTGCCTGGGCGGTACACCAGCTTGACGCTGTATTCGATGAGCGATAGCATCCACCTTTCGATCCGGGGAGGCGGCTTTGAAGAGGTGCCTGACAGAATTGGAATCAGGGGCTTATGGTCGGTGACCACAACGACGGGTTTGCCGAGGGTGTATATCCTGAAGTGTTTGCATCCCCACAGGATGGCAAGGGCTTCTCTCTCGATTTGCGAGTAGCGCCTTTCCGTGTCAGTGAGGGCCTTGCTAGCGTAGGCAATGGGTCTCATTGCCCCCAGTTCGTCGGCCTGCATGAGGACTGCCCCTAGACCAACTGGGCTGGCGTCAACGACGATCTCTGATTCTCGGCTGGGGTGGAAGTAGGCCATCGTCTCCTGCTCTGACAGGGCCTCTTTGATGGCGTTGAATGATCTTTGTTCTGCCGCTGTCCATTGCCACGGTACGTCATTCCTGGTGAGTGCCCTCAATGGTTCTGACAGGGAGGCCAAGTCTTTGATGAATCTGCCGCAGTAGTTGACCATCCCCAGGAAGCTCTGAATTTCCGCAGGGGAAGTGGGAGGAGGCGCATCTCTAATGTCTTTTACTTTGCCGGGATCAGGTGAAATGCCGTTCGCATGGAAGGTGAAACCGAAGAATTCCAGCCGATCTTTCAGGAATTCGCACTTTTCTTGGTGAAGTGTAAGACCCACTGCCTGGAGTCTCTCAAACGTGCGTTCTAGTCTTTTAAGGTGTTCGCTCTCAGATCTGGCGAAGACCAGAATGTCGTCGGACATGTTAATGACACCCCTCAAGCCAGACAACGCTCCTCTTATTGCGTTCTGGAAGACCTCAGCTGCGGATGAGATCCCGAAGTTGAGTCTCTTGTATTGGTACAGCCCTTCGTGCGTCGTGAACGTGGTGATGTACCTCGACTCGGGGTGCAGTTCCAGTTGATGGTAGCCTGATCTGAGGTCTAGTTTGGAGAAGACTTTGGCGCCTTGGAGTTCGCCGACGATGTCGTCCAGGGTGGGCGTGAGGTGGCGTTCTCTTTTGATGGCCGCATTAGGTAGCCTCATGTCCACGCAGATGCGCACAGCCCCTGGTTGTTTCGGCTTCGGGGCCACTACGATGGGTGAAACCCACGGGGTGGGCCCTTCTACCCGTTCGATGATGTCTCGGTCCATTAGCTGCTGCAATTCCGCCTCTACTTGTGCTCTCAGGTGAAATGGAATTCGGCGGTGTTTGAGGGCTGTCGGCCTTACGGATTTGTCGATGTGCAATCGAATGGGGTCAGCGTTCAGTTTGCCAATGCCCTTGAAGAGGCTCGCGAACTTGTGTAACATGCCTTTTAGATCTGCATGGTATACCCCGAAAGTGAAATGCACGATGTCAAGCGCTTCTGACGCAGCGCAACTCAGTAGTGAGTGGGGGCTGACGTCGGTGACGAAGAATCTTGCCTTGATGGAGTTTTGTCCGTGCGATACTGGGGCGATGAATGCCCCTTGGATGGGTAAGGGGGTGTCACCACCGAATGCATATATCCTCGCTGTTGACGTCGCCAGTTCTGGTGGGCCTGGCAGGGCTACGTAGTGTTTGGTGGCTAGCACGCAGACTGAGGCCCCGGTGTCAATGAGGATGGGGGTGGGAATGCCCTTGATGTCGACGGTGCACTTGGGCTGGCGTTTCGTGCTGGGACATCTCGCGATGCTGGAGATGAAGAAGACTTCTTCCTCTTCCTCCTCTTCTTCTTCTGCGAGATCCAGGTCTTGCAGGCCTTGATCAATGGAGGAGATGCCTCTCACTCTGCGGGAACTGCTTCGCCCCGCTCTCTCTGGTCCTCTCGTTGTTGTGACAGGGGCAGCTGCACGGCACGTCCTGGCAAAGTGGCCTGGTACGCCGCATCGGGCGCATGTACTTGACCTGGCCGGGCAGTCACCGCTGTGGGGGAGGTCATACCCACAGTTCGAGCACGATGGTGCGGTGCTTGGGGTGGACGCGGTGTCAGACTTTCTCGGCATCCATCTTGGCCTGTTCGCAGACGACCGCCCTACTGCAAATGCATCTTCATTGTGTCCTGGTCGCGAGGCAGCGTCCATTTTCGCGCCTCTGGCCTCTGCTAGTTCGTGTGCTCTGCCCAGGTCTAGAATTTGCTGGAGGGTTAGGCCAGGCTCCCTCAACACCTGCCTCCGAAGTTTACCGGAGCTGCACCCTTGTAGCAGTTGGTTGCGGACCATCTCCTCTTCGTCGGCCCATCTGCAAGAGGACGCCAGGTGTCTCAGGCGGGCGCAGAATTTGTCTAGGGGTTCATCGTCTAACTGCTTCTCAGCGCCCATGACGAACCTATCAAAGTCCACATTGGCCATGGGTAAGAAGTGGTCTTTGAGTGCCTGCTTGACGGCGTCGTAATTGACCACGGGGATGGTCAGGGAGTCATAGATCTTGTGGACTTCTGCGCCTGCTGAATAGATCATGGTCGCAATCTTTTCATCATCGTCGTCAACCCCTGCTGCCCTGAAGAACATGTCCAGTCTTTTGACCCACAGCAGCCACTTCGGTCCTAGCTTGGAAGGGGGCCCAGTGGCATCGAACTCCGGCATGGGGGCTAGGGAGCTGCGGGCTCTGCGGGGAACTGGGGCTGCGGCGCCCTCATCGTCTGCGCCGTCACCCATTTCTTCCTGCTAGGTACTCACAGGTGGTAGATGTGGCCTTGTGGTAGTGGTGGGAGCGAAATCCCCTTCTTTCTTCTTGCTTGCCACAGCCTGGCACCAGCAAGGCTGTGGGGGTTCCAAATCCCTTTCTTTCTACTTGACTGCTACAGCTTGGCACCAGCAGGACTGTGGGGGTTCCAAATCTTCTTCTTTCTTCTTGATTGCCACAGCCTTGCACCAGCAAGACTGTGGGGGTTCCAAAAATTGTTCGTGATTGATTTTTTTTTTTTTCCTGGCGCCGTCGGCGAGTGGCGCACGAGCACCCTGTTGGGCCGCAACCACGGTCGCCGCGCGTGACGGCGAGCGGATCAAAGGAAAAAACAAAATGGCCGCCGGTGCGTCGTCAGTATAAGACGCGGCGGACTTAACTGACGTTTCGTGGCCGGGCACGGGAGTGGGCCGTGGCTCGTCCTCGTCGCCAGTGTGATGGTCGGAGGGCCCGTGGTGTCGGGAGGGCCCCTCCGGTGTATGCGGCTGCCGCGCAGAGACGCCGCGCAAGAACAGACACGGAGGCGTCTGCTCGTTCCGGCGCTCCGGCTCCAACTGCCGGGCGCCGCCTTTATTATTAACTGCGCATGCGCCGGCTCGCAAGCCGCGCATGCGCCTTTTGTGTAATACGTACACAACAGAATTGATGTACAGTGTGGACTGTGGAGTTTGGAAAAAAGCACCATGAAAGAAATTGCACCATTTTGAAACTATTTTGAACATTTCCTTTGAGCGGAGTTCATGCCAACTGCACCCCCCTCCACCTCCTCAGAACTCGGCCCAGCCCCCCTCCTTTACATGTTTTCCATTTCCACCGCTGGTTGCCCCACTGTGTCTCTGAAAAGCTCCCCTTCTGGATAATCTGACATGTGCCATCACAAATACCATTTATATGTGGGTGCAAACGAATATATGAGGTGCAGAGAGCACTGACTTTTGTGCTTTAGCGATAAGAGACCGTTTTTTGTTCAAAAAGTTTTGTTGTCCTTTCAACAGAGATAACAATGGACATTATAACAGAGAACACGTGTAAAGCTTTAATCCGTGTATAGGTAACACGCAATGAATTCCTGTCAGGCGCGTGTGGCGTACACTCTAGAATGGTATTGTCGTTTTAGGAGACCGTGCTGTCTTGCAGCCCTCGTGCCTGCCACTGTCTATTCCTGTGGGGGCCTGGGGGCCCCCGTGGGGAGCGCCCCAGCCTCAGCAGGCCTCAGGCTTTCGAGTTCAGACCTGAGCCCGTCCTGCGATGGCCGACACGCCTGCATTCCTTCCCCTCGCGCGGGGACGCTTTCCCGTTCCAAAATGGCAGCCACGCGTTACGTACACAGCGCGCCAGCTCTCAGCCGCTCATTATTTCGCACACAAGTCCTGCCGGGACTGGCTGAGACGTCATTGAGTAATTTGAATACCCATGATGCATTGC